>NC_138828.1:24846971-26062780 GCF_965183815.1 Platalea leucorodia | reverse complement strand
TAAGGTAATGAGAAAATAAAAACTAAATCTTAAAACACCTTCCCCCCACCCCTCCCTTCTTCCCAGGCTTAACTTCCTATTTTCTTGACATCCTCCCCCCAAGTGGCGCAGGGGTATGGGCAATGGGGGTTGCGGTCAGTTCATCACACGTTGTCTCTGCCGCTCCTTTCTCCTCAGGGGGAGGACTCCTCACACTCTTCCCCTACTCCAGCGTGGGGTCCCTCCCACAGGAGACAGTCCTCCATGAAATTCTCCAACATGAGTCCTTCCCACGGGCTACAGTTCTTCACAAACTGCTTCAGCGTGGGTACCCCAAGGGGTCAGAAGTCCTGCCAGCAAACCTGGTCATGCATGGGCTCCTCTCTCCATGGGTCCACAGGTCCTGCCAGGAGCCTGTGCCAGTGTGGCCTTCCTACAGGGTCACAACCTCCTTCAGGCACACCCACCTGCTCCAGTGTGGAGTCTTCCATGGGCTGCAGGTGGATATCTGCTCCACTGTTAACCTCCATGGGCTACAGGGGGACAGCCTGCCTCACCATGGTCTTCATCACAGGCTGCAGGGGAATCCCTGCTTTGGCACCTGGAGCATCTCCTCCCCCTCCTTCTTCACTGACTTTGGTGTCTGCAGAGTTGCTCCTCTCACACATTCTCACTCCCCTCTTTGGCTGCAGTTGCATGTGTTCCCCCCCCCCCCCCCCCCCCCTTAAATATGTTATCCCAGAGGCGCTACCACTGTTGCTGATGGGCTCGGCCTTGGCCAGTACCAGGTCCATCTTGGAGCCAGCTGGCATTGGCTCTATTGAACATAGAGGAAGCTTCTAGCAACTTTTCACAGAAGCCCCCCTGCTACCAAAACCTTGCCATGCAAACCTAATACATTGAGAAAAAGAAAGTACTGCAAAATTCAGTCACTTCACCTGTGGATGACATGGCAGTAAAATTCCCCTGACATCCAGATGTAACAGCTTCTCTGTGGCACCACACAATACTGCACCATCTCAAACCTTCTCAGAGGGAGATATCACCCTTCACATGACCCTCCACCCTGCATCCCTTGAAATAATGCATTGACATCTCTGAGGCAACCAGCTACCAGCATTCAGAAGTTTCATCCGTAACAAGGACCAAAAAGAGATGTCAAAAACATCCCCCGGCAATGATGACTCAAGTTCACAAAGTAAATTCTGGCATTTTCCTGTGCTCTCTGGAGCAGATTCAAATATTGACTTAAACACGGCTGCATGAGATATTCTCAGCCAAAATGAGCAGGAGATTAAATGTGCAAAGAATGAAGCAAAAATTCTATAAGAGGACCCAAGAGAAATAACAGGCCCCCTCACACACCATGTTGTCTAATGTTAAGAGCATTAAAATCCTTGAATGTTGCAGTAGACAAATGCTCTCTCTTGTGGAAAAGAAATATCATCTCTCTTGTAAGGAAGCAAGAGAACAGCCTGAACAAAAAAAATAGTGGAAAAACTCCAACATTTGGGATTTGGTTATGAAGTTATATTTACTCCAGCTCTTTCTGAACAGGGGTTTGGTTTAACATTTTAAAAGGCTCTAATTCCCAGTTTCATAAGTGACTTTTATTTTTTAATATAACGGGCTTCTAATTCAGTTGAGCATATCAAAAAAGTACACAGTTAAGTAGAAACCATATAAATATCGTTGAGCTTCCAGCAAGCCTTGCTGCAGTTGGCAAGGGTAACAACCACAGCTCGGCTTGGAACAGCCAAGAGGAAGGATGTCAAATGTGCAAGTGAATTAAGTGAGAAATTTCAGAGAGCGGGACGGAGGGCTATGCTGGACATGATTAGAGTACAGGCAAAAAGGAAGGACCTTCAGACAGCCTGGAGGACTACGCATAGCCCAAGTACATAGGAAAAGTCACCGACTGATGTGCCTTAGGCTGTGAGCAAGAAAGCTTTCCTGCTGTTAGATTTCATTCTTGCTAAGGGAATTTGGAATTTGTCCAGTCCTTTATAAATGAGCAAGACTCTTCCAGCTAGAGAGAGGATCAGGGATGGAACCGTTGAGCTACATTTCTGCCTTCTGAGTTGGCTATTGCAGTGATAGCTGGCATAAAATTTTGCTATGGGTTGCACGTTTATGGTCTCAGATTTTATTAAAAAGTGATGGAAAATATCCTTTATAAAGCCTTGCTTGGGTTTTATTTATGAATACCAAGAGGCCAGATTCATAAAATGAGTTAGGGATTATGGTTCTTTTTGGCTGTAAGCAGCTCCTTATGTCACTGAGTATAAGGGGAGGGAGGAGAAGACGTGCTGATGTAACCTATCGAATTTGTACCATCAAGTTTGCTTCTTACTTGCAGCCTGCTCCCATCTCTCTCCCCATTTCGCCTTCTGTCCTGTCGAGGATCCTCAGATGGCTGGTGTGAGAAATACAGGTGCTTCCTTTAAAAAGAGACTGAAACCAGGTCCTAGAGCTCTTATACTGACCAAGGAACATAACTTTGTTTCCTACCTGCTCCATCTGGAGCAAAGGCTGGCATCTGAAGTGTGACCAACTCAGTCAGAAAGTCAATGAACACAGAGAACTTGGCAGACATTATATGTATGGATATACAACAGAACAATTATCCACCGTGTACCAGAGCTCCATGCATGCCAGGGATCACGCCTTTCTAATTCAGGGCCTGGAGACTACAGCCCAAGAGTCATTTAGTTGGGAAATGGGAGTAGGTTATTACTCTTGAGAAACACAAGCAAGTCTAATTCCATCTGCACTGCTGCCTCTACACCACGTGAATTAGTTCGCTAGATGCACTCCCACATCACCTAAGGCAAACTGGCATTAGCTGCCTCACATCTGTGCAGCTGAACCAGCATCTGTAAAGTGCTCTGTACAAATGCACTGTGGCCTGTAGGAAAGCAGAGAATAGACACTCTGAGGGCCCTTCTTAGTCTACTACGTTGCTGCTTGTGGGAGCAGGAATGTTTCCAGCCCTGTTTCATTGTCCTGAAGCACTTATAACATGATGGGCTGCTTTACCAGTGAAGAAACAGAAATAACAGCTGGAACTCAGGAATAAAAGAAGAGTTTATGACCTTTGGAAGAAGAGGCAGGCAACTCAGGAGGACTACAAGGATGTCGTGAGGTTATGCAGGGAAAAGATTAGAAGGGCCAAAGCCCAGCTGGAACTTAAACTGGCTACTGCTGTAAAAGACAACAAAAAATGTGTCTACAAATACATTAGCAACAAAAGGCAGACTAAGAAGAATCTCAATCCTTTATTGGATGCAGGGGGAAACACAGTGACAGAGGACAAGGAAGAGGCTGAGGTACTTAATGCCTTCTGTGCCCTCAGTCTTTAATAGTCAGACCAGTTGTTCTCGAGTACCCAGCCCCCTGAGCTGCAAGACAAGGGACGGGGAGCAGAATGAAGCCCCCATAATCCAAGGGGAAATGGTTGGTGACCTGCTACACCACATAGACACGCACAAGTCTATGGGGCCAGATGGGATCCACCCAAGGGTAATGAGGGAGCTGGTGGAGGTGGTCACCAAGACACTCTCCATCATCTATCAGCAGTCCTGGCTAACCGGGGAGGTCCCCGCTGACTGGAAGTCAGCAAACGTGAGGCCTATGTACAAGAAGGGCTGGAAGGAGGATCTGGGGAACTACAGGCCTGACCTCAGTGGCGGGGAACGTTATGGAGCAGATCATCCTGAGTGCCATTACGCAGCACGTATGGGACAATCAGGGGATCAGGCCCAGTCAGCATGGGTTTATGAAAGGCAGGTCCTGCTTGGCTAACCTGATCTCCTCCTACGACAAGGTGACCTGCTTAGTGGATGAGGGAAAGGCTGTGGATATTGTCTACCTGGACTTAGTAAAGCCTTTGACACAGTTTCCCACAGCATTCTCCTGGAGAAACTGGTTGCTCATGGCTTGGGTGGGTGTACTCTTCGGTAGGTAAAAAACTGGCTGTACGGCTGGGCCCAGAGAGTGGTGGTGAATGGAGTCAAATCCAGTTGGCGGCCAGTCACAAAGGGTGTTCTCCAGGGCTCAGTATTGGGGAGTTCTGTTTAATATCTTTATCAATGATCTGGATAAGGGGAACAAGTGCACCCTCAATAAGTTTGCAGATGACATCAAGTTGGGTGGAAGTGTTGATCTGCTGGAGGGTAAGAAGACCCTACAGAGGGATCCGGGCAGGCTGGGTCGATGGGCCAAGGCCAACTGTATGAGGTTCAACAAGGCTAAGTGCCAGGTCCTGCACTTGGGTCACAACAACCCCACGCAATGCTACAGGCTGGGGGAGGAGTGGCTGGAGAGCTGCCTGGCAGAAAAGGACCTGGGGGTGTTGGTTGACAGCTGACTGAATATGAGCCAGCAGTGTGCACAGGCGGCCAAGAGGGCCATTGGCATCCTGGCCTGTATCAGGAATAGTGTGGCCAGCAGGACCAGGGAGGTGATCGTCCCCCTGTACTCAGCACTGGTGAGGCCACACCTCGAGTCCTGTGTTCAGTTTTGGGCCCCTCACTGCAAGAAGGACATCGAGGTGCTGGAGCGTGTCCAGAGGAGGGCAACGAAGCTGGTGAAGGGTCTAGAGCACAAGTCTGATGAGGAGCGGCTGAGGGAGCTGGGGGTGTTTGGTCTGGAGAAGAGGAGGCTGAGGGGAGACCTTATCACTCTCTACAACTACCTGAAAGGAGGTTGTAGCCAGGTGGGGGGCTGTCTCTTCTCCCTAGTAACAAACAACAGGACTAGAGGAAACTGCCTCATGTTGCACCAGGGGAGGTTTAGTTTGGATATTAGGAAGAATTTCTTCAGCAAAAGGGTAGTCAAGCCCTGGAACAGGCTTCCCAGGGAAGCAGTGGAGTCTCCATCCCTGGAGGTATTTAAAAGACAAATAGATGTGGTGCTTAGGGACATGGTTTAGTGGTGGACTTGGCAGCGCTGGGTTAATGGTTGGACTTCATGATCTTTAAGGTCTTTTCCAACCTAAGCAATTCTATGGTTCTAGAAAGCTCTGAGCTTCTGACTTTAGAGTTGTGTGTATCCCCACCCCCAAGTTCCCCTAACATCCAGCTTGTCCTCTCATCCCACTATAGACTGCCCCACATTTCTACCTTGCTCAAGTGCTTTACAGATTTTTAAAAACATCACCACATTCTGCCAGTTCGAAAACCACTAAGTCAATCTTAAAAAGAGAAAAATAAAGGAATTACCTGAAAACATAGCAAAGAAATGAAACTTCTGTTTCCGGTTGCCATCCATCATATTTTTAAGCATATAATTTTCATTATGGATAACAAAGGTCTTACAAAGTTCTGGGACTTGGAAGTCAGTCCTTAAATAACCTGCATAAAAGTCAGGGGAGGGAGGAGGGAGCAAAAGCTAAAGACCTACTGAGAGACACAAAACAGGCTACTGAAAGAACGGAGAGTAGGGAAGACAGAAAGATCAGAGAAAAATAAGAGGCTCCTGAGGAAGTAGAGCCCCTGTTTTACTCTCCACATATGTGGAGAGCCTGCAGTGCTACTGGATTAATTTTCTTTGCCTCCTTTTTAAAACCAGGCAAGATAGGTGCTGCAGGTGTGGAAAAGAAACACAATATTGTTCTCCAAAGCCCAAGTGCCACCACAGCAAATCAAATCTTTTCTAGTCAATAGGACAGCATGTTTGATAAAATACTGTACAAGTTTGGGCAGCAAAACCTGGACCAGTAAGATGGGAAAAAAATAGGTAAGGGCATGCCATGGGAGTTGAGCTGGGATGGAAGCAAGGGAACTAAAGTGTGGACTCTATTTCAGACCAAAGAAATTATTAAGAAGCTTCCCGAAGGCAGTACTAGATGCTCATCACATGCATCATTTAAACATGAAGGGGAAAAAAGCATCAGTTAGCTATAGCATAAGGGATATTTGTACACTTGCAAATGGGGAAGTGCTCTGATTGACAAGGTAGAACAGCAAAAAGCCTTGCTTCATTACACCTGTGAGACCAAGAAGGGCTGTCTCTTATCTGCTTTGTATTTTCAAGGCAGAAGCTACCCAAACACTGCAGATGACTATGGAAGTATCTTTTTCTGACACTTATTTGGTATCTTCAGTCTCCCAAGATTTCATAGCAAAACAATTAATGAATCTATGTGTTTTCATGAATTTTTACTGGGAGTTTCACAAAACAATTCTGACAACTTTTCAGTTATTCTAACTTGGGGATAATGGGAAAAATATTTTTTCAAAGTTTACTAGGTGTCAACATTGTTACAGATTCTCTTTGCACTGCCCAAGTTTCTCATTTATGGTATTGATATGACTTTCATCTTCAACATCTCCTCTTCTTCCCTCTCCCACCCTGAATCTTTGGACAACAGTCTGGTTTGAAATGGTAGATGAACATTATAACATGGTAACTTCCTTAAAGAAAAAACAATGTACCAAGATTAAAGTTTTGTATGCCTACTTGTGTATATTCCAACATGCTTTAATACCTGTCACAACATGACTGCTCAGCTGTATGACAAGCACAATCAGCATGCTCTCTGGACATATTTCTTAACAGAAGGGGAAAAAACTCCCTGAAGATCTTGATCATTAGATACTATGCTAAAAGCTCCCTTATATACATATACATGCAAAACACAAGTCACAGCAAACACATTCTTCCATACCTTCTATTTCTTCCTTCCTCCTTTTTTTTATTTTATTTTCAGTGGTAGTCTTAGAAACTCAGACACCAAACTCATCCTGTAAGGACTAATCAAATCAGAAAAAACACACATTAAAAGATGAGCAAACAATTGATATTTGTTTTCCTGGAAACAACAGCAAAATAACCCAGAACAAACACCACACATACTTCAGGTAAACATTCAGTCATCTTTTGTTTTTATAGACAAGAGAAAAGAATTTAAATCAACCAATGGTCCTTGTTCTATGTCACTTTTTAGTCTTTCTTTTTAGTGTTAATGACAAGCAAACCATAACACAAGTTATTTCAGTAGTAAAACTGAAATATTTCATTTCCAAAAAAAAAAAATCAGTGACAATGTATGTTTTTCAGTTTCACTTTTTTACTGGCTGCAACAGGCCGTCAATCCCAGACTGTATCTTTGACAAAGGGAGTTTTCACCCAAAACATATACCCGGCTGTAATAATCAGCACATATAGACTAACTTATTCCAAAGCTATAATAAGACTTAGCAATGAACTCTGATATTAGTATCCTCCCAAAAAAGTATTATCTTACAGCAGCATGTCTTCACTACCCACACATGCTCAGAGGAACAAGACTGCTGGGCGTGCAGCCATTTCTAAAATTGTGTTAAAAAAGATGTTTGAAAGAAAGCCACAATAGACGACATGTTGGAGGAGTTATCCTGCCAAAAGGAAGCGTGTCCACAAGCTCCACAAGCCAGCAACGTAGATTTTCCACCCCTTTGCTTTCATCAGGACTACTATATTCCTGTATAATCTAGATGAGTCACTGAAAATGGACCACACTGTGCTAAGCACTAAGCACTCTACATACGTACAGAGAACTTGAAACTCACTGTAGTGCCATTAGCTAAACCCTGGAAAAGGAAACAAGACCCAAAAAGGAGTAGGTAACTTCTGGCCATAAAAGCCAATCAGTGGCAAAGTTGGGAGCAAAGCTCCAACCTACTAATTCCCAGCTCAAGATTTAATTAATCTTAACTACAAAGGCTTTCAGATTGTTTTTACAACCTGACCAATAACAAGAGTCAAGAACGTAGGTGACCTTTGCAGAAGCGACCTGAAACCCCATTGTTCAGCATCCCAAATACTCAAGAGTCAAACTGAAATCAAGCAGATCAGGAACCATGACTACTTATAACAGGATATAGCTTGCATTTTTTTCTAAACAGCAAATGTTTTTCTAGAGTGAACTTCTTATTTAAGCATCCATTTTGTGATTAAGGAGCACAAATAAAGAAAAAGACCATCCCCAGCAAAACTGCTTGTCATTCTAGATTAACTGCCAGTGCATCATAACCCAGGAGTGAAATGACAGAAAATATTTTAATATTCTAATATGTACTTCACTTGTTTGAAGGCTGCCAGATGTCAACCAAATTTAAGACAGATTTTCCTCTTTAGGACAGGAGCTTCATGCTTTTTAATCAGAAGCATTTTACTTTTTTTTTGTTTGAAGTTTTTTTTTTTTTTTTTTCTTTCTTTTTAAGTGTATGCTTTTTTCTTTTTTGGTTTTTGTTTTTGTAATGTGATAGAAATCCTAATCATGGAAATATTATGGCATAGGAATAATTTCATACATCTGTTATTCTGCCAAACTCTCCCACATAGTTTTGATCCAAATACAACCAATGAACACACTTCTGCACACTCTGAAGAAATCACAGATTCAGTTTGGCTCACACCTTTAAGTGGGGTCAAATATTGGTGGGGAGGGGGAAGAGAGAAGCTGCTAAGCTTCCATTTACCTACCTGAACATAGCATTCAAATCTCCTAAACCACTCCGCTTCAAAGGAAAGATATGATTCCTTCTGCTAAGCAGCGCAAATATTTGCCGATCCCCTCCCGAGCACAGACAACCATGCCATGCAGAGGTACTCACTATGAGATCTGACAGTCATGAAAAGGAAGTATTTGCAGTCACACAGACCATCTCCTGGAGTCAGAAGACTTAGCATGACTGCATGGCTCAGGGTGTCCTATTTGCAGCGTTCCTCAGTGCTGAGAAGCTTTGCATTTAGACAATTAGCAAAGAACTGTATTAATATAAAAGTAATAAATTCCAAAAGACTGAAAATGTGCAGATCTGTTAAAGTGTCTGTGGGGAGGCCAGAATGTAGAGGAGAAAAACTTGCCAGAAAGAAGTCTCGATTTCAGTGCTATCTACTGGTTTAAGACAAAAAAAAATAAAATAAAAAAAAAAAAAAGCCTTTAATTATTTAACAGCAAGCGTTTACTTTGCCCAACAGAAATCAGTGCCTGGAACTGTAAAGACGCAGGACTTAGAAAGGATGAGAGCAGTCCCAGGGTTGGTTGGTTTTGTTGTTTTTTTTTAACACAGTGAAACTGGATGCCTTGAAATCTGCTCAGGGATGTGCAAGAAGAGTGAGGTATTCTTATACGAAAGTCATGTTATTATAAAAAACCCTGGAAAAAAAAATACCCTGAGCTCATTCAGTACGTTTTAAACTGAAGTTTATGGCTGGGTTGTCAAAGGTAAACACCTAAAAATAAGAACCTCCCCAGTGTTTATATTATACCACAGAAAATTAGTCATTATATTGCAGTATTGTTTTAGACATGTACATTGTAGAATGAAAACTGCAGGGAACTTAATTGTGTCAATATTTACCCCAAAAGCCACTTAACAAGTTGCATTTGTTTTGAAGAAAGCAAATAGCTAATATTTTGGAAACGGTATTGCCTTTAAAGAGCAGAAAACTTTTTTTTTTTTCTCCTGTAGAAGAGGCATCCGGTCTTGACAAGAAAGTACAACTGCGGTGAGACACAGCCCTCTTGCAGAGACTTGTTAAGGAGCAGTGTAAGTTCAGGAAGGAATGGTGGCATTTTACTGTTCCCCCAAAAAAAATTCCTTCAAAGCTTCTTTCCAAACAGAATTCTGGGGAATAGCACAGTGACCAAACCATTTTGTTTTGATGAAATAATAGGTCTGCCTTTCACTTGAGAGTCCAAAAATAACCTAGAAAAACTCTTTAAGGGGTGAAGAAAAAAAAAAAAAAAAAAAAACAAACTTATAAAAAGGGCAGGGGGCTCAAAATGTTCCATTTGAAATGGCCAGGAGTAACTCTCTGAACTTTAAAAAATAGATCCATTCCCATTTATCTCCTAGAAAATATTTTTTTATAAACTGACATCCTCAAAATCTCTTTCATCTACTGATATTGCTGACTAGGAAGACACTTTCCCACCCTGTACTTAAATACTGGGGTTGGTAGGATGTTTACCAATGCAATGATTATAAAGTGGAAATGCAAAAGATATGACCTGTTTGAGAGACTAGCCAAACTGAAAACCAAGTCCCTATTGGTACTGTATGGAGAAAAAAGAAAAAAAATAGTGACCAATGCCTGGGACTGTCCAGAAGCGGACAGGCAGAATTTTGCCCTTCCAATTTACCTAATGGAGAGGCATTAGCTATATTTCTTCACAGGATCTACACATTTCACACTCCTTTTCCATAAGAAAAAATGGATAATGTTTTCTTCCTATAAAGGTACATATTGCTCTGCACATGCAGGTCTGCAGATGGGCAGAACAGGTTGCCACACAAAGATTATTTACGCGTTCTCCACTCAGATAAAAGATGTGAAGTTCAGCAACACAATTCAGCCATCAACCTCTCCTTACTAAAGGCAAAAACTCTGGAAATCCAGTGCCAAGACCACTGGCTGCCCCACACCAACACTTCTGAGTGCTTTATACTGCAACCGTTCAGACAGTTGGTTGCTGCTTTTTACTGCGTATCCTGAGCACATGCACTTGTATTCCCCTCACTATCAGAAACTGATGGTAGATTTTCTGCACTTAAAAGCGATGTGGGGAAGACATCCTTCTCAGATGCTAAGAATCTGATTCTCCTTCATGACCAGGCATCACAAGAAAGCAGCCTGAAAGAGAGATATTTTTTTCAAAATAAATATTTAACTCTAAAGCTACATTCCACTCTCTAGACACTCGGCATTGAGAAACAACCAAAAACAAGCTGCTACAGCAGCTCAAGGAACTGGGGAGATGTTGGGGGACATGAGTGTCCTGGTTTCAGCTGGGATAGAGTTAATTTTCATCTTAGTAGCTGGTATGGGGCTGTGTTTTGGGTTTAGGATGAGAACAATGTCGATGATACACTGATGCTTTGGTTCTTGCTAAGTAGTGCTAAGCTGTTGCTGAATAGGTGCTAAGTGGCGCTCACACTCATCAAGGACTTTTCAGCTTCCCCTGCTCTGCCGGGGGCACAAGAAGCTGGGAGGGGGCACAGCCGGGGGGGAGGGCTGACCCGGACTGGCCCAAGGGCTATTCCATACCATATGACATCATGCTCAGTATATAAGCTGGGGGAAGAAGAAGGAAGGAGGGGGACATTGGGTATGATGGCGTTTGTCCTCCCAAGTAACCATTACGCGTGATGGAGCCCTGCTTTCCTGGGGATGGCTGAACATCTGCCTGCCGATGGGAAGTAGTGAATGAATTCCTTGTTTTGTTTTGTTTGCGTGCACGGTTTTGGCTTTGGCTATTTAACTGTTCTAATTTATTTTACTTCAATTATTAAACTGTTCTTATCTCAACCCACGAGTTTCCTCCCTTTTACCCTTCCGATTCTCTCCCCCATCCCACTGGGGGGGAGTGAGCGAGCGGCTGCGTGGTGCTTAGTTGCTGGCTGGGGTTAAACCACGACAATGAGTCAGCAATGGGCCCAGGTGGCCAAGAAGGCCAATAGCATCCTGGCTTGTATCAGGAATAGTGTGGCCAGCAGGACCAGGGAGGTGATAGTGCCCCTGTACTCAGCACTGGTGAGGCCGCACCTCGAGTACTGTGTTCAGTTTTGGGCCCCTCACTCCAAGGAGGACATGGAGGTGCTGGAGCGTGTCCAGAGGAGGGCAACGAAGTTGGTGAAGGGTCTAGAGCACAAGTCTTATGAGGAGCGGCTGAGGGAGCTGAGCTTGTTTAACCTGGAGAAGAGGAGGCTGAGGGGAGACCTGATTGCTCTCTACAACTACCTGAAAGTAGGTTGTAGCCAGGTGGGGGTCGGTCTCTTCTCCCTTGTAACAAGCGATAAGATGAGAGGAAATGGCCTCATGTTGCACCAGGGGAGGTTTATTTTGGATATTAGGAAAAATTTCTTCAGCAAAAGGGTAGCCAAGCACTGGAACAGGCTTCCCAGGGAAGTGGTTGAGTCCCCATCCCTGGAGGCATTTAAAAGGTGTGTAGATGTGGTGCTTGAGGACCTGGTTTAGTGGTGGACTTGGCAGTGCTAGGTTAATGGTTGGACTCGGTGATCTTAAGGGTCTTTTCCAACCTAAGCTATTCTATGATTCTATGACAAGTCTTTCAAGTAGAGTGGTTCTTCCCTTATTCATTTTCCAAAAGCTGGGAGCTACTTCCAGGATCAAGACAAGGAGGATAAAAAGTTCTTTATTACTGGATTTTTCATGTTTTAACTCTGTTTTATTGCACTGCATTTAGCAGCACAGCTGAAAATGGGGCAGGGTCACTATGAGACAAGATTCTCCACATACAGGGTGCTCGCAATTGTGGAGCTGCAGTCTCCAACTTCCCCTGCTGCCTGTCCCCACAAGCCATTACCACTCCCACCAAATCAGTGTCCCTAAACTTGTGCAATAACTTGCTGACACCTCATATCCGTGCCAGACCCCAGAAAAATCTCTCCCAAGTAAAAGTGGATGTAAAGTCTTTGCTAGGCTACTACATCCTTAAATCCTGCTCTGCCTTGCCTCTCAAGCCAAGTCCACATAGCTCTAAAGTCCCTTGTGCTTACATCATTACATAGATCAACATTTTCCCCTTATCTCATTTTAAAAAAATATATATTTTTTTCTTTTTATCTTAACCTTATCTTCTCTTTTTTCATTTTAGAAATGCTCCCTTGTCTGGGCTACTCCACTGTGAATTCTACTGACTCGAATAAAATATTTATGGCTTTAAATATTCTCTGACATCCAGCACCACAGGCCATATCCGTGGCTGTAGGCTTTCCGCTAGCTAGAATCAGGCTTGTTACATTAATGCAGCATAAGCCTCAGATCAGGCATTCCCAGTCTCTTTGTAGTCAAAGCTTGCTTGAGATGACTGGAAATTATCTGTGCCCCACTGGGTATAAGCTCTTCCTCCTCTACTCATCAACTAGCTCAGGGCTGCAGACAGCTCCTAAACTCCCACCCCCTCCAGAGCAGCTCCTTCTCCCTCACCTCTCTGACTCTTTCCAGCACCTACACTGAACCTGTGCTAAGATGTCCAGCTGATGTCCAGAGCTAGGCACAGGTTCTGCTCTGCGCTCCTCCAGCCAGAAGAACGTTTCCCCTCTTGGGAGCCGTTGGTCATTGCATTTTTGCACAGTCTGAATGCAAACAGCATTTGCCAGCAAACTTTCTGCCAGACCAGCATTTCCCTTGTACTGCTTCTTTACATCTCCAAGCATTTCACCTGCCCAATACATGAAGCATCACATGAGAGCCAACACATATAGACACAGAAGCTGCTAGACATTGAACAATTGTGTGGGTTGGCAGCGGGCAGGGGTACAAAGATATCTCCTTTTTGAAAGGCTTTTAGTGAAACTCATGACCTACCAAAGCACTGTGCAATGTTACGCCATTCACAGCAAGCACTGCTGAGTCCTGGGTGGTCCAAATATTCCCATAAGCTTTTCAGCTGGTTTACTAAAAAACAAACCACTGATGAGCAATTCCATACATTGGTAAGGATGCAGAGGTGTTTGCTCCAAGTGGATTTTCCCCGTTTCACCTGCAGGTTCCTTGTTAGCCCCTTACCTTACCCCCCATCCTCATTCCAACATTTTTATATTCATTACATTTTTGTTACTTCAAGCTGATTTCCCTTTTAGAGCAATGTTTTTTACAGTTGTCACTGCGTACAGATCAAATGACAGTTTTGAAATTCATGTCTTTAACTGATGATCTCAGATTTTGACAGTACTTTACCTGTAACCCTACTTCAAACTTCATATTTTCTACTATGCACCACAGAAACCTAAAATCTGGTAAGTCATCCTGAACAGGACTAGCCCCACAACAGGGTAGGCAGCACTTCAACTTCACAGATGTATCACAGAGCACTGGGAGAGTGATCTCATGAATTTTAAAGCATTCATCTGTATGGTGTAGTACAAGATGACATACCCTGATGCATTTCTCAAATGTTAGAAAGTTTAAACAGTTCTTCAATATGAAGACATATCTGTCCTGATAACACAGCTGCTTGTAATGTTTTAACTAGCAACAGAACCAGTGATGTCTTTCATGGGTGCAAATCACTGTTTACACACACTATGTAAATACTTTTTGAAGAAATTTTGGCAGGAATTTCCAAAGGACCCTGCAGCAGTTTTGTTGCAATAGACCAGCTCCCTCAAACAGCAACATTACCTTTCAACTTCATCACAGCTAGGGTCAGTAGGAAACTAAGCATTATTCCTCCTATCAGAGTTTCAACAGGAAAAACACCCTTTTGACTTATTCCTATAAAGAAACAATGATTTTCCATGGAAGAAAAAATTACAAAGCAAGAAATGCAGAAGAAAGGGAAACTCTACCCATTTGGCATGAACAACTTGGCAAGACTTGCCATTTGGAGCAAAAACAGTGGCTTCAATCCCTCACTTTCTAAGAAACTGCCTCTTTGTCCTTTCTCGTCTTTGAAAACAGCTGTAAATATTTGCAGAGCCTCACTGATAACCTCATTGGAAATCCTCAGCAGATTTCTCCTTGGCTAGATATTAACACAACATCTGAGAATGGGAAGACAGGTAAAGGATGGGCCACTGCTTACCATACCATCGAAATCTCTCTCTCGCTCAAACCCATCTGTCCTTCTGCAGCCCAGTCTTGTACTCAGTCTGGACTCTTTGCAACATGGTCAATCCTTCTGCTTTGATCTTCATAGCACGTAGCAGACAGACCACTCATTTGGACTAAGCCAACACCTTAGTGCAGCATTGCACGGAACAGACTTCTGGATAAGAGTCAGCATTTAAGGTTTAAGCGTCACTGCCTAATTGTTTACTTTTATTTCATTTTTCTTCTTTTCAGGTTTGTTCTTGAGGAATTCAGGAGCTCTAGATTAAAGGAAGCGGGCTGTACTTTATCATTTCAACACAATATTTTTGTACTGCAGCTCTTTTGTCCGTACCCTGTCAGGGTACCCTTGCTCCCTCTCATGACCACTTTCTCTAGCAGAGAAAAGGGGAGAAAAAGTACAATACCTCCGTTTCCCAAAACTCACTCCTCTAACACAAATTGACAAGCAGCTGACAAGCAGGCTGAATAACGGATTTGTGCCAAAGCACTTTGTACTATAATTACAGCACAGAGAGTTGGTTGTGATGCCCCCAACTAGATCTTGCTATCATGTGTCATATTTACCTCCATACCACCCTAAATTAATCCTTTCTTAGAAGGAACAAGATCTTATTGGATTTGCAGGGAGAAAGAACTCGTCTGTCCTTACCTTACAGGAGCATGGCTATGCACATGAGTTAGTGTTACTTGTTGACAGTTTGGCACCTGAAGGGGAAAGTTGTTGCTCAAGCAATTCACGATAAGCCTCCTATTTTGATACCACTTTACAGGATCTCCCTTATTTATTGGATTGTCACCACAAAGTTTATTGCCTAAATCAATTTTTATTAATTCTTGAGGAAACAGCACAAAATCAAACAGAAATACCTTGTGAAAAGAAGCAAACTACTAACTTATTATATAAACCCCCTTAACAGGCAAAACCCCAAACTGGATGTACATACATTTGATACAGTTTAGCTATCCATTGATGCAAAGAAGTTATGTTTAGTGTACAGAAATTTAAAACAAAACATTGCTTGTTATGGGGACAAATGTTTACTTTCTTCTAAATGAAAAAGCTATGATCAAGACCTTGTGCTATACCCAACATCCAGGCATCCACCGCACTCTTTTTCAAGGTTCCAGCTTTTTACGTGAGTAGGAAAACTATTATTGTTGCACTGTGGCCTTACACACTGCAAATTCAGCATATCTAACTGTTGATGGGGTGTGGGGGAGAAAGCAATATCAGCTCACTCTTCTGGCCAAAGCACTTTTCTGCTTCACCTTCTAAATGCAGTGCTCCTGAGGAGTCACAGAGCTTATGAAAGAACTCCTGGTTCAGGTCGACAGATTTTGCCAACCCTTCCCATGCTGACTACAGATGCTGTTCGCTCCAGCTTCCAAGCCCACCACCTTCTCAGTGGCTGCTGCACCCCAGCAACAGGACAGGGGGACACCCCCTTCTTGGCTGCCACAAACCCTGTGCCCTATTCTTTTCATGCAGCAGCTGTTTACTGCATGTCCGAAAGGAGGGGACTGCTATAAACGTGGTCTATCTCTAGTAAGATTTGGTGGGATTCACAGGCCTGACAAACCCACTTAGAGTTGAAGACTTCCTCCAAACTCCTGTGTATTTAAGAATCCAATCCCTTTTGAAAGATGCCTGCCAGAGGGTAGAGGCTGGCTGCACTTTGCATTCCTCAGGTTTTTAATGCATGATTGCAGATTATGTTTCCTGTACAGAACAAAGCAGGCTTGCTTGTTTGTTTGAAGAAAAAGAGCACACAAATATTGTGGTTGTACAAGTCAGGGCATGTGTCAAACATCCACAAAGAGCAGCATAATAAAAAGCAGGTGCTATGACAAGCTTCCAAATTTGCCATACAAGCACCAGCAATGGTTTATTTATAACTACAGTTCGTCCCACTGAGGCTGTTTTCCGGCAAGTGGTTCGTCTGTTGGTCTAGCATATGCATTAAATCAAGCACTTTCTCTTCCTATCATTTCTGTTACAGTGGCTATTCTCACACTCTGAAGGTCCAGTTCTGCCTTTGCTTTGGGACAGAGGAGAGAGAGAAGCCCCACAGACAAAAAGGAGTACATTGCACGTGATACAGCCAAGATGAGCAGAAGGTGCTCTGAGCAATGGAGGGTAAAGAGGCATAAAATATTCTGGAACTACATCCTCACGTGGGCCCTGCAGCCCATAAGAGATTAACAAAACCAACAATACAATTTATAAATGCTGAAATATTCTGTTATCACTACAAAATAATGAAGTAGAAGATCTGTGCGCTCTGTGAACTTTCTGTTGAAGCATTTCAACTCTTTCCCCGACTTGAGATCAATGGTGCTAAAATGCTGCAATTTCCTGAGACATCAGATCCAGCTCCTTTTGTCATTGCTTTATTTTTGACATTGAGCTGAGATTTCAAAACTGCACTTTGCAGCCCTGCTAAGCACCTTCTAGTTTATATTGGGAGAAACAAAGGTGAAAAACTGACCTCATTTAAGTGCCTAACCTGAGAACTGAGCTCCTTTGAACTTCTGGTCCCCTAAGCCTGGCCATAACCCTTTTACAGGATGGTCTAAGATTTTTCTTAGCGACATTACTTTCACCTAGGTTTAAACATCTGAGCTGGTCACTTTACAACCACTGTAATAGAACCAGACAGATCAGTCTCCAAAGGTGGTTCACTGATTACAAAGAGGGCTTTGGTCAGTAGTTTGGATTATTTAAACATCAAGAAGTTAGTGCACAGGGATCCCAACTCTCACCTTTTGGGGTAGATAAAGATTACAGTGCTGCTCCTGCAGCTGAAAATTGAAGCCATGAGTACAAGACACTCGCCTTTAAGACCAAGAGTTTCCCAGTGCTCAGCTGCAGTAGCCTACAAAAGGCAATTTGGGAAGACAGAAGACAAAATCCATCCAAAGGACAACACAGCAGCTCCCATAAAAGCACCTATCTGTTTTTCTGTCTAACAAAGAGTGGCAGCATCCTGCTATCAGAGAATTACTGTCACAGTAATGAGACAAGCAAACAGAGACAGAGGTCTTTTCCAGAAAGTAGTCAGTGTTTAAAATAACACAACTCTTTCTACTTCAGTTTATTTCTACATTTACAAGCTGACGAAGCTATAAAATTGAAGAGAAGCATCTTCCATCCTACTTTGATAAACAGATTGCAGACAGTATGACAGCCTTTTTAAATTAAGGACCTGACTTTTGTCAAGAGAGATTTTGTAGAAATATCCCCCTCAGTAAACTTAACCTGAACTTTCCCAATCATAAGCAGAAAGCCATGCAGCCATCCTTCAGGAATTATTTGTTCTGTCCAAAACACTTTTTTCCTGCAGTAATTCCCAGCATAGTTTCATTCCCTTGCTGGTGATGATTAAATTTCAGCTATTACTTGTAGGTTTTGGGCCACAGTCCTTAGATTGCCCTCCTTGCAGCAGTGTTTTTTGTTGTAGATCCATTAGACAATGAGTCAATACTACTTCTGTCTGCTGAGATATTTCCTTAGATACACACTTTGAGACAATAAAGGGTTATGAAAATACAGTTTATAGCTCTTAACTGGCAGATATAGCCTTGGAAACAACAACTCTTTTTTGCAGCATAAAAATGAGAAGCAGTACCACACCCCAAGATTTTAAGAGCAAGATAGATGCATAAACCAACCAAATGGATTAGGTGACTAAAATGTTAGCAAATGCCACACTACTGTTTATCTAGATGTGAGACTATCAAAGGCTTGGGAGCATAAGATGGCAGACATAGCAGTTCATATGGGACATCTTCCACCTCCTCCCAAAGTACCCACCCATGGTCCAACACCAGCAACAGAGCAACATCAAGAGGAGCTGAAGAATGTGACACTTCAGTTGAGAGTGCTAGCTGGCTTTCAGAGGTCATCCCCAGTTTTGGTTTGGATCCCAGAGTGCTTTTGGCGAGCACAAAAGATTCCTTTTGGCTGATACCACCCCAGATACACAGCATGCTCAATGCCAACTGGACATAACAGGCATCCAAACTAGCAAGCAAGCCACATCACTGCAAAGTCCTTTGGCACATATCAAATGTGCCGACTCCAGTAAGAGTGCCTGAACTTTCACATTTGCTGTAAACCTCCATTCCCCAATTCTTCACAACTTGTTATTTTGTCTTTCACCAAGACGCCTCTGGCCTCGATAACCTAACAACTACAAACCCAAAGAAATAAGAGGTAACAAATATCAAGTTAATTACTGGAAGGATGGTTATTTAAGCCTGCAGGGCACTAGCTTGACAGTCGTTTCAACTCCCTGCTCAACCATAGGCTTTCTTGTTTGTGGGGTAGGAGGCAAGTTACTCAGGAGACCTGGGAATTGCTGTGATCAACACAGCGACACTGGAGCTGTAGGGACAAGGAGAGCAGATGCCAGCACCATGAAGGGATGGAAGTACCTTTTTGACAGAGTGACAGTCTAACAGAGAGCACATGATGTCTGTGGAGCAGGGACTTGACCCTTGTCTGCCAAGTTGACTCCACCCACCAGCAAGTCCGCTCCACTCTGGCCCAGTATCTCTGGCATTATTTTCTGCTCAGATGTTTTGTGAGGGAGGACAAGTTATTCCCACCATAAAATGTCTTAGCTGCCAGGCTATTGTTTATTCTGCTGGGATACTTGAAATGCTTAAAGGTTTTGAACCTTTCAAGCAAAGCTGGGCATCAAATATTTCCCTCCCCACATCCCAAACACACTGCCTAGGCAGCAGGCTGCTGTACTGCTATTTGGTAGCTTTTGAACATAAGCTTCTCCACCCCCTTCAGTCTCTTCTCAGACCCTCAAAATGCAGGCAGAGAAATGTCTAGGCAGGGATGGCAAGCTGAAGATGGCTGCTCATTTCCTGTGCCCAGGTGGGACGAGGACAGTTCTGGGAACACACAGGACTTAAGATGCAACGGCAGTTTGGGCACTTACAGTATTCAGTAGGAGGCTTGTGGTCTGCACGCTGATTTAGCCACAGAGGGGCACTTAAACAATACTGACTGCTGAAATCGTTGGAGGAATCTCCTCTTAAGCCTCTTCACGCTCCGGTTTGCTAGGTATAATACAGAGAATAGCACTTTCCTGCCTCACAGTGTGGTTTGCAAGGACAAAGAAACCTATGCAGCTCAATTCTGTGTGTTACAGTACCAAAGATTGATTTCAAGAGTCAATCACTCCAAACCTATTTTTCACCCAAAGCATCCACTCTCAAAAGAAAAAATGAGCTACATACATTTTACATCAGCTTGTGCATGAAGAAAGACAGGCTTAGTGGATGGAGACACTTCACACTGAAGCGTACAAATTGGCTCACCGTGGGAGTGAGGGGGATGAAAATAACTCTCAGAGTTAAGGAATGACCCTTAGGCCAGTCCAGCACAGGAAATGTCATCGAGTCTGCAAAAGTAGCACCTACATCTTCAAAAAAAGTGAGAGTCCTTTTACCAGCAGAAGCTAAAAGTGTATTCCCTGAATAACTCAAAGGTAAATGCATTTTGGAGGGGAAAATAGGATGACTGAAAGGAACCCCTGGAGGACTACAAGTTGTCAGGTGTAAGAGCTAGGATCCTCTTCCAAGAGCTCTCTGCATAGAGCAAGTCTGAGATGTAGGGCATGCAGGAGCACACAATCTCTCATGAGGAAAGATTCTAAAGGAACTCTTCTGAGTACAAGGAGAGATACTTTGTAGATCAGTGAATTTATATCCAGTGCAGTTTTCTTTCATTCCTTTACCTATAATTTCTTTAGGGATTCGTAACTTGGATCTAGTTTGTAAACTGTGTTTTATTTGGGATGTTTTATGTTCTTTTATTTCAAGTTTCAGCTTCACCTAATCTGAACTGAAGAGAATTGCTACCTGGCTAGCATTAAGACAGGATGTAAAAATCCTTAAACCCAGGTATTAGTGCAACAGTTGCACACCCCTTCTGCACGTTGCTCCATGGTATGAAAACTGTAGCTGGCTGTGCCAACCCAGAAGCTGTGTAGGCCAATTTGGTAGTGATGGGAGAGGAGGAAGTGCCTGCCAGTGGTCATAGACAGACAGGAAAGCCCTCTGGTATGAGGTAAAGCAGTCAGAGCATACCTGAATCCCAGGGAACATTTGCAACAGTACACAATTTACTAAAAGATAAAGCCATTGGGATTGCACAGTTGTGGCTTAGAGAACCAATTTGCAACTTACAAGCCTCAGCTCTGTGGTTTCTGTCCTGCAGTGTGAGAATTTCTTTCTATCAAGTTTGCTACAAATTTTTAGGAGGAGTCTTAACTTCTCACACCGCGGGCTCAGACTCACAAACAAGTTACTAGGGAGCAACAAGCTACTGCATGTCAAATAACCAAGTGTGCTTAGCCTTCTTCCATCCAGCTACTTTGAATGCTTCTGAACTTGCTAAGATGCATTTGGCGAGTCATGCCTTAACTTGTTGATACCCTCAACACTTTGTTGTAGCACTTCAGTCCCTGAAAAGCTCATCCAGCTATAATGTCGAGCCTAAACTTCAGGAATTATCCCTGTGCTCTTTCTGCCTACAAATTACATTTGGCACACAATGTTACAATTTCCAAGCTAAGTTGTCTCTTTTTGGCATTCGCAAATAGTCTTAAAGCTTCACAGTCATATCTGTAATGGCACCATCGCATCTTAAAAGAATCATCAGCTCAGAACCATACTCTCCCAGTGGTAACTGAGTAGTATTCCTATAGCGGGGCAGCAGATTATTTAGAGGGAAAAGCAGTATTAAAGTATTTTTTGCTTCTTTAAATATAGCTTACCAGAGGGAAATGAAAAGCAGACTGCTGTGGCTGCACAGTCAAGTGTTTGAAAGAAGAGTGGCAATACCCTAGTTTATGCAAACTGTTCATATGTTCTCCATTTCATCTTCATATTCTTCTCTACTTATGTTACATAACCAGGCTCTTGAATTAAATGGTAGTATGCATCGTGATCAGGTAACAAAAATTTTAAAGGTTGAGTAAGAGGAGTAATGAGCGCATGTACAAGTTAATACATAAGAAAATCTTTATGAATTTTAAGTATTGTAGAAGTCCCAGCAGTCATACGCATACACACAAAAAGGGCATAATCCAATTCTTCATGCACAGGGGAACTTACATTTCCCCTTTCACTTGGAAGAAGTTAGTTTTGTATTAATCTCTATTTATATTAAGCTCTAATCAGCAGGCTCAGATATACCAGTAACCTATTGCACAAATTGTGTGTCAACATATTAGGATTATTATTGCATTTGCATGAACATTGTCACAGAGTTTTGATGGTTATAATTGAGACATGTTTTCTCTGATTATGTTTTAACAAGATTTATGAATAAATAGCACACTAAGAAGTCTGCAACATCTGGATGAGGCTTGCTCAGAATCATTATGACAGCATTTACTTTATCAAAGTCACTGGAATATACTTTTATCTCTGGTTACATGACAAGCAGCAAGAATTCAATCTGTATGTCTGGTGCGTAGGCTGATTGCTATCCCTTTAATAGTCTGCATTGTTAACAGTTGTGGAGCTTGAACTGTTTGAAAGTGTTTTTCCTCCATAATGGAACATAAAATCTTCCCACCTCCACGAAATTTAACCACTTGTTTCCCTTTCAATGAAGATGCATGCTTCTGTGGAAGCTAAATCCCAGCACGCTCTTTCCAAAACTGACCTGCATACAGATGCTCTCAGTGTTAGATCAAGTAACATGTAAACTTAATGGGCAAAGGTGTTACCAAAAGTAGTAATTACAGCCAGAGAAATTAAAAATAAAGGGACATTAAGTCAACTACCAAGTCTCCCCTTTCACTTTAATAGCACAAGCCCGGGGGGGGGGGGGGAAATCACAACAAAACAAACCACCAAAAAACACCGAACAGAAAAAGGATAAAGGCCAACTTGTAATTCTGCTTAGTTGCCAACAGAAGAAAATATATTCCAACATCATTATATAACATGGATACACTATTCAGGTGTTTACAGAAAACATACCTTTCCTACAACATTGTTAATTCTACCATCAGCATGTTAATTTGTCCTGTTTAGCTGTCCTGTGAGATGGTAAACCTTTTTGCAATGAATGACCAGGAACAAAGTTACAGCAGAAATGGTTACCAAACTTAAGAATGCCCTTCCATTTGATGTCCAACTTGAGTGTAATTTTTAGAAATAAAAAAAAGAAAAAAAAAAAAAAGAAAAAAAATCAAGTGAGTATATTCACCATTCTCTCTCTGTCATGCTTCGAGGAATTTCATTTTTATTTGCAGCTCTCAAAATCCAGTCTAAAGAATAAGGAACTGATGCATGCTGATGCATGAAAGGCCAGTGATGCCCTCTCACGACTAGTGAACTCTGCTGGGGAGAAACAATGTAAAAAAACACCCAAACTTCATTAGGACTTGTTTTGCACACTTAGACTCTGGAGCATCTTAGTACAATGCTTTCAGATTATTAACTCTGTGGCATCACACAATCAGAAGAATTAAAAATCTTTCTACAGTTATTGCTATCAGGAACACACCAACTCTTCCCAGCAAAATGAACTACCAGCGTTTAAGCATTCAGACCAGCGACTCAACTATCTAGTGAAGTTCTTTGCTAAGAGACCCATTAGCAAAGAACTAATGGGGGGAGGCAGGGGAGAAGCAGACAAGGGCACTTAGTGTGTTCTTGTTTCCATCAATTGTATGGTTTTATATTATTATTATAAACAATATGCCAGCTGTATTTAGTGGCAATATTTTTATTAATTATTGTTCAGGGAACTCATTTAATTCTGAAAGAACAGATGTTGCTCCATTAAAGTGAACCACAGCATCTCTTTTGAGGGAATAAATGATGTTTACTAACCTGAGACAGTGGTTTTGTGAGAACATTTATGCCTTTATTACTTTACTGGTGCAAAAATAAGCCTTATACCAATGGAATTTAACAAAGAAATATTACAGTACAATAAAAGGTAGAGTTAATTTTCTGTGTATGTTTCTTCAGTGAAGCTGAAGATCAAGAACTCCGTTATGGAGTTTGCATGACAATAATACGGATTTTTCAAAATTTAATTAGGTACATGTACTTTTTTTGCCAAGAAGGGCGCCTCAATTCAGATGGTTATCATTTAAATTTGTACCCATATGTACATATTTTGTATATATATTACACTTAATCATTCCTACAGCCAATCTTAAGCATCCTTTAGGAAAAAGCACAGTGCAAGGAATTTCCGTATAAACCACATATAACATGTAAATTCAAAACCAACAGTCAAATGTTCATTGGAGGAGATTGCAGAACAAAAACACAGACTGAAAATAGAGACATAAGATGTTACCACATGCTGTATGTAGGGACCTGGGCAAAGCTGCTGTTAAATCCCCAAATTAAGCCGAAGCTTTCCAAACCTTGAAAGGATCTACATCATTTTGGCAATACTCATTGATTCACACATTTCTCTTTGTGCTGTCACGGGGGCTGAGCACCCTGCTCAGGTAACCATGCTACCTGTAACTCTGGGGTAACTTCCACAACCACAGCAGGTGGATGGGAATGACCGTCCATTACGATCCAACCTCTGGTCAAAGGGAGCTGCGAAGGCTCACCATCTCCCAGATCAGACTGTCGTTACCCAAGTCTCTGCATGCAGGTCAGCAAAGACCTACAGCCCCAACTCAGCAAACAGCCATCCCAGTTCACAGCTGTTGGATATGGGCAGTCTGAGGCATCTATCATGACCCAGCGCAGAGAGCTTATCAACTCGTCCTTTAGAGTACCAAAGAGGAAACAGATTCCTGCTGCCATGAGAAGAGCCGATACAAAGGAAGGCTTTCCCATCAGCAGACAGCCAGACCTGCTTATCTTGTGTAGGCACTATCACTTCCGCATTCCTGCAAACGGGAACAGTGCATTCTACATATGATACATGTTCATTTTCAGTTTCTTCTAATCATTGTTCTACACACCCAAAGTAACTGACCTTCTGGTCAAGCATCTTTAAACAAAACATGTGGGCATTTGAATATAATAGAAACAAAGTTTAGAAGTGGCGATAGACATAAAAAAAGAAAAAGGAAGTACCAGAAGCTGACTGAGGTCACATACAAATATCCAGAGGTACAAGCGCAAGTCATGAACGTCTGCGATATCACCATCCACAAATACATACCAGACTTGCATCCTTTGTTAGTTAGTCATGGGGAAGCCATGTAATAAAGATGGATTGGCTGCACGACAGTGGATTTCCACAGAGTTATGTACAACTGCAAAGAGACAGCCAGAAACTACTGGCAGTGAACAACCTCTCTAACTGCAACACAAGTAACCTCTGAAATGCAGCCATGCACCTATTTTTTCCCCAAGCCCATGATTTATTTACTCCACATCCACTTTGGACTGCTATCCGAATTTCCTGGAGCTATAAACCACCACATATGTGATTTTTGTTCATGTAAGTCAGGACAGCATAAGCCACCAAGACTCCCAGTTGAACAGGGATTTGGCTTACTGAAGCTTGGCAGAGAACATGCAGAAGGAAGAGAGATAGGAATTTCAACTACCTGTCCCAGGGTCATACACAGGAACAGCTGTCTGTGTGCTGCACCACCTCTTCAAAGCGCCTCCTGCGTACTTGACTGAAAAGGTTTCCAATCCGACCAATACTTTCCTGTGTGCCTAAGAGACCATTTTGATGTGGCATCACCGGCAGATCATTTCAGCAACAGACTTCTGTTCTTCCCCATACTGCTTCTCTCCCCTGTACATGCCACCTCTTCAGCCTTTGAGGTCCAAAACTGCCTACTTAGGAAAATCATGGTTTCAAGGATGCTGCTTCTTAGACTTTCACAAGTAGGTTTAGCCAAGCAGCTCTCACCTCCAGATCAGATGTTTTGCCAGGCACACATACTTTGAGGAAGTGGAAAGCACCAGGAATGCAGCACAGCCAGAGCCATGTGGTGCTGCACAGAGGACAGCGAGCTCACTAGGACTCAAGGAGCAGGAGAGAAACCTTTGGGGAAAGTACAAGCATGAAACCAGTCAAAGCCTCTAAAAAAATTAAGAAAATTAAACCTCTGCTTCCAAAGTAGCCTGGGCCGATCTAATCACTTGCTGTCACAGTCCTGCTTTTTTGTCCATCACAGACTGTGGCACTGCACCCTCTCTGTGCCAGCACTGGCCTTCCCCCAACCCTGCACTGAGCCATTTCAGCTTGCTAAGCTGGCAGAAAGTAAGTCACTGCATCAGCTAGGGAGAAGGTATTTTTCTCTCAGTCCCATGTAGCTTCCCTTCAGTCTGCCTTCTGATCAGCACAAGTGGCCCCACATCCATCCCTCAGACCCTGTGAAGAGCTTCCCAGGCTAAACTCCCAGGTCTTTTCTACTACAATCATTCTCATGTAACAAGATAAAATCGTATTTTCTCCTGACTTATCAGAATAAGAGGATAATAAAAGTCCCTTTTGAAATCTGGTTACTCGGGTTTTACACTGGTATCAGAGTATCATGGTTGGGTTGCAGGACAAACTGCTGTGCTAGAAACCTCTCTCCTTAAGCCCCTCTAGAAACAAGCCAGCCAGGTAGTTATTCCATTAAAGGCTATCAATCCATCACTCAGAGCATCCATAGTCCTCTCCACACTCCCCAGGACTAACGATCCCCCACTTAAGACTTCAGGGGACCTCTTTCATCCTTTGGCTCCTCTAAAACTCACAGGCCAGCAGAAAGCAGCTGGGATTTCATACACCACTGGCGTCTTTACTGAAGGATATTTCTCTCTCCCTTCATACACTGCACTCATCCTTCTTTCTCTCTTCCATACAAGCAACTATTTCACATAAGCAGAACAACTCAGTTATCAATTATCTCTTCTTGTCAATTCTTGCTTAAAAGAGGAGGGATCAGCATGCCAAAGCAACAACAGCTCTGCTTACGGGTAGAGACTTCAGATACTGTAGGTAAGATCTATGTTAGGAGTTCTCAAGAGGCTTTCTACCCAAGACTTCCCTTGAGAGGGGCTGTATCTCTCTCTGATATAGTTTATGGAGTAAAAAGGAATGTTTCTAGATAGGAGTCTAACCAGAGAAATGTGAGCCTGAAAGCAGGAATTCAAGTTATTGGCTGGGGACTCTCTGGGTAAAAAGGAAATATCATAGTCCTTCTTCACTCAGCACCCTGGTAGTGAGAAAAAAAAATGATGACAGAAAGCTGCATAAACCACCTACATTGCAACGTAAGTACATTTGACAGCAAAATGAATGCATCAAATCCAATGTTTGTGCTGATGGCTGCCATTTACTGTTTGTTTTTTATAATACAGTTTGGATGCCTCGGGCCTGAGATGCAAATGAGCAGTCTGCTGTAAAGTTGGTGGTACTAGCCTTGACCCGGCTTTCTCTAACTTATTTTGATAAGTTCAGGCCTCTGCTGAGTACACAAGCAAAGCTTGGTCATTCTCACATTAATTAACACCTGCAACATTTGACTGCAAAATTACTTTAGACATGCTTGATACCTAATCCCATAGAAACGTGAGAGCTGTTAAAGCATGGATTGCACCAATACTTTAAAATCATTGTGCAAAGTAATTAAAAACATCATTGTGCTTCCAATTCTTAAGACACCTCATTAATTCCTCAATACTCTATGTCACTTTCTCGGTATCGAGTACTAGATGGGTTAAGCTGCTGATACTTCCTAAAGCACACAGAGGAAATTCAGTTTCAAACCAAAATAAACCTAGACTAGTTATTCCCCGTAAGGTCTGCAAATACTTAATTACAGAGTACCAAGCAACCTTCATGGTCCTTCCCTCCACCCACGTTATCAAATGGATTGATTCATATTTCTCTGCTCCCCTGCAGATCTTCTGCAGTGTTTTCCTCTTGGAAGCAGGCATCCAGTATGGAATAAAGGGAATGGCTGCAGCCAGATATATTATTGCTGTCAAAGTAATTTGTATAATTGTGACTAATATTTTAAAAGCTAGATATCAATGTGGATTGAATCTTATGGTTGATTTTCCAATTCTAGATATCTAGCCGTGTACAAGTACTGACTTCATTCTGCTGCAAAGGATTCAACAGCGCATCTACAGGAAATAACACTAGTCATATCCTGAATCATTTGCAGTCTAAGGTTTTTGAGGGCCTTGACTATAAATATTAATACCACGGACAGACTTCTTTGCAGATAAGCAGACATTTTGAAGCACTAAAATACAACATTAAGAGCCTATCAGTGTCACATACATACTAAACCCACTTAGCTAGCTACTTTAACAGTACTTCTTTTAAAAGCTACACTAAAGATAGATTCAGTATCTGCAGATATCTTGCAGATCTGCAACTTTAAATTTTACAAGGGATTTCACAGTTGATGGCAAATTTGTACTTCTAATTGAAAGCGAGGGTAGGGGAAAAGGGAAGAACCAAGCCAGCAGGTATTTCAGAGACTCCATTCCCATGAAATCCCTACATGGAAACAGATCTAGCACCGGACTCCAGTAAATAACATTGCACTTACTCTACTACCCAGCACCAGGTGGATCTATTCTGAGCCAAGGCAAAAAAGAAGCAACGTTTTGTGACAGAAAGAAAATCCCATTACTAGGAAGTCAAAAGTGAAATGTGCCATTGAAGTTTCATGCAAAGTGAGGCTGCCAAATGATTTTGCCAAATATTTTTTTAAGATGTCCTAGAAAGTTTTCCATGTAATAGCAATTTCTCTGATTAAAGGCACTGTTATGTTAAGAGCCATAATGGTCTTATTCTGACCCTGGGTAATAGCTCTGAAAAGGTTGCATCAAAACTTTGCAGTTGTTGGGGAAATGGCTGGTTGCAGGGGTTTCAGTTTTACACATAACCCCCAGGGTAAAGAGCTGCATGTGTTTTGGATCAGGTCTCTTCTTGAAATCCACTGTGCTACAGAAACAAAGTTTTTCTCTACAGCTACCACTGCAATCATTTATCAACCCCTACAAACTGTCAGAATGGGTAGAAGCTCCTACAGCGAAATAAGTTTAGGAGTCTTGTTCGGGTGTGTTTCACTATTCATCCAGAAAGGCAATCATTAAAACCACAAGGCTAGAAAATACAGGTTGCTACTGCAGATGAATTAAAGTACATATTGTAAACAAAAAGGTGTATTTCAAAGAACTGGAATATGCCATGTGTGCATCCTTGAAGTAACTTGGGAAGAATGCAGATGTGGAAGGACCTACCGTCCAACTTTGAGTTACACGGCACACTACGATACTGCCAGCCCTATCCGCAGGAGCCCACAGAAGTCACATCCCCGTAGCTTCATAATCAGAGAATCATAAAATGGTTTGGGTTGGAAGGCACCTTAAAGATCATCTAGTTCCAACCCCCCTGCCATGGGCAGAGACACCTTCCACTAGACTAGGTTGCTCAAAACCCCATCCAACCTGACTTTGAATGTTTCCAGGGATGGTGCATCTACCACCTCTCTGGGCAACCCGTTCCAGTGTTTCACCACCCTCATACTAAAGAATTACTTCCTTACATCTAATCTAAATCTACCCTCTTTCAGTTTAACGCCATTACCCCTTGTCCTATCACTATTGGCCCTTGTAAAAAGTCCCTCTCCAGCTTTCTTGTAGCCCCCCTTTAAGTACTGAAAGGCTGCAATAAGGTGTCCCCGCAGCCTTCTCTTCTCCAGGCTGAACAACTCCAGCTCTTTCAGCCTTTCCTCACAGCAGAGCTGTTCCATCCCTCTGACCACTTTTGTGGCCTCCTCTGGACCCGCTCCAACAGGTCCATGTATTTCCTGTGCTGAGGACTCCAGAGCTGGACATGGTACTCCAGGTGGGGTCTCACGAGAGCAGAGGGGCAGAAGCACCTCCCTCGAGCTGCTGGCCATGCTTCTTTTGATGCAGCCGAGGATACAGTTGGTTTTCTGGGCTGCACATGGGATGCAACAAAAGTTAAACTAATTTTTCTTCTGGCTTGTGCTTTGCTGGCTCACATCCAACATGGACTCTACACACTAAAAATGTTTGTCATGCATCTTACTGGGGACAATTCACTATATGCAGTGTTTTGAGGGAGACTCTTACTGGAGGGATGAATGCCACACTGGCTAGGGGAAACTGCTTCAAGGACACAAGACAGTTCATCTCATGGGAATGCTTTGCTTGCAAGAAAGGTGACACGAGGACAACTTAAAGATTAGTTATAACTATTCAAGAACAAGCCATGAACACTTCAGACAACTGAGCTGGCATGCCTCTTCAGGGAAGAGGTCATGATGGAGATACAGATCTTTATATATCAAAATTACTGTTTTGCAGTACGTAATACTTACCAACATCAGCCAATTGATTCCTTTTGAAAGGAGACGAGAAGACACACAAGTAGGACTAGAAGAAATAGGCACAAGGCAGGCTGGGAGAGCCAGGACAGTCTATCACTGTTTATCCCATATGTTCACTTATCAAACTCAGCTGGTGGAGGTAAAAAGTGACAATAAAGGAGAAGAAAGGGTGCAGCATTATGCACTCCTCAGCAAAACTCAAATGTCTAAAGCCTTCTAGGTTTATTTCCCAATAGAGAGAAAATATGCTCAATGGAATTAGGCTGAAGTGCTACAAAAGTGTGAGAAAGCTACAGGCAGAGCTTTCACTGGCAATATCAAACAACCAAAGAATACTGCATAACATTCCAGGAAGGTCTGGGGTCCTTACTAAGCCTTCAGATGTTAAGACCTCTGAAAAAATTCTTTATATGCAAATTCAGTCAACTGTGAACTGTCACATTAAAACAAAAGGCGCAACAAAGTTTAGTGAGAACCTGTTAATAAACCTCAAGGTAATGCAAAAAAGATTCCCTAACAACGAAAAAAGTTTTGATAGTAAATCATTTATCTACCTCAAAGTATTGTATGAATATGGAATAACCCTATTTGTTTTCATAAGAAAATATAAGCCAATATTCCACTTGGTGATCCTGACTAACAGTATCAGCTCTCCCTAACCAGATAGGTGGCAGATATTTCACTGAACGTTTCCCTATCCAGAGCTTTTTGCAGAGAAGGAAGGTGCTGCCCTCTCAGCAATTATCAGCTGCACCAATTTTAACCTTTTCTTCCTCTCCCTGAGATCCGCAAGAGCTTAATTGTTCATTTGTATAATGAAATAAAAGATTACTAGATTTCCGAAACAACTAGAATAGCCAGTGTTATAAATTCCAGTCATTTTGAAAGACACTAATCTTAGAAAGACTGCATTCTCCAAGTGTTAAAGACAAAGGGTAAAGACTGTGCTAAGCTTGCAAGATGAAAGAGGAACAAGAGTAAAAAAAGGAGGTTAGTGTCTCTGGAACAATATATGCCAGACCTCTTTATTTGCAGTCAAGTTTTTCAATCAATCAGCTATGCTCCCAGAAAAATGTGGTGTCTTTCCTTAGACACTAAGCTACAAATAAAAAACGCAGGCATAAAATCATATGTACTTTCAGCAAGCACCTTCCGCACTACGCTCATATCTGGACTGCTGCCCTGCCCATTAACATTTCAATTTCTCAGTGCTGCAGAACAAATGGGAGAGAACAAAGCATAAAGACTCACTTTTACATCTTGATTTTCACTCTTCTTTTGGGATGTGGAAGTAAGCAGACATTAATTGCTTGGTTCCATATTTTTAGTACAATGCTGGGTGAGAAAAGACCTGGGAGCGGGTCAAAAAAGGAGAACATTTAAGGTAAACAAAGAAATCTGTCCATGAAATAGGAAAAGAGGATCTAAAGGTTCTGTGCCAGAAGGACAGAGTAAGAAAAGACATTTTAAAGAATAACAGCAGCACCCTCATTGATTGAAGCTTCTGAGCAAGAGGCAGCAAGGACCTCTGACAGCTTCTTCCAGGGAAGTGCTCTCTCCAGCCAAACTTGGCTGAACACCTCAGCTGACAAAGCCTGTTGGCTCATACTGTAGTGTTTGTCTAGAAGCGTAGGGGTAGAGGTGGGGATCAGGGCTCCTTCAGAGCCCTCTTCAAAGAAGAAACTGGCATATTTCAGAACACCATGGAGAAGCCACACCCTACATTAGCCACACAAAGACCACAGGCAGTGCAGTCAACTAACCAAACCGAGTGGCTAAAATTATAGATGTAGACAGATCCTCCAGTGAAATTGCCCAAGGTGACAGTTATCCAAACTTGGGGAAAAAAGGATAAAAAAAACCCCAACAAATTATTTCCCTTTATTCATAGAATCATAGAATCGTCAAGGTTGCAAAAGACCCTTAAGATCATCGAGTCCAACCGTTAACCTAACACTGCCAAGTCCATCTATACCATGTCCTCGAGCACCACATCTATCTGTTCTTTAAATACCTCCAGGGATGGAGACTCAAACACTTCCCTGGGCAGCCTGTTCAAATGACTGACCACCCTTTCGGTGAAGAAGTTTTTCCCAATCTCCAACCTAAACCTGCCCTGGCGCAGCTTGAGGCCATTTCCTCTTGTTCTATCACTTGCTACTTGGGAGAAGAGACCAGCCCCCACCTTGCTACAACCTGCTTTCAGGTAGTTGTAGAGAGCAATAAGGTCTCCCCTCAGCCTCCTCTTCTGCAGACTAAACACCCCCAACTCCCTCAGCCGCTCCTGATAAGACTTGTGCTCCAGACCCTTCACCAGCTTCGTTGCCCTCCTCTGGACACGCTCCAGCACCTCAATGTCCTTCTTGTAGTGAGGGGCCCAAAACTGAACACAGTATTTGAGGTGTGGCCTCACCAGTGCCGAGTACAGGGGCACTATCACCTCCCTGGTCCTGCTGACCACACTATTCCTGATACAAGCCAGGATGCCATTGGCCCTCTTGGCCACCTAGGCACACTGCTGGCTCATGTTCAGGCGGCTGTCAGCCAACACCCCCAGGTCCTTTTCTGCCAGGCAGCTCTCCAGCCACTCCTCCCCAAGCCTGTAGCATTGCGTGGGGTTGTTGTGACCCAAGTGCAGGACCCGGCACTCAGCCTTGTTGAACCTCATACAGTTGGCCCCGGCCCATTGATCCAGCCTGTCCAGGTCCCTCTGTAGGGCCTTCCTACCCTCCAGCAGATCAACACTCCCACCCAACTTGGTGTTTCCTGCAAACTTACTGAGGGTGCACTCAATCCCCTTATCCAGATCATCAATGAAGATATTGAACAGGACTGGCCCCAGTACTGAGCCCTGGGGAACACCGCTTGTGACCGGCCGCCAACTGGATTTGACTCCATTCACCACCACTCTCTGGACTCGGCCGTCCAGCCAGTTTTTAACCCAGCGTAGAGTGCACCCATCCAAGCCGTGTGCAGCCAGCTTCTCCACGAGAATTCCATTTACCTCTGCTAACAGATTTTAGAAGGGGCAGGTATGATCGCTGAGTGAACCATGAACAGGGTATGAAGGGTTTCCTTGTGGCAGTTCCAGTCCATTTTAAGTTAGAAAATTTTTTCCTCATTCCTATGTGAACTAAGAAGCACTGGGAAGACCAGTCTCTCTCATATAGGGTATCTATAACAGATTAGACATGCTTGCTGGGAAAAAGGAATAGTTCATCCTGCCTTAGACAGAAGACTGGTCTAGGTGACCCTTTTGATAATGCTGTCCAAAAGGCTCCTTTCTGCAAGACTTAAGTTTGTAGATCTTCTAAGTTTTCAAGCTACAAATTCAGAACACAAAAAATACAATTCAGAAAAACAAATCAGCATTTGCACAGCATTTGCCTTCATTAGATCTCAAAGTGCCTTACACAAAGTTGGCACAAATATCTTCATTCTGCAAAGTGAATAATGTGAATTGCACAACTTCACACAGACTGAAGTGTGAGAAGAGCCTCAAGTGCTAGGTAGCGAGCTACCTCTCAAACCAATATCAACCTGCCATTCCAAAAATGTTTTAGGTCAGAAATCATGTCAGCACTGGATCAAGGACATGTTAACACACTTCTTCAGGTTGAAAGAAAAATTCAGCCTCCAACCTCAATCAGCACTGGAGTCAAGACCCATAAAATACCTGCTTTTTATGATGTGGACATCCCTGCAGTAGAAAAAAGTCTACTGAACCCTTGCCAAGCTGACTCATTGCACAGACATGGGCTTGCTGTTCATCAGGCCTGGATTGCAAACAAAGACTCAGTGGTTAAAGGCTAAACTACTTCCTAATCTAGTCAGGCACTCTGCTCCTCTCCCTACATCATCATTGATTGCAATGGTTTCTTATAGTAGGTTTCCCCATCCCTCATTAAAATAGGGTTCTTTTCTAAAAGCTCCTCCTTGGTGTCTTGTTTGTAAACTCATTGATGCTGATTCATTTCCTTCTATGCAGCTCATGAATAAAATATGAAGATTATAAGTTCAGGAGTCTTTGATGTGTTTTCAAGCATTAGGAACTCAATCAGTTCTGTGCAGTTATCCCTTTGAAGTTTCAACTGGGCGTTTTCTTCCTCAAAAAAGAAAAGCTCCTGTGTTTTTGAAGGATGACTTTCTTAAAGATATACTATTTATTTTGGCTTAATGGATAATTGTTTAAAAGTCAGAGGACAGCACAAGGATCAGGAAAGAAAATGGTAACCATTAAGAAGGGCTACCTTTGGGGTAAACATAGATTTATGAACCTACAAGGACCTTTAGACTTATCCCATTTCCATAGGTATCAACATCAATGCAATTATTTCAACATCAACCTGGAACAGTGCTAGGCAGACCTCACCGTTGATTATCCACAGCAATGCATAACAACAGTCATTCCAAGGAAGGGCTCTACTTCTGAACTTATGAGCAGGTTAATTGACAGAGGAGCAGTGAATAATTTCAGAAAGACACACAAAAGGAAAAAAAAACACTAAATTTTGCCCTGTCCCTGCTTACATAGAAATATTGCCCTTCATATTCACTTAGTGCTCATAAAGTGTTATGCTGCTTCTTAGTTTTGTCAGATTTCAGGAATGAGATGTGATTGTTCAGAGCCTGAGCTGCTCCCACAGCTTAAACACCAACCTCCTTGAAGAAGTGCATTAGTGCCTTGCAGTGACATACATCATAAGGTACTGTGGAGCTCAGAGAATACTTTACCCAAAGGGCTCCCATGCAGTCATCCTAAGAACAGAAATAAAAATCAATTTGCTTTAATTCCCTTTCTACAGACATTCTTGTCTGCCAGGTTTTCTCAAGAAATACTTTTGTTAGAAGAGAAAGTTTTCTTGCAAGGAAACATGGTCTTTTGTTCTCTCTACTAATTGTTTTTTTTCAAGCCATATCCTAAAGAAGTGACTTGTGCAATTTCTATAGTTATGGTCTTCTGCAACAATGACATAACTCCAGTAAGCCCAACCTAGCATTAAAATAGCCCATAGTAAGCTGCACTTTACTTTCAGCTCAACAGAGCTACAAAATGAGTCAAATAATGAGACTTTAATCTGTGTTGGACTCTGTGAGGCTTCAGTATGGTTGCCACTGGTAGCCAAATGAGGTAGTTTTGTGCCTGCAATATCTGAATAATAGTTGTTTTGCCCACAGATGGATTCACGGAAGCAGTGAGAGAAAAACCAAACTCGAGCACCCACATATCTATAGAATATCATAACTTTGCAAGCTGAAATGGCCAGCTACTCATATAGAAACATCTACCCTGATTGCAGAGCATAGCTCTGCTTTTACCTACCCATGTGCAGGATTTTGGTGTCTTACCTTCTAATAATCTCCTCAATAAAGATGGGTTTGCAAAGCTGCTGTGAAAGCAACTGCTAGAGTCTCCTAACCACATATGCATACCACCAACGATCAGTACATCTCATGGAAGGTCAGCCTCTCTCTGCCCCCATCCCACTTTGACAGTATAATGCCTGGCTGAAACGGTCCAGAAGACGACCCCAACAATATTCTCCAGACCCAGTAGGTTCTGGCCTGCTTAAGGCTTGCCAAGGAATGTGGTCTCACGCCATCACCTCCTTTGGGTATCTGCACCTGCATCTTCTGTTACAGGGACTCGGAGGTGCTCAGACATTAAGCTAACACTGTACATTATTGAACTTCACTCCTTGCTCAATCAAATGGAAATCTAAAGTAAAGCAAGCCTTTGAGTACACTGAAGAAACCCAGGTTTATTTAATATTAGAATATTAAAAATTAGGCTTTTTACCCTCCCTGGCAAGAGACAATTTTATTGCAGCTTAAAAGGCGTTCACACCATTTGTAACAGGCTGTAGGTGTGAAAACCATGAGGGAGATCATCAGCTCTGCAGTGAACTAATACATTCAAATAAATAGTTCCATTAGAAATGAGGATGTTGTATTCCTGACCTAGTTTTGCTTCCATAGTGGATATGGGTGCCAAATTGCATGGTGCAAATGGCACACAATTTATTCTTACACGTGACTGAAGTGAGGTTTAGAAAGTACTTTCCATGGGAGATGTTTAACAGTTCTCATTTTTCGTACTTTTTATCAGTAGTTAAAAATGAATGAAGATTACTTTAAGTACATGATATTAGGCAAAGAATAAATAAGCCTGAAGACTGCTGAAAGATTATTTTGATACATTTTAACCATTGAAATAGTCTAGATATGTTGGTAATGAGCATTTTAAAACAATTTCCTTAACTCCTTGGATCGGTTTAAAGGCGTACATATGCATAAAAAATTCTCTTCAGGCATAAATGCATTTAAAGTCGTTATTACAGCTTTTACAAATTGCAGTTATTTTACATGCACTTAGCTGAAAATAGTATTCAAAACATTGTCAGATGAATCCCAAAAAGCATCGGACTCCTGTTGCTGTGGCAACACATTGTTCATGGTTTGCCTGTCTGAGGCAACAGAAAGTCTAAAATATTGAATGTTTTAAATATGTTTAAGTCCAGCACTTAGATTGCGCCACCATGTCCCAGTTGAAAGCTAGATTATTCCACTTCCACATAGAGGTGTCCTCTCATTGAGAGCCAAACTATTACTTAACATACTCACTGACAGCAAAAAACTTTCTGGATGCTAAGAAAAAGGATTGTTTAGCACTCTGTGGAACAGCACTACTAACAATAACAAAGGAGAGTGTTTTGCCTTCTCCACTTGCCACCACAGGATAGGGTAGAATTCCAAAAGAGGCATTGCTCTTTGGAGCTGGAGACATTCTGCTTGTGGAAGATAAATTAGGAACTTAATTCCCATCTCATCTGTACTGAATCATTCCACTGACCTCTGTTTACTTCCGAGAAAGCAAGATTTGCAGCAGAACACCCTGGCATCAGCTGTGCTGCTCTAGCAGATGCTTTCCTTTCTCCCAAGGCAGAGCTGCTGGGTGACAGGGTGCAAAAGCAGCAAGAGATGTCTCCTTTAAAGCAGCATGGCTCACTCTGTGTCTAGTACCAGCACTGCATAAACAATGTTAGAGATGGGGAAGAAGCAGAGCACTGCTCAAAGCTCCATCATGTGTCATCTTAAAATCAACCCCAAAGCCCAACATTAAGCACAGAACGTACACAGTTTCTGCGCAAGCAAATTAATATGCCCTGAGCATCACCACTGCCCTCATCTTCCTTAGAAAGCTTTAGTATTTGGCTTTTTGTAATCCATCTGTAAACAATTTCACATGAGGAAAACAATAGGTAAATTTGCAATTAATTAATTCACAAATTTTCAGGAAATTCTCCTCAGTCCTGTGCAGCACGCACTTTCCATACCTACACTCTTCTGCAGAATTCCCTTCTGGGAAAGTGCGTGCTGCACAGGACTGAGGAGACACTTAAGAAAAAGCTGGGTTTTGTTACGCCCTGACTCTCTCACTTAAGGTAAGCACGTTTATGACCTCCAATTACTGTGTTCTGCACTTCCAGTGGAAACATTAACTTTAATACATGTTTGCATTTTAATTCCAACTTTAACAATAAGCAGCTGCCCTAGTTTGGACCTGAACGATATCTTCCGAAAATACAAAAATGAAGACCTGCCAGCTAATCAGAAATCATCTCCCTGTATCTAAACAGAAGGGAAATATTCCCTCTATGAATCACCTGCAGTGACTTTGATTTAGCTTTCATATAGCTGCAAAATGACTACATAATACCTAGCTACCAGTGTAGATGGCAACTGAGGCTCCCAGGAAAGAAATTATTTGGTACACATACATGACTTCACAAGGCAGAAAGTTACTTTGTTTGGAAGAATGTCAAAAAAACACATTACTAAAGCCGAATCTCCAATGTGATTAGTTCACCAAAGGGAAGTAAAAGCACACCTCTCAATTTCACATCCTCTTATTCCTTCAAAACCATCTGCATATACCAATGATAGAGGGTAAAAGGAAAGTCCTCCGAGAATAGCAAGATGATGATCTTCATGCAGGACTTGTAGGTATATTTAGCAATTGTAACAAAACAAGTTATGATGATCATAACCTGATCCCAAGCCACCCTAGTTAACCCACTATGTTCAATAGGCCTGGCCTGAGATTCTGTTAGCTGTCCCCACAACTGGCTGACAGTCCTTTAATTGTACATTGCTGCCTTTGGTTAATTCAGGCAGTAGGAGACAGAGAAATTTCAGTGTCAAAAAAACCAAGGAATAAGCAATGTACCATAAAACCTTGCTCAAAGAAAACCTTCCTGAAACATGTAAAAGCCACTTTGTTAAAGAAGGTGACAAGAATTCATGGGGAAAAAAGGTGTTGCAATACATGACCAAATTGTTTTAAATATTTTGTACATTACTTAATTTCCTGTACCACGTTGATAGTGGAAAGAGTTTCCTATGACTGGCTAAAAGAGAAAAACATGAAGCTTTTCTTGAGTATGACATTACTACTAAACCTCTGTGCTACAGAAAGCCCAAAACTTTGAGGAGAAATGCTCTTACAAACTGGACCAAAATCTTCCAGAAACTAATCAATTTAGGCAGACATGCCTGTGTGGTAGAGAGCGCGAACAGGAACAAATTCAGAGAAGCACAGAAATACTCCAAATAAAAACAAACAAAGCCTCGAGGAAATCCTAGTGTAAAAATTTTTTAGGTTGAGTACTGTGTGTGGGGAAGAAAAAAGAACTCTTGGACCTTTGGCTTTCCTGCCATTTGATTCTTTCTCCTGCTATTTGATTCCTCCTCTATTCAGGCACAGTGCTTTTCATTTTCTAGAAAGAAACAAGACTGAATCACATAAGTAACTGCTTTCATCATTAGTTCTTTGCCCTCCTTCCTATAACAGCCTGCAAGCCATTGAAGTGTACTCAAGAAACATAAGCACCTGCAACTTCTGTAAAAGGAGGGATTTACCATAAAAATTGAGAGCTCTAGCCTGGGGGTATTTTTTTTTTTTTTTTAAGCAATAGTTTAGAGCCAATCCTTTTGCTGAAGACCTGTTGTATCAGTCTAAATTAATCCCGTGACCATCCTCAGAGTATTGGTACTTTTCCTCAGGTCTAGAAACCTCTTCTTTATGCTGCCTTCAAGCTGTCTGCAAACATTGCAGCAGAGCCTGCTCCTCCTGGACTTCAGCTGGCTCCTCTCCAGCTAATCAGCTCAACACAAGTTATACCTCCCCCACCTGTTTCTTCCCCCTCAAATAATTCTCTGGATATTCTTTTCAGTGTGGGTGGAAGGGCCCACGCACTGTCTCAGTTCACTTGGTGGATCAGAAGTTTGAGCAACTGATTCTGTGTATTATGTGGGCAGACGTATGAAGGAAAAAAGATTCAAACCACCAAATCCTTTGGGGAGGGAAGGTACCTTGTGAAAGGAGGAGCTTTATATCTCAGGGAATCTGACATCACACCTGGAGCACATTTTACAAATGGATTTTCAGGACATTCTGAGTTCATGGATATTGGGGTACTTCAAGGGCAAAAAACCTCAATGTGCTGTTCAGGTGGCAGTATCTCAGCATCAATAGCAACAGTAAATCCCACCCTGAGCTATAGGACAGGGATTTCTCCATCCCTGGGAACCATAACTATTTTTACAATTTTGAAATGTACAAATAATCTTTAATACCACACACATCAAGGATAAGGTTCCCCTGGATCATAAATAGCAACTTCATTTCTTTTCCTCACTTTGCCTCAAAGCAAGCCTATGAAAATCCCATGTGCCATGTTACCCTTCTCAGGCCAGGACCGATGATATTCTCCATTCAGCTGCAGCTCCCGCTCTGCCTTCCCTCTGGAGAGGCAGCCTTCCACTGCCATGTTTCCTGGCATCTGTTTACTCTCCTATTCTAACAGCACTAACTGACTTCCCTTCAGCTCTTGGAGAAATTCAAAGGCATTCTGTGTTCATATACTATCCAAATATTTATATTTTGCTTACATTGTTCAGTTAATGTGAAATCACTACCAGCTTTTTTTTCTTTTCAAATAATGAAGTCATCCAGAATAGATTTTCTATAAAGCTTAGCTCTCATTTCCATGCCTCCAAAAAACTGCCTTTTTTTAAATGGCGTTGTTTAAAGCAATCATTGGAAGCTGCACACTTTTCAGAATCCAATCTTCAGTTCCACTGTTTCAATATTACTATAGCTCACGTGCCCAGGGAGTAATATCACTTTCTTCAGCTGAACATATTATCAGCTATTTAGCTCTAGTAGTATTATCTAGCAGTCCAACTTCTAAGATTCTGAAAATATTAAAGCAAGGACTCTGTACCACTCCTTTAGTACTGCAATAACTGATAATTAAGGTAACACATTCATAAAATTATAGTTTTGGGTTTTTATTCTTTTTCCATCCCTTCTCCCTCCCTTGAGAAATTTATGAGGTATCACATAGGAACAATGTTAGTGAAAAGGCATAACAAATTTTCATCTGTGCAGTGGCATTTAGAGAAGGCAGTGATTTACTCATTTCTAATGATTTACTGATATATTCCCTCAAATTCCAGTTTTAACATCTGAGTATCTGACAGCCCTGGTTTTTGCACCTACAAAGATTGTCTCTAGAAGTCTGCATTTGTTGTCATTCTTTTCACAGACTAAAGACTGTTTTTTGAACTCCCTTTCAAGACAGATATAGACATACTGGAGCACGTCCAGCAAAGGGCCACAGAGATGATTAAGGGATTGGAGCATTCAAAATATGCAAAAATATGTTGAGAGTGCTGGGATTGCTTAACATGGAGAAGAGAAAGTTTAGGGGAGATATTATGGGTGCGTGTACCTGATTGAAGCAGGGGGGAGGCTGGTAAGACAGAGTCAGACTCTTCTCAGTAGTACGCAGTGACAATACAAGATGCAATGCATACAAATGGAAATATAAGAGATCCCACTAGCAAAAAAACCCCTTTTTGATTGTCAGGGTGATCAAACACTGGAACAGGCTGCCCAGAGAGGTTGTGGAGTCTCCATTCCAGGAGATACCTAAAACCCGACCAGGCAAGCCCCAGAAGTCCTTCCCAACCTTGGATGTTCTGCAATTGTGACTAACTAGCCATTATGAACTACCTCGTTCAATGTTGGGTTTGTTTTTTTTTTTTCTCCTAAGAAATAAATCAACAACAAGACACAAATAAATCACTGTTTTTTATGAAATCAAAGATACCCTCAAAGGAAAAGAAACAACATTTTATCCACAGAAAGAAGTATCAAAAACTAATTTCTCAAAGCCAAAACCTGAAATGTTTTTATTCTCATAATACAAAGAGAGAAAAGTCAGACTATTCCATGAAAAGCAGCAAAAGAAGAGAGAAAACAGTAGAGTTTTTTATACCATCCCTTGTAACAAAACCCACTTTCCAGCCTATTTGCATGTTTGCACATCCATAGCTATTTGCCATTCAACTCATTCTAACCTGCGATTTCCCCAGCTTACATTTTACATTTTTCTTCCAGTTTCAAATGCAAGAATCTCTGGAAAATCTGCTTTCCAGAAACCCATAGCACTCAAACCCAAGGGACCCTGTTGCCTAGGGAGTATTGAATGCTGGCAGGCTGTCAGACTTCACTCACAACTTTCTCATTCTCCACAGTACCTTCAGAGCAGTTTGCTTTGCAGGGAGAGGTAAGGCTGTATAAGCCTCAATAACAGCAGCTTTTCCCATTTCTGCCTGTCTGGCTGCTGAGATATTCAAAATACATATTTGAAAAAGTAATATGCTCATGGTTGGGAAGAGAAAGTATGAGACTATTTCACGAGGTAAATTAAAAATTACTTGAAATAGCATACTTCTTGTTTCAAGCTTTGGAATAGTAACCGCAACAAATACAGAGATTTCAGACATTTCAGTCACTCCCTGCTAATCTGCACCTCCCTTAACTCTCACTGCAATTTCAGTTCATGCTTTGAAGCTGCACAGTGATTTTTATTACCCTAAAAATTATATGATCCTACCAAGAACCAATTTTTCCTTAGCAATTTCTCTCATTCAGCACTTGCACTGGTCAGTATTTGGACCACTTTGCTTTTACGGCATGCAATGCAAAATTGCTGAGAAGTTCAATGGCCCCCCAGGTTCTATTATTTTCAGATCCCATCATTTTTACTTTATGCTTCTGGGATATTCTTAGATGGTGCTGTCACAGAAATACTCATTTCTAACTAGGTGAGGACCAGATTCTTTGCTCTCCATGCACACCTAACAGCTCTGTTTCTTCAGCATTTGTGATCCTTCCAGGATCAGATTCTTAAAACCAGCTGCTGTTAATTACTTGATGCCTAGAAAACTGGGAATACTCATAATGGCATCATCTCTTCAGTAAAGCTTATGACAATAATTCGTGTGTTAGTTGGTAGAAAACTAGTTGGTCTTTATGAAAGGACTTCCATTTATCTTTTGATTCACATTGGAATTAGGTGATAAAGACTTCTATCTGCAATCTAAATCTTGTTCTCTCTTGCAAACACCAGACCACGTATCTTGTCAGTTCACAGATCGACTAATATAATACCACACTGGCAGGTCTCCCAGATAGTACTGTAAGAAAATGTCAGCTGGTCCACTGTATTTCTGCAGAGTTAATCATCAGCTCAAAATGTCACCATCCTATTTCCTTCTTTCTTCACTTACTTGATTTCCTTCTCCTAAACTTTTGAATTAACTTTAAAAACTAAAAGACTGACTCTCCATTGCACCAAAGCATAAGAAATGGTTTGTAAATGAGTAATCCACAACTGGACTGAGGTGCACTGAAGCTTGATGCCAATATAAAGTAACCAGCAAAAGCCTTCAATGATGTTTAGATTCTTATCCCGTCCCCATCACTTTGGTACACCAGGGCACTAGATTGCATCATGTGGTCCCAGGGAAGACACTGAATAACAAATGCTGCCACACGTCCAAAACTCTAGGCAGCAATCTGCGATTGCTTGCACATACAGGTGTTTTGATCACAGGACTTGGCTATGCAGTTTTTGGGGAACAGGCATATTTCACGGAAGTAATCCTTATGACTATAGCTGGCCTCCTTCAGCAAGTACTGCTCAAGATGAGCAAGGACTGAAGCTGCAGGCTCAGATAAGGAGTTTTTCTTAGGAAGTTCTTCTAAGGAAGGATGAGTTTTTCAGGTATGCTGTAGGGATCATTACCGCATGAAGAATTTACTGTCACATATCAGATGAGATTCCATTACAAAACTGGGGGACCACTGGACATAGCCTTTGACCCCAAAGAGCTTGGAGTTGCCTCATTAAAATTGCACCCTCCAACCTGAACAGTCTCAGCCCTGGAAATAGGCTAACCCACATAGGCAAGGAGCTCTGCATAAACTAAGTAACACTACTAAGAGTACCAGAGTAGCACTTCACGCAGTGCGTGGTTTCATTTAGGTCAGGCAATGCTACACACTTTACCCCACCAGTGACACCAGTAGGCTGTGTGTTATTAAGCATGTTCAGGTATAGCATCTCCCCCATTCCTTTCAGGATCTGGAACAGGTCAAGGCTCACGTCACAGGATCCTGCTCATACACTTATAAGGAATTAAGCCTGAGACCAGTGATCAAGCATGGCAGTTTCTGCTAACCATTACCTCTCCCTGCATTAAGCCCATCCAGATAGTAGGTGATATTCTGATTTTATTCTTTCTTTCCCCTTTACATCATTCCAACATTTGACAGCAAGTCTTCTTGATGGCTTTCTAGAGTGGAAAACATTAAATATAGGTATGCATATGCAAAACATTTTAAAGCAACAAACCCTCAAGAAAAAAAAAAAAAAAAAAAAAAAAAAGACTGCAGCGTCACAGCCGGTCACTTGCTTTGGTGTGGAATTGTGCTGTTTTTTAAAAAAGCATGTTTGCTTTTTTCAAATCTACAGATGTGGAATGATGTTTGCTAACACAAACTCAGTCCTTAAAAAAAACAGAGTGATAAGGGTGAACTAGTTTTCAGGTGAACAACATATTACTGGGATAGCTTTCTGCTCAGAGCTAAAGTCCTTCCTGCTTTTCACATTCAAGCGTACAGCTCATCTTTTAGCCCATCTATGCTTGATCTTCACATATGGATGTACAAAAGTGTAAGGCACGTGTTGAAGCATGCTTATAAGTTAAGATACCTGTATAGGCATAGATTCGACAGCACTGGGAGCCTTCCCATGTGTTTTGGTAAGAACAGCTATATCAGATCAGGTGAAAGATCCATCCTGTCTCTGAAACAGACAAAACCAAATAGTTACGGAAAAGTCTAAGGTAAGGGCATGCTATATCCCAGAAGGATTTTTGCAGACAACTAACAAGTTGCTGTTCAGATACTCCCAATTCAGAGCTGGTGCTGTTTTGTTTATTTTATTTTATAGTCCTTTGAGAGGCATATCTTCCATTAAATTGCCTCTGGAATTCATGTAAACTTTTATCTGCAAAAATGTGAAAAACTGCTGTCCTGTTTTCAACCTGACACTTGCTAGCTTCGCTGGTTGCCTCCGACCTGTACTTTCTTTTCCAACACCAAAATGAACAAACAATCCTTATTTACCTCCTGTGTCCCACTCAAGGTTTCGCAGACCCCTGTCATACCCCCCTTATTGCCCTCTGTCCTGGCTGATAAGCATCAGCACGGAAGCCTACCCATACTTTCCTTCTATATTCCTTTTGAGATGGGGGGACCAGAGCGCACGGTCAAAATGTAAGCGCACTATGGATTTAAACAGTACGTGATAATACCCAGTTCATTCTCCATTCTTTCATCTGATAATTAATTACTAACAGTTGATGTCTTTTTTTGGTACTACTGTAAATTAATCTTACAATCCCAAACACACTTGCTGAGCAGTAACAACCAGTCCAGAATCTATCATTATATATGTGAAGTTTGAATTATTCCCCTCTCCCAACACCCAAATACCTATCTATCCACATTATGATAGTAACATTTTGCAGTAATTCATAAAAACAGAAATCAGCCTAAATATGAATACAGCTATTTTAAAAGTGCTGTAGTGGGTTTAAAAAAAAAAAAAAAAAAAAAAAAATTCCTTTCTTTAAAAGACTAATCCTGCTTCTAAAGGTACAATCACTTTCACTTCTCCAGTCCCTTAAGTGTTAGAATTGCCTATATCCTCAAGATATACATCCCCAGAGAAACAGAACTAATACAAATTTCCACCAATAAATTTTTTACCCCCACTTTGTGTTATTTACAGTAAACATGATTGATAATTCGGGTGGAGAGAGGGTGTGTGTGGAGAAAAGGAGGCTTGCCAAATAATTTTTGTTTTACATTTGCAAACTGGAATTAAAAGACTTATTTAATTACATTTTAATAAAACACCTGCTTTCAGGATTTTCTGTGCCCTGTCCCATTTCCCACTCTCCCTCCCTTAACTCAATGACTTGAATGTAAAAATGCATGAACAGTGCAGGTGTGCAGGGAACAGAGACAACAACTCCTTCTAGTCAATGAACTCAGCTGCAAAGCTCTTCCTCAACAGAAAGGCTGGCTGATGTCTTTCAGTTGAGCTTACAGATCTGTGGTTGGGGTTGGCATCTGGTAGACATGGATTTGAAGCCCTCAAACTGAAAGGACAGTTTTTACAGTAGCAATGCTCAAGGGCTCACTGTATTAAATATACTTCCCTGGGCAAGAGAGACAGCGTGAGGTCTGCAGGATCCTACGCTCTGTCCCTGGGCTGGGTGTCTTCTCGTGTGTTCGTCTCCAACTTCCTACAGAGCCATGGGCATTTCACATGCATTTGTCACCACTTCTGATCCGGAAAAATCATCCCCTGGTAGGGAAGTTTTGGGCAGGTTTAAGGAGTTGTAGTCCGAACATCAGCTCATTCTTGATGCTGGATAGTCACAGAGGTCCTGCATCTCTGATCACTGCCTGGGGCACAAGTCATTCATTCCTAAACTCCCAAAAAGATGGACTCTAACTTCATTTCAATGGTAGAAAAATTACTTGATCATGATCAAAATCCAGAGCAAGCAGCTCCTTTTGGGACCATGATTAAAGTATATTCTTAACAGAAATGTTTTCCTAACTTTCCTTCTTGTTGTCTCTTCTCATCTATAAAATGAAGCCTAAAGTAAAAGAATAACTGTTTAAAACTGCTTATTGACAGAGGTGGATAGTGGAAAACATGATTCCAATTTTTCAAACAGATACTCTTGGGTGAATCCACAGAATGAAAAGCCAGCATCCCTGCTGTCCAAATTGGATCAGCTGAATGAAGTATAATGAGAACAAAATAGACATATAGCTAAGTATATTTAGGAAGACCCTATATGGCTTTTGCAAGGGAAAAATCCTGTCTCACAGGTCCATTAGTGGGGTTTTTTTTTTTGTTGTAATTTCTTAAATGGCTGCTTAACACATGAACATGGAAATCTAGCTGATACAAACATTTGGCCTAGGAAGCAATCCTGACACATTCAGTGGGGCAGAGCAAAGCAGAAGCAAACAAGCAACAGCTATGATTCTATGAATATCCATTCTCAGAGGGCAATGGTTGCATCCCCAGTTATCCCCACCTCAGCCCGTATTCCATAAGCCTTTGTGCCTTTCCAACCCCACCTCCCCACCCTCAACTTACACTGTACTTAGACATTATACTGACCGCAGCAAAAAACTCCCAGAAAGCTGAACTCTATGCACTGGCAATTTCTAGGTAGCACTCATTTAACCAAGAGGTGGGAATGCCTGTAAGGATCGGCTCTCACCATTTTCTTCCCAGTTAAGAGCTGGAGCTGATACAGAAGAGCCCCCAAGAGGGAGCTAGAGCTGCCCCCCTGCCCCTTGCAGCCAAGGAGGCCACATACAATTACAGATTTCACCACATGCCCAATATAACAATCCATACCAGAAGCCTTGCTGACATGCTTGGTCCGCTAGTAATCCATCTCCACTTTCTTGACCATCCCAGCTGTGAGGCACGGAGCCATTCAGTCGTACTTTCATAAAGGCTAACTAGCCCTGATCCACAGCAGAACAAACCAACACAGGTACCAGGTAGCATCCCTCTTGCCTTGCGATATGGCTTCAGAGTTTGGCCATACACCAAAATGAGTGTGCTGTTTCACGCCAGTGAGTGCTGTTTTGTCCTAGACAGAAGGTGAGGGGGTAGCACAAGGTAATAGGCTGTTGCACATTTTCTAAACTGTTCAAGAAACAAATGTAAACACAAAGGTGAAAGAGTCTGAGCTGTTCAGGATAAAAAAAGCCAAAAGCTAAGTGCAAAGAGTTGCATAAAGATTTCCCGATACTGAGTAAATGGGCAATAAAAATGGCAGATGAAGTCCAGGTTGAAAAATATAAAGTGATGCACCTAATAAAAAGCAATCCTAACTTCAATGTTCACAACAATGTGGTCTGAACAAACTATTACCTTTCAGGAAAGTGATTTCAGAATTAAAAGAGAGAGTCCTGTTAAAACACTCAATCAGTAATCAGTGGCAGTCAGAGGCAGACAAAATGCTAGAAATTACCAGGCGAGAAAAGGCAGAGAAAAAACCAGAAAGTGTCTGTATAAATCCAAAGTGACCCTGACTTTTGAATACTGCTTGCAGGTTTGGCCTCTCCCCAGATCTCCAAGAATACACTGCAGACCTAGAAAGGAGAAGGGTAACCAGAGGTACGACATGCCTTCAATACAAGGAACAACTGGATTGCCTGCAGCTTTTCAGCCTAGAATACAATCAAGTGAGAGGGATGATACCATACAGGTTTAAAATTTAAAATTATATTAAAAATGAATATGAAATTAATATTGACTTATTTGTTATAAGAGAAGGCCTAAAAAGCACCAAGCCACATCATCAGGTAGTAGGTTCAAAACAAAGAAAAGGCGACAATTTCCCATGCAACATACAGCCAAAATGTAAAGGCCATTATTACAGGATTATGTGAATACCAAAATTTTACACAAGTTCAAAGAGCAATTAAACATTTTTATAGAAGGCCAATGCATCAAAACCATTAGATGAGAATTTCACCTTGGCTTCTAGCTCCAGGCTGCTAGAAACCACATCCCAGGGAAGTACCACCACTCCCCCTCCATTTGCAGCTCCCCCAGGTACATGTCACTGACAGACCTGTTGTTTCATCTGCTTAGGTCATTTTTGTGCTCTCAGGGAAACTGTATTACTCAATGAAGCCAGCAAAGTCCTGCAGCTTGCATTAACAAAAAACACAGAGCGCATATGGACCTTACTCAAGAAGCCTCAGCTTCCCACTGAAGCCAATAAGATTAAAAGCAGCTTGTTGTTCAGATCTTTCTGGACTGGCCACAAAGATGTTCTTACTCATAAACTCATACTTCAGCTCCAGTTATTAATAATTTATATCAGGTAACAACTAGTTAATTTTAATTCATTAATATTCATCAGCTAATAAACACTGCTGCCGAGTTCAGTTGATACGTTATTTCTCCTCACTTCCTTCAATAGCCTTCTAGAGTTCCATAATCACCAACAACTTAGTCCTAATTATAACAACTATTATTTGTTAGTAACTGGCAAACACTTTACAAATCAGATATTAATCCTGTGCTTATTTTGTTTTTCAATTTAAGATACTAACCCGTGACATTCTGTGCCTTTCCAAATGCCATCTGGAAGAGCAAGTAAATTCTCACTATATTTGATCAGAAACTTTATTTTTCCAACATTTTACCTTTATTTTTAACTATCTGCAGCAAAGCAAAATATTTTATTATCTCATCACAGACTGCAATGTGGATAAGGGGTTTGAATTGGGAATCTGAAATGCTGCACATAAGTGCACATAACAGCTATTACTGTAAGGTTGCCTGAAGCAAACCAAGTACGTCAAGCACTCAGTGCTGGTGAGCTTTGTCTGATTTGATGTGTCCACACAGTGCAATGGGAACAATCACAGAGAACTCAGCTACTGTCTCATCCACTTCAGTTCACGCCAGGGCTAGGTATTTGAGTGCCACTGCCAATTCGTCTTCTCTTTTTTTCCTGTTGTCAAGAGCCTTGGAGTACATGAGAGTAAAAGGCAAGGCCCATCTATTCCAACTTTCTCCTGATCTGTCTTTCAGTATTAAAAGAGAACACAACAGCAACAACACAAAGGCAGATAAAAAGGAACTAAATGACACACATCAGCTGGCTGTGTCTACATGCAGGGCACATATGGCGCATGGGGTATCTTGTCTTTGGGACATACCTTTAGTCCAAATGTCCCATGTCCCTGCATGCCTTGGCTTCTTTTGGAATGAAAACCCTCATGTATCCACAGGGATGAGGGAATCAAATGGCTTTTGTAAGTCTCCAATGAAGAGAGCTGGTGAAGTAAAACCACCTTGGGGCAAAGTACATGTCTTATGGCACAGGTACAGCCAGGTACCCTCCTGATGGGCCAGAGACCAATAAGACACTGCAGAAACTGCAGTGTGTATCCTGGCATTTTCCAGAACAGGACTGCAGGGTAAGCATGTCCCATGCCAGAGTTTTTAGATTGTTTCATTCGAATGCTGCATATCTATAGCAGCACTGCTTAGTTTCCTTTCAGTATTTACATGTTTATGTCTGTGCATATAAAAGAACTATTGCAGGAAGTAACAGCTATATTTAAGGTTGCCTATGCCTTTCTGCTTTATACTGTTATTTAGGAGAACAAAACTCATTTGCCTTTCTGCAAACTTGGTTATCTAAAGCAAGAGGTGTGTGGGGGGCTTGTTCTCAGGGACTTTTTTAGGAGGAGTTCTTTCACTCTTCACCTTTGTTTTCAGAATATCAGCTGAAATTTGTTTAGGCTTAGTCAAAGGATGCATTGGGAAAGCAGACAGTTATTACACCTGCAGCCAGTGTCCCGTGACAAATGTGCTTCACCCACAGTTTGGAGCCAGTTGGGTATGAGCAGACCTCTTCTCTGGGAGCTCACCACTAACAGTGATTTGCGGCTCATACATTCTCAAAAGCCAAGTATTATTTAGGCTTCACACAGGAATTAAAGGAAAGCAGAAACAGGAACAGCAAAAGGTGCTTTCAAGCATGTTACCCTCTTACCTAGGCATTGCTGTTCCTCTGGGGCAGAGCCAGACTCCCTGCATCCCCCAGTACACCCCTCAATACAGCTCCCTGCCAGGGAAAAGTGATTTTATCAAAGCAGCAGGACAGCTCCCAGAAGTCCAAACTACGTGGCTGAGCTAAGGAGCCTCCACCTACATGCCCATGCTGTTCGAGGCAGCTGTATGGGCAGCTCCTTTTCCTCCAAATGATAGTTCACTTATTCTAAATTAAGGGTTACTCAGTACATGCTTGAGTTACAAAATTACAGATTTTTGTGACTAAAGTGCACGCTATTTCATTAACAAGCTTCATCTTAGACATTAAGAAGTCATTTTCAAGTCAAAACCACAAATTTTAAACAAAATTTGCCTTCCACAAAAGACAAAAAAAGAAGAGGTGCATTCCCTTTTGTGCCAGGACTCCTGTTAAAATGTGTTCATAAAGGTTCAATAAATACACAGTAAACATTATAAGCATGCTACTTGAGAAGCAGATATTGTGTACGTGAATATAAACCACGATTTCAGGCAACCTGTGTCAAGCCAGTTTATCTAAGAGTGCACTAACCATTTAATCACCCCTAATAAATTACATAGAAGAGAAGCAAAGTATAAAGCATCACTGAATCTTGATCAGAACAGAGGTCTGATTTAACACTTAATTTCTTTTCTGTAAGTTTGTTTTGAAGTGAACTCCCCTTGACACACCAATAAGCTGCACAGTTTGGTACTGGGGACACAAAGCACTACTCTTCCCCAGGTCTCTCATTGCCATCACTACTCCGAGGTGAAAGCAGCTATTGTACCTGTACTTGGGACAGACCAGCTCCATCCACAGGCTGGAGCTGGTCAAGTATCAGCAGACACCTCCTCTGAGAGCTCATTGCCAGCAACAAGCCACCATCCACAGTCTCAAAAGCCAAATATTATTTAAGCTTCACACAGGAATTAAAGCATAATAGAAATGGGAACAGCTAAAAGCAGCTCCAAAGCATGTCTCCCTTACCTAGATGCTGCTGCTTTTCCAAGGATGAAACAGTTTGCCCATGTTCCTCACACACCCCTCCATACAATCCCCTACTGAGGAGAAGTGAGTTTGTCCCCTGGTGTTGGGCACTGGCAGGGCCCACAGGTGCCCTCATTACCCCTGATGAGCCTTGCCTGGCCTCCCACTAATTGAAGACACCTGAAGGGCACCTATCCTGGGCATGTGCACAAGCCCAGGGGAAGTGGCCACTGCCCTGCTCCACCACCCCACAGCTGGGCTACTTTAGAAATTAAACTAATTTTTCCTTACTCTGAGCATTCCCACATTGTTTCAGAGGACACATATGGCAATTCTGTTATAAATATTGCTCAGATTGTCTGTGGTAAATTCATTAAAAGACCTGGTTGTGTTCTGCAAAGCTGGAGATGACATTGGCCTGAACTCCCCTGTCCTGCCCCCACAAGCCTCCCCAAATGCATTTAGGAAAGCCACACATATTGAAGATTCACCTCATCTCAGTACCTCAGCAAAACCTCACCTCCTTGTTTCCTTGAGCTCACTCAGGACACCATTTTCTGGCTTGCATGCAGTCTGCACCCATGGCTGTCACCCAGGGCCCAAAACCCTGTTGGGAAGGCCACAGCCTGCCAGCTACCAGCCAACAGATACCACGCGCACCCTTCAGCAACACCCTGAGCACCAGGAGCAAGCACAGCTCAAGCAGCCGTCCAATGGATGCAGCGAATGACTGTGGTCCAGCTGCCTTTTGCCTAAGCCAGAGCGGAGTGCTGCGAAGCTGTGCCGGATCCTGCTGCTGCCCTCGGGAAGGGACTAATGCCAGGCTATCTAAGCAACAGCAGGAGCACAGCAAAAGTCTTCAGAGATGAAAGTCTTAAAAGATCTGGTTGAAGAGATTTTTAGGCTTTGTTAATTTTGGAACAGCGGAGAAACTCAAAGACCGAACAGAAAATTGAAAATAATCCCCCAAATAAGTAAATGTGACTACAGCTTGGCTAGCTGGCCCACAGTTCTGGATGTTGCATGGAAAGACTGTGATGGTCAAAATTTCTATCCCAAACAAATAATGCATGTTCACCATCTACAGCACCCACTTGAAGGTTGCTATAGCAATAATGCCATATCTCCTTTTCTTATTCAAAGCTCCAGCAACAGAGAATAAATAGTGTGCTGCCTGAACTAGAGTCAGAGCTAATTCTGCAAAACTGTACAGGAATCAAAAAGCCATTTACCTGAGCTCAGTTTTTTTCTGTCACTGTTAAATTGCAAGTCAAACATTCACTAACTGTCCTTTCTTAGCCTTGGAAAACAAAAGAGCTATTGATTTTCAGTACTTTGTTTGTGTGCTGACTTCTTGCTCCCATTAAAAAGCCTCCAGAAAAGCAAAAGGTTTCCCACTGAGTTTGTATCCATTGTGAGTTTGCATGGACGCATTAATGAAGAGTAATAAAAGACCAATAAATGATGTGTGACAGGACTTGCAAAATGTCAGCTCAAGTGGCTTCTGTTCCTTCTGTCTTCTCCCAGAAGATGGAGCCAAATGACCAAGTGTCTGTGGCCCTGACAAGCTGCACATAGGCACTACTGAACAAAACTCTTTCCAATGAAGGTAAAGGTAGTCTCACTCAACAGCTCCCATTGCCAAGGTTGGCTAGGAAGGCAGTCAGGTTCCTTGCAGATATTTGTTGCATGTCACAGCTGTTTTATAGCCCTCTGAAAAGAAAGGAGACCAACAAGATCAAGGTCAGAAACCTACATTTTAAGAAAGCTAAATGCAAGGCAAAAAACCCCACCAAACCTCTCCATAGACAAAAAGAAACCTTTACTTCTGAATGGCAGCATCATGAACCTATTTGGTATCCTCACAAAATGAGTTTCGGAGTCTAAAATACTAACATATTACTCACCCTTAGCTTGCACGGTATTTACAGTAACTAAACAGTTATGAAAAAAGCTGGAAGGAAGATGTCTCCGTAAATATGCAGGAATTGATGCACACACCCTGTTCTTGCATTTTGTGATCCCCTGCTGGGAGCAATTGAGAAAGCCATACTGCAAGAGCAGGCTGGCTGGAATGGCATGTAGGTTTAACTTAAATCATTCAGAAGTCATTCAAAAATGCTTCTTTTACTTCATACAACATGTGGTGACCTTGTTTCTGAGGATAAGCAGAAAGGGATGAGCTGACACTGATGCGGGAAGCCAAGGGATGGTGATGCATCACAAAACACTTTCTGAATCCCTCCTGTGGATTGCTGAAGAGGAGAAGTCCCCTGTTTGACTGGGAAGTCCAGCCTGAGGCCCAGCATTTTCAGAAGAAGGCTTGCTATCAAATTCACTGATCCCAGCCTGGGCCTTTATGGCCAGTTCAACTGATGGATTCTGACTTTTTATGCTATTATGTTGTTCTCATTGTAATGACACTGAGCCAAGTTCTCTCTCACATAGGAACAACTCCTCTCATTGCCAATAATGTTACCAAGTTATTCAGGATAGTATAAGAGGTAAGGACTGCCTGAGGAACTGCAGAGGAAGAATATGTAAGACTTGGTGACTAGCCAATACAATATCAGACAAAATTCAATGTAGACTGCAAAGTAACACGTGGGGAAGAAAACCATCCTAATTTAACATACAAACACTGATTTTCTAGCTGATCCCATTTTGCACTCAACTTGTGCAGCATGAAGAAAGGCTCCAGCTACATGGCAGGACAGGGCACAGTTGGGTAAACTTTATACTTAGAAATTCAGCAGAGCTGTGATAATTAGACTGGTTGGGGGCCACTAAAAAGGTTAGTAAGAAAGAAGGTCTGGGTTTAGAGTCAATTGTAGATAAGTCTGTTGTCCTAACAGGAAAGAACCCATAGTACAGGTGCATTCCTCTAGCAAGAAGAAGATAAGGTCTACCTTCTGTCATACATGATAGAGGTAAGACTTCTCTCTTACCAAAATTACAGGTAAGGCCACTTGATACCTGAATGAATACTTCGATGGAAGAATAGCAAATCTTTCCTTTGATTCTTCACATCCCCCCCTCCCCTTACCCCAAACTGGACATTTTTCTCCCATTATTTTCAACAACTAAAAGCCTATAAAATTGTGGATTTCAGTTGTCACAAACTGTTTTCAAAATACTTTTCTCCCCTGCTTTTGAAACATAAGGAGAAATTTTAAAATACTGGGTTTTTTTTCCTTCAAGGAATCAGATGACCACTTAAAATCAGTTCTCGTGACAGAACAAGTTAGCTTAGAAAAGAGAGCAAAATTTATTTCCAATTATTTAGAACCAGAATTCATTGTTTAGGGGATTGAAATCTTCCTTGTTTCCCTAAAAATAAACCTAGGGTTTGATTTCAGTAACACATTCCATATACCTCCAGAGATTTCAGAGCTTGCACTTTAAATCACATCACACTTTAGGTGAGGTGGGCATTTCTCTTCTAAACCAAAGTCATTATTTTATCTTTGTCACAAAATGTTCAGTTTGTCACAAATTATACAGAGGTTTCTTATTACAGGAGATTTAGAATTGAGCCTGAGGTATGTACAGGAGATTTTCTCACACTCTGTATTAGGTAAAAAAGGGATGCAAAGGGATTAAAATTTGACAGTTAACATAAATATTGGTAGGATACTATAATTATCACATGGAGATTTTGGATTCATAAAGAGGAGGAAACTAACAAGTGAGCGCGGTGAGTGAAAGCCCAGCTGCATCAGTTCTGATTCTCATTTGACTTGGATCCTGAGGCAGCATCTGAAGAACAGGACAATATAAAGAAGTAATTTGCGTTGGTTAGCCAAGAGAACGCCTTGATTCAACTGCATATCCATGGTCCCACTTTGGGTTTATGCTATACAGAAAGTAGGAAGCCTGTTAAATAAAGAAAAGCTCTGTTTTTTTAAAAGGTGAGCAAAGAGTCAGCTACAGTTTGGGAAAAAATGCAAAATACAAATTTAGCTGAGCCTTGTGTAGGCGTTCGATGTTGATAAACCCAGACCAAAGGCAGAGAGGACCCTTTTTTGTCCAATGAGTTATTTGAAAAAAACCCATGTTGTGAGGGACACTTAAGGCAAAGGAAACTGAACCGAGGAAAAGAATGCCTGCCAGTCCCTTTCAGCTGCTGTGCATCAGAAGGGATGCAGAAGTATATCGTCCTGTAGGAAGCAATTGCGGCTGAGCTCATGGAGTATGCAAAGAAACATATCCATTGCTTAGGGGGGTTGCAGATGTGCTGCGTGACTAGGTTTAGCCTTCCCATTACATTCTGCTTGGGCAGGTGGGATTTGTAGGCAGCCTAAGTCTCAGGTATAATGCAAATACAGCTGTGGAAATTCCAGGCATGACAGAATACAAACCAGGAAATGACAGAGGAATTCAAAACATAGGGTCTGGTTTGCTCTAGACCCATTACCCTGCTGATGGACGGATGGAGAGAGAAATGAATTTGCTCTTCAGCTTCATGGCCTCAGTCCTTCAGAGTCTCAAATCCCACAGCTGGGACCAGATTTTCAAAAGTGCAGTGCTCACCCCTTTTAGAAGCTTAAAGACGGACAATGCCTTTCAAACAGGATTATCACGTGCACATCATCTGTTTGCCAAAACAAGAGCTAAGCTCTTAAAACATCTTGGCCCCTTCTTTGAGAGAATACAGGCCAAAGACTTAAACTTATATTAGAAGAAGAGTGTATGTTTTATGGAAAAAAAAACAAACCCCACAATTTAGATTTAAAATCACTGATCACACAACTTCAACTTCATTACTCCAACAGCTAGTTAACCACAGGGTTAAACTTTTGTATCTGATTTCCACTCCAAATTTCAATTTCCAGCTACTGGATTTTGTTATTTCCTAGGGTCAAGCTCAAAGCTGTCAATTATCAATGTTTTTGTTCCCCTTAGAGGTAATTATAGCCTATGAGGAAGTTGCTCATTTATCTTTGCCTTGATGAGACAAACACAGAGAGCTCCTGGAGTCTCTCTGTATAATGCATATTTTTCCAGCCCATTTAACCATGTGTGTTTTCTTCAAACATCATCCAACCTCACAACACTTCTGGAAGTATGGGACTCTAGAATGGGACTCTATACAGACGTGTTCCAGACAAGTCCCAGTGTGGGGCTGGCGGTGTCTCACATACATAGAGGTGCTGTCATGAAGTCAAGAAGGCTGGTAACAAAAAATATCAAATATACTTTTACCCCGCAGAGCTATTTAGCTCCATTGGCAGAACATGGCACGAGCATGTGCAAGAGAACTGGGTGAACAGTATGATTTTATGTACAGCTACTTTAAAGTAAAATCATTCTGTCTGGCAGGATTCCAGTTCAGCTCTTTCAAATTATCAGAGGGAGATTTTGAGGGAGAAATGCTTGAGATTTGGGATAAAAATACCCAACAGCTTCAGGTCAGTAGCAAGAGCACAGTGCCCCTTCACAGCCTCTCCTTTACAATTTTGGGTGCTGTGCACCTTTCTCCTCAAGAAAAGGAGGAGGTAACAAAAGCACATTAAATGTGTTCCTGGTAAATATCACCTCCTTTGAATTGGAGCAATGCCTTACGAATTCCTAAATGAAGTGTCACATAGCAGATGTTATCTGGTCACTAAAATCTGCCCGTGGCTGGTGCTGCTGGTATCTAGTGATGTACGGGGAAAGTAAGGCCTAAGAGAACTTCACAAAGATGACATTCAGCATAAGAATGCTCTGACTTGAGATCCACATCTGGAGCAGCCACAATATGTCAGAAGTTACTGAAGAATCAGGAACTGTGTTTAACACATATCCTGCCACTCCCTGCTTCAGTTTTGCAGATGAGATTATCTGGATATAGACTAGGAAGGAATTTCAGCTTCAGTTCTCTAAAGCTTTTGATACACTTTTTAATGGCGAGATAAAAATGCCTTGCACACAAAGTGATTCTTTTCTGTCAGATCTGGGAATTAGTGATAAATTCTGATGCAACACCGTAAATAACTGTTTCCATTTAATGATGCTGAGCATGTTAGGCTATGTCAATCATCCCTTGGAAATGAAGAGGAGATGTGATTTGAAATGGCAAGCTGCGGGTGTCTAATCAATAATCCCATTATGTGTCAAGCAAACCAAATTTGATTATCACAGAGCAGCTACAGTCCCTCTCAGTGAAGTTGCAACTCAGTTGCCATTCAAACTCCCAGTCTCAAATCCAGCAGGTGAAACTGGTGGAAGACTATTTAGCTTCCAAATGTGGAGATATCTAGAGGGTTTCTGAGACAGCAGTCCCATAACTGCTGCAAACCACAGGAGATTCTACCCTCTAGTGGAAAACAGGCAAAAATGCTAGTGTTTCCTTCTCTTAAAAAAACCCTAGCTTCCCACCATTCCTTGAGACATCACTTCTTCTCCAGGCCCCTTACTGTCTCCTTGCACCTCTAAGCTCTTTGAAATACAAGTAGCTCCAGACCTTGGGTAGACTCTTCGTTTGTCCTGTAAAACTATCAGGATTATTCAACCCTTCTAGTTTTGCTCTTCTTAGCTCTACATAGCACAGTCCATCTTGTGGATTGTTACTTTTCATTGATCCACCCACAAAGGCTCATATTCTGCCTTGCTTTTCAACCTTGCAACATAACTAAGGGATCTGCACAGGAGTAAGCTCTAAATCAAAGGATGTTGTGAGATCCAACTGTACGTTCCTACTAAGGATCTGCAAGACTTTGCGACATCAGTCAGGCCACTCAGCTGTTTCCTTGGTTTGCTCTCCACATTCACAAGAACATCAGTTCAAAGCTTTCAATATCTACATATAGGATAATGACACCGGATGCCTTTGGTAGGTGTACGTTTAGCAGTTGTGTCAATACCACTGTGAAGCATCCATACACAAGTAGCAGGTTGGACCCATTATGATTCCATCTGAGTCAGTACAAAAACAGATTTTGCTGCAAGCTACCATTTGTGGTGAATCTATATTAAAAATAATGCTACAAATTGCACTAAACAGTGCGCCCATACCTAGCTCTAGGCTGGTTTCAATAAACACATGGTCTCTTTGGAAGCGATACTAGAATTATTTTTCTCCTCTTCTGTAGTGGCAACATGGTGAGAGGTTTGTGAAGATCAAGGGATAAAATGGGCTCATTTACATTTCAGAGACTCCAGCTGGAAGTGTTTCCTGTCTATTTAACAGCAACACTGTTTACAACCCTGAGATTAAGTTTTCTTATGCCTTATGTAAAGCACTAAAAAAGTTCTGACCTTTATTTACTAAATTAATATTCTAATTAACGCTGAAAGTTTTAGCCCAAAATAAGGAATTGTTTATTGAATCAGATCTAAGATTTTAAAGAGGTGATGACTAACAGTACTTTGGGATATAATAAATCAATGCCTTTTCAGTCATAGGTACTGAAAAAAGTGCTCCATGATGTATTTTTGTAAACACCAGCTTACAGGCAATGCTGTAAAGCATCTGCCTTGGATCATGGTATTATGGAGCTGAGAGCTAGATTTCACATGTTGACCACATACAAGATAAGGTTCTTGGGGAGCTCCAGTCCCAGTTATGTACCTACAAACAAGTTCCAAAGCATCCAACAGCCAGCAGCTTTTCTGTCCCTTCCCTTTGCAAAAACCACTGCTGCCATTATCACTGCTGCGTATGGCTGAAACGGGAACCTCTGGCACATTGTAGAGGCATGCAGCCAGCAGCAAGGACAAGGCCATGCTCCCGTTTTTCAGAGTCCTCGCACATAAATCCTACAGTTGTAGGTCTGTTCGTGGTGGCTTGACAGGCACAATACCCCTTGATCCTTGTCTCCACTTGCTGAGCTCTCTCATGGTCTCGGCACTCCTCCCAGCTTAGCCAGAAGGCAGGGGCAGTTTGTGGAAGCAACAGAGCAGTGGTAGGGCCTTTGCTATAATTCTCCTGTGACTTGGAGCGCATTTTGCTCCTGCTGCCACTTGTTTTTTAAAGTTCTGTCTCAGCAAAGATCTCAGGAGCTTTTTTCCTTCATCCAAATGGGCATTTTCTCTTATTGCTTTCTGAAGTAAGGCCCGAGCTTATTTCAGCTCCTGAAGGAACCAGCTGCCCTCAGGAAAGCAGGCAGTTCACTCATTTTCTGACTGTGGGAGGTGATGCTGCTTTTATAATGAGAGGTATACAGAAGGGGCAGAATGTGTTTGTTACTTCATTTCACAGCTTTCCCCATAACCCCAGTTGAATTCTGAACATGTCTCCTTTATCCCTTGTCTTCTTTCTGATCCCTAACAACTTGATTATAAAAATCATAGTTAAAACCTAGAAGCCCTGAACAGGCTTACATTGTTGCAATTCCAGTTTGGTGACACTGGCCAGAAGAACACACTCTGGTATGAGATAGGTAAGAGCTTAAGGAGCTAAACCTGTGTTGTGCACAATCCAAAGAGCATCGGCCATGCTGTGCTTTTCAGAAAAAACACAGGTACTGACTCTGAAAAGCCTATGTACATTGTACTTCCCAAATAGCAGCATTCAGGACATCATGCTCACTTCCTTTGCTAGGTATAGAAAAGAGCGCAAGACCAGACTGCTGTGAAGCAGGCAAGAGTTTTCCTATTGACACCGGTAGGAATCCAGCCTTTAAGCATGTTATTGCTTCTCTATTCTTTCTTGTGTAGCAACTGCAAGTACCAATAGCATTTTAATTTGGATTGGAATGCTTAAAATTTTGTCTTTTCAAGGAGTGGTAACACCACCTACTTCTCCTAACCAATGGCCCCTATGATGGGCATGTTTATTAATTAAAATTTCTCTTAATGTTCCTGGAAACATTGCCTGATTAAACTTTTTCTCAGAGTCAGAGTGAGTTTTCTAAGGAATCAAAAGGAACAAAAGATGCATTTTCCTCATGTCGTGTTCTTTACAAAGGGCTTAAGTTAGCCTTTCAGCTTGGAGTATATGAGCAAGCTCATTGAGACTAACAGGATTATTCCAAGCTGGTACGGCATGTGCTTATGTATCTTGCTGAACCATAAATGAGACGTGATGTGATGGAAAAGTCTCCAGAGAAAGCCCAGTTTGATCAGGTGGCATTTAAGGTACAGCCAGACTCAAAACATGAAGTCCAGCCTGTATGGTAGGATCACATGAAGGAGACATGTCACTCTTAGAAGAAGGCATGCTAGAAAGAACATGTACGTCAGCATGTAGGGTCACATGCCCTGTAAGGGGATGGCTCTTTTTTTGAACCATATAAAATGCCTTCCAGAGAAAAGTTAGATCAGATGATTCTTCCAATATAAAAAGCCTGGGAAAGCTCTTACACATCAGCTGCCCCGACTCCCATTCCTCATACGTTGTTTTTTTCCAGTCTTCCCCATCAAGGCACCTTTCCAGTTAGACTGTCCAAAACCACTGGAGAAACTCGCCAGAACAACTCATATTGCACATCTGTAGCATGCTCACCTCATACCAACAAATTCAGAAAGAGCTGCTGTTCTTAAATAAAAGGAAGCCTGGAGCAACATAAGCACTAAGCTCAGGCCCTGCAGCGCTACTCCCTGAGCTCTGATCCTGCCAGCACTCTCTTGCTGTGCCTCAGCAAAAGCAGATGACGATGTGGCTGTGAAGTCTCTGATGAATGCCCTGGGGCTAAAGAAGTTTTGCTGGTGATTCATTAGCACATTTCTCTAAGTCAAGCAAAGTGCATGAGAATTGCTGTCCTTCAAGCTGAGGTTCTCTGCAGCTGCAGTGGTCAGTATAAGGTCTGACATCACTTCCCAAATTGGAGGAAGGATTTGGATTCTGGTTTTCCAGAAAAAAATCCAACACTGGGAACATTCTCATTCTATCTTTTGCATTTTTTCTATGACATTTTCCGTGCCTTGTGCTCAGCTCTGTCTAAAAGGTGTTGGCAACCTAGATACCCAACAGTACAATTACCTAACTGTTAATATCCTTCTTAATTTAAGAATTCTATGCTTTTTAATGCCAATTCTAGTACTTCCAAGTGGGAACTAAAGCATGTTCTCAGGCATTTTCATAAAGGCCATTGTGGGTATAAGATTTATATGCCATTGTGTTCAGTACGCTTAGGAAACAGATAATCCTAGCTTTGCATCTAGCTTTGCCTTAACAACTTAAATAGGTTCTCATGTACCAGGTGTCTTCGGTATTTGAGTATTGAAATTGCAAAGTACATACATTATTAATGCTTCTAGGAATAGACCTAGCACTTCATAAAACAGAAGGAGTAAGATTTCAAGGTGGTAGCACAACTTGCTTTTAACAGTAATGAAAAACCATATTGAGGAATCTAAAGCAGGTTAATTCTCCACTGAATAAGGGAAGTAGCAAGCTAATCTACATAGAATAGGGCACTATCCCAAACCACACTTCAATAAAGAAGCCAAACATTTTGTAGAAAACTCTGTAGTTACAGCTAAACAAAATGTACAGTACCCAGAAGCATTAATGAAACCTCACTAAGATGTCCAGTTGGGTTACACTGGCTAAATCCAACATCCATAAAACTTAACTTCTGCCCAGTGGAATTTCTCTCCAGTGCAAGGGAAAATTTCTCAGAAGTGGGCATCAGGCTTGCTGTTGTGCCAATGGAAATAAGCTGGTGCCTCTTGATAGCACTTATGAAATTCTTAGAGTAACTGGAGTGATTAATTTCTCTTGGAGTCCAAGGAAAGTGCATCTCCTACATGATGATGTTTCTAATGACAAGCAACCCAGCAACTCACCCTGTATTGCAGCTCCACCTAACAATGTCACCAACTGTTGCTTTGCTCTTCCATGTATCTCTTTGCTCTTCCATCTGTATCTCACCTAAAAGCTGCCACCTTCTACCTCCATGTTAAGTATTTCCAACTTTATTCTAAGATATCCAAGAAGTCATCGTGAATTATTTTGAGAAATAAAAGGCTGTTCTCCATAGTCATTTTTAGTGCATTCAGTGCACAGTATATTTTATACTATAATCCACACTTTAACGGGTAAGAAAGTTTAAAACCGCAAGCCAGCCCTCCTGTGGGTGAAGCCCATTAATACCTTTCAGCACTGTTATACTATAGGAATAATGTGGTGCTTGTTGAAGTTGCATGGAAAACAAAACACAACCCAAATAAGCTGTCCAGTGAGTAGTGAAACCAGTGAAGGTGGGTGTCCTGCACCTCTAGGGTGGGTATCCCATGATAGTAACTCCTGCACATCACCCATACCTCTTTTTCGCTTGGACAGCCCTGTCTAGCAGAAGCTAATGTGTACTGTAGCTAATCTAGAGCAAAACTCATGCATATTACACTATCCAGTACAAGCAAGCCAGTAGTTGAGCTAGCTATTGCCTAACGATTTCTAAGGGCTACGTTTGGTGTCCTGCCCCCAGCAAGGCCACTAATATGCATAGCTCACCTCTTCCAGCCACCAGTTCTCATGAATCACATAGGAACACAATGACCTTAAATATCCCTCTTTCCAACTGGGCCAGGATAAAATTATTGAAGGAATTGCCTAGCCATGTAATTGCCTGAGTGTCTCCCCTGGAAAACAGCTTGAAAAAGAAAAACAGGACTGAAGAACTAGATACCAGCTACCTGAGAGCCTACTGACAACCATCGTCTCCTACAAATCAACCTATCCTCCCTTCACCATCTATTAACAGATACACATATGCACATGCACACACACATTAACTCCTAGTGGAATTTTTATTCTTCAGTCATACCTTTTCCTTGCTGATACAATATGAAACCTTCCGTTTGTTTATCACTTAGAACACAGAAGCTTCTAAAGTGAAAAACTACTTGCCTTTCCAGAACAGCAAAATACATTTGAAGTGAGCAACAGGAAAAATAGTTCATGCATTTAGCAAACAATAACTGTCAGTTTTCTCTCATGGAAGAGAAAAAAGTGTCTGAACAAAGTCAGCCGGTCAAACGAAAACGTTTAGTGATTACAGGATTACTTTTTTTTCATGGTTGGGTTTGGGGGAAAAAAATCCTGAGAGAGTGGGGAGGGATAAAATCAAAACACCAAAACAGAAACAGAAAAATAGAAAGGTAGGTGCATTACCAGAGCAAATAAGACATGGAACGATTAAGTGGGAGAAAAATTGTAAGGGACAGCCAGCCTCTGTTAGGGGTCCAGTCTTGGAAAACAGCTCTGAAGATTTAGGAAAGAGCTTAAGGACACCAGAGGAGATGGTTCTATGCACCCAGTTCCCCATACGGACTGCATACTGATGTGTCCCCGCACCGCCTTTGACCTCCCCACAGGCTATAGACTCCAAAGGGTTCCCTTCCATTGATACAAGGGAATGGATGATCTCTATAGTAGGTTACCTTCACTATCTCAAACAAATTCCTTACGTATTTTTAGAAAGAAAGTCCATTTCCTTTTTTGCCCCTTCACTTTCCATGTCACATTCACTTTCCCTAAGTTGAAATGTGTTGTCAAGCATTGCCACTTCTCAGGAAAGGGGACTGCCCTGTTTAAGCTCCCAGCAGTGCATAGTTCTAAGCCATGAAGGAAGAACCAGCATTGTGTTGCCTGGCAACTTAAAATAAGTGTAAATAATAAGACCCCAGGGTAAAATTTTCCAGAGCACCTACCTGTTTTAGGAGCTTAAGATCCATTTGTGGAAATCACCTATGAGTCTAAATTCTACTGAAGATTCCTATTTTACTTAAGAATGTCTTTAAAAATTGCTTTTTAATTTCAGATAGCATTTGTAACATGGGCCGTGGGCTAGTATGGAAACATGACTTGGAATATAGTAGGATTTTCCAAAGCATCTCATCCATTTCTGTGCTTCCATATATCCCTTCAGCCATTTATCTGCATCTTTTATTTACAAATCTTTTCCTCCAGACTCCTTACTGGCAGAGGTGGGTCTGAAAATTATATCCCCTTATCCTTGGAGTTAAATAGAGTTTATCTGTACAGCAACTTTGGTTTGATTTGATTTTTTTTTTTTTTTTTTTTTTTTGGTGTTAGTTGGAAGCGGAGGTTTAAGGAAGCTGAATAGAGTATAGTCTGACATGCCAATATATGACAGCTGGCTCCTGGTAAAACAATCCATCAGGTCCTTGCTTGTGCCCATTTGCAAAGATCGAAGAGACAGTGATGAGTTTCCAAAACACAGCATGTGGCTTTAAAGCCATGAAATCTATTCTCCTGCTATACACTCAGAGTGCTGCAGGCATGCAGGTATGCCAATTATTTTCCCCAACCAGCTTGTGAAACAAACTGTAATCCCTGAAACGCTCTGACACCATACCTACACGGTTCCCTCTACAGAAAGGACAGCCAGGAACACACTATATATTACCTTCCTACACGCCAGTTTATTTATAGCATAATTGGCAGAGCACAGCTATCACAAGAATAAAAATTAAGCATATGCAAATCAGTTTCTCCCCCCAAACAAAGATCTTGTTGCAGCCACGGAGGTATGTGCAATACAATATATTCAGTCAGCTGGGACAATCTGCAGGCAACAAGTCCCATCTGGGCACTGAGATGATAACATGGATTGTATTTTGAATTGCATATGCTAGGCCAAGGGCAGAGACCCATGGCCCATACTTGAGCACTTGACAATAAAGAGGCTAGCTAAGTATTTGATCTCTGCCCTGCCCACCTGGGAACTAAGAAACATTTAAAACCTTGCTTTCTCTAATGTACCCACTTCACCTCTCCCTAATATTTGACCTAACAAGTTAAAAAAAGCCAAATGTTTTAACCAGTTCTATCAATACCTGTCTTAGTTTAAAAATAGTTTACCTTACAATCGGAGAGCAAGCTGGCCACATATGTATACTACAATGGATGGCAAGAGTGGACAGCTAGTTAGAGACAGCTGTGGGCTTCCCACTGCCTGCCAAAGCAGACAAGTTATAGAAGGGCAGCAACTACACCGCTAAGAATTTTTTTTCAATAGATGTAAAACATGCTATCCATGGGCCTGTGATTCTCATGTAGTTTGTAAGAAGGATTTAGTTCACGTTTAAGCCTACATCTTCAATGTTGTTCCAAAGGCAAAGGGGTTGGTCACAATCATGAGAGTTTAATTAACAGTGGAGAAAAACCACAATGTGGTGCCAAGATTTTGCACAGTGTTCATAAAAGTGCTCAGTTCTAGTGAATTTTCATTCTCTTGCTAGAGCTGATAAACGTATAACAATGCACCATAAAAATGAGCAAATCTCCTTCCCTATCCAGTCTGGTATCTACATACAGCTGCAAAGATAGATAGCAAAAAGGCTTAGACCCAGCTGGCAGAAATATCAGGTCTTTCAGCTCTGTATCTCTATTATATCAAATACAAACAGCATTAGCTCCTAGCTGTGCCAGTCCTTGGGAAATGCAAGTATTTGGATGGAGAAAGATTGGATAAATCTAAGCCTGGACATGGCTGGAGAAATGACAAGGAAGTAGGACAAAAGGAGGAGCCAGAAATAATTTTAAAAGGCTCGCTTTCACTATGTATCACCAGCTATCACGTTTATCTCTCCTTTTACATGTGCCTGATCTCAAGATCACTAGAAGCTGCTTTCTGAGCTCTTTGTTGATGAGCCCTTCTCCTATTTACAGAGGACCAAGCCATCACACCCACCACTCTCAAATAGAGACAGGCAAGAAAATCTGCCCACTTATTATCTAAGATTAGTTTAAAAACAAAGACTTGTGTGATGCTTCTTTCTTCACAGCTTCTGGAACCAACACCTTCCTACAGCAAACGTCCCCAGACACAGGTCAGCGTGAATCATTTGGGAAGAACTGAGTAGTTCTTTTTGCCTTTGTATTTGAAAATAGGATATGTAACCTTCAACAATCGATTTGGGCTCAAATCACCTTCAATATTTAACAATACAGGCTGAATCTTTCTTCTTTTGATTTGCTTGCAGTGGCTTCTCACTCAATACAGAAGCCAAGTGAAAGCAGCAGTCCTAGGGACAAGTCCTCCAGGGACTGCTATTCCCTCAGGGGGACCACTTTGCCCCGCATGGCCAGAGCAGGTGTGTTACCTAAAGAAGCTGACACTAATTTTTCATGCACCTGCTGTTGTTCAGATAGAGACTGGCTGTAAACACAAGAGTTTACTTGGCGGTTTGCTAATACCTATGAAACTCCCTGCTGAAGTTGGCTAGAAAGATCACGAGCTTCAACATGCTTAAGAAAAATGAACTGTTCATTTCAGAGCGCTCTCAAACTAAGAATTAAGAGCTAAAAACTAGGCTATCCCAAAATCCAAATCCTTAAAAATACTAAGAGGAGCAAAACAAAGAAGGGAATTCATATAGAGCTTCCGTCTGAATGGTCACAGAAGAGTGATGGTGCTCTGAGGAGGGAACAGACAAATTGACAAGTACTTGTTTTGCATCCAGCCTCAAAATAGAAATGCTTCATTTTCTGATACCCTGTATAGAGCTGTAAACAAAAGATAACTATGATTTCATAAGCAAATTGTTTTTTCAATATGGACTTTCTTCCAATTCCAAACTTTGACATCTTCTATGTAAACAAAAGCCACAGTCCATACCATTGCATACACGTGCTTGCACACACACTTTGACACCTAGCACAGAACATGGGAAACCTGGAAATCCTGATTTCAGGGATGATTTTTGCCACCTCTAGCACAAGTCAATCAATCTCAAATCTCCACCCTGCCAGGACCACAGATCCAAGAAGTTTGGTTACTCATCAGGCTAGTGGGAGACCTAGTAAAATCTCAGAAGCCCCCTCTAGGTTTTACCTGGCACACAGAACCCAAATACTCTGGAAGCTCCTGTGATTGACTTCTACAGAGCTACTGAGCCCGGAGGTTTTGGCCAGATTGTCAAGAAACGGGTCTGGAAAGGAGAGTGGCAGATCTTGGAAAGTTCTGGTTTTCATAAAACTGAATATTGTGAGGCTTTGGGTCAGGATTCTCCTAACCAGGTCTAGATCTCATCTCAGACAGTGTGTTGCTGTGACCAAGCAGTTTACTTTCAGTTGTCTTCTAGTGGCTGTAAAGAGCAGCCTTCTCAGCACAAAAGGCCCAGGAAGACTGACACTGCTTGGACTTGGTTCAAAGACTACAAGAGTACAGAGATTCAGCTTTCCCCTACATATGGTCTTTCCAGATTGCAGAAAGGCATGTTCCTCAAATAGCGTATGGGAAGTTGCTCATCTGCTCCTAAAGGTATTCTGTAAATTAGCAGCGACCATCACTTCTCAGAGAAGCTGAGTACTAGAGCAGTGGGAAACTGTGGTTGGAGAGCAACTGGGTTTTGGTCCAAATTCCACTCCTTGAATGACTGAGACCATGAATACTCCATCATTTCCTTTCAATATTAAGTTAAAAAAATTAGAACCCAGATGCCTTAATAAATTGTTCTATGTTCCTACAATTGAACTGCGAGTAAGGGACTGACAATAAAGCATTGCTGTACTTTGCCATACAATGGCAAAAGAAATAAATGAACAAAATTACTCTCTGGAAAGCCATATTGATCTATAAAGTTGCTTAAAGAGCTTCAAGCCATCTTTATCAAAACATTCTTATCAACAGAAGTTCTTTCTGACCCCAAACTTTGTACACAGAATTCCAAGTTCTCAGAGAAAAGCCACATCTGCCAAAAACCAAGCAACAGATGTCATTCACGTAACGCTCTGGGATTGGTGTCTGTGTTCTCATTGCTTGCAAAATAAGATGGTCACTTTTTCCTAGGGTAGGCATTTGACTAACTGTGACCAGCAATGTCCTCATCTGCCTTCTTCAATATGACCAGATGCTACCTCTCATGCATTCCTGAAATAGGGCACCCAGGAAGAACTTTCCAGTGTGAAATCACAGTTGGAATTAATTTAAACTGACTCTCAGTCTGAGTTTTATGAATTTTATGACTTTTTAGGCTTTTCTATAAGACGCACTGAGAATCCAGAACAGTATCTCCTAGGTAAACAACCAGCTTTACTCAAACTGGTGTTAGTCACTGGACCCCTGCACACATTGGCTGACAGCTGGATTTTAAGATAGGGAAGTTACACTTAACAGTAACCTCCTCTTCAGCAGGTCATTGCTAGCTCAGCATGACAGCCAAGATTAAGGAAAGAGCAAAACCCCCTCAGAGGGGTCTAGAAGTGTTTCTAGAGAAATGCGGTGAAACAGAACCAAAACAGAAACCCTCAAAATAAACCTCACACTGTTTGCAAAAAAGACTAGCCCTTCATTGTTTGCTGAATAAATATGTACCAATCTACTGATCTGTAAATATACAGAAGCTTTTCTTAAAAAGAGAAAAAATAATCCTTTGTACTTACATGCCTCTAGTTGATCCTTACCCCTAGGGGATTAGACACATTTCAGTTACAGCTGCATGGCTTCACAGTGAAAAGGAATTTAACAATAAATTCACAATTCAGTGTTCCAGGCCAACAGTACAAGCAATCATGTAAGCAAGTGGTGTAAAACTGGAACTATACCCAACAAGCCAGTTATTAATAAGAGACCAGCCAGTTACTTGAAGAGGTGATTAAAGAGATCAAGTATTCTTGTCCATCCTTCTCATATTTTCAATTTACCTGAAAAAATGCAGACTTTCCTCTTATTATTTGGAAGTTGAAGGACTTTATGTACTTAATATAATTCAAAATGAGGCCTTTCTACAATGTATGTGCATATATATGTATGTAGTTAACCTCCCAACTCAAGAAATTTTGGGCTGAAGAATAAGACTTAAACATAAATGGTCTGAGAGGCTTCAAACATCCCTTACTTCATCTCTAGGCAAGAGGAGGTCTCTGCCTTGTTAGGACACTAAGACCTGTTTTGGGAAGCATTAGAAGACCCCTCTCCTAACCTTTTTTGAAATATCCCTATTGCAACTGTTTTTGAGGCTTCATTCAGTTACTTCAAAAGCCAAACCTTACTTAAAATCTGCTGTGTTTGAAGATATCAACATTTTATACCATTGACCTTTCATTCCCTCCTTTTCTTAGTGAGTATTAAATGCTTCTCAATCAGATTTAAATTTACTTCCAACGTCATCTAGACTAACAAAATTAGCTGCCACTGCCTTAACTTGATATTCAAGCACGAAGTTATTTTAATAAATGTCAACAAGCAAATTAAATATTTGAATTTTGATGTTGGTCTCCACAAGCAGAAAAGATTTAATGCTCATCTAAGGAAAAGCATGATTAACATTCAGGTCAGACCCAACCAACAAAACCTGCTGAATGTTCAGCACTGACACATTCCTAGTGACTTTTGGAAGCGCTAGTCATAAGATCTGTTTGCATATAAACATATGTGACAAAACTGACAAACCAATCGTGTATAATTTAAATATTTGCAGATTACTACAACGTGGTTATCACTGAATTGGTGACATGGATGTTGTTGCTATGGAAGCTGGATTGATGTTTATATAATGCAGGAGGCATTTGCCCTACCATGCAGGTCAAAGCATGCGTGAGGTTGCTTTGTAGCAGTCAAGTTTTATACTTCATTTGCCTGTAGCCAAATTCTGTTCAGGACATTGAAGAAAACAAGGCTTGACCTTAGCCTGCCTTTTCTCCCCATATGGGCCCTGCAATCATTTATAGTAGCTTGGATACTTCTCCAGTATATGGCAGGTGGCAACAAGTCCTATGCACCAGCTGTCTTTGGCAGGCCTGCTCATGGTATTCCTGGCTTACCTGGACCCTTTGACATCTGGCATTGCAATTACAGACTAGCTGTGTATAGAAACAGTGCCTGTCTGGGGTTTCAGGTAGCCCACAGCCTGGTCAGAAGAGGAGCAGGTTGCTGACACAGCAGAATGCAGGCACTCGGATCAGCTGCATTGGCCCACATTACCCAGTCTTCTTATCACATACAACAATATGACTCAGACCTGGCAGGAGGGACTAACATTGCAGCACTCCAGTCAACACAGCAGGAAGAAGGGAGTCAGCAGGGCACTGGCAGAGACAGGACTGCACTCTTGACTTTCTCAGTCCTGCCCAGAAGGCCAACATTGCTCTGAGCAGGGCTCTGAAAACAAAGCTGGGAAAGGCATGAACAGATAAACAGGGGACAGCAGGACATGGAAAGAAAGCATGTTTGAGGTGGAGTTTAACACATCACGTTGTGTATATAGACCTCACTAAATGAACAGCCTTTCTACTGCATTCTCTCTATTATCCCTCCCACATTAATCAGCAAGCTCCACAAAGTCAAGACAAAGAGATGTAGATTTGATCAGATCCTTGATTATCATTGATAGAAGAGTGCAAACAAACACACAGCCCTGAGACAAGGTAAAACAAGGATGTGATTGATATTGTAGACAAACAAATAAGAGATGGGGCACTGCAGATGCAGAATTCCATTTGTGAAGAAGTTAACAAGTAAAAAGAAAGCACTTTTACCTGGAAACCTCCATGACAAAGGCACATAAAGACAGTCATTTGCATGTTAATAAATTGCAGTCTGAAAGCAAAAGCCTAATGAAAAAAGCTGAGCACAAGATGACTACTGCCATCCAGAGTACCATTGTGCAAGTAAAAGGACTCTACACACCACTACCCCTCAGCCCGTGCATCCCGTATAAATGGCCTGGGGGCTTACTGTTGATTACTGCTGCTCCCAAATATCACTGGGGTAACATTATGGGAAGTGGCTGTGACGGTGAGAAGCCACTGGACAGCGCTGCAGCCACAGACAAGCCCTTGGGAAGGCTAGTACTGAGAGAACAAAGAACAAAATAAACCCAAACCCTGGCCAACACCTCTACTTGAAAGAGGAAAGAAAAATTCTCCCAGCAAAAGTGCTGTTTTGAATTCAACCCTGGTTATTAACATGATCACCCTGAATCTCTGTCACTGTAATTCACCATTCAAACAGAGCAGACGTATACAGAGGATAAAGGGAATGCTATGGTACAGCAAACATTTGCTTTCCATCCTCAGATAATCCTACCACTGTGTCATTGAATTCACTGCACCAAAAAATTCTAAATTTCCCATTAGAGCTAATATTGTGGGCTCTGGGGTCAACCTGTGCTCTCTGTTAAGAGACTATAAATTCAAAGACTTCACTGAAGTCATCTCAGATTTACGAAGGCACATTTGGCCTTGTGACTCCCTGAACTTAATGCCAAATGAGATAATTTTGTGAGTTTAAAAAAAAAACAAAAAGAGAGAGAGAGAAGCTATGTTATGACCATTTCAACACCAATTTATTTGAAGAGAAGCCCTGAAAAGGAGCCTTCAGAGAAAATCACTATTAAGACAGCATTAAAGGAGCAGAGAAATGAAAAAGAAAAGAAAGAGTTGAAGGATGCTCAAGTAAGAGACGTTCTGATACAGGCTTTGTTATGAGCTGCCACTGACAGAAACTATGGTATCTAACTGGTAGGGAAGGCCTTCTGAAAAAGTGGGGAATGGCAGAGCCAGAAAGCAGAGGCAAACAGTTTTACTATTAACTTTAATTCACTCTGCAGTTTTAATTGAGGTGCAAAGCATAAGCAACCTTGCCTCCTAGCCTCCCATAGTGAGAAATGTCCAGTGCCTCAACCTCAGAAATAAGAGGAAATAAATTAAGCTAAAGACAACATAAAATTACAAAACGGGATGGAGAAAACATGGGCTGTCTCTCATGTCATATGTCTGAACAGCCTCAAATCTATCCCATCTGAGCAGTGCCACCAAGAGACCCTAGCACACTACTTTTCCTCCAGAAACAGAACACATGAAAAACACACAGGACCATCATGTGGGAATAATTTGGTTGGTTTCAGTGTGGTCTCCATGACTTTTACCAACTCCTGATGTTACATTATATGAGTGCCAGAGACATTACATTCATTCATTATTTCCCATGCCAGAAATTTGGAGCTGCCAGGCTGAGATGCCAGGAACCATGTATTCAGGGTCCAGAGCAGGGAACTACTAAGTTCCCACAGACTGCAGGAGCCCCCAGGATATGCTCACTCTTGCAGCAGTTCCCTGCCAGCCACCCTGGACCTTCTAGCTATAGCAATAACCGAGGCAGTAGTCCTCATTTAGCAGGTTGGCTACCCAGTCTGAGTAGCAAAAACAACAAAGCCCCCTGTATCACCTTGTCTTTAATTGGCTGTGTTAAGCCTGATCCCAGCACCAAACTATAAGGGATTAGAAGGTCATGTGAAAGAATGTAATTATGGGGAATCTAAATTCAGCATCCTCCTGGACACTAATAAGTTAAAAAGAGAACATCTCAAAGTTTTCCGATTTTGACTAACCAAAACACATTGCAAAGCGCATTCCCATCTATTTAATTTATTTGGCACTGCATTTAAGACTCCTTGAAACTCATGTGTCTTTTCAAATGAACTCAGCTATATAACAATAGGCCAAACACGTCAGCTGCTGGGAAATCTTGCAATGCCCTGTCTATTTTTACTTCTTTTAGTATCCTTACAAATTTAAAACACCATCATTCATAATAGCACGTTATTCAAATTTTAGCAAGAACAACCCCCTCAGAGGCCAGCATTTGGTAAGATTCTGTCATACCCAATTCAGTTTAATTGAACAGCAATAATGATCGCTTCCAGGACCAAGAATATGACAAGCAGGCATTTGAAATGGAGCTCAGGGTCCTGACTGCTTGGATGTTACCAAATAACTATGATCTACCTACAATTGCTTTATTTTTTAAACTTGTAATAGTAAGTTTGCATCTGAATATTTTCTTGCCAGAGGAAAGCATCCCTGGGCAGCATGCTTAATACAACTGAGTTTGTTGATTTGTGATTTGTTATTCTCCTTCTTTGTGTTCTAAGCTTCTCTGCCTGCTGATGCATTACCTCCCTGTGGGCAATGCCCACCAAGTACATAAAGCTGTGATTCAAGGTACTTGATAAATGTTAGTTTGATCCCAGGATATTTGGTTGAAACACCTGCCACATGAAAATAATTTGCATCTTTTTCTGATGCCAGAAAAATATCTGCTACTCTGGAAGCTGAAGTGGAGCCAACCTAGATACATCCGCCTCAGCGTAAGAACAGAAAGAGTAAGGCTAAAATGACAGCTGTTCATTTCGACTGAGAAGAACAAAACACTTTGAACCTACTTTTTCCCAAGTCCTTCTTAGCACTTTCTATGTTCCAGGTGCAGCTAGCAACAGACCCATTCAACAGGCTGTAAGAGTTTGGCAGGATTCTCACACACATCAAGACAAGTTGCAGGATTGGTATCAATCTCTTCTGACTTCATCAGCCTGTGAAATAATCTTAAACAATGCAGAAGAATGGTGGAAATTTACTACTTTGGGATATTAGAGCGAAGACAAAAAATTTGAAGAAATATTCTTAAGGAACTAATCCTATTATGGCAGTGCTATGGATGAGAGGCCAGCTTTTAAACATATCTAGGCAGCCTACAGATGCTAAAAGGCGCCAAATATGAACTTAAGGCACTGATAAACCTAATTCCATTGCTCTTAACCTTCTGACTGTAAGAGTGAAAGAATCCCACCCCCAAAGACCTCATAGTCTCTGTAAGATACAGAAGAAAAAGCTGGACTGCTTGTGTCAGTGCTGTGTCAGGAACACAGACACAAAGATTTTGGGGTCAGATTTAGGGTATTCAGGCACTGAACTGCCAGTGCTTTTAAACTAAAGGATTTGTCAAGTTCCCAAAGGCATTACATAGCAGAGTCACCAAATACTACATCTTCTCAAACCCAAACCAGGGCTTCCTCCAAGCTTCCAGACAAGTCTTTGGAGCTTGAATCACACCAATGTGCCTACCTACAATCCATACCACATGTCCTCCACACACACCATGGGAGCACACCTTCCAGGAGATGGCTGGCATTTTCCCTGAGCACTCTCTGTATCACACACTATTCATTTGAAGAATTTAAGAGGGGTTTTGGTCTCCAGAGTGAAATTAGCTGTGAATTAAATATAAAGATTAAAACATGGAACACACTAATATTGTGGTGCATATAATAGAATTGTCTTTGAGGGATAAAATGTAGCAGCACAGCATTTATATGTACTACTGGCTCGGTTTTTTTTTCAGGTTTTCTATCTTCCATCCAGCTCCGTCAGGGAGAAAATTCTTAACATTTGGCACTTTGCATAGGTCAGCATTTACTGATTTTCTATGGAAAAGTCAATGGATTTGTTTCCTTCCATTTACCTGAAATACTGTTTATCAATTTAGTCATTAAAAAAATAACATTCATCTCCACAAAGAATTGCACTGTCATTGCAATAAATGAAGAATTAAGAAAAGACTGGAGCTGGGGGGAGATCCTAGATAATTTGGGGATTTTTTTCATTTCTGATTTTTGACATTAACTCAGATATGATGTACATGCATGAGTTTCCACCTGCAGCACTTTAGCTATAGATCTCTCTTCTCAGCAGATTTTTGTGCTGAGATTATCTGATTCTCAGGCATCAACTGAAAGAGCTGGACAGGGTCTAGCACCCACGGTGGAACACTAGCACCTGATAAAATACTACTGCTAGATGCTGTTATATTGTCAAGTCTTTTGGCTGAAGACCTTCAAATACTTGATCTTTATCTGTTGCAATGTATTGATAAGAAGTCCACCAAATACTTCTAATAAGGGCCATGCCTTCCCTTTGGGGCAGCGGCAATATTATGGTCCTGGACTGCATCTTTAATTCACAGGGCTTTTCTTAAAGTGGTACCAGTGTGACTGTAAAGAAGTGTTTGCAAATATTCTGCATAATACAACATTAGCCATTCTCTTGGCATCTTAGTCACTGCCTAGGATCTGCTTTTCAAAGCTCTGAATTCCCTCAAAATCTTGCAAGTACTTCTTGAGGTAGAAGTTCCTGAAAGTTGGCTGGGGTATTACTTGCAGTATAAAACAAACCTCACCATGTACGGCAATTTCATCTGCCTGAGGGGCTGCTACATAAATGTGTCCACCAGGCTTGCTAATGGAGAGCGTGCAGCCACTTCCAAAGAAGCAGTTGGCAGAAAGAGTGCATAGCAGAGTAGGACCCAGCTCTGCAAACTGTGCAAGTCATCCAGAACAAAAGCACAGTAGTTGTATCTCCCCACTGACATCCCACCACACAACTACCAGACCATAACCCTGAGGTGGGTCAGACATTGGGAATGGCAAATATTTATAGCCTGCCAGAAGGTACTTCAGACAGAAAAGATGCCTTCTTCCACTGAATTTCTCAAGTATCATCACTGATCTGCTAAACCTTCTGTTTATAAGCTGTTGGGTGACATCATAGCTCACTTCAAAACATCAACACTCCTTAAAGCATTAGAAGATGACAAACACTCTCTATAGTAGGACACCATAATAGGCATAGGGGCTGTTGTCAGTCCTGCCTGAATTTGTTTGCCTGGAGAGGTGGGAATAACAACCCAAGCAGGAGAGGAAGGAAGAAAAAAATCTTTTCTATTGGAAAATTTCAAGAAAACCAAAGCACTGTAGTAAACAAAAGTACTTTGTTTTAATGATTTCACTTAGACAAAGCTATTGCTTAACCAGCTAGACTAATATTCATGCCTGGCGTAAAGAAAAACAAGGGAGAATTACAGCATCCCTAGGGTTTCTTTGTGTCTTGGGACCTTTGAATATTTATTGTCACTGAAATACAAAATGCTAGTGGTGAAAAACTAGATCCTTTAAATTCAATGCTTTAAAATTGCATGTAATGTCTACTCTGAGATTGTGCTGGTCAAGCTACTCTCCACAAAGCTTTCCAAAAGTCACCACTTGCCACTCCATATACCTATTACAGATGTGTCCTGGTTTCAGCTGGGATAGAGTTAATTTTTGTCTTGGTAGCCGGTATGGGGCTGTGTTTTGGGTTTAGGATGAGAACAATGTCGATGATACACTGATGCTTTGGTTCTTGCTAAGTAGTGCTAAGCTGTTGCTGAATAGGTGCTAAGTGGCGCTCACACTGGTCAAGGACTCTTTCAGCTTCCCCTGCTCTGCCGGGGGCACAAGAAGCTGGGAGGGGGCACAGCCGGGGGGGGCTGGCCCAGACTGGCCACAGGGCTATTCCATACCATATGACGTCATGCTCAGTATATAAGCTGGGGGAAGAAGAAGGAAGGGGGGGACATCGGGCATGATGGCGTTTGTCTTCCCAAGTAACCGTTACGCGTGATGGAGCCCTGCTTTCCTGGAGATGGCTGAACACCTGCCTGCCGATGGGAAGCAGTGAATGAATTCCTTGTTCTGTTTTGTTTGCGTGCACGGTTTTTGCTTTGCCTATTTAACTGTTCTAATTTATTTTACTTCAATTATTAAACTGTTCTTATCTCAACCCACGAGTTTTCTCCCTTTTACCCTTCTGATTCTCTCCCCCATCCCACTGGGGGGGAGTGAGCGAGCGGCTGCGTGGTGCTTAGTTGCTGGCTGGGGTTAAACCACGACAAGATGGTAGTGTTGTTTAATTTGTTCTCAGTTTGCATTACCTTATATTTTCTTACAGAAGTTGTGGCTGAGCAAGAGGGAACAAGGTTTTTACCTTGTTCTGGCTACTGTAGGACCCATCCAGCAGGCAGGGATCACTTCTTTGACCAAAGGACCTGAGACCCCTGGCTTTAAAGTAGACTGAATGGATCCAACTGTTAAGTGCCACAGTGTCATCCCATGCTGTGGAGTCCCACGTCTGACCCTATGCCCAGCCTGCTCAGTTTGCTGAAAAAAACCCCAAATCCCACAAAGGCAAACCAAAAAAGCCCCCAGTTTTCTGCTGGCTCAGCAAACAGAACAGGTTGGGTGCATGGGAGGTGCCAGGACCACACGGCCAGGGAATAGTGGCAGAAAGAACAGGATTTCTATGATTAGACTGATCTGGACTACTATGGATTGCTAGCTTTAATATACTCAGCTGGATAAACCTAACTGGGGAAAACAAGGCGAGAGAGTCACCAGGTGTGAGACTTGGAGTCTGTGAGGAGAGCAGGGAACAGCTGATAGCCAGTATTTGCGTAGCTAAAGTGCAGAGATGACTGAAAGAAGACATGCAATCCCCTAGGAGTTTTGTTAAAAAACCCACGATGCCCCAGAAAACTCCTGGACTGGAATAAATGACCTGCCCTGAAAGGGCTCTGTGGACAAATCAGAGTTTACTTTCCAAAATTTAATTTACCTCATCCAACAGTCCTGAGAATTTTATGGAAAAAGAGGGAAAAAGCAAGGAGGAGATGACTGAAGCCAAGGACAATAAAATATTACAGAGGGGAAATGGAAGAAGTAGCTAAAAGTACAAGCCAGGAAAAAAGGCTCAATAGAAAGCTTGACCAGAAGCAAGGCAAGTTTCTTGATGAATCTTACCCAGCATAGTGTGTCTTCACTTCCCCTTGCCACTCAATATATCCCCAAATCTCCCCCAAGGATGGGTCAGTGCGTGTGTCAGGGGCTCCTGCTGCACATTCTGATTATCAGCTCCAGACGATCACCACCTCTGAAACGCGGCTGTACACCAACATGCCTGGTGTGACAATACACACCCTTGCATGATGTTGGCCATTCCAACCAAATGACCTAATAGCAGGCCATTAAAATCCATTAAAACTTTCCCAAGCTGTCCAATGCCCCGAATGAAACAGCCACACATCTGCTGGTTAGGGCATTAGTGAGGGATGCAATCAGCTCAAACTTATATCCCAGGCTGAGCCAGAGCAGGAATTGAACCCACATCCCCCTGTCCCTGTAAGTTCCCCAGGTCTTGAAGATATGACTGTTTCAGAGTAAAGTCCCCTCTTCTAGCCCTACCAGAAAGCATGCCCCCACCCTTCTCGTCTCCAAGCTGGGAAATATCAACTGAAAACACTTTTGTCACAAAAATTATACATCTATCAAAAAAGTATTTTCTGCTTTTTTGTGAGCAGAAATATTCCTAGCAATATGATCTAGTCTGTCCAACCGACAGATTTACCTTACCCTGTCTTCCCATCTATTTCATACCGCTGATTTCTGAAAGTCTCTCATTGCCAGTATTTCCTGCTTCCAGATGGTCAGTAAATAGCATACAAACAAAATAACCCTTGAATTTTCACATTTCCATCTCCAGCAACTATTTATCCTGTGTATCAAACACATCTTTAATTACCCATTCTCAGTGGGACAATAAAATTATCGCCTTTTATTAAAATCTGATGATGTACACAGGGAAAAAAAGTGACAATTGCACAGCATATCTGTTCAAGAACTGCGATAAACTCATCTGTGGTGACTTCCAAATAGAGGAAACAATTTCTGAAGGTGGAAAACAGCTCTGTCCGTAGGTTGCTATTAAGAGTGCTGTGGCTTGTAACAAGCTGCCTTTTTAAAAGTGGTAGGCTACTGCACTGAATGCTGATCTTCACTCATAGACTTTTTTGAAAATTGTGCTCCATCTGGAGCAATAAATTTCTCTTGCCTCAAACATTAAACCTTCTTTAATCCTACAGACTAAACAACAGGTGGTAGATTATTTTTCAGAATTAGCAGCCAACTGCTAGAGCAATTCTCAGCCCAATTAGTTTGGTTTGAGATTTGAATTTCATGGCTTAGTGGCAGCCTACATTTCTTACCAGTAGAAACCAACGTCAATCCTCCAAGACATGCGTCCCCATTTCCCCAGTCTCTCCAAAGAGAAGACAACTTCATAGCCCTCATTTTAAAGGGAAATACACTTCCTGGCATTAAAAGCCTAAACGTAGTAGAACTCCCATTGCAAAACATAGGAAAGATTTTTCAAAAACATTCTGAATTTTCCTAACATTTTCTCCCACTGGGCCTCAAAAAAATCATGCTTTTACTAGAATGGAACACATTTAGACCAGCACTCAATAGAGATAGATAGGACATTATTTTACCTGCCTAGGAGAATAAACAAAATATGTAAAAAAAATTCCCTGTATCAAGTTGACACTAAAAGTGAAATTGCAAAAACACAAAAACACACCCTAAACTAGATGCACAGTGTCAGCTCAAGTCAATTTAATACATCATATGACTTGAATTGTTTTGTTCTAAATTTGATCACTAATCAAAATAAAAATCACCAAAGTAACACATGCTTTTAAAATTCATTTCAGGCGAGAAGACAGGAACTTTTCAGTCAGCACATGTTGCCATGAAAACACCTTAAATCTGGACTGTTTTTTTGAAATTTTGTAGTCGACTTCTTGAAAACAGACCTTTGTCCCCAAACTTTGTGTTTCAGTAAGCTGGCATTTTCTGATCAAAAATATTTGAGAAAATCCTGATAAGCTCTAATGCTAAGCGCTTCTGAAAAATTCCAGTACTGAGTGATTTAAACCATTATTCCTGAGTTTTATAGGTGTATATTTTTAGAAGCGGTAGTTTTCACACGAATGGCCATTACGAGTGCTGCCATGGGAACAGGCTAGCAGCAGGCTATCATTAGGTAGTTGGGAGTCCAGACAGCAGCTAAGCCATGGGCATCTCCCCGCTTCCACTCACCCTTATATATCTGATTGTTAGCTGACCTGTTTAAGGTAGTTACCTTGTTCGTCCCCAGTGAGAGCAGGTACCTCTGGAGGGCAATTCATCTCATCTATCAAACACTGATCTCATGACGGGGCTATTCAGCCTCCTCTGCATCAACTACAGAAGGAGGGCAGCTGCCTGGTTTGAACAAAATGCCGTAGCACCTCCACAGCTCACAGCAGAGAATGTGAATCACTGTGTGGGTAATTGGCAGAATTATCTAGCGAAGGCCAACATGCTCTCTTGCCAAATAGTTGCCCCCATGGCAAGTTATGAGGCAAGCAATTCCTTGAAAAAGGCTCATCTGAGATTAAAGTGAAGATAAATGGAAGATGACAGGAAGACCCAAGGTTATCCAAGAACAAAATTTTGCAGACAATGATATGTTGCCATGAGAACCTCCCTTCAATTTCAGTTAAATCTACCTCCACCCTACCACTGAAAGTAGAGAGAACCATCTGCCTTGTAAAGTTCACCTCCAGACTTACAGATTTCTTTTAAGTATATTTAGACACAAAAATAATTAAGGCATCACTATATATTGAGTGTGTTAATTGAAAAATCAGGGACTATGCACTTAACTTTAATTAGCAACTGTTCGGTATTTACTTAGAAGCTTGTCATGCTAGAACTCGTTTAGCTTGCTGCCAGATATTTTTGCCATACATATTTTCCATGTTGGTTTGAAGCAAGGGGAGGATGTGATGTATCACACAAGGATATATACATTAATGCAGCAGGCATAATTTCTGATGCAATTCTAGAGAAAAGCAACAATGAAGATGCCATGATTACTTTTGCTCTGCTCAAGCACGTGACAAACTCCAAGCCTTACTATGGCTGTTTGCCAAACACATTAAGCCTTTCCTCCCTCTCCAGCCTAACGCTCTCAAGCTCCTGCAATAACAGGCCCATCTCCAGAGCTGGTTCCAGCTCAGACCCACTCAACAAGATGCTGCTGCTCTGTCCTCCTGGCTTGCTCCATTGGCAGCCCCCAAAACACTCCTCCCTCTCTGTGCCCCTGCCATGTGTACACTGGTCCTCCTCTGTCACACAGACTGTTCAGCTTCTTGTCACACTTCCCCACCCATTTTAGGGGCTTACTGAGCTGTTTGGTCACCAGCATGCTATTTCTTCAGGTGTCTCTGTGCTTTCTACCCTGTGTCCTCCGTACACAGGGATCTATTTTATTCATGACAAAGGCCCACCAGTCATTGATCTTATCTTTTGATTATACATGCAGCTCCAGAGATATCCACTTCTACCATTTAGTTCCATTTCTCCTGCTACCTCAGTTTTTTCAGTCTTTCCTCTCCCTCTTCTGGCATCTTGTGCTCCTGTTGCCACCTATCCATCACCATTACTCAGGGCTAGTCATAAGAGCCTTCATGCTTTTAACACTTATTTTAGCAACTCAGCTCTATATTTATCAGAGCTCTGCTTGTTCCCGTGACTATACAAGGGCCTTTTCTCTCCTCTTTTTTACTCCACAGACCACATATGATATGGTTTCTACCAGGATTCAGCAGATCAGACCTGCTCCCTACAGAGTGAAGCAAGCTTTGCAAGAAGGGAGATGGAGTGATTTGTTCCTCATACCTGTTCTCATCAAGGCCTTGCCACCGAGAATATCAATGAGCTGCCAATTAGTGGTATATTATCAGAGCTTGATACCAGTAATGTCAAAGTAAGACAGGGCCATAAAATCTCCAGTTCTATAGGTCAGAACAGGCCATAGGAATGCTTATGTGTAAAGTCAGGAAGCAGGACAGGTCACACACCACTTATGTCAAAGCTCCAGAGCTACTAACTTTCCTTTGTACAGCCAATTTCCCTGTAATACCTTCCCTTAGATACTGTGTGTGTATTATTTAAAAACAGAACCGCTACAAAGACACAAGTTATTCAACACCCACTTCTTTAGAGCCTGTGCTTTGTCTGCGATATTTCTAGACAATAGCAATAAACACTTTGTTTTAATTTTAACCTTAGCAATAGCAAGAGACTACAACGTGCTAAAAACTGAATGCAGACACAAAAACCCACAAGCACAATTTTCAATTAAATTAAGTGCCACTTCATTTGTTTTCTTTGATTCTTGACAGCTCAAAACTCAATTTGGGGGAACTGTTCCTTGGTGAACATTTTGAGGAGGTAAACACAATCTACTGGTTTTTTCCTTTGTGAAGCATTGTTTTCTTATAGCCAGCATTTGCAAGAATGCAATTATTAATTTCTAAAATGTAGCTCCCATCATCTCACTTTCTTTTTGGAGAGGGCAGGATGAATGTAAAGAAAAGATGGTGCTTGCTCAAAATGAAATATTCATAAAAGAAGAATTTCTACACCTCCAGAGAATGCAACGACGACAGGCTCCAAGTGTGCAGAAGTTGAATATGCAGCAGAAAAGGGCATGGAAGGCTTAATCTACAGGAACATTCAGAACACAGCATCTCAGGAGGATCTTCTCTTCATCTCATAACTGGTGGGAAAGAAATAGGACCAAGTAAGTAATGCAGCCCTGTTCAAAGGGAGAACTGTAGGCTGCCAGGGGTAAGAAAACACTGTGCAATACTCAAGACGAGCTACTCTGGCCACTCATATGATTGCTACAGGCAGGGTTTTTAGCCAGCGCCTTTGAGCCAATATAAGACACATCATCGAGCATCTAATGGATTTAGGCATATTCATTCCCAAAGGGCTACTGAAAATCTGCCATATAGCCCACATACATATCCATGTAAAATTTTGAAGCTGAAGCTCTAATAAGCCTACTTAGGGCCCAAATACCAGAAAGAGATTCGGATGCTTCCACTGCCCTCGTAGTAAATAGTCTATTTTGCTACTCACTGCTATTGCCATATGCACGCTTTCAGGTGAGGGTTTGTATTGCCATTATGTATCTTTATTACCTGCTAGGAGAGAAGCTATTGGACTTATAATTATCCATTACTGGTACCTGGATACATTTCCCGAGGGAAGCTTTCCACTAATTCATACTCTTGTCATGTTTGCTGCATCGTATCTAATGTCGTTTTTCTAAATTAGATAAATAAAATATTTATATTTGGTGACCTTGAAAAGAAATGCGGACCACTAGCTCAGGATGAATTTCCTTGAATTCCAATAAATATTAATAGAACACAACAAGCACCAGAGCAGAAGAAGAACGACTGGTACACCTCTAATGAGTGTGGTGGCATTTATTATTTAAATGACCATTAGAAACACTCTTAGCCTTTTGAGGAATTCAAGCAGGAGTAGTAGACAGATGCTCTTGTATGCAGGAGATTAATCGTCCTCTCTATGCAATGCAGGACCAATTAATCCATTTTTTGTGTTGTGGGATTTTTTTTTTTTCTCTCCAGCAAAAAAAGCAAATTAAAATTAAAATCTGAATCTTCTTAGGTGTCTAACTTATGGAGTAGGAAGTACTGCTGAGGCTTCTGGGTAGGAGACAACACTTCCCACACAAACTACTGTAGCCTTGCTACAACCAGTTTTGTTAATCCTCACAAGCAAACCATGTTTCAGAGACAAGAGGACAGGCATGCTGTCATAGAATAAAAAGCATTTTGACATGCTTGTGCCAGAAATAGCAGTGCTGGTCAGGAATGGAAACTGCTGGGTTTTAGCAGATCTCACAAGCTATATAACAGACAGATCTGGCTTTATGACTCAAGTTTCATCATGCTGGGATCTGGGTAACATAAGTTACGATCACTTGATTAAAATCAATAGATCATGGTGATATACACCAACAAAGACCATGGCAGACCATTGTAAAAGCTGAGATAAGAAAGAATGGCAATATAACATATTTCTTCGCTTTATGTCTACAGTGACTGGTCCCAGCATATGGCAAAGGAACACCACAAACCCAGAGTGGCCCAGGCCCATCCTCTAGTCAACTGCCCTTGCCCTACCATAGACCTGCACCAGCACCAAAGGGTTAGACCTCCAAAACTCAGAACTCACAGAACAACATCATCTACCATACAACCACAGGTCAGAGGAAAAGGTATCAAGTTAGCATTGGCATAAACAGACCCTGAAGTCAGACAAAGGCTTTAAGTTCCACATTGTATTTTTTGCATTAGATTGAACAAGCACAGGAGATTTGTCACAATGAAGTTCTCATGCTGGTTTCAATGTAATTCTGATTATTTCCACAAAAATTTGGAGATGAAAAGAGAAGCAAAATAAATCATGTCAAATATCATGCTTACTGGCTATACAGGGCAAATACGAGGGGGAAGAAAAAAAAAAAATCCATGTACTCCATTGATATAATGAGTACTGCTTGGCATCTCAAAAAAAAACCAAAAACAAAAAACAAACTTCGAAAATGAGAGACTGATATTTAACAAACATTTTTTTTTTTTTCCTAATCAGGCTGAGTGAAAATAGAAACAAAAATTAGCATTTTTGTAAATGTAAAGCAAGAGCATTAAAGGCTTAGTACGACTTGTTCTGGTAAATCTTTGTGAAAGATAACAGAAAGCTGAAGCTCTTAGGCATCCTCTTATTAAAGATAAATGCAACAGAAGCAGCACATTTCTTATCTCTCTTGCTACCGCATGTCCTTAGCTTCACACCTTGATTTGCTGGCTGTTAAACAAGAGAAGCTCTTGCTTTACGGCTGGTTTATAAGGTTTTGAAAGGTTATAAAAATTTTAGTAGCCTGAACCTGTTTAGATAAGGCTCAGAAAAAAAGGTAAGATATTTGATGGGATAGTTACTCCACCCTTCCCTTCCCCTATAGAGTTCTGCTGATAGGTAGGTACCTCCCAAAAGGCTGGAGACAGGAAGCCTTTTGCCTCCAAGCCCAACCTGAGTCCATGAATATCCACTCTTGGGTTTGGTCCAAGTTGGTGAATGGCACCACTAACACGGGAACTGGGACACAGAAATCCTAATGTCTTTTGGAGGGTTTTTTTGGGTGGTGAAGGTAGGTTTGTAAGATTTTTGTTACAAGCTTCAGAGTTTAAAGCCAGAGCCTGATTTAGTGTAAATCACCAAAGCAGCTCTGTTTTCTGCTGAACTATTTCAATGAAGATTAGGCAAGAAAATGACCAAGTGATAGGTAGCCTGGTTGCAGAGGAATAGAAGCTAGGAAGAAGATGGCATTTGACTTTTAAGGCTGCTTTTGTAAAGGTCACGTGTCTAGTGTCTAGATGCCTGTAGGTTACATACACTGGTTAAGGATCAAGTTATTTCACAATTGCCTAGATAAAGTCAGGTGATTACTGCAAAGTAGATAATGATCAGCTACTTCAATATAATGGAAAAACTTATTAGGTGCTGATATGTCTCTGAAAAATAAGATTGGAGCTGAAGCTTTCTCTTCCTTCTTCCTCCCCCTCCAACACTCTCCACAACAGTTTAAGTGAATTTCATGTTAAAGGTACGGACTTAAGCCTCCTGAGACTGAATTTTTGAATTCATTATCAGAGCAAAGATTACAGGTAGGAGCTGGACAGCTTGTTGAGCATAACTCTCAACATATTCCCTGACACTGCAACACAGTCACATCTACAAACAAGAAAACTATTTATTCCTCCTGATATTTAAACTTCTTGGTGCTGAACACAACACCAGAACCTGGCAGCTTTTGCCACCGTTCACTCCTATGCAAGGCTACATTTAAGCACATGCTTACCATTGAACAGGTGTTTACAGTCAATTGATTTCAGCGCTTACAACCTCCACACATTGCAATCAAAAGCATTTTAGGTTTTGTGGGATTGTGCACAAGTACGTGACTTGCACACTGGACACTAGACAGATCCTCTACAGCAAAGCAGTGCTCCAAAGGTTTTGCTATTGGCCCCCAAAGTCATTAACAGAAGGCAATGACAGGGCAAAGAGATTAGAGTACTGGAATGGGTTCAAGTCGTGCTCTGCCACTCACCTCCTCTGTGATCTTGAACAAATGATTTAGGATAATGGCACTCCTTTGCTTCCCAAAGATGTTGCAAGAGGCACAGATACAGTGGTGACTGAAGATCTTGCAGCCTCCTACAAAGAGGTGATAGGGCATCTCTGCATCTGCAATTAAGAGTTATTCTGGGAATACGAATATGAGCCAGCAGTGTGCACGGGTGGCCAAGAAGGACAATGGCATCCTGGCCTGTATCAAGAATAGTGGGGCCAGCAGGACCAGGGAGGTGATCGTCCCCCTGTACTCGGCACTGGTGAGGCCGCACCTTAAATACTGTGTTCAGTTTTGGGCCCCTCACTACCAGAAGGACATTGAGGTGCTGGAGCGTGGCCAGAGGAGGGCAATGAAGCTGGTGAAGGGTCTGGAGCACAAGTGTTATGAGGAGCAGCTGAGGGAGCTGGGGTTGTTTGGTCTGGAGAAGAGGAGGCTGAGGGGAGACCTTACTGCTCTCTCCAACGGAAAGCATAGCCAACTGCAATTTCCCAAACCTAATCTTTTCATAGGATTGAATCGCCTTGATACTTTCATGCACCACAAAATAAAGTCTTAGCAAACACAGACCTACATCCCCATATTAACAGGAGACAAATTCATATGACAGAGCAAACATCATTCCTTCTGCTTCAAACCAGAGGGTAGTTTAGGAACTTCTACGTAGCTTGGAAGGAAGAAAATTATTAGTTAAGCATTCACTTAACTAGGAAATTGTTATGACAAGTTCTACATAAGTATGAAGTGTTTCCAGTCAATTACCTCTTTCAGTAATATGATTTGTCTATAATGCACACTGGTATTTGTGTGCCTTACAACAAAACAATGCAAATGCCCATATATCTTTGGAAGAGCAATGGACCTTTGTGCCCATTAGCTATTAGTAATGAGGCGCAACTATGTAGAAACATGAATACCTCTGAATCCGATGGAGCTTACACTCTCAGTATCACTCCATTTGTTCCTCCACAAGTGGCTGTTGCAGATCTGCCGCAGGCTTTACTGCCAGGCTAGCTTTTTAACTAGATAAAAGGACATTCAAGCCCCCTATGGCTTTTGCTCACAGTTTAGTCACAGCTAGATGAATTAGAGGCTGAAGCACTTCCAAAAGAAGCGTGATGTCCATTCAACACTGGCAATCACTGCCTCTAAATTTCTCTGTGATCAAGTCTGAGCTTCTCTGTTATGGATTCAGGAGCACATGATTCAGTCTCTATATCAACAAGTCCAGTCAGGTGAGCATGTACTTGCATATGAGGATTTTCTCCCTAGCATGTTACAAATAAACACAGGTCAGGACCAGTTTCCTGTGAAGCTTTGAACAATCGGTTTTACTCACCATGCAATGCTCTTGTTACTAACAGTGATTTTCACCACAACATTAGAACCCATGAATGGTGACTCTAAAGTCTGCAAAGCCTACATAGTCCTCTGCATGTGAATTTTACAAATAAGTTTGCAATGACTGGAAAACTTTTGGATACCCATCAGTTGAAAACTGTTGACTAATATCAGCAACAGTACAGGCAGAGTGTAGCAATAGTGTCCTGGTCCTCCACTCCTCTGGCTGGTCTATGGCAAACCAAACAGACTGCTATCCACCAATTTCCTGGAGGGTTCCAGTAACAATACCCACTCTTGCATTCACAAAGCACAAGTCCATTCACTAACACACCACAGAAATTGTTAATGGCCCTAGAACCAACAGAAGTGTCTTCAAAATGATTCTTCCAGATGCTGCAGTTGCTGTGTTAATTCACCTTCCTTTTGCATAACCAAAAGGCCTGTGCTTCATTACATATACATGCTCCAGTAATAGAGGCTGTCTTGGTCCATGACACAACAGCAGAGAACACCAACAGAAGAAGCTGCAGAGATTCGTACGCTAGCACTGCCAAACCAGACAGCATGAAGTCAATTTAAAACAAGAAGTGGTTCAGTTACACTGACACCTGACTTGCCCGCTCTAATCCCGTCAAGTCAACTGATGGCTATGTCCCATCATAAAAGCTAGAACAGAATGACCCTTTTTGAAAGTCTCATGCCACGTGTGTGATGTTACCTGTCACTGGAGAGACGGAAAACACCACAGTTCTCTTATTCCTAAAGCAATTGGCTCAGATGTGCAAGAGTTAAAATTCCTCGCAGTTCCTCTTTCAAGCAATGCTTTGTGGAGTGCCCACGCGTGCCAGAGTGGTAGTACACCTCTGCTCACAATGCCAGTTTTATCTGTCTCCTTTTTAATAAACAAAGAGCAACTTCAAAAAACCCAAATAATATAAAATCCAAAGTTTAACTCATTATTCTGGTTTAAAAAGAAAAAGAAAAAATACACTGTACAATAGAAGGCAGAAAGAATGTCTACAACATGATTATCAGAATTATAATAATTCAAACATTTTTCAGATGTTTTTAGTATTCTGTAAAAAATCAGGGAACTGTATATGGATTTTTAATCTTCTAATAATTTCTACATTCCAGAAGAAGCTAATCCCTGTGACACTCCATTGGATAAGTCACAAAATTACAGGCAAGCATGTGATACTGCAGAGCAGGCAATTTAAAGCCTTTCTTTAAAAAAATCATCCTTGATTGAAGCATCTGTGATTTCGTTTATGCAGGTGATACTAAAAACAGTTTCCTGATGAACATAGCTTCTGGCACAACCATTTATTTCACAGAAGCTGTATGTCTGAACTGGGTTTCAAAAGGGATTGGGCAAAACAGGCATTTAAACCTTTGACTCATTCTTAAAAGATCATTTTTATCTACACTGAATTGAAATGCTGTTGAAAAAGAAAAAAGCCATTACTCAAGCTAGAAGCATGTTTCCTGCTTTAAAGAGGTCATGCATACTGGGGAAAAAAAATCCCCTTTTAAAAATGTGAAGAGTACATATACACCATAACTCGTGTCTCAATAACTAATTAAGCATGTGTTTAAGTGTTTTGTTTAAAGACATGCCTGTTTAGTAAAGGCAGAGGTTTCTTATTGAATTCAAAACTGTAATGCTAAGTATACACTTCAATGCTTTGAAGAACTGCTTTTGATGGAGAAGAATTTCAGAGGGAAAAGAAAAATATGGTCTCCTCGAGTTCTTAAACTGAACTGTATATGTGATTTCTGATTTATTGGAAAAGACTTCATCTGCAGCACTTAATTTCTAACAAAGGAGCTCTGTAATTACCTCTTGGAGCTTGCCAGTGTAAACACAACAGAACCCAAGAAGCTGCTTTGCAAATGAGGGTTAATGCAGCATATCATATACCATATAGGACCGGACAGCATTAAACAAAGGTTAATCCTTGGCAGCAAGAGATATTAAATGGACTCTTTTATTGAATACCCTAACAGCAAAGGGGGAGAGAAAAAAGCATTGCCTCTCAGATACATAATTATCTGCAATGTATATGCAAATATCCAGAATTTGATGAGGTCTTTACTTTTCACCTTTAAGCACCACATTAGTAATTCATGAAGCCACTACTAACGTTGTTGAGTGCAAGCAGCAGTGAAAATTAAGCACTAATGACTTCAAAGGTAGGGTGCCCATAAAATGAATAGATACCTCTGAGGTCATCCGTACTATCTGAACATAAGTGATGGAAAACCATGCATCAGCTGCACATTTCTAAAAAAAGCATCACTAATGCCAAGGGTGGTTACACAGACAGCAGGCAAGTTGCTATGAACAAAAGTTCACACCACCATTATAAAGAAGATCCCCGTGCATTTCCTGGCCTTAAAAACCACCAGCTTATGAGACAGCATTTCAATAAGGCCAGCGAAGTAAAATAACGCACTAGCAAGTCACAGTACTGGGGAGGTGGGTCGACAAGTAAGAAAACTGTGACCACTTTGGTTTTGTAACCTTTCCTGACAACAGGAAGATTCAAGTGAGCTGCAGAATTATGTTTATATAGTCATTGGGCTTTTCAGGGCCACTTGTAAAGTCTGAGCCCCGTTTATCTGAAGAATTAATCTGCGACAAACTGCACTGCAGCAAGTCAGTCGACAACATGTCTGTTAAGTTGCTGCAAGATATCCACTAGACTTTCAAGCTATCCAAACAAGTATATATTGGCTATAGCTATTATGGTAAGTTTAGTCCTGAGAACTAGCAATATAGTTTACGCAATATTAAATAGCAAGTATTGAATTTATAACATAAAAATTACAGGGTTATTTTGAAGTGAACGATACATTAGTAAATTAAGATACCTGCTCTTGGCATAACAGCCATCAAGCCTCCTATGAATATGTTTCTGTACAATCCATTTTCCATCTTACTGTGGTTTCAGTATTTCAACCTAAAAAGAACATTGGAAGAAAAATTTAGTATAAATAACTTCAAGAAAGAGGACAAATCAATGGTCCCAGTGTTTCCACGCTCTTGGATTATTTAAGTACTGCTTGACTTGCATGATTCCAGTATACAGATATGTCAGAAAATGTGCTGCTCTGGAAGACCACAGCTCCTCTTGGTGTCCAATTGAATAGCCCCATGGAGCTGTACCAGTTTACACCCATGGAGTATCTGCTCTAGACCATGAATAGAGTGGGGAGATTTAATTTTTAAAGTGGTGTCTCCATGAAAAGCTGGGCTTGCAGACTGGAGGTATATCTCACTGCTTTGATTTTTGACAATAAGCATGAAGACTAGTGGAATGTATATTTAGAATCAATAAACTTGAGTCTTAGCATGGATGGGTGGTAAAGGCACACAAGCCAATGTGCATTAGAAATAGTGAAATCAGTTCATCAAAAAGAAAGAGGGACAATAGGGGAAAAATTACATTTTCCAGAGTTGCAGTACAGCTCTTTAAGTGGGTTCACAATATAAAACAGATGAAATGGCAAAAAAATCCAAATACAGATGCTGCACAATAAAATCAAATGGCATATATTTTATTACAGGCAAAAGAAACAGGTAGTTGCACCCTTTGCAACACACTGAGATTAATCATTCATTATGGGTCTGGCAGAAAATAAGGACAGGATAAAAGACTGCTGCCACCAGTGGCACTCACTGAATTTAACAAGGTAAAACTTCTGTTCAGCTGGAACGACAAAATTATCAAGGTCTGGGAAGCACAGAACTGAGAAAGCATAAATGATTTATAACTGAGTGAGGACTCTGCCTTAGCATTTCTCAGAGCTATGAATTCACCTGCCTCAGACAGGAGAGGATCTCCTGATTATCAGCAGGAACACATCTCTCCCAACTCTCTCAGACCAGGTAGGACACCAAAGGTACATGGAAATCTCGGGGAGGAACATGGGACCCTTTTAAGCATGGTACCATAGCCAGTCCATCGTGATTTTATGGAGGTATTTCCTGCTTTACCAGGTGTACCTCAGACCTGCAGAGACTTGCCTGTTCTTTGCAAGACTTACTCCAGTGCTCCCCACTGCTGCAGTGCCTGGATCTTGTCTATTTACTACTGTGTCAGTCCAGCTTTCTCTTCCTCCCAAAAATAACGCAAATACTGAAGATGTGGCATGGAAAAAGATGATGCTGCCTAGCAGCTAGGAATCTTTGCCTTTCAGCAGGGCCCTGCACTTGAAAGAACAGTGCAAACAAACAAACAACCCCCTGGCAGCCGAGCACAACAAGTCCTCCCACCCATGGCAACCAACACACACATGTTGGGTCAGAGATGCTTGCTAACAAAATGCAGTTTCTCACACCAAGGAGCATTTTGCAATAAGCAGATCTTTCTTCAAGAGGCTCCTTTTACCTGCTTGCAGTGGGACAAGAGGTATGCCAAGAAAGCGGCATGCCATGGCTTCACTTGGGCCCCACAGTGCCCCTAGAAGAATAGTTACCACTGGAGTTACTACAATATGTTCAAGAAATGCTTTAAGATAAGCATGGCCAAACTGGCCCCTTCGGGCCAGGACTAGCTAGACTTGCCAGACTAGACAGCCAAGTTACAACAATCAATTCCTGTTTGAGTTGTAAACTTGTACACTGTAGGGCCGGCACTTACCCCTGAACCTGTGGAACAAGATTATAGCTGACAAAACTGGAATCAAGAGACAATCTGACATATACAGTGATACACCCGACATACAAATGCTAGAAAACAACATTAAAATAAAACTTCCGGTAAGGCTGGAAATTCTCAGACTTTGATGTATAAAAGCCAGCCCTTAGTTATAGCGATTTAGGTAGGTTTTATCATAATTGCTAACCCCAGGATTTCTTTTTCTGAGGCAGGTGGCTCTGCCTAGTGTCAGCCCCATGTTGTCACTCCGCTCCCAGCCAGTCTTGCTCAGCAAGCACAGGAAGATGTCTGCTCAGTGGTCTAGCTATGTGAATAGTGCCACGCTCCTGCCTTTTCCTCCTCACAAAAAGTGGATCTGTGACTATTTAAAATGGAAATACTGCTTTCCAGCATGATAACTCCACTTGCTGTTGGGGATCTTATGCAAAAGAAAAATAATGTATATTAACATATGTAAAACTGAAAGAAAAAAACCCTTTGAGAAATGCATGTAGCCACCTGGGGAACAACTCCTGAGAAAATTGTTACACAGTGGTTAGTGAATTACCTTTTCCAGAGTGGCAGCAACTAAATTATCAATATCCAGCAAGTGGCTGTCTTGATTACAGTAAATCCTAAAGGCAATACAGCCTCTTCAATGGAAGAACCAACTGCATTGCTATTTGCAGAATCAAATCACTTACTTCATGTCAATCCTTTGATTTCTGCATGCTTCTTTTGGACTTTGACGGCTGCATTATGCATTAAAACCTGAGCCCCACAAAGTTTTCTCTGCCTTTGAAAGTGAAAAGAGTTTTAACTGCGATGGTAAAGGGGGAATAATGTGAAAACTGGTATGGAAAGTCCTGCACAGGCAGCCACAACTTACAGTTCCAGGCTGATCTTGGGGACCCAGCAAGGTCCTGATTCAGCTTCAGTTTTTATGAATCCAGAAGAATGAAGCAGTGTTAACCAGGAGAAGAAAAAAACAGCCAAAAACCCACCCCAAGCCCAAGAACTGAAACATGTCTTTATTGTTGCCTTATTTGTCTACAAAGCCTCATTTAATCTGTCTCAACCATCACACCTAAACTTTTACTATTTATAGGTTTGTCTCGTTCCAATCTATCTATTGTGGTCTATTAAAACGAATTTTAAAACAGGAGATCTCAAGGCTACGGCTGGCTTCTCATGCTCGTTTTAAGGACACAATGTCAAGCTTACCAATGTCAGCAGGTGCCTTCATAGGTCCTCTGTTATTTACAGTCATTTTATTTTTGTTGGATTTCTGGGAGAGACTTTGAATAAGCAAACCTGTGCAAGAGAAAAAGGCAGCCTGGATTTTTTCCATACCACCTTTCTATTCTTTCTCACTTTTCAAAGATGTTTTTAAAAGTTCTTCATTTTAAAGATGGGATTTTCAGACACACGGCGGCTAATTGATTATAATTGGTCCTCCAATTTTCTATGATACTTGGAAATCTTGTAATTATTAAAACTGGAAAACTGAAAAAATCAACAGCTTGTTTCTTAATATAGATATGCAGAAGAGAATAATCTTACCCAAGACTGAATGGCTAAAAGTCAGGCATCTAGGCTAAGCTAGTTATTTTAAAGAAATTAAGTGTCTCTCACAGACAACCCACTCTATCATATCAGAGGGAGCTTAAACCATTACTTAGACACTTGCCCCACAGATGAACAAATTAATCCTTCCCCAGGATTCCTGCTTCGCATAGCCTAGCCTTTGTTTTTCTGCCATACTTGAAACCACAAAGCAGTAGTAACAATCTTCTCTTTACAATCGATGCATTTAAGCTCCTAAACGGAAACAGTAGATGGATGAGTTTCAACAGAAGCAACTTCCCTTGCTCTTCTGTGCAGGAGGAGATGCTGGTTTCTTCCAAAAGTAGAATTATGAAGAATTTTTAATGCCGATAGTGTGACCTAATCAACTTGAGTATTTTGAAAGAAATACATATGAAGCTTGTGCATGTGCCATAACTACATCGCTACTAATCAAAAGCATCCTGAGCATTTTACAGTGTTTGTTACTGAAGTGAGAGACAAAACCATGTCAGTCTATTATATCAGCTATCTGCAGGACTAAGCGTGGCAGTAAACCCAAGTTATAACAATGGACGAGAAGAAGTATCTTTGCAGCTGGTATTTTGTGCCTAATCCTTTTTCACAGCATCAGAGTGAAAGTGGTTAAAAACATGCTCCGAATTGGTAACAGAAGACTTATGAATGAGTCTGAATGAACCCCTCAGACCTAAACCACAGAATTGATTGTAAAAAGAAATGAATTTGTGTTTGATCCAACGGTCTTTCTTACAGCCTGGATTTCCTTACTGTCCCAGAGATCAGCTTACAGCCAGTGCTGCAGACTATTTGGAGCTAGTTGTTTTTTGCCCTCCAAAAACCAAGTGGTAACTCTCCAGCATGACTCCAGTAGATTTAGCAACACATGGAGGCAGTGACAGACCTCCACAGTGGTCCAGCTTTCCTGCACAAAGGCATTAAGACATGTACTAATAGAAAACCTGCAACACAGAACTCCCTGTTAAAAAAGCTAGCAGATGGCAATTCAGAGGAGGAATTCCTGGAGAAAGAGAAACAATGAGAAGTAAATCACAAAAAGGTTGTCACAAGAGCTCAATTCATGACCTTTATAAAGCCCTCTGTGCACACAAAGCCCAGCTGTACTTTTTGGTTCAGACTGAACAGGATTTCTTTACGGCTTTCAACCCTGCAGGTGCAGATGAGTAGACAGAAGGCCAGGGACAGCGGCAGCACTCATGGAGTAACTAGAGACTGGTTAAGGCCTCTGGCTATTACTTCAGTTTAGACCTCACTCAAGGTTTGTGCGGCACATGGTGCTCCCAGCTGTGTGTGGGAACCCCATTATGTAGGGCTAGAAGTCAAAAGCTGGGTGTTTCCCAGAGGTGGAAGACAGACAGGCTGTGTGCTAGCCCAGTTCCTCCCTGCTAGCTGCAGCAGCTGGCAAGCCTGGATAGCTGCCTGCCACCTGTGTGCCACAGACCCCAGTGGTGGTGGCACCAGACAGGAGGTGCTCTAAAAGGCCAACTCAGACATTGTTCCTGGACGTACCTCCTTTCCCTTCTAGTGCCCTCAGTCCTCATTCACTGCAAAAGTATTTTGTAAGGGACAGACAGGTTCACCCTGGCTCCCTTATGTTCATCATCAAATGAGCATGAGGGAAGCATTCCTCCCCTCCATCCTTCAGACAGAAGACGCACGGTCCAAGCTGCCTCTGTTCCCGGTTTGCCTGCATGCACGGAGAATTTAAGGCCCACAACACAAGTCCAAGGCACATGGGAAGGACCTGACGACCCTTTGTCACTGCAGCTGACAGAAACGGCACTTAAAACTCTGAGCACCAAACCAGCTGGGAGATACATTCACTTCCCCTTGGAATGGCTATGTAGACCTCCACTGGCCTGGAAAACAAACAAACTTGGCCGTATCCCCACCATCCCCACCCAAACATACACAGTACAGCTCCAATTACCCAAATACTTCATGGGAGATCCAAAATACCAATTAAATTTGGAAGCAATCCCCCTGGGCTTTAAAGACTACCTCAGACACCCACAGCCCAAGCACACAGACTTCAATGCCTCTTGGCTGGCTCTCTAGGTTTTGCAGGCAGCAAGGCTGTGCTCTGGGACCAGCAAGCCCAAAGGGCAGATGAGAGGATTCCCTGTGGCCAGCTGGCTCTAATAACAAGCGGGTGCTCATGCAACCAATGCCAAGACAACAGGAAGGACATGCCAGACATCTGGCTCAGTAGTACAGCACAGGGAACATAGTTGTCTCCTACATTTATCTATCCAATCTGTCTAGCTAGATACACCTAACCGGTACACATCAGCAAAGTATCTGTCTCCCTATAGTCTCCAATGCTGTGACTAGCACAGGGTTATCTGTAAACAGAAAAAGAACAGAACTCAGCATAGACTTAGTTATTTTGCACACAAAATAACATGTAACACTGACGCATTTGCTTTGAAAATATGCAACTAACCGCAGAACAACTCACCAAGCCCAACAGCCCTCATTATGTCCTTAATAAGGTGCTGTTCATCTCCTTCTCCCTTCTTTAACTAGCAGGTCTGTTATCAACAACACTGACAACAGGATTATTTCTCATGTATAAACATACTGTCTTGCAGTCACCACATGGTGTTTTTCTTTGGGCAAGTTTACACTACAACTTTTAGTAGAGTGAAGCATAACCAAGTTTCATAGGAGCAGAATTCTTTTAAGACAATAACACTATCCTTTCTAATTAAGCCTAGTTAGGATTATTTTATCTCTCTCTCTCTCTCTCTCTCTATATATATAAAAAGAAAACATTGTTTCATCAAAACAAGCACTATACAGATAGAGCCTGCATTAAGGAGAGGTTTACTGGGAGAAATTGTATAGGTTCAGGAAAGATTTCCAGTGAAATAAGTATTTTGACTACAGGGAACAATTTGAGAGACCTTTGTCCCTGCTAGAGAGCTAAATGGAGCATACTGTGTGTTACACTAGACTTGGCTGATGGGTACAGCATCAGATTCAGGCTCAGTTCAAGCTGGCACATAGGGAGCAAAGACTAGCAGCCTTCCATAGTGACTTTGGGGTGACCAGAGTGATGTGACCACAGCCAGCCAGCTGGGCTGCAGTCATCCTCCTGGCAAGCAGAGGCTGGACAGAGCGCCTCAAAAAAAAAATAAAAGAAGAGCCAAGGCACTTGAAGAGCCAGGCATTTGCCATCGACTGAATAGTTAGCAATGACTGAATTAATAATTTAGCCATGTACCCTGGAGCTAAGTGAATGGACTGTCAGTGAGCTGTACAGCTTGAGTTGTTTAGGTTTCCCCGCCCCCAAAGCTACGGCTTTTTCATTCAAGAATGTTTGTTGAACTTGACAACATTTACTGAAGGAAAAGAAAAAACATGAAATATTTCATCATGTGAAAGAATTTAATATTTTATTAACAACAGAAAAATGTGTCATGAATTTGAAGTGACCTTTTAAATGTAAAGTGGTTTTATATGTATACTTAGAGAGAGTCTGAAGTATAGGAGTTAAATTCAGAAGGGGACATCCAACAAGCCCATCCACGGTGGGACTGTCACCTCTTGAGGAGAGACTTGGGTGCTAGAACAGTTTCAGTAGCTAATGGTATACACTATCAAAATTTGTGAGCACATTCTAATTCTGACAATGCTTTAACTTTGTCTTCTACAAGTTACATGTCTCTAAAACCCATCCCTCAGGCCTGGTTATGAAGCATGAAAGATCAGAGGACTCTACAAATGGCTGCTCTTATACAAGATTTTTCGTAAGTATAGGCATACACACTTGTTTGAGCCACGCTGTGAAACACAAGTCCACATTCACTGCAACTTTTCTTACACTTCTGACCATGCACGCAGATGCAAAGACAACCTTGGTAGTTCACTCCAAAAGCAGAACTCAAACAGCAGCAAACTGACATTGTTGGTTTCATTGGTTTTGGGGGGTATTTTTTGGTTTGTTTGTTTTGGGGTTTTGTTTGTTGTTTTTTTATCTGGCTGCTTGGGGAAAATGCTTATCTTGTTCCTATTTAGTAAGGAGGCAGCAGTAACCTAACAGAAAAATGTATTCCCCTATCCAGTTGGGAATACTATGTTAAGAGGAAAATCCCTCAAAGATTTAAACACTAGAACTGAAAGACTTATTCAGAAACACTGCAACAAAACCTCACAGGAGCCACAGCCAGCTTAGAGGACTGTATGTGCCACCTGAATCCAGTGCACCCTGGCTGGACTACATCTCCCACAAACCCTCACAAGCTTTCTTCCTGCAGTGGAGAACAACAGTTTTTGGCTTGCCATCTGAACACACCCTGCAGCCTAATGCATTGCAAACACCTTCCTAGTAGCAGAGCTGCATCAAGCCATCATCTGTGTTGTACTTCAGAGCTGGAGCCCTAGCTATTTTCATATGTTTAAAAAAAAAAAAGCTAACAAAGAAAGGAAGTGTTTGGGCAAAATATTTTAAACCAAAACAAACTTTAGCTAGGCTATTGTTTCTCCTTTACCTATTGCAGCAAATACCAGATGAGATATGATGTACCCTTTACAGGCAGCCTTGTGAAACCTTCAAGTGCTATGCGTAGTAAAGTCCACTGCCGAGATTGTGATCAAAAACCCTAATACAGGACAAATGTAAAAGTGAGAAAAGAGCTAGGAAATGTTAATAGCATGCCTTTAATCGCATGCTGGCTCTTCATCACAAGGCAAACAGCTTGCTAGAGCTTCAGTTGTACTACAATAACAGTTTGCCAAAATGAATGTAGCAGCATTGTTAACGCTGAGCTTCTATTATGTTCTTAAGTGTGCATGACTGACTTACTTTTAACAGAACAGTTCAGTTCACATTTGTTATACATACAATAGCAGCACTTTGGAAGAGAGTATAAAACTTTCAAATCTCCAGAGACGTGTTCAATGTGACAGTAATTCACGGGTTGTTCAAAGCTGCCTTTCAACAGAAAATAGTCTCTTGCACTAATGCACCCCCCCCCCTTTTAAAAAAAAAACAAAAACAAAAAAAGCCCAAAAAAACCCAAAAAACCCCAGTTGTTCCATTCATAAACTGGAAGTTGAAGTAATAGCAAAAATTTTATAACTGCTCCTAAAAATATCTAAGAAAATCTAAAACCATCTCAAAGTTAATCCATTTAAGCTGCAAACATATCTAGAGAGCATGAATTTCACTGGGCAGGAAACAAGAAAATGGCATCATCTGTTGATGTGCAACAGCCCATTGTTTACGCAAGGCAGACAGAGGGAGCTGTTGCTATTCAAACAAGAGGTGCTCTCGGACAGACACACATGATGATATATAATCAAGCAGTTTGAAAGATGACTGGCATTGAAGACCTCATTTACTAAGGTCAAAGAGAAAGTGCATCGGTAATTCCCCCCATTTGCTTGTACAGTTTTCATCATCTGTTGCAAAAAAGCACCAACAGTAACGCAGAAGTGTTGCATAACATTGAAAAAGTTTTTCAAGCCTGCCTCAATTACAGTCCATTATCAAAGCCAAGTAGATTTTAAAGCGTTTATCCCCAGATGTGCCTTATACTAGTGTAAAGGCAGCACTTACCATGGACCAATAGAGTTGGTTGCAGGCTGAAAGGACTGAGGGGCACATCCTATGCTGCTGCAGGGCACCATGGACCCAAGTTCAAATTGATGGCTGCACGCTTGCAACACGACCCCAGCCAAGTCACTTAGCTCTGGTCACCCTCCCTGCAATAGCCTCTTGCCTCCCAACACTGCTGGTAGCAGTTCTAGGTAGGACCCAGCTCCAGTTTTCCAGGCTCAGGCTATTTTCTCAGTGACCTATCTAAAAACTGGCACATAAACTGTTGAGGAACAACAAGTTGTCCTCAAAGCCTAGGAACAGAAAACTATGAGGATCTGTTCTGGGTCAGACTGAAGTCCAGCTAACTGGTGTCTTCTATCTAGCAATTACTTAGAGCAAAAGTCAACACAGATCTTCACGCCACTACATCTTTCCACTTCGACATTAAGACATGAGTGTTCCCAAGAAAGATTTTATCTCAAGCATTAACTGCATTAGTGGATATTTAACATGTTCATTAACTTGACTAAACCTTTCTGAAGTTTTACTAATACCATCCATAGTGTTCTTTGGCAGTGAGGTCCACAGGTTAATTAAGTACTGCGAGGAAAAAATAGTTTTAAACTCTCCACCCAACAACTTCATTTGCTGCGTTATTTTCTTCTTGTGAGAAGTTTCTCAACAGGTCTTACTCTCCACCCCACACACAGAAAAAAAACCACTGTCCAGTTATCGGCTACAGCACTAAACACTAGCCATCACTGCTGTCCTCCTAGGCCAGGGTTCACCGCACAATGGAGGAGAAAGCCAACACCTCAGAGATACAGCCAGCATACTCCAATTGAAGTCACTAAACCCCACAATTGCCCAGAGTATTTGGCCAGCAATAGGCTAGGTGCACAACTCTGTTTCCTTTGCACTCCTTCACTTTTGCTTTCTAGCAGCTTCATTCAATACATTAACAGATTCCCCCATGCAGCTTAGCAATGTCCTCGGCCTCAAAAATTGTGACAAGACTAGCAACAATTAGCTTAAACTGAGTATCTGAAGACCTTTCATTAGCAGGATCTGTAGCAAATAGTCTGCAATCCTCTTAAAGCAGGGATCTCCACTCTGAACAGGAAATTTTAGGAATACAGAAAACATGTCAAAGTATTATCCTGCTATATTGCTTTTGCTCATATTGGCAAGAGCATTGTGTTGTATGAAGTGAGCTTTAGTTCAATATTCATTGGGGGAAAAAAAAAAAAAGCCTTGCAGAAATTAATGGCATTTTAACTAGAGCTGGGTGGAAACACCCAATAAAACAAGAAAGCACAGGAAGCCAGCCTGACTTTCTGATCCACTGCCAGCACAATACCCTTGATAGTCTTGCTCTGTTACAAGCAGCAAAGCAACAGAGGACAATAAGAAGGCAGAGGTGGCTTACCATGTTTAGAAGACATCCTTTGGAAGATTACCAGAGATATTTATTCCCTTTTGCCATGTCTCAGCTTTAACAAAGATGGCATCCCAGTAATTAAACAGGGAACTCTATTGCATGCTCCTATGTAATTTAATGACTGATACTAACTCAATATCAGAGCACAGGCTTCTCGCCCTGTACTTCATGCTGAAGTTCTTCAGGTGGGATTCCCCAGAGTACTCAGTATACCCCACCTTGTTGCAGTCAGTGGCATAAAACCTTCTGACCTAAGAACAGAGTTCAGCAATGCAACACCCTAGCTGCTCTTTCTTCTACCTTTGAATTTGTCTCCCTACTGCCACAGACAGTTTAACTGATGCTAGTCAAGTTATTAAACCCCATCTTTTGTAAGTACATGGAAGAGACATACATCATTCTTCTGAGCAAATCCTGAAGGTATCCACTCCACGGAGGGGATTCAGTTTCAGACTATAGTCCAAAACTGTACTTTCTATCTTGTTTAATACTTTGATTTATATCCTCATTAGCATGAGGGAATAGCTCCTATTAAAACTATTAAAGATAATTTTTGCAATATTATCAAAGGATATGAGTAGGTGTAATGATAGTACTAACGATAAAAAATAATAACCATTCATTATTTTTAATCATATGTACAGTTGAAATGAATAATCAGGAAAATAAACAAGACATTTTATATGAACCTAAAACTAAGAGGATGTGAAAACACTATAAATTACACTCTAAATTATCAGTTGTCCACTCAAAGTTTAATATTGCACTTTTGCAGACAGGAAAGTATTCTGCAGGTAGGCCAGACAGCCAGGAACCAGTGAGCAGAATAACATCAAGTAAATGCCCGTTCACCTCTTCCATACCTGCATCCTTTGATGTCCCCCTCACTTCGCTACATCCAGGAGAGTGGGGGCATTTGGCATCTTACTTCCAGGTATATACGAGAGATCATTGGATTGGGATGTTAAGACTGAAAAGCACTAATAACAACATTTCTTCCCTTAGTCTCTACAGCTGTTCCTTTACCATCCCATTGGCCATGTCTGTTCAGATCATTAGCTCTTTAGCATGGTGCTATTTCTCACTCATAGGAAGGGATAGCGCAGCCAATGCGTCTACAGACTTCAGCAACAACACATCTTGGGTTCAAGCTCACTTGTCAGCACAAGCTACCAAAAGAAATAGCCATGCAACTTTGCAGGATTTGTTTAGCACTCTCAGTCTGATCAGTGCCTACCCAAGCTGAGCCAGACTGACATACACAGCAGTTGATTCTTCCAACCATGTTCCCTTCCAGTTATGGAACAGCCTCAAAAAGTACTAAATTGCACTACTTGTTTTGTATTTCAAGCATGCAAGGCTAACGCCCAGCAAATAAGATACCATACTTCCTATCCTTCTTTCAAAGCTCTGAAAACACAGCTCATGCTAAGCACCGCCTTCAGACTACATACTTAAATGATACTTGCACCTTTTGGTCTTAAAGGTGGAAAGATCTCTTCTTGGAAGGACGTCTGTCATTCAGGTTTTGTTTAAGGACAAAGGGGCAGGTGAGAAATCAAGCAAGAAATAGACTTATCAAGTTATTTTCAACAATAGAACTGCAATTTTGTTTTTCATTACAGGTCACCTTAAAGGTTTTGCAAGAGCCTTTCCTAGATATTAAATTCTCCAGTGAAAGTTACAGCAGATATTTGAAAGTTGAAGTGATTTTATCTTCAGAATCAAATGTAAGCTTTGCTGCTGTCAAAAGCTCTGTGCTTGTGTCATCTAAAACACATGTTCTATCTTAATTCTGAAATAACTGATACAGCTTTCGGTCTGCAGACAGGTTGCATCTTTGGAAGTTTCACTGCTCCAAAGCTTCAGTAGCTACACTATTCCACAGCCTCAGTAAAAGGGGGAAAATACAAGTCACACAGAACGTTTTCAAGAAACATGTTTTCGCCTTCTCCTCAGATAAGGGTTGGGGGTGAAAAAATAGCGCCAGCAAAAGGCTACCAGCAGCAAGAACTGCATGCTCATAAAAGCCCTTCCCCAGCTGATTAATTGAAGGCCCACACACTAGTTGTAGCCTCAGTGGCTGGTTGTGTCATGCAAACCTTTCCAAACTTGGCCAAAGCTACCAAAAGTCCCAGCTACTCCCATAACAAGACTTTCCACACTAGGAATTGCAGAAGTAGTTCCCAACAGCAGAATTTGCCTCTTGGGCCACTGGAAAGGACAACTTAAACCTAATTTCCATTGTCTTGTCAGCCTAACTCACCTGATGTCAGAGGAATAGTTTCACTAAAGTTGCCCACATCTCTCCCCACCCCCTCAGCAGTTTTACAGGATATGCAGAGCCCCTTGCCAACAGCAGCCCATGTCAGTAAAAGCTTTTCATCAGCAGGAAAGAAAAAATCTAGAGTCAAAGAGAAAAAAAAAAAAAAGCCTCTTATCTTCTGTAGTATTTCACTTCTGCGTTCCACCAGAAAGGTGATCATCCAGTCCTCATACACCTGTTGGTCTGGCACATAGCAAGCTATGCAGGACAGTGGTCATGAAGTCTGTGGTCTGTCCTTGGTGGAGGGAAGTCTTCAACATCTGGAGAGAAATCAATTACGACAGTTCATATTCTTATGACAGTGATTGATTTATGACCTTGTCAAAGCCCACACCGCTATAATGAGCAGAAGCTGTAATTAGCTGAAGGATGGGCAGGGCTGTCCCCAGCCAGAAGCAGGGCAGGCGGCAGCATCGTCCCCAGCGCAGGCAGCCTGGCTTCTTCCTCAGGGATTCAGCAAACCCTGGGCAGGTCTCTCCCTGTCTCCTCTCAAGGGCAGAAACGATGTGTCCCAGCACACACGTGGTTCTGCTCAGCAATTTGTGGGGGCAGCGCCACCGGCCCTGTCGCCCTCACTCGCCGCAGATGAACCCAGGGCTGAACCGGCTCCGCCATCCCTGGGGAGAAAGGCACTTTTCAGCCAGAAAACAGCCAAACAGCATCTTCAATTTCACATGTTACACAATACTTTCTGTATCTACTAACTAAAATGTTTAGTAATCAGACAATATTTGTAAAGTAATAATTCATTATTATTTAAGTACTTGTAAATTGATTATTCAGCATGTACTCAATATTAAACTATGATACTCATAATCAAGTGATGGCAGCAATTGATTTACAACCATGTCAAGAGCCCCCCTGGCGCCGCAGCGAGCAGGAGCTGCGCTCCCGCCCCCACGAAGGCGGCAGGAGGCCGGCAGGATCAGGCAGCGCCCGGCAGTCGCCCAGCACAGGCCTTTCCCCTCGGCATCGGGCAGGGGGTGGCCTCGAGGGGGGAGCAGCTGTGGGTTCATCCCCAGCAGTCAGGCCCCAGGCACGGCTCTGGCACAACTGCAGGTCCCTCCAGCTCTCGCTCCTGCCAGCGGCCACGCCACAGCCCAGCACCAAGCACCAGCCCCTTTGGCTCAGCCCGCAGTCACGTCCCCGACGAGGAGCCCATGATGGGGTAGAGTCTGGCGAGGCAGCAGGGCGGCAGTGAGTCATGGTTTCACCCACCCATGGGGCCAGGATGAAGCCACTTGCGCGGTCAGTACCTACTTCAGAGATCTTCTGGGCTCAACATTGGGTGGGAGGCAGCAAGACAGCCTTCAATGAGTGTGAAGAGGACTTCATCGATGGAGAGTCAGGCCCTGAGTGCCGCTCCGATGCACCTGTGGGTCTTGCTCTTGCTCCAGCTCAGCCTGGTGCCTGGTTTCCTGCAGGCAGTTTCCATCGTGGGCAGAACAGCTTCAACCTGGGGAAGATTAACTTCTTCCCAATTAAAATTAAAATGCAATTACTAATTCACACAGTATGAAACAAAGACAAACATTAAACATTTAACTAAACATTAAATAGCTTTAAGAACCAGCTCACCATGACAGGTTACTCCTGCCCTTAAGTCGTCCATGAATCCTTGGGAAATGACAGTAATTGGCCTGACCTGGAGTGGAGAAGAGCTGTAGCTCAGACCCTGGGGCCCTGGCTGCAGAAACCTGGGAATGAACAGTGAAACCACCAGTCTCCTCTAAAGAAACAAAATATGCATGAATGAGTGGTGTGTTTGATTTTTATAGGCACTGTTGCCCTTACCACTGTGACTTTCCAGTATTGTTAAAAATACTAAGATGGTGATTAGCCAAGCAAGAAGGTACAGCAGTAACTCTGTGAGTTTAAGTTAATCTGTTACTTGTCAGCTTTTCAGTTCGCAGTTTCAAGTTTAGCAAACTTACAAGTTGACCTAAACTAAGACTTCTTGGGTAGTGTAAGATTTGGTGCATCCATCAACATAATGTAGAAACTTTAGGGAGGTGCAGGCTGTAAGGAACACCATTCAAATCACTACTCAAACACAGGATGAAGGGCTACAGCATTTTTACAGGTATAACTAAGAGAGAGAAGCTGAATATGCAAGTAGAATACATCAAAGCTCCTGTGCAAATACTAATTAGTAATGATGGCCTGCTGCAGAGGCTAATGACAAAAATGAGAACCAGATAATGGCCTAGGAAGCCCAGTTAAAAAGTAGGAAAAAACTGCAAGTTCAAGAAACTAATAGTATCTTTAATTGGAAAACAAAAGAAAAAACAAAATGCAAACGTACTGTAAACCAAAAGGAACAAGAGATGGCTGTCCAAATCATGAAGCAAATGAAGACCCTAAAAAAGAGTTCATACTTCAGGAATAGATGGTCTTAAAAAGTGATTCCATAAATCTCCATCAACTGCTAGGAAAACACTCCAAAACCAAGTACCTTCACGGCCTTGATGGGGCTCTCTGGTTTGTTGTACAGGGTAATCCTCTACAAGGCAACAGCTTAAAGAAGCAGCTGAGCCTAGTGCTGGAGCTATTGGTTTCAGTCATGTTCTTTCAAGCAAGTGTGTGTAAGTACGGGAGAAATTTTGGAGGGGAAAATAATGAATAGTAAAACGTTGATTCTTCCAGAGTAGAAGTAACATTGAAGGAAAATGGTTGTTGTGGCTTAACCCTGGACAGCAGCTGAGCCCCACACAGCTGGTTACTCAGAATTGGAAGGATAAAAGTGAGAAAACTTGTGAGTTGAGATAACGACAGTTTAATAGGTAAAGCAAAAGACATGCACACACGCAAAACAAAATAAGGAATTCCTTTACTGCTTCCCATTGGCAGGCAGGTGTTCAGCCGTCCCTAGGAAAGCAGGGCTCCATCATGTGTAACGGATACTTGGCAAGACAAATGCTGAATGTCCCCCCTTCCTTCTTCTTCCCCCAGCTTCATACCCTGGGCATGATGTCACATGGTATGGGATATCCCTTTGGTCAGCTGTCCTAGCTGTGCCCCCTCCCAGCTCCTTGTGCACTCCCAGCCTACTCGCTGGCAGGGCAGTGTGAGAAGCAGAAAAGGCCTTGACCCTGTGTAAGCACTGCTCAGCAATAGCTAAAATGTCCCTCTGTCATCAACACTGTTTTCAGCACAAATCCAAAATATAGCCCCATACAAGCTACTGTGAAGAAAATTAACTCTATCATGGCCAAAACCAATAAAACAGTAGAGGATAATCATACCTGTCTATAACTGAGGCTTAACTATTGCATTTCATGTTTCCTGAAGTTGACGCTATGGCACATGACTGTAACTCATGGGTTAAAACTTTTCCTGTGAAGGAAAAAAGATTGTAAAAATCTATGCCTAAATGTAGCAACTGCAACTTTAAAGAATAATCTTTCTCTCTTTGTTATAGGCAAGAGATGGAACCAAGAAATAACAATCTGGTGAACAGCTGTTTAAGAATAATAGCTAATGAACTGAATAAAAGAAGAAAAAAATCTACTGACTAGGCTGTTAACATCTGACTCCTATGGAGGAAGATGTTCTAGCCTGGGTAACTAAGATGATCATTAACACCAGTTTTATGTTATTTTTAAATGTCTTCCACAAGTATCACAGAAGAGTAAGTAGTTCATTCCACCCCATAGATATTGATAAGTATGTGCTGCCTAACTTTGCTTTAATTGTTTTCCATTATCACATATTTATATGAGGAGGAAAAGATGCAACATTTAGCTCATGGCCATGACTGAAGTTATAGGAAAGAAGAAAATAAGGAACCCAAGTGGCACAAATTCAAGGGTGTCTCAGAGTCCAAGCAAGAGAAACTCTGTTTCTCTCCCACTGTTAAATACAATCAGAATGACCTGATCATGAATATATTTATGTCCCAGTTGTGAAGTATGTATATAAGTCTGTGTAGATATAATTATATGTATTTGTAAATGATACTTGAGTTGGAAGAAACAAGTGATTCAATTAAGTCCAAATGTTTCCCACATGCAATCTGGTAAAGCATAATTTGTTATCATTAAGCTATCTCTGCAACTTCAGAAGTGAGAACTATACTTTCATGTCTTTCAGAAAACCATTACAGAAATTAATGGTCCTTGAATAGGTAAAAAGGAGTAGGTAAAAATAGGTTAAAATTAGTACTTGGCAGATAGAAGAGCTTCCTCAATTAGAGATGTCAAAAAACTAAATCTGTAGTATGTAGGCATGCAACTTTATGGTAAGTGTTATCAAATGACTAACCAAGTAATTGTAAAAATGTAAAGTTACTATATTCCTTTTCTGAATGTTAGCTGCTATTTTCCTGTTAAAATCCTTTGAGCAAGATAATCAGTAAAACATTTAGTGTGTCATCTTTGCAGTAAGACCACAGTTTGAAGTTGCCACCCACACTGTACCTGTAGTAGAAGAGACTCCACCAGTGACTGAGGCTGTGGGAATCTGTGGGCACAGGAGGAGCAGCCAGCACTGTGCTCTCAGGGATAAAATTGTTTCTAGCAAGTTACCCTGGGTTATCCACCCTGCCAAGGTGTCAGTCTCTACAGTCTGTCAGTTACAAGATGTGGTAACTTCCCAAAAGTGCAGCTTGTTCAGGCCTCTCAGCTCCAGGACTGTTGCATTTGGCCTTGTACCCTATTCTAAACTGTCACTAACATCTGCCATAGTGTGAAGTGTATGTTGATGGTTGTGCTACTGAGTCCTGGCTACTGCATGTGTACAGTGTGAGCTTTCATCCTGGCAGCAGGCAAGAACAGGTTAGTGGGTAGGCTGTAATGCTGGGTGTTGTCAGGGCTGTGTCCAGGGCCAGTATACTGTGCTAGCATCATTCCCGCTGGAGAGCTGTGCAGGGCTTTGACCTGTGCCATATGCTGTGCCTTTCCCCTTGGAGTCTCATCACCTTGTGCTGGCAGATCCTGAAGGCTGCATGCCTGCTAGTATTGTCCTTAATGTATGAATTGTCCTTTCTTGCAGGTCTGGGCTGATATTATGAATTTAGACCCTTGTGCTAGGGAGCAAATAGAGCTTAGAAGATACACTAGTAGCTAATAGTCACTTAGGTAGCCAATAAGTGCTTCTCAGCAATGCACCTGCACAAAGCTTAACAGCCAATTAGTGCTGCAACTTCTGTGCTGATCAAGTATGCTCCCTCCAGTCAGCACTATTAGCCTTGTAGGTGAGAGAAACCAATAGGGAGATTGAGCAGGGCCTGATGAAACTAGGATGCTTTTCAAAAGCCTGAGTCCTTGGCTTTCAACGTACAAAGATCTCTTTAACAGCATGTGTTCAGGTCTGTTTTGTGTGTACATGCCCCTCTTTTGTAAGAAGTCTAAAGTCAGAATGATATGGTTGGAGGAACCTAAGTATGGCTGGCACAGGCTAGAAAACACTGACTCAAAACCTTTCCCCTAAAGCATGGCTGAGTCCCCAGCAGCCCAGAAATTCAAATATGAAGACCTGATAAACCTGACCAAAAATCCCACATACATCAGGCTTTCTTATGCCATGGCCAAACTTCCAGGATTAGCAGGTAGTACCCGATGAACACGAACTGAAGCAGGACTTGCTCCTGTCTCGGTCTGTAAGAGTTTCCTGTTAGAGTGCAGATGAACTGTAAGTAAACTGCAACAAAAACAATGGAAACAAACCGAAAAGCCTTTACCTGCATAATGCCTATTTTGGATATAATAAAAGCACTAAAAATGAGAATTTCTATAGACTGCTTTCTCAGGAGCTCCCTCCGGCTTTCTGCATACAAAGGACAATCTTCAAACTCTCAGGGTCAGGAAAACCTCCTGAAGATTTTGCATATAAAAAAGTTTCTCAAGTTAATTTGAGAAGGAAGAGTCAAAAGTATTTCAAAGCAGACTGTTAGTTATGAGAGCAATTGCCAACATTTTTGAGTTCCATTTTTATTTGACAGCCCAGTGAGTGCTACTGTGCCAGGTTTTTATCTTGGAAAAACAAAGCCATCCACTGGAGCCCAAAGATGAACATCAGCTTCCTAGGAAGGTTAAGCAGATGGAGTGGTGGACATAGGCACAGCCTGTCAGACTGCAGATGAGAAGTTTATAGCGAGCTGCCCCCATACTTTGCTTTGAGGACCTCCGACAGCTAATACTTGAGTTCAGGGAAAATGTTATGGGGGAGAAAGAATAACATTTTTAGGTGAAATGCCCAGATATTATTCTCAGTTCTCCTGTCACTTGGGCTGTAGTCAGTCAGACTCTGCCTTCTTTCAAACATGTTTAGGATCAGTATTTCAACTCCAAGAAGCAGTTGAAATAGTCATTCTGTCAAACACATCCCACACCCTGTCTTCATAGTAGCTCTTTGTGGGCCAAACCAACCCCAGCAAGATTTCTTATTTTTACCACCTTAAAATAATACCCCCAAAGGAAAACTCAAGGAGCTAGTCAGACCCTTGTTTCTTAAATGTTTATTGCTATTAGGCTTAGCTATTTCCCCCCAAATATCCCAGTAGCTATCTTGCCATAACAGACATGCAAGGTTACTGATGTCATTCTTCAAAACCTAGAAAACTTGAACATCTCTTCCTGCCTGCTTTGCATTTCACTGAGTAGTTGATCTACTGCACACAGTTTGTGTGTGCAGAAGCAGCAGGTAGCTGCTGTCACTAGTTGGTATGTGATTCCTTCCCTTTTCACAGAGGACTTCCTCAGTGCCTCTAGCACCGCTGGAGGAGGTACATATCTCTGCAGAACTGTGCCCCACCAAAATACTCAGGACGTAGCAGCAAGACAAGAGGCTGGTGAAGAGCCACCAATTACAGCCCAACAAGCAGCTAACTGCTTTCACTGGGAGCTCCCCAAGCGGACTGGAAGGCCACAGAATAAGGATCTTGGCAGCCAAGAGGAAAGGAGAGAGTACTTCGCTTGGGTGCCACATCTACCACAAGCTGACTGGAGCTTCAAGGACAATCCAGTAAAAGCAATACCGACTCCTTTCTCTGAAGAGGTTCACAAGAAGGAGAAATGGGACCTCTGTCTGCTGCTGCAATGCTACTGGCAAAGACAGCAAAAATATATCATCCACAAGCCTTTAGTCACAGACTTTGGAGTAAAGGACCTTCCCTGAACAGAGGAGGATGAGGCAGAAAGAAGTGAAGACGTGACCCTAAACCCAAGAGCTGGAACATACCTATTGGGAAGTCTTCCAAGGTTGGAAAGCTGTTCTACGGTGAGGTGCCTGCCACAATGAAAAGACAATCACAGAAAATCAACTAGCCAAACAAAGGAGAAGAGTCACCCCAGGCACAACAGAAGAGAAGACCTGGCTCACAGCAGGGTTAGGTTTGGTGCACACCTCGCGTTGCTACGACACTGTCTCTGAGGTAAATGGGGACCACGTAATTACAGGTGCTGATAAACAATTCCCACCAAGGAATTGTGTAGTCAGACTGGCTGCCAAGCCAAGAATGCATCTTATCCTTAAACGTGAGGAGGACCAGCCAGCTTCCAGTGCCTTCCCCTCAGTTAAATACTGGTCCATACACCTGGAGTCAGCCCTGAGCTACCTAGGACTACTGGTACTGCTATTTGAAACAACACACAGCCCCGCAGAGAAAAATCTGTTCAGAGCGTCTAGACATGGGCAGTAAGGGGATGCTAAAGTGATAAAAGAGGAAGTTAAAACAAAAATGGGGGTGATGGTAGGGCAGGGGACACAAACAGCGTCTTAGTATGACTTCTGGTGCTGCTGGGAGAAGGTCCCTTGGGACTTGGCCACCTCAGGGCATGGCCTCCTGTCCTTGCCTGCACGTGCAGTGTCAGGCAGTCACCAAACCAGGAGGAGAGGAGAAAACTGCTGACAACTCGTAACCCTTGTAGAAAGTAACGCTGCAACTGCAGCTGTAAGTGAAAAGTGTGGAGTTTTAGGACTGATAATGTAATTCATTTATCTGTGTAACAAACTTACATTCAAAATGCCTCAGAAGATTCCAGACTGCAGCGTGATAGCACCAGAAGGGGCTCACTGATCAAACCTGAGAGGCTTCATAGGGAGGGCAATGCAAAGTGAATTAAAACTGATCAAAACATGCCTGTACACTAAGTTAGATTAATGCCGCCATACATCATCCTGTGCCAATACGATGTGGCAGTGTCACTTCCCAGTGTTACTTTATTAAAGAAACTGTATGAACACAGATCCGTAACACCATCTTTGGGTTTGATTCATAAAGCACCACAGCAAACGAACTTCCAGGCTTTAACTTGTATTACATTTAGCATTATTAGAAATCTGATACTGTGCACCAGGAACAAGCAAGTGACAGGAGATGAGGTGATGTGAATGCTACAAATCTGCCTGAAATAAAATATTACCCGTGGGTTTGATCAGTAAAATCCATGACGCAGAAAAAACATTAAGAGGAGTGAATAACATGACTGATGAACAGATAAGACTTTGAAACACTCTGTTGCGGCCACAACAAACCCTGGTCAAGTAGGGTAAAAAAATACATCAAGTTTTGCAGGGATTTCAGTTCTCTATAGGCAAGTCACGGTTGTGAGATCACTCTAACAAAGAGGAAATGAGTGGCTCCTGCACTTACTTTGTGGGCACTGCATTTTGGGGACCTCAGGATTGCCTCACAGATGGCTTTGGGAGTAGAGTCAATGTTGCTCAACTTCCCTCCTGCATTTCATAAAAGTCTGGGTAAGTCCAATTATACCTTGATTCTTGACTGATGAACTCAGTATTTTAAGGACTCAAAATGAGGCTGTTCCATGCCTGCTCTGTGGAGTGAACTGTCTCAGGGACTTAGTAATGGAAGCAGTCTGTACTGTGGGGAAAAGAACCCATTGCAAATATCAATGCTAAATAACCAAATCATACCTCCATCAGTAACTATATGCTTTATAACGTATTTATATATGTCATCCATTCACCACTAAGTCTGAAAAAAGAAGGGGGGGGGGGGGAACACAAAACATTCAGGCCAAGCACATACTACAAATACAGGAGAAATACCAAATCATTGATGCTTGGATTTGTTGGTTTTTTTTTTGTTTGTTTTTTTTTTTTTTTTGTTTGTTTGTTTGTTTTTTTTTTTTTGTTTGGTTTTTTTTTTTTTTTTCCTTCTTCTCCCTAAGATAAATCTGTGAAAGTAAAAGAAGATCCTGAGCTACTGGAAAAGGAATCCCAAGGGGATGCAACCGTCATGTGCCACATAAGGAAAAGTAAAGATGGGGATGCACAGATAAAGGATATTATCATAACACTTTATGTAAATGTTGTAGTCTGTGATGTGGTGAGGTGTTCCAAATAACCCCATAGGCAGACTGTGGACAGAGGGTAAAAATGTCTCCCCTGTTCTGTACCCAGCCAAGCAGTGGGCTACCTCTCCAGAAAAACATTCATTTCCTGCAGGTCATATTTCCCATCTGCCATCCCTGTGACAGTAGGCATCCAGGTTTAGAGAAAATGAAAGTCTAAACTACTTCTAGGTAGAACCTTAGTGGAGGACACATGCAGAATTATGAGGTGATGTGTTTGCAGTTGCCTGACTGCGGTTTAACCTTCTCTTGCAAAAACCAACCAGCCACTCTCTCCTGTTGAAGATACCAAGTCAGGATCTGTATTTAACTCCTTTCCCATGTGTATATACAAAGGCATTACCTGTTTACTGCGTAATTAGGTAGGTCATCTAAGTTTTCTATGCCGATTATTTTTGCTTCTGGTTTTGTGCACCACTTTAAAACTCTTTCTTAATTTTGCTGTATGAGATGTGACATAGAAGAAATTTGTCACGCTTTGCTCTTTTTAGAGTGATGCCTGTGCGGCTTCTGGTTTACGGAGGCAACTGTTTTCTGGTGTGCGAGACCTGAACAAGATGTTGAGCTTTGATGACTTTGCAAAAAGCGTATGACTTGTAGGGTGTCATGGCAGTTTAATTCACAAAGTTGAGGGGATTTTCTTCTTAGCACAACCTGCTTTGTTGTCTGACACACGGGTTCCATGGACTTGCTGCCAAAGACAAGGAGTCATATTCTCAAAGTGGCTTACACATTACTGATAGGATTTTTTTTTTTTCTCCTAATGATTTAAGTGCCTAAATTCTGTTTTTGAAGTGACTTGGTCCAGAGTCAGGGAAGTATTTTGGAACCCAGAGTTATAAAGTAGCTCAGTAGAGGGATTATCAAAACAGCTCATAAATGCTTCCAGATCTGCACCATGGGACCATTTTGGAGAAATGCACTTGCCAACACCCTTGAGTTCTCTTTAGTTTTCAAAAATTCAAGAGTTCCTGAGTGAGGAAGGGGTTATTTGAATATAAAGTTAATTTCAAAGCACTGAAAAAAATGCAAACTTCCTCTAGAAGCAGCAGAATACGGTTGTGATTTCAAAAGGGGAGGGGGAAGGAGGTTTGTTTTTTACAAAAATATGAAAACTTTCATGCAAAACATAAATGCATCTCTTTGAAACAGATAATCCAGTCTCTATTCCTTACTTCTCTTCCCATGGACTCTTGGGGGGGAAAATGACTGGCGCAGCTAGGCAGGGAGCAATCGCCCCTGAGGGCTGGGTAGTTGAGGAGGCAGGATGGCCTCCAAAACCAGACATCATGCGACCATGGCATGGTATTGCCCAGACCAGACCCACAGCAAACAACATCCCTGCAGCTTCTAGACCTGTGATACACCCCGCTTCCCCATGAGACCGAAACAGCCGGGCCAGGCACTGACTTGCTGTCTTAGCCTGGGGTTGCGTGGCAGCATGACCCTCCTGTGCCATTTAATGTTCCCTGCACCGAGTGCTTCACCAGCACCACCACAAGCAAACATTTGGGCTTGACATTTGGATATGACTTCTGTTCTCTGCTTTAGGTTTGTGACACTCAAAAGTCCCAGTCTGCTCTGCTAGCAGCAACTCTTTGAATTGCTTGTGCATACATTAATGGAAATATCTATCAGTTATGACTGGAAAAAGTGCTGTGCTAAGTGGCAGAAGAGCCAGCAAAAACATGCCCAAGTATTTTTAGTCACCCTGGGATTAATTCCCAAGCAGGTCTTTGTTTACAGTGCTATATTTATATGGAACAGCCATATGGAATAGGGACATTCCTCCTGACAGCTGCTCTGCTTTCCTCAAAGCAATAGAGGAAGGGACTGCTTCAAAATAACACCTGCTGCATTTCTGTCTCCCTCCAAACACCATCACAAGTGCAAAGGAGACAGCTACCCCAGTGCAACCCCTCTGCTTCTCACAGCTCACAGGGTTCGGCTGGAGGCACATGTTGCCATCTTCTGCCAGGAATGCCCCAGGCATGGACCTCAACTCCCATCCCTGGGGAGACATGGTGGAGATCTCGGCCCATCACTCACCTCTCAGGACCATGAGGCTGAGGAACAGAGTGTAAACAATGCACATGGTTGTTCCTCCATTCATTTGAGGGAAGCCACTTGTTTTAAGGTGGCTTGTGTTTTTGGCCTGCCCATCCTCTCCACTACGTTCATTTTAACACATTGTCATTTCCTAGGGCAGAAGACAGAAATAAATTAAGTGTATCAGTGATAACCATGACATCTTCTGAAGCTGCTGGTCTGCATCTTACATATCTGAATTTTTAAAAACAGCCGATATTTGCTCCTCCCCCAACTCTAGTTAAGCTCTGATCTCTGAGCCCCCTTTGATCTCATTCGCAGGCTTGGTGTGCAGGAAGGGTTTCTTTCATTCTTTCCTGACCACACATACAAGGTCAGAGACTCTTCTAGCCATCTCATTTCTAGAGAGGCAAAACTACTCAGGGCCAGACTTTTGGAAGACCCCCATCAATATTTTATTCCTATACTGAGGAGTCCATCTCTTCAAGAGTGTCTGGCGCCTGCAGCTTCTCTTAAGGTGGTGAAGAAGAACCAACTACCATGTCAGCAACTTTCACAAGACCTTTGCTAAAATATTATCATTCATACCTGTGCAGTGACTGCCTGGGTGGCTTACCATGGGTATCATGGTAATTACTGAGGAACAGATGAGCATAACATGTGCCATGTGGATACTGAGTTTTCCCATTGCATTTTTCTATGCAGGATTGAGGTGCTGCTAGTAAGCAGGGTGAGGGCAGTTGAGCAGCTCTCGAGTCTTCTCATTAAAGCGAGATGAAAAGCAAGGCCTCATTCTAACCTGTCCCTTTTTCATAGCACCAGGAGAGCAAGCAGACTGGACTGCCCTGTTCCTGCAGAGAAACCCATGAAGCAGCACAATGAAAGAAGTGCATGCAATTGCCTAAAAGGTTGCAGATAGTCCAGAAAGGTGGCTGATTCCTTTCTGCTGTTGTCACCCTGCCCTTACTTCATGCTGGGGTTACAATGCAGAGACATATCACCTGCAATCACAGGCCATATCATACACTTTTTGAAAAAGCTTCCTCACAAAGGAATTTTCCCCCTACTTTGCCAAGATGAGCATGGCAAGCCAAATCTTCATTCTCATTCTAAAAAGCCTGACATCTGACCCTGTTGAAAATTTAACAGTGTTTTTTTTTTTCCAAGTTACTTTGAACTGCATAATAGAGGGGACATTGTCAAAAGTTGCCATAGAAATGGAGAAAGAAAGCAAAAATGGTTACAAAGAAAGAGGACAGATGCCACCAGGGGGCCGAGAGGTCATAAAACCCTGTCCCCTATCCTGCTGAGCAGGATGAAGTGACTTTAGCCCTCAGAGGATTCAGGCAAATTAGAGAAATGCAGAACAAACATCTGAAAATCCCTGAAATGCAAGAAGTGAGTTTGCCCCTTCAGCAAACAGATCAACACTGCACATATTCCCAGATCCAGCTGCCTCGAGTTAGGCTTCCCAGTCCAGAACAGTGTTCCCTCAAGGCACATTTGCCCTGATTCACCTGCCTAAACCACAGCCACTTCCCTTGATTTAAATGGACTTCAAAGGTATTTTTCCTGTCTGGATGAGCAGACCAAACTTCTGTGAGCTGGCTACACATGGAGGTCGGAGAGACCCTTCTCTAGTCAGCCAGGCCTAACTTTATGTTGACCATAAAGTTTCTGAAATGGTTCCTACCCAAGCAATTGCTACAGGCTAAATGTTTAACATAGGAAATGATTTCTAAGCTGTTCTGCAGGCAACATTGTGGATGATTCAAGTGACTCCAGCATGGATTCACAAAACTCCTTGGCACTGGGATCTTCACCTTGCTTCAAGTCACCAAATCTGTAGGACAAAGTTCTCGCTACCTTTTTGTGCTGTGCTGGGACCATTGCAGCCCACCAGCCCATAGGCATCTTTCTTTAAAACTCCCAAGAATTTTCTTAGTCTCCTAGAGACATGAAGGGAAAGAAGGCATTTTCTGGGAGTAAATATGGCCTATAGGCAGGTCTTCGACCTGTTGGATGATTTGGGTTGTGGAAAAAGGAGCGGGGAAGGCTTTGCAAAAGGACGAGCAGTCTACAGAAGCTCTGAGTTTCATCACAGCATTTCCTTAACATCTGTGGAGGTGACTTAGTACATCAGTGGGACTTGTTAAGGTCACGTTTTCAGTGTCAGGTTATAAAAAAAGGAGTGCTCTGTCAAGCCAATGGCAACAGACACTAGAAACGAAGTCAGGAGAAGTGACTGGGTTTGAGCCTTTTGTGTGCAGAAACGGTCTGCACTTAAGCCAGCATGGGGAAGAGGCGGAGGAGGACTAACCTGCTGAACCACTGTGGGTCCTAAGAGGGGGAATACCAGCAGAAAACGTGAAACAGTGATGTGATTAGCTAGACTATCTGCCACTACAGGGACAGGCCAACCAGCTCAGATTTCACCATAACCATCGAGTACTGCCAAATGACAGACCTCATTTCCAAATTTCCCCTCACTTGGGATAAAAAAAAAAAAAAAAAAAAAAAAAGTAGCACCCTTGGCACTTTCCACATCCGCTGCCATTAAGAGCAGATAAGGATATATCATAGGAACATTAGGTGCCTGGCTTTCAGGTAAGCCATGGACAGGAGTAAGGGTTCAGCAGTCACTTGCATAAGCTTCTCACTGCCATTTCTAGGTTTTTTGCCATTTTCCAGTTTTTAGATTCTGTGCACTACCACATTTCAGAAAAAGCATTAAGCTATTCCAAATCTAACTTGAAAATTAAAGCAAAGTAAAATGATGCTGAGAAATCGTAAGTACTTTTTCTCCCAAATGTATTTGCCACAAGCAGATTTTACCGACTTAAGTACTACGTGCATGAATTCTGGCTATGTGATTTAATGAATGCCCCACAGATTGGTTTCAGTTTGCTTGTTTTTCTCCTGAAGGACTTTGCTGCCACTGCCTTCAACTGAAGAGGATTTCAGCAATTCCAGTGCAGAGCTAACTCTAAAGCTGTTTTTTGCTGATAGCAAAAGATCTGTAGTCCTCTTTGTGCTCACCTGCAACTTCAGATGGATGTTACATGCTCCTAGATAAGTACCAAGTAGAGCATTTTTTTTCTATCAAAAAATGCTTTGGAGGAAGAATGGTGATCTGGTAATGCTACAGTGTTTTTTGGAAAAAGAACTTCTCAGTTTACCTCCACTTTTTTTTCATGCCAGTGAGGGGCTAGGGAGGGAACAAGATACAGGGTGATAATGATCTAGACATCTCAGGTTGGTATGTTGGGTTTGGTTCTGTGGGTTTTTTGTTTTGATTTTTTTAAACAAGTACTTCTGTCATTCAGTTCCAAATGACTGTTCCTTTCCAAAAGTTTCTTTCCATCTTACTTTAAAATGTCTTAAAACCTCAGTCAAAACCCAACAAGTAATAATAATAAAAAAGAACAGGAAAAGTTTGCTCTAAAAGATTTTAGTTGACTAAAACTTTGTATTTTGTTTATTTTGCATCAACCAGAAACAGAGTTTTTCTTACTTTTTAATCCCGAGTAGCATGCAGTAGGTACATAGGGACTGATTGTTCTATCTCTCTTCCAATATGAGAGTGAAGGGAGCACCATATAAAACTAGAAGAAAGCAGATCCAAAAAAACAAACCAAAGGAAATGGTTTTGGTTCAGGAAGCCGCCCAGTCTGAGAGGATACAAGTATTTGGGGAAACTACGTATGTGTTAACTCTTCCCTATGCCTTAACTTTTGGCTGGTATAAAATCGGGGATACTGGGTGAAGCAGATTACCCAAAAGAGTTATTACTCCAACCCATTATTGCCATTTTTAGTCTCTGTTCTTTTTACACTAATATATATATATATATTCATTGTATGCACAAGTTTTGTGAAATGAAGTCCTCGTTTCACTTGTTGCCTCCAGCAAGCTAGACAGAAATTTAATTTTAGTTTAAAATAGCTAGTGGGTAACAGGTCCTTCTAGTTACTCTTCATCAGCTCTCTCTCTAGTCCCAGTACCAGCTGCTGTGTCTCCACTCGTTTCCAAGCAGAATTGGTTAAACAACCCACAGGATCACTACTGAATTAACAAGCTCTGTCAAAGGATTAAGAGATTCATTATCCCATTGGCAATTAGTTGTACATTTTTTCATCTCTCCTGTTTACTGTAAGAACAAGATGGGACACGTGACACACATCTGTCTAAGCCAGACGCCTCACAATAAATGTCCAAAGCTGCATGCAGAAGAAAGCTTAGGAGCAAAACATCTTGTTTCGAGTCACTGAGAAATCCTACTAACAGACTGCTATCATGCCAGTTCCTTTAAGCTGAATCTGACATCTCTCTTGTCTAAATGACTGAGATTTTCAGATACAAAAAAATGATGGGCAATCAAGAATAAAAATACAGAATCACAGCGTTCAGTAGTACTTTCATAATCATACAAGACTGAGCCTTAAAAAGCCAAAACCTGTCAGCAGAGAATAACAAACAACACTGAATTTTCAGGGAAACCTAATGAGAGTGAGAAAGATCTTGACCTCGGGAGAGAGAGCACAAGGGTGTTCAGCTAGAAGAGGATGAGCCAGTCTCAGTTGAGCAGAAAACATTTTGCTGCCTGCATTTGGCACTGGCACTTTGGTAACATTTGACAGGTCATTTTCAGCAAATTTCCTCAAATCAGTGTCAAACTTCAAACTAGTTGAATTTCTGTTTTGTGAAGACACAAGGACAAGTGCACACAACTGTTTCCATGTGTTGCATTCAAGATACACTTAACAAAGGTTTTTAAAAACAGCTGTGGAAAACAGAAAAGCAAAAATATCTGCTCAGGAAAGCAACAGATTTAATTTTGGAGGGGAAGGCAAAAAAGATTAATATTGCCATCATCTGCATAAGTTTTCTGCTGTTCAGAGCAGACACATGCCAAATTCTTTCCTCACAAAGTTAAATTTCACAAAACCATACATCCTGCCCTTAAACCTCAGCTCCAGACAGAGACCAAGAAATACCTAAATCCAGACAGCAGCAGTTGCTTATGTGTCATTGATTCCCAGTTCTACATTTGCCATAAGCACAGATCAGCTTAATCCAGGTGAGCAGAAAGGAAATACAAGGGGGGAAATTCTCAACATCTGGTTCAGAGGGAGATATTTTCTATGTACCTGTGGGTAGGCAACCCACAATCTTCTCCCTCAAGGGACTGAGGAGCGCAGTGCCACTGCCTTGCAGGGAGCCTCGTGCTCTCAAATCTCCTGAGTGTTCTGGAAAAATCACCTACAGAAACATTAAGCCTGTGCTTTTGAAATTGCTTCTTAAGAGATCTGAATGCTCACTTCCTATTAATTTTCTTTCATTTCAAAGCCCCTGGAAAGCCAGCAAACCTAGTTCCCAAGGGATCCCCTGAGCGGGGACAACTTTGCGCAAACAGCCGCCTCTGAAAGCAATTTGTCAGGTGTCACAGACCTGCAGGACGTACCCATGCTGTGATGACCAGCTTGGTTTTAGAGAGGCCTCGGGTGCTACAGGAACAACAGAAGTTACCTAATATTGAATATTTCAGATTATCTCATAAATTAACTAACGACTAGTGGGAGATAAGCCTTTTGGCATTTTTCCTCCACTCATGGGCACCGAACTCTGGGGAAACTGATGGTGGAATACCTCGGAATAGTTATCCCCAAGATGGTGCTGCAGCATCCCCTCAGCCAGATGTACAGCCAGCCTCACCTTCATGCTGACGCAACAGCTGCGCCCTGCAATGTCACCCTTCGCAGCGGAGCCTGATGTAGCCCCTAACAAGCCGACTCCAGCCCTGGCAGCAGTACAGCTGCCCTGTTGTGGATGAACAAGCACCCACAGCCCCTGGTGTGGGAGCTCACCCCACACCAAGCCCCAAAGCCTTGCTGCAAAGCCATGTTAACATGCAACCCTGCTCCCATATCCATCTGAGGGGCAGGGATTGTTAAGGGAGGCCGCAGTCATGCTCTACCAAGAGGAAAAGGCCCGTCCTGCTTATCCAAAAAGCAGTGTGAGGCGAGACAAAACTGTCTACAATATCTCGATGATGGGTTCAACACCATTTCCAGGATTAGAGAGAGCCACTCTGTGTGGCGCTGAATTATGCAAAGAGAGCAAGTGTGCTGCAGGGAACCTTATAGCAACAATTACAGAAAATACAGAACTTAATAAAAACAAAGTCAAGAATTTTGGTATCTGATAGCCCACTGCAGTCAAATTGAAGACGGTACTTTTTGATGCTTTGTATGTATGAAGAAAATAAACACATGTTTAGTAATTATAATAGCTAACAAGCAGGGATCAACCATCTAAACACTTGCCAAACTGTGAAATAAGTTACCCTTTAACCTTTGTTTCTATTTTATATGCTTTGTAGCTATAATTTGTAGCAGGGATACAGTAGATTAAGCTGTACTAGTTAATACTTGAAACATAGTATTATCACTAGATAAAATACATTTGAAAGGAGTCAATTAAGATTTTTAGAAACCATGCCCCAAAATTAAAGCTATCTAAATATCTTCTGTTACAGACCCCTTCAATTTGAGGAATTTTGTTGCCTAGGCAACCTGGTCGCAGTGTATCTCGGACAGTTCAGACCACGCTCGCTGTTCTAAATAGAAATGCCATCCATTTAATGCACAGCTGATTTTTAGCAAAAGGTATATATGTGTAATACATACTGACAGACCATGTATTTGTTTTGCATTAAGAAGCCAATACGCTCATATAGTACTTGCAGAGGCTAATGTGATGTGTAAATCTAAGGACGAGTGAACAAAAATGTAACGGCACCGAAATAGCAGTAAAGCCTGATTAGCTGGGTGGGTTTGGCAGCTGCATAGAGAGCCCCCTCATGTATGAAACGGTCCTGCTGATCTTATCACAGAGATGTAAGAAATAATCAAGCAGCGGCAGAGGGGGTGTATACAGCTATTTCACATTGCTTCATTATATCCAATTAGAAACTGGCCAAGCAAGTGAATCAAATGACTTTACATTGCCACTTGAAAAGCTACCAGCTAAAGACAGAACTATGCAGGTGCGTGAAAAGATTTGCCCATTAAAAACACTCCTCCAATTGCAGACCTAATGTTTTCTTCAGGAGTCGGAAGTACTAGCAAATGGTGTAGGGCTATACATTGCTGGATGCCTTGGGAAAGGCATCGCTGGAAACCATCCCAGCAGTGGCTAAGCACAGAAAAACTAGGAGATGTTCAGTGCAAGGCTCAGTACCTTCTGTATAGGTTGGTATGGCAGGTGATGATTTCTGTGAAGATATTAGAATTTCCTGGGCAAAGCTGCCCAGAAGATGTAAAGCAGCCTCAGTCTCTTGCTACAGGATTGTGAGAAGGTATACAACATTCAATTCTAGCTAAATATTTCAAATCTTGGCCCAAAACAGGAGGCACTCCTGCCTGATCCATAATGGCCTTGTCAGAAAGAAGAACAAAGCTCAGCAGAAGATGTATATGATGCCTTCAATTGCTCAGTCATCTGGATGGCATATTTGGAGCTGGATTACCAGACAAAAAACCCCCACTCACTGCTTGGTTGCAATCTGGTCATTGCTAAATATCAGCAAGTTCACTTTCTGAAGAAGCTGGAGCAGAAGGACTACAAGATGTCTGAGAAGAGGTTGGGCTGTAAGTAACCACAATGACTAGTGGGAATTGTATTGATGGGAAGACAGGAAGAAATGGAGAGTACCGAGGCAGGAGAAAATCCTTAACCTAACTCTGCCTGGCATGGTTTTTAAATGGCAAACTCTGCTTTCGTACAGCCTTAGCTGTGGGAGGCCTTGTGTATCTTGAAAGGTATCAAGATACTCAAGCCTGTTGTAGGTAGAATGAGGGAGAAACTTCAGAGATTGTACCCCCGTGTGAGCATCAGTTAAATGCAGTGTAAGACCTCACAAAAGTGGTGACATTCCAGAAATACTTATATTATTTTCCTGTTACTTTTATATACTGTTATATATTTTATGCCTGATACTTGGATAATGTACAGTAGTCGCACAAGTTTAAGCGGCTGGGCTTAGCTGCAAGCATCATTCCAGCAATTAAGCCATTTCCCCAAATCTATAAATTCTACTTCACAGTTGTTTGGGTGACAGGGCACCATCGATTCTCCCTTCTACAGAAAGCTTGCAAAGCAAATCAATAGGACTGTACATTTGGAGGTCCCTGACATGAGGAAAGAAAAAAAAAAAAAAAAAAAAATCACCTGCCATAAATACTACCATCCTAAAATAAAAGTTTGCTTTGGAACAAGATTATGCTAAGACACTGAATTAATTGAACTGATTTATTACCACTTGAAAAAGGTAGTAAATGATGTTGACCTCAGCTTTTGTGCCCACAAATTCCATTATCTAACCATCTTTATTTTCCTCCACGTAATTTTTTATTTGTTTAAAAGCCTTATTTGCTAATAAAACTCATACATTTATAACAATTCTCCCATCCTGCCCTGCAGGTAAGGAGCACAGACTCAAGGAATATTGAGAAATTTAGTAGAGGTAAGTGACTAATTAAATTATGACATACACATTGGTTAAATAATTTATGATCCTCAGAGTACAGATAAACAAACTGTTCATTTTAAATAAAGAAGATTTAACTTGCATTCCTCCTTTGATCTGAACTGAATGCTTCCACAGATTATTTATCAGTTGATTGAATCTTGTAGGGAGATAGGGGTTCTGACCTCTGCTTATTTATTCCATTTTGCTATTTAACTGCAGTTTTCTAGAAAAAAACAAGGACAAGGCTGTGACAGTTCACAGAGATGCAATTTGTCTATTGAACTTAGCTTGGCATCTGTTAGACACACAAAGAAACAAAAGAAACTGCATAAATATTCATCAGCAAAGAAGTCAACCACGATGCTGGATTTGAAGCATTATATGTTATTTTTGTAATGATAATAGTGATTCATCAGCCCTAATGATATCTCCATACATTGCCTGACTGATCTTTTACTCGTGTGAGTATAATTTATTTTTCCATTTTATGTCCTGCCTATCATTTGTTCCCAATATATGTAAGTAGATTTACATAATAGAATTCTGCTCAGTGGTACTGGACAGGTTGGAGGTTTTTCCTTCAGGTAATGACAGTGGTACCAGCTCATTCTTCCCTTTGCATCTCATTTGAATAAAGCCTATAATGTGACAAGTGGAAGATGGCACTGTCTTACAACTGGCTAATTGGGGGAGGAATTATGGTGTAGGCATTAGGTAGTACAGACTCAGCTTTGAAACCTATCATCACCTCTTGAGAAAAAATACTTTTTCAGCCTAGTTTCAAAAGCCAGCTTTATTTGTCAACTCTGTTTATCCTTATAAATGAATCTTTTAATGACTTGTTTTTCTGCATTGTAAATCTGCCAGAATACAGAGAAAAACTATCCCGTCTTACAAAAAGGCACAGTTCAACTTAATGCCTTATCACTCCAGCTATGCCAGCTGGGATTTTTAACACATTGAAGAAAGTTACATTTTTAAAAGCACAATAGGGTCTTCTGCCTGACTGACTTTCAGTAGGTACCTAAGTCACTCAGGGTCTTTTGCATGTATGCCTGAAACCCCATCAAAGTGGATGCAGAAAGGATATTTAGTTCTTTTAGACACAAGGAAAATTCCAACCTGGGCTCATAAACCTACAAATATTCTACAATGTGTAATAAAAATGCCTACAAATCATCTGGGTTCCATTTAAAATGTGAACTGAGGGCTTACTTGATTTGTTGGAAGAAGGGAAAGGAAGGAACACACAAATGCTTTGTTGTAGCTACCCTCTAGTCAAAGCATTACAAAAAGACTGGGATAGATTTTATTCAAAGAAAGGTGTCCTTCCTTCTCCTTCTGAAAGGAAGTGGAGATATTGCTTGAAACCACTGAATATGAAAGAAAAGTCTCCTCAAGACAAGCTGCAAGGGGCAAGTGCAGATGACAACTGGAGCACCGAAAGGTCTGCAAAGAGCTGAGCTACAGCTACGATCTCACCCTGCCGGGCTCAGCAATCCTCTGGCAACTCCAGTCCTGAGAGCAGATAATGGATCTGCCCGACTCAGGGCGACTTTTACGATTCCCCTCCTTTTAGGACTGACTTGCACTCACTGTGAGGACAGCCAAGCACAGGAACAAGGGCTCAGAGAGGCTGTGGGATCTCAGGGGTTTTCAAGTCCCGACTGGACAAAGCCTCAAGCAAACCTGTCTGGATACAGCACTGGCCTGGCTTTGAGCGGGAGCTTGACCTCCAGCCTCACGTTCTCTAAAGGATCACAGCACACATGTCAGCAACAGAGAAATCCAGTAAGTTTCTGCCATTGTGATTCAAATCCCCTAGCATTTACAGTATGGGTTGAGTGATTTTGGTATCACTGTAAAAATGCCACTTCTTGCTGAAAAGAAATGAGATTTTGATGAGTCTGTTTGCTTTAGCCTCCAGTCTCTTGGGAGATGATTTCCCTAGCAGTCTTCTCCTGCCCAAACCCACTCCCTCAAAACCCATTCTTTACAGTCTCATGGTTCATCCTCAAGGTACCTTCAGCAACACCGGGGGTCGCAGGAGTCCCTAGAAAACACCATCCTTGTGGCTCCTTTCACCTGCCCTTTGCTGAACTCTGACTGGCGCCAGATATATTGCTTTGAACTGGATGGAGCATTTTGCATAATTAATACACATCCCCTTCCCTCTGCTCATTTCAGAGAACATTTTTGCTTATCGCTTGCTTGGTTAGGAACCATGAAACCAAACAAAGTAGGTCTGGAAGGGACCCCATGGGATCATCTCATCCATTACCCCTTCCCTAAGGCCTACAGAGTTAATAACGGAACGACAAGCTTGCAAACTCCAGCTGCCAGGCTTTGAAAGTTTGGCTTCTCCTAAAGAAGTATGTTGCTCTTGTCAACATGGGAGAGTCTGCATGTGCTTGCTGATCTGTGCAGAGATTAATTTTAAAGCGTACATTGTGCTCAGACGGCCCACTGCTACCATTATATGCATCAGTAAGTTTCATATTATGCAACTACCAGCACTTATGTTCAAAGAAAGCACTTTTTACTCATGACAAAAGGTAGTTGCTATACTCTCATTAAAACACAAAAGCAATGAAAGATTGGTCCTTGTGCAGCATCATCTTCTGCCTATTCTGTTAAAAAATATTTATTATATTGAGGAATGCATCGTTAATTTTCTGCACCTCTTGTAGCGCAGCTGATTTCTAACACGTCTTCACTGGATTTGACTGCTCAGTGAGTTTTAGCCATTATCAAATACTCCTTTCACTGCACAGCTTCTCTATGGGTCATTCCTCTGAAGACACATCCATACATGAAAAACACTGTTGTCTTTTCTCTCTTCCTTGTTTCATTTAGTATTAATTTTCTGGTCATTCCCACCACCGTAAAGCTGAATTTAGAGATGGTATGTAACGAGGAGCTCAGATATCTGAGCATGAACAGGATCCCTCCCAAGAAGGTTATGTGTATTAAGTCCAGTCCCAGGAGAGTCAGAGCAGTCACAAAACTGTTCTAAAGAGGAATGTGGACACCAAAGTCCTACACGATATCAGCAGCTAAAGCAGCCCAACAAAAATGACAGGCAATCTGCAGTACCACAGAGACCCTCAGATAGCTCATTCGAATACAGCTATGCAGGGTCATGCATCAGCTCTGAGACAGATTAGCAATGTAGCTGCAGGCTTTAGCCAGTACAGCCTAAAATGGAACTGGAGTAGATGTGGGCTGTGTGGGTCCCAAGGAATGGTTGCCTGTTCCTTGTAGCTCACTGTGTCCAAAAACTTATAGAAGGAGGACTTCACACTGAGGTAGGCAAAGGCATAGTCATCGTTTCAGCTAACTGGAGAGCACTGTCAGTGATTGAAGAGGCACTGGGCACAACAGCGTTTCTATACCAGCAGTGCCAGCTGCAATGTCCTTTGGGACCTTTGCAGCCGTATCTACTTCAAAAAAGCTAAGATTTCTTACAAGTAAAAGCAAGGGTGAATTTTGCATGATTAGGAGTGAATTCCTTGTGAGGGCTCTGCAATAATGGGAACCTGGGAAATGCCCAGGGGCCGCTGAAATCCTCCAGCTGCGTTTTCTATTCTTGCCTATTCAGCTGCAGCAGCAATGTATGGCACCAACCTATACAGAGCAATATTTATACACTGGTGTGAATGCACAGACACCCCCCACTACCTACCTACACATACACGCACTTCAGAGAGACAGCACATAAAAGCTGGACCACAGACCAAAGTGCTTTGACTTCAGCAGCAAAACCCACCAACTTGTAGCTCTCTGTGGAACACCAGTAAGTATCCTACAAATTACCCTCTACATTGTGAACGTGGTGTGGAAGCAGCTTTTATGTCTGGTGTCTCCATTCAGGCAGCAGGGAAGGACACAGGACAGGCTGTTGATGTCCCTATCATTTCCAGCACATATCATTGATTACTTCTTCCATGGTTTTTAAAATGCGCAAAATTCTTGTGCGATCCCCCTCACTTGTTTTGAATTTTGGCAAAACCAGTGGCCTCTCTTTTTTGCTTATTACAAATAATGATGTTTTACTGCCTCATAACATGCTGAAAACTTTTATTACAGATGAAAGTTTGCTTTGAAAGCATCTATCCCAATAAAAATCTCAGCACTTAAACACACTATACTATTCCACAATTTTAAATGATCAGTCTCAGGCCCTGATTTCTAGAGTAATTAAGAATCACTAGAAAAATTCTTGCAGGACTGTTCTCAAAAACAGAGGGGTAGGGGAAAGTATGGAGAAATATGCAGGGTACAAGAAGAAAACCACTGATAATACAGTATCTACTGTATATATGTCTTTACATAAAGGCAACGTTAGCTTTCATTGCAAATGAAGGATATTCATAATTTACTAGTGAATGCCAGCCTCCCATCTTTACCTTTTTTCCCTATCAGATTATAATGCAAAGGTATCCTTTATGGATATGTATCATCAACCCTGGCCTAACATGAAAGCAAGACTACAATCTAGATTTAATAACAGAGCTGTACTATGCCAAGATGTGATCAAGATCAGCAGCTGTTCTCTACAGAAACCCTCCTCAAACAAGAAATCATGATTTCCAGACAGTAAAATCTTTCACACAAGTACAACTTGAAAAGAAGAGTATATAGCAGTGACACAACGGATACACAGAAATAGCCCAAGCAGCAAAATCCTTGTCATTTCCATGGAAATGTTGGCAATTGATCAGAAAAATCCTGCATTTTACTGAACCCTATCTGCTCATTTGTAGGAGCTGATAAGTATGATTTTAGCAGGTTAGTCATTCTGCATGGGAAGGGCTGTTGAGAGCATTTCATTGCCAGAGGTGTCTGCTCCTGTGTGTACATATATTTTGAGCCACATGCCTTCTTTCACAGAGGTGGATTTTATGAGTTCAAATGATATTTTGTTTTAAATTCTCATTTTAAAAAAGTTAAAATTTTAAATGATAAAACAAAAAAAAAAATTACAGACCACTGTAATATTTGCAATAAGTTTCTTTCATGGATACTTAAGGTTAACTTTAAAGCCTATAAGCTAGGCTTAGACTACAAGTCCAAGCACGTGATGGAGAAGGATTGAGGAAAAATAACTTTTACCAGTATTCACCGTCAGCACACTACCAGCCTTGGAAGCAATGAGGAAACAATGGAAAGCCTCACAGACTACAAAGTAAAGATCAGCATTTTGATGAAACAGTTAATACACATTCCTTCCACAGATGCCATATATAAGATGTAGATTGAGAGCTACTCCACGAACCTGCGAAGAAAACTTATACTGCTCTATCTGGAAGCAAAGATTTATTTTGACGCTGATAGTGGAAGTTGTTGTAATAGTTCCTAGCTGACTGCGATGTCAGAAAACAGCATTTTCTTTGAGCTTTGCTACAGCTGAAGTAACCACATGTGTACACAGACTGCCTTTTGCTTAGATGAACAGGGCGCAAACAGCATTGTCTCTCTTCCTTTCTTACCCCACTCCCCACACTGCAAGGTGATGTAAATTCAGTCACACCCTTGATTACTGCAGATGGAATACTGCAAACATGGAGGTGTGAGACAACATAAAATGAAGCTGTGAGTGATACAGTAATAAACAAAAGACAGAGCATTGCAGAGGCACAATTTCTCAGGAAAGAGATTAAAAGAAGAACAGAAGCCACCTTCCCTTGCAGTATTCCACAGCAAGAATACTTAAATAGTCAGTTGGTTGTGAACAACGTTGTGATTTGGAAGTGCAAGAGCTAATGAAAAAGGAGGCTGAACACAAGCAATGTGGATAGTGAAGAAGCATTGAGCAAGTTAGAGTCCCCCTTGTCTCGTGACTGGTCAGTGAAATTGTGGCCAAGAACCTGCTCAGCCCTGCTGTTAAGTATATTATTTTGTTACTCTGTGTTATTTTAATCTACGGAAACTTGATGCTGTGTTAGCACCATGACTTTTAGGACTAGAACAGCCTTGCTGCAGTTAGATCGTAACGGCAAGTTTTTTCAGAAGGAGCAAAATCTAATTTCCAGCAAAATTCAATAGGAATGTGGATCTAGTTCCTGTAAAACGCCTCAGGAAATTTCACTTAGTAAAACTGCAATCTGGTCCAATCCTCAGCAGCAACAACATATCCCATGCTCTTCAAGGTTTTTGATTTCTGAACAGTTTCTAAGGGCCTGAGCCGAAGGAGTGACAGCAAGAATCTTCCCACTGATTTGACTAGGATCTTCCTCCATCCCTGGGATCATTTCCCAGAGGACCATCTCAAACAAACACAGCATTTGGCCGCTCTATCAAATACAGGAACCTCCAGTTAGATGACAAATTCCATCAGGATCTCATGGTGACCTCTGCAACTTATGTGCAGTGCTCAGCACGTGTAAAAAAAAAAAAAAAAAAAATCTAGCCACTGTGCAGAGAACAAATAAGGTTTTACAAGCTGTGATGAGAAAGGCGAGTAAGGAATTATCTAGGCGTTAGCTGGAATGTATAGAAACATTTACAATGCACATTATGCCAGAATCATCTACAGGGATGACATCCTGCAAAATGGTTAAACTGTTGTATCTAAATCACTTAGATGGCTCTGAAACAAGTGTCACTCATCAGGCATAAATAACAATTGGAAGCCCCACAGAGTCAGTGTAAAGAGGCAGCCATAGTGCGTTCTCGGATTAAACATAATGTGTTGATTCAAAGCAGAGGGTCACTCACTGCACAGTAATTAACCTAGGAAGTTATCAGTAGTGATTTTTTCTGATACCCTATCATGCAGAATTGCATGCTGCTCCACAGAACAGTACCAAAGCATCCATTATCCACTATCAAATAGGCTTAACACCAGTCAAAAAATCCCAAAGTTATTTTCCACAGCAGGGGACAACCTGATCCCATGCATTTTATTTTCCTGAGGAATTTGGTTTAAAAGAATATTACCAGCACTGGACAAGAACATGAACTATCAGGCAGAAACGTGGTTGTAACTGGACTGAAAAGAAATTATTACACTGACTGGAAGACAGAACAGGACTCGCCAACTGGAAACAAATAGACGAGAGAACTGTACTTGGATAAATAGCTCAACCTTGCTGTTCACTCTTCAATAGTTATTCTGCATGACCATCTGGAAATTCTTCTGTGGTAATTCCTTTTTAACAGTTCTATAATCACATCTTAATTTGTCATTTCTTAGAAGGATTAAAAGAAATGTTTCGGCTCCGCCAGCCCCATCTGTGCCCTTTCACATGCAGACCACGTATGGGCAAGGCACACGCCAAGGCTGGGGATGGTCAGATGGTCACACCAGCCTGCCAAAGCCAGTACAGTCTGAGGGAAACTCTCCTTGAGAGTCTGCTTACTGCACCTACAATCTCTTACCAGACTGTTTCCATATCAATAGTGTTTTATCTTTAAGAAAACAGCCCTCACAACATCAGAGAATCCCAAGGCTTAAAGACACCCCAGAGATCATCCAACCCTCAGGCAGGACACAGGTTTGAGATATTTTGGTAGAGAACTCCTGTCAGGTAGTCTTCTCCAAGAGCTATAGCCTTACCAGTAGAAAGTTTTCCTAGTGCTTAGCTTGATTTTTGGGTTGGTTTTTTTCTTGCTCTGCAATTGGAATCCCATTACTTTTTCCTGTATCCAACACGAACATGGAGATCAGATTTATTGCCTTCCTCACTGCAGCAGCCTTATATTTATTTGGAGAGATGTCCTCCATCATGTTCTCTCCTTTAGACTAAGTAATCCAATTTGTTCTCTCCTCCAAACTAAATAAACCCTTTCCTCACAGTAAAAAAAAAAAAAAAACAAAAACCAAAAAACAAAAATATTTTGCTTTTAAGCATTTCAATAAAAAAAAAAATTACATGAGGAGCTATTTTAAATGGAAAGTTCAGATATTTCAGCTAACAAAATGTTGAAATTCAGTGCTTCAGATAATTTCAGTGCCTCAGATAAAATTTCAGGTATTTTAATGCATCAAAACAACTAAAAGGATGTGCCCACAAAACATTCTGGTATTGACAGATCTACAGCATTTTTCACAAAGGTGTTTGCTATGAAAGCTTTTCTAAGTTCTGTCACTTGTCGCTTTGACCTAAACTGAACAAAGCTCTTAAGAACATGCTTAACTTCAAAAGTATGAGCAGCCTCACCACAAACAAAATCCAACTTAGAAATAAAGTGTTTTCTTAAAATCCTTTCTCCAGGAAGCCAGTGCTTGCAGTTATAAAGGATCCCTACTGTGGAAGCCTCCACACCTTAGAACTAAGCGTGTCCATCATTTGAGGGACAATTTCCTTAAAATATATTTATTTAAGCACCCCCAGTCAGCATGCCTCCATGGAGAAGTATGGTCCAGCACACCAGAAAGAGGGAATAGAAGAGATGTGGCTTACTTTGAACTGTGTGTGGAGCTGATGGTAATACTAACGCAAGCAGCAAAGGGCACAGGGATATCTTGCATGACCCAGTCCAGTGATGACAGCTGTCCTAAGTTACCCAAGACACCCTCTGAAACTTGATAGAAACATTGGCCTAGATTCACGGCACTTATTCTGGGAGGGCCTTCATGGTCAATAGAGAGAGACAGACATCTCTAAAGGGGAATGAAGCTGTAGGTGGGCAGCTGGAAGTACCATTCGCTCTCCTGTGCCAACTAGGTTTCTAACTCTAGGCATGATGAATCAGGGGTGTCTATATCTTTTGGGATTTCTTTTCGTCTCAAGTGGTACTCAGAAAAGGACTGCTGCAGCAGATTTCCTTCTATACTAGAAAGAAGAAAAGGGTACATGCGAGGTGCAACGCATACAGGAGGGTTAGCGTTATATCAGACTTGTACGTTACTCATTGACTTTAGGGGCTAGTCAGCAAGATTACACCGGTATTTATCAAAGGGGAAGCAGGGTGGCACGGGTGTTATACCACTCTCCCCTCCAATTACTTCTCTAGCCTGCAGTTACAGTGTGTGAAATGGATGGATTATAACGGACTTTCTTTCCACTGCTGCAAAGTCCTGATGCACACACTCCTCCACTTCATAACAACGGGTACTGGCAATTACGTACATCAGATTTCTGTTAGAAATGTCATACATATATCTTCTGTCTTAGTGTTTCCCTAATTTATCTGGTACTAACTTTGCTGCTTTCATAGTTTATTCCTAACCACTGTCATTAAACTTATTGATTGCTTTGGAGGAAGGATGTGTAGGGAATGGGAATGCTTTTTACCTTACTTCTATCTCCCAACTCCGTAAACAGCTGCTCCTCAGAAATAAACTTACCCTTTTAATTACTTGCATAAAATTTAGGTCAGGTATGGCCTAGAGAGGTTAGTTAACTGTGTAACAGCAGATGCTTTGGGAATCTGTATTCATGGGATCCCACAGTCAAGTGGGACATGTGGGCAGGCTGTATGGAAGGATCTAGCCTGCAGCTCAGCGTAGATATCTGGGCTACTATAGATTTGTCAGAAGCTGCAGAACCTACCCAGGGATTTGGAAGTTCTCTGAGGATCAGCTTAGACTGAGACATACTTTGTCACAGGTAGACAGGAGGACCAGATGTGCGTACAAAGTATATTTTCTGGTCTCTTCTCCCCTTCTTTCTACCTTCTCAGGAAGTTCTGCTGAACAATTTTCCACATGCATCACCATAAGCATTGTCCCCTTGCATATTCCTCCCAGCTAAAGTCCCATCCCACCTGGGGATACATCCAGAGCCTCTCTGCCACCTGCATCATGGCTGCACCTCAGCTTTGCTCCCCCACCCAGCTGCCAGCACCTCCCAAACCATGGGTCAGAGCAGGTGGGCTGTCCTGGCATGGCAGAGCTGGGCCATGGAGTCGGACAGCATGCAGGGGGCCAGCACAGCCCCCAGTTCCTAATTGTACATTACTAAAATACACAGTGACAAGACATATTAGTACTTTGATAGGGAAATCATTACTAGTGGGGGAAAAGAGTAGCCAAAGATGTGAAGGAGGGAGAATAAAAACCTTTCACTTGGAAATGTAAAGTCCAAAACAGAAATAATCTATTTCAATGATCATATATCCCAGTTTAAAGCTAATGTATTCGCCTTGAAAAAGTTGCGGCTTAATGCTGAGCGATATTATTTCATATTCTTTGACATAATAGAATACATATATTTATGTGTGGCTGTAAAACTGTATTATTTTTAAAAGTTATTTCATTGAAGTGGTTGACCTTTTTATGTTTCATGGGCACATTTCTTATACAGTAATAGAAAAACTGACTGTAAACCATTTTATGTTAAAGTACCTGCTCATTTAAATATTATAACCTGGATGATTAAATAGAGACCACTGTGCAATATTTGAGGTTGCAGAGATAACGAAATGGTCCATAAAAAAAAGAAGAAAGTATCTGAACCTTCTACTTAGAATTCTCCTGTTACTTGTTTGCACTTAAGTTTGATTTTCTTGTTTTTAATTTTATACTCCTGGGTTTTAAAATGTTCAGCAATTATCTGATTTGTAGCTACAACTGCAGCATGTTTACTTGTAAAATGTCTTTCAAATTAAGATCATTATTCATCCTTTTGGATTTTCCCTTAACTTTGCAACTGAACATTTGCAGCTCAACAAGAAGAAGCAGTATTTTTTACATTCCAAATGGTTCTAATGCCAAAGCGTTTTGCTGATTTAACGGCTGGTTTTGCAGGATAGAAAAATACTAATAATTCTCAGCAAGCAGAAAATCAACAGCTATCATTTTTCAAATGGGATTTCTATAGCTCTGTCAAGTGTCCCATATTGTACAAAGGAAAGGCAATTCAATCCAGTGTTTGATTTTGCCTCCAGAGACGAGAGCTTGATACACCTTTTTCTGGAACCCAAAATGCCAAATAATGCAGAGCCTTAGGCTGGTTGACAGCCTTAAACACAAGATTTAAGTGTCAGGAGTGCCTGATTCACTTGGGCCCAAATATTCAATAACATATTCAACAGTTAAGAGCTACTGCCACCTTTAGATGCCTGCCATCAATGTCTCAGCTATATCCGTGCTCATAGTTCTAACACTGCAAACCATCTCAGAAGCCCTAAGCAGACTGAGCAACTCACCCACGCTGTAATCCAGCAGATAACTTTACCTCTCGAAACACAAGCACCCTGCAACAAACACAACTGGTGCACACAGCGCATGTCCTGGCAGTCTGGATACTCGCTTGCACTGCAGCAGAGCTGTGTGCCTACCTTTCAGGTTACGCTAGCTTGAGCGCAAACCACCTAAGTTTACCCTTCTCCATATACATGGGCTCTGACATCTGGGCTGGCGCTTTCCAAGTCTCTTCTTTCCTTGCCCACGAGTAGAAAAATGGGCTTATGCCCAAAATTTCAGGACAGCCAATGCATTGTAAATTCTTGGTGAAAGTAGATGAGTACATTTTCCTGCCTTGGCCAGTTGAGTGGGTTTCTGACCTGCATCCTCCCCTCTTTGCTTCCTCCCTGTATGGCTTTGGCAGTTGCTTGAACAGCCTCTTTGGGAAGAGGATCCCACTGCAGTTGGGGTGCTGTGCACACACCTAATGGCACCAGTCACGGCTCAGCCACTTCGGGTGCGAGAGCAGCATGGCCATCAGGTATGTGCGTGCCAGGAGTCCCAGGCTGCCAGCTGGCCAGTCTTTTTGCAAGTGTGGTTTCATTGCTATTTGCACTGTGGCAGCGAGCTGACAGCTAGCTTGGTTGTACCCGCAGATGCTGCTGTTGCACCTCTGGATGGCAGTGTACACATTGGCGCAAGGAGAGGGACACGGCACCGGCACGGTGCACATCTGAACCACAGCTGTAAGCACAAAAGTGCAGGCTCTTGAGTGTGAGCTAGCTGTGAGCACATCTGCGTGCACAGAGAATATTTTATAATCCACAGTAAAAGAAAACGGTTAGGTAAAATAATTTAAACACAAATTCCCAGGATCTTCATTTTTCACTCAAGCTTACTTCTGGGTGCTGAGAGTGTGATTGACATTCATTGCACACAGCACCCGCTGTGGCTACTCCGAAAGCAGCGTGGGCAAGGGATGCAGCCGTGCATGTTGCCAGCATTTCAATGTGGTTGGAGCCCTCACACCAGAGCCGAAGGGGATTGTGCAGGCAATTTTCAATACCTGAATAACCGCTCCATTGAATGCCTCCTGTGACGGGTTAATTCCCAGGGGAAGCTGCAAAGTTTCAGTAAGCTCAATACTATAATAGTTTTGGTTTAGAGAAAGATAATTGGGAATCCTCCCTGCCTTTTTCTGAAGCAAAACTAATTTGGAAAGGAGACTGCAATTGAAGAACAGTGGAAACTCAGCCATTGGCTGCATCCCCCAGTGACCTGCACCGCTATGATGCCAGCACAGACTTGCAAGCTCAGCTTACCCGACCAGGTGAAAGGAGATGTCTGCTCTACATCATGGCTGTGTCGCACCTGTCCCCATGATCTAGAAAGAGGTCAGGACTGATGAACGTGATCCACTCTCCTTTCTTAGTTCCCTTGGGGGGCTAGGGGGTGTTTGTTTATTTTCCTGACAACCATATCAGGTATTCTCCAGCCCTGATGTTTTTTTTTTTTCTAAACCAGCTGCATCTGCAACTCTTGGAAGTTTTTAAAAGGTCAAAGACAAGGCAGTGAATTCCCTGGAGATTGACAAGCAGGGGTCCTCGTGCAACATTAAATGCAATGGCTCTTCAGAGGGAGCGAGAGTGATGACCTGAAGTACAACATATGGGAGACCACGCTGCGTGTTGCACTTTCTGCGCTTTGCAGGACAGCCAGAGAGGCCAGGAAAGCTCCCATATACCAAGCAGAGACGTGGCGGAGAGAAATGAGGAGGGACAGATGGTAAGGCAAGACGGTACCAAGCACTGCAATTGAGGACAAGAAACCTGAGGTGTTGGAAGGATCGCTGTGATTTAGCGCCTCGGGAAATAGAGGCTGGTGTCAGGTTAGGCACAAAAGGAAGAACAAAGCTTATTTGGGGAAAATGCTGTATGTTTATTTACACCCACAGAGAATCTATGAGCAGACTCCACACTAACTTGCCCAGAAGATCTCCTATAACCGTGGGACACCTCACAACCCAGCTGCCTTCAGCCTGGCTCCCACGCATTTGTCTCACCTATTCTAGAAACTAAAGCAGTGAGACGCTCAGTGCAATCAGACATACTCTGGAAAAAAAACCAAACACTCTGCTTTTAAATGGTGTTCCTAGTGTAGACTGATGAAATGATATGTACCCCCCCCCACCACACCACCTTCTGACATCCATCCATTGGCTTGACAAAGCAGGTAGTCACACACACTCCACATGAATGCACCCGTGGCCAGGTTGCCTTGGAAACCTTCACTACTACCTAATATTGTTATAATTGTCAAGAAAATATAGGTTTTCTCCAATGATTCGCAGCATGCTTCCATTTTACATAAATGCAAGCTTTCCATCTGTAGTTTTCTGAAGGCTTGCTTTGCTTTCTCCACAGAAATTTTAGAGACGTTTTCTCCCCAGAAAAATTAAACTGTTGTTTAAATGTTAGAAACGCTGTTGTATCAGTACAGGGGGCTGTACAGCAATTCCAGCTTCCCTGTGTCTGTTGAGAGGAATTTCTAACATTCAGGAAAAGGAGCCTGCAGTCCTCTCAACCGCATTTTATTCCGCCCACAGCTCTGAGGCTATAATTCGACTCCAACAGAACAGGTCAGCCCATGTGCCCCCATACAACCTTGCTCGGGCTGTACACTCTCCGGAACACCATCTACCTCTCCGTGATGTGTCCAGCACGACTAGTAGAAACCCTGAGCAGCTTTTACTATATGAACACTTCCAGCACGTATAGGACTGCTATGGGAGGTACTCACCTGACACCTAGTCTCAAGGGAGCCTCTGGAGAAGACCCTTAGATGCTCATCTAAAGGAGGTCTACATAAAAGCTACAGGTGTGTCCACATTGCATGTACTTACCAGAAAGAGGTAAATGAACTCTTGGTACTGTGGTGCAGATAGATAGATCCTAAATCCTGTGCTCCTTCGGAGAGCGGCAGCCTGCAGCTATTTCTCCAGCCCAAGGCCCAGCTCGTAGCAGATAGAAACTGCAAATTCTGTTTGCCTGATGAGCAGTTTTTCCTAGAAAAGAGGCAGGCAAAAATGAGACACACTGGAGCACTGCGTGCCAATGGGTTCAAAAAGAAATGTTTGGAGGCGGCACTTGAAAAGAGCACAACCTAAAGCAGTAACCCCCAAACAAGTAACCTGAAACACTTGGCGGTGATTAAACAGAATGCCTTAAGTCGAGCTGAAATGAAATTTTGCTTGGAAAAGAAAAAAGTGAACCATTTCCAGTTAGCCCAGACTGAAGGCTGTGCCTCTTCAAAATAACTGCAATATCTGATTTCACCATGCTGTAATCCTGCAAGTCCAAAGCCCCACAGCCCCTTAAAAAGCTCCTCCAAAGGCAGTGCAGCCATACCCAAGCACGTCCTGGGGTTGATGTAGGTTCTTCTTGCAGGTGCAGCTAGGCTGGCTGACGAAGTGCCCTGAGCACCCTTTCCTGGGGCTGCTGCCTCAGCTGGGCATCAAGCCCAAGCAGCGGCTGCTGTTGTAGAGCCAGCAGAGCTGGGGGGCTCCTCACCTTGTTGTCCTGCTTTTGAAAAAATAAGGAACACAACTTTAGCTGATACCAAGCTGCACAAGACACAGAAGTTTTAGTAAAACTAAAGCGGCTTAAGCCTATGACATATGACTTTAGATTGCCAAGTTAAAACTGCAGTAAATCCACTGTGGCAAGACCAGAAGCTATGGCTTCTCCATGTATTTTAGGGGAAAAGATACTAGAGTTTCTTTCCTGTGCCTGTGTAATACAGCTGTTCTGTATTTTTGTTTACAGCATCAAGCGAACCTCTTGAAACTGATATGATGTTTTTTTAAATTTAAAAGCATTGACTTGTATTTTAGAAAAAAAAAAAATGTTCAAAATAATTCATTTCAACATTTTTAAAATTACATCTGCAAGGTTTTTTAGAAGATGTGGTTTTAGCAAAATGTGTGCTTTAGTCAAATGCAATTGTCTCAATGCAAGGCTACCTGGCATTTTTTTCCCCTCTATCTGCATCAGGTCAGTAGATTTTGGGAGATGCAGTGGTTACTTTAACTTTATCCAAATTAGCTACAGACCTGCGTTTCCAAGAAGAACCCAAAGCCTAATTTTTAAATGCTCAGCATGCACATTTAGAGTTGTGTTTTTCTCAGGGCTTTTGAGCAGAGGTGGCAATACAGATGCTAGGTTTTGAAAAGAGCTAACAGCTCTGAGTGACATACTCAGGTTCCAGCATTTCCACTCTTCAAAACACATGGGTATTTGACTTCCAGATCAGCATTGGTGAATTTGGCACATCTACCTTGAAAACCTTGGTTTTGATCAAACAGAGCTGCTGTAGGAGAAAATCAGCTAAACTAGTGGATCTGTGTTTGAGATCACAAGAAATTTAGCAAGAAAGATAGATGATAAAATGAACAAAGAAAAGGTTAATAACTCACTAGGTGCCACTTAGTACTCCTCCTCTGAATACCACGCTATTTATTAAGGTGTCTACCTAACACTTCAAACCCAACATCAGATATCAACGATGTATGTGCAATTCTTGCAAGTACAGTGTGCCCATTCAGGTTAAATAAAAGCAGTCTAAATGCACCATCATGTAAAACTTGTACTATTCCTGGCAAAACACCTCTTTTGTTCACTCTACTTTTAATTTTAATACATCTCCAAGGTTCCCAACTTTGCAAGCAGAAAAAAACAAAAGGTAAAATGCCAGAGGGGAGAGCTCTCAGAAGAATCCAGGCTTATAAGACTGGACATTAAACTCTTCTGTGGAGAAATAGGGCACTGCCCCAAATGTTTCAGTAATTTTTTAGGCAGAAGGGCTCCTAAATTGAACTCTTCTTTAACACAGACCAGCCAAAGTTGAACTAAAACCTAATGATCCAACCTTAAACAGGCTTTTCCTAAAAGCATCTGATCCAAGGGGAGAATCACATTGCACTTCTAAGTATTTTGCACTAGATCTTATATCTGCAATTTTTAAGACTACAGCAACATGATTCTGTTCACATGGAAGGCTTCTAAATATGCTATTTATGAGTTGTACAAAATTTCTTGGAAATCTCTTGTGCTGTGGAAAATCAGATGATTTTACAGAAATCTCAGACACTATTCTTGCATTCATACTAATTTGAAGTACTGATGATCCGACCTCATAAAACTTGAAAGAAATTATGAGAGTTGGGACATTTTCTCCTGCTGAAATTTTCAGTGCTTGATTTATCAGTGAATTTCTCTTATACTGCTATGACTTTGCTTGGAGCTGCTGCATTGTTGTTTAGGGATAAGGGATTTTTTTTCCTTCAGCCCTCGCTCTGTGCTCATGCTCTTTACCTTTCTGATCAGAGCAAAATGCTGGGCAGATGATACGCAGAAGAGGGAAAACACTGTGATGGACCAGCTGTTTACTTAAATGATATTGTTTTAGGAAATATGCCAGTTTAGATAGAAGAGAAACCATCTGACATGGAATAAAATACTGAGCATTTTATTACTGCCTTTTTTTGGGTCTCAGTTTCCTATTTCATTCCCACTTTTATATGACAGTCCATCAGTTTGAGTCCTGCATCTCATAATAGACACAACATATCTTTGTTTATTGTACTCCTTCAACCCACTAATCACATCAATGATTCCAATGTGGCTGTTTCACTAGCCTCCATCTAAAGTTGCATTCAGCAAACAAAAATAGCCAAACATCCACATTTCCAGTGAGACGGCATATGGGAAGCAGGGCTCTTGCCCCGACCTGTTGTAAATAGCTGGATAAATGTCCTATTACACTGACAAATACCATAATAGAGATTATAACTGCAAAAATACGAAGATGTAATGCACCCCCTTTCCCCTTTTTTATAGTAAACGCTAGCAAACTGCTAACCTGGGCTGGCTGCGTGCCGCAGTGATTTCAGCAGAAAAGCAGCTGGCTGCAGGAGGTTCTGCAGGATGGGAAGCAGAAGAGGGTTTGAAACTCAGCAGATGGCACAGACGGGCACTGTGCCAGCCCAGGGGCACTACCTGGTGCACCTACGGGATTGCTTGCTGCATTTGTTATCGAGCTGGGAGAGAGAGACATCTTTGTTTTATTATCCTTTCTCTTTCCCCTTTATGTGATTTTGCTTTTAGCCACCAGACAACAGCAGCGCTCTTCTCCAGAGTGTGAAAGATTCAGCAATAAAAGGAGCCCACAGGAAAAAAAAAAAAAAAAAAAAAAAAAGAGAAAGGAGGAATCTGTTGTTTTTCTGTAGCAACTGGTCAGCTCAAACCTGCAACCTGTCCGCTTCCTGTGATGGCTAATAGCTCTGTGTACTCGGAGCCAGACCACAGTGGTGCTTTTGGACCACAAACTGGGCTGGCATTGTGTAAGCGTGTAAAGAAGCATTATTTGTCATTGTCATGATTTTGTTGCTTTCCCCCACACTTGTAAGAGTTGATAACAAGTGACTCAGAGACAGCACAGCTGGCCTGCGAGATGTCTCTGCATGAGCAAAGGAATGGCTCTGTTCAGAGAGCAGACACAAGTTATCCCTCCCAATCTATAAATAAGTGCCGTGGTAATCGAAAAATAGCATTTGCCCTTGCAACTTCTCCCTTTGTTTCGGCTCAGGGCTTTGCCTTCCAATATGTTCCATGGGGCAGATCTGGAGTAAGTGCTCAGGACAGTATGGTTTGAACGGCAGAGAAGATAGGTGGGATTTTTTTCCATCTATACATTTGGGCCTTCCCAAGCTAGGGCTGAGCAGAAGGCCAGGCATTTATTCTACCTACATGTCAGCCAACATGTAAGACTCTACTACCTGCAGTCAAATGGCCACAGAAAAATCTCTTGTGTGCACTTTGAAAATGAGGAATTCTTGGAAAACCAGCAACAAGGAGACCTGGAATAAAAAATCCTTATAGGTGTCTTGGCTGAGTCTGATGTGAATTTTACAGATGACACAACTGACATCCATCACCCCCAGGCTGAATGTGTGGACAAAAAATAATTAAATCTTTTCTTCTCCCCATTGATGTTGTTCCATCAATGTAGCATTTTCCTCTCCTCTTTTCTTCAGCCATAATGTAGGACACCAGCAAAACCACCCTTTACTCTGATACAGCTCAGCAACAGTAAATCTTTTCTCTTGGGAAGGTTTGCAGCAAAGCAATAGAGAATTTCAGGGCAAGTCTAAGGTAAATTGACTCAAGCTGCCTCAGAGACACTTACCTAAATCACCCTTCTTGTAGTGCAGGCACAACTATCCTTCATTTTCACAAGCACTAAAACTAAAACAGAACCATTGAATTCATTTCTTCCCAAATAAAGAGATGTCGGAAAGCAAACTCAAGTTAACCACTTGAAAAATACTTTTCCTAGTGCTGTAATTCAAAATAACAAGGAAAGAAAGGAAAAGGAAAGAAAAAGGAAGATTTTATACTAAATTGCATTAGCCAATAATCTGATAATCAGCCAATTGAATTTCTTTGTGAATAACCCCTGCTATATAATGGCAGCCCACATACAGTACCTTGATACTTTGTAGTAACTCGGTCTTTGCCCTCTCATTATAAAATAAAACATACGTATTTTAATGTAAAGGTTAATGTCAGGTTTGATAACATAAGGCAGTTAGTAGCTATGTTTTAATACTGTGACAGCATCATTCAGGTTTCGTCTCTTGATGAAAAGTAAATTCTTTTTGTCACACAAGGAAATATTCATAGTTTCAAGACTTCTGTGAGAAAAATGGTACAGACATTAAGTCAGAGGCATGAAAGATTATTCCTGTTCAACTTTAAAATCAGGCACATCCAAAATATTCTCTTTCAATTTGCATTTCTTTTGATCCACTAGACTTCAGCTGAGAGGAAATTAAGTCAAAGACAGATTCCCTTCCAATTAAAATCTAGTAGAGACAGGATGATTAATCTTCTCCCCTGTTCTGTCCAGGCTGCGTGCCGTGCGGCTCCCAGGGGAAATGCTCTGGGGCAGCGAATCGCACCCACAGGCTTATGGGGAGAGAGTCTCCCCCATGGCTGTGGCTCCGATTGTGCCTGCTGGATGCAGGTCACCAATGATTAATTCCTCTGGAGCAGCATGGGATTCTCATTGCCCTGGCATACAACCCACTCTTGCCCAAAATACCCTCCATGTACAGCAGTGGGGCATGGAAAAGTTATGCCAGAGCTCAGATATTGTGGGCTTCACCCCGAGCTTTGCTGAAGGGGGCATCAAGGAGGGGGAAAGAAGCCTCTGAAACCACGTCCCTTTGGGTGGGAGCTTTTGGTGCATCTGCCAGTAGGCTGTGCGGTAAGGGACTCTGAGCCTTCCCTTCATCCCCCCTCCAGCAACCAGTCTTGGTGCATCATTTATTATCTGAATTAACTGATTTTGGGGGATAGGACTTGAAAACGGGGACAGTTTGTTGACAGAAACCTCTGTGTAGTGTGTGACAAAGTGCATGCCATGGCTGTCTTTTGCAAAAAAACTATGGTCTTCTTCTAAAGCAAGAAGGGGTTAAGCTGTCTATGCAGCTGATACATGGTAGGATTTAAAACTGTCAGCAGTAAAACCCACATCATTCATATGTGTGTGTGCATTAGGATTTAAATATGGATGCCAAAAATGAAAATGCAGCTTACTGAAGAAAGGAAGAACAGATTTCCTAATATAGATCAATTTTCCCATTTCTGGAAGAAATTGGGAGAATTAGCAGCACCTGCAAAGACAGAAAACAAGAAAAGTAAAAGAATCATGGATAATTAATACTGTGAAGGCAAAGACATCTTTCATGGAGAAACATAATGGGCCAGAAATTCAGCTGCTGTACATTAGCTGATTTACATCAGCTGAGGAATATGTTTCAGCATGATTTAACATTTTTCTTATATTACCTGGGAGATAAACGATTCAAAATATAGAGAGAACTTAACATGCATTATCTGTCGTCTTTTGTTGATTAATAATTTCAGATGTTGTTACTATTATTTAATATAGAGAGTCATTACACAGTAAATTAAAATACAACAAAACATTAAATGCAGCAAAGCATTACTTAAGCATAATCTCTTAAAACCCAAGCAAATGAAGCAAATCAATTTTAAAGGTCATTAAGGAGAGCTGAACTCGTAAGAATGAAATTACCAAATTATCTCAGGTCCCAGGCTGCTCCTAGGACAGCTACTGGACAGGGCAGAGATAGAGGCAGCGTTTCCAATTTTCTTCTCACAGATCACCCTGAAACACTCTGCTGGGGTGAGAACATCCTATTATGTTCTTACTCTTTAGCTGGAACGGGATGTTTCTGGCCCTGGTTTTCTAAGGCCGTGCGTTTGCACGGTTGCACTGTGGCTGTCTGAAAGGCCCCTCCTAACAGCATTTGAGCTGCTCACCCGGTTTCAACCAAGCTGGAAGGGAGGGTAGAAATCTCAAAGATGAATCGCAGCAAACTGAAAACTGGGGCTAAGTAGAAGGCTTCAGCTGTCCCCCATGCCATGTGTCCTGCCAGGCAGCTGAGCAGCCACTGTCAACTCAGAGCAAGCCTCAAAATGTGCCATCTCCTGCCTGGGTAACCATTAGCAGATGGCAGAGGGATAGAATAAGGGACATGGAGCTGAGGACAAGGGAAAAAGGAGGAAGGGGAGATGAAGAACTAGAGCAAGCTGGTAGAGGAGAGTGAGACGTAATGGGGAGCACCCCTTCAGCACTGAGAAGCATTAATGAACGTTTGCAAATAAAGAAACTAATGGGTGTTTTGGGGGAAAAACATATGAAATTAACTTGAAACATTCTCCTCTATGGCCTTTTCCTTAGCAGGACAATGGTCTGCAAGAGACACAGCCGCAGGATGGCCTAATTTGCTTGGGTTGTCCAAACTTTAGTGCTGGGATGACTGTTGGAGAATTAGTATCCAGCCTTGCATTGCTTCCTCCAAGAGGAGGAACTGAACCACCCCATTGTGAAACAGCCACAGATTTGAAGCCCGCACCCCACACGAAAGAACACCTCTACAGCAAAGGAAAATGCTTAACATTAAGGAATGTAAAGTGCATCCCAGATGAATCTTACCAATAAGGGTGATATAATCCCTCTGTAAAGGAATTCTCCTGGTGTGAAATATATAGCAGCCAAAAGGATTCATCTCACTAAAAGGACTGTTATTTTTTTATTGACTAAATGGCTAAAATAAAGGATATGTGTGCTCCCTCCTCAAGCACAGACACAGATCATGAGCTATTGAACAAGGGCCATGTTCTGCCCTGTGATGTACAAGCTTGACACAGTTTCTTAAAGGAGGGATTGTTGCAGATTTAAAAGGACCATCACTTGCCAGTTTGTTTTGCAAGCAAACTTTGCCCTATTAACTGCTGCATTTACTGCTGCTCCTACAAGAAGCCAGAAAGGGCTGTTTAGCTGTTCTTTAGAAGTCCATGCTTTATAGCAACTTCATTAAGAGAATGTATAACCTGAAATTTTCCCATCATGCTCAGGACCAAACCCTTTTTCTCTAGTTCCCTTTCATGGAAGAGCCTCCTTCAAAATGAAGGAGAAAACACACCTGAGGTGTGTAGCTCAAGCTGTTAAGGGGGACACTGCCAGACACAATTCCATCGAATGCTGGAGGAACAGGAGTGCTTTTGGCTGAGCTTCAAATATAAATCCCTTTATTTCCTATGTTGGCTTGGTGTCTGGGAGAGTATAATAAATAAAAACAATAAATAAAAAGTTCTGCTTTAGTTCAGTAAAATCAACGACTAAAATCCTAATTTTACTGCTAGGACTGCAAACCAAATGTGTGGCTAATACCTGCTGGCACCTGCCTGTGCATGCTGTTGGCAGCTGGCAGTCATTCACTGGGCTGTTCTGGCATCTTGAGGCCACTGCTCGTGTGATGCCCCTGTACATGTACCTCTCGCCTTGGTGAAGTAGGCCTAGAGCAATGAACCTCCTTGGACTAAGGTGCAGTCTTTGTGAACATTGTGGTGATGGGCTCCAGAAAAAAGTCGCATGTAATTCATTGCAGTGAGAATCAATAAGAGCAAAAAAGATACAATAGGCTGGTGAAGAAAATGCACAGGAGAAAACAGGATTGTGTCTTCAGGTGTAACAGGCATGTAGCTTCCTGTAGAAGCCCAGCTTTCCAAGTGGCAATTTCCATGTCCTTCAGATCCCTGTGGGTTGTGGTAGAAAAAGAGCATCTTCTTCAATTTGATGCTAAGATTAAAACATGGACCATTAGTCGACAAAAAACATTTGCTGATGCCTGGATCACATATGAAATTCTGCAGTGGCACTTTCTTCTAGTGCAGCAAGACCAGGATGCACTTTTTTTTTTTTTTTCTGGGATGATATAAACACTTCCCAATGCAGATCAGAATGGGTTACCTCTTCCTGCTGGGACCTAACAGCCAGCATCTTTGACAGCTGAAAATTTCTTCAAAGGGAGGAGAGAAAAAACTTTTGAGTACACTCAAAAAAGGAAACCACCTACAGGTGCTAAGCCCATTGCCCATCCGGTTGAGGCTCATGTATATAACAGATAGATTGCAATACACCTGCATATACCAATATGTATAAAAACAATTTATTAAAAGCAATGTAACCAAACAATCACATTTTCCTGCTTTCTGAGTTGAACTCTGAAGTTCCAGTTGAATCTAGGAGAGAGAGATGGAGATCTAGCCATAAGAAGAAGAAGAAGTGGACTTCTACTTACCCTAAAGAGTAGTGTTAAAGGTTTTTGAGGGAGGCTAAACAGTTGCCACCCTCTCTCCTTCCCCATTAAGTGTGCTAGACAGCAATACAAACAGTGTCTGATACCAGTGCAGATATTCAGTGTGGATTACAGCAGATTTGAAAAGCCCAGGAGCTACCTGGGATCTAAATCCCCCACAAAAAGCAGTGCTTGCCTTACCTAGCAAGAAAAGCTGAATGCAAAAATAATTAGAGATAACATAAAATGGCTTCTCCCTGTGAACAGCAGGAAAACATGCACTGCAACTAGAGCTGCGTGACTAATTGATTTGAAGGGTTTGTTGGCAGTCTGAAAACCAAACACACCCAACAGGTAGGTTTTTGAGTTCAACAGAGCTAATGTATCCTGTTACCCAACAGGCTCGGCTGTACGGCTTCCCCAAAGTCTAATAAAGCATGAATTTGGAAGCCCTTTCCTCAGCAGGGCATTTCTTTTCCATCTGGACACCTATTTTCACAAAATCCACAGGAGCACCCGGGAGAACTTTGGGTTGCAGCCAGACAGTGGGTATAACTGTAATTAAGGGGGGACAGACAAAGGCACACTTGCACACAAATGTGAGACAAGATGGGGCAACAAATGCCACTTCATCTCTAGATCCAGACTGTATTTTTTATAGTCTTCACTAGCACCAGGAGACAAAACTGAACCACTACGTTGCCAGTCACAGGTTTTAAGCTTGCATGCCCCACACCACTGAGTAGCATTTGGGCAAGAAAACTCTTCCCATCCACCCATATGAATATACATCTCTTGCAGTAAGGGTTGAGTTACCTTAAGAACAGAATTATCCTGACTCTACCCTATTGTATCCCCATCGTATCTCCCAAACAGGATTGCTTTCTCCTTGGAGGAATAAAGGAAAGAGTTAGGTGAAGGGAAAGAACAGGTATCCTTGTCTTTGAGCTTGCAACAAACCATCACTGGATAAGAACCAGGTCCCTTTTCCTTCCCTTCCCAGCACAGCAGCTGTGGACACTGGCAGACAACAGCTGATTGTGTCAACGCATTTTGGGAAAATTTCCTAAATGCTGTTCTGCGCTGGTGGTCTAGTAGTCAGAAAAAAAACAAGGAGAAAAAAAGATAACCTTTTTCATAAATAGAGACAATGAGAGGAAACAGGATTTCTTTATTCTCCCACTGAACACACTATGAAACAGCCCTTCTGTTTATTTATCAGCGTGCAAGTGGATCTCCTTCCTAAAACAGCTGATCTCCCCAGTTATTACAGCATTTATCATAACAGCAAGTTTTCACATTGAGACAATGTTACAAGAGCTGTTGAGACAGAGTGACGTATATAAACACAAAACCAGAAAATGTCCTGCCTTGCTCATTACAGGAGAAAGCTGTTGCACAGACAGTTGTCAGACAGGGACCAGTGTTCAGCTGCTCTCCTCCAAGGTGCAAGCTTGCAAGAAAAAGCACACAAGAATCCCCTTTTGGGACAATTCCTGCTCAGAGCTGATAAGATGTCACCAGTTCTGTAGCTACAACAGGGATTTTTCTAGAGAGGATGCAGAATTATATGAAGTTTTAGGGCAGCCATTCCTTTTTGCCTTGCTATACAGGTTTCCAATGTCTAATGCAACCACAGTTTAATGTAAGGATGAATTACCTTCTCCCTTGGAACAAAAGAACTTGGGTCAAAAATCGATAGCCTGGATTGCTCTCTGCACCTCTGCTTTAAGAACAGTGTCAGTTCTACCTCAATAAGACATAAACACACACAAGTATCTTCTGCTTTGTTTTCTTAAACATTATGATCTTTGCAGAGAGACAGAAAGAGGTGTGCTTCACTTCTTAGAGACACATGACATATTTATTCCTCATTTCCAGGCCTGAGAAAGAATTCAAGCAGCTAATTCACAGGATTGAACCACTACAGCTCTGACACCTCGGTCCAAGACCATGGAAGAGCACAACCTCCGACCCTGCCTGAAGGCACAGCATAAAGGCATGTGTAAGAGGCAGGGTTTTTAACAAGAGTAGCATAAAATTAAAAGTTGGCTATTAGCCTTTATGTACGCAAAGTGTGTATTTCCCAAGTAGGTTCAAGCACATGAAAAAAAAAAAAAAAAAAGATGTCTCTGTCATCAGGAGGGCTGAAAAGAAAGGCTGAACAGTGGAGGAAAAAAGGCTGGTGACAAGGGACCTTGGGATGCTGCACAGCTGCTGCAACTTTCTTCTTTTCCAGCGTGAAATGTCATGACATGAGCGGGAGCCACATTCAGCCATCAATATTTATAAATCCCAGAAACTACCAACTTGCTTTTGAGAGCAGATTTTTATACACAGTGCAACTCCAGCAAACTAAAAGACAAGCTTGATACCAAAATAATGAGAAATGAGATGAAGTTAATATACTGTAAGCCTTGGCTAAATCTGTTTGTCCTATTTATTCATTGCCTTGTTGATCTGGAACCTTTAAATAAGAAATCTGGCCTGTTCACAATTATTGCTTAATTAATCCTCCAAAGGTCTATGAATAATGAGACAAAAATAACAGCACCCATTGTAGAAAGAAGGAATATAAACAGAGATGAAATATTTTGTCTGGAGCAGGCACTTGTAGAACAAATATCCCCACTTCTCCTTTAGCAAATATAAAAAAAAAATAATCTCTTTCTTAAAAAAATGAAAAGGCTGCAAGTATAACTGTCAGCCAGCACCAAGTTGACCACCATCTAACCTGAGACAAAAAATTATTATCGTTTATGTAGGAACACCTTGGCTGATAGGGGCTGCTTGGCATCTCCCATGGCCAGGCCACAGGCTGGGCAGCGAGTGAGATACTGAGCTAAAGCTCAGTGTTTCCTTATTCGGTATCTGACCTCTGCATGTGTATGACTGAATTCATCCTTCTCACACATGTGCCTAGTGAGGCAACAGTTGGATGCCTGTTTCAAAAGGGGGAAACGTAGCATAGACATAAACAAAGAGTGGTTAAATGTCTTGCTGGTATTGCAGGAAAAAAAGGTCACACAGGAAAGATGTTGAGGAAACTGCTCTCATTTCACTAGCTTACTAGGGGGAAAAATAAATAAATATATATATATATATATATATAAAAGAACTCACTAGTTCTTTAGGTGAAAATTTTAGGTGAAAGTTTCCCAGGACAGCACCTGAGCAGTAATGAAAAATAGCAAAAATTGGGGCTTGAATGAATGATCCCTACAACTATAACACGCTGTGAATGAAAGTCCAGCTAATGCTATGTCCTGTCTAGCCCTGGCTCCATACAGTTTTATATGGTGTGAGGCTTGGTCTGGAAAACTCTCATTTACACACATACTAATACCTGCAAACGGAGCCTGGAGGACTGGCAATATTTCAGCTAGCAATGACTATAAACCCCATTATCAGAGATTCCCAAAGCAAAGCAGCCTCAGGTTGGCAAAAACATTTCGTTCTGCTTGAAAGGAAAGTCTATTCCAGCCGTCATCAGGGCACTTTGTTTCTTTGCTTGCAAAAATATGTTGTTTCCTTTCCGGGAAGATCCAATACTCCTCAGTGGTGATTAAAGGTGCAAAGAGGAGTTACCTCCTTGCTCTGGACTAAGAATAAGCCCCAGGAGAAACAGGCTACACCTATGTGAGAAAAAGAGAAGAGGATTGCTGTAAGCTTCTAAGGAACCTGGTGACCCATTTATCCAGAAAGTCTCCATCCATGCTCTTCTTCGGCTTGTCCAACTTCATCATACATGTCTGAACTCTTCTCAGAAGACTAACATGAAGCAAAATGGAGAGGTCCATTGTGAGAAAAGGATTTGAGGGGGCAGGGGGGAAATCAAGGGAGAAGGGGAGACCTCCAGGGAAAAAGGAAGAGGTCAAACGACCAAGGCATTCTGAAGATGGAGTCCTTTATCTCACTGAAAGGCAACACGCAGTGGGCACTGCCCAGCTAGCTGGGACCCAAACTTAGGCTCTTCTCAGCCCTATGTTTTTCTAGCAAAGTGAGAAGTCCAGCATATTGCTGTATCTTATACAGAATAATGCTGCTCTACTGGATGTGCCAGTGGAAAAGGTCCCACATCATTGCTGAATTAATACATACAACAATATCAGTTCAGGCATTGCCAGTCTGTAGAAATTGAACCCCAACCACACACTTGCCCTAGGTGCTGAGGAAGGTCGGCCAGATGCTAGGCTAACTGGCAATGTGATAACATGCTGTTTAATTCTTTCCTCTAGCATGAGGGTGGGAACCCTCTTGAATGCAGGCGCTCTTCAGTTGTACTTTTTGCTGTAGCTCCTGTTGCCTCCATGTGGAGTGGGCATTCTCCTGCTTCTTGGGCTAAAATGTCTCAGTGCCCTGCCTCAGAGAAAGGGGCTACCCTGCAGTTTGCTCCAGCCCGATCAAAGCAGGGCAAATGCCAAAGTAGGAGAAGATTTTGTATTCTGAGATAATAACAAGAGACAGTGGACTAAAGACAAAATAAGCCACTTACCAAATTTGCCTTCCTATGATGGGTCATCTTGCAGTGAGGAACAAAGTCTGCACATTCACTTTTTATTTTCCTAGTGCATCAGTGCGTTTCCCTTTTTAAGTAGTCCCTGCTCTTTCTCTTCATGGACACACACTTGTTTTTTCTCTGAAAGGGTGAGCTGCCACAGAAGAAAGGTTGCAATCATTAAAATCCCACCTGCAAAGAGTGCAACACCCAGCACCATCCTGTGCAAGCCCAGAAGGTAGAAACGAGCCTGTCTGTCATGAAGCAACTGAAGGTTTGAGCCCTGTTCCCTTCAGACTGCTGATAAAAGCAAACCCAGGTGGGATCAGGCTATCAAAGAAAAAGGCCACTCTTTTAACTTAGTTATTTAAACCAGATTGAAAATAAACACCCAGCCTGGCTGAATGCTTTCAGAAGACAGAAAAAGGTAAGACAATGAGTAACTGCCATGTTCTCTCTCTACCTGGCATTAAACTGTGTGACACAGGGAACAGTCAGAGGCCTAAGCAGATTTGCAACCTGAATCAGCATGGATTCAGAAGCACCAGGATGTTTTGGGACTGAATTCCCTTTATAACTCCAGTCTCCTTGGTTGGAGAGAAAAGGAGGGGGGCACTCTATGTCCTACAGTTCAAGTAAAGCGGCTTTTCCGTGCTTCAGTCTGCAGCCAGGGATCAAGGAGTTGGATGGGATCTCCTAAGGAGCAGTGTATTAAGGATCAGGTGCCAGAGGCTCTGAAAACTTCCACACTGAGACTGTCAGCTTCTCTGCAGCTGGAAGTGCTGGATCTCATGTGACAAAAAGCTAGGCAATACTGAAGTGATTAAACGAGCTGCCCAAGGGAGAAGCCTTTCAAAGATGCATCCCCCCAGTCAGCCTGAGACTTCCCCTGTCTCTTGCCATCCCTCAGAACTGGGACTGCCTTTGTGCACCACCACAGCCCTTTCCACTGCAGCCAAAACCCATTGCACAGGCAGATGGCAAACAAAGTAACCATCCCATTGGTATACAGGTAGATCAGGACTGTCTTCCTCCATAAAAAGTGGAATGGCCCCAAAGCAAATGAGGTGTTTCTTACTACCTGCCTTAAACACCACTAGAGTGTGAATGAAACCAGCTTCTTGCTAGACAGCCGTGTTTCAAGTCCAGACCCGACACTATTGAACACTACCCGAACAACCAGCAGCACTCAGACTAGTCAATAAAAAGCATTACTAACAATCGCTCTTCTCCTCTAAGCCAAGTGGAAAAAAATGGTGCCACATTGTTGCTGAGGATATATTTTACAGCTAGCATCATCTCAATAAAATGCACGCGTTTCCCAATTAAGAAATGCAGTCCCCAGCGAGGCTTAGCACAGATCTTATGGAGCCGTACTCTGCATTGGTATGAGCTTAGTGCTGGTCAGGTCTCGTATCAAGCCAATTGCTACACCCAGCAGTGTCTCAGTGCCCCCAAACCAAAACTTGAGCATTAAACTAATTAGCAGTATGCTAGTGCTTTTATACATCCCCTGCAACCAGCAGGATAAAAGATAAATAAGTTGTTAGCCTCTCCTAAAGGCTTCCAGACTATTTATTTATAGACTCATTTACAGGTGCCCTTCACAGAAGCATCTGACCTTTTCATAATGATTACTGAACCTCTCCCATAAAGTCTGTGCATAATGAGACAGCATTATAGTGCCCATTTTAAAGAGATGGGAACATGGACTGAAAGCAAGTAAATGAAATGATCTGGTTGCAGAAGCAATCTGTTCCACAGACACGTGCCAAACAAAGATGCTGTTACTCTATCACATCTCCTTTAAAAACCACTCAGACTGCTCTGGTGCTGTTGGAAGAACCTTGCAAGATTCTAACAGCTATGGATCTGCATTAGACCCAGCAACGGCAGGAATAAGATGCTCACAGTCAAGCCCTCTCATCAAACACCAGCAGCACCTTCTGATTACTGTTCCTCTTTGTGGAATGGACCTATGAGAAAACCACAGTTTTGAGGATGGCTTGCCTTCCAGTCTCCTAAGTTGCTCTTGGCACACATCTCAAGGTGGGCAAAGGTTTCCTCTGCCTGGAAATTAAGACATGTTGGAAAGTCAGAGCAAAGCTTCATTTCAGCCCTTCGAACAACCTCATCACTCACAATATTTACCTTTCATTTGGTATCAGTGAGACATAGGTTCCTGTACTGACACTTGCCCATAAGAAACAACCACAAATTGGATTCCTTTCTGCACTACCATGCTGGAAAGTTTCCAGATGATTGTTTTTCACAGGCAAAGATGCCGTCTTCTCACCAAAGCAAACACAAAAAGATACTGCTAGAGCTACGTCTGGGGGATGAATCGAACCTTTCTATTGCTAAAGGATTACTGATTTGAAGCCTTCATCCCAGAGCACTGAGAATCACCTGATGAAACCAAAGACATGTGAAATCTCACCGACTTTCATTATCAGAACAGAAAGAGAGACCTAAGATCAGATGCAAACCAAGCACTGCCATGTCCTAACTTTCTGCTTTTTGCCACACAAGCAGGTGACATCTCTGCTAAAAATTCTGTGAGAAATGTAAGAAACATAAGGGACCACCCCCAAAACTCCTTCCAGGTTGATGTTTATGCTAGAGTACTTTTTGTCCAAATTCAGACTAAAAAAAAAATCAAGCCTGAAAGTTTCTCCACTGGTCAGGAACAGCAGCATGGGCATAACATCTCTCCCCTGAAAGTAAGTTGTTAGCAAGTCGCTGGAAATGTCCTCAATTCTGCTCTTGCCCAATGTTGAAGGACTGAACTACTGAGGAACAAAATTTTCTCTTAAGCTCTGTTATCAACAGCCTCTTTTCCCATATACGGGATCATGAAATAGTGGAGGTGGGTAAATCTGGCCCATTTCTTTTCACACCAAAATAGCTTCCAGAAGAGTGTGAAATATCCCCTCACTTCTCATGTCCCAGAGCACCACGTTTGAGGCACCCAGGGATTCAGCAGCAATGACACTACAGAAACTCACCCAGATAGCAAAGAATAATCCCAGCAAAGTGCGTCAGACTGCTTGGAGGCAACTCTTTTATGAAGGATTTCATGACCTCGTGGGAAGCTATTGCTCTGTCCCTATACAACATGTACAAGTTATTAATGGATATTTATCTTCCAAAGGAAAGAACAGGAAGAATAAGTGTACAGTTTAACTGAGAAAAGAATGACTTTTTAAGTATGATGAAGTGATCACAAGCACTTTTAAAAGGGTATCTTCTGAAATATGCCATGCTTTACCTAAAAAGAGCTGGATTCTTTTGGGTGCCCCATACAGCCAACATGGCAAACTCATGACGATGCTGACAGAATCAAGAGGGGCGGGGAGCAAAAGAGGAATGGGTGAGTACTGCAAGTGCCCAGTTTATTTAGGTATATTTGAAAAGAGTCAGGAGGTTGTTTTCCACTCAATGCTTCTTATGACTGCAAACAGAATTTAAATTTCAAGATAAATGCTATGTTTAAAACTCAAAATGTCAGTGACTTAGGTCAAATAAAATTCTTTCAATAAACTGGGGTCGTCTTTTCTTTCAATGAGAACAACCAGAGGTTTTAATTACCTTTTTTTTCCTTTTTTGACCTGTGAACAAAAAAACATGGTACTCATACGGTTCTGTTCTACATTAAGGTTTTGTACTAATGAACTATTTAGGAGCTAGGATTTCCATCCCAAATGGTTAATGATTTGATTTTATACTGTAGTATTTTAATTGAAACAACCTCTAAGGGCATTGCCATACAAGTAACTCCAGACATCTGTATCACATGAAGTAAACCAAATTTTCAAGTAGCCGCTCAAAAGCTACATACAGGACACAGCCCTCACCTTACATTTCAGCCTGGTATCAGCGAGGGAAACAGCACCATCATATTGTGTTAGATTATATGGCTACTCATTTAAAACAGTGCAGTTCAGAGGTTACCTTGCTATAAAGTATTTGTTTTTATTGCCTTCCTCTTTTGATACTTTGAAGAAAGGTAAGGGTAAGAGAGGGACACATATAAAGCAATTTTATTGTCTGTGCACTCACTGGGTTACACAAAGATTCAGTGCTTGCTTTCAGCTTTTTTATTATTACTTTTTAAATAAGAAAAACGTTGCAGGAGACACGGAAACTGTTATGATTATTTGTTCAATTGACATGATGCCTCTTAGGCTAGTTTCTAGTTTTATGCTATCATTTTGGCAAATAAAGATTAGACTATTTCCAGACCAAGGTGGATGCGTTAAGCCCCCTTGCAATGCCTGCAGAAACTGAGTAACTAATGAAGGAAAAATATATCTTTGGGATCTAGACTTGGCCACAAGTGTACCCTTGCCAGGGTATTTAATGAATATTTTGCTGCTTTGTGCTGTTTGCTAGATACCTGCCCTCCAACAACTGCAGATTCTGGAAAGACTCTGTAATCACAAGAGTTTGTGCTGTAACAAGCAATATTTTAACTAAAAGCTCAAAAATATTTTTGGCGGGTCTTAAAGGCAATTTATTCTGCAAAGAAAGACTTTCTTGTACTTCTAAATCTTGCTCTCTTTTTTTGACTTTTTTTTTTTTTCCTTAAAGATGTAGTGTTTTGCTCCAATTGAGAAAAGAACCTGCTTGTAGAAAGTGGTGGGGAAAAGGGAAGAGACAAAGCAAGCCCAACCTTTTTCTATTTACAGCATTTCCAGTGAAAACCATTAAATAGCAATAGCTGGTCTCCTGAGCCAAGTAAGTCCAGGCTAAATTTTTACTGAATGGAGCTGACCTGAGCTGCTGTCACACAGCAGCACTGCAAGCAGCACATCTGCAGGTGGCCAGTGAATATGAATTCGCTACACATCATTGCTAAATTCCTCTATGACCATACCCTTACCTCCATCCCAGCCAGCATCACACCGAGGCATCAAGGCACCTTTGCCTTGCCTTTAAGAGATGTGCTTCTGCTCTTGGTTCTTGGAAGCGCTGGCTGCAAGAGCTGGGGATGCCTGGGCTCAGCTTGGGAAATATGGACCTATACTGCACAAAAACACAGGCTCAAGACCTGGTGATGGCACAGTGTAAAACACACACCTCTTGTGTTCAATGCATGGGACTTAAAAGGAATGAAGGAAGCTTCAACTGGGGTCCTAGAGCACAGCATCAGACCTACCCCTCCAACCCAGGAAGATAACCTGCAGTACTGGTTACCCTTGCTAAAAGGCTGGGTGCAGAGTCCCAGACTCCACTGAAGTGCTCCTAAACCTATTTTTAAGTTTTAAGTGGCATTTAAGTCGTCAACAAGGTTTGTTCTAGACCCCGTATTTCACCCGCACCAGAGCAGTCCAGTATTTCTTGCTTATATGAGCATTTCAGTGTGATTGACTTTGGGTAGCAGGGAGCTGAAGTCATGCCAGACCTGTTTCATTCTGACATTTATTTGTGCAATGAAATTCAAGGATCTTTTCTTTTCTCTGTTTTTTCTATGTGCTTCACTCAGTACTCTCTCTGTGACATTAAAATCCATCACACTGCTGGCCCTGGTGTACCCATTAGATTGTACGTGCCAACAATGCTAGAGCTCCGTGATGGGGGAAAGACAGCCAAAAGAAAACAAATATATGTGGCCTGAGGAAGTAAATTTTAATTTCTTCTTAAGCTTTCTCTGATTTAGGGCAAGATTCTGTTGCCCTTAATCATGCTGCGATACACTAACCTCCCTCTCAAGGAGGCAATGAATAAATGCCATGCAGCCAGAGGCACTTCTCCTCCCATTCATTCGAGCGCTGCACAAGATGCCAGAAGCAGCTTTTGGTAGCATTAACCTGCCCAACAGAGAGGAACATCCACAAAAAGAGCCATTTCCTCAATTAAAGAAAATTAGAGGGACAATTAGAGAGAAGTGGCTCTTTCCCACTCCTGATTACTGACAGACACACAAAGCCACACAGCTCACAGGTCTGGAACAGAAACCATCTAGTCCTCTAACATTTCCCGTACAAACTCCTGCATTTCTTTTTACTGTCCTTTCCCCCCCACATCCAGAAATTGGTTGAAATGGAGTCCCTGTGGCCGATGCCTGTAATTTCAGAGCCCTCCTGCGTTGCTGATGAGTAGTCAGTGGAATGAGCCTTCCTCCTGTGTGAAGGAGAAAGGTCACCTGAAGGACAATGCAGAAAAGCCTCCCCATCGCTACCTGCATGCCGTTGGAGACAGAACAAACATCAGTCCCCACTGTCACAAGTCCTATTAACCTTCAGCAGTCACTCAGCGTGCTCACAAAATGCCATACAGGAAGGCAATCCATATAACCAGCGTTTGAGTGTACGGTGGCAATCAAGCATCGCCAAGGCTATGTGCTCTCAAATGTAAAGCAGCACAGAGGCAGGAAGAGCAGTATTGACATTTAGGGGCAGATATGCAATGATGGCTCACTTAAGCTACATGAGGCTAGCGATTCTGCTGCTAATTTTGTCTGAGACCTTTTACATGCAGTTCTAGGTGATTTGTGTTCAATTTGGCTTGAACTTCATTCATAGCCAATGGTCCAAAATAATAGCAAAATGAAATAGCTGAGAGCAAGTGCTCATTTTCATTGTGTCTCTTGGATGTGAGTGCCATTAGCATTCCTGGGTTCACCATACTGCAAATACAACATGCGTGTGGCAAATGACACTGGGTAGCCATAGTTCTGCTCTGACAGAGTTTAGCTCTGTTATTTCCAGTTAGAGACAACTGGTCCTAATGGCACCCAATTCTCCACACCCCGTAGGTCTGCAGAAAAGTCAGGCCATGATCAGGAAAGACGTGACATTGTTTTAGTTAGAATATAGATGTTCAAGCTTGGTCTTTAGTTGATCCCCATCAAATGAAGGGTCTCTTCAGTACGGAGGGAAGTCTGCTGTCCACCTGAGTCACGGTGTTTTAATTCAGGCAGTATCAGCAAGGACAAAGGTGACAAAATACAGAGAGGGGGAAAAAAAGAGAAGCAAAAGTCTCAGGAAAGAGTTAAATGGAGTGAGAAGGCTCAAAATAGATAAATGAGATTTACCTGGAATAACAAAGTAATGGGGAGAAAGAGGTAGGAGAAGAATACAAAGTGAGCAGCAAAGGAGTTCACAGAAAAAGAGAGAAATGAAAGATGGTTGGGAGATACTGAGAAAGCTGAGCCACACATGGAAAGGAACAAAAGAAGAGAAAATTTAGACAAAAATGGAAAACAAGCCATACCTCTGACTACTGCCTTCTTCCTTCCTGAAAGCTATCTGAGGTTTTGCATGCAGCTCCGTTACCCTGGCCCTGCGTTTAGGCTGTTACTCTAAATGAAACACGAAAAGTCAAAGAAATGACAGGGCACATTCAAAAATGGTGTCCAGTTCTGGGCAAAACACACCTCTTTGTTGATGATGTCTGTTACCACTGTGAACAAGTTGCAGCATGCAGTTTACTGAGCACATGGTATTTTGCAGGACCAGACAGCTGAATCTCTTTGCAACTTGCTGTGTCAAGCAGTGCTACCTCTAGATAGCAAAGCCTGATGATGCTACCCTCCTTTTCTAGCAATGACTGCTCTTATCTACCAAGGCAGAGTTGCAAACACCAACCCTCACCTTCCCAAATAGCTTTTATTTACTTTGTCCCATTTGCAAAATGTTTCCTCTGGAAAAAAGATGGAAGTGTGATGGAGAGTACCTGAAAGGCAGTTTTTGAGCCCTACTTTCTTATAGATCTCCATTGATGAAGGAGAAAATTCAGGATGAAGCTCGTCCTTCAGCTCTGGTGTTTATAGAAGTGCTCTTTCTTGTGCAATCTCTGCTTGTCTTTTGCTGAGCTTAAACATCTTTCCTCACTGAGGACACTGACAGAGACTTTTGGCCAGACAAAACTTGTAAGAATTGACATACTTGTCAGATTTGTTCAGATTTGGTCAGAGTAAGAATTACTGGGAAGGAAAAAAACAGAAGAGGATTACTACATACGCCCCGTTTCCTTTGGAAACCAAGCTAAAAGCATTATAGATAGGCTTAGAAAATAGTTACACCCATTAATCTTTGATTGACCTTCCTGATGCTATCAAAACTGAGAGCAGTGAACCATGTGTTTTCCATTTGATTTACTGTGTTCTTGTTCAATAGGTTAAAATCTAGGACACGTCTTGAAAGACAACTGTTTGGCTAGGGCAACCAGAAACTGTCTGTTTGATGACGCTCTTCCACACTACCTGTAAGTTTTCGTAAAGTGCTTGCCCTCTCCTGATGGCAAAGGAGCTGCCAGCTCTGAAGAGTCACAGCTCAGTGACACAAGTCTGACTTGCAAAACAGGAGTTGTCACTATTGCAAACCAACTTCCTGGCTCCTTTGGCATCTCATGTCATTAATAGGGCTAATGAGGATTTGCCTACGTTAGGTTCAGAAAGTCAGGGAAGAGTTTAAGGTACTTTCAAACTCTAAGTGCTTCTCACACCACACCAAATTTCGGCATATATGATAATTCTGAATTCTGAAATAGCAGACTGGTACAGTAAATACAAGTATCCAGAGGCAGACAGGCAGGCTAAAGCTGCACAATTCAAAAACACAGTGCCAGAAATCACTTCTGGGCACGGGAGCCTGATGGTCAGCTACGCTACATCTGCAGATTGGCTCCAGCATGCTTTGGCCTGTGCCAACAAGGCATTTCCCTGATTCTGCTCTTAGCACAGCCCAGGAACTATGTCCAACAGGCAGTTTCCATGTGGGCATGCAGCTCAGCTGAAGGAGTTTGACAGTATGGACAAGGTCAAGTCCTGCCAGCTGGCCTGAGAGCCAAAAACCTCACTCTGCTACTGTTTAATCTACTAGCACAGATGTAGCCCACAGCTGATGGGAGCTCTGACAGGGCTCGCTTCCTCACATGCCATCCACCATTTACTTTCTCCAACTTGAATCCTTGAAAAGATGTCCTGTTCTTCAAGGACCACCATCCTATAATGTCCTACCTTTCCAACACATATATAAAACCACCCCAAAACACAACTCTAACTGAAAAATTCATCTCTCTAGATTGTAGTTACCAATTCTTTCCCAGTTCCTCTATTTCCAAACAAGGTGGGTAACATTTTACAGAGATTCAGCTGTTTCGTCTGCTATCAGGCTCTTGTAGGTGCCTCTGTATTGCTGTATTTTAATACAATTTGCACACATAGGGGGAAATATTGCCAGTTCATAGTTCCAAGGAGTAACTGCACAACCTGATATAGCTAGACATCACTGGCTAATGCTTACAGAGGACTCTAAGCAGTCAGTAATCCTAACAACAGAGTGAAATATTTTGGTATGTTTAATCTCCATTTGATAAGTCATGCAGCTGCATTTGAGAGGGTGACATAGATAAGAAAGAGGAAGTTGAGACCAGATTTCAGATCGGATTGTGCATGACATCAATTTAGAAGTACATTGATAAGATTCATCATTCCACTGAGCTTACACTGTTCATTATAATTCCTATGGATCCATGAGCAATTGCTAATTACACTTCAGATATGTGACAGTCAGTATGGCAGATATAGGATCACCATCAGAAAAATATATTAAACATTCAAGGAATAGAAAAATCAAGGAAATGATGAATAAGCCAATTTTAACACCTTTCAGCTAGCTGTACATCTCATATCCATTAAATGTACCAGTTTGCTCCACTGGCAAATAACACATTATTATCGTAGAATCATAGAACAGTTTGGATTGGAAGGGACCTTTAAAGGTCATCTAGTCCAAGCCCCCTGCAATGAGCAGGGACATCTTCAAGTAGATCAGGTTGCTCAGAGCCCCATCCAGCATGTCCTTGAGTGTTCCCAGGGATGGGACATCTACCACCTCTCTGGGCAACCGGTTCCAGTGTTTCACCACCCTCATCATAAAAAATTTCTTCCTTATATCTAGTCTGAATCTACCCTCTTTTAGTTTAAAACCATTACCCCTTGTCCTATCGCTATTAGCCCTGCTAAAAAGTCTGTCCCCATCTTTCTTGTAGGCCCCCTTTAAGTACTGAAAGGCTGCAATAAGGTCTCCCCACAGCTTTCTCTTCTTCAGGCTGAACAACCCCATGCCTCTCAGCCTTTCCTCACAGCAGAGCTGTTCCATCCCTCTGACCATTTTTGTGGCCTCCTCTGGACCCGCTCCAACAGGTCCATGTCCTTCCTGTGCTGAGGACCCCAGAGCTGGACACGCTACTCCAGGTGGGGTCTCACCAGAGCAGAGTAGAGGGGCAGAATCACCTCCCTCGACCTGCTGGCCACGCTTCTTTTGATGCATCCCAGGATACGGTTGGCTTTCTGGGCTTCGAGTGCACGGTGCTGGCTCATGTCCAGCTTTCAATCCACCAGTACCCCCAAGTCCTTCTCTGCAGGGCTGCTCTCAATCTCTTGATCCCCCAGCCTGTATTGATACCAGAGGTATTCCTTAGGAACAGGAGTTAAGCAGAATGACATGCATTCTGAGGATATTCCCACAAACCTCTCAAGTTCTTTATAAAACAGCATTTAACTTTAAAAAGAAGTCTGTTTCAGAAGAAATTCTATGATGCATCCCTAAGTGAATGCCTGGTTTCATAGTTCACTCAAGTCTATTACTTCATAGTTATTGTATTGTCACAGGTGACACATACTGTTGTTTTATTTAAGATGTTTTTTCTTCTTTTTAATTATCTCTTCTGAAAGTGAGTCATTCAATGAGAAGTAACATCACTGAAAATATGCATTCCTGCATAGTTCCACCCTGTTGGCTGGCTTTGCTGATGTCTAATAAGATGTAAGTTTTCTTACTGTCAGGATGCTGCTGTACGATGTTGCTTCACTGCAATCAGTGCTTTTGGTGGGAGCAATACTGGATCTCACTCTCTTGATGTCTGACCACATATCTTATAGGAGCTTAATTGCTTCTGTGCACCCTTGTGTTAAATTTGGTTAAAGGTGGCAAAAGAATTCAAAAGTTATATATGAAAGGGGGGAGACTCAAGAAAAAGGCAATTCAGTGTGCTTGAGCTCATTTCTTCAAGAAACTTTCAGAAGAAAGACAAGGAATGGTGTTGCTCTTTAATCTCACAACAGCTGATACCTCGGTGCATAAAGTCCTTACCATGCCTGCAGGAGCCCTGCACAACATTTGACTCTATCCAGGTCATTCTGTGTGTCCAAATGACGAGATCCCTCACTTACAGTGGTTTTCAAAATCACTGATCTTTGAGTACGTCTATAGCATGAACTGGCTTGATTTTGAAAACACCACTCATAGCAACTCCATCTTCCAGCTGAAGAATCCATGTGGCCCAAACCACATGAGAAAAAGCAGATGTTAGGAGATGTAAGGGAGGACTTTGCAGTGTCCTTAGCTCTGGGTGAGATCAAGTGGCAAAGTGTTGACATCTTGAACATTTTTAGAGCTGAGAGATCATTTCCCAGCTAGTTTCATTGGTTTTCAAAATCAGGCTTGTTTGTCCTGGCGCTAACATGAGGTGTGAAAATGAGGTATGTACTTATCCAATCTTAGTGATCAGGCTTGTCAGCCTGTACTCCACGCTAACCCAGTAAACTTGGCAGGCTGCAAATCTGCCTTACTAACTTCTAATAGTAACCCTTGTCCACGGTATTATAATACCAGTTCAGCCATCAGAGAAAAAACCTGTTTTCTGGGTCCTGAAGGACTGAACGGTTCTTGGACTTTGTCTTCCAAAGAGGGGGAAAATAGACAGACAGACTTCTGTTCAGGCTGCCACATAAACTGCACTTCCAAAAAAATTCTGCAAGAGCAAAATGTATAGAAACTGAACAGAAAAAATTACTTCTGTTGAGTCTGCAGTCTGAGCCATGGCACTATTTCAAGGCTGAAAGACCACAAAAGCTAGATGCTCCTGGACTGTTTTGGCATTAAAGATGTGGCCAAGATAAATAGCCAAGCTCTAAGAGTGTTTTCACAGCTCACCCACAGTCTGGCAGCTGGGCCTCGCTAAAACCCCAAAGCATAAAAAATTGGCTCATGCCACCTGCCAAACCCAAAATTCAAACAGTGGAACTAGCCTGGGCAATTAGGGAGAAACTTACCACCAGGCAAAGGCTGCATGCTGTATTCTTGCAGCAAAAAGAAAACCAGCATTGTGATTAGAGTATCTTAGTATTAATTTATGGAGCAGGGAAATCTATGTAATCAACTTAGCAAAGAAAGGGAGGTCTGAAGCACCAGGTTTCACATTTTTTCAGAGATTCAGCACACAGCTGTTGCCCTTGGTCTTAATGAGGTGAGGAAGATGGGATTTCACCGCTGCTGTCACAAGGGTACAGATCGCTGAGGATTCCTGCGGCCAAGCATGATTTCTCTATTGGAACATTTTTCAAAAATTTCCTCCCCTCGCTAACCCTCCCACAAAATACATGTGTCAATGCTGCTGAATTCATTCAGATTCAAGATGCTAAGAAGTTCAAAAGAGCCAATGATGTCAAGATTTTGCAAAAGGAAGCACTGTTGTTTTTTTTCAGATTGAAATAACATTTTTTCTGTAAAATTAACTATTCAGTGTGCATTTTAAAATATGCAAAAATTGAAACCCAAAGTAAACAACTAGACTCAAATTTCCTTTACTCTGGGCTTGGGGAAAACAGAACATTTTTAAACCCGACCAAAAATTCAAATGTACTGCAGTGAAGCACTTGACTACCACAGCAACAGGGTAGGGGGTACACAGAAGAGACAGATGGAGAAGTGGGTAGGATGGGATTCTCATGGTGTTTCTTAAGCCATACAGAGATCAAACAAAAAACAGGTCCAGAGAAGACAAATCCTGAAATCCAGCTGAAGTGTAAAAGTCTTTGTTTTGCTTACTGCCTGGAGCCCTTTCACTGACCAGGGAAACATCTGATTTAATGGTCCCTGTTTCTCTCTGTCCCATCCAGGCTATGACTGCCCAGACCAGCAACGCCATGCTGACAAACCCAAACTCCCAGGGCACTGAAACTTTCTTCAGTTTCTAAAATCAAAGAGAGGGACACATGCTATACTAGGTCAGACCAGTGGTCTAAGTAATACTACAACAGCAGGCACCTTTGAGGCTTTTTAATTTCACTAGTATCTCTTGTGTCACAAGAAAAGTATAAGGAAGCTCATCCTCATCACTAGTGCATATCTCACCTGTTTGCTCCCTCCTTTCTTTCCTAGTCATTTTTTAAGTCTTTTTTCTAGATATTTTCTATTTCTTCCATTTGGGCAAGCTGCGGTAGGCCCACTGTAGGAAAGACAAGCTGCAGTGGGCAACCTGTGTCTCACTGCAAACAGCAGATGACAAGCAGCTAGACTATAACAACAGACCACGAGGTTGTCACTCGCACCCCATGATGTTTAGTGAAGGACCATATTCAGAGAGGATGAGCTTGGTATTCTCCTCTGCATGGGCGGGCAGGCTACAGCAGATGAGCCCTGTGCAGCCACAGTGATGCCTGTAGCCTGCAGCAAAGCTGGAACTCACATGTGGACATAGATCCACGTGCAATTTCTGCCTGGCTACTTCCACTGAGAACCTGATTCAACTACATTTGGCACTGGCACAGCACTCCAAAAAGCTCTAGGTAGAAAGGAAGGTGTTTGCAGAAATGAGGCACTGCCTAATCAGAAGCCTTTTCATGTGCCCTTTGTTTCATTTTATAAAGCAATAGTAATGTTGAAGCCCAGACATTGCACCTCAGCACTTCTACTCCTCCTGCAGGAAGGCTTGTGACAGAGCCGGTATGTCACCTTCTTGCTAATGAAGCAAAACCATCATCCAAAGTAATTTAAGCCATTCAGGATGGCCAAGTTCATCAAGACAGTGATGACTGTGACTGTGGTGACTGTGACTGTGATGACTGTGCTGAGACCCTAGCTGAAGCAATTACATTCAAAGCCTTTTTGCATCTTTTGTCAAGAGGCAGGAATGCCAGGCTGCAGACCTTAGGGGAAACAAACTGCTCTCTGGAGCTCCTGTCTCTCTCTAAGGCTCGAGACAGAGGTTATGGTGTCTGATTAAAGCACCTCAAAAAAGTATCTGAGATTAAACTGGATAGGCAATGCTCTCTGGTTTTAGAAAGCTCAAGGGTCTTAGTGTTCATCAACCTGAAGTGATCCCTGGAGAGGCACTGGAGCTTGCATGGCCAGTGACAGTGTTAACACTGATCATCATCTCATTGCTGCAGCTGTGGCTCTGCTTTTCTATGCACCACCAGAGTCCGGCCCTACACTCATATAAGGAATCACAGAGCAATAATTTTGCAGTCTCCATCAATAAGTAGAAGGACGCAACATGCTGGATACTGCTAGCTGCAGTTTGTCTCTGGTTGGCAAGATACAGATGCTTCAGGTTTCTTTCTCCTTTTGCATGCCTCCTCCAAAACCAGAGAGCAACTCATGGTCAGCACTGTTTAAGGTGGTGGGGATCCGCTCTCTTAGCAGCAGCTGTTCTGATTTTCTGTCTCCTCCTGTATTTTTTCCAAAAGGCCAGGTAATTACTCAGGACTGAAAAATCTATGTCAAAGCAATCAGTAGTGTCACCTCGTTGACTTCAGAGAAATTGCAGCAGGAATTAATCTGACTTCACAATTTTTCCTTTCTCTGTAACAAATGGAATAACGTATGTAGATCCTGCCTGTAGGCAGCACCAAGCAAAAGGCCACTCCAACCACATCTGTGGGGCCTGATCCCTCTGAAATGACGTTTTTCTCATTGAATCCTCCCACACCTGCCAGCTAACGTTAGCAGTTGGACTGAAGCAGCAAGGCACCGAGATGTCCCCCGGCTCAGCCAAGGGATGCAAGGGGAGAGACGACAGGGTCCCTGCTCATTCTCCTCCTTCCCGGTCCGCAGGCTGAGATGGGCATCAAATGTCATTGCTGGAATTAGGGTCAGGAGAGAAAAAATACAAACACAAGAAAAGTTCTATTTCTGAATTTGTGGAAATCCACACAATTCACCTTGCTGTCTAGCCTACCTACAGAGGAGTGGGGAGGGATTTTAGTAGAGAGCTTTGAAAGGCAGGTAAATAGATCTTTATCCTTACTCTAAATGCTACTTCATTTTTGCGCTTTCTATTCCCTGGAGATCCTTATAGTCTAACTGAAAACAGTCCGTTGAAAGAAAGGGAAGGACAGAAAAGGGACCGTAGTGGTAGACGTTAGTTTGTCAAGCAAGCCACCAAAGAAAGCGTGAAGAAAAAGATTTTCTCCTGGAGCAGGGGTGCTTGTTCATCATTTACCTCATGTGTTTACCCTTGGGCTATCATTATATTAGCGACATTTCCCCACTGAGCTGGAGCACCTGGTAACTATAGTAACCACATTTTCATATCTGCCCATAAATTCCCTCGGTTCCAATTAGGGCACTCATTTATAACAGCAATAACAACACAGGAGAAACAACAGCAGACTTAGCTCAGATGCAGTCACCTCTCTCTCCCTCATGTCACAGAAATGACACGTATCTGAGCAGTTCTTATACCATAAGATGTTGCTTATGGCACAAAGCCTATCTTACCTGCCATGTCAACTGCTTTGTATCCATCTGCTACATTGTCCATACCTTCTCACTTTCTAAAAAGTCTGTTCATCAGCCTTCCCGTTCAAATAAAAACCTGACTCATCTCCTTGCCAGCAAGCTTCACACTAGGCTACATAAACGTGTTTTTCTTGATAGAAGGAAGAATTCACACCCAGCCTACAATGAAATCGCACACACAGCACTAATGCAAATTTTACAGACAGTAGGTGGATGCTATTACAAGCAGAAGGGCTAAGCAGTTCAACTTACAAATTTACCTATGCAATCTAGATAGCTATGAAGAGAGGATAAAGCACGTCATCCAAAACAAATGACAGGTAAATGATGAAGCAGCAGTGTGCAAGAAATCAAGACCAGGTAATAAACAATTGCAAAGTTCAATGGCTCAGTGTATTTCACCACAAATTATTTCCTTCTCTATGAAACAATAAAACTTGGTGAACAATTTGAAATCTGCTGACATGATTTAAAAAGATGGATGGGCTGGTAGGTAGTCGAGAGTGTTTGCTTTATTGTTCACGGAGTCACTGCTCAGAAGTACATTTGTTTTGGAGTCTATGTGAATTATTGTCAAAAAAATGACAAATCTCTTTCTCACTTTAGGCTACACTGTGCAGGCCTTACATGAATTTCTTTTGCTAGAAGAAAAAAGACATCACATCTGTGTATTGGCATAGATAAGACAGCAAAGCCCATCTCTGCAGAGATCAAGAGAGCAGGGCTTCAGGTTTTGGGGCATTTGTTGTCATCAGAAAATTTTCTCTTGCTAGAAAAGCATGTCAATTAGTATAACTTAACCACGACTGTCAACAAGAATATCTTCTCTTGAACCCTTATCCACTTTTCCTCCATGTCCCCTGGAGGCTGAGGAAACTGGGTAAGAAAACATACCAGAGCTTTTGCTGGTGCTGTTGGTGATTTCCACTTTGGAATATTAAATATCCCACCAGTTACGCTGCTTGCCTTCCCAGAGTAGTCAGTCCTTAAACAGGGAAAGAGACAACAAGCCCAGCAGTGATTTCATGTAAACAGGTGTTAGTCTAAGCTACAATGGCTTGATGACTGACCTCAGCCAGGATTTTGGGGACCAGATGATCCCCAGCAGACAGAAAGGGTGCCAACTTACATGAGAAAGCTATCCACATTCCCACTACCAGCATGAAAATTCAGGGGCATGTTAAGGCTCACTTTGATCATGAAGAATGGAAGGTATTTCACTGAATTTTTAACGTTGGGATCCACTGACATAAGAAGGGATGCTGTGGCTACACTCCACAAAGCTTCCCCATTTCTGAGAGAAATGGCACCTTCTTGGCTCGTTGAAGTGATACCTGCAACTGGTGAAAGCCAGTGTGTGTACCTCTCCCCTGACTCCCAAGTGGGTTTGAATCAAGGCTCAAAAACACCCTGGGCACAGCTGAGTGAGCCATCCTCAGACTGTACTTGTAAAAAGCAGGTAGGGTTTGTTCACTGCATACTATTTTCTTGCTTTATCAGCTCTTTACACCAAGTAATAAGAGCTTTCAAAGTGAACAATGTTGTGACGAGAAAATGTAAACTTTAGTGAATTGCCAAAGAAAGAAAGGTATTTTGCCAGTTTAGTCATCAAGCACCATTTAGAAGCATGGATAGAAAACATGTTGATAATCAAATTCTAATATATCCACAAAAATTAATTTAAGATGCTGCCAAACACGAAGCACAGTAACATTCAATACCACCTATATGTTTTTTCATTAAATAAGTGAAAAGTAATTTCAGTCACTGCCAGACTGGATTAATTTTTGAAGCCTCCCTCAGTTCATGAGATGCTGTTTGGGACTTAGGAGGAGACTAGCCTGTTGCAAGTTGTGTCACTCATTACTGTACCATCATTTCTCCGTTGATCTGTTATTTATTCAGGCTGTAGTCTGTTAAGGGAGACAGGCATCTGCAGTACGCATGATGCATAGTGAGGCTCCAGTCTCTATGGAAGCCTCTAAAATTGCCCATCATACTTTGCTTACTGGCTCTTCGCATTTTCATTACGAGGGAACACTCTCAAACTGTCAAAATCTTTCCAAACGACCCCCAGTAACCACTGTAGCCTAGAGTACTTCCTGGTTTATTAAATATTATAACCAGAATGTGAAAAATAGAATTTTTTTAGTTGATTCCACTAGTTAAGGAAAGCAAGTCTTTGACAGAAAAATAATTGCCCAGAAAATCAGGCAAAATACTAATTAAAAACAAGATTAAATAAACCATTTCTACGTGATCTCTTGAGCTAGTTTCATTGCAAAGACATCCTTTACCTGGCATAATGTGTGGCTTGTGAGACCCCCATGTAAGGTTAAGCGTTCCTTGGTTGTTGCCTGGAAACTGTGCCAATGACAGTTTGTTCTCATTAAGAGCAAATAATGCAGAATGACTGTTACAATTGTACATCTGAACGTTTACATCCATTTATTTTGGACATGTGTTTTCTCTCTAAAGATTCAAATTCTGAAATCTTACCAGAAGTGTTGGCAGGAAATAGGTTCCAACTTACATGCGTGAGTACACACAGAAATTAATTTGAAATTACCACTATTACTATTATTATTCTTTAGCCTAATTAGTGCTGAGCAGGGAACAATTGTCTTGGTTTTGGAGAGCTTTTGAGGTTTTCACAGTTTTTTCTTCCTGTTCTGTACCATGTGAAACTCAGCGCTTTTTAAAACGGTCCTCTGAAAAGTGGGAGAGACACCTTTTAAAGCTGCTCCTTGAAAAATGAGTGAGAAGAGCAGAAATCCAACCAAAAATAGCTACTGTACTGGGAACTGGGAAAGTCCTTCCTGGCAAGGAAAGCCCACAAGTTTAGTCCTTGCTTCACGGTTCATTGAAACCACACTGCTGCACTGGGCACAAATCAGTGATGCCTGCGCTCACCTGGGGACACGATTTAGGGCTTCAGGCTCACAGCTACCCGGGCAGCGCTGCCATGCCCCAAGCCTTACAACACATGCTTTTACCCCAGAAGATTCAGCTACTGAATGCGTTCATGCTCCAACTTAATTCAAACTCCTCTGAACCAAATGCACAAATTTCACTGTCTTGGTCATCCGTGGAGGCACCACATCTACTTTAACTTTGCCTGTTAATAAAGCTGTGGCCGCAAGCTGGCTCCCTCTGCTTTCCATTGAGACTTTCCTTTAAGACCAGGTGAAGCCATGGTCAACCATGGGAAGCGCAGAGCAACCAAAGCACCTTCTTTACAGTAATCAATTACAGCATGAAGCACCACAGCTACAATTAGAAGGGGTTTAACTAGTTCAAACCGCTGGCAAATGACAAGAAAAACCAATACATTTAGGACTGGGAGGAGGGCATCTATACTTACAGTATTCCAGCCAGTATTTCCTTGTGGGGATGAACGGGTGGAGAGGTGGACATATTTGTGATATTTAAGTGCCCCAGCTGGCAATCCTGCATGCTCATTTCACATTTTATCTGCAGCTTGCCTGTTACATCAGATTTGCCTTAGATTCATATAATCGATTTTGAATTGATCTGATGGAGGAGAGGAGTGCAGTGTTACAAGGAGCAGACATCTTATTGTGGCCAGAGTCAGGAAATGTCTGTTCCCATCAAGAGATCCACAGACTTTCACTGGAAGGCACCAGTATATTTAGCACCTATGCTAAATTTAACACTATATTTAGTAAAGTCCATCCCATCATATGAAATTTTCTTCTTTTTTTTACAAGACATATACCACAGATTGGGAGGAGCAATTAAGTAAGAATAAGAGGAAAAAAAGCAGACATTTTGGTTTAGCTTTTGCTTTTTTTTTTTTTTTTTTTTTTCAAAAGGAAAACCACACACCACATAAAAGATGATTAACAACAGGGAAACATCTTCCTGGATGGACGGAATTGCATGAGGTTGACGTACGACAGGTTAGTGACCCGTATTTCTGCAAAAAGGGAGAATTTATCCATTTTATTTCCTAAACCAAGATAAACTCCACTTTATGGAGAAGCTTACAAACAGCTGGATCAGCCAGCTAGATACCACCAGACAACAAGCAGATTTTATAAACAACTAAAGAAGTTTGCCATCTGGCAACGCTGGAAATAAGAGATGAGGGTGAACTCCATCCCATTAAGGGAAATGAAGACAAAGACTTATGCCAGACCACGAGGGATGCAGGCAAGACACCACTGGCAACAATGTTTTCCACAGAGTTGTTTCTCTTCTCCACCACTGCAAAATCAGTTTACAACCAAACAAACAGAAACTGCTTAAAGGGTGAATGCAAGATATTTTCCTTGTCCTCAGAAACTTTATGTTTCCCAAAAGCATGGAGCATGAGGGGAAATCTTTGGAAGAAAATACAGTTTTTCTTGCATAATAATGACTGTCCAATAGCTAAATTCTGTGCTCCATCTCAGATGTTCTCCTGAAGAGGACTGCAGAACTGAAGCTGAATCAGAGATCTATGTACAAAAATTTTGTGGAAATAAACCATCACATAGAGCACACTGGATCATGTTTGAGGCCTCTCTGGCTGCTGGAACAAGCACTAGTCGGTATATATGAGCTGGAATTATTAATGGCAAATAACATCAGCTGTAATTTTATGTCCTTTCTCTCATTGGCCATTGGAAATCAGAATATATTTGCAAGTCCAGTGTCATGCATGCTCATCAGATGGCTATAAGCAAGATTTTTCACACAATGTAGAATTTGAGACGTTTACAAAGCAGTCATTTGCTACTCACAATATATTACATCGAAGTTGCATCTGTCTTACATGCCTGGATCTCTTCTCTCCAGCTGGAAGACTGAAACTTCCTGAACAGAGAAATAGTAAGAAATGAATAAACAACATGTTCCCATGACAGCAACCACTCCTTATCGAGTGAGGTACTTCTATTCTTCCCATTGCAACAGTATGTCTTCTATTATAAATTCTAGCCTCGTGAGAAGACTCAGCACAAAGTCCCACTAAGATTTGAATCTGCATCATCTCATGCTGGCTGCCTGCCAGAAGGGAAATTTTTACCTGTGGCAACTAAAAAGCAGCCCCAGGTGTAGGCAAAATGAACTGCCATTGAACTGCAATGAGAATATGCAAATGCCATTTTGCAGCATTTGACCCCCTCCAGCGAGAATACTCCAGTGTCTTGTGCAAGACAAATAGACCAACCCGCTCAAAGAAAAGATTTTTTTTGCCAATTTAAAAGGTATTCTAGTTATAAATTAAAATTGTAGGATTGACTGAGAAAAAAAAATTAAAAAGGACATGTCTATAATTCCATTAAATCCATTTTATGGCCTGGTATTAACTCTGGTTCCTTCTACCCAGGGACAAGGGTGTCTACAGCAAGGGGCTTAATCTGGCCACTAACGAGTGTTTTTAGCCCAGTGTATCACCGCCACCTGCAATCCTTTTCTTCACACACATTAAAAGCAGACTTTTACATAGAGTAACTAATGCACAGCACCTTCCTCGGATACAAAGTCATAAGGCAGATGGATGGACATATGTACAACCGCAGCTAACTGCTAATGTAGCCATTAGCACTCAACAACATGACACCAGTTTGGGACATTTTCTGGAAGAATTTATTTTTATAAATAAAACCTTGGCATCCTGAGACTGATATAGTCATGCTTTCATGCAACCTGTGTGAGACATTTAAAGGGACACTGACCTCATTTTCCTTTCACCCCTCTCTGCTGAAGTTTCAATAATACTCCTTCCTCTCATTATGAAAATACTATATTGACATGAAAATTCACTATATGACTCTGAACTTCAAAACCTGCTTTCCTTTAACTTCCATTTTTTTAATGCAGGGGGACCGATTCCTGATGGAGGTATTTAGATTTTACTCAAGAAAATTCCTACACTGGCCAAAATCAAATTAAAATGGAAGAAGAGCAAATGAGAAAATACGATGAAAGACTACATAAGAAGTCTTCTTCCAAAATATGTGTCTCCATATCAGGAATGGACATGAGTACATATCCATCCACATATTTATTCGAGGTCCATCACTATGGACATCCTTCCATATGTGGAAGGACTATAAATTCAGAGCTTCAGTAACAGCAACTGAGTCTCCAGTACATAATGAAAGACAGATAAGTCCTGAGGTCCTTCCACAACTAAACTAGACAGGTGGTGAAGTGGTGCTGCAAGAAAACAAACAGGGTCCTCTCCTATTTAGAGCATTCAATTGGCAGCTGGTTTCTGGTTTTAGGTGATGTTGATGAGGCCTTCCCCAAGGGATTACCTCTGATAAAGCAGCTAGGTTAAAACTGTCAATGCATTACCAAACTTCAGAGGAACTGTCTTTGCCATTTGCATGTAAAGCCTGCCCTTTAATAGGATGGTGATATTGTTGCTTGCTGCTCATATATGCACACACGCATTCCAAAGGACTAACAGCTCTTTTCCAGGCTCCCACGTAAACACTTAACAGCCAGATTGTTGCTGAAGAAAGAATAAAAAAGTTTATTTTTAAAAATCACTCATTCATAAATATTTTGGGTTTTTCAACATTTACCTAGCACTATTAATAAATAAATAAGTAAAATGGCTTTCCCCCACAAAATCAGTCAGTTTACAAAATTTGCAGTAGAGCTTTAAATTATTTTTTCCATCCTTGGCTTTTTTAACAGCTTGTTTACTTCTCCCAGGTGAAGCCAATGCATAGCTATACGGGAAAAACAAAGCACACAAGGAAAAGACTCTTTCAGTCATTAGGTCTTTTTCATTGGCAAATGTCCCTGTGTTTTCATCTGTGAACTTTCTAAGGTAATGGCCAATCTCAAACCATGTGTTGAAGTAATAATTTCATGATAAAACTAATCTTTCCAATAAACAGGTCTCTGAAACACTCTACTTTTCATTTTCAAAAAGCCAGAAGGATTATGGTAGTGATTTGGATATCTGTTTTTCTAAAATTGTCCTCCAAGTCTTCCTTATTCTAATGTAATGCTCAGAATCTTTAGCAAATAGGAATTGCATCTAGAAGAGAAGGAAAAAAATAGAGCAAAAACAAATGTAACCTTAGAAAATCACTGATGTAAGTAGTTTCATTCCTTGTACTAAAAACCATTTGAAAACTAATCTACTGCATATTCTTTCCTTTCAGAAAATGTAAATTGATCTTTCAGTTTGAATACCTGTCAAAGTACAACCACTATAATGTTGATAAGTCATTTTGTTCGTCAGTTGATAATGTCTGATATACTGCAAACTTACATGTAGCTCCACAAGAACTGCTGGACCAGATTACACCCAAACCAGGGTGGGGGATGTTCACTCTTGGAGAATTTGGCAACAGCATGAGCGAGGAGTGTCTTTCTCCCACCAGCACCTCCCAAAGTGGCATGAGAAGACATCACAAATAAAGACAACTAAATCAGGTTATGATAGTTCCCAACTTAGTGTTCCACAAACTGTTGCCATGCCCCTTCCATACAGTGAACGGGGAGGATATTATCAGCTGCCAGGAACCTAAGGATGCGTAAGAAAAAAGTAAAAAAGTGGCAGCCAGTGTTACTGGGACATTCTGGACAAGTTCACAATGGTGCTGCTACATAGAGGCCTACTTCAAATACCATAATATTTAATATCCACTCTGGCAAAACTGGATGACACTATGGCTTACTTTACCAAAAAGCACTATTTAAAAAAAAAAAAAAAGAAATCCTAAATACCTTTTGATTTCAACCACTTCACTTAAAAATTCTGTTCTACATTGTGGATTATGCCAGTTTCAATAATATCGCCCACTATGAGGAAAAAAAAAAAAAAAGAGGCTTTTGAGAAGGCACAGAAATATTGGCTACCTGCTGCCCTTTTTGCTTGTTTCTTGTGGTGGGTTGACCCTGGCTGGATGCCAGGTGTCCACCAAAGCTGCTCTATCACTGCCCCTCCTCAGTGGTGCAGGGGAGAGAAAATATAACAAAAGACTCATGGGTCAAGATAAGGACAGGGAGAGATCACTCACCAATTACCATCATGAGCAAAACAGACTTGACTTGGAGAAATGAGTTTAATTTCTTACCAATCAAATCAGAGTAGGATAATGAGAAAATAAAAACTAAATCTTTCTTAAAACACCTTCCTCCCCACCCCTCCCTTCTTCCCAGGCTCAATTTCACTCCCAATTTCTCTACCTCCTCCCCACCAACAGCACAGGGGGATGGGGAAAGGGGGTTGCGGTCAGTTCATCACACGTTGTCTCTGCCGCTCCTTCCTCCTCAGGGGGAGGACTCCTCACGCTCTTCCCCTGCTCCAGCGTGGGGTCTCTCCCACAGGAGACAGTCCTCCATGAAATTCTCCAATGCGAGTTCTTCCCACGGGCTGCAGTTCTTCATGAACTGCTCCAATGTGGGTCCATTCCACAGGGTGCAGCCCTTCAGGAACAGACTGCTCCAGCGTGGGTCCCCCGCAGGGTCCCAAGTCCTGCCAGCAAACCTGGTCACGCATGGGCTCCTCTCTCCATGGGTCCACAGGTCCTGCCAGGAGCCTGCATGAATGTGGGCTTCCTATGGGGTCACAGCCTCCTTCGGGAACATCCCCCTGCTCCGGTGTGGGGTCCTCCATGGGCTGCAGGTGGATATCTGCTCTACCGTTAACCTCCATGGGCTGCAGAGGGACAGCCTGCCTCACCATGGTCTTCACCATGGGCTGCAGGGGAATCCCTGCTCCAGCACCTGGAGCACCTCCTCCCCCTCCTTCTTCGCTGACCTTGGTGTCTGCAGAGTTATTCCTTTCACATATTCTCACTCCTCTCTCCAGCTGCGGCTGAACAGGTTTTTTTTCGCCTTCTTAAGTATGTTATCCCAGCGGCGCTACCACTGTTGCTGATGGGCTCGGCCTTGGCCAGCGACAGGTCCGTCTCGGAGCCGGCTGGCTTTGGTTCTATGGGACATAGGGGAAGCTTCTAGCAGCTTCTCACAGAAGCCACCCCTGGAGCTCCCCCACTACCAAAACCTTGCCATGCAAACCCAATGCACTTCTAAACTTAAGGTTTAGCACTCAACCTACCCTATAATTTTGTAAATTTTTCTCTAAGTTTCTGGGGGACAGTGCTTTCTAAACGGGAAGACTCTTGTTCAGAAAATACTCAACAAAGTATTTTGTTGGCAAAGGCAAAATTGCCTTTGATTGTAACAGAGCTGGGAATTCACTGTGAGCCACACTTTTCCCCTGACTTTACCCGGTTTGAAGTAAGATGTCTTGAATAACCCTGGGGTGTGTGCTCCTTCCAGGAGCAATGGGAAAGGACACCATCTCCAAAGTGAGAAGCAACTCATTTGGTAAGTGTAGACACCTCTCTGCTGACTACTTAAGAGTGCCTACAGGTCTAGTTAGACTTTTGGACCGACACAGCAAGGTGAGAAAAGTCCCAAAAAATCCTTTTCCAGGTCTGATACCTTGTTTCTGGTTTGCATATTATTCATGAGCCACCGCTTTCTGTACAAAGTGCACATATTTTTCACAAGCACTCACTAGTCATGAAAAATGACTTTTAGCCTACGAACTGTCTCTAAACACTTCATCTCAATTATTTGTAATTTGTGGAGTGCAATTGGTCTGCTTAATTACTTGGTTCTGTCTTTTTGTGCCCTCAACAGATGGCTGAGCACACTTAAATCAAGAGAATAACCAAGTTGAAAAATAACAACCCCTTCTTTTTTTAGCTGAAGAAAGATTGATGACACACTTTGCAGGACTTTCACAAATCACCACTATTTAAATATTTGTGAGCAGGTTACATGCTCACATGGCAGAGTTTTGCACATGCTCATCTCATTCATGAAAGCAGCTGCTCTGCATGCAAATCCTTTCTGTCAAGTTTTTTTTCAAGCCAAGTTTTTTCCTGCTTCCCAATACTAGCTGTTAAGTCCTAAACAGAATGAGATGCCCAGCAGGAAGAATAGGGCAAATTTTGGGGTGCTGAACCATGGGTGACATTTCTCAGAGGGAACTAGGAAAGTGTACAAAGCTACAGATGGCATTTTTAGCCTTGACGATGATAGAAGGAATGAAGAAGCAGGTCATAGCCTTGAAGATTCATCTTTCAGCTCCACAAAAACCCCTCACAGGTGTTGTTTGGGCCTGAGCAGATGCTGCAGCTCCAGCCATAGCTCAGGCATGACCAGCTCTGCAGGCACAGCCTTGTATTACCACATAGACACTCTTCAGTGGAGCAGAGCTGCTTGAAAGGCACCAGATTACTCATTTCTGACAAAAAGTGCCCAATTTTTCCATCTCTTTCTATGAAACTTTCCTTGAGCAATATTTAAGTGTCTGAAAGTTACCTGAAAGCCAAATCCCTTCCCCTTCGCTGAGAGGAGAGAGCTTCATAACAAAGTTGGCTTTTTCCTTTCCTAGAAATCGCAAAAACCTCCTAAAAAGTATGTACAGCTTTGTCTCAGACTGACAAAAATCCCTCCCTACAGGACAAGTAAACAGGCAAATTTTGTTCTGGCTTTTAAAAACAAACAAACAAACAAACCCACAAAACCTCATCCAAACCCAGGAGATAAAACCAGAGCCGTAAGTGTCAGTGCTATTTTGATGAAACACACATGCATGGACAAGGTCCCACTGCCGTGCAAAGAGGTTTTGGAAATGGAACCTTCAATTTTCAATTAAGTGGTGTCCTGCCTTAAGTTCAGTGATTAATTTGACTGTTCAGCAGCTATTTCATGAGGGTTGTGTTCAGCTGGCGGGACCTTCCTCCCACTGCTCACGTGGCTCTGCTCTGGCTCCTAGTCCTCATGTACTCACTCATATAAGGGATGCAAAGCGGATGTCAGTTGCTGCCATGCCAATGGCTTTTGCTCAGCTCCACCAAGCCAGACATGCTCTCTTTAATGGTATGCACTACTTTTTAGTTATTTGGCACAAAAGTCTAGCTTTTAGTCTGGTTTTCTTTAGGCCCCCTCAGGTGCCCACTGCCTTTTCCAAATGCAAACTCAATTCCCTTAAGGAATCCCCTTCCCCCCCGCCCCTTTTCTCAATCACACTGAAACTAAGGTTGTCTCTAAGCTTCTCTCTGCTTTCAAACACAGTTTCACACTTTCTGTCTCAATTCTGTTACATGCTTGTCAATCCCATTTGCTCCTCAGCGTGGATAAGACCAGACTGGCTCTGCTTAGAAACAACAGGGTTTTCTGGGAGTTATAGTATTTCCTGAATATTGTTCAGATTTCCCGCAGAGTGAATTGACTGCAGAAGGCACACAGCTATTTTTAAATCCTCTTCTTTTTTTTCCCCTTCTCATCTGCCCCAGATTAAAACTCAAAGGGATTTAGAATAGATGCTCCCAACTCATCACAGTCCCTCAGGTCATCACTATCAGGAGCTTGAGATGTTCCATGTTACATGGTACAAGTTTAGCTTCAATTTTTCTTCTCCTGAATTTCCAAATATATTAACTCTGTTTCTCCTTGTAAATCTAAAATTTCTCAGTTGCAGAGCCCGAAACATCTTTCCGGGAACAGAGCTCCCAAAGTTTCCTGAAAGAAAGCAGGTTGTTTGAGAGTGGGATTCATCAGGCAGATCATTAGTAAAGGAGTCTGGAGGGTATTTGGTTCCTCCAGTTTTGTGAGAGCATGGGTGCAATACAGGACTGGATGATATGATTAGCATCCCTTTTAGTGAAGAAAATGTGTTACTTCTTTGGTACCTTAACAGGCTCCAAGTCAATCCTGGAGATAAATCTCTGAAGAAACCCAAAGTCCAGAAAAACACCCCCAACATGAACTTTACACCAGGTGTGTACATGAGACAGTATGTGCATGCGAGGAAGCGTGTATGTATGCAGAGTACACATGAGAATGGCTGCGTATGACATGACTGTATGTGTGTGACTGTGCACAGGGGTGTGTGCAGGAGTGAGAGTGCAGCCCAGTGAGTGCATGTAGCTGTTCTGGCCAAGCAGGATGTACTGAAGGGGGTGAAGGAGTGGAAGGAAACACCCTTGCAGTGAGCAGAAAGACCTGGGAACTGATTTCTCCATACCTTTCCAATGTCTAAGTACTCGGAAATGGTGCCAGCATGCCCCTGTGCTAATGTGCTTGTTCTGTGGGATGCTGGAGAGCCAGAGGGCTTTGACACAACCAGGCAGAAGTGTTAATGTACTGAGAAGAAAGGTGTCTTAAACGTCAAGGCTTCTTTAATCTACTGGAGGTGAGGTGCAGATGTCATAATGACTTAGACATCATTAGGTTACCTGACAGCTCCTTATTGCCATTAGTAGAGAGAAGGCTGAACAGGTGAACCCCACAGGGAGCAATGGAGAAGCAACCACTGGGACTTCTCGCTCGTACCTTCAGGGAAGATGAGAAAGAAAAGACCATGATGAATGAAACACCACAGATTAGTACATGAAATTAGATGCCATGCAGACTAACTCACTCCACAATAGGGCTATAGCCTCAGGGACACATCTGGAGCAGCAAGAGGCAATGTCTCTTAACTGAATGAGGCCAAGGTAGAGGGAGGCATGAAAAGGCTGGTACCTGGTCTAGCTGAAGGGGAAGACCAAGCCAGGACAGGGCACAGCCTCAGTGGGATAAACTCTTGAGGAAAATGCAGTGCTTGAAGTTTTTTATCCTGGAGTTTTACTCTGCCTGCTCTTGGCTCTGGGTCATGCTAATAGCTAAATGAGCCCAAACTCACGTTTCTGTACTGGTGACAGATTCAGGCAGCTCCAGGGGAGAAGGAGGCCCCCGGCTGACTGCATGGAGGGAGGAAGAGTCTGATGGAAACAGAGCACTTGGCTTTTCTTAAGCTAAAGCATGGCCAGGGTTGATGCTGCAAGAATTTCTCCAAGCAGTATGATGTCAAAAATCTACTTTTATGCAACTGAAACTGTTTGGGTCAAACAGAGCGGTAGTTATGGCCAAAAAACAGCATGGAGAGGAAAAAAAATTAAGTATTTGTTTAAAATTTAATTAATTAATTAAAAAGCAAAAACATTAAAAACTAGAACAAATTAAATGTTTAGGTCAATATAAATCTTTTTTTGTCTATTTTTTTCTCTCCATTCTCCTAAAAGAACAAACCAAATTGTTTGGGATGATCATTTTGACTGCTGAACTAAACATCCTTTTTCACTGGTTCTGGGAAACTGGCTGTCAGTCCATTAACACTTCCCAGGGCCAGGAATTATAAGAGTTTACATGACCTGGCTAGTGTTGAGTTAGAGGGACCAGAGTGATGGTCTTAGACAACGCTAGCTCTCATTTGTCTTTACACTAAGCATGGTTAACTAGAGTCTGGCCATATAAACAGCTCTTAAACCAAGGTTTTTTTCAATTTCTCTGTTTGTAATACTTTTTTACATTGCCAGCTACCAGAAATGATGGAAGTCAGATCTCTTCCCAGAATGGAGGCTTTTTTGATTCCAGGTTGAGCATTTTCAGGGAGAATTCCAGAGGCAGGGAGAAATGCCCTGAAATACCCCTAGGGGACATCCTTTGGGGACTACCTGGGTGCTGCCTCATATTTTAGAGATGATCAATATTTTACCCAAGCATGAAAGGAAGAGCTGTTTACTAGATTTCTTGCTTGCTGCAAATTACTCACTGACTCTATTACCGAGTGCTGTGTGTTCAGGCATTGCAGGAGCTCTTGTGACTGGCTTTGAACTCAACACCTGGATGATACTTGGCAGAAGGCAAAAAAGGCCCTCTGGCTCTACCTCACATTTACGCCACTGAAGCATAAGCACCTTTCTAGCAGTTTAGTGCCTGGACACTGCCTGCCTATCTTAAATCTCCAGTATGTTGAATATTTAGCTAAAAATTGTGATAGTGCAGTCTACCCAGTGCATGAACTCTGCCTTCCCAACTTTGGATGACTTTCCTATGGGACCTTGGGAAAATGACTCAATTTCTCCATAGTTTAGTTTCCTATATGTAAAACAGAGATTACTTTTACTTTGGTCCCCCCCGATTTTGTCTTATCATTAGCAGATGCTTGAGGGCAAGGACTGTCCTTACTATATCTTTATGCCTCACCTCATGTAGAACTGAGTCATAAACATGAGCACCTGGGTCTAAATAAAAGACAATACAACACACTACACAAAGAACAACTGAATGCAAATAAAGATTAAAGACTACTGATGTAAGGAGATATGCTGGTGCAGAAGCTACATGGTGCAAAGGTAAAATTGAGTTTCTTTTATTTTCTCCTGCACTCCCAAATAGAGTTTAATTCCTATCTGACACAAGCATTCATGCAAACTTTTTTTTAGAGGGTATATTTCTCCTGAATGCTGTGTCACACACGTCAGTCTTTCTTCAAGGTCAGGATTTTGTTTGATGTCTTTGTCTTGAGCAAACAAAGGTAAATGGGAAAGACAAAACACACACTAAACTAGAAACTGCTGAGCCTTCTGTATAAACATTTCCATTTGCTCCCTGAGTTGGCTATATATTTCCTCTATTTAATCTTTTATAACTATATAAACAAACCGATGAATCCAACTGCCTCACATTTCTGAACGAAAAAGAGAAAGCCAAACCATGGTAGACACCATAGTGTCCAGCTGGTGCCAGTTTTGGGAGACTGACTCTTACATGAAGCCTGTAAATTATGAAACGAGTAAATGAAATGCCAGTACAGAGTATTTTTTTCCTGGTGAGAGCCACAGAGATTTCCAGCTCCTTTCTACTAAGTGCTGCATCAACACAGAGTGGTAAACAATTGGTCCTGTTGGACTAAAAAGGACTGATAAATGGTGATGGAAATGAAAAATTAATGGTTTACACAATGGGAACCAAGGCTATGAGACTATTTAATCTGCCCAAGGCTAGAGAAGTAGCTTGTGCCAGAGCTAGGACTTGAACTCAGCCCTTCAATATCTTAATGTAGGTATTTGGCCCTTCTCCCTGAAGCAGACTGTATTTTGTAACACTGAACTTCATGACCATTAGAAAATGGGGTGAGGGGAAATCCAAAAAATGCCAAGCTGAAAAGCACAGGCTTCTAGTGAATTCTTGAACAGAGAGTATTCTTTCTGATACCAGAAGAAAAAAAATAATCTAATGTGCATAGGAAAAGGTAAAGGGATTCTGAGCAAGGTGTAATACAGCACCTCGTGTAAAAGTCAAGGAGAAAAGGCACAGCTGGCAGAGAAAAGCGAATGTGCTGCTGCTTTGCTCAAAAAGAGACCAGAGAAGTTGGTGGGTTAGCCCTTTTCCTGTACGACTTTTTCTCTCCCACTAACAGGAACACCAAGGTCACCCTGCAATCGGTGACTACTGCCCCATGAAGGCAAAGCTGCCCTCTTGGCCCTTTCCAGCTGCCCAGCAGTGGCTGGCAGCCCTACAGCAATGCCCTGGCATTACCTGCTCTCCCTGTGGAATAAGAGCTGACTTGATAGCATCTCACTAGGCAGCAAATTAAAATTGACCTGAACGATGGCCTATAATAGCAGGGAAATGACATTTGCAGCCCTTTTTCCTGCATATATAAAGAAGATATTCAAAAGAACAGGGGCTGGTGTAATGCAGCACAGCTCCACTAAAATCAGTGAAACGAAGCCAAATGGGATGGACTGAGGATCTGGCCCATTTCCAGGGACTTTCTTTTGTTCATTTGCTTGTAAAACAACTGCAACAAAAGTAAAATATAACCTGAATACAGGTCAGCTGCTAAGCTAATACAGACTTCCCATAAATGACTGGAAGACTTTACAGACATAATCCATGTACAGCAGAACACGGCATTGCCATGGAAACAATTACATTCAAAGAACAAAACGCAATTGATATCAAGCCATTCGGAAGGCATTTAAAACTTGTTATGCACTTAAAGTACAAGGAAATTAGTTTGCTAATTAACACACTGTTCCCAGCCATTGTGGTTTCTTTCTTTAATGGTGAGAGTGGTATTTGCTGCTTTGCCTTCCCCCCTAATGCTCCCTCCAACAAACACGCTTAGCTTAAATACAATATTTCAGCATTTGTTTCAAGCCACATAATAAAAGCTCAAACTGCAACTAGTCTTTATCCTTTCTTTTTCAGCCAGTGCCTCCAATAGATCCTTTTTAATCTCCCCTAATGTCTCTAATGTAATGAATCCCATATATAATGACATTATAATGGTTAGAAAGTGCTTAGGCAAGCCTTCCAAAAAGAAATAAACTCAGACTCTTTAAACAAAAAGCCAAAACAACAATAACAACACACACACCCCATAAAAACACCTTTTAATTAACTGCAGTGCTTAAAGCACTGCTTAATTATGAATTATGATTTCTAATATCCCAGCCCTAGCTTTGCACGAGGTCAGTCACAATTTTCCCCAAGTTTGCAGCACAAGAGCAGCCTAATGACCCCAAACGACACCTAGCACTTGGAAATGCAATGCTGGTTGCATGTTAATAGAAAAAATTCTCTTCTTTATGACAATTTTAGCATAAGCCTCCAGAAGCAACAGGATACTAGGAGAGATTAGCCATGCGGATGGCGCTCTCTCCGGGCGCCTCCAAGAAAAGGGTCTTTTGCATATTACACTTGCAAAATTCCTGCATAGCCAGTGAAAATATTTCAGGCGGTGTAAATTCAGTAACGTCTGTAGCTCTCAAGATCTTGATTCATTCCACTGTCCTGAAGGCATTTAATCAAGATGCCTAAAAGGGATGTGCAGTGGTCTTAACTGTCTTCTCTAGCCGCTGGACAGATATGAAACTCCAGAGAGCAATTCAGATCTCAGCTGGGCTCATTTGCTCTCTGGAGTTTCTTCTGTCTCTATTACCTACAGAGAGATTGCCACATGATTAACTCCTGTGTTATGGGGGGTAAATTCAACCCCAAAGACCACATTAATGCAATAAATAGTATTGTCACCCCTTTATTTTGTGAGAAACTGAGGCACAGAGAGATGCTGTGACCTGACTCTTGTTATTAAGCAAAGCAAAAAAAGCATGCATTTCCGAATCTCTCATCCCAATGCCTTCTGCAGGAATATAAGACTTGCTATTGCTCATTCACATCCAAATACTGATTTTGGCACCAGCTGAAATGAAACCAAGTCCCAAACTACTTTTATTTCTGCTTTTTCAGACTGCTACATCCCTTCCTGGGCAGAACAGTCTGCAGCAGCGTTTTCATCTTTGTGCGAAGCAACTGCTCTGCAACTGCATGTTTCCTTTCTTTCCTCCTCATCTCAGAGCTGCTGTCGGAGTGGACATCAACCACTTCAAGCTCCTCTCATTCATTCACTGGTGAGCTAGAAACAGCTGCATTAGCAGCACTGCCAATAAACAGCACGGTTAGGGAGAAGAGTGCCCTTCAATCCTAAATACTGTAGACAGCCTATAAGAATAACACACCTTGTAGCTAAAATTGTGTCCCAGTCCCCATCTTCAGGGAAATAAAACACGGCCCAGCGTTGCCATGCATAGCTAAATACACAGCTTCCAGGTGTGCTACCGGCCCCAAAATGTGACTGGAGTTGAATAAAACTCTCAGGGGTTCCCAAAAGTCCATTTTGCATGAAAGAAACTGAAGCACATGTTCAAAGTTAAACCTAGGCCTAAGAGTTTTGCTGGACTGAGATTTTGGTGCTTAGAGCACTAAAGCAGTCTTTTTGCAATTCCTAAACCAATTTGGGCTAGTAGCTTCTAGAAAATGAGCCAAACTAAAAACCCAAGCAAAAACCAACCCCCCAAAAAAAACCCACTTGCTGTGCTACGCTGTACCACAAGGCCACAATCTTCAAGGCAGTTTTCAGGGTTATACTAAAAGATAGAAAAGCAAATCAAGTGCCTGACCTGCACAAAATCTCCTTTTGAGAAGAACTGTTTGCAGAACCAGGACTCAAGGCAGAAGAAATTCAGCTATTCAGTCTTAAAATTGGGAACCTTTGAATAGTAAATGGAGGTACAAGCAATCCTGCTACAGCTAATCATGAGATTAAAGGTTGGAAGCTCAGCACTGTATGCATGATTCTGCCTTGATGAGCCGGAAAAGGTGTTTAGGAAATAGTTTAATAGCTTTTCTCCTTTTACCCTGGCCAGACTGCAGGAAAACACAAGGATGATCTCCACATATAATTTACACAGAACATAGGAAAACATATAAATCCCCCAATAAAACCCTCATTACCTGATAAATTTTGAACAGTCTCATGTTACAGAAAATGAAGGTGTCGTCACAAAGGGACTTGCTGGCCATATGTGGTTAAAGACCATAGCCTGGCTGACAGTTCATGACTACGCCTTGGCCATGCTGGGTGGTGCCAAAGTTACTCCAAGATCCCGATGGCATCATCTCCCACATGGGACATTAACTGTAGTTTTCCATCCACCATGCCCCTAAAAAAAAAAAAAAAAAAAAAAAAAAAAGAAGATAAAAAAAAAAAAAGTCCAAACCAAACCACCCCCCTAACATCCCAAACTAGCACAGTAATTTTATTTCCTGCCATATTGCCTCTGCTCCTGCTGAGATCCCGTTCTTCAAAAGACAAACTTTCGGCTAATCACAAGGTATTAACTATGATCCTATAACTCTCCCCTCACATCAAAAAACCTTGAAGTAGACTAGAGCATATTTAGAATATACCGTTTCTCTTGTTGGGAACCAAACACTTCTCAGAGGTAACTTAATCACCGATTACCCATAAACTTGGTGTCAAGCGTTGCCACTCAATTTAATTTGCTTCTTGACAAAGAATGTCTTCCTGGGGATATCAATATGCAACACAGGAAACAGTTTGTGAAACCAGAGGAAAAAAATAGACAGAATGAGAGTACTTTAAGGTGCTTAGCCTGCTTTTGATGTATACACATTGTAACTGCACAAGGAAGGCACAAACCCCAAATGAGGAAGCAGACCAAAAAGAGAAAACAGCTAATACAGGAAAAGGAAGGATGCACCTAATGCCTCAGCAGCTTGACCTTTATAGTAGAATAACCACAAAGCATTATAACTAGCCTAAGGGAAGAAATAACATGAGGTCTAAGCACAACCCAATACTCTGACCAGAAGCCTGATGACCCTTACATGCTAGAAGGCAGAAAAGGCCATTACAGGTTATCCAAAAAGTCACAGAAATGTTTGCGTTTGACCTTGCCCTAGGGCTTACTTGCAGCTACAGAGCCTGAATATTTATTTCTGTGTATTCTGTAGCCTAAGAAAAAAAAAAAATATCCTTGCTTCCATTACTTTTATAATTGGCTGTAACATTTCCTAGAAAGACCATGTTATGGCCTGCTTGATCCGCACATCACCACATGTGGCAGTTGCACAGACAGCCCCAGACACTCTTTCACCCACAAAGAAGATGATGCATTTCTTCAAGGGGACAACACTACAGGCTTGCCTTGAATTACACGCTGTGGACAATAGGTGAGTTTCTGTTGAAATGGGTGACTGTCCCTTCCTCAAAATACACTGCTCAGGGACAAAAAGGGCACACTGCCCCAAAATAGCCTTTATCCAGTTGAGAGGAGGCCAACCAGAAAGCCACGTGTGTTAGACGTGAAGTAGAAACACGGTCACTGAACTTTGGAAAATTAAGGTGATGTTTACCAGAGCAAGGGCGGAGTGCAAATGACAGTTCAGAGGGAAGTGGAGCCGTCCAAACTGAGTGCCCCAGCCAGGGAATTTGTGACAACTCACCAGCTCTGTGGACCTCAGTAATACATTTGTATCATAGGACAGAGGTAGGGAGGGGACTCAGGAGCACAGGTTTTTAATTATTTCTTCTCTCCCAAGGCAGAATTACTAGACTTATATCAGGGTCAGCTCCAACTAGTGTTTTATGCAAGTCTGTAAGGGTTGTTCCTGTGTGAAGACTAAATTAATGCCAACACGCCAAGCCTGTAGCAGCTCTTATTAAAAAGCTTCAAGGAAACAGTCCTAGATTTCAAGATGACAGAGAGACCATCAGTAGCATGAAGAGAAGCTCAATCAGTCAGTTCAACTATCCTTTTCCAGTTGCAATACGGCACAAAACACGCAGGTGTGGTGCTTCTTACCAATGTAATGAAGAATTTTCTGTTCTACCACATTTGGTATGACAGCACCAGTTTGTCATCAAGTCAATGGAAACAGGAGAGCTGAGCCCCACCACGTTGCAGCAGTCACAAAGCCTGGCCACAAGACCAGTGTGGGCCCGCTGTGCGAGAGGGGCATGTGTCTACACCCAGGTTGTGGAGTGGAGAAGCCAGAAAGAAGTTGAAACACAATACTAAAAACGTGTAACCTGCCACCAGCATGTTTGGGGACAGGACTCACTTTGATGGCTGGTGAATATTTTTCTCCCTTTTCAGCAACTTAAAAGAGTAGAACTTTTCAATGAAAAATAAATACAGTTGATGGCTGTGAAAGGTTTTACTCACTTCCAAGAGGTGAAGAGATCGAGTTGGTACCCAGGGGAGAGCACATTCAGATCTTTGCAGCCTTCCTGAGCTGTTTTCGGTCAGTCTACCCAATGCCTAGTTTTCAATGGTGCAACTGGACATGCAAGGGAGTTTTCAAAATGATCTAGTTTCTTGCATCTAAAAAGCAGATGCTAAACCTCAGAAATCTGCCTAGGCTCCCTCTAAAGTCAACGGAGAAACAAGACGGGGGCATCTCACATCCTCAGATTGTTGTTACACTTGTATTATGATGGATCAGCACAATTTTCAAGGCACCAAATTGACTTACAAGCATCAGTGTCAGGGGAAGACATAACATCCCATATCTTACAAGGTGCTTCAGAAAACAGCTCTCAAATCAACAATTTTTGTCCTAGCTGGAGTCTGGCCAGCTTGATGTCCTGTGTACAGCAGCAAGTCCAAGGGCAGAGCGTCCTCTCCCAGCTAGCTGGTGAATGAATTTTCTCTGCAGAGAGAAAAGTAGCATTTATTTCCTGAGGTATCCTGGGTTTTCATTGCATTCCCATAATCCCAGCATTCATAGAATCATAGAGCTTTGCACAAAAATGAGAACAGTGGGTTAAACACAGGTCTGTCACCTGAATGTTTTGCTTGTCACTATTTACTGCTTTTTCATTTATTGAAGGAAGAAGGCATCTTTACGACAAAACATCTGGAAGAAGTAGAAAAGTCTCACACTAATATTTTTTATTAACAGCTTCAAGATGTAATAGGAATAAGATTTCTTCAGCATTAAAGATGCAGAATACTTCATCCAAGAGCAGGCTGAACAGCAGAAAACACATGATGAGATGTGAAGTCCCAGGCTATTTAAAGTTAGAAGGTATCTTATTATCACAATTATCAAGTTGGAAATGACAGGATGGGAATGGACAACTCAGCTTAAGTGGACACCATCTGTTACCACCCGCATTCTGTGAGTAAAAAGTCAACCTGAACTGTCAGGGTATTGCTAAACTAATGCACATCTGGCTCTTGAATAGCCAGAGACGGTATTCGAAAATAACCATTTGGAATATTATCAGCTATCGATTGCTCCTTTCCAGAAAGCAGTTTGGTATCCGAAGGCACGCAACTGCTGAATAAATATTTTAACTTGTTTAAATGCAATTACAGTCCCTTTACAGGGTGGAAAGGCACTTTCCTGGCCCTGTATACCAAGCACATGAAAGTCTTCTATGCGCAAGGTTTTACCAGTGTGCGCTCAGCCACAGTGTCCTCCTCCTCATTATTTCTTTGAACTGAAACAGTACGCTCTCAGCAAATGAGTATCACCATTTCATTGCAAGACTCACAATATTTATTCTATGAACCCTTAACTTTCATGATTATCAGATAATTTCAGTTTTCTTTTTTAGTCTTTTTTTGTAACTAACTCAGAGAGCTGCAATTAAAAACTGAAACACACAAAGCAAGCCACTGCTAAAGGATTAGAAGCTATCAAATATACAAAAACAAAGAAGAAATGTTAGGATTTAGGTCTCACTCCTACTACTTGAGAGATTGCATTTGGCAATATAAATTGCCCTTTCCTTCATGCAGTAATTCTTGTTCTTCCAACAGAAGCGGAATAGAATAAAATATCATGACAGCCCCTCTACATTGCTAGGAACATTAATTTGAGATCTGGCCTTGGTTTAGGACTATCCTTGGTTGTACCCCTTCACTGAGCTTTTGTTTATTTGAATATTCCTGAAACTCCTGCAGTGATTTCTGTCTCTTCTTCCATGTGATGCAATTTGACCATGAACACAGTCCATTGATATTTAAAGATCTTTCTCTCCTCATCATTTATTACTGGTTGTGTGAAATAATATATTATTTGCTCTGCGAAGTGATGAATCCTTCGTACTCCTGTAACAATAAGACAAGAGCTTCAGTAATACTTCTGACTGTTGCCTAAATTTCATGGTACCAGAATCCATCTTTTATTCCTCTTCACATTAATCATCCAGCCAATGACCAAACACATGCTGTAGAGCAACCAACAGCTGCGTGTTATCACCTCCCTGCAAGCTGCCTGCTGCTTGGATCAGCCCTCAACATTAGCTCACAAGCAACTTCTGATAAAAGAAAACTACAATCTACTGCCACATTTAGCCATAGAAGTGATACAAACAGCTCTCCAGTGCCCTTAGCTTCATCACGGCAAACTTCAGCTATCAAAGCAGTGCCAGGATAACTTCATTCCACACTCACTACTCTGAACTATTCAAATTATTACAAGGGTCTGACAATCTATATAGATGTCTCTCTCAAAATCCCTGCCTCTGGTTCAACAAGCTTTGTAAAGAGTAATCTGTGTCTGTTCTGTGTCTTGGGGTGGGCTCTGGTGGGATCAGCTCTGCGTGGGAACATTAAGTGCCCTTGGCCCACGTTGCACAGAAGTCCCCTCCCAAGGCAGCCCTTGCTAGTGCTGTAGGATAAAGAGCCCAGTGGTTGCTACACAAGGAAATGCAAACATTTTAACAGTGGTTGTATTTAATTGGCTCAGAATAGCATAAACTCTCTGTAGGAACATATTTCAGGGTAAAGTTAGCAAAGCCTTTAGGCAAACTATAGCCAACAAGGGAGGAGCACAGCCCAGGGGCAGATTCCTACCTCAACACGGGCAAGGGCAATTATCACACCGCAGGGAATATAAAGGAATGTAATCCATTTCTCCTCCAATATGTGGGGACAAAGGGGTCAGGAACAACAAAGAAGAGAAGATATCATCCCCATTAATGCACATCTCAAAGATACCTGTAAGATGCACACGCATCTACAGAGGATAAACTAGACCTGCAATCTATTCCAAGCAGTAGTATGTCCCTGGGGAACTATTTCTTTTTTACTGTAAGTAGATATCAATGGGGGGGAACCACTCTTTCATGCCTAAATGTTTCTGTAGTATTATTTTGCAATAGTATTGCCAGGGCTGTATTATTATTGTTCCTGAATTCTTCCTTTCCTCTCCTGGAATACTCCTCTGGGCAAGCTGTGGTTTACTACGGGCTTTTGCAGAAGGCAGTCAGAGGCAGAGCAGATAAAAATCCAGTTAACTTAACAGGCAGCAAAGTGTACCATTGAAAAACAAGCCTTAAGGAACGCAATAGTTAAGCCAGCGGAAAACAATACTGTTTTCTGTAGCAATTTAGGACTGTCATAAAAGACAAGGGAGTCTAATAGTGTGGAGCAATGGAGAAGGGTGTAAAAGTGAGACTTCTCTAAGCACTGCAAATGGTCTCATCCAGCAGCAGGCTGGACTTTGTGTTTGTAGGCAGGGTCAGTGCATGCCTACAGCCTCTCAGGGAAGTCAATACCCAACTTCACCCAACAGGCACACACCTGGTAGCTGACAGGGTTTGTTACAATGGGATGAACAGTGGCCATCATCTTCCTGGCCCCACTTCTGCTCCACAGGTCCAAGCAGAAAAGGGGGAAAGACATGGCTCCACTTGTTCCTAATCAAATTGCACCTGGGGGGGGACCGGCTATGCAGCCAATACACTAGCTGAGGAACAGAGACCAGAAATTGGAGCTTGCTGTCCATCAAGCTGTGAACCTGTGACATCTGCCATGCTGTGATAATTACAGTTGCATCCAAGTCTGGCTTCAACTTATCCACTTGAGCAGAAAGCAAGCAGGTTAGTTCATCAGTAAGAGCATTTTGTAAAAACTCCAGCTTTATTTGTGCAAGGCTGCTCCAGAGAGACCTTACCACAGCCCTCCAGTACCTGAAGGGGGCCTTTGAGAAAGCTGGAGAGGGACTTTTTACAAGGGCACGTAGTGATAGGACAAGGGGTAATGGCTTTAAACTGAAAGGGTAGATTTAGATTAGAAATAAGGAAGAAATTCTTCACTATGAGGGTGGTGAGGCACTGGAACAAGTTGCCCAGAGAAGCTGTGGATGCCCCATCCCTGGAAGTGTTCAAGGCCAGGTTGGATGGGGCTTTGAGCAACCTGATCTAGTGGAAGGTGTCTCTGCCCATGCCAGGGGGTTGGAACTGGATGATCTTTAAGGTCCCTTCCAACCCAAACCATTCTATGATTCATGGTGCAAATGGGGGTGATGTGGACATACTGAGACACTTTGAAAGGACAGTATGGGTAGGCATAGCAGTGACATGGGCTTCAACAAGCCCACCCAGACACCTTTTATAGTAGACAAAGCCCATACTGCTAGTTAAAAGCTAACTTGGACATAAAAACATATGACCTGCAATCCAACACCTGTACAGCAATGTAAACCAAACAGCAGAAAATTCCCATTTAGCTCCTGGTCTGTCACTGACAAGTTGAATGACCTTGAAAAAGTCACACTGCTTCCCTACCCCTCTGTTTAAACTGTAGAGCAAGGACGGGAGAGGCAGTCTGCTATATGGGACCTTGATCTTGACTGGGATTTCTGATGGCTCAATAATCCCAATAATAAACATTTCAGAGACGGAATTACCTAGAGTCATCCTCAGGCACTTTTTGCATTGCATGTGTATATATTCTAATTTAGGCACCTACACATTAACTGTAGGTGAAGGCATCACCTTGTGCTTTTATTACCCAAAGTCCAAAGAAACTGCACATCCTAAAAGCCACCTCATAGGATCAAAGAAGCTGAAATACAGAAGCTGGTAGAATGCCTTTAGCTATAAATCTGCATGGTAAAAACTGGTCTCTCTTTCCTCCAGTCCATTCAAACTGGCTTTTATCTACATACTGAGAAACACTACTCCGTACACAGTCTGAGGTAAAACATTGATGGCAGGCATTTGGAGCCTCCAGGGGCATTGATAACTGGAATAATTGGCATATTACCACCAGAGACTCAGAAAAGTCACCTTCCAACTACAATGGGTTGCTTCTGACAAAAGTCAACTGAGGCGCATAATGTCGTTGTGTTCATTAGGTTTCCATTAATGATAAAATTTCTGATTTCAATATTTAATACACCTCAGAGATCACAGTGCATAATTTAATGTGCAAGCAGATAATTTGCTGATCAAGGTACATGTTTCACATTAAGGCAAATTATTGCACACTTTGCTGATTAACTGAATCACACACACACACACACATATAGACATACACATACACGCACACAAACTATACCGCTCTCTTCTATCAGTGAAGCATTGTCCTCTCTGGACCTAGTTCCTCATGGTAGACAGCTAAACCCTGTACATCTCAGCTCTTTTACGTGCAGTGTAAATTCTGTATGATCCATACTTGAACTGTTTTCTATCCTGATGCACTGGTTTCTTGCACATACATCATTTCAGGACACCCTCGGCAACAGTGATGTAGCCCATGTGTTGAGGCTGCTGTGCCACCTGCCTCCCGGTATTACCTCTCTTTTGGCTGTTTATGTGTCTGCACCTGAATCCACTCCTTGCCTGGCATCTTAGGCACAGAGAGCAGCTCTCTGGGCAGAAACCATGTTTTGGGGGGTTCTACACTTTCATAGCCAAGCATGAAGGCACCTGGATGAACAATAGATACAAATTGCTTTTAAGCTGGTATGCTTTGTGGAAACGGACAGGGACATCACTGTGAAGTTTGACTAGGATAGAATTCCAGGTTAAATCCAGAGACCGATAAAGTGGGGAATTTTTTTTTTTTTTTTTTTTTTTCATTCAGCAATTCAAAAGTCTTACTTTGCTCCAGGGAGCAGCAAGACCCAGGTGCCAAACCTCACAATGATTCAGAAAACAGGAGGCGCGTTTTTCACTTTCCTGCACTGTTAATTCACATGCTTTTTTTTTAGGGTGGGTTTAAATCATCTCAGACAAAGGAAAGAGCTTAGTCAATGGACAAGTGCTCCTAACCACTCAGTGCAACACAGGGGAAGGAAGCAGGCTGGGGCAGCTACTCATGGGTTATAGCCCAGTGGCATTTCAATAGATCTCACTACTATTATTTGGGCTATATAGCTTACAGCAGCTGCTGATCTGGGCTATAAACATCCAAATCAATTTTATTTACGCTGTAGAAATTGGGCAGAATATCAGCAAATTCTCTGGAAGCCCACATAAAAGGCTAGATTATTCCTGGAGATAGAGTCACTCCCTCTCAAAACCAGGACCAGACACCACAGGGTTTATGCCGAAACCATTTTGCAACTTTTTACCCGAACACTGCCCATTAACATGCAGCTAAACCCCTGTGAACCACTTAGAAAATGTACCCCCAAGTCTGAATTTGTCAAGATTTCTCAAGACCTCTATATGCCTGAGATCCCAGAAGGTACCAGCAGCTTGAAGAGGTTTTTATATTTCCTCTCTGTCTCCGAGCTCAGTCAAATTAATAGGAATATATTGGCTCAGCCAATCACACCAGAGGAAATTGAGCTGGCTATTAATGATCTCAAACAGCAAATGGCCCCTGGGCTAGAAGAGCTCCCAGTGGAGCACCACTCCAAGTTTTAGCATAAGCCAAACTTTTTCTAATGGTTTCACAAACTTTTTTTTACCCTTTCACTGCCAGTTCCCCCTCAAGCTCTCTCTGCGGGCAGCAATATTCTTTGCCGGGTGCTGTTTGCCTGTGTGCAAAGTGACTCTTGTCTCCTGGCTCTGCTTTAAGCAGTGCCCCTCACTCTGGGTAACTGATGCCAAAGCCGACTCTGGATTTGAAGTCAGAAAGCAAAGGACAGCAATGGGGCCAGATTTTCAGTGGAGACAAGTCAGTTTTCTTGGGTCTACACCAACTAAGAGCTTGGTCCTGGAGGGTCCTAGCTGGTGGGCTAGCGGATTTGTATCTATCTGATGTGCCCCTAACCTGGGCACATAACCTGTTAATAACCAAGCTGATCCAAACAGTAGTTAGGGAGAAAGACAAATTGTCTCTCTTCCTTCTTTCTGTTAAGATATTTAGGAAACTCTTCTCTCCTGAGGACAGCTACAACTGAATGCTCTTCACACATGATTTCATGTGACTATTAATTGTGACAGGCCTTGTCCTTTTATTAACATACTGGTTAAACTTATTCCCTCTTTGAAGCCAAAGAAAGGCAATCTGTGGTCAGGAACAGAGAGGAGTCCCTGGCCACTTGGCAAGTATAAGAATAAACAAAGCGGGGGGGAAAGAAATCCAATTCCAAAACCAACGGCCAGGATTTCAAAAGCTCACCAGCCTATTTCCTTTGGTTGCCACCTTATTTTGGTGTCAGATAAAGGGATGAGATCTATTGTACTTTCTTTGTTTCATCTGCTGAATTTAAAATGCTGACAGTACTGGGAAGCAGGACCTGGCATTCAGGCTTCATCACACCCTGCCAGGGGAGCATCCTGCCCACCGCATTACAAAGTCAGGTCCTTGCACGTGGCCTTCCCCTTCCCCCTCCTCTCCCTTCCCAATGACACCTGAGGATTTTGCCGTGCCATGGCATCACTTTGACACCAGGCAAAGTATGCTCCTGCTCTGCCTGATTATTCCTGGGAGGAGCAAATCCTCCCTGGCTGAGGATTGCTCTGACTGCTCAGGGTCAGGAGTTCCTCTGTTACTAGCAGTGCATTAACACAAAAGTTCATTTGTCTAAAGTAAGACTACAGGCAATGCTACTATACCAGGGGATCTCCCCATACACCTTGATGCTCATTCATATGTATAGGTCTCAGACCCAGATGCAGTTGCCGCACAAGGAAACGTGCCTGGGCCCACACATGCCTTACAACCTAGGACAGAAGAGACATGGCAGCATGAAGCTACACATGAAGGCAATGCTTGCTGGAGGACTCCAGACACACACAGAGGTTTCTATCCTGCAAAAATAGAAAGACTAGCAAGTCCATAGCATCCTAACTCTTAACTGAGGTAGCTGAGTTGCCTGTACTCAACCGTTATAACTACAGAGCCAACAATCCTTACCTATTTTAGGAGCAGCAACGGGATTGTTATAAGCCCAGATAGGCTTCAGAGTAATACATTTGCCAGAGTCCTTCCTGGTTGTCTGTAATACATCACAAAGAAGATTTCCCCCAATACACTTCAAGAATTGGTGGAGGTACCTGCATTAAGAGCTTCAGCTCCCTCTGCCATATGCAGATTGAGGGTTACTCCAGCCAGGTAAATCCCAGGGCCAGACATGCCAAATTCCTTCCACTGCACAGATAGGTTATTTACAGCAACTCACACAGAAAGCTCTGATTTTGCCCCTGATTTTATCATCTTGTGCAACTAAAAAATCTCTCTCGTTCATTGCTAGCAACTCTATGTCCCTTCTACTATGGTTTGCAAAAGCGATTGTCCCACTATGGGCACCAAGCTCTCAAATCCAAGGGCCAGATCCATCCAAATATTCAGGCACCTACTTCCCACTTAGTCAGCAACAAACTCTAATTCCTGCAGCAGAAGAAGGGCACTGAAATGCAGCAATATAACCACCCATCATTATGAGCCATCCCTCCCTCCAGATGTGCCAGTTTAAGTTCAATGTTTTGCAGGTGTCTGTACGGCAGCAGACTTCAAACTAAGCCACTCTCCAAACCTCTTAAGGTCAGAGATTTTAGGCTTTGAAACCTTAAGCACAAAAAGTGCACTTCATAACAGCTCCTGTGGGTGTTATAAGGAGCAACAAATGCTTTTAAGCGCTCTTAAGAGAGAAGATGACAATGAAATTGAGGGGAAATGGAGAAAAAGATAATCATGCTGCAAGTTGCTGCTCTCATCTCCCACCTACTTCCAAGGCAGCAAGAACGCAGGCAGCCGGCAACAGCTGCCACCCTATTAAACTCAACAATTTACAGGTGCTCAGAGGGAGCACTTGCGTGCAATTAGCCGAGCAAATTCACTTACTTCAAGATGCAGGGCCCAGCTCTCGGCTGCTGCAGTTTGGCTGCGCTCCGTTGACTCTGTGGAGTACTGCCAAGTTACTCCAGATGAGGGTCTGGCTTGCGGATGTTAAGGAAGCTGGGAAAGCCTTGCTCCGCAGCATGATCTTGCAAATGATTACAGGTGTACCGGAAAGTATAATGCGCTCTTCTCACTCTGCAGCTCTTCTCTGCCTATGGAGGGTACTGGTACAGTCCATTAGGCCTACAGTAAAAACACAAAATAAGATTCCATCCTGCGCGGGCCTATTCGGTAGTATTAATCTAGCCAGCCGAGATAACAGGGATGGGACAGACACGGGGAGTAGATTTGGTGCAAGTAACAAAGCTCCTACACTTGCTTGAAAGCCTAGCACGGGCAAAAAATCTGCATCACCGCTGACTTGGCCTAGTGCTAGAAATGGTCTGAAGATACATCGCAACATGGACCTGGCCAGGTCTGACAGCAGTAGGCGCTGTGCCACTAGTGCAGGATGTCATGTGTGTACACAGGGAGCCCTGGCCAAGAATGCTGGAGCCCCCCCCCCCCCCCCAAAAAAAAAAAAATTCACGGAGTCATCAATACAATCCCTGTAGCCAGGCAAGAAACGTGCTCCCACCCTGACTTTCACCCCAAAAGCCTCCCATCTAGCCATCTTTGCTCCACGCCTATTACGGCCTCCCCTTGCTTCTATTACCTGACAAAAATGATAATCAACGGCAATAAACATTGTCTAGCAAAGCCACATCTACAGCAAGGCCCCATATTGCAAATTCTTCGCTTACTTGAGCTGGCATGAAACAGGGATATTTTGGTGAATGCGGCCCTCTGCAATCAGCGGAACTACTTGCATTTATTCCTGATGAAACTCTGGCCCGGAGATTTAGGAATCAGACAAAAGAAAGCCGGGATGATTGTTTTCAGCATGGAATAAATAAATATGAATACTTTGTGATATGATGTCTCTTCTTGTGCTGTTCTTTTTCTTCCAGTTAAGCTCATTATTGCAAATTAGGGAGTTTCTCTGGCAGTTTAAAAGGTGTACTCTCACACATAAGAAGGAAATAAACAAAGTATTTTGCCTCAGATCTCAGCTGAAGTCAATTTATTCTTTGAGCCTCTTGACTTAAAAACCATAAGATTTTGGTCTCTTTGCTTGTATCAAAGTCACACACAAATTGAAACAGCCCCTGCTCACATCCACTCAAATTCAGTAACACTGCTGCTCTGATTTCGCAATGACCTGAAAATACTTCTGTATTCTCTTTGTTTCTACCTGCTTCTTTATTCCCATTCTCCAATTAAACAGCAGAAAAATTCAAAGCACCTTCTAATTGAGTGTAATCCAAAATGAAAGCTGGCTAGAAGACTGAAATCAAAGATCTGAATAGGATATCTTTACTTACACCAAACAGTCCCGCAATGGCATCTATGAGAGGATGATGGCTTTCCTCCATTAAAAACCAGGGTCATACTTGCTGTATAGAATACAAAACCACAGAGCACAGTGTAATGAAAAGGTGATGTAGTGCAATCCTCGGCTGCTGCAAATTAGCTTCCTACTGTTTGGTGCACTCTCTGTGATGAAGTTCCCAGTACTCAGAAATGTCCTTTTCCTCTGAGAATGCCTTGGGTTGGGCAAGAACGGTGCCTGAGAGTAAAATGAGAGGGACTGATGTTAGAAACTCCTTGCTAAACCAATGTTTTATTTAACATGATAACTAGAACAAATATCTCAGAGACTTTGGGCAGTGCTAAAACTTTAAGACAGCCTGGAAACACTTAAATTGCATGTTGAAAATTGTCAGCACTCAGGGAACTGGCTATGATGCTGTTTTGAAGCTTTTGTTAGCACCTTTAGGAAGAGCCTGGTTCTTGGACTCTGTACGCTGTGCAGTGGTGATTGCCTCAAGGTATAGTATATACCAAGAGCAAATGACTCTCTGAAGCCATCATGGACATGGGCTGATAAGAACAGCAGAGCCCCCCACCTATCCATCAGGGACCCAAATTAAGAACTGCACCTCCCTAGGCTCCTGCTGTACTCAGCAGAGGGAAATCATTCCACAGCATGAACCTGGCCCTCTAGGGATGCCTAGCTCCTACAAACTGCAAAGGTGATGATGGGTCAAGACCTAATGCAGGTGCCTTCATTAGATACCTGAAGCTACTGGATGGATCCAGACTAGGTGCCTGGGAACTGTTAAATTTAGCAATAATGCTGCCTGGCTGCATGACTGTCGAATAAGAGGAGAGCAATGGAGTGAAGATTTTTGCCCTTCCTGCTATGACTTGTGCAAAGAATTTTGCACTGCATTAGTCATGGCAAGCAGACGGTCACATAGTGCAAGAAAACTTTCATATGCCCCAACTCTATTTATTATGAGATCCAAAAATCAGATGGCCATTTCTCACATTGTAACTCCTAACTGAGTGGTAATCCCCCAACATCACCTCCTATTTTCATTGTAGCTGCTGCTTATTGCTGTAATCCCTGCAAATAAACTTGCTTTATGACACACCAATTTATCCCTAGACTCAGCCTTAGGCCTCCTGAGGTATTAAGAGAAAGATAAGATCCACTGAGAGATGTGAATGTTGGCTCAGTCACCCAGTAAACAACCTTTTACCAACTGGGCATAATCCCCTTATCAGATTATGCCTGTTGCATTGTATTCTCTACTTTGCAAGTGCTTTTCTGGGATCCATTAGAAGCAGCATTAGAGGAAAGAAAAAAACCCTTACCGAGGAATTTCACCACTAGAAGGATTTCTCGGCTGCAAACCAGCTAGGCTGTTAAAAAATCAGGTAGCCTTAAAGGAGAGCAGCAAGTCATACCATCTGAAAAGTCATCCTTCTAAACTCAGCTGGGCACTGCAGTTTATCCCAGAGCATTCAATTCATGAGATGACTTATGTGCAAATAGCAGAGAGCCAGGAGAGGGTGCTCAACAATAACTAGAAGAGGTCCTGTATAGTGATCCCTGACAATAATGATGCTTGAACGCAGCCACTTACATGGAACTGCCAGAACCAACATGAAGAATAGAGGACTTCTTAATTCATATTTCAAAATTTCAAAACGGATTTTAATCTAGCTCTTCAAAAAAACATTTTTGAATACAGGAAAGTCCACAGGATAAGATGTTAAAAATGTGGGAGTCTGCCTGCCAGACTTTAGGCATAAACAGTTAAAATTCCACACAAATCCCCAGGCCCATGTGTCCTACCAGGAACGCTTCCAGTCAGTCCACAGAAAACACCAAGCATGGGGATCTTGAGGAATCTGAATTAGTTGGATTCGTGCTTAACTCATTTAGACAAAATATGATGTCCTACCTCCCAAAAGTAGTGAACTGCCCAAGGATTTTAGTCAGGCAAAGCTTTACACCACTTTTTTTCCCATTTTGAATAAATTGTTTTAGTTGGATGTTAACTGGAGTAATTTTATGGGCTTCAACATTTGATAAATAAGGCAGTGTTTCTTAAGTAAAGGAAATGTCACCTTTTTGTAAGGAGTTTTTAAAAGAGAGGAAAAAAAGAAATATTTATTTTCAGATCGAAATATCTGATTAGAAATAATTACCACTATTATAGCCATTGTCTTTAAAAACTATTCTTCAGCAAGAAAGACAGAACCTCAGCTGTCCATGCAGCTCCTGCAGGAGTAGGGCAGGAACCAGGACTCCAAGCGAAGGTTGTGTTTCTGCAATGTGAGGTCCAGCAGGATGGGAATCTGGGGCCATGAATTTTCTAATGACACGTCCTTCATCCTGCTAACCGCAAAGGTTATTACACAGTCTGTACTGTTTCTAACACAAATAACTACATGGGATTACATATGCCATAGCAGAATGGGGGGAGGGGGGAGGAGGTGTGAATTTATCAATTGAATTTGAAGCAGGACTTTTTCATGGAGTCTGCTGTCACAGATGCCTAAATTGGAAAACAGTGAAAATTCAGGCTCTCTGGACTGAGTAAATGACTATAATTTGGATTTAAATGGCATAGGAATCAAAAGTTGACTCTATTTGCTGATTCTACAGCCTTGTTTTTCCTCATTGTTTCTTCCTGAGCCTCCTACTGTTTATAAAATTGAAAAAATCAAGCTGAGCTGAATGTCCAATGCCTTCACTATGATTGAATCTCTCTTTCTGTGCACGTGATTGACAGCACCAGAAAAGAATGTTTTCCTTAGCTAATGAACACTCACTTTGGCTTCATTTTATCTGCCCTTGCTTGGGATCATTCAGCCTCTGAAAAGCATGCCACTGAATGACCTTCTTGGTGATAACCTCCTAATAACTCAGACAGATATTAAAACCAGTTCTGCCAGACAGGTGCTGGCAGAATTTCATACATGATACTTGCAAAATATCCTTCCGTAGCTCTCAAAAATAGCAAAGCATCTCTTGAACCTACTTGGCAAAGACCCTGAGCAAGGTTAAAGATCCTTGTTCACTTTATTGTCTCTGCAGGGGTAAACACTGATCCACGCAGACATTATTTGCAACACCAGTGTTAAGTCACTGTAACTTTCTAGCCTTCTGTGGCATTACCACTGCTTTATGGCTGTGTGTGGAACAGGAGAGTCAGACCACGCTGTGTATTTTGGCATTACAAGTCTTGCTACCTAATGTCACAGATTATTAATTTCTCATAGAAATAACTGACCACTAGATCTGTTTTCTCCATGATTGCAAGTGCTGTTACCTTTAGAAAGGCCTTTACAAAATCTTAGGAAATAGACACAGAAGGGACCTGAAGACAACATCTGTTCAATTCACCTGCCCACAGCAGCATCGAGTAGACTAGTCGTGCAGGATAGACACTTACCGAGACTGTTCTTAAAAAGAGCTAATAACAGTCAGGGTTTAAGGTCTCCAAGCCTGCTCTTCAGGCCATTCTGAATGACACTGAACTGCCTTATACTGTGAGCTGCACGTCCTTCTTGGAATAAAATTTGTATTAAAATATTACGCTATATATGATATGCCCTTCTCAGCATTCTCCAAATGTGTATTACAAAGTCCCAGCTGTAGAATATTGGTGCACTGTCTGAACAGTGTCCACCTTCACCGAACCTCATCTAATGACTTTTGAAGCCAGATAGATACTGCAAAAGCTGATGTCTGTAACCAGGCTATTTTAAACAGCCTAAATAAGGCTCAGAAGCGAGGTAAGTTCCTATTACAAATGCTGACCAACCAGTACCTCCCAATTAAACCAGCTGAGGGTAAAAAAAAAAAGAAAACAACAAAAAAACTCCCACAACACAAAAAAACAAACTCCAAAACCAACCCAGAAATACTGCATTCTCTCTGGTCTCTTTATCATCTTTACTTAAGAGATCTCAGCTGATATTATTGCTCAGTACTTTAGGAAATCTGGCTATTTAAGCCTCTATATACGAACCTCCCCATGCTGAAATATATCCCTATAAAGACACTGGTGGTGGAGAGAACGGCTGATTTCCACAGAGAAACATTATTATCCCTTATTCTGAGATAACAGAGATGTCTCTAGGCTAACAGTACATACAAGGCAGCACAATTATACTTAAAACTGAGGGAGGCAGAACTCCCTTTGCTTTGGTGGCCCAGTGCCCAGGCAGAGGACTTGCAAACTCTGAGGCAGAGGGGACTAAGGGATGACCACCAATTTCTTTCTGTTATGAGCAGCCAGAAATAGTTTGATTCAATGTGCAATCAATGCTTGCGGAAAGTTGGAAGAAGTGGAGGAAATATTAATGGCAAGGCTGCATTTCAGCACCTGCACTTGTTTTACTTCAGGTGCGTTTTACTGGGCAAGATGCTGTTATGGTGTGAGAAAGTCCATGAGAACCTAAACCCATGCAAGGTCAGAAAAGTGAAAACACAGAGTGTAATTTTTGAGTTGGGGACAGTAAGCAGTCCAGAATGTGAACATGGAAAATACTGACAGGGACAGGCAGTGGTGGTGGTAAGATGGGAAGACTCAGGAGACGGAAATTGCAACATCATGGATGTTGCAACCCAAGGAGCAATGGAAGAAGATGTCCCTGCCCTACTGGCCTGGCCCGTAAAGACTTTTTGAATGTTTCATTGTGGTAGTGAGTGGGTTAATGCTCAGCCTGTTAGCCAGCTCATTTTATTGGGTGCATTCCCCTGTAAGTAATGCTTTACATTTTTCATTTATGCATATCCTGTTTACAGTCTCTTTGTACACAGAAGTGACCTAGAGAACAAAGGTTATGATACATGTAAGAAAGCCACACAAAAAAGTATAGTGGAAAAGAGACAAAAACATGCTACACTAATAAATGGGACATTCTGGCTTTCTTACTAATCATCAGATTTAATCAGATAACAATTAGTTAGCTCCACATTTTCTACCTGGCATAATATTGGATCAATAGTAGATGGATATTGGCCACCTGTTCTCAAAATCTCTGAAGATCATCTTAAATACTCAGGTCAACAGGATCCTTACCTGGTTGCTAATGTTGACAGCCAGAGTTCTTTGATGCAGAGCTTTAATTGAATTAGATGCTCCTGCAGTCACTGATTCATCATCCTAGTATTCAGTGCAGCTCTGCTGAAAAATCTGCAACATTTCCAGTCCTTCAGAGGTGGCCTTACTGGGAAGAGGGTTCCTTCCATCCCAGAAGCTATTAAAGATACAAACAGCTTGGCACTGAATCATTTTTATGTGACTGCTGGAACACTAGTCTGAATTAGGGCTGTATTTACGTAAATCAGTGTGGTAATGGTCTTCTCCGCCTTTTCTTTTAGTTTAAAAAAACAGAGAGAGGGAGGGAAGGAAAGAAAAAGAGAGAAGCTGAAAAAGAATAGGAGCTGCAGTGACGTTCAATGGAATAATTTTGTGCTGCTACAAATCACTGTCTAACTGCTAATGACAACCTATGTATATATATATATAAACAGCCTTAATAAAAAAGCCCTATTGCAATCACAGAAAAGCAGCCGATGCCCAGGTTGTAATGCTACCAATTCAATCATAAAAGCTTTCAGCCTTAATTTGTAATGCTGGACTCATTACTCAAAAGTGCTCTGCTCTTCCTATTGTGTTATAATCATGTTTCTGGAGTGGCTTTCAGGTTTGGTCACACCATGGTCAGGTCCTTCAAAGATGTCTCAAAGATCAAATTGAGAGTGGCATTTTCTCTCCTTTCTTTACATATGCTAAAAAAAATCCCAAATTGGGCTTGTTCTTGCTTCTTTTTCAAGGCCAGATAGTCTCCAGCAGTCCAACCTGGGAACAATCAAATCCCAGCCACCAAACTCCCCACTTAGGTATCTGAAAGCAGATGCGCTGGGCGCTGAGCCATTTCCAAGTCTGGCCCACCACCAACCGCAGGGCTATTCATGGCAATATGATTCATAACAATAAACGTTTCTGAAGTGCTTCTCATTAAATTAGCAGCACAAGCTGATGGTAATTCCTCTGTGACGTGGAACAAGCCTTTGCAATGCTGGGAGCCTACTAAGCGCCATGCAGAGGAACACGCGTGCTCAGACAGACAAATTTCCATGGCAAACTCCGTGCCTTGTGTTTTGGGCAGTGAGACCCAGAGGTGGCTCATGAGAAGCATGAGCCCGGAGGCCAAGGTGCAGGATGATTTCTCTGAATTTGTGCCTAAAAGTCTGCCCCTTCTCTACAGGCTTTTGTACGAAAATGAAAAAAGCTCCAGCAACTCTTAGGCTCCCAAATCCCCCTGGTTTTGTCAGTTTCACTGAGAATAAACAAGGAAGACACCATTTGCCACAGGCTCATGGAAATGCAGCAGGAGAATGCCTTTCCCCTGTGGCGTGCTTTAGCCCTCTGCACTAAATAAAGCCATATTTCAAGATCTTGCTATAGACGTAAATGCTCAGTCTCATAGCATCTTCAGAGGCATGTGTAATGATATATACATACACATGAAAATCAGAGTTCCTTGAATGCAAGGAGCTTTATAGCTAGCACGTATGGTACTATTATACACTGCATATCGTGCCAGGATACCAGAGTTTGAAGTATTGCTACCAGCTTCATCTAGCCTAATACATTGGCCCTTAATCTGGTTTCCCTATAAGGAGCCCTACTATCATGTCCACACGTAATCAGACCTGTGCAGCTGCCTACATGTTCTTTTTAATTGGATTGAAGTTAATCACAGTAGGATTAATTTGAAGAGATCAAGGAAACAGAGTGATTTTTGGTGGAAAGCAGATGGTTTCTTCTGGATGGAATAAAGCTCTGAAAGCAATATGAGGTGTTTAACTTTTCAGGTTTACCGAGATTAAACGCTCGGGGATTCTGTAACTTAACTATAGTATATTTAATCACATTTATGCCATGTCAATGAAAGAATCCTCTGGAAATTAACTGTGTGGTTTTCATAAAGAAGTGGCTTACTGACAGATACCAGCATCTGACGATCATCAAGCACTGTGAAGGGAGGTATGAAAACCTACGTCCAAAGCTGACATAATTATTCCCAAGCAAACAAAAGTTAAGCACTGCTGTTTTCATGAGAACTAAGAGCATCTTGCTTCTCCAAATGGCATAACATGTCATTGTTAAAAATTAATGGACTGGCAGTTCAGCACTGACTTGTGATTTCAGCTGTTTCCCTTTTTGCCTTCCAAACAGTTATTGTAAAGGAGTCTGATATCAAAGTACAGAGTAAGCACATAGCCTCTTTAAATTAGGCCCCTAAAATTCAACCACCTAAAATCTTGGGCACATTTGAAAATATAAACTTAAAAGGTTACAACAAACTTGAAGAATCATTTCATTAATGAGCTGCTGTTCTTTTTCCATCTCTTACATATGCATGTAAAATACATTTGCCCATCCCCATGCTCAAACACACACAGACATACTGATTTCTCTACAAAGTCAGACCTTGCTGAAGTGCCGTAATTTGTATGTGATGTACACGTTAAGCAGGAGAGAAGCATGTCACTACAAACTAGATGAAGCTATGGCATGAACAGTGATAGCAAGTCTGCGGAGTAAGGGAAATGGGAGTCTGGGGAAAACCCATGCAGGGTAACGTTGGTGTGTCCCTCAAACTCCAGAAAGGAGAAAGTTTTCCAAAAATGACAAGCAGGTGTAAGAACCTTAGGTCTTCAACCACAAAAAAAGGCACCTCAAGCTCACTCACACTCTATAGTCACTGACTTCCTGAATCTAGTGTGAACAAAGCCATTTCACTCCCATACAGGGTCAAAGAAAGAAAGAAAGAAAAGATCCATCAAACCATTCTGAAACTGAACTACAAGAAAGTGCCTTATCTAGGCTTGCACAATTCCTTTTCACAACATGTCTTCCAAGGTTATTCACATGGGATTGCCATGTACAGAACTAGGACCAGCTAAGGCAGGACTAATGAAAAGGTCTATACAGAGATGCTGGATTTTATTTTATAATTTTTCTTAGCACAATTTCACCCAAATCTGATCAAACATTTCAGTTCTGCCCACAGTTTTTCTCTTCTACTGAGTTTAGGGCAAAAACCAGAAGTGTAAGCTTTGTAGCACCACATTACTATTCCATTTCTAAAAGGACTGAACAACAACGATTACTCAGCCAGATTTGCCCTTTGAAAAGAGGATCTTGACTTACTTGAGAAGTCTGCCCACTTTAATTATATCCAATTATCTTGTGTAGGGATATTAAATAACACACATCAGTAATATTAGCAGGGTCAGAATACCATTAGGGTGAAATGCATTCCTTCATCCAAAACTTCTAATCAGAGCTCCCCTGTGATGCAAGACACTTCCCTACAGATGTGTCCCCTCATCTTCCACTTACTTTAAGTACTACGGCCTTCATTATCATAATAGGTAAGAGCCTCACAAACAGCCACAAGTTTATCTTCACACAAAAAAATTGGCATAAGGTCAGTATTCCCTCTTTAGAGCCGGGGAAGAGAGACATGAAATGCCAGAGCAGATCCTCACCTCTTTCTGTACCTGCAAAAATGGGAGCAGGTGAAAGAACAATAGACTGGAAAAGGAAAAATGGAGAGTCACCAGTAGAGAAGGCACAGCATTAAGAGCATGAGGTTACTTCTGTATGCCCACAGGCTTGCAGCACATACCCTACTTACAACTAAATACAACTTTACACAGAGAAAGCTATAAGAAGAATGAAATCCATTAAGATGTATTTTAATCTGCTTTAAACACAACATAACTATTCATTTGCTATAAGCACGTCTCATTTAAACCCCGGGGTCTAGTTCTCCTCCCATTATATGCATTTATTTAACATTTCATAATCTGCTAGTGCTGAGAGGCAATTTAGGGCAGGACCTCATAGTGATTATCACTTAGTGCAAAGGAGCTTATTACCTTACACCCACACTCCAGAGCAGTCACTAGAGATATACCAGAGGTTATATCAGCTGAAAGTAAAGATTAGCTATGGATATTAATAGATACACGATCCTATTTTTCAGTAAGATTTATGTAACTACAGACTTGTTCTATTATAAAGTTTTGCTTTTCATCATGTAATTAAAGGCGATATACATGAAGCTGAAGGTAATAACAACATTGTATATATTGCCATTTTGACAAACTAAGATACACTGCTAATAGCTAAGTATATTTACTCTACAATGATTATAAAACATGTAGGAAAACGTTTGGTTATATTATTAACAGTAAATTACAAATATGAAAAAGTATAATTAGGTGGTTATCTTGTAACTAAAATGTAATTACACTGCAAGTATAGCGATCACTTTAGTTGTAAATATGAGCATAGGCACATATATTTAGTTTGTTTTGGACAGCTTTCAAATAAACGTGGCACACATACACCACCACTTCACAGAAAAACTTCCTGGCATTTCTTTGGCGTAGAGAATACTGCAGCTGCTAAAAGAACAAGTTTTTTCACTAATATTAAGTACATTGCATTAAATACCTCTTTGTTGCAAACACAAAGTGTCCTTTCATCATTAAACAACATCTACAATCTTTCCAGCTGTCTTCTGAGTATCTTGATCACTGCTTTGGGGTCATTTTACACCAATGCAAAATGGGTGAGAAAGAGTTATGCCCCTCCCCCCCCCCCCCAAATGACAGCCCTTCTACTCACAGTGCACAGCTTATTTAATTTGGGGGCACTCGGATCAGCAGCTAAAAAAAAAAAAAAAATCTGCTTCTAGTTGGCCCTGGGCACAAACAGCTAGTTCAACTATGAGCAAAAATCATGTCACCCCCATCTCCTGTTATCTTGTAAGACTGCAAGCTCTTTGGGACATAGTATAGTATAGTATATACCTATACAACTCCCTTTGCATAGCTCAAAAGGACTGTGTAAACTGGCAATGAAAATTTCCTGGAATGGTACTTTGCTGCATTTATGACTTCTTCTAAAACTATGGCCTGCAAAATGTACCATTTCTTGTGAGTGTTAATTGAAATAAACTCCCCCATTTATCATATTCTTAATACAGGTTTCTGTTTTGGAGTTATTATTAATGTAGAAGTAGAGTGGCCTTCTCAGCAGATCTGCTTCTAGTCAAGCTGCAAAAGCTCTCAGAGGAGAATGAAAGAGTTAATTAGAAAAGAAGGATCAGAGTAAAAAAAATAAGTAGACTACAAATGACTGATTAGGGAAGAAAACGAGAGATCAATTTTTATAAAGGGAATTGTATTCAAATGCCAACTTCATCCAGCAGTCTGCATAATTCATGTAATACCTCTAGCCCATACATGCCAGTTGATAGCTGTACCTATTTGAGGACATTAATCACACACTAGAAAAGTCAGTTATTGTGTTAAAAAAAAGATTGGATAGATAATGAAAGTAACAGGTACTCAACAGGAAGAACATTAACGCTGATGCCAAGATACCACAGACATGGGTGGATGGAGAATCTGACCTTCATTCTGTAACAGAAGCAAGCAGTATCATTTTAGAGAATGTTATTTTACTATGTAAAATTGAAATTAGCGTAGTATAGCCTCTGGGCAAAATTTTTATCTAATTTCAGTTTTGGAAAATAAAGGTTAAGCTGATTTGAAATGAATAACTTTTCAAAGTTGATTTTCCTGAGAAAAATTCAAAGGACTTTCAAAAATGAAGTGCCTGCATAACGTGAAAATTAGGCATTAGTTGCTGTTGTAAAAAAAGAAAATTGAAAATGTCCCTTTTGATTACTCAAAAGCTGTAAAAAAACTTCATATTGAACCAAAAAAAAAAAAATCCCACTCAATTCAATGAGCATTAAATCACACCTTTTGGGAGAGTCCTTCTACACTAAGCCAGATAGATAAGAAAAGTAAAGATAAATATTCTCTCTGTCATATTGCTGGCTTCTCACTACCCGTGACACACCCATTTTATTTGTCAAATGCATAAACTAGGATGGCCAGCAGCTACGAATAGTGCCAGACCCCGGTTTGCCTATACTGTCTGCAGCTTGGCCACGGACACCTGGCCTGAACACCCTGAGATGCACCAGCCAGGGCTTAAGCGACTGTTCTCAGTGGGTGCGTACAGCTTGTCCTGCAGCACCCCAAGCTGCTCATCAACACTCATCACTTGAATATGCAAGATAAAAACTAGCTTGGGTATGTCTTGCGTTATACATGGTTCCAGCATGGATGGTCTGAGTCGACAGTCGTCAGAGTCAGCATCACCCCAGAAATAAGGACTTGGGGCTTCCTTCACTGGAGACTGAATGCATTTCCCACAAATGCAAAAATACTTCTTGGAGTCTGCCTTCTTAGCAAGCCAAAGCACAACCAACCTTTGTATCCCCTTCCAGTCCATTTCCCATCCACCTCCGTGGCTCCTACAATGAGGACCTTTCAGTGTATGTCATCCCCTGTTCTCCCTGCTGCATTTACCTCCTCAGCCTGGTGATACTCAGAAGCAGATGTGCTTCACAGAGCTCTCTTCCTCTTTGCTCAGCTGTATGTACAACTTGCCCTGTCTCCTGTCCCTTGTACGGTGAGGTCCAGGATCTCTGTACATGAGTAAATACAATAGGATGGTGTAAGAGCATTTAGTAATCAGTTATGCATGCTGCAACCAGTTGCTTCCCCTTGATTGCTCCTTTTGTGTTAAGAGCTTGTCCTTCACACATCTTCAACAGCAGAGAAATTCTGCAGCTAATCAGCGTGCTAATGAAACAGTTGTTCTGTTAATAAAAATTTTTAGAAACTGGCAAAGAAAGAGGCAGCTTTACAAATGAGTCCTCCTCTTCAGCTAGGGCTCCCATTCAACTCAAGTGCCACAAAACAGCACTTCAGCAGTGCTTAAGCTTTACTATTTCAACTGTCGATTTCTTTCTCCCCAGGATCATGAACCAATTAGAAGTGTTACAGGAATTTACCAAGGACAACCAAGCCAGTCCTATGGCTATTACTATAATAAAGTCACACCTGAAGAGTCCAAGCCCCAGTTGAGAACAGAGCCCGCTGTGTCATGGACTGTACGAACACACAGCAAGGGTCCCCACTTCTGACGTTGACAGTCCATGCTTTATGGGCACTCACCTGTGCATGGCGGTGCTGACAAAGGAGCACCTCACGCCAGGATGGAGGGCAGCCAGATCAAACAGGGGCTCTCTCAGCCCATCCAAGCCAGCTCTGGAGATGCAGGGTTACCTACCTCCCACTTGCCTGATGGGCACCTATCCTTGTGGTTTTTGTAGCTTGACAAAATATCATTTTCATTTACATTTAACAAGTGGGGCTGAGAAAAGCAGCAGTCAAGTAGTCATTGTGTATCCTGTTCTGCCAACACTTTCAGGAAAGCAATAATTGCCACCAAATGGCACAGGTTTGGGTACTGGCCATTTCAGTTTCCCAAGCAGAAACTGGGTGCTTCAAGCAATTTGTGCGGGTGTTGACACCAAAGTCATCATGGACACAGGTTTGAGGCAGCAAAGACAATGAAGGGAAAATGAAATTGAAGAATATGCATTTGCATCGTGGCTGCAAAGTCCCTGGTGACTCCCTGAAGAAATGTGGCTCCAGAGCGGGGAATCCCTCCCTTGTCTACAGCGAGAAAATTATTTTGGTGAATATCATAGCTGCACAAACACCAGCAACTTAATATTTAAAAAAAGGGGGAGTAAGGGAGAAGCTAAAAGAAGGATGGAAACTGGGGAATGAAAAGACCAAGTAACCACAGAGAAAATGAACAGCAGGTGAGGACAGTAGAAAGGCTGGCAATGAGTTTATGCCAAAGTGAATGATCAGTGACTCTCCATTTTCTTTATTTTTTTAGAGCAGTGGGGATTCTTTAAAATGTATTACTTTTTTTTTTTTTTTTAATTGGGATTTTTATATGAGAAGGTGACACCACACAGGCAAGAAGTTTTGTCAAAACCACAGAAATTCCTCCTGTCTTCCTGCCCTTGACACTAGAGAGCCCATGCACACTGACAGAAAAAAAACATCTTTGCCCCACAAAGCAAAGCTCTCTCATTGCCAAATCTGCTCCAGTGAAATCTCTCTCTGCTAGAGGACTTGGCCAGGACATTCAGGCCACCTGAACAGCAAGGTTTCCTGAGACTTTGACATGTGAGTTATGTCAGCCTCAGGCAACATCCTCATGGGACTGAGGAAATCCTGTTTCCCAGCCTGGCTTCTTTGACAGCTTCTCGTGAAGCACTTGGTAATCAAGGGACTACATTCCTACTAAAGTCCTTTGGCAAAGAAAAACAGAATTTGTACTCAGTATTATTTCAGATGTGAAATTATAAACTGCTTTTGTGCAGTATTAAGTAAATAGTGAAGGACAAAGCAGTTTTTAACAAAAGGAGTTGGTGAGATACTCATGGATTAGTTTTGCACTTCAGCAAGCCTCAAAGAATTGTCTATAATATCTCCCCATTCTCAGGATGTAGCTTTTTCTTTTCAATGAGCCTGTCACCTCCTGTCAGCATCCCCTCTGCCTTCCTTCATCCTCTTAATTAGTGACTGCGAGCTCTGCCTTTGTTCTCTCCATTCGGCTTTAAGCTAGAGAAATTAAATTGGAGGAATCCTCCAGAAGGCTTTGTACCTGCACATGAAGGTGTCATAAATAGCTTGTTAAGGATTTGAAAAGTGACTAATAAGTAGCTACATTGGGTAACCTTTCAGCAAGCTGAATAATTTGTTAAAAACTTAATCAGTTTAATGGGGGCTAGTTTAGTACCAGTATGGAAACAGTAAAATTGAAACTCATAGCGGCACTGTTGTTCCTCCATGCCTCTGCAGTGGAGAGACTTCCCCCAGATGTCAGTACTGGGGCAGAGCCAAGAATTAGGGTGGAATTAACTCAAGGGCCAAAGCCTAAGGCAAATGTTAGGCCTAAACCCATTAAGTTTGCTCAGTAGAAAACCCTGTAATTAAACCAATCCAGTCCAAACACCTCAGCTAAAAATAATTGTAATCTTCAGGGGATACCCCCATATCTGCTAAGTTCAATAAAAATTAATTCCTCAATTTTGTGCACCAATGCTGTCATTACAATCTCATTTCTAATCCCTGTCTTCTTGCAGCAGGTTCAACATCATAACAGTGCACTGGAAAGTTATCAAATACTTTACCTTCTAGCCATTCCTGCCAATAAACCAAACAACTTTGAAACTTGAGCAATGGCAAGAGACCTTGATGTACTGTTCACATCCACTGCTACATCTGCCAGTGCTGATTTTCAGAACTTGAGATTAAGGCAAAAATGTAATTAAAAAATTTAAAAAATATTAACAAAACTACTTGTTTGCAGAAGATACATCCCTACACCCCAACTCCTCAAACACGTTCATATATCATACCCAAGGGGAACACATGTATTAACAGGAGCTTCATTTTTAAAGATTTTGTGCATTAATGGGGGCTGAAAAATGTGCTACTATGGCTGGCCACATCCCAACTTGGGATGCAGTGAGACTGCAGTTGAACCAGTGCATGAGTCTAAACCCTTCTGGCAGGAAAGTACTCAACGTTAATTATTAACGAATAATAAATTACTCTGCATTGACCTACAAGTTTGGTAAGATATTAGGATTCTCATGTCTAAATCTAACTCTATGTAGAAGTAACAGAAATATTCTATGAAGAATAAGCCCACTTAAAGCTCTGTGCATGTATCATTAACAGACATGACCGTGTGAACAAAATAAAATGCTGTTATCATTAGTGACAAGAAATCAGGGTGCTTCTGTTTCCAGCCGGGCCAAGCAAAGGGTTTTTTTCAACCACAAGACTGCAGATTTCACAGTATCAGCAAGCATGTCACAAATCCTTACCCTGAACCAGACGGCTTGCTCTGAATCCGTCTAAGAATCTGTGACAAAACATTTCAATTTTTTCCTTTTGAAATGGTTACTCATTTGGAAATATCCTTGAAATTTTCTTCTTTTTCAATATTTCAGAAATCTTATTCAAAACACAGTAGTTCAATATGAGCTTTGGCAAAACATATATGTCAGGGAGAAGTGAGATAAAAAACATCTAAATATTTATTTCTTTGAGCATTTTTTCCTCCCCCCCCGCCTCCTTTTCTAGAACTGGCAGGTCACCCACCAAGTCCCCAATTTCCATTTTTTTCTCAGGCATAGATCTTAACTGGCTAATTTATCACCATAATTGTGCATGGGATCCTAGCTCACAGCTAATAGCATGGTGGAGTTTCTGGATGTATAATGGTTGAGCTCCATCAGCGAAAACAATTTGAAAGTCTTCATCTGGGAGCCTGATCCCAAAACTATCAAAACAAATGGCAGGACATTTCAGTGTTAAAATCCAGGGCATTGAATCAGGTCCGGCCCAGGCAGTAGCCCCAAGAAAAAACAGTGTGAAATACTTTTTTGGGAGACAGAGCGATTTTTTTGTTTTGTTTTTTTGTTTCAGTTTTTTTTTTTTTCAGGAGAGTGTTAGAAAACAGATTTCAGTTTCATGCTTCAAATGAAAATAAAAAACAGTAAGGAGGAAAATGTTTGAGTTACAGCATGAAAATATCATAAGGGTTTGCTTTTATTTTTTTTTTTTATTTATATGAACTTGGATTCCCATTTAATGGTCCCTGAGACTCACACACACAAAGGCCACTGACGGCCTATTTACGAGGCATGATGCTGGGGTTCTTTTTTTCTGCTTGGGAATGTGCTTACTCTTCTGTTCCTGCCTAAGCCGTGTCTCACTAGCCTCGACTAACCTTCAACTCTGTAACTTAAATGCATCACATTTACATTCCCATGTGCTTTGGAAACCTTGATACCCACCTGTAAATGGGAAAACATGACTCCACTGTAGTTTCTTCCATTTGTAGGAAGATAAATATGTATGGCATCAATGTTTCTTGGTTCTCTGACAGCAGAGCTGTCACCTCCTGATCTGAGGCAAGCTTTAATGATGAAAATCAGCAGTGCTTTCTGACTTGATACTTAGAGAGAAGCATTAGTGAGACAGAGCTCCAAGTATTTTTTGATTAGTGCATTTCTCTGGGCAAGAGTCTGATTGAGTAGTAATTTCCAGGCTGAAGCCCTTTGGACCATGGGGGCATCCTTCACCCGTCAGAGTAAAGTCAGTGGCAATTAATTGCTTGATTTCAGTGGGCTGAGACCTTTCAAAAATCTCTCTCACAAAAAGGATACCTACAATCAAGTCAAATAAAACAAACCAAAACCAACCAAGACCCTAATTTTGACAAGATTTCTGATTAGCCCAAGACTTTTGCACCTTTACATCCTGCCATACCTGTGTTTTGTGGGCAAATAACACTAGAGAGCCTATTTGTAGGATAATACTTACCAATACAAATACCAAAAACCTGTGTTTCTCCCATTGATCAAAGTACACAGTTCAGGTAAAGAAATTCCACTTTTTAAAGATGCAATACACGGGCAAATCTACCACTTGGGGCCAATCTCACTGATTTTAAGAGGAATACAGTGCAGTTCACTTCAGCCTACATTTCTGTCATTTCACTGGCTCGTGATACACAGCTTATGCAGACTCTAGTAAAACTAATTATTGGCTTATCTGTCTTGCAAAGGTAAATTCCCTATGGATTTCACTGGAAAGGTGACAATTGTTTTGAAGAATGGTATTGCTGGTCCTTTGTACCAAGGAAGTCATTAGAAATTGGAATCTGTGATAAACACACATGTTTTTCTGATAAAGGACACGGCAACAGAGCAGACAAGATGTAGATGTTTTATTCTTCCTAGGTTTTCTTATTGCATTTTTATTTATGCATTTACGAAGGTCAAATGTATACTATGCAAAACCCTTTACAAGCTTTTTAGCAGCTATTCCATAGACTGTAAGCCTGTATTCTTTTATTGCTTTGGTGTATGTATCAATGCTTTACAGTGTTTACTGGGCACATTTCCGAGCACAAAAATCTATGATTCTACTACAAACATTTGTTTCGCTTTTCTGTAAATAACAGCAGCTTTATACTTTCCTGTAACTGAATAAATCATTGCTGAATCTCAGAAAAAATAAAACACTAGCTCAAACCGAGTATTTATTACTTTTGGTAGAAAAGAGAGACCAGGGTTGAGTTTGTTTGTGGGTGGTTTGTTTTTGGTTTTTTTTACATTAACATAGATAACTTGGAAAGAAATGCTTTTCAGCTTCAGATTTTTAAAATTCTGACTTAAAAATGTAGCCACAAAATCTTCCCGCACAAAGCAATTTGATCTCACTTGAAATTTCATCTTTGAAAGCACTTGCCAGCATATTCTGAGAGACTGCCTAAGTTAAAACCTGCTGAAAACAATATTAGGAGAATAAAGGCAAATTTCTCACTTTTGTGTCCTCCCAGCTTGACTTGTTATAGTGTGGAGGTGCATTAGCTGTCACACGAGCTTGTGTGTGCTGTGATGTGCCACACAGATTCCTCCACTAATGAGGAGCAATGAGCACACTCCCATGTCCTGCTGCATTTTACTCAGCCTGTCTCTTTGCAAGGATCTCTTCTCATCACTTCTCAGCTGGAATTTCTTTCTTTCACAGAGGAAGATGGAGACAGCTTGGTGGGTGTTTGTCTGTATATGGCTTCAGAAGAATATGTTTGAAAGCTGTATGTTGTACAGAATAATACTAAGCTGTTTAGCCTCCCCATCTCAGTTATCCTCTAAATAATAGGAGCTATAACACAGAGAAGTACAAAGATAATTGTGTAGAAAAAAAGTTAAGGAAGCTCCAATGTTGGAAAAAGAAGTTATATAAATACCACAGAAACAATAATCATTCACTGAACATACCATACTTGAAGAAATAACATGCATGCCCATCAACATGGGCAAGTTCTGCAAGACTTCTCCCAGGTTTGAACAGTAACTGGACCCTGATATCTTCAGGAAAACGTTTGGAACCTCAATCCCAGTCTTCTGCTCTCATCACTAAACTTCAGCTTTTCTTTAGTATCTGATATCAGTAGATGACTACAAATAACAGAGTAATCCAATTTTTTTTTTTTAACTGAGAAAGCACCCAAGGGAGATTCAGAAGTGATCTCCTCTGCCTATCATGGGCATTTACCTCGAGCCTAGGCTGCAGGCATATAATGAATCTGCTCTCCTCAAACAATTATACAAGACAGGCCTGTGAGTTCTTGCAGAGAAAATAATCTGTTATAGGTGAGCCCTGCCATCATCCCTCTTCTAGGGAGCAGCAAAGTCCAGTTTTGCCTTCGCCGCCAAGAAGCCACGTGCTGGCACTGCCTTGCCTGTCGCCCACCACTGCTCCCTGACATTTGCAGTTTCAAATGAGGGAAGAACAGACCCGAGAATCTCAGCCTTCCCCACTGCTCTGACTTGGAGGAGGGAGAAGCAGCCTGTGTTTCCAGCTCATGCTGCAGCCTGGACCAAGCTGTATTCTGCTTTGCTGCTAGTTCTTCAGGCAAAAATATTTCAAGACAGCTCTGGCACCTCATGGTTGGACCATGGCCCCAGCACCCTCACTTTGAAAGAACTCAACTCTGAGCTTCCGCAGCTTCTTGGATGCATTTGGAAGCATCAGCGGATTTCAGGTTTTGGTTTTGTCAGCTCTCCTCCTCTGAGCTACTTCACACAATGGCTTTTCTCAAAGCGTCCTATGCTGCTGAACAGCTCCCTGACTGTTTCTCTTCAGATCCTCCTTCCAAATAGGAAGCAGGACAAATACACAGGACAAATATGAATTTTGCCATAAATAGAACACATGCAAGTTCAAAAAGACTTATCTAGAGGCCCCCAGGAAGATTGTCATTGGAGATACATGGCTGAGTGTAAAGGGTTAAAACTGTGAGAGTTGAAGCTTGTTCCAGCATCAGCTGAGAGGTCTGTCATACAACTAATATCTGTGGATATATGGAAAAAAAGGCTGAGACAAATGTTCTCTGGCAGACCTCACTGGAGTAGCTTAAGATCTCACTGCCCTCACTGGCTCTAACACTTCACAGCTAACATACCTGAGTGGCTCATGCAAGTGCTCCCAATTCATTTTAGTGCAAAGTAACACAGATTCTTTTAAATCATTCCCAGCACTGAAGCAGATCAGAAATCTTGCACGGGCTTGGGAGACACCACAACTGCAAGGACAAGCATTCCTCCTGGAAGGATGAGAAAGGGAAAACAAGGAGCAAATAGTGGTACATCATCTTCAGCAAGTCCCAGCAGACCCACAGAAGCACTCTGTCTAGACCCTAAAACAACAGGCGCACATAGTTGTGCAGAGGGCTAGCTCAGAACCTATCTAGCACTTCTTTGCTCTCATTGATCCTAAAGCCCTTCTAAAACATCTGCATTTTCTTTTCTGTTTAGCAGCTGAAGAAACTGAGACACAGTCATGAGGAACTGATTGACCTCCTGGCTCTCAGATGCAGAACCCAGCATATAAATCAGTTCTCTTGAGTCCTAGCCCAGGGTTTTATTAACCAGACCAGGCTAAAAAGCAGCCAGAAACCTAATTATGTCACATTGTGATTAGGAAGTACCTGACAAAACTCATCTGAGAGAGAAAGGGAATGAATCCATAATCTACTTGGTGGGGACTGGCCACTATTGCCAATGAGTGATCTGCAACTCCCTTGCTCTGAAAGAGCCTCCATTCAGTGCCAAGTTGTGTGATGTGGGCTTGATTTGATAAGCTTGCAACGAGTCCTTGGGCATTGGTTACTTCCAACTTCACAGTTTGCCTTTTCAGGTTATAATATCAATAAACAAGTGAGTGATTCTGGCCTCCCTGCAAGACGCGAGGCTTCTTTCCTGCCTCCTCTCCTCAGCCTCTGCTCAAGAGCTCTCTTACCCTTCTGTTTCCTGCTGAATCACACTATGAGTAATAAGCGTTTTGTGATCTCTTATGTTTTTCTCCTCAACTTTCCTTTCAAAGATGCAAGAACCATAGGAAAAAAACCACTCCTTCAGAAAAGACCAATTTCACATGTTATGAACTGTAGGACAAGGTTTCAAGAGACAAAGTTCTTCACAAAGTAAAGAAATTGCTGTCCACCCTGGAAAAACAGAAGGTCACGGTCATTCTCTGTGAGACAGTCCTCACATAGACCTTCCCAGAGGGAAAAGACCAGTTTAGCCATCTCTCCATAATGCTGACAGGGAGAAGAAAAAGCTCTCTTACAGACCTGAGTAAGGATAAAAGAAAAGGTTCACATGAAATTCAGCTAGAAGCTACGGACTTTAATAACACTCCCTCCCTGCACAAGTACTTGAAGCTCAGGACATCTTAGATGCAGAAGTGTCATCATTGTTTGAACAGTTAGCTTTTCACATCTCTCATGTGGATTTTTCCAGTGGTTTGTTTTGGTTTGGGGTTTTTTTTTGAATGCTTGTAAATTTTCAGTGGTTACAACATTCTGCATCAAGAGTTTCCACGGCTGCACTATATGGTTTGTGAATAAATGCTTCCTTGGATTGCTTTAAGCCTTTGAGTGATAGTTTTTCCTCACTGAACTCTAGTACTTGAAGTCCTGGAAAAAACACTGAACAACCATTCTTTACCATGAAATAATCTCACAGTCTTCCAGCCATTGCTTTTCCAGCTTAAAAAAGTCCTAAGCTGCTTGATCACTCCCTGTGCTGAAGCTCTTCCATATTTCGGTTGTCCTTGATATGTCCTTTGGATGTTTTCCAGATTATTCAAATGTAAGGCTGCCAGAAATACAGAGTGCTCAAGAGGTGGGAGTCATGGATTTATACAGTGCTATAACAATGACTTCTACCCTGTTGTCTATTCCTTCATAATTCCTAACCTTACACTTGCTTTGAGGACTGCTACTGATCATTAAGCCAATGTTGTGGCAGAACTATCTATTTTAACCCCCACATCTTTCTCTTGAAAGGCTAACGGGTAGCTGGCCACCCATTGCTGAGTGTACAGTTAGGACTGATTTTTTTCCCAATGTGCACCACTTTGGGTTTTTTTCTACACTGAGTTTGGTTTGATATTTTATTATCCAGCCACCCAGAATAGGGAGGTAAACAACGTTGCCCCCCTGTTCACAGACAAGAAACAGAAGAATGAAGACTTATACAGGGATTTCAACAGAGCAGAGGGCAAAAGATGGGGCTGTTACATCCTCACATTTCTGCTATGTGAGAAAACATGTTCCTTCTAAAGCTGCTTTAATGTTCTTGTATACTGGCAGTGTTTGAGAGGTTCCACACAAAAGCAGCCATTTTCCTTTGCTTCCAGAAGTAGGGAGCATGTATACAGAAAAAAAATCCCACAACTGAACATGGGGATGGAAGATGAGATCTGAGAGATTTTAAGGAAGGAAGAACAGCCAAACAAGTCCTTAAAGTGCCACAAATTGGCTACAAGGAGAGAGCTTTTATATCCTTTATGCAAAGATGTTCAAAAGCATCTGTCAAAGCAGTTAGCCAAGCTAAATCTAAACAACCACCCAAAATCTTGATATCTCGTAACTAGCTAGCTGATGAGTATGGAGTAGGGAGTATGGAGTCACTCTAGCCACAGGAAGGAGAGGTAGGTGGGATGGGGAGACCAGCACAGGGCCCTGAAGATGAGGGCTTGATGTTTCTTCTGCCACTAGGAGAGCAGGTGTGTGCATTGCACAATGTTCCTGGCAAGGCTGCTGTGGGCTGGTATGAGCCACCCAGCTACAAATGGACAGGCAACCTGTTTCTGCAGCCTGCTCATGGAGAGATCTGCAGCCATGATGGCGTAGTGCTGCTGAACACCTTTGTGAAAGATCATCAGCTTTTAATATTGAAATTAATCTTGCTGGTTTTGCCCAGCTTCACATCCAAAACCCCTCTCAGCTACAGCACTACAAAAGATGTGACAGCATTTGGGGATGTAATCAAAAACACTGCAGCCAGGACACAGGTTTGGGAAGCATATGGGCAATATCCTGCAAATCATTTCCGTATATAGCTGTTATTTCAGAGCAGATCTTGTGTATGTAACTGCAGCTTTTGTTATCTCCTTTTCTCTCCTACCTTCTCAAAATTTCCCATCTGTTTGGCTCTCAAATTAACTGGGCATTTTAGCACAATGGGCGAGATCCTTCAATCTATTATCTTGAAGGGAATTTTAATAACTTAGACTTGCTAGCCTGCATATTAACTCTTAGTTTTCTGCAGTTTGCTACAGTTCTCTACAAAACAACCTGCTACAGGTCACATGCAGAGACTACTGTGAGATTTCAGGATGCGCATGTCCCTATCCAATACACATGTCAAGGAGCCTTGGGGGCTATATACCTATGGCTATATACCTATATAGGCTATATAGGCTATATACCTATATACCCCCCATACCCTATGGGGGCAGCACAGTCTTGTTAGCTCCAAATTAAGCCTATTCTTTCCAGTTAGCACCACCTCAATGTATTCAGAAGGCCTCTTGGCCAACCTTGCTTGGATCGCACGAACTCAGCTCTTTCGTAGACTGGCTCAATCTCAGTTAGCTCCACTCCATTTCCATGCGGCAGTATCAACACCACTCTGTCACAAGTGCCCATCTCGCTACAGGCAGCTTTAGTCAATACTTTGTGCCCTGGCACACCACGTTTTTAAGAATATTTCAGTAAAAAGTAGACAGAGCTTTGCAAACTAATGAACTCTCTGCAAGGCTGGGCAAGGGGCTTGCTGGGAGCACACTGTCCCTGCCCAGAAGAGCAGCCTGCAATGGGGTGAAATCTAACATTTCACTCCATGTCAGGGTATTGTAGCATACATCATCTGGAAAGTGATTTCCTCAAATGACACCCACCTATGACCTATGAGCCTTGGTATTGTAGGGCAACTGCAGCCCAGAGAAAAACTGAAGCTATCATATCACTGGCTTCAAGATCACAACTGTTTTTCAGAACTGAGCTAAAGAGTCTCTCCTGCAGAGAAATTTCTTCTGGCTTATATGCATGTTTATTGAAATGTCTGCTGGACAAAACCATGGATGTTGAATATGTTTCTGACCAATATAACCAAGAACCCACAAGGAACAAAAGGTCTGTATTATCCATATGGGAAATTGCTATCAAGGACACAATCTAGCCCAGCACCAAACGGAGATTAGGAGCAGACTCTCGTGCCTGGAGGCAGACAAACGGTTGGAGAAGAGCCCAAGGGCTTGATTAAACTGACTGAAAGCAATCAAAAGAGTCTTGGGAGCCTTTGTGAGCCTGGGCGAGACTCCATTGCAAGCTTCCTGCTCTGATTTTCATCATGGTGCAAAATCTAGGCTGCTCTCAGACTCGCCATCCTAGGCAAATAAATGACTTCGATAACCAGAAGTGCCTCTGCTACATCTGCCTGCACTGGTAGTACACAGCTGTCCCAAGCCTATAAAATATATCATTGCTTGTCTTTTTATCCTTGTGCTATGGGTTCCCTGACTAGGGAAAGTCTCTTCCTCAGGTGCATGGAGTCTGACAGAGTAAAACCTTGAGACACTTCCAGCAGAAGCTCAAGGAGTGCCTACGCCCTGAGACAGAGGCTACAGCACAGTCCCTTCTAGCCTGCATGGTGGTTGATTTGCTTTACTATGTAACATAGCCTAGAGGAGCCACCTATGGCCTGGAGCTCCAGACAATAATTAAGTTGTTGGTGGGTTGCCCCAGCATTACAGTAATTGATGATTAAAGCAGGCACAGGACACCACTGAGGCCTGGCATGCAATAAGGCTGCTCAGTTGCTGTCCTCCAAATTCACACCATTGAGCAATTTTGTTACACGCATCATGTTCCAGGATGCTAACAGCTTTGCTGTTTCCTAATCAGCTGGGGCAATTTACACAGTCTCTGGCTGTGTTTTACATCAAACCTCATTTGATTCTCTGCTATGTTGCAATACTACTGAAGACAACTGTCCTTCAAATATGCTTTCCATACACATCATTCCCTTTCTTTACCAGTTTTAGATGAAAAGTGCAACACACAGCTGTGTGTGCTAATTAAGAGAGTCCTTATATATTGCACTCAGCATACTTCTCTTCTGTTTCTGAAACTGTTCTCTTATCTAATCCCACAGTTGATATAGTAATGACAATGGTATCACTGAGCACAGGTTTGAGACCAAAACGACGACGTTTTGTCTTGTCTCATGCAAACAGCTCTACATTCATCCAGCAGAGAAGCAGGAATCTGAACACTAGCTTAACCTAGCACTAGCTTATCTTTTTACATACACAGAACAGAGAGAAGAAACTTGTGACATTGCTGTGCATAAGCTTGTATTGCTACTTTATGCATCACCAGCTCAGAATAGATCTGCAATAACAAAGGCCTCAGGTGAGAGGGAGAGATCTGCTTCAGTCTGAAATACTGCCTAATTGGAAGCGAAGTGCCTTACGACACATTCCAAGCAAATACATTTGTATCATCAAATGCTTACCCATAGGCAGATGGCTGGAATTGCACAGTGGGGTTCCTTCTTGCAATCTGCTGCCGCTAAGAGCCGTTTGAGCCAGATCCAAAACCTCTTCAAGTCAATGGGAGTTTTTTCAATTAACTTCAATAGATGTTGGGTAGGATCCAGAGAATTAAGTGACCCTGGAAACGTCTTCTGGGCGTCTGCTGACACTTTCCAGGGGGGAATTTCCAACCCAACTCCTTTGGGTTTGTTTTTTTGTTTTTTGTTTTTTGGGGTTTTTTTAGATAGTTCTGAAACAAGAGAGGTTTAGTTTAAATTTCCAGAACTTCACACTACAGGAAAATCCTGGCCCTGTTAAAGTGAGAGGAAATTTTGCCATTAATAGGAATTTACGCTTATGACTATCATTTGCTCTACTCCAGGAGTTTTACTGGCTCAGAAAGCTGCTCAGATTGGCAAACTGGTTCTTGCAGTACCAAACAAGCAAGGCCAAAATAAGCACCTAACCACTGCTCTTGAGATGCCCCCTACAACTCTGTAGTATTTGGAAACATTCCACCACACCATTTCTTGGGAGCTTATAGCAGCCCTACCTATGAGATCTATTAACATCAGCCTTTCCATTCCTCCCACGCTTGAACTATTTTAAAACATTCTGCAGTTAAGCTAAAGTCTCCATAAGTTTTGCATTAACCTGGTCTGCTTCTTGGATGTGAAGTGTAGATATGCCCCGGTTCAGTTTTACTTCTGCATAGAACAGAAAGACCTACTAAGTACAGCTAAGAGCTATGGCATGGCCCATTGACAGTAATGCAGTTTTGATAAATTTACATGCAAGGCCATGACAAGCAGGCTTGGTGGCTTTTTGGAAGAAAAACAAAATTAAGCATAACTTTCACTGAAACAAAGCAGCTCGGATATTCAGGACTCAGTCTTTTCAGATAGCTAGTAAAGAGGTCTGCTGGGGATACAGCAAGGAAACATTTCCTACATTTACCTCAGGTAATTATATGCCTCTAGTAAAAAAACAAAGGGCGGGGGGGGAGCTCAGTCAATGGTGGAACAGAGTTAAAATGGTTCCTCAAGGTGGCAGTCCACAAAGAAAAAACTCAAAGCCATTCTAAAGCCCTATCAAGTGGGATGTGCTGTCTCCCACTAAGTCCTGCTAGGGGCTGAGGGGATTGTATCCATTGAAACGGCATCTTGAGGAATGCAGGACACTATGGTGAAGGCAGGCTGCACGGGGCATGTTAGGGACACAATCAAGGGAAAGGGGCTGCTTCGGGAATCTCCATCCCACCACCTCCTTTGTGTCGTCAATTGTTCTCCCTCCTGAAGTCTTAAAAGCTAAAGAGGTGCAACTTGGTGACTCTTCCATATACCGCTAAAAGAAGCTGATATATGCTGATAGAGAGGCATATATACTGATTCAGTGTTCTGTTTATTTACCTCGTGTATCCCGTTTTGGTTTAAACTGAAAAATTCAAGACACTATCTTGGCATTTGAAAAATGAAGCTGCTTTATTTCTTTCCAATCCCAAATTTTCCTTTTTTATAGATAGAATACTCAGAATACTCAAAACAAGATGTTTAGATTTTTGGAAGACATAAAATGCCTTCAAAATTCTCTTTCAAAAAGTAAAAATCTGAGGGTTTTTTGTTGTTGTTGAACCTGAATGCATATACTGCCCATTTTTCATTTGTAAACTTCTGGAAAGCCTGCACAATCATCTGGCTCTGGCTGGAAGACCTAACTTGACACAGTGCTGCATTGGCTTTCCAATGGAAATCCTACAAGCCCACAAATGGAAGGGCGTGCACACTTCTTCCTCCAGTCCACCTTTGTTCTGTGCCTTCCATGCAGAGAAACTCTGCCTGGGAGAGAGCCCTGGGAGACTCTGTGGCTGCAGACCTGGTATCAAGACACCCACAGACCTCCATCAATTTGAGGTTCTCCATTGGTTCAAGTCTTTACTGTTTATTCCAGACTTTCTAAAATATTAGCAGAAGGGTACTGAAGAAGTCAATATTCTGTTTGTTGACATTATCAGTGATATCATAGTCCTGACATGCGAGTATCTCCGTGATATAACATGCTCTGCAGAATCTAAATCTTGACATTCCTAGAAGTATGCTGACAGACAAAAAGGTCTGACTTTGTAAAGAGTCAAACTACTAAAAGGAGATTCTCCTGGGAGGTAATTTGATCTTTCACTACCTTTTCAAATCAGTCTCACCCAATCTTCCAAACTGTGTCCTGAGCTACTGAATATATTTCTGTGCTGTAAACACCAGGACAAAGTCAGCGTAAAAATCTTGCCATCGGTTAACTAGCTTGAAGTCTTTCCTATATTTTGTGTTGACTGGAACGATAAATAATTTATTTTCAGAGTACCAGATCTCAGAAATAAATTTCTAAAACAAAACTCCTGCAAAACACAATTATTATTCAACTCATTTTAACAATTCGATAAATGCAGTGCAATGACTTCCGTTAGCTATTCTCCTAGCCAAGGTCTACTACATCATTAAATATTATTGAGTTGGGTCTGCCATTTTACTTGAAATTATGCGCCTGGCATTTTAGTCTATGGCTATAAATGCTGGAAATGTCAGTTATATAAGCATCCATCTTTTTCACTACTGCCTCCCATCAAACATTAATGGTAGGAGCTCTAATCCATTCTACACAGTCCCAGATATCTACATTTGCTAGGAAAGGAACTGTAGCAGAGCACACTGACAACTCACAGTAAGTAATTACTCTTAGAAATATCTCAGTAAACTCAATTTGCTCCCAGAGGTCTTTTAAATTATATCTCGTTAGAGTGCAATGCTTTTTCAAATGACAAGGTCACACAAAAAAGCAAAACTCTATTTTATCTTTATCAGAGCTTTACCCCCCCACCATAAAACTGTTATAACACATAATTCCAACCAGATAGAGATATTGTGTTTTACTGTTGGAGCCCAGGAAAGCTATAAAGCAAGCAGAGTTGTTGTTTACAGTCTCAATAAATTTGGAATATCGTATAGCATTCTAGGTGAGGCAAATGCGCCTACTAATGTCAGCTGAGTGGGAAGAAGGACTTTTTTTTTTAAACTTTGCTGGTAAAATAATTTTCTTTTGAATTTACACTAAAAAACTCCTCATGAATCAGAAAAGATGAATCTCAAACTATATTGATATAGCAGAACACACACTTTATCTCATCACCCTGATTATCTGCCTTGGTGACTTTACAGCAAGAGGTTATTGAAAAGCAACGTGGATTATGTAGTTGACCAACACTTCTAATTTTATTACCAGTCTTGATAGTTGGTATTCTTTCTTATAATCCCAGCTTCTGAAGCCATGCGATTAGGAAAGTATATGAAAAATACTCGCCATTGTTTTTCTGAAGAGCATTGAAATATGTTGTAGTGTACCCTGAGCTCAAAACCAAGAGATATATAAACTCTTTAAAGAGCATAAGAGTCTTTGAATTTACATGCCAATATCTTCCTATTCAGGAAAGGGGTTAGGAAAGGACTACGCAGTCTTTAAGTCTTCACCAAACATACCAAAATAATTTCCATGCAAGCACATGGGACAATGAGAAAGACAGTGCAAAAGTAGCAACATAATCACATTTCAGCAGCAGTCATTTTGGGTAATAAAGCTGCACCTTGTATTAATAAATAGAGATTTCTGTTTAACCACAGAGGAGGTAGAAGCAGCCAAGCAGACTCTTCTTTAAAGATGTCCTTACTTTTGTTCCCGTTTGAAAAACTGTGCCCTGAAGTGAATACGTGCTTTTATTCTTAGGTTTGAGTTATCTGGAACATTAAAAGAATGCACCAAATCAAAACCCAGCAGCACTGGTGTATCTTAGCAAGTAACTACCTCCAAGGAAATTCTCCAAGGAATTCAGAAGATCATAACAAGGTGCCATCATAGAAAACGCACAGCCCACTTTGAGAGTTACTATAGAGGGGTTGGGATACAACATTCTGCAAGCAGGGGTAAGCTCAAGTCTTTCCAGAAATGTACCTAAATGAACTCACCTACTCAAAGCAGAGGTGAGAAAAGCAGGAATAACTTTGGAAGAATAGATGTCCTCATAGTGAGGTTTTTTTTTTTTTTTTAATACTTTTCTTTCACAAGGATATTGTACAGGAGTGATTTGGGAGAGATTTGCAGGAAATTTAATGGGCATAGCACAAGGACTGTCATAATAGTCAAGAAAGTTTCTGAGCAGACCTTCCACTTCCAAGCTTTACCATCTTGCATTTGACTTATTTCCATTTTTTACTTTGACAAGCACAGCCTGAGATTTGCAAAAGGACAGCATCAACAGACAGTCATCTTACAATCATCTTTTCCAGAAAATTTACCTTCTCAGCCCTGCGAATGAAAACAGGAGACTCTTCTTCTGACAAGGAATTTTCTCATGTTGTTATATTTCCTTGCATTGCTTAATCAAGACAGTATATAAAAGGCAAATGCCTAAATTACTGCTTATAAATATAGATCACAAAGCTATAGTTTTAGCTTGGGACTGGAACGGAAGCGCTGCAAAACCTTGTTCAAACATGGGAAGAAATTAAATGAATAAATTAAATGACACTAATTTGATGGAAAGTGAGATGTGAGCTTTCTAAACACAGTACAACTCAACTGCATGGTCAGTAACATGAGCTCAGACAAAAAAAGCACCCAGCATCGGGTCTTCAGGCTCTCAGTGGCTTTCTGAATTTGGGTTTTGCTGCTCCGTTTCTGACAGCTAGCAACTGTCTGATAGGTGGTGGCAAGGACTTGAATAAAATCTTGCTGATATGCCATGACTGCCTCTTGCTGCTACAATGGCATTTGCTGTTATTTGCCATAGGTAGAAAAAAAATTATATATAACCTCATCCTATTTCCTCAGAGGCAGTAGTGACTGAAATACAAAGGCACCTACATATGCAGGGGAGGGTAGAAGGACTCACCAGAGAATTAAAGCTCCATCTTAAATGTATCTGGCATAGTCCTTCTAGAGGGGTGAAGGGAATGTAAGTGTGGCCAGTCAGGTACTACAGGATGTCTGTTGGGAAGTCTTTTAAGAAGGGCTCTTTGGACACGTCATACCAGTGAGAAGTATGAAGTCCTCTTTGAACAGGACAATGAGGGAATCAGGAGCTGGGGTGGGAAAATAATTTCTCGTCTCCCAATATTTCTTTGATCTTCATTAAGGATTAGTGGCTACAAAAAAGCTTGTGGATGCAAAGCCTCAGAACAGTTATTAATGGATATATGTCTACACTCTGAAAAATCCCCTGTGAGGCACCAGAAGGCAGCTGCTTGGGCACAAAGCAGAAACCACAGCGGAAGAAAGCATCTTCCCCCTTCTGAGCTATCTCTGTAAGTCAGGGCACGAAGTCAGACTTGTGACTTTCTGTCCTTCCATCCCACGCACATGACAGAGTCTGTGGATCACTTGGTGCAGCAGTAGAAGTTATCCGAGAGAAAAAAAAATTGGATAGAATGGAAAATAAAAAAAATTGCCAGCACAGAATGTACAGATTGCAGGTTGTTTTCTGCATCCTTATATTACTTAGACTATAATTTGCATGATCAACAAGCACTGTTCCTTTCTCTTCCCTTTTCAGCTCTTCTATGCAGAACAGCATTAACAGAGTTAACACCTCCAAAGACTGATTTCAGAAACATCTGACCAAGCCACGCTGCTCAAAGCTTCTCAGTTATTGAACTCTGTGGTGAGGACTCCTCAGCAGTGTTTCAGACTGTTCAATAAAACCTCAAAGGGGTCAAATCTGCCACTGATCTGCATCAGGTAACTTAATGAATTTAGATTTATACCGCTGCAGATCTGGTCCACTTGACTTCATGAAGAGAGCTGTGTCGTTTTATTCCAGATGTAAATTTGACTGATAGCAATAGAGTTGCTCTAGTTCATCAGCTAGGAATTTGATCCCATGAGTGCAAAAGAGCTGAGCTGATTTATGTCACTGGAGAAACTGCGACAAATGTCTATATCTGTAAAACCGTAGTCTGAGCTCCTTCTTGCTATAGTATCAAACATTTCAAAACCAACTCATAGTCTGAATTCTCTTTCCTTTTTTTGGCCCAGTTCTTTAGCAAATATCCATGAAACCCTGATATATTTCAAGAAGATGAGAACTGGCTGATAAAAAAGTTAAACAAACAAAACTGGAAGTTAGATTTATCTCTTTCTGTAGAAATATGCCTTGTGTTTGAGTTTATTCAAGTTTTTTGCTGAGCTTTGACTTTTAACGTAGAGTTTCATTTTCTCTTGCCCCAAACAAAACCAGAATGTTTCAAAGCCCAAATGAAAATGATACATTCAAGTTCTGCAGAACAACCTTTGCTTGAGGAAAACAAAGGCTTTCATCATAACCACAGTTTTCTGTAGGAAAGCACTAGGATGGAAAATTTACAGCCAGCTCTACCAAACATCTGCATCCTTTAATTCTGACATTTTACCTTGCTGGTAACGCTTCACTCCACAGTGAGTCCCATTGATCTCCCGGAGCTAAGCGACACATTTGTAGTTAGCACCTCCCAGACAGTGATGCCTGAGCCATGCCATCTTGGGAGAACAGGCAAATGATGTTGGGCTCTATGGATCCATGAGGTAGAATTTCCTCTTGGTTTCCTCTTTGCTTTCTAAAAAAGGAAGGGGAAAGGTTAGTAATTCACCACTGCCTTAATTTATCCAAGCAGAAAGAGCTTTTCTAATGCTTCTAAAACTCTTCAGACCATCAGGCACATCATTCCTACCTCTACAGGCTGTAAATTAAACTCAAAATAATGGAAAAAAAAAAAGACACACACGTGTTTCCATTTGTTTTTTCTTTAAACTGAGTTTCTAACTGGCAAAAGATTATCCGGAGGTCTTGGAGGATGTTCTCTGAGAACATCTGGAGGATGTTCTCTATCTCCTTAAATCTTAAAGATCTCTAGATCTTTTTAAACCTTTAAGTTTTTAAATCAAGACTGAGTACATACTTGAAGAACTTTGAGTCAGTTCAGCCACAGGTTGTCAGGCTTGATGCAGGACTCAGTGAGTGAAATTTAAAGCATGTACGTTAGTTTAGAAGATCATCACAGTCCCTTCTGCCTTAACAACCTATAAATCTATGCAATGAGCAATAGACTGTAATCAACCTTTGGCTACCCTTCCTTATTCCCCTAGTTGTATTTTTTATTGCGATCCTACAGAGACATAAGAATTAAAAACACAACAGCAAGCCTGAAATCAAAACAATTAGATGGAGAGCAAATGAAACAAACCAAATGACCAAAGCCGCTTCTTTTTTTTCCCTTTTTCATCACCCCTTTTCTTATTAATGTATAGATCCCACTTGCAGCTTTTCAGAACCAACAGAAAACTGAAGCGATCTATTATACACACAGGTCTGCCATGAAAATCCAGGCTCTGCTGTCACTCTTATTTCCCACTTGCAGCATCACTAAACTCTCAGACATCCCTCCACAAACAAGTCTTTTTATCAGAGCATTTTGTCCTCCTTTTACCATTCTCACCGTGAAAATATCCTCTAGGCTTTCCCGAAGCTGAAGGATGATCAGAAGTTTTGTTGTGTGCTGATAACAACCAAACACAACAAGTCTCTCAAGCTGTAGTTTGGACTGTGCCTTGTATTTCACAAGTGCATGGAGAAAGATCACAGGTAGCTGTTACCCCTTTTCACCTCTCTGCATCAGTCAGACAAGTCGCTATCTTCATGACCATGTGGTGGAGGAAATCTGCCACAGCCTGCAGCAGGGTTAGCTATTGCAAATCAAGCCAGCAGGGGGAAAAGCAGTAATGGGATTATTTTTCCCCTGATTTCCCACTAGCCTGCAGTTTGGAGTTGGAGCTGTGGCCAAGCGAGCACCCACGCAGCCACTTTCAGACAAATCACAAAATCACGTAGGCTCATTTACAAAACTCAGAGAAAATCCATTAACTCCTACAAGGTTTAATCCAGATTACACCACCACTGCGGAAACTGAAGGCCGGCCCATAAGCCGCTACAAATGAAGTTGAGCTTGTGCCACTTTGTGTTTCTGTAGCTGAGAATGGGCTATCATCATTTTAATGCCCAATATCACCCACAAAAGACCATAAACATTTAACACAATGATAAAACCAGGCTTCAGCCTTCTAAATAATCCACATCTTGACTAGCTGTCCAGTCTACTTTCTCCTTGCCAGTTATATTGAGGGGCCATAAACAAAGGGGAATGAGAATAGCCAGTAAATTAAAGTGCAGGCAACTGAAAAGGTCAAAGTAGTATGCTTTATTATTGTCTGTCACCGAGTATATGGCATGTTAAAATTCATACACTGGTCTTTCAAGAAAATAGAAACAATCTCTAAAGTGTATGAGGAATCAATCAGCATGCATCGACTCTACTAAAAAATGATTGGACTGGGTGCATCTCGAAAGGCCTGTGGATATCAAGAAACAAACCTCTGTTCCTCTCTACTGCCTTAATGGATGGGAACTCAGAGAGGGACTAAATGATGGATGCTTGCATGTATTTCAGCAATACTGCAAATGCAAAGCTAGTGAGAGAAACTGAAGCAGCAAGGATTTCATTGCAGTCCCTTTGCCCCCATGCTCAAATCCTAATAACAACAACAAGGTGTTAAATTCAACTGTTAAATTCAGCAGGCAATTTTTACCTCAATTATCAGCTGCTGAGGTGGTCAAGGATGAAAGAAAAAAAATGAGATTGCACCCTCAGCTCCAGATTGCTCACTTTTTGCGTAAATGGCCTGCAGCGTACCGACATCAAGGCATGGATCCACAGCCCTAAGTGAATCTGCCGTTGTTAATGCTCTTGGTGCATTCAGTCTCATCTACTGGAGGAAAATACTGGATCTCAAATCGGATCTCTTGGATCGCGAGTGCTTTCTGGCCTGTGCCTCTCGGGAGTACCTAGTATGGCTGGCACTGATCTTTGAAAACTGTATTAAGCCAGTTATCATAACACACCACACAGCGCAATTTGGTATCATTAACTTGGTTAAAAATGGTAGCTCACTTACTGAGTACAGCCTGCCTGCTTTTAGTCCCTCGGACTGCTACAGCAAGGACATGTCCCTTTAATTCCACAAGCAAATTAATAGAAACAGGACTGGCCAGATGAAGTCTCTTTCCAGGAACTGGCTAATTTTGAACGTGATTATTTGTGAGTATAAGCAGAGAAGAAGAATTAGAGGGAGTTGACAGTTTTGAAACATGTTATTTGTGATCAAGTCCACCAAACACTAATGAGACACAATGTCTTGCCTGCAGCACAGCCTGATATATTTTTTTGTCACATAATTATATGTTACTCTGGCAGAACGTATTTTCCACAATGATTTTCTTTCTATCTATCTATCTACTCCCATGGGGGAGTGGACCAGCAATTTGCAAAAACCTATCTTTAAACAATGATAAAAGATAAGTAGCGTCTGGTCTTACCATTTCTCTTACAACCTGACTAAATGCTCAAGCTTGCTGATTCAGAATAAATATATTTTCTTCTACTTTTTCTTAAAGAAGGATATGGGAGTTGTTTTCACAGCTGCTGGATTTATCACCACCATAATTTTATTTTCCCACAGAACCAAAAACTGTTGCACTTTCATGCTGTAACCACGGTCCTGTGATCACAAAATGGCACCTCTCCTCCAGGGGTTCAAGTGTGTGAAACAGCCAGAGAAGATGCCTGTGGCTGGTGTAGCAAATAAGTAGTGCTTACATCTCACCACTTTTCAAAGAGGATGGAGAGTTAATCCTCAGACACACCACAGTATCTCTTCCTTCACTTGGAGGAAAAAAAGGCACATGCAACTTCTATTATGTCATTAAACACACTGTCTTTTGTCATGCTTTGGTCAGCTGCAGAGATAATTTTACCAAATTCTAGTTCCCACAATGGTTTCTCCTCTCAGTTATTATTGTTACAGATAATGAAATACCATTCAACAGCACAGTTCTGCCCTGAGCCTTACTGAAACTGAACTAACAATCTTGTCTCAAGATGAAATACTTCGGAGGTTTAACTCAGGAGAAAAGCTGTCTGTGGAAACATGATCCAAACCCGAGTGAGATGCACCAGAAAGATAAAGCAGCACATAGATTCCTGGGGTTAAGAATATAAATCCTATAAAAATCCTGTAAGAAGCAGACCAGACTTTCCCATACTCCCATCTCAAAAAGCCTTGACGACAGGCTTTTCCTGCACAGGTCGTTTCAGCTCCCTCTTGGCCTTGTTACTATCCTCAAAAGTGCATCCAACAGGGAAATATATCTATGAGCTGCAGTACATTTTCTGGAGACTTTCACAAGTGCTAAGGGCTCTGCAGCTTACACTCCTCGGCCCCTGTCTCCACGTTACATGCAGTACCAGTATGATAGTGCCCAGAAAGGATGCATCGTTTTGCATATAACACTCAACGTAGAACACAGAGATGCTCACAGCCCAGCATGGGAGGGACAAGATGAATAGCAAGCACAATTTCATTTTTGGGAAAAGGTGCTAAACCCCATTTTTGTACCCTTTTTATATCTTAACAAAACTTGTTTACACATTCCATAAGGCATATATGATTCTTAATAAACTCTGAGTACTGCGTGCTGTTTCTCTAACTTATTAGCACATACATTGCAATTATATTAAAAACCCATGTATGCAACCTTTTGTGATGAGGAATAACTGCTCCTTCATAAAATTCTAGCTAAATTATGCCTTTGCAATCTCTTATCTGAACAACATCTTAATAACATTGAACAGTGACTTCCCTCCTGTTAGCCAAAAGACTGTCCAGACTGATCATTACTCCAGGCTCTGCCACTGGCTGGCCCCAGGTAGCAAAACTGCCTTTGCCATTCATCCCCCATAAAGGCCAGACCTTTGCCTCTTTGCTCAAACAGCTGCACCTTCCAAACATCCCTTCTCTGCTTCTTTGATCTGAATTTGAAATGCTTTGGAGAGCCAACAGGACTTTGCTGGGGCTGCTGGCTATCTGTCCAAGTGGAACGCTTAGGAGAATTATCATAAAATCATAGAATGGTTTGGATTGGAAGAGACCATAAAGATCATCTAGTTTCAACCCCCTTGCTATGGGCAGGGACACCTTCCACTAGATCAGATTGCTCAAAGCCCCATCCAATCTGGCCCTGAACACTTCCAGGGAGGGCGCATCTACAACTTCTCTGGACAACCTGTTCCAGTGTCTCACCACTCTCACAGTAAAGAATTTCTTCCTAGTATCTAACTTAAATCTACCCTTTTTCAGTTTAAAACAATTACTCCTTGTCCTATTACTATACTCCCTGATAAAAAGTCCCTCCTCATCTTTCCTGTAGGCCCCCTTTAAGTACTGGAAGGCTGCTATAAGCTCTCCCCAGCGCCTTCTCTTCTCCAGGCTAAACAACCACAACTCTCTCAGCTGGTCCTCACAGGAGAGGTGCTCCAGCCCTCTGATCATCTTTGTGGCCTCTAAACGTTCTCCAACAGGTTTGTGTCATTCTTATGCTGAGGGCTCCAGAGCTGAACACAGTACTCCCGGTAGGGTCTCATGAGAGCAGAATAGAGGAGGAGAATCACCTCCCTCGACCTGCTGGTCATGCTTCTTTTGATACAGCCCAGGATGCCATTGGCTTTCTGAGCTGTGAGTGCACATTGCCAGCTCATATTCAGTTTTTCATCCACCTATTACCATTATTAATAATTCATTGTATATTAATAATATTAATTATCAATATTTCATGATGCTGTTGATGAAGGACATAGTGAGTAATATAAAGCCAGCCTCTGTCATGACTGTTGCGTATGTTTTCCACTTTTAGTTTGAATTCTGCATAGCAGGGTAACAAGGTGATAGGCATAGGCAATATTCCTAAATAATTGATGAATCAACAGCTTCCATTGGGTAAACTGTGGAATAAACTGTGCTCGGCTCTTTCCTCACCTATTTATGAACTATAAAATTGGCTTTATTTCCCTATATTGAAGAGATCAGCTCACAACATCTCTTCCTTTTGATTCGGGATTTGCAGGAGATCATTGAAGGCTGTGAACCAAGATGTCACAGAAAAAAATCTGATGGGAAGTTCTCCCAGCCTTAACTGGGTGGAATATGGATTCAATTCTATTCCAGCAATTAAAGCTTTGATTTCATCCCCATGAAATCCTTCAGTTGGCATTTTTCAGAGATTTGCAGAAAGTTACCTTCCTCGGACTGAGCAGATTATCACAGAGACTGCTAAAAAGGGACCTAACTTACAGCATTGCTTCCAACAGAACTTTTAACTCTCTTCCAACTGAGTTTCTTCTCAGTCTGTGACTCATATTTATCTTCCTTTCCTGCTCATTAAAGCTACCATACTTATGACTGAAAATACTAGGAAAGGCTTTGGTCTAATCAAAGTAAATCCCCTTTTCAATCTCCTTTGCATATGCAGTTTGTTCATCAGCAGAGAGCAGAGCTAGGAGAACACGGCTGGGGAAAGAGAAGAGAGATGTTTCCAGTGGGTCCCAGGAAGATGATTTTTACCAGTATGTCATGTCGCATTGCAAAAGGCTGGATCACAGCTCACTAATATTTTGTCCATGCTGGATGTGATCTAAATACACAGTTATGCCTTAAGAAGAACCACTGCTGTATATACATTTTCCATTTATGGTGTCCTTGGGGCTTTCTACAAGCCACCAGGTAAGAAACAAACATGTTGAAAAATGCATCTGTTGCTGACCAGGGAGATGCCACTGGTCCCAGTACCAACTGAATATTGAGGATTACAAGGACACACACCAGGTAGACGTTTCCCAGAACCTGCAAGCAGATGCACCTACAGACTACGCAGATGAGTCCCTTTGTGGCCGAAATTTGGGTGAAATGGCCATAGTTCCTCAAAAGAAAATGAAAACTCCTATGCTGAGCATCTAATATGTACCATCTGTAGCAACTGAAGATTTTGAAGGGTGCAGAGTCACTACATTCAGCAAGCCCAACCCAGCAGGTTAGAAAAAAAAAGACGGATTTTAAATCAACTTAAATCCAGTCAGCCAGCAGGTAGATTTAAAGACTTTCTTTAAAAATACTTCCTTTTCCTATGGGAGCAGTTTGAACTCTGGCAGCGAATGCCATGCCAGGTGGTTTTAGCAGACAGGAGCGGGGAGTGGGATGTGTTTTAAGGGCACTTCATCTCAATACCATTAGTAGAAGTGACTGCATGGTCCAGTGGCTACTTCACTAGGCTGTAACTTATGGCACATCTAGAACCATGCCAGGGAGCAGCATGTCAAATGCAGACTCAACTCTTGGACCAAAAGCAGGAAAAGGCATGACAGCACCATGCTGGGCCATGTCGCTTAGCTCTGCTGGGAGCCCAGGCTTATTAATTGCAGTATGGTACATCATTGATGTGACCGTGCTGCTCAGGGAACCCAAAGAAACATCACTTGCTAGGCTGCAGCATGATGCCGTTGATGTCCCTTGATTGGCACTGTCACGGCTGCTCCTGCACCAGGCTCCATGGCATAGTGCAGAGTGCCCTGTCAGAAACCCAAGCATGGCAGCTGGCTTGCACACCACACATTGCACGGGACCCTGGTCAAGGCTCTCCACCTCTCCCATGCCTTCTTGGTTCTTGTTTTGGTTTTGTTTTTTTTTTTTTAAATATGCTAGCTCACACATTTTCACACGGCTTAAGAGTTTTGCTTTTATATCTTAAGATATTTTTTAAAAAAAACATTCTGGTGTTGGCAAAAAGCAAGACTTTCCCACTGTGGTCAGTGGCAGAATTACACGAGTTCTGGGGTAGCTTTCTGGGCTTCTCCAGTCCTCAGGAGGGAAGAACCAGTCTCAACAAGGATTCTGCAAAATCAGAATCAGGCCAAAATTTCTCTTCCTAGGTCAAACACCACTTCCTAATTCCAGATGGGAGATGCAAACAATCTAATACCTCTGGCAGCCTCAGAAACAAGAGTCTTTCATATCATGACTTGGCTTCTTCTGAATCATTTCAGGACAGACTAGTTTAAATCAGGGCAAAGCAGAGACTTGATCCCGTACCACTACACTACAGAAGGCACAATGAAGCACTACACATAACTATGTAATGAAAAATTATCAGTAAAAACTTGAGCAAAACCAAAACCTGTCCACAAAGCATTTCAGTTTTAATGAAAAGAGTCTGTTTAGACAAAATTCTCTATCATCAAAAAACTGTCTGGCTGAGTTGAGGCGGCAAAGCTGCTGTGTTTTTCATCACCTGAGATGTTCCCCTTCTGGAAAGCGCATCTGCTGAGATAAAGGGATAATTTTGACGTGTTGGTATTTTACAACAAAGACCTATGTGAAAATTTTCAATCAAAACCACTGAGGCAAACTGGGCTTTTGATTAAATAGGAAAAAGCACAGTTTTCCACTGAAAAAAAACCCCAAACACCACAAACAGAAAATCTCTCTAGGGTTTTTCTACTGCAGTGCTTCAAAAGAAAATTAAAGTTCCTACTTCTCCTCCCCTGAGATCCCACTCTACCCTGTTGGCCAAGCATCCTGGTTGATCTGTCCATCTCATACCATGGGCATGGGCTCTGGAGGAGAGCTGCCACCTCTCTCCAAGCGATAATCACTAGGCACTAATCACTGAAAATATACTTCAAATAAGGTTTCCAGCACAGAAAAAGATGAATGTACAACTTCATGAAGGCAAAACCAGACATGAGAGTTCACCAGCTCATGTATACTAACAGCATTCTAGATGTGTTCAGAGCTCACTGCAAAGCTCATTCCTCTCTTACCCCTTCTCTAGTTATTTGAAAGTGATAGGCGTAGAGAGTAGTGGAAAAAAGTGTTTCAACCATCAGGAAAACGGACTGATGAAGAGGCAAAGGGCTAGTGGTAGATTTTTATAGGTTCCTGCCTTGAAGTTGGATTCATTTATGTGCTCCTGCCTGACTTGCAATCAGTTTACTGCACTTTTCTTTGCTTGGCTATCTATGCAGGCTGAACCTCATGCTATTTCTCCTCCCCAATCCTCCATTCCCTCATCACCTACTTCTTGCATGAAGCAGAGTATCCACCAAGCAACACCCCCCTGTGCAAAGCAGCTTCATGCTGAGATGCTCTAGCTAAACCAGGGATTAACAGGGAATATTATTCCTCGCCAGGACCTCACAAAATCTGAAACAAAGACATGGGTTAATCTAACCCTGTATATAAGGATCCTGTCTGTGGTGCCATCACAGGTAACCCTCTCTACTGCAAAGAATAATCTCTATCAGCACTTCCAAGGGAGCAATAATCCACCTGATGATCGATCCTGCACACCAAACAGGACACAAGGCACAAACCTGGGGGAAAAGTTAATGGCCGCTCTGCTTCTGTCCCCTGTGCAGGTGACGTCTGTTCTCAACACCACTCTCTTGTACTCTGGTTGTCTTTAGCTCATCGCTTCCCCAAACCAGGAACTGCAGACGCTGCATAAAACAGCTCAGTGAATTATATTTTTTTGCCTTTTTTTTAAAATTCAAATTAGATTCATGTTTAAATCAGACTTTGGGGAGAGGTTCAAGGTTAATTCTTTTTTTTTATCCAAATGTGGCTCTCCCATCCTTCATCTCAACCTGCAAAAATACCTCTGCTCGGCATTTTCTGACAGCCCTGGCTTTATCTCCACCAGCTGCTGAGTTGCTTTGGACATACTTAGCCTGTTCTCAGCTAAGAAAGTCAGCCTTAACAAAAAAAAAAAAAAAAAAAAAAAAAAAAGATATGGGAAAACAGACAAGTGAAACACTGATGATGTCAGGCCCTTTTCTACTCCAGCCACTGGTGCAAGGTCAGCCCATTCTGAGGAAACAGCTCTCAAATGCCATATAGGTGGCAGCTCTACCATTAACTGTTTCCTGACTGGTTTATTTACCTAAAGTCCCTGCTCCTACCAGACGTGCCCTGCTGTGTTAACCAAGCCTCTCTACTGCTATCAGCGTCTTGCCCACAGCAGCCAGTCTCACAGTAGTGTGTTGGTATCCATGCATCCATATGCTAGCAGCAAGGGGAGGGAGGTAAAGTCACATGACCCAATTGTGACTTCTTTCTTGATGGAAACCCTTTAGATTTACCCTAATTTCCCTAGTAAGCCTAATGAGAGTGTTTTAGAAGAGGACAGAAACCAGACCATCTCTCCCTGAAATGAAAAGGCCAGGGATGGTGAACTGAGGATGTCCCCCCACGCCCATAGGAACCACCAACACAAGCCACATGTACAGAAACACTCTGACCACAGAGTCCCTAACTCTGTGCCCTTATAGGCATTGCTGCGGTGAAGACACCGCATGGCAGGGGAAGAGTGTGCTGTGCAGTACTGCATGCACCAAACCCCTTGTATTTGGTTCAGCAAGTGGATAGATTTGCTCTTGGCTGCATAAGTTAGGTTATCTCCTTCATCCTCAGTTTCCCTCATGTCTGAGAAAAAAACCTAATACTTTGGGAAACCAAAGAAGAATTACTGCAAATTCTTGAAAAATCCAGCTGAATAGCACTGTTGCGGCTGCAGATGATCGCTACTACAGAGACAGTCCCGGCTCAACCACAGGGAAAGGAGGCGAGCTGGTGTGCCACACGCGTTTGGTGGGTTATGGCAGTATAAATGGGGTGAGCGTGTATGAATTAAGCTGCTCTAGTAATGGGTTCCCTCTTAGGCAGGGCTGAGCTGAGTCCAGCAAAATGAAGCTGCATGTGACTTAAGTATTTAGACAGATAAATGTGAATATCTCTGCTATAATAAAGGAATAATTTGTGTGAAGGGAAATTGCATTATGCTTATTCAAAGTTGAATTTATTTCTTCTCTTTTTTATTAAGAAACTCATTTTAAAAATCCCAGCCTCAGGTCAGGGTTACACTTATAGGGTTGCTTTAGTATCTGTCAGTGCAGAATTCAAAATTCCTAGGAAATTCCTTACTGTAGTCAATCAACAGCATAGGCCCCCTACTCAGGCCAAGAATTTTCTATTTTTCTTTTAATTAAAAAATAGCTTGAGGGCATGTAAGGCTTAAATTACCTGCATAGAGAAAAATGCTTCTCTAAGAAACCTGTTAGGAGATATGGCTTGAGAGCAACAGAAGCCCTTCAGAATAAACAGAAGTTTAATTTTTTATTTTTTTATTTTTTTTTAAGGTAATGAAGAGGAGGGGAGATATTCCAGAGAGTTTTCTTCAGCTCATTTTGGACTGTCATTTTCTGCCCTGAAGCCATAGTTGAGTTACCTCCGAGGAGATCAAGAGAGCGCTGTGGGGGGAAGAGTCAGTCACTTAGCAGAATGGTGGCAGGAACTTGTCTGTGTGTGGATCTCTGCCAATGTGGGTTTATGTAAAATTTGCAAACCTTGGATCCAAGTCATACAAAAATACAACCCAATGATCGCTATGGCAGTTTAGCTTGCACATCAGCTGGCAATTTTATGACATACATATTGTTAGCTGGCATAAAGCACCCATAAGCTCTAATGCAAACGAGAGTGGCAAACAACCTCCACTGCCCTGAAAAAAATAAAAGGGGAAAAAGCAAAATCCCAGAGTCACACGCTTTTTGGTTTCCTGAAGCTGCACTGTACTGAGGACCTGGAGTCCCCCTTGCCTGCAAGCATAGCGACCACATGCTTAGGCAGCTTGTCTGCCTGCCCTAGAGGACAATGCAAAAGCCCCTTGCAGTCTGAACACAGGAGCAGAAATATTAGAGCCACAGAGGACTGTGACTTGTAATTTTTAGCTGGCAGGCGGGGAGTCAACAGCATCAGGTTTTATTGGGTCAGCCGGAGCCAACAGCATTTAAATAGGAGTCTATATTTACAGGAGACTTACAGTTTACATCCCCAGACAAGTTAACTAGTGCATACCCTTCCCTGGCTAGCGTGGTATGCATTGCCAGCAAGACAGGACCTGAACAGACAGGCTGTTCAGCAATATCTTTTAGGGAAGCATCAGGAACATGGCACATACCACTACACCTCCCCCCCCCAATTTTCTTCTGATATCTCTCATTTTCACTTAAATGATGCAGAATCCCCCTGCACCTCACTCTGTAGTAGCAACATTAAAAAAAAAAAACAAAACCAAACAAACAAACAAAAAAAAAAACAACAGCCAGAAATGGCAGATTAGGTTCAGAATTATTCCTCCTTTGAGAGGCAATGACCACGTAATAGTGTTACACTCTAGTTAGGCTTAAAAGCAAAGCCTTGAATTAGAGAGCAGATCATACCATTACAGTGACCAGGCACAAGGCTTAAATGACTGAGAATTTCATGCAAAAATATGGATGGGATCATTTAAACACTAACAAGCTGTTGTCTCGGCCTATCCACAGAATAACTGAAAAGGGATAGATGAACTTTCAAAGGGCTCTCAAACAGCAGCTGCGACTTTTGAACTATTCTTCTGCAAACGGATCACCCACAGTGAGGGGGACAGACCAACCTGATGCTGGTAAGGCTGAAAAAAAAGCAGAATATCACACAGAAGGAGGCATTTCTCTGTCATCACCAGGACAGGAATTTCTTTCTTCCCTAGCTGCTTAATGAGGACTTCCCTAGCCTTGCGGCAAGAGCCCTCACAGCTCTCTGGGCATAGGTGAAGACCAAAGAGCACTTATCAGTCTAAGTCCTGACACTTGGTTTGCTAAGGGGTATGGAGGAATTCAGCTAAGGAGAACAGAAGGTAAAACAACAGGGAATTCAAATTCTGTGTTGAAAAATGCTATACTCACTTATGCTTTACATCTTGTAACACTAATGGATTAGAGTAGGATTTCTCTGTCTTTCTGAATGTACGGATCGTCTTTTGGCTTATCCGCTTGCATGTGACCCTGAGTTGGCAGCAGCTAAGCTCCTCCAGGCCAGGAGGACAGGCTGCAGTCCCAGGCAGTGAGCATTTTCTCCCCACTCCAGTCTGCTAGAACTGAGCAGTGACCAGAGATTCAACATAGCGAGCAGCTCACAAGCTAGTGTAAGCACTTACAGGTTGTGACTTTACTTGGGTCTCACAGTCCTGCCCTGAAGACGAGGAACCAGTGCTACCAGCTCAGAGAAGATGGAGCTGTTTTGGACTGCTGCCAACACTTCATTGTTCCTTTTCGACATTCCCAGTTACAGGCAACAGCATCACGTAGCCAGCAGTGATTGCTGAAATAAAACAAACTTGACTTCACTAGGTGTAACATACCTTGGGGCAAGAAACAGCCTGCAAGAGAGAGAAGCCTTCATTGTGACCCTACCAGGACTTGCATCCTCTGGCCAACCCTGTCAGGATGCACGATTTACACTGGAGCTCAGCACAAGCAAAGTGGCCCATTAGGAGAAGATGAAAGCTACATCATTCCCTAACTGACTGTGTGTTTTGCGGCGCTTGCACATGCAGTCATCTGGGAGGTGGCAGCAGAAAGTTGCATGGTGGCAAACTCTAAAACCATCTTTCAGGTGAAACTGCCACCACAACAGCAGCAGTTTATGCTGACACATTAAACTTTGCACGAAGAGAGAACAGCTGCACCACAAGCTCTATTCGAAGGCAGCTGTAAGAAGCTGTCACCTCTCTATTGTCAGTTACCAGCTCTGATCTTACCCAGATGACCTTAACATGCACTAACATACAAAAAAAATAATACAGATCTGACCGGGCAAGTTTGGTCCCATGACTGCCAAAGCTGGATTCTCCCTCCACACCTCCTGCTGCTAACAACCTCTGAGATATAAAGAGCATTTTCAATGGCTCAAAGAAACCTTTTCAATGCAGAAAAAAGAAGAAGGATTTCACAAGCTGAATGTAGAAATCTTGCAATGTGCTGAAATTTCTTTTATTTATATGTATTTTTTTACCTGCAGGGCCTTTAGCTATCTAGCAGACCCTGTACAGACAGGGTAAATGTTACCCTTTCTAGGCAGGTATCATGCCATCTCTCAAGCTTTACGTACGGTCTCCAGATCTCGCCTCTTTTAAGGTCTTAAACCTGCCGTGCAGTGGAAATGAAACAAAGCCCATCTCCAAAAGCACAGGGCAGCCCTTGTACGAGATGAGGCAGAAAATGTGCTAGCAGCAACTACTTTGGAGACCCATGGCACAGACCTTCTCAGATAGAGAAGAAGAAACTATATTCTGCTGGGCTAATTAGGAGATTGAGTGAAGGTAACGTCACATTTTCCTGCTTGTTTAAAAGAGTGGAAGCTGGAGAGAGAATTTAATGTCGGGTTTCACTACAAGAGATAAAGAGAGACAGGGACATAATAAATATAACACCTTCTGCCTGGGTTGCCTGCGATACAGCATCTAGAAAAGATGGACAGAGTGGGTGAAGTACGAACCAGTCCCAATTCTCACAGCAATCATTGCCACCCGAATGCATTCATGTTGTGCCATTTTCCATCTTGTTATAATCTTTGTCGCAAGAATGAGGTTATTGGATGAGAAAGGCTTTTCCATATTGGCTTTAGCAGTATTGCTGCCACTTCCTTCATCTTTTCAATATTCTGTAATTGATCGGTTTGCCACCCCAATTTCCCCTTGTTTACAGCCTCTGTAACTCGTAGCTGGCCAGGCAATTCAAGTAGACAAAGGACCGCTGAAAAATCCCTGCCTTGCAGCACTCTGCTCCACCAGAGTAATCAAAGATCAGGGGTCACATCTTTCGGCTGGTGTAAACAGTTGTAGCTCCAATTATGCAGGTTGGGTTTATTCCCTGCTACAGGCCTTGAGCAAGCAAGGCCCGTTCTGCAGTCTGTTGAACAGGCCACTGCTCTACAGAAATGTGCCAAAATAAACCTAAAGTTTCCATAAAAAGATGCAGAATCACAGGGTCTCATTCTTTCTACAGCACTTCTGGGGAAATAAAAAAAATCTAAATAAATTCTGCCTACAAAAACCACAAATAATGAAGAGGAAAGACTGTAAGATTTAAATCCTTTAAAATAGTTCTTAAATTCAGCTTTGTCTGTACTGGAGGCAGGGCTCTGAATCTCTTCTTGGCAGTGCCAAATCAGCCCTTTGAAAAGGCACAAAATCCCTAAGCAATTTGTTAAAGCCTGCCACAACTAAATGCTGGCTTTCCATCTACTTCACTGGGCCTTAAAGTACTCCTTTGGTCTACAACTTGATTTTGCATCTGTAAAAGGGAAATGATGGTATTTTTTTCATTTCATTTCCTTAAATGAAGAATTTTTAGGACAGGAATTCCAAACTCTGGCATGCCTAACGCTCACAATAGGCAAGTCATTTCAAAAGGTAGTTGCCCCAGCACAGCCTACAACCACTACTCACTACCAGTGGCAGAAGTTGTTAAAATAGGTTGGCTGGCCAGAAGCATGGGTGAGAATTCCCTGCCAGGGCAAAAAGGATCTCTTTTCCTTGTTATGTAGCATCTAATGCATGGAAAACCTAGTCTCTGTCCCATTAGGGAAATAACAACCCTTTTGCATGCTGAAACATGAGCTTCTCTTTGCAAGAACCAATATTGACAGACGCCTTCTGGCAGCACATGAACCACATTGCCCCTCACACTCATTTGGGTGCCCTACATATGGAGCACCACAAGGATATCAGCATCTCATGGAGGCAGCTGTGCCCAAACACATTCACATGATGAGGGCTACTGGATGGCACACCGTTCACCAAAATTGCCATCACGAGTCCTGTGTGCCTCTTCGGCAGTGAGAACGTCATTCTTGCTCGAAGAGCAGGGGTCCAGAGGCTGCCGGGGAGCTCCAGTCTGCCAGCTGATGTTGCAATTATCAGGCAGCTCGCAAAGGCCGTATGTAAATTTATAACAAAATAATCAATTGGGGGGAACAAAGCACTCCTGCGAGTGAGACACTTACTGCATTGATTGCATTGGGTATGGACACAGCACAGTGAAGGTCAGCACAGAGCTGCTCTACAGAGGCTGCTTATTTTTTCACTCTGCAGAAGAGTGTTTTCTGTTTGCAGTCCTACAACAGAGTATTAAAAAGATTACACTGTGTATACATGCAACATACTTTCCACCACGTAGGATAAAGTATAAAATGCTCAGAAAATTACAATATCTTTGAACTTGTCAGATCAATCTGATTGAACTACATACATCATTTTAAGTTTACAATACACTTCTTGACATCAAAGAAGGGGGAAGAAAAAAAAAAGGATAGTGCATTTTTTTTTAAATCAGGCTGATTAGAAGCACTGCTGTGACATCTCTTCTATAGAGTTTCAATAATTCAGTGATTTTCTTTTAAATTGCAGTATTTTGTATATTTTAATCTCTTGTTTTATTTGGCTGCCTTTGAATTCATTTCCAGGGAGCTCTTCTGTTAGAATTCTGGTATTAATTTCTTTGTTGGTTTGGCATTTTAGGTTTTTAATGTTCATAAAAAACCTGAACTGGGAATAATTTGGTTTCATATTAGTAAAATAAATTGATTGAAGGCAATTCAACAAACAATCACCAAAAAAATCACCTTGTACTGATCTCATTTATTACAGACCTATTTCTCACCCCCTGGACTTAACTTTGAGATCATTGCCTTTACTCCTAAACAGCTCTTATCCGTTGAATAGAGACATATAGTTCAGGATCAGCACATAGACTAACCAGAAAAAAGCTGCTTCATTTTTTCCGTGTACATCGGCATAGTAAGTAGGGAGCTATTGGTTTAGAGGCACATGCCTAGCTCTTGTAGATCAGTTTAGCTGCCTTGATATCAGCTGGGTTATGCTGATTTTCATCAGTTAAGAATCAGTTCCCTGGTTTTCCTTTAATTTCCTAACAATTTCAGTAATGTGCAAGTTATGCTAGAATACTAAAGTAGCACAGCTTCTTTTCTAACCCCGTGCAGCAAGCAGAGGTCACTAGGTAAGCTTTTTCTTCTTTGCTCTCTGAATTTTAATTGTGGTTATTTCACAGCCTGGCTCTGATTTCCAACACTAATTTAATGAAATCTCTGTATTTTGCTTAGCTCCTGGCTTTATGCTTCTTGCTTGCTGGGTTGCTCTGGATATTGTTAGCTGACTCCCTGCTGAGAAACTCCACATAATTGCAAAAAAATTTTGCAGTGCCCTTCCCCAAAGGTTTTCCAGGTAGAGTTAGCTAGAATCAGATTTCTGCCCCACAACTCGGCACTGTTTGCTCTTTTTGCATCATCTCCGTTTTACACAGTAAATAAACCAAATGTACAGACCTTCAAGAGCACGTAAAACTTGCAATAATCTAGGACCTAATTATGAAAAAAGAGCTGGCCAAGCCTGTCACCAGAGCAGCTGTGCTGGAAGAGTCACTAAAGGCAACAGGATATATGACAGTGGCATCTAGAAGGACCACAAGCTATTAAATAAAGTTAACAGTCAAGCAAGTTGACTGCATGAGGTACCCAGACATTTCCTCGCGATCCTCCCACCAACAGTTCCCAGTGCTTTGGTTTATTTGCTAACACAGAGGCTGGAGCCGGACACCTTCCCCTGCTCTGTTCACCGTGGGTGCTAGGAGCAGCCAAAATACAGGCAGTGGGGCTCTTTCTGCAACTGGGCACTATTTGCTGCAAGAAGGAATGTCACGAGCTGGCTCCAAATCAAGGGCATTTTAAATGTCAGCCCTGCAGACTCCACTTAATACAGTGATTGCAAGCCCAGACATCACTGAAAGATTTCACAACAGAAGCCAGGTGGGAGCAGCAGTGACAATGCCTAACCAAGGATGAGATATCCCCTGCTCTTCACCAGCCTCTGCAGCGTGGCAGGACTGCCAGACAACTGAGAACGTACTCAGCAGAGCACACAGCCATCTCGCACATCACTCGTTCGGTCTCTATCGCTCCTTCCCAGTTTTAAGTTAAACGGATCATTGCTTGAGCCCCAGCCTACTGATGCTTACTTCCGTTAGCCAGTGGAAATATTCCCACGAGCAAGGCCTAAGCAGGCCCAGTTTGGTTTGCAAGATCTTGCCTTACGCTCTAGCCTGGCACCACCATTGTGCTGTGTTTGATTTACGGTTAATATTCCTGTCAGCGCCACAGGTCTTTGACACTCAAACCACATTACTCAATTCCACCTACTGTTGCCAATAACAAGCGCTGAAGTATCAGTTCCCAGTGGTTTGATATGTGAAGCTGAAGAATAGTTAGATTATCACCAGTTATGCAGACAGCACATTTGACAGCCTCGCAATGATGTTTTCAGCTGTCAGTTATTGCAGCTACAGTGTGGAAACCACAAAAGGGGTATACACTGAATATGCACTACGAAGACATCTACTTTGGAAGAGGCAGGCTTCTGGATAAATACATTTTATGACATAATTGTGATAACTCAAAATCATCTTCTTTATCTCTTGGCAGAGAGGCAGTTTTCCGCATGCAAATCAATTATAGTAAGCTTGACTCACATCAACGTGAACATTTTCAGCATTGATTCTGCGCTGCAGCAAACTCTCACATGACAAATGTCTGTAGTACTACAGCTTACCTCTGTAAACAATAGTTGTAACTGAACTGCAATATTTGGTCAGATTAAAAGAAATAATTCATTTCCCACTTAAAAGGTTTCCCAGTGTAAAGGGAAATCAAAGTTATAGAAGTCGATATTTCAGCTTATATGGAAACAGTTTACAGAAGGCGTGTGATCAAGTTTTCTCTAGAAATCAGGCTCATTTGCAGTTTCTCAAACCAGGCTACCCACATCACCAATCTCTTCAAAATTATGGCTTAAGTCAATTATTGCTAGGGGGAGGGACTGAAGCTGTACACAGTTTTACTCTGATTATTTTAATGAAAGGGCAATACAGAAACCTTAAAAGACACACATCATCCTGATTAATAAAATCTTTGAAAACAGTATCATAGTTTCTTTGAATCCTACCTTTAGATGACACAATCCACAGTTTGTTTGCAGATACTATAAAATAAATAACCTAGAATCCTATTGGTAATCACTGTTTTAGCATAACACATCCTGGTAAGTTCCTATTTGACTGAGCTGTCAAAGGTACCTGACTACTATTTTCATGTAATTTTTCCATCGTTCCAATAAAACTCAGAATAAACATGTGAATTGAAAGTGTCCAACAGTAGCTCAGGGGAGAGTTACAAGGACACGGCAAGCTTCCGCTGTGTGCTCGGCCCCCATTAAATTCTTTTGCAACCGTTTGAAAAGCTGGCGTCTATTTTAGTTATGTACCTACCAGGTTGTGTATGGGATGTTGTATTCCAACATAGCCAATGCTGGCATCTCTGATCTTACTGAAGACATGAGGATATATATTTATTTGCCTTCAGTCCTGAAGAAGCTTGGACCGTTTCAGCACTGACAGTAGAAGTGTCAGAGAGCTGCCAGTATCTGGCAACTATTTTTGCTTCTCTGCTACTAATCCTGCAACACAGAGGAGATATCCTGAGTCAAGCGTGATCAGACATTGGCACAAGGTTCCAGAGAGGCTGTGGGATCCTCACTCTTGGAAAAACTCAAAACTCAACCGGACAAGAGCCAAGCAACCTGCTTTTATAGGACCTACTTCAAGCAAAGGGTCAGACCAGAGACCTCCAGAGACCACTTCCAACTTATATTATGCCCAAATTTTAGGAAGGCTTTGAACTCAAGATGGCTCTCTCTGCTGCCACTTCCATAAATGCTGGAGAATCAACACTACCGCAATTCATCCCCGTCCCACAGTGAACAGTCCAAGACAGGTTGATAAACAGCCTGTGCATTACTCTTCCTGACACACGCTTTATCCTGTGAGGAAGTGCTCTGATTTGCTTCAAATACTCAGGAACAGGTTTTAAAGAAAAGGCCCACTACCAGCATTATTCCACTTGTGCCATTTGCTCACCACACAGTGGATTCTAGAGCAGGACACTCAAGAAAGGTGGAGGTGAGTTTCCCATTCCCAGTTTCATCCAAAACTAATAGAGAAAGCACAGGTATCTTTTATTTGGTAATTGTTGCATGCTAAACAGAACCAAAACATTTCTTAGCAGCTGCAATGAAGGTTTTTGCAAGCAAGGACAAACAGATAAACCGCTGTTTCAGGCAACATTTCACTTGTCCTTTCAAAAGATTTTTTTTTTTTTTTTAATGTGGTAATCAGAAAAAAGCCTACTAGATTTATCACATGAGAAAAAAGGGAACTTGGAGCACAGTGGCTGAGTGACGTAAACCAACGCTTGGGATTCTCCATGTTGTACTAATGGCTCTGCCATCCACAGCATTTTGACCAGCAGGCTCTGGGCTTGTGGCGTTACTCATGTGGCTTCATCAACAGCATGCACAGTTGGAGATTTGCACCATGGGGACTCATCTCTTAAAAAATAAAAAAAAAAACAAAACAGCAGCAGTGAGAGTGTTCCCACTGATTTTGAAAGCAGCACAACATTAAGAGCAAACATGCTAATAGCACAGGCAGACACGTGTGCAGCTATGCATGCCCACAAAGAATAAAAATAGTTCAGCCCTCTGTTGAGCGACTTGTATTCAAGATTTAGTGATTCTATCTTCCACCAAATGAGAAATAAGTGAAGCAAATCAAAGCAGAAGCTAAACGGAGCAGAACAACGTGAAACCTGTGCGGGATGAACAGCTCCGTGCCCATTGCCTGAGGCAACCTGCTGCTGAAGGATAACGTGCCAATGCTAATCAGATGATCAGTTTCCCTTCCCATTAGGCATTCTGCTAACTCAACAGATAAGCATTTGCTCTCCTGTGGTTCCTCTAGGAATGCCAGCTCCACTTGGGAGGCAGCCCTGCTTCCCTTCCAAGTCACATTTTGATATTCTTGCTATTCCTCGGTCTCAAGTGCAGTCCTGGAGATGCTGTGTCATGTCCCCCCTGGTACTGAGCAGTAGCTAGCCTGCAGCACTGAACTGCCAGCCTTCCAAACCTTGCCAAATACTTTGCCCTTTCAAGAAAAAATATGCTATCTTGCAGAGATGGGCTGTTGAAAGACTGTGTGCTGATCCCCAACCAGGTAGAAGACTAAGTTACAGCAGGGGTGGCAGAGTATGCAGTAATCAGAAAACAGCTGCAATTACTTCTCTGAGGGGCTGGGAACCTTCCCTGTGCTGAGAGCCCAGAAAGCCTGCAAACAGCTTTTGCTGGTCGCACGCTCACACACACTTTTGTTTTATCTAGTACTAATGCATTAAAAAAAAAAAAGCAAAAACCACCAAACCACAAGAGACTGTGGAAGAAGTAAAATTGTAGGCTCTATCAGCCTCAAGGCCATGAGTTTCCCACCTCATCTTATTCAAAGGTAAATGCAACACAGCTTTCTGGCAAAGAAAAGGGAGAAATGCTGCTTTGGGACACCTTATGGGACCACAGGGCAGGAAGATACACAACGGATTTTACTTATATTCAGTCTTTGCTGCTGAGTGGCTGGGCTGGCTTACAGAGCCTGATCCAAAGCACTTGGAAGTCAGTGGTTTCCATTAAGCTTTGAATGCAATCCATCGGCTGATATGTAAAATAATGATCAAGTGAGAAGAATGACGTACAGGAAAAAAACACCTTCTGCATACTAAGTAGGACTGATTCATTCTGGTGTGCGCTTGATGATCTGCTAACAAAAAATATAAATATGCGTGTGTGTATATTCTCCATTGAAGAAGATATATTCCAGACTGAGTAATGTTATTCAACTGCCAAGTCAGACATGCCATTCACCAAGTCAGATACATCACATACAAGCTCAGACACATTGCCTGCTAAATGAGACAGATTAGCTATTATGCTAAACACATCAGCCCTTAAATTGGCTATATTCACAACTGGGTCAGATATGCAGCATGCTCAAAGTTACCACCTACTGATTCACATAGATAACTTAGTAAGTTGCATCTACAAAGACTGTGTTTCCCCCCACAATCTATAATAACGTAAGCTTGATATAATGTGCCTACATGGAATCAAACTCATTGCTGTCTGACAGCCATTAATGGAAAATATATCACCTTTGAAAATTCGACTTTCCAGGGACAGGCTAAGCATGTGACTGGGTGAAGTCACTGTCAGAAAATGTTACAGTCTGCAGTAGCTGCACAGGAATAGTCATTTTTTTCCACAGCTGATTATTACTCTCCAAACACAGGAGACTCCAGCCAAACTGTTCAAGTAACTGGAACCAGGGATTCAGCACTGTCAGAACAGAAGAGTTCTCTTTAGCATAAGAGACCCACCATCAGTCTTCTGTATCAGCTTTCAGGGACGTTTCTGGAAAATTTAGCAAGCAAGCAAACAAAAAATCCCCCCAAGCCAAGCAGATCTCAGATACGAGGTCACTGCTGATGCCCATACAACAGGATAAGGTAGTTATTTATCCATATGTTTAAATACATTGCTTTCTTAAAGCTCAGTGTCAGACTTCAGATGGCACTTTATTTGTTTAAGGAACACAAACTTACCCATTGCATGAGATGACCTGGAGTTGATTTATTGCTGATATTAGCTTTTCATGAATAAGGGGGATTACAAGATATTAGTCGACATTTTGTTTTACACCCCTTTCCTACAGTGCCAATGCAAATACACTTTGGGAAGCAGGCAGAATGGAGAGACTGGGGATGAATAGGCTGCCTCAGCACTTGTGTTTCTCAGTCCTGCATGATGACAGACATTCACCTCTTTTCCATGCCCACCTAACATAGACCTGGTAATAAAACATGCTTTCTTCTCTTCCGAAGCCACTGACTCAAATTAACAGTTTCTGCCATACAAACAAGAAACAAGGGACCTTGCACTTCCTTACATATTGCTCTTATCCAGTTCAAACCACCCACCCTTCATGGCAGAACCACATAGATACACATGTCTGCCAAGCGATGGCTATCCGGTCCATGACAGCTCCTTGGCATACTCACCATCTCATGGCACCAGGAATCAAACCTCCAGGACAGGGGACAGTGCCAGATTACAGATCAGACCTATGTGAAAGAGGACAGGAGAGGAACAGATGATGCAGGAGGGTAACCACAGAGCTCATACAGACATTAGTTGTCTTTTCCAAGTTGTACATTTTACAAATATGGCCACAAAGAAGAAAGGGCCTGCCCAGTGCCATAAAAAAGCATGGAAGCGGCAAAACCTGAATGCAGGAATATCTTCACCTTCAGACAGCCCTTCTCACCATGGGATTTCCCTATTAAAATACTTCCCCTTCATTTGCAGGTTTGGTAGCAACTCACCCTGCTGGGGTTAAGTATTCCCCAGCCCCTCACACACCCTCTCGTCTTGGGGTCAGTTTGCTTCACCTGGAGGTTCAAGCAATCACTTAGAACTCCTACTAAACTGTTAGTCCACCTGCCTCTCCCACATTACAACCAGACCCAAATGCTGTGACTGCTGTTCTGTGAGGAGCAGAAGAGGGGCCTGTCCTTTCTCATCCCTCTGAGCAGGAAGGAACAAAGTTGTAACACATGGGAATTAACTCACAGTCCCCAGTACAATTAGGACATCATTTTGCTTTAGCAGCGTGGAGCTGAACTCTATCTGTATCATTAACATAATACTGATCATACTGGAAACTATCAAGGGTTTCAGTTGAAAGAAATGCTTAATGAAGAACTATAAATCATTCATTTTCAGGAAAACACTCAAATATATACCTTGCAAGGAGACTACAGCCCTTGCTAAAACTTTCAGAGTCAGCACCAGGGATAGGGTTGTTCAAGATTAAGACTGTACCAATGCTGATGGACCGATTTCCCCATCAACACTGGTTTCTGGAGGGGACCTACTCCAATCATCCCACCTCATCACAGCAAAGCTATCGCATGTCGCACACAACAACACCTATGCTAGGTCCCATCGGCTGCATCTCATCAATTAGTGATGAACTAGGATGAATAACGCGTGCAAATAAAAAGGTGCAAAAGGGCCAGATCTAGAAACTAGCTATGCCCGGTTGCTCCCACAGAAAAGCACAGGAGCAGAGAGAGGCTGAGCCCTTTGGTGCCTCTGTTTATACAGTTGCTTAATAGGAGCTGAGCTCCATGGAAAATCTAATTCATGGTCTATGGTTTAATTTTGTCAATTCATTTCCTTTCAGTAGGTAATATCTCTTTTGTTATTTTAATTTAATCTTTAGGGTTTACTCTTTTACATTAATTTTAATACTTACACCATAGAAACAAACTGATATGTCAACTGTTAAGCACGCAGGGTTCCACTAGAGAGGTTTATAGCTGAGATTTCTCTAAAACACAGGATCCTGAATAGAGACACAGTGAAAGCCACCAAGGTGAAAGAAGTGAGAGAATGCAAGAGATGATGACAACATGCTTTTGTGATGAGGCCAAACATTACTAACACAAAGAGCACTTGCAACTGCTGCAAAAAAGCAATTGCACTTGGCTTCTCTTTTGTTTGTGTTCCCCCCCACCCCCCCCCAATAGCAGCACATTTAAAAACCTACAAAAAAAGTCATGGCTTCTTTTTAAGTACCTTTTCCTTCCCAGAATGGTGGTGCAGTGCAGACCACCCCCATGCTCCTCCAGCAGCCTAACTCTGAAATGGCAGAATCTCTTCCCAGCAATGTGGCTGCACAATCTGGAATTATGGAGACTGACATCTATTAACCCATTTATTAGCCAGCCCTGAGAAGACTACCACGTAAAGTTGCCCAACAGACTATTATGAGATCTTGCTTTCAGCAGCTTATAAATTTGCCAGCATTTTATCACTTGAACTGAATTATGCTACATCAGGTATTTTTCTCAAAACAATCACTGCCAGAGATGTGCTATGCACCCAGTAGAAAAATCCACCAGAATTTCAGCAAGGTGCTAAGAGTCAACAGTTGAAATGAGATAGCAGAATTTATGAAGAAAACTAGGCAGAGACTAAGCAAGATGTTCTGATGAGATGGAAGAGCAGAGGGAGACAGGGCTGGCTGGGCAGAGGCTGTTGGCATCTAGAAATGAGGGATGGTAGAAGTGAGGGATGAAGTCAAAGTGGGACAAATCTTTGAGACAGGAAAGAACTATTTTAAATGTCATGCCTGGTGTTGCAGTTCTTCAAACTGGCTAAGAACTTGTCCCATGGCTTTCATTTTAGGGCAGCACACATACAGTATTAATGGTATGACTTAGCTTTGTAAACCTGATGACTCTGTGGAGAATAAGATGGTATCAAAAGCTCTATCTGCAGAGCTTCATGAAAAAACAATTGCAGGGAAGAGTCCACTCCTTCAGTCCAATTCCCATATGCTACACTGCAGCAGGTCCATTTTTCAGTAGAGAATAAAACACAGCTATTTTGCACTGAGATTTGTTGTGTCATGCAGTAAAATTGCTAGCTATGCAGAAAACACGACAGTAGGTTGTATTGCAGACTGAAGTCTAAAGATACTTGTTCCAGAGCACAAAGTCTTCTCTTACTGGGTTACTTCTTGTTACAGTAGATCTGTTAGTGTGTCTCACTGTGTTCACAATAAACAATACCTGTAGCTATTCATGTGGCAATCTGTGGAGACAAACTGTTTTGACAGTCAGGATTAAAAGTGGGCAATAATGGATTTTATAGTGAGCTGGTAATCAGAAAAAAAAAAAGCTTTGGAACAACTTCTACTCAAAAGTCAGCCCAGTGGAGTATTTTAATCAGTCCTCTGAAAACAAAGCGTTGGCTTTTCTTGCCTGAACATTTAAGGGCCCCTAGAATATCCCCCCAAATAAGTTGGCCAAAGCTGAATTTATGAAGTGGTCAGGACTTGCAGAAACCGTGTTCTCAGTCTAAAACCAGTTTGCATCAAATAAGGTTACCCATCTCAGCCTGTGACATGTGAGGCTCCCTGGCATAGCCTCAGCCTTACCTGGCTGCTGCATCCCATGCTGACAGATCAGGGTGGTACCACACTGCTAGAGGCAGTTTGGCTGCTTTGGCAAGACCAGATGTGCAGAGTATAACCCATTTTTGAATCACCAATAAAAGCAACATCCAGGGAGCACCACTGCAGTGTCTGGCTGACAAACAGCTGCACCATCTCCTGCTCCTGGTCACAAGCCCCATTCTCCTGCTTGCAGAATCACTCAGAACCATCTACCTTTTTTCATCCCTTTTTGTCAGAAGAGTTGGAGAAGGAATCTCCAGGTATGGAGACACTGCAAGAAGGGATAGTCCAGATGCCGTCACCTCTTTCAGCACCACTGTTTTTTCACTCCACCCACTTATCATGGGTCAACCTTCATGGCCCTAAGGACGGATATCTCCATAATCTTCCTACTGCAGAATTTGGCCATAATTGTTTACACTTTCTCAGGTGCTTAAGTCTTTCTTTGCTTCCCCTCTAGAAGGTGCAAGTGATGCTTACAGTACTGCATCTTCCTGAAGGGTTGGTGCAAACCCTACTGCCGACATGAGAAATCTGCTTCAATCCCAAATACAAAATTGCTGGCATTCCCACAGAGCCCAAGAAGAAGTCCCTATGAACATTTTGCTCAGGTTTTTCATAGCCTCACCATTTATATTAGGAATGAACTGCAGGTCAAATAGCCTAGCAATTCACTTGCTAGCTTAGCAGCTTGAGGTTCTGCCTCAGGGCCTTTCACACCAGCAGCTATTAACTACAGAGAAATGTCAGCTACGCTGGTCATTATTGTTAATTATGGAATTCCTCTATTGGCACATCTCCATACTAAAAGCTTTTCCTATCAGACTCCTTCCTCCATCACACAGGGCCAGGTTATTATAATACACCTAGAAGCACAAGGCAGTGCACAGTAGGGTTTTACAAAGAGTCAGGCTGCTACACCTTATCCTCACTGGCTCCAGTAATAGAGACCAGGCAATGGGCTAAAGCCCTGCTCATTGCTGTATTGTACTCCCTGTATTCGCAGGGTTACCTGGGATTTGGGCTGCCCACAGTCTTGAACAGTCAGAACTGTTCACCCATGCTCATCTGAGGCAGATAGGATCTGGGTAAGAAGACAAAAGATAGATGGCATTTCTCAACTCACACAAGACTTTCCCTCAAAGGGCAAGGACAACTTTGAAAAGAAAGGAAAAGTGGTGGCAAAATCTACAATGTTCAGAGCAAGCTACCTACATCTCATGGACAAAGGTTTTCTATTGTGTATATGATCTCTGAGCTGCCTGATTTGCCGTGCTGCCTTACAGCACAAGCAGGCAAGGGCTATGGTGAAAAAGGGGATGAAGAGCACTTTCCAGAAGAAGTAAATGAAAGCTGGAAACAACCACAGCGTAGCACAGAGCCTTGATGCATACAAGTACAACCACCACAAATAACGGGATACTTGTTTATATTTTACAAGGTTTATATTAAACCAGTAAGGTCCAGGACACCATCACTTGACCTTACCTAAAGAAAATTTTGATTCACAGCTTTCAGCTCATCCAGATGGAAGATCTTTAAGGCTCTTCTCACTCCTGTGCCATGTCTCTACAATACTCCTGCAGGAGAGGAACCAGCTAAGTGGCTGCTACTCAGCGGCATCTGCCTCTATCATAAAGCAAACAATAATCCTTCCACTTCCAGAAGGAATTGCTGCAAGATACAACTATCCTTGTGGATAGTTATCCCTAATTGCCCCCAGAGGGTGCACTCTCTGACTCTCAGGTATCAGTCAGCAATTCAAATCCAGAGTCCTTATTTCATCAAAACTTGATTTGTCCTGCGATCCGTAGTTTCTTTAGAAAGAAACGTTCAGGAAACAACTCTCTCCATAAATCCAGTCTGAAAGGTCCCTGGGAGGTAATATGATTGCAGACTGTAGCAAATAATTTCTAATAATTTATGTCTAGTATGACATATGGTTATAACAGCCAAGGAGTTATCCTGAAAACTATCTGAAATGTGAGCTCAGTATGCCTTTCACTTCTTGAAAATTTTATATGCTGTATTACTATGGGGTTGGACTCAACAGGCTAAATAAAGCTTCCTCTTGCTCTTCCAAACTGAAATGTAAAATAACACAGGGGAAATAAGCATTTCTCTCCTACACAGCAGCACACACAAAATCTTTTCATTGAAAAAAGAACTGCAACAGTCAAACCTCTGGGTCATTCTTCTTTCTGTGAAAAGACTGGCTAAAAGTATATGTTAATGTTCCCTGCCAATTTTTCTTCTCTTAGCCTCTTCCTTCCAGGGCTCTCATTACATTACCCCTCTATGTAGTTTTAAAAGGTTTCCTTGTCTGACAATTTTGCTGAAGGCAATTATGTTACTTGCCTTCTCCTGAGCTCAATATACAACAGCAGAAATGGCACACTGTACATATGGTTAAGATCTGTTTTAAAAACACTTAGAGATTGCTATCAAATCTCGCTGTGTGGCTTGTCATTTGCACCTAGCAAAGCCTGTGAAGCTCTAAAACGCCGCTGTGGGATAGTCCCTTATTTGAAACTCAAGAGACGAAGTTTTTATTGTTCAACAGAAGAGATTTTTCTGTATTAAATTGAAACAAAACCCTCATATTTAGAAACTAGCCAGGAAGACAAGCATCTTGGGACGAGAGTGCAGCTCCACGTGCTGTGTTAAGTGTTCAGGAGTCAAGCCTATTCACCCTTCTGATGAGAAAACAGTTCTTATTTTCAGTTTGTAATGACACAAATGGCACGTTACTGGCCATAACAGGCTCATCTCCAGGGCGCTCCCTCTGTGCATAACAGAGCTTGACATTCACCTGCCATTACCAGCCAGACTGCAGTACAAGTCCTGCTGCAGGACTCAGCACCTTCGGCTAAACACAAACCATTTTACCTGCTTTGGAGTTATCAAAGCCAATGCACAAGTAATTACACAGGCAGAAGAGTTTTTGAAGCTTGGTTTCTGAGTACTTTCATTCAGTACATCTCTCTCGCACATGGAATTCCCTAGTGTACAGGGAAGTGTACACAATTATACAGTTGAGCTCAAATTTCAGTCTTTCCCTTTAGTGGGGCACTGGTATGGGTTTGAGTCCTTTACTTGACTGTGTATTTTCAGAAAGTTTGCAGAAACTCAGCACACTCAAGACTCCTCTTCCCTAAAATTGGGTTGAAATCAGCTGAGTTAAAATATTACCAAGGCGGAAAACTGAAAGCCAAAAAAAATCAAACCAAAACAAAGGCTATGCAATGAGTGGGAAATCTGAGAAGCTGATTAATGTGAGAAAGTAAATAAAATGTACAAACACTTACACTGACCACGCAAAGGGTCTCAGTCCCCATGGGCAGCCAATGTGCTTTCCCTGCCCAAGCCCCGGTACTGCCTCACTGCCTGGGCAATGTGTACGTTCAAGTTTGCATGCTCCTACTATGTGTCTCATAGGTGTTGCTCATGGTACTCCAGGTAAGATGAGAGTTATAATATGGGAAGAATTCACAAGAACGCATTGCTGTGGCTTCAAAATGAGTCCCTTTGCTGCTGGAAGTCCTGTCACTATCCCAAGTTACTCTTCCAAGGAGGAATCTGCTTTCTCAAGCCACCATCTCAAAATACCTATTTTACTGGGGAAAAAACACTGTACCTACAATACAAGCACATTTGCACTCTTTGGGGAAAACATGGTGCAGCCAGGCCCTTGGCATCAGCCTGGTCCATAACAACCCCACAGGTGGGATTGTGACACAGGCATCTCAATCTCACTGGAGCCCAACAAAGAACTTGGGTAAATTCAAGTGAATCAAAGGAAATTTAAGAACCTTTGAATTGCTTAAATTCTGAGAGTTTGAAGTGATAACTTTAAGGTCACATTAGCTTAGATTTTATATTATTTTCTCGTTCTTTTAAACACTTATTTTCTTTGCCAAGCAGACTTTCCCTATCAAGGGAATTTAGATGATATGTGAGCCATTTAGGTACACAATATATATTGCCACAGCACAAAGGACATGTGAAAGCTGAAATTAGATGAAGTTTGCAAGAAAAAGCCAGCTTGGGGAAAGTTATTTCTAAGTATCACTGCCAAGTTTAAGTAATATAGTAATGATACGGGACTGGACACATAAAACACCATCTGGATAATTAAAATATATACAAAGGTGGTATGCAGACAAGTATCATCTGAATGTAAAAGTAAAAATGGTAAAAGATGGTAAATGGTCTCAAAGTAAAAATGGTAAAAGAAATTAACCCTTCATGGACACATTCATGTCAGAGACAGGTGTTATGCAGGAGTAGGGAAGTCTGCTTCTCTAAGACTCAAAGCACACATACCTCTCCTCTGGCCAAGGTCATCCTGCAGGTCATACCAGCATTTTAGCAGCAATTCTGTAATGCATTTAACACATAACTTAAAACATAGGCTCTGTGCTTGTAAATCCTTAAACTCACATATAATGCACCTATGTGCTTTTCCTTACTTCAAACAAGTTTGCTGCTGTCTCTCCCATCACTTGTAAAAAATCATACTGCATTTTCTTCATCTCTTTATACTACTGTATACATAGTCTCACATATAGTGAAAGTTAGCCTTGCAAAACAGATGGTGCAACATGGCTCTAACATTATAAAAGCAGGAACTGAATTATTACTGTTAATAAAAACTTTGAAAAATTCCTTATAACTCAGTTCTCCATCCCAGACTTATCAGAAGGTGGCACTATTTCAAAACATTACTGTTCGGATTTACCAGGGGGGCATTTATTTGTTAATTGACTACTTGTTAATAATGTATTTTATTATTCCTAACATTTAAAGGTCAAGAGCTGTAACTCCTAGCAGCTGAGGTGCAGTGGAAGCAGTAACCCACGTTACACTGCAGTTTTGAAGAGCGTCTGGTGAATCCATTAGTATGGGGAGATATGGAGAGCTGCATTTGCTTTGTTACTGCTTTTATTTGCTGTGAAATGTTTGTTAGGTTCTTTTACAGAAGCGACCACTTCTATAAAATATAAGATAAGAATTTCCAAGGTGTCCAAAGCTTGCTCTTGTGTCCCAATGCAGCCCCTAAATTCAACAATGTTACCAGCAAATATTTTGCCTGATTCGTACCCTGTACCTTCTACAGATTTATATAAACTATCCCCTTATGTATTTCAAACTGCCGTCCTTTGTTTTAACAACAGCTACGCACACTGTGCACTGCTTTTCCTAAAACTAAAAATATCCTACTCGTGTTTGAGCTGCCACTGCTTTGCCTTCTACCCATGTACAACAGAAAGCATATTTTAACAGCCACAGCCCTTTAGCACCTATCGTTTTACATACACAAGAACATTCACACTCTGTGGAAAGACATTCACTGAACAGCTTCATAGCAAATCTACCTGTGGCTTGAAGCTCCATATAATAGCTCTGAATCAGCTAGGAGCTAGTGTATTCAGGAAAACCACTGCAAACAAAATGTGAGTGTACAGTCTAGCATTCCCACGTGCATGACCCCAGAGTGAAGCTGTCTGATCGAATTAAAAAGAAGATGAGAGAGAATAGAAAGTCTGCCTTCATCTGGCAAGTAAATCAGCAAAGGTTCCTGTAAAAATAGAAAGAATGGCAGAAGAATCTTTGCCTCTGAGATTATTCTTCCATTATATACTTCTGTTCCCTTTTAACATGATTTTTTCCAACAACTTTAGAAAAACTGCTCCAGAGTACAAAGGAGAGAGGGTAGAAGTTACAGACTAAAATATAGTTGCTCGGACTAATCCACCTTCATCCCTCCATTTCTTTCTGCGTAGCTACAGGAATTATACAGAAAAGAGAAACGTTTTGTTGGTGATTTGTTGAGCCCGCTCGCTGTGTCAAATCACCTGTGCCAACATATTTAAGGAAATTACTAAATATCATAAAAATCACTCATGAGACCACAACACACTGAAAAGATCTAAGCCAACAAGATACTTTAGCAAGCTGAAATAAGCACTAGGAATACTGCAGTATTCCTAAATCAGCCTTAGATTGCGGTAGGCTTGGACTAACATTCCCCAGTATTTATGGAGGAGTTAATTTACAAGAACTGTTTAAAATAATGGAGTTTATTCCTATAAGTGTCTTTGGCATCATTCTAGAAAACACAGCAAGAAGTATACACGTGGTAAACACCTATATGCACTTGTCAGGGAACAAGTGGGGTTGGGTGTTCAAATTCCGCTACATTTCTGCAGAAAACAGTGCCCAGGTGGCAAGCCCACTTTTACAAAAAAATCTCTTTGGACCCCCACACAGTGTAACCTACAAAAAGCTTGAATTTCAGTAGCCCACCCCACTGTTTCTCTCTCTTCGTTACCATTCCCCATTTTTCAGTTCCTTTAACAGGACAAGAAATTCTACAATAAATCTTGTTTCTCAGTTTGAGGTTTTTATCACTTAACGGGAACAGAAAGCAAATTTCCAAGTACTACCAAGCACGATATATTCACTGACTGCAGGGTAACTTCACTTTTAAAGTAGAGTAAGCTAACACACAAAGGAAGCTTGTAGCACAGACATGGAGGTGGCAAATGGAGCTGGCAAAGGGAAGTTTGATTAAATCCTCTAGATTTATGTTCATAAAACCAAAAGGCTTTTGTCTTTGATAAGAGACAACCTGTTTGGACACTCAGTTTCCCAGAAAATGTCTGTAGATCTTCAAGCCCCAAGATAAGAATAGCATCCCTATGGTAATTGGTAGATACTGTAAATTTGCATCTTAGATCACTGAACAGCAACATCCAAGGTCAGGATTCATCCCAAGAGGTGCAGAACAGTTAAGTGGAATGTAGCCCAAGTTAGCTTCACTGCAGGGCGTGCTCAGGGAAGGTGCTCAGCCACCTCCTCATTAGGACCATCTATTCCTGCTCCCTCCTGCACGCTGGCCTAAACCTAACACATAAAAGGAAATGGAGACTATAAAAATGAAGAATTCAATTAGGAGCCTCTTTCCTGCCGTGGTCTGGGTTTAGGATAAGCATTTCTTATGCAGTGACAACATTATAAACACATATATATTTGCGACATCACCAACCCATGACAATCCTGCACGGGGAATTGCAGCGCTCTGGCAGGTATCAAGAAGAGAGGAAGGAACGGCTCTGAATATTTTAATTCAGTTAAGTCGACACATTTAACCCCCCTGAGATTTTAAATCCTGGAAGGTTTTATGATTTTTTTTTGCAACGCAATCCAGTTCATATTTAAATACTGCCCTTTTGCTGAGATCTCTTTGGATGGCAAAAATAGCATTTGATTCCACAGCCAGAAGAAAAAAAAACCAGTGTATCAAGGTAAAGAGCGGGTGGAATTGCTATGAATACGGATTCTCAGCTTCCCTTGAATAACACTGATCGAACTGACTATTCAATATTCTGTGCTGACCTCAGAAAATGACTTCAGGTCCTGGATGTTGAATACAGGTTAAATTCTACTCACATTAAATCAATTCAAAACAGAGGCATTTAGTGTATCTACTTGATGTCTACAGCAAGGCGACTAAGAGGAAGTTTCATCCACCTTTACTTTGATAAGGGAAAATGAGGCAGGGAGGCACGGAGTTAAAACACTGAATGCTTTACATCCCCAAATACCAAGAGAAGAAAAGGAATTTCTGTTTCTTTTTTTTCAGAGCAATTAAGACTGCCAGCTGCCTGGGCAAAAAACCAAGAAAACTCACTATCTCCTGCTAACGTTTTGATATAGTCACTGCCTCACAATCATTTTTGTCAAAAAGTCACATTCTGTAAACATTTGACAGTGGTCTCCGCTGCCTTGTTTTGCTCCTGTGGTGAAGCATGAAGTGAAACAGCGATGCAGGAATATTATCACAGTCACTTGCTCTGCTCTTACAATAGCCAGGCTTCTTTGGAAGGACCTCCGTGTTGGCAGGCTGCTTTTCATTACAACAAGGCGGCCAATTTGGGGTATCACATGCAGATGAAAAATTGTGAGTAAACTGCCATTACTTGCAGCGGGAACTCAAAGGGCTTTGACTTGCACAAGGGAAGATCACAGGCCAACAAGAAATTCTTTTCTATTTAGGTGGACTGGAGAGAAAATGAGGGTTCATGTCCTCAAATTGCAGCAATCCTTTGTTCTGTTATCTCCTTATAAAGTAGTGGGAGAGCCAAATACATTTCATTTGTACTCAGAGACGAGAGTTACCCCCGTGCTCAGTTGTACCGGACAAAGCTCTATTGAATTGGCTGGGACAAAAGCATGCCGTTTGTATTAAGCACAGATTCTTCTTACAATGCCATCTGGTTTCTGAGGCACAAGTTTTAGAACTACTTAAGCATCGCTTTGCTTAGTGGTGCAGTGTTTAACTGATTGAGGAGCTCAACTCTTACTTTTACAAGGAAGTTAGGCACACAAAAGTCAAAGTCCTATTTGTTTCTGACATTGCTTAGAGGTTTTCTGTACAGCCAAGGACAGACAGTGGTTCATCACCTCTCTCCATGTGCAAAGTCAGCTGGGTCTGGACCAATGAGAATTCCCAAGGCTTTATACATACATCTTTAGGAACCCAAATTCTTTAAAATCTGGCTCTAAATGACTAAAGAAAACAAATCTCATTAGGGGTGATGTGACACTAAAAGCCAGCTGTGTTCTTTTGAAAATCCTACAGACCTCGTAGTTTCACAAGCAATCTAGTTCATGCCCAGGAAGGAGTTAAAGTCCTCTCTGTACAGTAGTTAAAGCTAGAGTGAGTTTTCCTCATATTGGTTTCCAATACACTTAGTTTCTAGAGAGGGTCAGTTTTGCATTGGCATGAAGCAGACTGGAAGAAAACAGCTTTCCAATGGCTTTGCCAGATGAGGCGCTGCTGCACACAGCTTGACTACGCTGATACTAAATGCTTTGATTTTCCCTGTAAATAACAGCGCTTGAGAAAAGAGCAAGGTGAAGTCTCTCATTACACAGACAAAAGGAGGTAGGGAGCACGAGGCATCTTACTGGGTGGCTCTCCTTTTTGCCCCCCTTTCTGTTTTCCTGGATTTGAGTTTTAAAATGGGTTATATTTTGCCTGCAGCAATTTCTTTTAATAACTGCAATTATTCTCTCCCATTGTTCTGACTCTTACAAGCAAATTAGGGAAATTCAAAGGCAATTTTCATGATTGTTGTCAGGGGCTTATGAATGGCTGTTCTATTTTACTGGGACATTTCATTAAATAAATAACGAGTATGGCACAAGAGCCGTAAACAGTCAGATAAAAATCAGTTCATTTAGGGATAGATCCTGCTTGGTGCTTAGGTCGGCATGCAGGAGACCCAGCAGGACTCCCTCCAGCTACACATAATTATGGCTTCCATGTTTATGAAAGGGCAATATTGCTTTCCCCACATGCAAGTGTGCCTCTTTAAAGATCTCATTTAGCATGTTTTTCACACCTTACTGGGAAATTCGTGCAAAGAGGGGGTAGCGTTGGGAGGCTTTCACATCTCCCCCTCTCTCAGTGTTTGCATAACAGAGAGAAGTTGCAGGCCACAGCAAAGGGCATTCTGAATAAATAGCACCAGGACCTCGTGACATACCGTGTGGGAAATAACATTCACGATGTGAGTTAAGAACAACAGCAAGACTACATTTCTGGAAAAAATCAAAAGTCAAAGCCTCTAAAAGGACTCAAGTATCCATTTATCCTGCTCAAAATATCATGCAAATGTGTCACTAAGTGGCATCCATCAATGACAGAGGATCAGGAACACATGCCAAATAATTTCAGGTTCAATCTGGCTGAGGAAAGTGAAAGTACAAGGCAAACTTAAGCTAATAACTTCCAAATGCTCCCATATCTCTGAGGTTTTTAACATATAATAGGACTGATTCCCACTTTCATCAGCATGCAGATACTCTTCTGCTAGATCACTGTAAAGACACTCCAGGTATAAAGGGTGACAAGCCTAATGTTTTTAGCCTGTTTTAGCTTTTTAAACCTCTGATCAACTACAATCAAATCCAGTGAAGTGGGAGAAGTCTCAGTCTAAGTTACACAAAATTAAATTGGACTCAATACAGCCAGCGTTATGCTGATATCCTAATGGACTGTAGAGGCTTAACAACATCAGGTATCTTTATAAACGTTCCCAGTCGACGCTCATAATTAGCCACGAGGCAGGCATCTGTATGATACTGAACTTCAATTCCAGTACTTGCCGAACTACTTTACCACATACTTTATTAATGTTGATGAGGAAAGATGAGAAATGAGAAGTTTCAGCAAAATACCTGCAACCTGACTAAAAATTCACATGTGGAATCTTCCCTGCTTATCTAATATCATTTGTGCACAGATTTTGTGCAACCCACCTTTGCTACAGAGAGAAATCAAACTGTTCTCCACCTCCTGAATGATTCAGCAGGGAGAAAGTCAAAGACATCATTGTTAAAATATCTATCGAACCCTGTGCTCATAAGGTGCTCCTAAGAGGACCTACTCCACACAGCCTGACAACCTGTATCATCTAGAGCTTCTTCTCAGAGATCTACGCTTATGAGAATTTCTGAAAGCCCAGAGGCAAAAAACTAACTCTGGCAGGAGGGGATTAGCAAACTGTCCTCCATCGGCTTATCCCAAGGCAACTTGAGCCTGGTTCTGGAGACATTAATCTACTCTCAGTGCCAAAGATAATGGCAATGTGAATTGCTAAGCTCTTCTCACAGAAGGACCGTGGACCCCAACCTAAATAACCATTTTTTATAACTTCTACTCCACTTTTCAGAATCCTCCTTATTGGTGCCTTTGCAACATGCAACCATGCACAGCTTGGTCTCATAAACTTGCTCAGCCTCACATTCTCCTGAGCTCTCCAGGCCTAAGGACTGCCGTCTAAGACAAACATGCTTTTCACCCTTTGGGAATAAAGGTAGTAGTTCTGTTCAGAAAATACCTATATATGTGCTCACTCAAAATAATATATAGGCTATTGATATCCCCTATGAAAACAAAACACATTTGCACTAAAAGAAAAATTGAACATATCAATCTGGAAACTGATCTTGGGACTCATGAATTTTAGCTGTGAGAGTCTGCATCACTCCAGAGCAGCAAATTTCAGCAGTATCTCATAATGGAAAAACATCTCACAGGTCCCTTTTTTCCTCATCCCCTTTGGGTTTGAGCATGTGCTCCAGGCAGCGGCCATGCCATGCTGCCCTGTGCTCTCCTTGCTCACCGACAGCCTCTCCCAGCCAGCCATGCCCCTGGCAAGGTCTTTCTCCCCTCCATCCTGGTGGGCCCACTTCTGCCAGACAGCAGCAGCCAGGACAAGGTAGACAAGTACGTCTTTCTTGGCTGCAAAACCTGTGTAAAGCAATACCAGGAATACAGATTTTATCCGGTAGCAGGGCTCTGCTGACCAGCCTAAGCACCAAGCCATGGGCTCTGCAGTCTCATGTCTATGTTCTGAGTGAGAGCAGGAGTTATGACAGTTTGCAAGACACAACAGGACACAGGCAGCCTTGGCACAGCTTTCCCCGATGCTTCCTACGTTTGCCTCAGACATCAATACACAATACAGGTCAGGCCACAACCATTGCAGAACCTCTTTGTGCCTACCCAGTCCTCTTTAAACAGCCAGCTCCCATTCTCTGCCTTTAGCTCAGGGTGTTCCCATCCGAGGCTACCCCCACGTCCTCTCATACTCCAGAGATCACAAAGCCCCTACTGCCTGGCTGACTACGAGGGTGAAAGAGCCCTCTGCATCCTCTCTCTTCTACACAGCCATGCCAAGAGAAAGGTGACTGGTCATGAGCCACAGGGATCCTTAAACTCTTGCCACGAAATATCTAGCTCAGTCCTTCCCTCTGCTACCATTTATGCAACTATGATTTTATTCCCTTTCTCTGTGTTATGAAGAAATTAGCAACAGAAATGAAGAAACTGGACTGGTTTTGCATTTATTTGGATTTTTTTTTCTACCAAATCTAAGCCTACAGGAAGCAGGAGAGAGAACCCTAGGCAAAACAAATCAGTAAAGCTACCCAGGGTCATTTAGACCATCCCATACCTTTGCTTTGTTCTTTCTCACTCTCTGGTAAACTAAATTTATAAATTGAAGTGAAGGCAGAAGAATAATCAATGCTTTCTTGAGCCATTATTGGAAACATCTGATGATAAACAACTCTGTTAGCAAAAAACCCAAGTCTTAACACTGTAGCCTTCTGCATCGGCAGTCTTATGCTGGCTTTGTTGTCCCTGGTCAATAGAAGGTTAGTTTATGATAATTTAAGAAATGTTACAGCATTGGTTGCTGAAGAACCATAAATAGTGGTACACTGATAGAAACAATAGGGCTGGGGAGCCAAAGCGAGATAATGATTCTAAGCAGCCTGGAGGTAACCTTCTTTATTCCAAATGACACTTTTGCCCGTTAAGCATGATTTTAAATAACAAATATACAATATCTGAACTACTAAAATGATGTTTTCGATATACAGAGTTTTATTTAGGAAGGGGCCTGATCCAAAGCCACTTTATGTAAGGGAATTTTCCTGCTGATTGGAAAAAATGAAGCCATGAAACAAGGACAACTACTAAAAGTAGACAGAAGACTAAGGGGAGGTATAACAGCAGTAATCAAGTACATAAAAGGTTGCAGAAAAAAGGAAGGGAGCAATCTATTCTCCACTTCCAGGGTGGATAGGATAAAAATAACAGGCTTAAGTCACAACAAAAAACACTCGCATTTCACAAGGAAAAAAAACTTATTAGCAGTAAAGCACTGGACTATGCTACAAGAGGAAGCAGTAGTCTTTCTCTCCCGCTTCAGAACAGCTACCCAGACATCTCTCAGGAGTGGCTGAGGCACATCTGGCTCTGCTTGGGCACTGGAAGCCCCTCCCCTGCCTCACTTCTGGCAATTCTTTCATGCCCAATTTTCCAAATCACAGCAGCTGGCTGCAGGATGGGAAACCACAAATCCTCCCGTGGTCACTGGTGCCTAAGCCTCCTCTGTTTCCTAAAGAAAGTTATGGGTGATAATAACGCAGTTATTAGCATCAATCTTATCCTGGAGTGCAGGAAGAGGATGATCATCTATGGAAAGAAGGAGCTACTGGAATCTACCGCTACTGGGAATAAGTGGTAAAATCTCTGCAGACCTCCTATTTTCAACCTGAGAAGTACTCATCTTGGGTCAGAATACATGCATCCAGCCCAAGGTCTTCAATCAGCCAGCAGCCAAACACTTCAGATAAGGTGTAAGAATGGGGTATATACATAGCAAAACTCCTCTCTCCCATCAAGCTCTGCTAGCCCTCTGCAGAGGTTTCAGACTACAGCCACTTTGCTACATTTGTGAAAGGGTTACAAGCTGGGCAGAGATCAGAGATGGAGCTTCCCCATCTTTTCTTGGAAGCACATTCACCAGAAGACCCGAAGGGACTGCCAGTCTTTTGAGCTATATTGCATCAGACTGGAAAAAGGTACCTCTGCAGAGGAGCAACGAAAATCTGCTGGGTGAAGCAGATCAAAAGATGTGAGAATAAACTTTCCCTTGACAAAACCCACATGCTTTTGTCCCAGCTAATTCAACAGAACTTTGTCCGATATAACTGAGTATGGAAGTAACTCTTACCTCTGAGTAAGAATGAAATCTGGTTACAAAAACACAGCCTTAACTCCAACCCTCCTTTCAGTTGGAGCTCAGACTTTGAACAGCATGCTCCATGCCCACTCTGGAGCTTCAGGGAACTCCCTTCCACTCTTGCCTATGCCTTCATGGTCTGGCCATGCTCTCCTCCCTGAGACAAGCAGGGTCCTTGCCCCCCACCACAGCTCTCCCACTACACCCCTCGCTGCTTCCCAGCAAACCCCCACGGCTATTCCCTTCGCTGGTAGATTAGACATACACATCCTGGGAAAAGCTGTGGGCTTAAAATGAACATTCTGCCTAATGGTAAATTAAGAAGCACAGCAACATATTCAAGACTGCCCAAGAGATTTAGAGGCCTAATCCTGGCTGGAAATGAGACAAGCACTGCACAGTGCCACTTCTGAAAACAGGACTTAAATCTCAGGTGGCATAGGCACCCTCACAAATCATATTCCACATTTAAACAAAAATAAGAGCCTATATACTGCCATTCATAAGGAAATTTTATGTCTCCTTTTACAGCCATGCTTGCTATTTGGGTGCCAAACATATATATTTCATAAAGAGTTGATAAAGAGTTAATCTGCATGTTAATACATAGTTAATCAGTTGTTATGGAGTCCAGCCATTGTGCAGGTTGCTTGTAAGTTTGGCTTGCAGCTGTCTAGAACACCTTCAACTGATGAGCTAATAACCTCTGTAATACACACCATCCACTACTGGAGCCACCTATGCTTTCAATCTACCATTTATTACCTTTTCTATACTATAGATAGACCCTTAATATAAAGAATGACCATTTTATGTTTGCTTGCCTGAATATATACGAGCACTCAGACACATCATTAAAATAATTTCACTGCTAAGGCATACCTAATATTCCAAACAGATAGAGCAGAATTTAAATTAGGAGGAAAAGAGACGGTGATTCCTTACAAAAAGGTCTTGAGATGTGACAGAAAAGAAGAAAATGGATTTGTACAAAATAACAAGCCCATAAAAATGTGAACTTTACTGAAAAGTTTTCTGAGCTTTGACAAAATTTCAGTTCACTTTCAGTTTTAATTATGATTTTGCATTACCCTTGCAATTTTTGTGTTTTGCTGGCCACAGGAGCAAATATTGAAATACCACCACTGACATACTGGGCATTTTTACGTCAATGCCAAAGCTTAAACAAGGTCAGGTTTCTACTCCAGAAGAAAGGACATGCTTGCTACAATCCTAAACTGCCTCAGATCAAGGAGAACAGGAAATTAAGGCAACTGAGAGCAAAAGGTGAAGAAGAAGGTTATGTTAAAGATCCTAACCAAATATATGCGGTATCTTTTATTTTTGTAAAGGCTCGGGTCCTGGAGTCGTGCGATGGGAGATGGAAAAAACCCTTTGTTTTCTAGAAATACATTTCTCATTTTGTGATTACAAAGAGAGGCCCAAATCCATGACTCAAAGGGAAATAAAAAGAATATTAAATGTCCTCAATGCTTTAAAAATTACTGTTTTCTACAAACATGTTGCATAAATGTTTGGGTGGGCAAGCTTTGCAAACAGTCAAGAAGACATGAGAACAAGGGAGGGTACTACTGCTCAGAGAAGCAAAGATCCCTTTTCCCAGTCTTCCTTCACCTATCTCAACCTAAACAGTCCTTCACTGCAGCTAGGATGTTGCTCCTTGTCCATGGCACCCTGACAGTACCATGTTTTTCACTCAAATTTAGCTTTATGCTAAATGAACACTGCATTTGGCCCTGGCACCTACAGACAGATTTTCGACTTACCTGAATGCTGGCCCATGAAATTCCTTGTGTCAGGTGGCATAGTGGTGGTGGGCATCCCACTATCCTCCGCTGGGGAAATTGAAGCTATTTTCTTTCACCTGTAACAGTCTTGGTGGGAAACTCAGTTCTGGCTATCTAGCTTCTCCTCTTCTGTGACCCCCCCTTGCAGCTGGAGAAGTGCCGAGCCTGAAAAAAAGACAAAAGATACTATTCTGAGAAGGCGAGAGACACAAGAGCTCTGGCTGGGGAGCCCTTGGTGGGGGCTTGCACGCCAAGTATGAGATATGACAGGCCTTTCTGTAGTATCTCCACCCAGTTTACCACCTGCTCTGCTCTGCTGGCAGGATTTGATTCTTTTGCAAAACACAAAGCTGTAGAACTGCAGAAATTAAATCCATGCAATGTGATCCTCTTGCCTCCTTTTTCACAAAGCTGTCAAAATAATGATGTATTCATGGTGTTTTACTTGATGTGTGAAATTTCCAGCACACAGATATGAATCAAAGCACTCTGTGCTATTTATCCTCTCAAAAGGATTTTGAGCCTCTTTCTTCCAATAGATGGAAACTATAATTTTAGAAGGTGGGTAGTGAAACTTCTCTTTACACTTGAGTGGACAGCTCAAGGTGACAAGGGAAGCGCTTGGGAAGCACAACAAGGCAAAAATGTTTTATGCCCAGGTACAGCACAGCCATTCCATGCTTTGGCTGATTTAAGGGAAGAGAATCTGAAGTGGAAGAATGCATGAAGATATGTGCATACAACCATGTATATCCAGCAACATTCTCCTCTGGGACATGCATACCCAATTACAATTTCACAATCCAGAGGCAGGGAAGTGGCAAATCTATGCCGTTATTATATGGCTAGGTCTTAGCCGGAGGTGGTGCCACAAGCTCAGCTGTGCTGCCCAACTTTACTGAAGAGAAGCAGATACCTTGTTCAAGGAGGTGGCTTTGAGCTACCTTCAATTTACAGGCAGATACTGAGCAGGAAATACTTCAGCAAAATTGGTTCAGACTGACTTGTTTAGTAAAGAGAGAGTCCCATTTCTGTTCCTCATACACCTTTAAAACCCAGCTAAAAAGAGTTAAGAGCTACACTGGCTTTGTATGGGAATTTATTTACTATTTCTTAATTTATTTATCTATTGAGTGCAGTCAGGTTAGAGTGGTAAAACATCAGGCCATGCATTCAAAATGCATGATGAATTATGAAGTCGGGTCAAAGTTCCCAGCTGGGTAAACCAGCACAGACACTTTGACTTCTAGGACCTTAATGGATTTATAGCCAGCTCAAGACCAGAGCATATCACCACAAAGATTACACTCTGTGTGACAGAATAGCTTCTCCACTTGCATCTGCTCTGCTTCCAGGTCATCACCAGTGTCACCATATGTGGGACTGCGTACTGGTGGTGTAATGTAAATAGCATATCTTAGCACTGAGATGAAGATGGAGCGAACCAGGTTCTGGATACCACTCCACTCTGGATTTGTACTACAGAACTGAATCCCCATTAAACAAATAAAAAAAGTACTCAAACCCAATGGAAGTCAATCAAGAAACTTATTTGTTGGGCGGGGGGGTTGAACTTGCTGGGTTTTTTTTAAATGTCTTTTATAGAATTTGGACTTACTGAGCTTTAATAATGACTGAAAAGACTACAACATTAATGATTTTTAAAATACCTGTCATGTGACTTTTCTACAAACAATTACTCATAAGTGTAAATATTTTTGGAAATGTGCAATTCTTACCAACAATTTATTTGCTGTTCCAGAAAAATCTTTTAACACAGCTGTAGAAGATGCAATGCCATTTCTCCAGATGTCAAACCTCCTGAGCAACCAATTATGTTGATTGAAAATTGGTTATTTCCTTCACCAATTTCCCGCCAATCAGGATAACATCACTGCACAGGTTCCTAATCAGGATTCACTAGGGGGGATGCAAAAAATATTATGAGGTCTTCTTTTGGATTACTTCTCACTATTCTTCAGGATAAGAGGCTTGACTTTTTTGTTTTAAAAAAACAGATCATAAGAGCAAATTATATATGAGTGATATACAGAAAAAGTAATTGCACTTACGGGAACAGTTACCAGAGGATAGGATCTTCTCTTAGATGTAACCCTTTACAGAACAGCTCTGTAAAACTGAAAACAAAATAACTTCATAGGACTTCTGAGTCACATCACAGACTTTAAGAGAACTAAATTCCACCTATAGAATTTTACATGCAACAGAAACATCCCATCACAGAAACACACGCAATTGTTTACCATAATTAACTCTATTGGGTTTGTATTATTTTAAAGAGCACCTTAACAAATTTCATAAAAATCATATGTATTTCTTCCCTGTCTTCAGGGACTTGAGTTTAATAAAAAAAAATTAGAGTAACATTTAACTTCAGATACAAGGGAAGCTACTGAAATGGCTGTTCAGTTTCTACCTGAATTTATTGGTGCTCTTTCAAATGCCAATGCTGATGGCTATTTCTCTTTCAAAAAAGATGGGGCAAATATCTTGACATGCAGCTGGAACGGGTAAGCAGCTCCCAGGAATGCCTACAGCAGCAGCCCAAGTTAATTCTGTGCCTGTCATCAGACCTTGCAGAATTGGATGTCATATATTGAAGCAAGTTATGGCATCTGCAGGGCATTTTACTACTGGAGATTATGTCTTGCAGCAATGTGACATAAGACACACTGGAATTACCCCCAGCCCCGCCCTCGCATGCATTTTGGCTACCCCTTTCTACAGCTCCTAGTGTAGAATCTTGAGTATATTCGTAAGCCTAAGTGACCTTGCAATCTTTGGAGGTTCAGTTCTCCAAGTATTCCCTCTCTACCAAGACTAAGGTCTAGTCATAGAGCTTAGCCATCTCCCGGTGTTATTAACTGCAAAAGACTCAATCGTTTTTCACTCTTTCACCTCTCTCTAAGACTATCCAAAACCAGACAGCAAACTTTGCCAGGACAGCAATTACTGACTCCTCCTTGGAAGACACTGTACCTAAATGCACATGGAAAAGATTCCTTAAAATGATTTCCTCAGTAGAAAATTTATTTATTCATTAAGTCCACTGGCTATTTTAAAAAGTTCCATAGACATGCTTTAATGATGAGCCATTCTGATTACTGCAGTGCATTTTTTGCTAAGATATTCTCACAGTATTTGATACCAGTTTTGCTCTACACTTTCTGTCTCCTAGTCAGGCTGCTGCACTTTCTTTTTATTCTGTTTCTCATCCTTATTTAACTTGGCAATCTTTTTTTTTTTTTTTTTTTAATGAAATATTTCCCTTTCCTATGAAAGCCAATTAACAAAATACAACTTCTGAAGTCAAAGACATAATCTAAGCAGCAGATCACAGGTATGAAGAGCACCTAGACAAATACACACACACACTGACAGCAAGTTAAAAAAAGATTAAAGAAGGTATTTACTATCCCTTGGATGGCACGCATTGCAAGTAAAGTACCGACAGCAGTACTGGCCTCTGATTACCAGTGAGAATGCAGTTCATTCTCCTCATTTTAAAAATCTTTATCAGGCTATTCTTTAATCAATACTGGAAGGCAAGGTGGAGGTATGGATGTATGAATATATTGATGTACATCAGTGCAGGTATGCCAATGCTAAATCATTTTCAGCATGACAGAAATAATATAGCCACAGGGCCATCCCCTCCTTTGGTTGGCATGGTAAATTTTGAAAGGCTGAATTTCAGGGCTTAGTAAGAAAAGAGAAACTGTGAGATAGCAGAGGATGAAAACTGGGGGGGGGGCGGGGGGGTGGGGGTGGAATCTCCTTCTGTGTAGAAACAGCATCATAATCATGCATTTCCTAACCATGTGAATACCTCCCTAGGAGCAAGTAGTACATATGCTTTCTTTTCTTTTTTCAGCTGGAACAGTTTGAGAGTCAGATTGAGTACATGACCTTAAAATTGTCAGTCAGACTCCTTCCACCCAACACAGTCCCAAAGCTCTGCAGATTCGCAGAGGCTATCATTGCAAGATTACACCGTTGCTTAATAGGGACAATTTAGGCTGATAATCTTACTTCATTGCATTCGTAAAAACTGAGTCATGGGTGTCTCTTCATCTGCTTTTCATCTCTAGGAACCTGAGAAATTTTACCACATTCAGTGACTTAATGGATGATTTGACTTAGAACTACATTCCACAACAGCAGAGCACCCTGGAGATACACTCGCTTGTCATAATATATAAAGCTTCTTCCAAATCCATTGTGCATGGCTTTACACTGTTCACTGCAGACCTTGAAGGAAGAAAAGACTCTTTTCTTGTCTCATTGCTCCCAGGATGACGCTTGAAAGCTGGCAAATGAAATATTGGAAAGGAGTTTCAGAGTTCTGTTATATGTTTGTTTTTCTCTAAGAAACAGAGTGGAAAATGGCTTCACAGAAAGTTGCTTCAGAGCAGGATTATGAACGCTATTTACAGAATACCCTAGGCATTAATATTTGACATGTACAGGTATGCTTGCTAGAAAAAAAGATACACATCTCTTGTACAATATTAATCAATACAGTATCCCAAGATATGAAGTTGCAGAGTCAGACACCAGTGTGAAATTCTAGCCCCAGCAAAATAAAGAGAAGCTCAGCCACCAGTTGCAATCAGAAGCGTATTCCTGACAGCCTGGATGACCAGCTCTGGTGGCTTGGCGCCAGGCACTCAAGCCAGCTTTGAACCATCGGTACGCAGGTATGCCAATACTAAACATCCAAAGTCTCTTTTTAGGGAAAAGAAATTAGTGAAGATTTTTCTCCTTGGCCACTTCAGTTTTCATCCGTCTTGATTTTCTGGATGCACAATTAGAAAATTCAAAAAGAACACTTTTAAGAAGATAATTTTTTGGAAGTGAAATAAAAACAACAGCTCTTTCTCACATGTTTGCACACGTTAAGTACTCACAAAATGGGAGGTGTTGGCTTCGTCTTTTTGTGGGTTTATTACTATAAATATACAGAAATGAAAATACCCTATCCAGCAGCAGCATAAAGCTTTTGACTGCTGTTACTGGCACAAGAAACCTCCTTTCAAGGGGCCTATGAGTGAATGATATACATAGATTTAACCTTTATATATGGTAGCAGGAAAGCTGAATGGCATTTTCATTTTATACCTGTGAAAATACGACGAGACAGGCTCAAGCTAGACTATATATTTTCTAAATGTACTTAACTCGGGCATCTCAAGGATGCAAAATTCCACTCTTCTTTAGGATTTATGAGAGCATCTCCTGTGAATCCCCAGTATTAAAGCCCACTCCTTCTTCCTCTGTGAATGCAACCATTAACAGTGTATGACAGTACTGGTTAGAAACAGACAGGGGAATTAATGTTACTTAGGTGATCTTATCTCCTGAACATTGTTTTACTTTCAGTGCTCAACTTGCAATATCTGCTTTTTCATGTTTTCACTTTCATTCTTATATGGTGTATATCTGTGCATATATATATATATATATAAAAGTTCTGATATTTTAAAAATATAAACTGAACTCTCCTCCCAACCCCAAACACCATTACGCAAGACCACACTGGCATTGATATGGGTAACTGGAGGGCTGGAATGCAGACTGCCATGTGAGCCAAGAGAAGAACATGGAATGGCCAAACTTGCAGGTGATACTCAGGAATTTCAGGTGTCACGTCCCTGCTTAGTGACTGGCAGTACGGCAGTCCTCCTCATCTTCTGCTGATTAATTAAAATCCCAAGATATGGGAGGAAAGACGAAAGCAGAAAACCAACAGCACCAGTTTATCCTGTGGTACACTCAGCTCAGGTCTCACCTGGCAATGTAGTGGTGGGGTCTCCAAGAAACCTCGCTATCTTCTGGTCTGTGGGACTCTCGTGTCTCTGAAATATGCAGTATGTCCCGTGGCTCTCAGCCAAGTGGTGAGTTTTTGAAAGCAGCCTGTAGGCTTGGCATGACGGATTCTGAAATAACAGATGAACAACACTCTGCTCTCCCCAGCCACGGATTGCCACAAGGAAGAGACACTTACTTTGGTCAGACCCTGATACAATCTCACCTTCTTTCACACACTCCAAAACAGGTTGTCAGGCTTTTGCCTTTCTTACTCACTCCAGGTTGACCTAACTGCAGACCTAACGAGGTAACTCCTTGACTCTTAGGAGTGACAAGCGGCCTTGCCAGCTTGAGGTATTTCTATCCCCTTGCATGTGTTATAGACCAACATCTATCAAACTAAGTGTCACACTTACTGCATATTTGTGAAAGCTCTCTTACTTAGCTGTAGAACTTGTAACTTTAAAAAAATGTTGTTCTAAAATGGTACAACATACATAAAGAATACTCATTTAGAAAGCAAAGCTAGAAATGTAGTAATTTCTACTCTCAATATTTAATCTTCTTATTTTACTTGGATTCATTCAGAGCCTGTAAGAAAACTGAGAAGCAAAACCTTTAAAAGTTTGATAAATACCTTTCCAAAAACCATTTAATTAGGAAAAAAAATGCCTGTACAGAAAACTTCAAGCCAGTAAACAGACCAGTGGACTGTATGAAGGTATCACTATGCTCCATTTCCAGCATACTGTTACTACCTGTGCCTCAATTCCATGGGTATATTGGTTTCCACATGCAGAAACAGGCACGTATAGATGAGGTAAGCATCAATGTATACAACACACAAACTGTATAAACACACATGAACAAGTATCGACAAATACACAGATGCTCCCTCTTTCATATCTTCTTTCTCTTGTATGTATGTTTAGAGAGAGCATTGGTATACATGTACAGTATGTATGACACGGTGACATTTGATTCTAACAGCATGAGCCTTTTGTTCTCATTTTGCTTACCTGTCAATCCCTTTTATTCATGTGACTGATACAGTTATAACCTAATACAACTAGAAGGCACTGCCAAATGCTTAATAATTTGCAGACTTCTCTTCCTTCACTGCAGTCTCGGAGTGCAAGTGGCACAGAAGAAGCATGCTTGAACTCTCCTGACCTGGACAGCTGCTCGAATAATGGCTCAAAAATTAACACCAGCTAAAAAAGGTGTTGAAGACAAACTTTTGGCATGTGTTCTTCTTTGTTCCTTTGCAGATTTCAAGTATCCTCTTAAGAAAATTAATATAAATAAACAAACTAGATGGAAATGCAAAGATCAGAAACAAACCACAAAGCTATGTATAAACAAACTTCTTCCATACAATGAATTCACAGATGAAGACGACTTATTTGATGTTATAATTTGGAGGCCCTGAGTAATGTTCAAACAGGAAGAAACACAGGTCAGAGTGGTTACTGTATTGCATTTACCTCTGGAGCATCAAAACATTGCCCAGTATGATTGAGGCCAGCAATGGCAATGGCACCGGCAATGGCAAACAACAAATCCTGCTCTCCTCTCTTATTCTGGCCTTACTTCCATTTAATTCAGCCAAGAAAATTATGAGCAGCTCAGTTCCTTCTGACTAAAATACACCATAATCAAAGCTGTTCCCAAAAATATTAGTTCTAGATTGTCCAAGCCTGAAATTCCCACACAGGCACCTAATCCTACACCTGCACTGTCTCTGGAAAGCTGTGGACCCCCAGTGCCAGTGCAAGTAACTGTCCCTTGAACACCTTGCAGATGGCCTCCCTAGGTGACATACGAAACCTTATGCCACATTAAGGCCACTCTAATCCATTGGGCCTGCCTGAGGATGACATAGCACAGGGGCTCCCCACACCTGTTTCCAAGCTTTTTTCTACAGAAAATGAGGACACCAGTGACAAGTACAGAACCTGCTTCCCATAGCAGGGAAATGTCACAGAAACTCCTTTGAGGGGTATCCTGAGAGCGCCCTTATACCCCAATCCACTACTTGCACAATGAGCTTGGGCACAAAATAGGAGATGCCTCACAGAAGATATGGTCCCATGGGTAAACAAAACTAAGGACAGATGGCTAGAATTGTCAGGACAGGTACAATGGAGAACATTTCAAAGGTGTCTGTTCACCTATGGATGTTACTACACACCTCACTGGATTTAAACACAATTTCAGTCCCCAGCTCCTATTTGAAGCTGGATGCCAATTTTTCTTTTCCCAGCAAGCCAGACATCTGCAGAGCAGATAATCAGGCAAGTGGGACTGTGCACCCAGGCACCCTGCAGCAATGGAGGCTGCCATGACTCAGGTCACCCAAGCACTTGGTAAAATCCCTCTTTCTTGTGTTCAAACGTCAGCTTGAGCATCCAGTAGAAGAATATCAATGCCCTGTTAAGGCCATGTCTGAAACCCCCCTGAAACACCTCTTCAGGTCTGCTAAATGATGAAGTGCTGGGGGGGACACAGCTAACTCCAAACAAAGCAAAAGGTTAAAGCTGCCATTGTAACTGTCAGTCATGTCCATACGCAATTGCTGATACAGATCTCCACTGGAAAGCGACTGCAGAGCAGCACAGGCAACATTTCCAGCTGCAGTCAGCACCATCAGCCTTGTCTGCTTCTCATGCCCTCTGCCATGCTCGCTGCAATACTTTTAGGAAGGCAGATAGTGCAACTGCATAAAGCTAACTGCTTATGTCATTTTATAAGATTTTAGATTTGTTCTAGGTAACTAATTACACGAACAAGAGAAATAGATATATGAAAGACCTATCAGACATTCAAAAAATAAGTGGGGGCCTCCTCAATAGATAAACCATCATCAGGCAGTTTGAGAGGGATCAGACACAGCTACTGTCCTTCTGCCATGAGCCTTAGCAAAAATGGGATCAAAATACTATTTAAAACCATTCCTCCCTTCTAAAGAAAAATCTACCTCTTTCCTTTACTTCCCACTGTTGTTTTCTCCTCCTTTGCCATGCTCTATTTTATGGCCCTTTAGCTTCCAATGGAAAATATTTTGTGTGCTGAGCAGAAGGAGAAGACCCAAGTCCCACCAGACAAGACACAAAGCTCAGGCTGTACCAGCAGGACACAGCAAGGGCAGTGCCGGAGTGCCGGTGTCTGAAAGCCGTGGGCTTAGACTCAAGCCAGACATGCAATGTGGCTCATACCAGCCAGTGCTGAACCTTCATTTGGCCCCTTGTGTTTTGGACATATTTTGCTTCTTATGCTGATAGTGGTTATGGGAATCTGAGCAAAACCCAACAAGCAGCTATATAGTTTCCTTATTAATAAACCTTACTCTCATTTTTTTTTCCTTGCTATTCTGATGCCACCTGAATGCAGGCATGGTTATAAATCACAGGGCAATGTGACATTAATCAAGGAGCAAGGATGTTCTACATGAGGAATGGGCATTTGCAGGTACAGCAGCCTCTTGTTTTATGTGGAGCTGCTTCATCGTAAAGAGGGCAAGTGAAAAGAGAAACCCACTGTGGGTTCCTCTTCTAATTCCTGACCACAGATTTTCCTAGTTTTCTCTCTCTAGCACAGAAATGAAGCATGCAGTAACACTTTTTCCACCAGTGATATATGTCGTTGACCGGTAGGTGTTACATCTGATTAAGGGTACAGGAATACAGTGATTTACACTCACCTGAAAGGTCCTTATACATGGTCCTATTGACATAGGGGACTGTGGTACATTCAAAAGCAAAGCTGGAAGTTAAGCAATCTCTGAAAGACAGAATTCTCTCCCATTTTTTAAATGCTTCCTATTTGTGTGTGTGCATGCATGTGACTTTACATTTAATTGCAAGCAATTTTCTTTTAAAAAAAACAGTAGTGGTAGTTTATGTCAGAACTTTGAGATTCCCAAGGCATTTTAATGGTAAAGTCATTCTCTGCAACTTACTTTATATCATTAAGTTGTCTAAAGTACACCTTCCTATTTTGTTGTCAATTATTTCTTTCTGCTGCTTTGAAGACAAGTAATGGTTTTGGTGATTTATTCCTCAAGGCATTTATAAAACCTGCCCTGGTAATAAACCACAAAACAGTTAGTTTCTGGTGTCAGCAAATGCTGGTACTTATGAAAGGCCCATGAACTGATCAGAATATTTTCATATTTTTTATTCAGAAGTATTAAAAACTATAATATTACTATTATTTTTATTTCATGGAATTATTTCCACAATATCCAGTGTTCTGTTTAGATCCATGTCAAATAACTGAAAGTTATACAGTTATTTTTTTATTTCTTGATTGAGCAAGTATTTCATACTCAGTTCAAATATATATACATGGATGTAACATTATTTTTCATATTAATCCTTGCAACAGCTTCTGAAATACGCTTTTTGTCTCCTCTCCTGACAGAGAAGCCAGACTATGGTTACAATATAATTTTTCCTGGCATTCACTTTTAAATCTTTCTGAGCAAATTTCAATAAAGCCATTTGTTATGAGGTAGTTTACTTTGCAAGAAATTTCGTATCTAGTTGTATATCTTTCTGAGACTTGCCAAAAAATCTGAAGCCTCATATGGATCTTTTTAAATAAACTCAGTGATAAATAGTCTGTAATTCAATAAATATTTTGGCCTGTAGTCATTTTCTGCACAGAGTCTCTCTGCCATGGGAAGATTATATTCAGAAAACTGTTAAAATATGACCGATGTTTCAAAGAATCCTTAAAAATATATTCATCTATATTAACTGCATTAAGGCAAGAAATGAGCTCATGGCAACTGGCAAATTCACCATCCTCTACAACAAACAATTACAGGAGTGTGGAGTATATACCGAAAATCACATACCCTACAGCTAAGCAGGATATTAGATTTGCCTGGTTATAAGTAAGCCATCAACTGGCTTATGGCCACACTATTTATGAGTTATGCTGTCTTTCAAGATACAACTCACATTTTGCTTAATGCCACATGACACATTCAATTTAAATCAAGATATGGGAGATAAAAATGCTGTCCCTAATAAGTGACTCAAGTATTTAATATTTTTTGGGCTTCTTATTCTGAGTACAGGGAATTTAAGGGCAGTTTAGAATATCTTTTGTTTCGTACATCTAAGATTTCTTTACCTACAGTATAAGAAAATCATATCATTGTAAATCTCTCAAGATGACCTATCAGGTCTGCAAGTAGCCACGGGGAGGATTTATGTTTAAAACAGAGATGACTATTGCTGATATCTGTGCTCCTTCTATGGAAAATTATTTAGGAACGCGCTCGCTTGTAGCACTCCCATTACATCTCCATCTATGTTCCCGGTGCACTGGCATCAAGGCTTCAAGCACTGTTCTGACCACCCCATCTCAAAGAGGATACAGACTAGAAAAGAGGCGTATCAAAAATAATCAAGACTTCTTTGTTTAAGAAGAAGCTCTACAGATACAGACAGCTGACCTTGGAGGGAAGATGGCAGAGGGGTATTTTAATAGAAGTCTGTAAGATCATGAGCAAGGGAAGATGAATATGAAACTATTGTTTGCTGCTTTTCCTATCAGTGAGATGGAGGCATCCAGGGAAACGACGATGCAGCAAGTTCAAAAGAAACAAGAGGTACTTCTTCCATACAGTACAATGGGATATTCCACAAGCTGAAAAATAAGTGGATTAAAAGTGGAGTAGCAAATTCCTGGAGTCCAGGTCGCTCAGGCGCTACTAAATACAGCAGCTGGGTTGCAACCCCTGATCTAGGCAGCCCCTTAGCCAGTGACTGCCAGAAGCCCGGAACCTATCCAAGGGACAGGTCATTCAAAACATGTTATGAATAAACTCCCTCCTTGAGCATCTGCAAGGGGCCCTTGCTGTGGGGACAGCACTGGGTGAGACAGGCTTTTGGACCAATCTGACACAGTCACTCTCTATTCCTATGTGACATCCTCCACTGCCTGAAAAAACTCTGCTCTGGGGCTGGTTCTGCCACTGTCCTCCCATTCGGAGTAGCCGCCATCTTGGGCCTGTCAGAAGTCAAAAAAATGCCAGGTCTGTACTTTAGAGTAAAACTAGGGCATAAAAATCAATCTCCTGGCAGAATTAATGGGACACTTCAGCCAAATTCACATGGAGGAGGATATGCTTAGACTTTGGCGGGATCCTTTTTTTTTTTGGAATTTCACTATTTTGTGTGGTGCCAGGACATCCCACTGAGTAACAGTGATGAGGAGAGTGTCCCAGTCTCTCTGCTTGTGAGACACTCTCTCCACAGAGAGATTGCCTGGCTCTTACTGTGCACAACCTCAGAGAAAGCCTTTCCGAAAGCTGCTTGGTCATAGGAGAGGCAACACTACATAAAATATTCCACCATGGGCACCAGAGGAGGAAGCTGTTTAGTCACCAAGTGAGATGAGAGCGTGCAGAGGTTGCCGGGTGCCCCTATTTCTACAGCTGCTTCAACTTTTATGCTTTGTTGTGCTCTGAATGTTCTCCAAGTAGTCTGCTGGGGCATAAACAAAGATATGCATCTGAACTCCTTACACACGCCTTAAGTGCTTTCCATAGAAAATGTTTCTGAATTTGCTCTAGGGAAGTAACTGGCCCTACTCCTTTGCAAACCATTTTCACACTGGTGTTTCTAGTTATTAATGTCAAGAATCCACCGAAATACACTGCTTATATGAGCCCAAGTGTCAAGAGCTGTCCCAGTGGCCTACAGTTAAACTCACAGCTATGCCAAATCAACCCCAAAAGATGTTGCAAGAGATGAATCCCTGGATGAAATTCTGTGACATTCAAGTGATCTGATGAGATTACCATAACACTCCCAATTGACTTCAGCATACAGGGGGAAAAAAAAAAAGGAAAAAAAAAAAAAAAGAAAACCTTTCCAGTTCTTTGCTGTCACTGGGGCTTGTCCCAGTTACACTTTGGATTCAAATTAGACAATACCCAGAAATCTTCCATTTTGTATAAAGGCTGAATCAAAAGCCATCCAGATTTTTTTTTTTTAAATAACGCTACAAATCTCATTCAAAGTTTTAAGCACCCTGTGCCTATCAGCCATCTGCTAGTGTTGGATAGGATGAGTAGGAAAATAAATATTTTAGCATGAATTCAATTACTGGCTCTTTTTACCCAGGCAAAATAAAATCTCTTTATAATACTATGAAATACAGCCAGATGCAATTGGTAATGAGCAAGCTCTTGCACTTAAGGGACTGTGGCTCAATTCCATTATCTGCCAATCAGGATACTAATCATAGAACAAAGCTCCTGGTACTGGGAAGGAAGGAAACCCAAAACAGGAAAAACAACCAAAAAACCCCACCCCACCCCCCCAAAAAAAAAACAGAAAGAAAGAAAAAAGCAATTGCCCTTTAAATTAAAACTATGCAAAGCAAGAGTGCAAAACTAGTAACAGCCCTAGAGCTGACAGCTTGTCTTAGAAGTGAAAGGAGATTCCAAACGCTTCCTTGAAGGAATAATACACTATTACAAACACATCAAAAGCACAATCTGCCAGGAAGGAGAGAACAAAGGTAATCAAAAAATAGTCTGAGGAATGCATTTTCTAAAAGCAGCCATGAAATAAGTTCATTGGTAACCTATTCCAATATATCTAGCAGGCAGTTAGTGGAGTACATTAGTGACAGAAACACATTCACAAAAGGATATAGGTAAGAAGAGGTCAAACCTTAAATCAGTGCCAGTACATTGACTTTGGAGGAACATCACTGATATTTATCATGATGGGGTCTGACCCAGAAAAGCTCAGTAATAGTCTCCCCAGGAATTCTGACTCCATAATAATGAAAAAGATCAGGTATTGTCTGTAGAAAATGTGTGTTCAAGTACATGGGGCACACACAGAAACCACCCACCCCATCAGCCACATGCAGTGTGCATAGAAAGCACTGGCTTATGAAGATGTACTAAATACAAAACATCCACTCATGCGCACCTAATACATATAGAAAATGCAACCTACACCTTTGTATTCTGCGTGCAAAAGTGACAGTTGCGTCCATGTGCAGCAGTTTCCAGTATTCTCCAATCTGTGCACTGCCAGGCATTTTCCACAGAAGCTGCAAGTCCCTGTGCATTCACTTTGAGCCTACCCACATAACGCTTGCTTCTTTCTGTTGGTTTTTGCAGAGCTTTAGACACTTGGTACAGATCCCCAAGGAGACGGACAGCACAGGCTGAACACTGCCAATGTTTCATATAGAGAAAATGGATGTGACCAGCTATTTCCACCCCTGTACCCACAATGTTATCCTCGCAGTGTTACTGTCCACCAGAACTCACCTTTCCCCTTAAACAGCACCAAAGCAACTTGGAGGCACAGGCTTGCTAACCTGCCCACTGTTCCCTCAGCTCTTTCTGTACTTCTTCCATGCAGGTCAGAGCCTCAGCCACTAACAATTTCACGTAAGCTGGTAGTTACCATATATTTTTTGTGACAAGAAAACTAAAAAGAAGACAGGATATCCATAACTGAGAGGCGCTCTCAATTGAAAGGCACTCCTAGTTCCTGGTGAAACAGCTATCGAGCGAATCTTGTGACAAAATTTGTCTGTGTCACTTCTCTAATAAAAATACAGCAGTTGCACAGTTCATTTTACAGCACAATTGATAAATCGATTGGAACGTTTCCTGCAGAGCTAATAGCACCAGACACAACTTCTCCAAACTTTTCGAAGAGAAAGGGTAGCATCAGCAATATCTGCTCAAGGAGAGGACCAAACAAGTTTGCCAATAAAATTGAACAAGCCGAAGGAAAAATCCAGCAGCAGACGAGACGCTCAAGGAAGTTTTAGCCACGTCAATGTGCATGTTGGCCCTGGTGGGAATCTGGGTCTAGTTCCTGGCTCTGCGGTAAACTTCCTTTGTGACCTTGGCTAAGCTCCCTCAGAAACCTGTCTTCTCAGTTGGTAATGAGACACTGAAATAGGAGGCTGAATGTCAGTGTGTGACAAGAGCCTGCTTGCAAAACAGGGAAGAAGAATGAGAAAACATTTTCTGCCTGGAATATCCAACCATACCTTCTCTGCCATGAACTATTCCTTACCTAGCAACGCTCAGCACAGAGCACACGGTGAGGCTTTGATGCTGGTCATGGTCCACAGATTGTATTTTAACACAAACAATAATGAATAAAAAACATTTTCCTAAGTGTCTTTTTCTGGCCGAGTATAAAACTTACAAATGCAGAAGACAAACTCACAGTATTCTTTAAACATATCTATAAAATTACTTTGAAGTAGGAGAGAATGGTTTATTATTTCAAAGTGGTGCAGCCTTAAACACTGGGAAAGTATTCCCTGTATTTCCCCCCATTCTCTAACAACGGCAATGAATGTCATAAATCTCATTTTAAATCTAGTGGTATGTACACATAAAAAGCGTTACATTTATTCTGAGCCCACAAAAGGTTACTCAGAATGAATCTCAGGCTAAATATATTTATATGCAGTGATAAAGCCTTATTCTACATTAAAATCACTCTGACAGTTTATGAATTCAAGGCTTCACCAATGTAAATAAAAGAAAGTCTTGTTATTTTAAAAATGGAATTGGAAATAGAGCAATGATGGAATAAAACTTTGAGATAAATTAAAGACTCGATAAAAGTCTCTCATCGTGAACGAACAGTACAGTGACAGTAGTGAGATTGCAAGTCACTTAATGCGGCTACATTTTCTAAGAAAGTTTTTTTAATGAATTATCCTTTGAGAGTCACAGTCAAGCACACACACATAAGAAAAGATGATATTAAAGAGGAAGGTAACAGGGGGTTGCTTTTCAGTATTGCTGCTCTTGGTTTGGCCTCTGTGATTCCTACTAAACAAAGGAGCCATACAGTTCAGATCTCTTTCAGCTCTGAAAGGTGCTGGTGTGAGCCTGACAAGCTCAACTAACAAAGGCAGGCTGCCAAGGATGCTTGGGCAGCCACGCAGCCCACTGTGAGAAGGGCTGTGGGATCTCAGCAGGCTGCCTTTCTCCTTCTCCCTTAGCCCGTCTTGTAAGCCCTGAAGTGCACAGGATAGAACATCACTCCAAGTCACACTGAGGCAGAGCCTGAAGCGTTGCCAAGCAGCCTCTGCATGCAGCTTCGAGTTCCAGCCCTTCCCGGGCCCACTTCTTTGCTGCCCCATGTGCCACAGCAACAAATTTCCACTTCCAGTGCTCTGATCCAGCCCCTACACACTGCAGTAGCTCCATCTTCCCTGATATTGAGTCTTGCCTGCTCCGCTGCTGTGTCTCCTCAGCTGGCCACAGTAGCTCTCCCAGCTATCCAGCTACTTTCTCTGCCTTCCTCCTTCCCTCCCTCCCTCCCCTTTTTCCCACCACTCATCTTTCAGCTCCATTTCTCCATTTCTTCATTTCTCTCTACCCGGTCTCATGATCTGGGCTACTGTTCTAACCCCTTCTTCAAGTGAGACGGATGCAACATTTACTCCACTCTCAGTAGAAATCCCCTTCCTAACACTCCCATTTGCACCCACTCCCACTAGAAAAGTGTAACTCCCCTAGATTCACATAGGACAGAGCAAAGATCATAGTGTTCCCCAGAGCTTGGGCTAATCCATATGTGGTCCTTCCCAAGAAACACATGCCTACACCCAGAGGATAAGTGAAAGGAACTCTCCACTCCCAAACACGTATTTATTTCCCCTGTACTTTGGGAAGAGAAGAAAGGGTGCAACAGAAAACAGATTTCATTTGGAAAATAAAACAGTGAAAGACTACAGAGTGGCAGCTAGCCCAGTGGCTAATTCATTAATGGCACTGGGGTATCCTTGTTCCAGGTGAGTGCCTAACCTACAATTCGTTTGGCTTCAACTAGCCTTTAATTATTTATGCAAAATGAAACTCTAACAAGAAATAATGACCAGGGCATAAGTCCCCTCTGGAAATCAGAAGGCAACAGCTTGAACCAGTATTTCTTAAACCATATGTGCTGGTCCCAACGAATCAAACCAATTTTTGACTGAAAAAATAACCATTTCTACTGAAAAAGCCGATGAAACCAACATGCTTCTGGAAAAGAGACGCAGAGCTGACTGTGATACACACAGGCCAGAGCAGGCATGAGGGAGCTGGATTTTCTTTTCTGCAATCTGTGTAAGCCACTGCATCAGCTCCAGGCTGAGGGATTCAGGCAAGTGGGCTGAGCAGCAGCGATGTCTGTGAAAGGAGACTGAAGGGACACATGAAGAAGGAGGAGAAAGTAGAGAAAAGGTAGACGAGAAAAGTGGGGGGGAGAAAGAAGTCAAAAATTAAGACAAAGAACAGCAAGAACAATGCAAAAGGGGGCAGATAAAGGGAGAGAGGAGAAGAGCAAGACAGAAAATCCATCCTGCCAGAAACAAACATTTCTTATCAGTTAGAGGCAAGTGGTACCTCTGCAAAATTCAATTTCAAATGTCAGGAGAGAAATGATAGGGAAGGAATGAATCACCTACATAAAGGTAAGAGTTCCTTAATGTCTGAAAACCGACACTGGGAGGTGCAGGGAAGTCTGAAGGACATAGGGTTTCGAAAAAAAGGTGGGGCTAGTATTAGGAATGGGAAAACTTTAATCACTTGAGGTAAGGTAGGATGTCGCTTGAGCAGCTCTGAAGCTCCATCCACACCTCTCCAGGTCATCCAACTTCAGTCTGACTGTCATTGACAATCACAGATATTTTTGCACGCAAGAGACAGATTAGTGACCTCAGATTAATACTAAGTGAAGACAAGTCCTAACTTGCTGGTTTAGAAAAGCCAACATATATTTCTCCTGTTAGGTCAAGATTGACAGGTACATCTACTTGGGAGTGTGATATTCCAGGGGTTTGGGAGTCACCCTGTGACACTCGCTTAGACCTCCTAGTCCCCAGTGCTACAGGCATTGCACACTAACAGGGATGTTCCTGTAAGCTCCACCAAGGCTCTTCTCACAATGCATTAGTAGCATACTCTCCTGCTTTGAGGTCTTTGTACGTGGCCTCTGAAAGGAGAAAAAACTCATAATTAGGTTCTAAATAAGACCTTAAAAAATGGTACTTATGTGCTTCCCTAAGGCTAGGATTCCACGATGATGAAGAAGGAATCATCTCAATATTTCCTCTTACTGTTATTTCTTGTGCACTATTGTAACTATATAGAGAGTATAACTGTAACTATATAGTAGTAACTATAGTGTATAGTTACTATAGTGTATAGTATATAGTGTATACACTATAGTGTAACCTGAAAGGGCTGAGTATTAATATAATATGGAGGAGAGAAAGAGAGAGGCAGTCTAACAACAGTCACTGAAATCCTTTGTTACATTTATCCAAGGCGTGTCTTCTCTGGTGAATTCTTTACATACAAAAATAACAAATATCAGAAAATATCAGCACAGAGAATAAGTGGCATACAGTAACTGTACACAGATCCATCAAATAATGAATAGGACCTCAAGACACTACTTATCCAATAACAGAGGGTTTTCTTTTCAGGAAATAAGTAATATAAGACTGCAATTTTCTGTCTCATATTTGAATCTAGATGAGAAGAGGAAGACATGTTGAATGGAAATTGCCCCTTAGAGAATCTATCTGCCTGGACATTTTAAGACACCAGGTAACAGTTAGTTGGGACACAGCTCTACAGCTTCTCGACTAGCTGTAAGACCAAAATACAACCATGTAAGAGAGATGAAAGTTTTATACTCACTGCCTACACATCCAAACTCATAACAGCAACAGTGTTGAGTTTGCTTTCTTTTTCCTAAACTATTTTTATTTGGAAATATAGTGAAAAACCAGAAAAATCTGCATGTGGCAAAAATCCATGTCACCACAGGATAGACTGCTGAATGGCAGCAAACTGGCTGTCAGCCTTTCAGAATAAACGCACACACCATCTGCAAGAGGCTCATCTCTTCTGGCCTAATTTTTGGAAGACGCCTAAAAAAGGGACAGCACAACTTGAAACAAACTCTTTGTCCTGTCTATGGTATGGAATAAAAGCCGGACGGGATTTTGCCTGTGGGGAAATTCTGTGCTCAGCAACACAAAAAACTTCTGGCAGCTAGACAGTCACCAGCAAGGCAATGTTACAAAGATGACAGCCAACTGTGCCCTTTAATTGCTAGGCCACCATATAACATAATTTCTCTATGTTATTTAAAGCCTGCACAAGATGCAACTAACACAAGGTTTTTCAAGATACTGATGAAATAGCATTTGTTCCTTTCAAAGCTTCTTTGACAAGACAGGAATACTTCATGCTGGGAAGGCTGCCACTACGGGATCATGGCTTCCCAGAAGTGTAAAACTCCCATCTCTGAAACTGCAGACCTGTCACATACCAGGCTTGAAAATTCATGACAGTTTATGGGGTTTTTTTTGCTTTGTTTTGTTTTGTTTTTAAGGAACAGAGTTGTTGTACTTGCCTTACTGAATCCAACCTAGGATTTAAAAAAATTATGCTCAGAAGACCCAAGGCTCTGACTATTGTAAGTTTTGATGAAGAAAGAAGATGCTTTTCTGCCAAGCTGATTATTTTCATAAGCTGTTCACAAGCTGTTCATTATTTTCAGGGGTTTTAACTAGAAAGAAGAAAACCACTACAACAAAACGAACAATGATTTAAGCTACCCAAAGATGTAAAATGTTAGAATGATTTTTTTAAAAGGGTCAGACTGGAATTATAAGGGAATTTAAGCTGTGAGTTGTCACCGATTTGAATGAATGTCTCCTACTCAAAATGACCATACTGCCTGTAACTTATTTGCAATGGGACTAAAGCTTTTCAGTAGCACTGGATGAACTTATATCAGTGAGAACGCTCACTGTTTACCATGTACATAAGCAGCTACCATTCATAAAGTAATGGAAGTGCCCACATTTGAAATGAGATAGAAGACAGGGGCTGCTCTCAGGAAACATAGTCCCATCTAATATGTTTGCTGTCCTATTTTTCAATCTCCAAGCTTGCAAACAGGTGACAGAAACCATAAAAATGTGTGACAGATTACAAAAAAAAGGGAGCGTCTGCTTTGATGTGTGTGTCATGACACAATATACAGGTTATTTTCAAAGGTGTAGTTTTTATCTTAACTAAACAAACTTATTTAAAACCACTTCCTATCACTAGCAGTAACTCAATCTTCAGCCTCCATATACCTTCTTAATATCTCCAGGACACAGTAGTGCTGACAGTTTACCAAAAGCATCAGCTGGCTGAGGAATGCTTTATGCTCATATTAAAACACTATTTTTCAAATAGTTTTCTATATGAAGATGAGCATATTGAGTGAGCCAAAGGAAGTACTGGCAAAGGAATTCCCTTCAGGAGGATACCAAACCAGAGCCTGTGCATTCTCCTTCTAATAAATATCCTTCCTACAATACAAGTGGCTGTAGAAGATACAGAATCTATGCTGACGAGGTAAGACATGCTTCATCTTGATCTAACTGCCACAAAAAGCGCTGTCACCCCGATGCATCAAGGGGAGCTGATCAGAGGCCAGTACTGTGGGGTACCACTTTAGGCTTGCAAAGCTTGAGGATTCCCATTCCTATGTGTTGAAAACATAACTCCTGCAAGTTTCTGTTGTGCTATGGCCTTAACAACAAAGTGATGCTCGGCTACTACCACCTAGTTTTGCCTTGGTTTGGGTGGGTGCCACAAAGGAACAAGTTCTCCAGGCTCTTATATGACAACATACCTTGATAGAAAATAAGAGCTCTAGAGAAAATTAGTGAAACAAAAGTCAAGGAAGGTCCCAGTGACTTCACCTCAGCACAGGACTCTGTACACCACAGCCGGGGGAACAACGTAATAAGAAGATCAGGGAAGAGACTTACCACTTTGCTCCAGCAAGGGAATGAAGTTCTATGAACTTTTCAACACTGATGCTGCCTATAGCCTGAATCCAAGATGCTGTTTCTCTAAAGGTGCCTTGGACTTCTTACAAAGTCAAAGAAACTTGGCCCAAGAGCTACTACTGCTGTTTTGCCAACAATAATAACTCTTTTCTAGCATGAGTGCAGTTCTGCAGTTCATGTTTCCAAATCCTCCAATCAGGGAGTTGCTAAACAATACTCTAATCCCCAGAGAACTCCTGCAGGAACTGATATTTGAATGCTTTAAAGCAGAACATTTCTCTTTATCCACTTTCTAAAGCTTTCTGAATAAAAAAAAAAAAAAAAAATGAAGGTCTGGTAATCAGCAACTGATGAAAGCATTTTGCCTCTGGCTAATCCAGTTTAAAGAAAAGATGGCTGCTTTGTGATCCCAACTACTTCCATGGATTGTTACACTAGCATTTTATTTTCTTCCACTCTGGCAGAGTGCAAGTCTAGAACTATACTTCAGGCTACTGATAAAGTTAGCTTCTCCCCCTGCTTATTGACCGATCACTGTAGCAAATGGCTCTCTAATCATTTTAAAGACTCCTCCTGTCATGGCAAATGGTGTCATAAAGAATTGTCCCAGGATTTTGTTCTACTGGGACACGAAAATATAACCTAGAGGGATGATTAAATCTTCTCGCTTCCTAGATAGCTTAACCTACCACCATAAAGAGAGATACCCTAAGCTGGGTATCTGTTTCACCTTCCAGAGTAACGAAAGCAGCACTATTTTACATAAGGGTTCCAGAAAAGCAACAGATTTCTCTTAGGATGCCTATGGCTTTTCTTGTTTTCATCACGATATTTAACTGAAATCATTCCAGAGTGCCACAAGCACAGGACTGAGCACCCGGAATTCCTGGGGATCAATTCAGAAGCTGTAACACAGGACAAAATGACTGAGGTAGGTTTAGCTCTTGTATAAATTAGTTGTCCTAGGCTCCTTCAATAAAGAGTGGAGACACAGGCATCTCACCCAGTCCTAGCTTGTGATGAACTGCCTTCTGGAAGAGCCTGCCTCTCTTTTTTTTTCTTTTTTTCTTTTTTGGCCCCAATTTTTTTACTAAATGCTTTTGTAGATCTGATCCACGTCTTAGAGGTTGAGAAATGCACTTCTCTGACAGACTACATGCTAACATGGCATCTGCTTAGTTGCTAAACCCTGAGGTGTCTGTGGCACCCTCTGAAGCACTGAGAGATGCTAGTAGTGTTGCTGGTGTGCCTTTACAGCAATGGAGCTTCAAAAAGCTCTTCTTTCAGCATGCTCCTCTCTGGAGGGATGTATTAACAGTACATTAGCTGTAACTGGCCTTCAGTTCCTTAGCTTCATCTGTAATACAGCGATAACAATTTCTACCCTCTGCTGTTTTAGTCTTCAGTTTCTAAGAAGCTTGCTTTTAAGGAGCAAAATTGTAAATGTTCCTATTCATACATTTGGAGCAACTTTAAAGTAGAATAAGCATCTTGCTAATAACATTTTACAGACAGTATTCAATGTGAATGTCAGGGACACTCTGAACGTCAGGGAGCAAAAATATAATAGACTCATCTTTACAGGGAGAGAAAGGAGGGGAGAGACACAAGATCAAAATCTGAGTCAGTTGGAATGACGCAGAAATTGTTCAGGAAATGTCAACTATTTTTCTTGCAATATATTAAGCATGTAGACTTTTTCTACTTGTGGGGGGGTTAGTGGTTTTAGGGAGAGGGGCTGGTTTCGCTTTCCTCAAACTAGGAATTTTCTTCCTTCTGCATTATATAAAAACTGAAAGAGTTCACAGTTTTTGAAAACTGGAAACCCAAAAGACTTGTGAGAAAAAACACTTCCATTGCTTGATAGCTTTTCATTAAAATTTTTGGTTGGGGGTGGGGAAGCCACTAAAACATCATTGTCAGAAATACGTTGAGCAACTTCATGGGGTAGAGTGCTTGGGGAAAAGTAATCGAACACCTATATCCTTAGTGAAAGAGCACAAACTTGAAAGAAACAACACTGAAACAGACGTTGGATGGACAATAGCAAGAGCCTAGGTAAAGAGACAACAGTGGATTTGCAGGACAAAGTATTGGCCAGAATTTCTCATGTGCTTCTCAGTGACACATCTAGGAGGAGACAGAGTTAGGATATGTTAATAAGGGTTTATATCTAACCTGCTGACACCTGGGAGAAGGCATCCAACTGCCCACAAATCTGTGCAAGCTATTAGCTACAGACAGGGAGAAAAGTGTTCATATCTATAAAAAAACTTTGGGCTTTTGTTCAGGAAAAAAGAAAACACCAAATATCACCCATAAAACCCCACAAATCTACAAAAGAGAAAATGTTTTCAATGTTCAGGGTGGGGGGAGGAGGGGGAAGGAAAAAAAAAAAAAAGTCATGTTTGGGGGGTGATTTTTGGATTTTGTTTTTTGTTTTTTTTTTTTTTTTTTAAGAATTCCAAAACTTCCTGCAATGGGCTTTCTCAAAACAGTATTTCAACAGGAAATTTTCTACCAGCTGAAGTGTGATCAAAGAGAAGCACCGCGTTACAGATAAAGTCCACATTAGCAAAACAGTAGGGAAAGGCTAAGAAACCAGAGGTTATGAACATGAGTGACAAAGGAACTAGTTTTGAATTCTCAGAAAGAAATAATGAGGATGAGATCTCCAATGAAATTGAGAAAACGAACGTGAAAACTAAGTTCCAGGGAAAACATCTTGATAGTGAGATAAGGCACCTGCCCATCTTTTTATCCAGCTTTGATAGCCCCAGATGAGCACATGCTAAGATAAAGCAATTCACCAAAGTCCACATTGAGAACATGATATGCTGGCAAACACTGCTGTTTTAAAACTAGCAGGCTCTACTACACCCTTGAACACATTAAGAACTGCTGCAAGACCCCCAGTAAAGCAGTGGATGATCCATCACGTGGCACATGTAACACTGCATAGAAAAAGACTTAGTTAAGAAGCACTCTGGAGAGAACAATCCTGCACTGGAGGGGAGATGGACGGGGCGGTCTATAAATCCTTTTCCTCTGTAACTTCTGTAATTAAGCAGAACACATTGCTCATTCTTAAGATTCAAACATAATCCTGCTGTTGTCTTGACTGTACAGGATTTGCAGACTAACTGTTTTAATGACAATGCACCAAAGAAAGCTTTTTCTTTGCTTTCACAGACAAATCCAGAGTCCGCATCAGGAGGGAAAGAATCCAGTGGTGTGTGAGGGATTTTGGCCTTATAATTATCTTTCCAATTCTAGCATATTCCTTTATTTGAATTTTACTTAAACAGCTTTAAAGCTAAGGCGGGGGGGGCGGGGTGGAATGGAGAAAGAAAAGGAAAAAACCACACTACATTTTCCATTGCAAAGAGATGCAGAAACCCTTATGATACAATGCAGCTTCACTAACTCCAATATATACTTGCAGACATGCATGCATATATTAGAAAGTAGGTACAAAAAAAAAAGGGAAGGACAACACTCTCCCTTCTGGTAAGGAGTATTTGCTAGCGCTAGCCTTTGCTAACAGATGTTCGTGGTATCAAAGGAAATTAAAGCCCTGGACAGAGACTTACCATCACATTAATGGTTCTCCTGAACTCATTTTATCTACCTTTTCCAGACCAGAATGAGTTCTGCCCTTTCCTCTTCTCCCTAACTTTCAAATGAGCCAAGTAAACCTAGGTGTTTGTTGGTTTGGGGGTTTTTTTGGTCAAGTTCCCTAAGTCCCATAGCTCTGGGATTTCCACAGCAGCAGCTTCCACAAAAGTCTGCCCAGCTCCATGATCTGTTGGCTCCTCTAAACGATTGTAGTATCAGTGACTGGGGTGGGGGGAAGGAAGGGTCTGTCTTAGTTGTGCCAAAGCATGAGAAATGCCAGAAACAGTGTGTATGGGCCACTGAAAGACAAGTGGTAAGCACTGATGTGCTTTAGACCTTCTGTTAATTCTTGCAGATCTTCTCTCTCACTATATGGACATAAATCGTAAGATCTGTTTAGTGGGAATTCCACCTATAGGATAGCCTGTCTAATAGCACCCATAATCTGTGGTCAGAAGAGTAACTTCTCTTCATAGAATCATAGAATATCCTGAGTTGGAAGGGACTCACAAGGATCATCGAGTCCAACTCCTGTCCCTGCATAGGACAACCTCAGAAATCATACCATATGTCTGAGGGCGTTGTCCAATTGCTTCTTGAATGTTGTCAGGCTTGGTGCCATGACTACCTCCCTGGGGAGCCTGTTCCAGTGCTCCACTCCCCTTTGGGTGAGGAACCTTTCCCTAATGTCCAACCTAAACCTCCCCCGGTATATCTTCCTGCCGTTCCCTTGGGTCCTATCACTGGTCGCCAGGGAGGAGAGATCAGTGCCTGCCCCTCCTCCTTCCCTTGTGAGGAAGCTGTAGACTGCAATGAGGTCTCCCCTCAGTCTCCTCTTCTCCAGGCTGAACAGACGAGGTGACTTCAGCCACTCCTTGTACGGCTTCTCCCTAAACCCTTTACCATCTTTGTGGCTCTCTTCTGGACACTCTCTAGTAGCTTTGTACCCTTTTTGTACTGTGGCGCCCAAAACTGCACATGGTGCTCAAGATGAGGCCGTACCAGTGCAGGGTAGATTGGGACAATCACCTCCCTCAACCGGCTAGCAATACAGTGCTTGATGGACCCCAGGACACAGCTGGCCCTCCTGGCTGCCAGGGCACACTGTTGGCTCATGTTCATGCTTTGCTATACTCTAGTGGAAGTACCGAAATAAGGATTTTCCCTTATATTTTTCTTTCTTGCTACACCACAGAGATGGCAAATCTTTTCGTTACTGAGAGGCAAGAGTTCCTTCTAACATCTTTGGCCAACCACATTTTAATGCCCCTGATAGAGTTAACCTGCTATGGTGCGGAAAACTAAATAGTTACAGGCCACATGAAACTGGATTGCAGGCCATGCCTGGGCCAGGGACCATGAATTCTCCATCCTTGTTGGCTTGTAAGGCAGATGAGGACTTGCTCTAATGGAAAACGCATCAATAGAAAGTGAAAGATCTGACATCTTTGAGAACAGAGCACTCTCCACCTGCCACTGCCAAGGAGTTTGCTCACTGTGGTGCAGCTGTTTAGCAGCTGCACAAACATCGTAAGTAAAATGTATGGCATTATCTTATCCTTTGAAAGCTGGCTCATTCTGATCAATAAACTATCACAGTTCTGATGCACAGAAAAATTTTCTCCTGAGGCAATATCACAAAGTGATAGGCTCTTTTAAGATCTCATCCCAGATTCTCCACAACTCCACATGAATGCAGACTGAAGGCAAATATTGATACTGCTAGAAATGCTTTAGACAGTTAGTGATCCTTCCACTTGAAAGAAAAATGCAAAAAATTCCTGTTCAGAGAGTGTTAAGGTGCTTAAGTGTTATTAAGGATCCTCCAGCTTTAGGCAACTCAGCTTGAGAAAGTCATAGGTGATTTTTGGAAGCACTGAGGAGGTGGCAAACTGTGGGAGGAGGTGTGCTCCTGTTGTGAAGGCTCTGCAGCCAGCAGTCTGCGAGGCAGCAATTCTTACTACACCAACAAGGGTTTCCCTTGGGAGCGTCAGTGCCCTCCTGCTTGAGAGGGGCAGGGCTTTTGTCCCACTTCCACTGCGAGCCAATACACAGCAGTACTCGTACTGCCTGCAAAGACTGCTGAAAGTAAAAGAAGGGTTCCCACTGCATTTGGGAGGCTTTGGAAAAATACACAAACTTGAGGAAACAGCTGTCTCTTGAGCCCAGATAGTGTTAAATGCAAAAGGGATCTCATACTTTTTCTTCCAATGGATACACAAAAAGACTCAGAGTCCACTGCTCTGAACCTCATTTGTTTATTCCTCAGTGCAGTATAAATGGCATACTCCCCAATCAAGGCCGCTGCATTAACTCATGCGTCACCCTCTCTCGCTCTCCAGAAGACATCAAGGCAATTTATGTGCTGAGCCCCAGACTGCAGGCTAAACTTGATTTACCTTCTCTTGTGCCAGCTGCTGATTCAGGTTCTCTGCAGCCATGCAAGGTACCATCTCACCTGAAGCTTTTCCTATGGGAGCATCACAGACATGAAGCACAGAGGCCTACCCCTAGTACTCCCACCTAGTACTACTTTTACCCATTTTAGGAAAGCTGCTTCTCCATTCTATGCCCCATTTCCTCCCTCTCAACTCAAGAAATCTCATCCAAAGACAAGATTATAAACTCTTCATACCTGTGATACCCTTTTTGTGTATTGGTACAGCACCTAACTGATCAGATCTCAGCTGGTATTTTTTTCATTATAACTAGTACTCAAAGTTTAGATGATCAGTTGCTGAAAACCACAAGCTACTTCCACTTCACCTGAAGATATCCTAAATCGCATGCAAATGAGGGACAGATATATTTGTTTATCTACACAAGCAAGGACTTTAAATTCAAAAGAAGTGACAGTAATTCAGATAATACACAACCACTGTGCAAAATTATGTGCTGAGTTGCTGCCATTACTCTTTCACTAATCTGCAATATGCAGAAACTGTGAATTTAATGAGCTTCATAATTATTTTGTTCTCAAAATTCCTTACTTTTTTGTAATGACATTATTTCAAATGACAATTTTTACGCTGTGTCCCTAGTCAATCATGTCAATTCTCTGAAAGGTGTACCTAAAGTAAAATAGTAAAATCAAGAGAGAGAAGGAGAGGTTGATTTATCTCAAGGACTTTGCACCTTAAATAGTCAGTAAAATATTAAACATCCCTATCAATAACAGGTGGACCGTATTATAAGCTTCCTCATAACTGGAGTTCTTAGGAACAAAATGACATCTTCCTGAAAAGGTGTCAAGAATTTCATTTAGTCCTTTTTATAGCGGGCACCATCAATCTATCTTAACGTTTATTGGAGAGAAAATAATTGTCTTTTCTTTTTGGTGATGGTATTTCATTATGTGCAGTAGGATAAATAACTACAGTTCAAAGCAAAATAAGATGAAAATGTCCCTGTATTTTTTCCTGGGGTTTCTTTTCTTCTTCTTGTTTAATTTCATGATGAAAAAAAAAATTATAATTAAATTAAGCTTGATTCTGATTTAAATGCGCATCTTAAAGTGAAAGCAGAGAAATGATTTTCGTTTTCAAAGTTGTTATATCCCAATTGATCTTCCACACATTGGCATTATTATCTGATTGTGAAGATATATGCATTTATCAAAAGCTAGAGCCATCTGTCTCAATTCTATGTAATTTCATTACATATTCATCATTTGTCTAGTCTGAGTATCTGACATGGGACCCTACTGACTAGCAATTCTATACTTATTATCACTTCACACTGCGTTTGGATGGACACGAGGCTGTCGACTTCCATTAATCTACTTTTGATGTAAAAATCATCATCTTGGGATAAGCCTCAGAGCTCCTGAATAATCAGGCCACACTGCTACATAAATACAGAGGCACCAGCATTTTTATAAAAAAGCCGGCAACATTTATTCCTGCTTGTCTTTCACCATTAGTAGGCAGATGTCACCCTGCAGATGCATCTGGGAAATGGAAGTATAAATCTCAGCAGATTGGCACACCTGTGTATGCAGGCACACACTGTCCAAAGGTTACTGTTACACTGCCAAGCGTGACTCTCCTGAATGCGGAGATGGGCAGGCGTTAATGGATGCAAGGAGAAGTTTTCTAACCCAGGAAACCAGTCAAGGTTGCTGGAGGGTCTAGCATAATTAGAGAGTAGCGGCTGCATCAACCCATTGCAAATCTAAAGGTATTTAACTTCAATCTGTCAGAGTAACTTGAAACTGCCAGCTTGTTTCAGAATGGATTTTGGAGAAGTCGTTGCCTGTACAACAATATTTTGAGTGCTTGACAGTGTAACCAGCCATCTTCTTGACCTCTCTAGTCACATAATGCAGCCATGCCTTTTGCTCTGTGTGTGCTTCAAAGGGGAGAGACTCTTTGGGGAGACAGGCTCTGAGCCAGTTTCTTCCCAGGCACAAACAACTGGCACCAGCTGACAACCTGGACTCCACATGCTTCCCATGTTCATGAATTGCATTGAACTGAAGATGATAGAGATAACAAAAGATGGTTCATTATTCATGTGGAATTGAACTCTGATTTTGAAAATGAGGTGAAGTGATGGTAACTACTGCACAGTCAATTATTTGTCTACTTCATATGAATTTACTTTGACTGTATCCAATTCCAGGTTTTAAACTCTTTTTGTGAATGCTGTGGTAAGCAAGCTACCAGGCAAGACTATGTGCTTAAATCTACGGCTACTGCAGAATACTTAAATAAGTGGAATTTGGTTTTGTGAACATGAATATTCACACTGGAAATCTCATTTTAAGAATCAGGCTCATCCTATCTGGAAACACAAAGATAGGCTATGATTTGTCTGTCAAAAGGATATATATCAAAACATGTCTCAAACTGCACATTATGCACACTTGAAATTTATGAAGCATCCGTCAGGATGGTAAGAGACAGGATTTTATTCCCAATGGCTATTAGCTCTGCTGCTTTTCAGAAATTGTTTTTCATTGCTGTTTTCCCATCAGTTAAATGGGGATGAGAGCACTCACCTTCATCTGCAGATTGCTCTGATCTCTACCAGACAAAAAGTTCTGTATCACAAATCAACACAGGTAACAATCAGCTCAGTTACGCAAGTGACAATGACTGATTAACTCACGAGCAGGAAAAAAGGGTTGGAGTTGAAAAATACATCTTATCACTCATTGACAAACACACTTGTCACTAACCAGAGGTCTGCTTGAACATTGCAGTGCACTGAGATGGAGCCTAAGCTCCCAGGACAGTTGCTGAACATGCTGGCCAGATGCTCATGGTGGCAGGCAGTCTCCTTCTGCTGGGTGCAGGGATTTGCACAGGGAAAGAGAGTGCATTAGGTCAGCAGTGAAAGCAAAACTCCATCATTGGCTCTACTAGATGGATCCAAAAAGTAGGACTTGAGTCGCAGAGAGAAGCATTGCCTGATCACGCACAAGTTGGTTGCAGACAAGCGGCATGACTAGATATGTACAAGTATGCGGTGTTTGATCCCAGAGCTCAACCAGAGAAGACAGTGGTACAGGGTAAGAATGATCACCATGCCCAAAACAAATGGACTATTCTTGCGGAAAGCAATGCAGGGCTGTGTACAGTCCTCAAGATAGCTCTGAGCCTGCTAATACATGTGCACGGGGTGGAGGGGCTCAGGGCTCTCTAGACCTAGAGCAGCACTGCCAAGAGACCTCAGCTTTGCATTCAGTACTGGCACCAGAGCAGACGATGCTAGTGTGGGGCTTCTCAGCACCACAATGCACTGTGCAGTCTACAAATGCTGTAAATCACTTGGACGTCTTTAAAACCGTTACCCGCACTCTTTCTAAAACCAACTTCCTGACCACTGAAAGCCATTAAACACTCCATTACATCGCAAATTAACTGTAACATTGTGTTCAAGTGCTAGTTTGGATAACTAAAGTCCTTTTGCTTTCCTTACTGTACAGGGAAATTGTCCCTTTCTGTATTTTCCTTACGTATACAGTTCCACTGAATGGTCCTATGCTGTCAAATAATGGTTGCCTTTACCTCAGCTGTTTAGCTAAATTTTCATGACTGACCAATTTCTCCTCCAGTTATTTAAGGGGGGGCTTCACTGACTTTGCAAAGTACTTCACACTTTCGACAGTAATAAAACATATTCTAACGATTAAAGTATTTAACTCAAAGATCTGGTTCACTTCAATTGAAGTTTAGCCCACCTGTGCCTGTGAACACACACTGGTTTTAAAGTGTCCTTCCTTTACCAAAGTCACAGATTCTGGCAATGAACCCTCCTGTAACTATAACATTTAGACACACAGCGGTCAGAATTAGGAAGGGAACGTGTGCTGAGCACCACTGGAAAGCTGGTCATTTGTAACTGTAACTGCTAGCTCTCATCTTTAATTACAATCCAAAGATTTCTTTTTCCTCTTTGCCAAGAGTTCCTGTTAGTTCTGATAATTATAGTGAATACTTACTAAAAATTAAGCCACCTACACAAATCTGTCCCCAAAACAAGTGCTGGAAGCGAATTATAACATCTCCCTGTCATTTCATGGGTATCTGTATTGTCACTGGATTTATGTTCTAATGCTACATTATTACCTATTACCATAGTTGTTAAAACCTTACTTTTCATGCTAATGAAAATGATGAAAGACAGGGGTTTTGACATAAATACTGTAATAAGAACCATATTAATGTGACAGACGATTGCTCCTCTGTGACAGACTATGAAATCCTGTGCAAGAGTTACAGAAGGTTCATTTACATGTCTGCTCATCTATCTCTCCCTACAGGGAAGTAAGGGACTCATGCTCAATATTGGAGGGGGATGACAATCAGAAGTAAGATGGCAAACAGGCACAGATAGTCATCCTAAAAAGAAATCCATCCCAAGGCATACTTTCTTTCTTAAGTGCCCATAAGCATAAAATGTCAATTATGGGACCTAAGGTCAGACTCCTAAAACCTTGTTTCAAGCATCTAATTATGTACCTCTAGGTAAAACTTCCAAAATGTAGGACAGAAGCAGCACTACCAGCAAACAGGATTTATGCTCCTAAGCTACATCCTTCTGCTTTGAATTTGTGGCATTTTTCTTTCACCAAGTTTGACATGAGTGTTGCCATCTTCCAGTCATGCTACCACCCCAATTCTTTCCATGGCTCTCCTAGCAATTTTCGCAGGTTGCATGTGTGCTCCACTTCTGAGGAATATATCCTGACCATCCTCAAGGAGAGACCTGGGTACCAGGCAGCAAGGGAACCAAGATACTCATACATTCCTAAGCATGGATCATCAGGAGAAGGGCACTGAAAGGCACCGTGCAGTAGAGACACAATCACTCATCAGCCATCTGTCTTTTGGAGTACTGTGTTCAGTCACAGAAGATACAGAAACACGGTCATGTCGGACACAACTGACTGCCTTTTTGCTGACGCCACACTCAGTTTTACATTGGTTGTGACCCCACTGATTTCAACCTAACCACTGACTTGGAACGGGAATCATAGTTTTACTCCAACTCACACTGCTACCTGATCTTCTAACACCACAGTAACTGTGATGCTGCATGATGGGTGCCAAATGCAGACTACTCCATCATAAGACAACAATTCTCCCTACCCTTAAAAAAAAAAAAAAAAGAAAAACCCCAAAAACACCATCCACAAAAATCCAACATCTCACACAATTAAAGAAAATAATAAATCCAGACTTGTTTCTATTTGCTTTCCACTCGTAAAACACCTTATTTAAAGCAATATTTATTTTCTTTTTAGAGCTGCTCTCCTTGCAAAGAGAAAGAAAATAGCAATCATATAGGCAATTTATTATTAAAACTCTCATTTACCGGTAACATGCGGACAAAGATTGGTTTCCCCATTTTTAACAATGTAAACATGGTATCTGTTAGAGGGACTCTCTGAAGGTTGCTTGTCTTTTCACGTCTTTGTTGTCTCTCTGTCCCCTCTTGCTGTATTTTGATTACATTTCTGCAAACTTACAGTCATATTAGCATACTTTCTACACTTTTAATGTTCATGGGTTTGTTCTTTGGCCTTCCTTGAGCAAGTGGCTAGGACTGATTTCTAATTTGTCTTGAAAGGTGAATTTACTGTTTTCCTCAGCGAGGAAAGGAACTTGAAAAAAAGAGGTTCTTTCTCATCTGTTTCTTATCCTTGAAAAACTAAATGAAGTGAGATCTCCAAGGCTGCTTGTGGCATCACCTTTCACTCTATAGTTTAGCACATTTTGCTTTAGCAGCAGTTCAAAAGTTCACTATCCTACAGCTGATGCCTTCTGCTCACTACAAATGTCTGCAGTACAGCAAGAAGTTAAAAACATTAAATGATTACAGCACACAGGAATCCACAGACCCCATAAAGCACTAGCATGCTTAAGCTGAAACAGCATCGCACAAAATTCCCAAATACTCATTTGCTTTTGTACCATATGATCAGATAAAGTTGAAGTTTAGGTTTTGCTGGTTTTTGTCTACTTTCACCAAACACGTTTGTATTTTTAAGCTTTCCTCTGCAGGGTGCAAGGTCTTAAATTTTAATGTTTGTGAAAAGGAGCAAAGGCAAAATATTTAGCAATAAACTAGTATTTGCTGAGGTTCTAGCAAAACCCTCAAAGACTGTCAGTGAAGTTATGAGATGCAATACATACTGTGTCTTTCCATTGCTCGGAGGGCAAGCACTGAGTCACAGAAGTTGGCCTTGAGACTGTCAGGAGAGGCTTTTCCAGCATGGCTTATTAGCACTATTTGCACTGAATGCATGAAATCACATAGGTAGGAAAGCCCTAGGAAAGAGCTTGCTCGTCACTCCAAGTATGTAGCAACCGTGTCGTGAAATAGGAATGGAAACTGAGCTGGGATTACAGGAATCTGCTCGCTTAAGGTCACACAGAACATCCTAACGTGTTGGTCACCCAGATCTTTCTGCAGTGCTTAACCCACCAGGCCACATGCCTTGCAAAAGAAGTCTCACTGCCTGTGTTAAATATTGTATTTGTATGACACTTTTGTTTCTAGTCTTTTTTCGAGTACAGAAGATACTGTCTTTCATGTCATGCGTTTGCCTTCACTATGGGATGTTGCAAAGTCAGCAAGCTTTGATAAAGCTATGAAGTAAGAACCTTTGCACGACTGCAGGGTTAGTTTGGGACTCATGACTCTTGTGCACTGGGGAACTGAGCCCTGACAATGATTTATTTGTCAGTGCACTATACTGACAGCCAAATCAGCCAGAGAGCAAGTAAGAAATAAAAGGTCAGAGGAAAAATATTTGGGTTTGAAACTGTTCTGAAAATTTCTAATAAAAAAATCAATTACAAAACAAAAAAAAATGTTGTATAGTGTCTAAGGCTATGTACACTAGCCTGCAGCGAGAAGCAAAGTCATTTATCTTCAAGGCAGTGATCACAGACAAAATAGGAGTGCCTTTTTTTCCCCACTTGAAAATCCTAGGCAAATTGGGCCACTAATTTGATTTCACCACTTTCAAGAAACCACTTCGATTATTGGTCCTATAGGTTTGCAATACCAATTTTCAAACAGCTTCCAAAGCTCCCTTCTCAGAAAAGTTCTTTGTCATGAGATTAAAATTGCAGCTAACAAAACAGCTCAAAAATAACTTAAAAAAACAGCAGAGAGGAGGGATGCTGCTTGTGGAAAATTGAAGCCTCAGCAGACTAAGGCTCAACTCCTCTATCTGAAACATTTAGCAAAGCACCTTCTCAATTTTCAACCACTTTGAGAGCCAACAGTCTTTTTCTGGGTAGGTACCGACTGCATGCTCTTTTAGACACAGACCTGACTCTTCCATGCTCTCTGCTTACACAGATGTGGAAATAATGGCTGCTAGCACTCTTTGTAAAATTAGCAGTAATAAAAAATAATAAAAATATCTTAGTGGGGGAAGAAACCCAGGCAACGTGACTGGTTGCAGACCTCATCTCTAAATGTCTTTCCAATGTTTTCAGCCTAGCCGCTGATCCAACCATGCCAAAGGGACATTTCTGCTCTGATCGGCACGCTGTACATCCCTGCCGAACACCTTAATCCCTGCTAGCTCCCTGCTTAAGGTCTGTAGCTGTTTAGAAGAAAACACAACTAGGAGCAATGATGTGAAACTTGCCTGCCTTTCCTCCTTAGGAAGTAATCCCTTAAAGTTTCCTTGAAAGAGATAAAGTTGTTAGCCTCTTACACTGGTTGCTACCTGTTCAATATTTATTACAGGCCCCCTACCCTACCAATGGGCTCTCTGACTTTCCCAGAAAGACACAAATCTCACTGCAGCCTGACAGAGCTACTGAGCAGCACTGGGACTTTCCAACTCCAAACCTGCTCCACAATACACCATCCTGCCCATCCAGTGTCTCTGCTGGAAATCCCTTGCCTCTGCCCCAGCTCTTGGTCCTGATCAATCTGTCCTCAGCTTTCCCTGAATCTTCCTCCTCCAGGCTCCTCCCTGCTACTGGGCTTCTCCAGTGGTGCGCTGGCCAGCCTTTCTACACAATTGTTTACTGTATGGTTTTCATCTGCTCCATGACACTGGGAAGGGACAGGGGGCAATACACTGCCTGTATCCTTGAGCTCACTGGCTTCTGGAAACCCCACAGTTAGCCAGGATGCAAAGACTGTCCCACATCTTTAGAAAGCCTGAGTCACAGCTCAAGTGGATTCCTAACACAGACAGTGGAGCTACGCCATGCCTGTAAGGAAACGTATACAGTTACTAGACAATACATGCAGTTCTGGCATAATGTCCTTTTTCCAGTGCCACTTCTTTTCCTGCATGCTGTTTGCACCCAGGTAGAATAAAGGGGAATGTGGAAGGGGTCAACTAGTGGTATGAGAATACCCATATCTCAGTTAAGAAATAAGATATTCTCTGGGTTCAGTTGTATATTCTCCCTATCCACTTCAGCATCTCCTTTCTCTCATGCTTCAGGAGCAGTGCTGAATGCTGATGAAGAAATTTTGGTCTGGTGCCAGTGAGTCATTTGAATACAGTATAAATGAGCACAAAATAACTAACCTGTTCTGGTACCTAATGAGTAAAATATGATACTACCTCTGGGGTATTTTCCTGATGCTTAAGAATGTATGACGATCCCTAGTTCCAAGATGAAGTACGCCACTGTTCACAGCATATTTGGAAAGATCTGGAATTGTAAAGCCATTTTTAATGCATCAAAACAAAAGATTTATTAAAACAGCAAATGGATCACCAAGCCTTTTTTTTTTTTTTTTTTTTTTTTTTAGTCAAAAAGTGGTAACCTCAACATTTAAGGGGAGGCTTCATTACAAAAAGAGAGAATTTGTATGTTCATTGCTGACTTTCTGGTTTATATCAAGAAAATGCTCACCCCCCAACTAAATACTTTGCAAGGATTATATTATATTTCAGTTGAAATTTTCTCATTTTTAAAGCAAAATATGAAACCGACATAATGTTAGTTTTCAAAAACTAATAATAGTTACTAGGAGCTTGATACTATTTAACTTAAAGAAAAAAATTCTTATTTCTTTTCAATCAAAAGACTTACATAATGTGTAACTGAATGGAGCATTTGCTCTTGTGCTAACCCAGGGGAAAAAGTTATATTTCTCATTATCAGTTCTTCTTAAACTACAAATCCAAACACCAACAGATATGACTCAGTGTTTATCCTTCCAAAGCATAGGAGCTAAAGGCAGAAACGACCCACACAAGAACCTTAGAGGATTTGCCCTGAAAAATGATCAAATAAAATCAGGATCTTCTTATTCAACAGACTAGTTCACCTTGTGTATTCAGACACACCTGCTCATTTTCTTGTGAAAAATTGACTTTTCATCAGTATTCTCTGACAACTATTGGCACAGCTCCCTGGGAATGAACTACCTATTCTTTCCTGGAATCACATGAATCCTGTGTATTTTTCTATCCATCTCCGTGCTGCCAACTATAACTATTCCAAAATTACAAGTTAGGCTGTAAAATTAAGAGACTGGCTTCACCAAAAAAAAAAAAAAAAAAAAAAAAAGAAAGAGAGAGATTTTAAAGGAGATGCGAAAAGAAAGGAAATCAAGTCCTTCTTCCTTACCTTGTTGTTTTTTTTTTTTCATCTGTGTGTTCAATGCAAGGTGATTTCCAAGCATCTCTTTGGAGGCTACAGACTTCATTGACTTGATTTAGAAAGACAAGATCACAGGAAAAAAAGTACCACAAGAATGATGATAAATTCACAAGAGATGGGAACTTTGTTCTCAGAGCAGTGTAGACCCAAAGAGGCTCTCATCTGCTGATCCTGGGAGCTATATTATAAGTATGGCACTGAACAAGTAACTTTCAAAGCACAGACACACTTTGTAAAGCACACCTGCTCCTATGATGTGGCTTATGAAAATCACTCAGTGAGCTAAGATAACTTTTCAAGGTAAAGGACTCAGTCCGGTATTTCTCACCTACAAAATTTCCACCCCTAAATGAAGCTGCAGAGACCATCAGGTCCAAGCTCAGCCTTCCACTGAAATGTAATGCCTAAAATCAGCAATCCAGGCCCCATACGCCCAGTAGACCATGGAGAATAAACAGTATCTCTACAGGGACAACTAGCTTTCAAGTGGCCTCTGAATACTTCCCTTCCTGCTGTGAGCAGCTGACCTGAGGAGAGAAAGCAAGGTGGGATGGCTCCAAGCCTCCTTGCGTTATAAAGGCTATTTATAGTAAAATAATACTGAAATCAACACAGCTTGGAGCTTATCTTTTATGGCAGATTTTTCTGTGCATAGAAATACTGTAAAACAAACCTTTTTTGATGTGTAAACTGTTTATATAAAATTAGTGTATAAAATTACTGTGTTTATACTAGGAGACTATAGCTAGGAGACTATAGAAACAGCCGTCATGAAAATCCTTCAGCACGCTTGTGTTTAGCACGTGGGATGTACAGTTCTTGTGTTACATTTCTTTTTTTTGTTTTATTTAAATACCAAACTGTTTGTAACACACACACAAAAGCCCCAAGAGATGCAAAGCTTTGAAGAGCAGTATGAAATAACTTCTGCCCAAAGGATCAATGAGCAACCTGCAATTTCAGTCACCCTTACATAAACATGGGAAAAAGTGTAATCCTGCTGAGCAGAAATATGGAAATAACTCCATTATTGGTGAAATAATGGCAACAGTACTTTCTCAAGACACCAACAGAGTTTTCATATGATCCTTCAGCATTTTAATTAAGATAAGCATAGCTACCTGCACAACGATTTACATTACATGGTACCTAAAGCTCCCAACAGACAGTCAGATTGTCCAGGGCTGTCAGTGCACACAAGATGTGGCATGAACTCATTACGCTCTGATTAACGTGGCCTCAAAACAGAGAACAGAAAATTCCCAAAAAGTGATTACTTGTCAGGATTTCTAGGTGGGCACTCTGCCGATGCCAACTTACAATTACTGGATAAGAGCAGAAGGTGTAGATGTGGTCCTCGTTTCTAATAATAATGAATGCATTATGGAGACATGTCTCTTGTTTGCTTCCAATGAGTTGGGTGGAGATAAATAGAAACAGACTTCACAAAAACTCAGAATTTTTAAAATCTCTGTTAAATTATTTGCTCTATTAAACAAGATGATGTCCCAGAAGAAAATCTGTGAAAACTGTACTGTACTGGTTTGTAAACCCGTATTATTGTAGGGTCAGGAGGAATTCTGCATCTTAACATATAATTACACTTAATGGGAAATGTTTAATTAAATTAAGAAACACGAGAAAATTCCCTCAGGCTACAAGAACTCTGATTACGGTGTTGCAGTAAGCCTAAACAAGGCTTAACATACTGTAGCGCGCACAGGGCCAAAGCCTCTGGACTATTTTTAACATGTTGCAGAATATTGGTAATTAGAAATAGGAAGCGTTAAATATACTCATGCCAGGTTCACATGGGGAATCTCATCAAGTAATAATTGAAGGGCTTCCGCTACTGCGGTGTGATACACACTCAGTTTTAGGAAAAGACCAACCTACGTCATTAGCATCTGGATTCAGACTTTGGAAGCCTGTATTTTCTGGATAGTAAGAACAGGGGAGCAGGCTTGTCATTATTATGAACAAAATAGATCCAGAGAGTCCAGTTGCTTCCTAACACTCAGGCCCATCTCTTACAACTAAGAGGGTGCTATATTTAAACTTTATGACCTCCTGCAATTTCTGATGAAGCCCATGGAGACTGTATGTACGTTAGAGGTAAAAATGCCCAATAACTGCACGGTGGAAAGGGAATTGTGAATTATTTGTAAAGCAGTACAAGATCCAAAATCAAAAGGAGTTATTAAAGTGCTCATAAAAAAACCTAAGCAAGCAGATTATAAACAGAGGGTTCTATAACAAAATCAATAGTAAACAGAAAATTTATAGATAAAACAGCCTGACCAAAAATTCCTGTAAGGCAACAGGACTCCACTTGGGTCAAGCGGAAAAGTTTCCCCTGATCTAAGCTGACGTAGCTCCACTAACACCACAGCTTTCTGTACACAAGCCCTGCGGATTCCATACAGATGTAATGTCATCTCATCTTCACCATGTAATGTGCTGAAATCACTAGTGAGCCACTAATTTCTGGGATGACTGAAACCACCACCACCAAGTAAAAAACCCAACCAAACCAAAATTATACCTGAAACCTAAGGAAAACATTTACCCAATCAAATATACATTCAGCACAGAGATGATCACGGATTTGTATCCCACTGAAAGACTATACAAACTAGTGACCTACAAACTAGAAAAGTATTGCCAAGTAAAGCTACTGTTATGAATCCCTTGGTCTTTTAAGGGCAATCATTCTTCTCTCCTTTCACCAGAATTCTGCTTTCTCTGTCATTTCGCAAGCACTCATAAATCATTGCAGCATCAAACAAAATACCTAATGTACTAAATGCAAGGATAATAAAAGGAAGAGCATTCTAATGAGACACACAATTATGCTGTACTGTAAAATTCCTGAAGTGCTTCTTTTGATTTTTTCATTTGCTCATCTTCCTCCTGTAATCTGTTTGGGATTTGGGTTTGGTTTTTTTGGCTGCTCCCCCTAAACAGCCTGCTAGAAGAGTATCACAACTCTGGGAACTATCTTTTTCTCTACAGGAACCTATTTAGCCCCGCTTCGTCACCACAAAACAGAGCACGAAGGCACCTAACTCCAATGGACAAACCTCCAAAATAATGAGTTCCCGTCAGTTCCTGTTGGATGGATAAAGAGGGACTAGGCATGTGGAATATCTACATCTGAAGACAGAAATTTTTTTTAAAGTATTTTTGATCATCTAGTTCTGTCTTCTTCCTCCTTTTACCACCTCCTTTGCTGATTTCCTACCTACTTGTTTCTTTTCTTTAGTGTGGTATGCAAACAAAAGAGATGTTAAAGCATTAAGGAGACATTCAGGTTTCAAAACTACTTCATTTTAAAAAACAGTAGACTGTTTGCAGGGGGAAAAGACAGCTGTCACCTTTAAACAAGAGTTTGCAACCATCGTCCCTGGTTAAATACTTACATTGAAGAGTCACTTGAATGTAGAATAAGCAGGTACGATTATTTTGTAACAATAAGAAGAGGGAAAATTAGATTTAAGGCCTGCCTCCAGCAAGAGGATCCTAAAGTAGCGCAATTTTCTACAGAATTACAGTTGGAGCACAAGCTGTGCTACTCAGAAGAATAGGTTCTCTTTTTTAGTTTTTAAATAAAAACACAATTATTTGTGTTCTTCACCTGGACAGAGATCGTACCCTTCAAGCTTTTGTCCTCATCCTATGCCACACTCAAATGGGAGGAAAAGTATGAATGCCCCTTGAACTTGGGACAATACGGTATCAAGAGCACAGAATGTGCTGCAAAAGCCCACTGGTTTTGATCCTGCACTAATACTTGTGTGACAAACCCACACCACTTACAGAAATTCTCTTCTAATTATAAAGTCTCATGAGAAAAAAAATTTAACAAGCACATCAAGTGTGTTAAGACTGTTTGGCATATCCAGATCCTTTTGGTTTTGTGGGATCTCAACAAAATGCATTGCACAAGCCGGTTTTGTCAAATTGTGACTTACTTAAAGTCAGACCCTGTTAAAACATTTCAGTTTGGGCCCCCAAAGCTCTGCAGTCACCAGTGCACATCAGGGGTACCGTGCCTATTTCTAGGGTGCAGTCTGATCGCCCAGACACAGTTGCATGGTGTCATGACGCATAAAAAAACATTATTCACGGGGGTTTCCACAGCACAAACCTGAGGTTGCTGCCACCGCTTTCAGCAGTCTTTGCTTTGGCTAACGTATTCCACCATCAAGTTTTATGACTTGCAACACAGGACTAACAAGCATAAAGCAACCCTCCCTCCTAGTAAGACATACACAGTCAGGGGTGCACGAATTACTCCTCATAGACGAAGGTCAGCCTACGTATGCCTCTTGGCTTTGGTACCTACATGCACTAGCTAAACCTTAGGTTTGAGACATGGTGCTAAAACTCAAGGAACTGCTAAATTATTCTACTGAAACAGCATAAGACTGTAATAAGGAACAGCCTTAATGGTTCTGGACACCTTCAGGGCATTGCGCTGGTTGGAAAATCATGACCCAACCTCAGATTTTAACTTATTTCATATCATCTCCCCTGCATTACTGAGTTTAAAACATACTTATTCTTCCAGCTGTAACCAAGGAGGAGAACTGGAGCTGCCTCTTGTCACATAAACACTGAAGCCTTTAAGTCATGGTAGAGTCTAGTCCAAACACACCCCTCATTAAAATGCTCCTCTTTTTATTACCATTAATAGGGATCAGATTTATGCGTGTGGGGGGTCTTGTCTGATGACAGCATGAAGCTTCTGAAAAGACAGGAGAAAGCAGCATCTTAGTCAGAAAAGAGGTCTGTGCCTTGCCTCATAAAACCTTGGGCTTCTAAAATATTAACTTGACTTGACAGTATATTTCCAGTTTGTACAACTTTAAGCTTAACTGTCTGTCAGAAAATTATATAAATCTGATTGCCCCTGTCAGAGCCAGATATGCTTTAGCTCTCCAGAAACGATGTTACTTATCCTTTAGAGACAGAAGTGGTGTACTGCCAGTACAGCGAGCATCTCATTACGGAGCCTGAAGCCGTTAACGTTGGTTTTCATAGAATCATAGAATGGTTTGCATTGGAAGGGACCTTAAAGATCATCTAGTTCCAACCCTCCTGCCATGGTCGGTGGCACTTCCACTAGACCAGGTTGCTCAAAGCCCCATCCAACCTTCCAGGGATGGGGCATCCACAACTTATCTGGGCAACCCGTTCCAGTGCCTCACCACCCTCATAGCACAATGATGCCTTCATTTGGGAACACACTGACAGCAGAAGAGACAGTAATAGCCACCCCCAACACACAAGGGAGCGGACCCACAAGTGATCTGCCTGGAACCATGGAAGGCAGGGATGGGAGATTGCTGCAAGGTCCAATTCAGCCAGACGACTGTCACTGGGAACGCAGAACTGCTCCATCTGCTTAATTGGGGCAAATTCCTGGAGAGGGATCAGATGAACCAAAGCACATTCCCATGGTGGCCGCGACGCAAACCACAGCTTCTCCAACAGCTAGGCCTGGAGATGACGTTGGCTAGCCCCCACTTCTGCTCTGCAGCAGGATTAGTTTGATGGAACATTTGTATTTCCAGGTAAAGTCAAGGTGTGTTTGAGCATGTATATACACCACACTGGGAGTGTGTCTCCTCCCTTTTTACTATGTTCAGCACTGTGTTGGCAAGTCTCAGATAGAGGAACAACTCAGTCAGTACCTAGCCCTTCATTTCTTCCTCTGTCCTCTCCCCCAAAAAAGACCAGGGCTCCAGGTTCACCTATTTCACCCAGGAAGGTCCAGTTAACTCTCCTGCCTCTGCCTCTGAGCTGAAAGTTTATATATCTTCTCCCAGAAGGTTTGAAGGATTTCTGTGGTCTCCAGCAGGGAACAGCCCCATTCATGTTGTAAAGAGAGAGTCAAGAGAGAAAAAAAGCAAGATCTAGAGACTGATTTGTAGGGAATTTTCCATTTGTTTCACTAAAATAAACAACAATTGTTTCCATTCAGGTTCAAATGATTTTTTTTTTCCCCTATGCAATCTTAGTTAGGTCCCATTGCACATATGCATTTTGACAGTCTTTAATTAAAGAACCATATGTTACATTTCTACAGGGTCTCAAAATATGAGCTTATGCAGGCCCCACAAATTGAAAAGTCTTGGTAGAAAGCTGATTGAAGGACCTACATAAGCAGAATGATTAGCTTTAGCTGCAAGACTTTTTGACTGATGGATCTGTTTGGGGGTTTTTTGTGGTTTGCCTTGTCAGAGGGACCATCACATACAAAGAGAGTCCTTCTTTAAACAAATCAGTAAGTAATGAGAATTGCAACACTAATAACCATTCTATGAAAGTTTCTTCCTAGGAATAAAAATAACGTTAGTTTTTATCACACGCTGTGTTTTCCTAGCATAGTTTTCCATCTTTGAGTAATGACTTGAGTATAAAATAAAACTGCTAATTTGCTACGCTCGAGTTTTCACTCTCGCAACTGCTGTGCTCTAAGCTGTGTCTGTTGAAACCTGTATTTTGCATATGCCTCAGAAGTACCGCAAGGTATTACTGTATTGCTTCTGAGAGCTTTAAAGTGCTCAAAAATGGTTAAGGTTCCCCCAATGACAAACCATACCGCATGAATTCTCCACATGCTGGCAGAGCAGCTGCTAAAACCAATTAGGTCATTATTCAATTTCTCAATTTTTCTTTAAGATGAGAGAAAAATACAAACCTTAAAAGTTTCCCATATGATTCCAATAAAGCCAGTTCTTTCAGCATATAAACCCAGTGAAATTATGAATGGAACAAGGCCTGTCAACAAGACCTTTGCATTAAAACAAGGATCAATAACATCAAGATGGCATGTAGTTGGGAGAATGTCCTGGGCATTTCATCTCAAGACTACTCTACTCATTTTGAACAGGTTCTTGGACTCATTTTAGGCTGTATTTAATCCTGTAATTCCTAGTGCATTCCAGTGTAATAATGCTGAAACTTTGATTGTTGTCTGCATCTCATTTCCCCACCTTAATTTAGGTCTAAAAATAATAGTTTCAGAGCCATAACAGCTCAAATATTTCCCCATTAGCAAAAAGCTAATTCCTGAGCTCATTCCAGGGGCAATTAAGTTGGAAAAGCAATTAAGGTTTCAGAAATCCCTGACAGTAGGAAAGGTTCAACTTAATATCCACAAGTACATGAAAACAAAACATATTTTAGGGTTATTAGGAAAATACAGCCTCAAACTGTGGCCAAGAGCTCACAAGAGCTGGGTTATTAATACCCTTGCTGTGTGAAGCATGTTTCCACAGCAGGTGTCACATAGGTCCCACAAAGCAAACTGTCAGCTCAGTGCTGAATTAGTCCATGCCACAAGGACAGCTGAAGGAATTCCTTGCTCGAGCAGCCCTCTAAATGGGCTGTGCACCACCTAGACCTTCCATTTAGCTAAAGCTCTGCGGCCTTTCCAAGAGCTCCTATCCTTTTGCAATGCCATCTAACAGAGGTTACCTGCTTCAAAAGGCCTTGCTAATGGCAAAAGCTTTTGGTCCTCAGCCCCACCACCATCACCAGCTAAGCTTCACCATCTGCAAACCACCCAGGGTTATGCCAGTTTCTCCCACTTTCTTTCTTACTCACATGCTCCTCCTCCCCACCTAGGTCCAAGTAGGATGAAGAAGAGGAGGGTCTGGGAAGTGGAGCATAACAGAAATGAGTGGGTTTTATGTCAGAAATGTAAGCCGTGTTCTAGCAAGAATCTGCATGGTCTAAGAGGTGGGGAGCCAAAATATGAGGTTTAGTGGGAAAGTCCTTGGGCATCTCACACAAAAGGAACAAATTTTTTTCTGAATGTTCAGACACCTACACACAAAGTAATTGAGCTTCAACCTCCTGTGAACTTCCTCACCAGTCAGCTTAAAGTAAGTTTGAAGGCTGGATTCAGTTAAACCCCCTTTCCTTGAACCTTGCAGTCAGCTTGAACTTAAAAGGTAAGCTGAGATGACCATGTGAACGAGCTTTCTTGCGAGACCGTCAGTATTTCCCATTAGCAGCCAGACTAGGAAACCAGTAAAATGTGCCCTACTCACAGCATTTTTGCCCTTCTGCAGCAGGTCCCAGCCAGCCCCTGGAAGTGCAGATGCAAATACAACAAATCAAGACCAGAAGGAGGAGAGCAGTTTTGGATTTCAGCTGCAAGTGGTGGAACTGTTACAAAGCACGGGCTACAGAGGCACGTAAGATCAAGAACACTTCATAATGAACCCTTGACACTTCACAAATACACAGAGAGGAAATGTATCCCAACCCAAATTGCTCAGCAGTTCAGAAAAAACAAAAGTGTGTGTGGGAAGAAAGGAATACATGCGAGAGGGGTTGTTTATTTTGTTGTTTGGGGTTTTTTTTGTTTAGTTGGGTTTTTTTTACATTAACAAAAAACCTCACAAAACCCCAACACCCTGCTGTTGGTGTCAGTACTTGCTGGTGGCTCTCTGTGACCAGAACCTCGCCTGAGCCTGCCAGTGCTTCCCCTGTGTGTCACGCTGTCACAATTTTTACGTTGCTGATGCCATGGACTGTGCTTATTGGCTCCAAGATGGCTAAGAGCCCCTCCAGAACTAGGCAGTTATCATCTGAAAATAATCATCACCAGCATGCACCCGTCCATGAAGCCACGTCATAACACATTTCAGAGAAGAGAGATGCCATCTGTGAACCTAAGCCAGTTTATGGCAGCTGAACCTCCAACACAACTGCGACTCCCTGTCCCAAAACATGACTCTTGGCACCCTGTACTGTACGGTTTCAGCATTAAAAAAAAGTATTTAAAAAAGGAAGAAAAAAGCTCACATCCGATTTGACAGCATATAGCAAATTAGTTGTGCTTTTAATCTTCTTGTTATATATTTTCCAATTCAGGAATCTTTGCTCCTGGCACAGTGGTGCACAGATTTAAAACCTTCAAACAAATGTGTATGTCCTCTCCTAGTCTTACTCTCAGCTAAACTGCAGTTTTCCATACTTATCAGCCTCAGTAACACATTCAGCAGGGAGACACCTCCTTGCTCTTGTCACGTGAATAAAGATGTTTGAACGACTCCTGGATATGCATGGGTGACCAAGAAGCACAGATCATGTTGTCACTTCTTGCTCAAGTCAAGTTCCATAGAAATGACCTGAATGAAGATACCAGCCTGCTTGGTAAGGATAATAAAGTTGATGAATAATGATACATCTTCTGTGATAGCAATTTCATTCACTGAACAGATTTGACAGTACAGTGAGGTTATTATGCATTATTTTTAGTACTAGAAATCAATGGCACTATTGTCCTTTTCAGTTCAATTTGATTTAGATGAAGCTCGATGTGTGGAGAGAATAATGAGGAGCACTGCCTCACATTAAATGGAAAGAGAAATCATGTTCTTAGCAGGGTGTGTTTTATGATAAGGCGATTGTTCTGCGAACAGCTTCTTATTTCAATATTTTGGATGTTTAAATAAAGTGTGTGCTCGAGACAGATGGAAGTCTTTTAGGAAATGTATTTCCCGAGCAGAAAAATGACAAATTCCTTTGTGAGGAGAGCTGCTGTCAACGTGATTCTCAAGGGTCTTCTGTAGAGCGGATGGACACCGAACTCATGAGGGAGGAAGACCCTGCTGAAGAATAATCATGTGACTTGGGCATCTGCCCAAGACTGTTCCTTGTTCATCTGCCCAAGAGTTCCTCGTTCTAACAAGGGCTTGAGCCTGGGGTTTCCATCACTGAAACAGGTCCCCCAGTCTATCCTAGTGCCTCTTATTCTTGGTGAAAAACTTTGTAAAGCTCTCATTTTATTTTACTGCAGAATGGATTTTTTCATATATCCTTTTAAATGTCAAACATTTTTGCAAGGAAGAAAAACTACTTTCTCCTAATCATGGGAAGCAGCAGGACAAATTTTCCTTATAGAGCTCTGTCAGAGGACTTCAGTTTTCATCTGTTGATGCAAGCCACTAAAAAGCTCACAGTTCCACCCTCCACAAAAATAAATGCAAGTTACCATCTCTTCTCTTCTGAACAAAATAGATGCATCCACTTTTTACTGTAACTCTGTGTGACAAATTGCCCAATCATACCCTGCCTTCCCCAAGAGCTAGAAGACTTACCTGCCTCCTATGCAGGCTTTGCCCCGCCATCCTTTGAAACTGCACCTATGTTGCACAGAAATCTGCTCTGCATGAAGAATAAATGAACGAGGGACCTCTTGGTGATGATTACACCAATATGGCTCCTATTTCATTAAATACATTTATTAAATTAATTAAATGACAATAATAAAACCCTCCTGTCGTGCATTCCTTTAGAGCTGCAACAGATTTCCCAGCTTCTCCACCCGAGTATATAAGGACCCAAGGGAGCCTACCTGACACCTGAGGGCATGCGGAAGAGTGACAGCACATGCAGTACTTCTGGCAGAAGCTAGCTAAGTGTGTACACCCTTCTGTGAGATACCACACCACTTAAACAGGGTCTCTCAACAGTATCCATTGACCTGTTTTGTCCAGGCAACCCAGTGATCCATTCAAGTCGCAGGAGGTGGCTCTAGTCCATGAGCGCTGCCACAGAGAGCATGTGGGGATTTCCATAGATATTGTAAGGGCTGGAAAAGGAATAAAAGCTGTGGCCAGCTGAAGAGTTACAGCTAGGCTGGCACCTTGCATTCAGGGCTCACCCGGAAGCCATTCAACGTGAGCTGCAGCACTCATTTCATCTGTCTTAAAGATGCGGACAATAAAGACACCTTGTGCCAGTAGATGGCACTCTGTTAATGACCTACACATGCTTAAGAGCCATGCACGATTTCTGCAGTAAGTATACGGCTTGCAGCTCTTTCCGTCTGCTCTGTGGAAGAGGCAGCATTTTGTTGACAGAAGATGCCCAGCTCCATCCCTAGACCCTTTGCTCCATACACGAGTAAAGCTCAGCTCTCCTCCATACTGACCTAAGCTGTGCTGGTTGATGCACATCCTGCCTGTCTGCAACCCACTCCTAGGCACAGACGGGAGGGAGGCTTAATGCCCTGCTTACCAGCCACCCACCCCCTTACATCTTCTTCTGCAGCACAGGACTGTTGCAGGACCACTCTGCCTTGGAGACAAACAGAAGGTTGGGCAAGTTGGGCTTGAAGAAGAAGTTGCACAATTACTGTTCCAGGGAGAAGGTGGCAACTTTGCAGAATAACCCTCTCCTAGACATGAAACACATCTGAAGAAACTCTTGCTTCTAAGAGCAAAGCAGTGTGCTGCAAGTTTTGAATTACACATGGTCATCAGCCAACTCCAGTACACCCTGAAGATCTCCAGCTCTCCTCAGCAGGAACCCAGTCCCTACACACCAGTGGTGCAACAAACATCTTGGCGAGGCACTTTCTCACTGTACCAATGCACAAGCACAAATTACAAGAAGCTTTCAGTTCTGTTGCACTGATTCAGTGCAAAACAGATAGCTGATACTTTTGAAAACATGACACAAAGCTCAAGTTCTTCAGTGAAAGAAAAAAAATTAGCTTTGCAGCAGTCATTCTCTTCAACACAATCAGTCAATTCTAGTAAGGCTTTTCTCAGACACTCACCATTGAAGGGCAACTTCATAGCAATTTTAAGCCACAGAGACACCGTATCTGCAACATTATTATATTCTTGCTGGCATCATCCTAATTAAGACCACTTCTTCCCTCCCAAGGGGCAGCCTTGACTATGGGCACCACTGGATGCCTTCGAACTGAAGGCATTTCCTCTGAAAGCAGCACTCCTGTGGCACTGAATAGCAGATGTCTCACTTGTTTGCTTAGAACACCTTTCTCCTTTTGGTTAGAAAGTAGCAAATGATCCTCCTTCACTTTGATCCCACTTTGCTAAACTATCATGCTTTAAATGACTTTCTGTTAAGTATGTAGGACAGGAAGGGGGGAAAAAAAGGAAAAAAAAGGATGAAAGAAGGCACTTGGAAAATAGGACACAATGAGTGCCTCCACTAGAATGAATATAAACTAGACACCCAGAAGCAAGGGGGGGTGACAGTTTGCACACATTGGTGCTTTTTTGTTTATCCCAATAAATAGCCTCACTTTGATGTCCTGCCCAAACTGAGGTGCCCAATAGCAGACTGAAAGCCACATCGCATCAGTTATGACAGTTAAATTCTCCTTTAAGGAGTATTATCCACAAAACACATCTCGGGGCACACAGAACTGAAATTCCAGGTCTGTCGTAAAAAGATGAGACAATTTACTGATCTCTCAGTTTGGAAACACCAGCCTCCAACCAGAAAGCTCATTTTTCTCCATCATAGCCTGAAAACACATACTTCTGGTAGCTATAAAGCTATCAAGTAATGAGGCTTCAGGCTGCATTACCAATCAAAATCCATTAAATGGTCTACTTAATATAGCAGAAAAAAAGCATAAGCATTCAAACCAAGTTTAACAAAAATCTAACCCACTTGGAGTTACTCAAATTCTGCTAAGGCTTTAATAGAGCTTCAGCTTATTCACTCCAAGTTGGTGAAAAGCTACCAACAATGCTGTTTAGAGCAGGAATGAAAAACATTTTCCATTAGACAGCAGGTGCCTATTCAAGTTTTCCACTCCTGTGATTTATGGTTGGAGTGACGGATTCAAAATCTGACCTGGAGAGTGACTGCTGTACACAAATTCCACGTTGGGTAAATAACTTCAAATTCTAAGTACTGGCAAAGTCTCTCCCTCAGTCTGCCTTCTGTGCGTGTGTAAAATGCCCTCTAATAAGCACAAATTAGATCACAAGCTGAGCATGTCAACAGCAAAACGCTGTCATGAAAAGGCAAATGTCTAAGACATAGAAAAAGGAGGCAAGTCTATATGGTACAAAACCTCATCCTCCTCCCCTGCTCCACGCGAGTTTTAGCACTGTGTCTACTTTTAGGTGCCATACTACAAGAAAGCTACTCACCAATATCAAGGAATCCAAAATAAGTTATAAAAATCAGGAAGTGTGGAAAACTTGCATAGAAAATATGCACAACACGCCACTGTCAGTGATATTATCTCCACAGGTACTTTAGTATAAAGCCTGAAAGTTATTTTAGCACATGCATTTTCCCATAAGCATAAAAAGTGATCATCCAAAAATTCAGACAATGTTTTCATGTATAAAAATGTGAGCTCATTAAAAAAAATATTCTGCAGCTACCCATAAGCATACAAATGCTTGAGCTTGGTTTTACAGAAAAAAACAAATATTAATGGAACACCACTATAAATCCTTGCAGTGGACCACGCTGCTGTTGAAAATACAAAAAGCTAACAAATGCAAAGAAAACTGCTTCTAGTGTTCAAACTAGAACTTCAGTTTTCAGTGCCCATTTCTGGATAAGCTACTACTTTCTCCTGTGTAACTGTGTTGCCCTGTCTTTAAGGTATACATTAGGGCAGGGAGTTTGCAAACACAAGAGAGCACAAAACCCAGGTATTTTTTGCAACTGCTTTTGCCGTGGTGCAAGCTGAAATACTGCACACACAATCACTACAGAAGTCGTTGGTCAAACCTTAAATTCTGGAGCAGTTTCAACTGTATTTTCTCTAAGAGTTGCTTTTCATCTCTGTCGTGGTTTAATCGCAGCCAGCAACTAAGCACCACACAGCCGCTCGCTCACTCCCCCTTCCCCCCCACAGTGGGATGGGGGAGAGAATCAGAAGAGTAAAAGTGAGAAATCTCGTGGGTTGAGATAAGAACAGTTTAATAATTGAATCAAAATAAAGTAAAATAGTAGTAGTAATAATAATAATAATAACAACAACAACATACAAAGCAAGTGATGCACAATGCAATTGCTCACCACCTGCCAACCGATGCCCAGCAATCACTGCCCCCCGGCCAACTCGCCCCAGTTCATATACTGAGCATGATGTCATATGGTATGGAATAGCGCTTTGGCCAGTCTGGGTCAGCTGTCCTGGCTGTGCCCCCTCCCAGCTTCTTGTGCACCAGGCAGAGCATGGGAAGCTGAAAAGTCCTTAACCAGTGTAAGCACTACTTAGCAACAACTAAAACATCAGTGTGTTCTCAACATTATTCTCATCCTAAATCCAAAACACAGCACTATACCAGCTACTAGGAAGAAAATTAACTCTATCCCAGCTGAAACCAGGACAACCTCTTACTTGTTCTTGATTTTGAGTGGCCTTAGTGTCCATTTGTGAAAGAGCAATGATGCCTCTCATCCCATATCCATTTGAAATAGCTGATATCAGCAGGCTCATACAATTGTAAAGCAGATGCATGGTTGTGCACTTGTATTTGTGGGTTCATGAATTCAACTAAGCAGCTTTACATGGCTTCATCAGGCCCCTCTCAAAAATTCTTTGGGGCTGTTTCTCTGGCTGTAGAGATACCCATGCTAGATATAACTGGTCTATCTTACATACCAGAAAGCAGAGTAACTTGTATAGACTTCTGGGCAGCATCAGAGTGATTAACAGCACACATGGGTGGAGCAGACAGCTGTCTACTGAGAAAATGAACCTTGTTGGTCAAGCTGGCTGCATCCAGTTTTTGGGATCCCCTTAGTCACCCCTAAGGCATAACGTACCTTGACCCTCTCAATAGCATCATCTTCTGCCTCCCACTGCCAAGCAGTATCCTCTTTCCTCTCCTTCCCCCCATTTTCCCAGCAGCATCAACCTGAGAGGGGCTGTCCTGCCACCCACAGCTGACCCATCTACCCTGCTGTGGCAGCAGCAGTGCAGCTTTACTCAAGCAGCTTCAGACAGGAGAAGGAATTTGGGGGTGCAGGCAATGTCTCCCACAAATCCCCCTCTGGGATTCTGCCCATAATGGAAGCAACATACAAGTGGGATACAACCTGTAAGTTGCTTGTTAGGAGCACAATGAACTAAGTCTTGATTTCCGAAGCCTTGTAAATTATTCACTGAAATGGTCCTACTCCTTGCCTTCACTGGCTCTAGGACAGGGCGCTAAATCCATACAAGTCATCCCACATGGGCAGTTCTGCAGGTGCTCTGTTTGCTATATCTCTTTAAGGAATGGCTTATTTTCCTTGTCCCACTCTACGGTTTCTGGTACAGAGATGCTTTTTCTCTTAGCAGGCCAGGCCAAGAGACTTGGGTATTAAGTTGGTCTCAGAAACCACTGACTTGCAATCTTCTTTACTGAAGGTTATTTGTACCCATTGAATGCAATGTCCATGCTGCAAAATTTGACATATGAAACCTGTTCTGTTGACTTTTTAAAATGAATTTTCTTGAAAAGGATGAGCAAGCAAAGAGGCACTTAAATTAGCACATCACTGAGCTAATATACTACTGTTTTTCCAAGGTAATTAAAGATGGAACAATGTGATGATCACATTAAGGTCATGATTAACATCAAACCAATAAATCAAGAAGTTCAAGTGATGAAATCATCAATAGATCAGGATGTAAAATCAAACAACACAATTTACAGTAAAAATAAACTCTTTTGTTCTAACCTTCCTTTGGAAAAGGGCACGAAAAACGATTCCTTTCTAGTTTGAGGCCTCAGCCCCACTTTCAGCAGTAAGTGCATGAACATGATTGTGGAAAAGCACAGATGGATGCTTAAGACCTACAACACGACGTGAACATTCACTCTGGTCTAATGTCCTTGCCAAGCAGTTTTAAGGAAACACTACAATATCTTGAGAGCATGTTAGAGTTGCATTTCTGCCTCCTCTCACTCCCTGACCTGATTCCACCTGGCCTTTGTAGGTGAAAAGGGGGAGTGCTGTAGTGCTGTATGCTTGTGGATGAACCCTTTTATAGTTCCGGCAAAGACAAGAGAAACGTCTTGTCCAGTCAGAGTTGCACTAAACTCAACTAGACAATTGTAAAGGACATCAGTGATGAAAGAATGATCATATTCAACCTTCTTATACTATGATTAAATCAAAAGAGTTTCTGCCTCCGTTAACAACTGATTTGTTGTCCTGCCCTGACAGCTGGCTTGCCAGACATATGTCCTCGCATATGACTACATTATGCTTTGGGTAATATCTAGAAGGAGTTCTCTTAAATACACCCCTCTTGCTGGGAGCACTGTAGCCCTCCTACTCAATCTCTTCTCTCTTCTTCCCTATGGCATCAAGATAGCTTTAGGGATACCAATTGCATTCATTTTATCTCTTTCTAATTCAAGGGGCAGTACCTCCATTCTTTCTAATTAAAATGAACAAGGTTTCCTTTCCTCAGGTAAAACGTACCTCTTTATTGAGCTGGTCACCTCTTCTGTAGTTGACTAGCAAAACACTAAAAATTCAACTCATCTGAAGAAAAATATAATCTCCTTTATCTACATAACTCATTGTCCTATGTCACTGTTAAACATCTCCTACCCTGGATATTCATATATCCTACATTTTGTATCAAATACGTTTGTTGGTGCACAGACTGACCGAGAATATATATAGTTTATTTATAGCTCTATCAGATCTTACCAAGACACAATCCCTCTATAATGAGCCATGACAAAGAGACTTTCAGCCACTTTCTCCTAAACATTCTGCAACACAAGCTAACTCCTCCAACCAGATAACCTCCTCCAACCTGTAACTCTGTTCAGCTTAAGGTGCCCTTCAGTTACCCACATCTTGCTTTATTACTTCTTTCTTTAATTTCACTGTTATTGCAGGTCACTTAGGATACTTATTTTCTTCTTTCACACCATAACAAAGAATCTTACATCATACAGAGAAGGAATTTTGGGTAGCACTGCTTTTTAACCCAGTAAAATCTACTAACTAGGTCACAGGTCACCATTTGGGCAAGGGAGCTGATACAAGGTGCCAGTCCCAGAAACACACTCCTTGCTCAGGCATTGCTTTGTCCCGTCAGCACCTCACTCTAGCAGTGGGGCTCTTAGGGTCTTGTAACCCAGAATGTGACAACATATGATAGATTGTTGCAGCACAGAAAGAGGCAGGTTCAGATGACACATGAAAATGAGCTCACAGGATGTGAAAAGAATCTAGCTAGCCACCAGGTATCGAATCACCTAGAAGGCACATACAGTGATGGTTTGAACTGTAGTGACATTCCTCACTGTGAACTTTCACTCTGGAACAGGTCTTTGAGTTATCATTATTTTTTTTTTTTTCAGTTTTCCAAACAAATGATATTACAGCTGATGAGTTATCACAGAAGTAAAAGCAAAACCTTGCTGGAGATGAAAGCTTCATTAATTTTACTCTTCACTTACTTGTGCAGCATTGACATGATTTTCATGGCATTACTTTCTTTCACAGGAGAGGTAATAAGAAGCCTTGTAACCATTGTTCAGCTCTGCAGCACTGGTACCACCGCACAACTGCTGCACACACGGGTACACATTGCTCCTTGGAACAACTCAAGCTACCAAGTCAGTACACCCATGAAGCCTCACTGAAAATCGAGGGGATGAACTTTTGCAGCTATTTTCTTGCAATAAGAAGAAAGAGGGACCCTAGGAAAGCATGTTGATAAATGGGGTGTTGGTCTGTCTTGTCATTCTGATCCCCTCCTTATAACCTATGATTAATAAATGAGGTACAAAGCTGTTCGAAAGTAGCTTACAGAAGAAACAATAGATTGGGTAAGACCAATGTGCCCTCAAGCCCATCATCTTGTGTCTGATAATGACTAGTCACAAGATGCTCAGAGAGAAGTGAATGAATACTACTGCAGCCAAGTGTGGCTAAATTTATCTTCTGTTAAAAACCCTCCTTATCCCAAATAATTTGTTTAACCTTGAAGAACATGGTCAAGTAAGACTTCCAGGATTAGTTCTGCACTGCTTAAAAACTTTTCATTTTTATAACTGTAAAAATCTGCTACTTTTCCAGCATTCTTTGCTAGTCTACAACAGCTTAAACTTTGGTGCAGATCAGAATGCACTCCTTATTCTTAAACTAACTCACACATCATTTGTGGTAACCCTCTGCATTCGCAATGGAAGTCACTACCTCAGACCACTTATATTCTTAAGTCACTTTTTGAATAGTGTGCTGTTTCATGAATGCATTATCACTCACAGAACTGCTAGTTGACATATATTGTCTATTATGCAGGCATTGCTGTCTGCTACAAATATGCTGCAAATTATCAACATTCCTGACTTCTGGATAGACAATGAGGAATTAATCTGATGAATGCCAAGTTTGGTTCATGTCATGATGCTCTTGGTGTCATGATCCATCATGAAAGATTAAACAGAGATATCCTGTGAATCAGATTCATTTTAGTCAGCGACCATGATGCAAATTCTTTCACTGAATAAATTTACTCCACCTGGGCTAGAGTAGCTTTCTACAATTAGATCTACATGTTCTCATCATGGTTGCATGTCGTGCCCCTGGTCAGTTCACAACCAGCTATGGCTGTGTAGTCATCAGACAAAGCAAATGCTATACGCCTCCCGTTGACTACAGAAATAACTGTGCATTTCAGCAAATCAAACACAAGGCTACAGATATTAACCCTGCAAGTCTCCAGCAGAAATATTTTTTAATCTAAGGTGGGACAGGCTCATAAATAATTTACAGGGAGTTATGACTTTATATTATCTGAGTAATATATCTGGGAGGAAGGACTAGAATCAGTGGTGTGGGCTATTCCCCTCTGAGATCTGTAATAAATTTCTTACATTATAATCTGTTGTGAAAAATATTCTGGTTGTCACACTCCATACACTGGAGGCATTCTAAGTGGCCTGCCACTGAGTCCCCATTGGATGATAACACTGTCCAAATTTCTCATCATTTCACACTTTCACTCCATAGCTGTGTGCTTGTTACAGCTCGCTGCTATAAAAATGATTTTTAATGGAAAAGATCTGACAGAAACTTTATGCTTCCTTGACAAAATTTTTATTGGGCTGAATACTGGAGTATTACTGACGTAGCTTTGGACAGGCAGCTATGAGCTGAGGAATTGCTTCAGGAGGAGGGTGGGGAGGAAGCTTTTATTACTGTCCTTATACCTCTGAAATGAAATGCCCTCAGAACAGAGGGAGGATCTTGGATGCTGCTATCAGAGAATGGTATGATCCCTTGTGGCTTATCACTACACCCACACTATCAGGAAGAAAAGTCACATATTTTTTCTCCAGAAGTTTAATACACACCCAAATCTCATGCGCCTTTGTCACCACGATATATAAATGCCTCCCAGTCTTGTAGTCATCCTCAGCTGATGTCTGCAAAGTGGGAAGTGGGTAGAAACTCAAGACTCCTGAACACATGGGCCCATTCCCTGCTCTTCCCCTACCGAATGTGGGATTTGGGCCCACTGCACCTCCTTGCCGTCAGCAACCTGCGATACCAATGCAGGGCTATATCCCATGCTGTAACTATGCAAACTGAAGCCAAGTGTGAAGCCAAGCACAAGCTGTCCTAATTACTGACAGGCTTGATCGCACCCTCATCTTTGTCCTTGTTCCCCACAGCAGCATGCCCTTGCACAGTCCTTTGTGCTAACAGAGCTGTTTCAGAGGATCAAATAAGAGCAAAACCAAAAAGAGATAAAAAAACCCCACAAGCCTTTTTTTCAGCAGTAGGATTGTGGCAGCTGTTGGTTAACTGGGCTAAGCTGCTGTGAAACTAGGAGCTGCCCTGGGCTCCAAGGAGAGTACCGAGGCAATTACCAGGAGCTAAGCTGCCTGGCCAGGCCAGGTTAGATGCCTCTGCGTGCTTTCTGCAACAGTCAGATTGTTCAGGAAGGAACTGCATACAGCAGTCCATGAGCTTGACAACACAGGACAATCAAAGATGGGTTCTTCTGTTTCCCATCACCACCACACTTAGGGCACATGCCCAGGGGCTTCCTGCCCTCCAAAAGCTACTGCTCCCAACCCTTTGCTCAGGGCAGGTATCTAGGCCCACCCTTCCTGCTCATTGCTGAGGAAAGAGCCATGATTGTCCAGCCTCTGAGCAATGCCGTGTAGCACCCTCCCAAGAGGAGAAACCAGAACTGCTCTATTAACTGTGCCTTATCATTTCTACCGTGTTAGTAACTAGCAGCACCTGAAAGCAGGCAAGTTTTATTCAAGACAAACGTAGTAACAAACCACAAATTTCAAAACTCAGGGAGCTAAGCACATTAGTAATCAGTCTGACCTTCAGAAGTTCTGACTAACTCCTGTTGACTTCTGAGAAGTAGGACATTTATTTAGTTTCACCAGGAAAATTTTAATGTTGAAGTCTAACATTCAGATGCAGCCTACAGATGTTAGGTCTGGATTTATGGAAGTATTTAAGGGCTTAAAGATGCACATACAGACAGTAGCAGAATTTTGAAAAATGCCTAAGTACCTAATATTATGAAAATCCTCTGAAAATCTGACTAGGTAGATATCTGTATCTTGAAGTGCTTAATGCTGAATTGACCAAAGTTCACAGTCCCCCAACACTCTCTTACAAATACTGCTAAAAATCTGGCCTTAAGGATCCAATGGCTTTTAAAAAGACTTAGGGAGTTTGGCTCAGACTCTGAGAAGGATTTACATGCCTATAAGACACGTAGATACTTTCCTGTCTTAAATCTGGCCCTTGGTGTACACATTGCTGCGTCCCTGCTTTTTTATGGTGATGCTTTTCTGCAGGTAATATCGTGTGGTATGAAAATTCCAATGCTACTTTGCTGGCATCTGCAAGCTGAAAAAAAAAGATAAACACTTAAAAGAGCTTTTTGATAAACCCAGATCGACAGTAATTGAAATTATGTGCTTAATCAAAAGTACTGCATAAAGCAGCATACTGTATAGAGGCTTCTTACTGTTCCCTAAGTATATGTTGACCTAGTAGAAATCAGCATCTATTGAAATAAAGGTTAATTAAAATTTATAAGCAAAATTTACAACTGTGAGCTGTCCCTCAAGGGGCACCTCAGTTGTATGAAAAGTATCATTCACTAGGAAAAATACTTCAGAAACTTCAGCTAAGAAATAAAGAGCATGCAGCTCCATCCCTTAATTCAGAATACGACCTTTTGGTCCAAAGGCTTCTAATGTATCTCCTAAGACTTGCAAAGACTCATACTTCTTGCACTCAACACGATTGACTCAGCTTTACAAGATAAGGATAAAACACAGTCATTTGATTCACTCTATGTAGTTCGAATGGCAAGATGACAGTCATTTATCTAAAAAATTACTTGATTAATCTTAACACAGCTTCCCCAAAAAAACACTTACTAAAAACATTACTTCCCTCTTGCCTCGTGAGCAATGGCACAAGCCTGTTTACCTCACTTGCTTGCCACACTGTGGATTACAGCAATGTAACATTGTTGGCAGTTATTAGAAGCACTTCTCTGTCAGTAGTCAAACTTTCTCATTCAGTACCTACAGCAAATGTGGGTATGTTACTGTATTAAAGGAGATTAAAAAGGAAATTGTCAACTGTGCACTGCCCACTGAAAGAGCTAGGCACTGAATATTTAAGGCTGACTTTTCCTTCTCATAGTAGCACTAACAGCTATGACAACAATACACCATTTGCATTACCTAGAATAAAGAACTGCTCACTGGAATGGCAATGGTAAAACCAGAAGAGATGTAACAGCATCTGATCATATCAGAAAGGCTTTTGCTCTGTGCTAGTCTTGTTACAGGTACTCACTGGATGTCAAGCCTCTTTGCTATGAGTTATTGGTGTGAGGTTTTATGGATACAAGTATACCAGTCAGGCAGCGGCCACTTGGACACCTGTCACCAGCAGCCCAAAGTGGTGAAAGCCCAAGGCCCAGATTTACTTTCCTGACAAGCTGTGTCACAACAGTTGCTTCATGCTGCCAGCATTTCTATGTCACCAGCAGGCCTGTCTGGAAAATAAAAACTATTTCATCACAAACACTGAGGCTCTGACATTTGGTTCTGTTCCACAAACAGGAGGATATTGAGAACTTTCATGGAAAAATTGTGAAGCAACATGCAAGCTGAACACACTTTTCCAAAACAGCCAAAAGCAATTACCTGGGATATGAGAGACAAAGAAGAAAAAGGCACAGGACTACAAATGCAGCTGAATGCAGTCCTGCTGAATGGCCGCAAGCTATTGAATCAGTCACTTTCTCCCTATCAGTGTTTAAGTATCCATTGTGTCCATGAAGAAGAAACCCAGCAAGAGAGACCGCAATAAAGTTAAAAAAAAAAAATCAAGTCCCTGTTCCCAATTACTTTAAGCAGATCTTTATGTCTGGCAACTGTGGGCAAGAATGCTAACTAATTAGCTGTGCAGAGGGGCCTGCTTTCCCTTACTATCTCTAGCAAGAAATATCATCTTGAGTCTGAAGTAAACGTGGTTTTAAAAAAAATTCTGATGCAGAGTCTCGTCAACCCCTTGGATTTGAGAGAGGATTTTCTCCTCCTCTCAATGCCAACTGGAACCATTAAGAAATGTCACTGGATAGACTGAAAGGCCGTCAGGAAGAGAAACCAAGGCTAGCAAAAATCTCAGCAGCAATATAAAAAGCAAGAGAACAGCAATTCAAGGGAATTTATGTTTTCATTTATTATTGTAGTACCTTTCTCTACTCAGAGGGAGATTGAAAATAAATGACATGCTCAAGTGAAATACTGAATGGATCAGGTTTTTGTGTTGTGAATATAAAATCACGCCTGCTTTAAAGTACTCTGGGAGAACGAAAGCTTTAGATGAAATTCTGTGTTTTCATTTTCACATGAAGATCCTGCTGCAATAGCAACAGGATGTACACATTGGAAATCAGAGAAGACAGTTCTAGGATGATTTAGTTTAAATCACTTGTCCCACTCCAATAAGCCTACAGCCAGTCTATTGGCTGAGAAGTAAGTTAACCCCATTAGAGAGTTCTGTACTGATAGGCTTAAGCTACAAAACACCAAGTTGCAGAACTCATGTCTTAATTCGCAAATGGATCAAAAACTGCTTATAAGCACAGAAATAACTATATAGATTTAGACCAAGCATTCTACCCAGGATCCCATCTCTGACAACGACCAGTACTGATGCTTAGGAATTGTCATGGTTTAACCCCAGCCAGCAACTAAGCACCACACAGCCGCTCACTCACTCCCCTCTGGTGGGATGTGAGACAGAATTGGAAGGATGAAAGTGAGAAAACTCGTGGGTTGAGATAAAGATAGTTTAATAAGTAAAGCAAAAGCCACACGTGCAAGCAAAGCAAAACAAGAAATTCATTCACTCCTTCCCATGGGCAGGCAGGTGTTCAGCCATCCCCAGGAAAGCAGGGCTCCATCACATGTGATGGTTACTTGGGAAGACAAAAGCCATCACTCCGAACGTCCCCCCCTTCCTTCTTCTTCCTTCAGCTTTATATGTTGAGCATGATGTCATATGCTATGGCATAGCCCTTTGGTCAGTTGGGGTCAGCTGTCCCAGCTGTGTCCCTTCCCAGCTCCTTGTGCACCCCCAGCCTGCTCGCTGGTAGGGTGGGGTGAGAAGCAGAAAAGGCCTTGACTCTGCGTGAGCCCTGCTCAGCAATAACTAAAACATCCCTGTATTATTAACACTGTTTTCAGCACAAATCCATATCATAGCCCCATACTAGCTTCTGTGAAGAAAATTACCCCTATCGCAGCCAAAACCAGTGCAGAAATGCAAGTGAGAGCACTGACTGTGTTTGAGAGAGATATTTCTCCTAATAATGGCCATGCACAGTTTAAAAATCTCCTCAGCAGGAGGTTACATGGGGACCACAATGTTTACTGGTCACAGATCGACAACAAACTTCTCTAATGCCAACTCTATAGCATCCTGAAGCACCAAGTTTCACACACAGCTTAATTATACCTGGCGCAGAGAAAATCTTCCTTTTATTTGCTTTAACCTGGTGCCTGCTCTCTTGGCGAGAAGCCACAAGCTAAAGATTCCCATTCATCCTCTTCACACTTCTCTTAATTTCAAAGTCTCCTGTAATCCCCTTTCTGTCATTTCTCTCCCCAGCTAAGGAGTCCTAGTCAAATTAGTCTCTTCTCAGGGAATTCATCATAGTATGGAGCCTTTCACCAGCTGGTCAGCCAGGTTAATACGCTAATAGAGGTTATTTCCATGTGTTTCACAGGCTAAACTCCACCTCACCAAAATACCAGTCTGACTGCTGAAGAGTGAAAGGGCTGAGTGGTGTGGAGAGGTGACCTCTGCAGACCTCTAACTATGGCCCATCTCCTTTGTGATAGAGGAAGGAGTTTGAGACAGCAAGGCATGGTGTGAAGGGGGAAAAGGTCTCACACTGATTTCCCACTGCTTTACAGTTTCTGTATTTTGTGGCCTACACCATGGAAACTGTGGTCTCCCTCCTCCTCTACTGGTTGGCTGACCTGAGTCGCTTATGTTTCTGCTTCAGAATAACAACCCTTGCCCTTTCATGGCTCACAAATGCCCTGAAATTCCTCAGTTCAAATCCTGCTGTTGACCTAAGTGAGGTGAGTTACAAAAGCTGTCTAAAACAGGCTGAATTTGATGGCCCTCCAAGCCCTCTGCAAAAGCCATTTGCTGGACAAGTTGATAGGTTTCCAGAGATAATGGCAATTAATGCAATGACAATTTGTGTGCGTGTAGCTGACTCACTGACTGACCAACTTCATTTGCTGCTGCTGAACAAGCACTTTCTAGAGTTGCTGAGTGTATTATGCTGTTTGAAGGTCTAGTACGTGTCATCATGCCACGAACTCTTGGGTCGGCATTGTACTGTGATATGAAAAGGAGCAGCACAAAAACAACAATCAACACAGGCTTACAAATCCAGTCTGTAATGCTCCCAAGAGAAATTAGTCCATACTGAGCTCTGGGCTGCTGTGATGTGACAGCTACTGAGACCCCAAAAGACACCATTTGGGGGATCCGTGCCCTTCTGTCACAAACTGCTATGTGTGAAAACCACAGGAAAGATTAACAATCCCTGAAGCACCAATTATTAACAAACAAGGACTGTAGACTTCTTGGCTTATGTCCAATAACCCTGGCAACTATGCTTACAGGGGTGGACATCCAAGAGACACTGTGCTCCTTAAAGTGCTGCTATTTTCAGTGGAAGTCTTGTCCCAGTACATATGAAGTCCCACAAAGATTTTAACTTAAACTTTCAAGGTAACTTTAAAACACTTCCTCTCTCCAACCCTCCTCTACCCCCCAAAAAAAAGCTTCTTGAAAGTTTATTTTCTTAATACACATGCCTATTCTTTAAACACATCACAGTTTAACAAACACAGCCTCACTGAGGGGTCTAAATAGGTGCAGAGGGAGCTAGGCAGGGGAATAAATTGGGGAGGTGAGTTTGCAATAGGCTGGAAACATTCATGCACCACCCCTGAGGTATACAGATTTTACTGACTTGGAAATAAAGATCTAGTTACTCTACCCTGATGCATAGACAGCTGTGACCACTGTCAGGAGGTAGGAATACAGGCTGTGGGCAAAACAATGAAGAAAACTTACCTGTCCTCAGGGCTAGAGAGAAAATTATTATTCAGAACCACTTTGTTAATAAACCCAGAACACCCAGAAAGAGTCAAGTCTTTTTATTCCTACTCAAAATGTGGGTTGTATTTCACTGGAAGAACAAGCAGAAAACAGAGGGCAACAGCATAGGTTAACTCTCACCTACCCCACAATGCAGCGGAAAGTTGCTTTCCTTGATTTCCATTTAAGAAGGCACCCGCAGGGACCAACTGAGCTTACTGCCTCATTGTGACCCTGAGATGCTGTGGCTGATTTACCAAAATGAAAGAGAAAATGATATGTCTAACTGTGTGCAGCAGATCAGCAGCAGAGCTAAGAGCCCAGACCACTGCCCCCCAGTCCTCTCCTAGCAACAAACCACTGGCACTCTCACTGGCGTTTCTTCCTTCTTCATGTTCTTGCAGAGAACAAGCTGTAAAGTCCTCACACTGTTTCACATCCATCTGTATTTAGGTATCTTTGCAAGTGACGCCTATTTTTGTACCTAACCACAATGCTTTGCAGTGAAGAAGGTACAGCTGAAGTTTTTTATATGATGAATCAAAATCCACCCTCGTACTCCTATGAGGTAACACTGATTGGAAGGCAAAACCAGTATTTCGATATACTTGATGTGTCTGTGCTTATAATGTCTGCACAGACATAATTGTTAAATGACAAAAAGAAACTTTTTTTTCCTTGTTTTCTGCCAGGTAAGCGAGATTCCCTCTTCCGTAGTAAACAAGCTGTGTTATGATCGGCATGGGACATGCATATACTAGTTTTATAGCTTTGGTGATTTACTTTCAAATCTTTTGTTACTACATTAAAGTATCACTGTAAGATACAATGGTTAATATTTGTGTTTGATATGGTTGCTTTGTCTAAATTAAGGAACAGCTTATTGATTACAATTTCAAACTCTGCAAGTGAAACTTCACACTACTGAAAATACATCTCCAGCTATTATGAAAATATGTATCATTCACACACTATACACATAATAAGCTGGTGAGGGAGCCAACCAGGGAAGGCACCCCACTGGACCTCTTGTTTGTGAACAGAGAAGGCCTGGTGGGCGATGCGACACTTGGAGGCTGTCTTGGGCATAGAGATCATGAAATGATAGAGTCTTCGATTCTTGAAGAAGTAAGGAGGAGGGTCAGCAGAACTGCTGCCTTGGACTTTGAACTGTTCAGGGGCCTGGTTGACAGAGTCCCTTGGGAGGCAGTCCTGAACGGCAAAGGAGTCCAGGAAGGCTGGACATTCTTCAAGAAGGAAATCTTAAAGGTGCAGGAGCAGCCGTGCCCATGTGCTGAAAGATGAGCCAGCGGGGTAGAAGACCGGCCTGGCTGAACAGAGAGCTTCGCTGGAACTTGGAAATAAAAGGAGAGTTTACAACCTTTGGAAGAAGGGGCAGGCAACTCAGGAGGACTACAAGGATGTCATGAGGTTATGCAGGGAGAGGATTAGAAGGGCCAAAGCCCAGCTGGAACTTAAACTGGCTACTGCTGTAAAAGACAACAAAAAATGTGTCTACAAATACATTAGCAACAAAAGGCAGACTAAGAAGAATCTCAATCCTTTATTGGATGCAGGGGGAAACACAGTGACAGAGGACAATGAAGAGGCTGAGGTACTTAATGCCTCCTTTGCCTCAGTCTTTAATAGTCAGACCAGTTGTTCTTGGAGTACCCAGCCCCCTGAGCTGCAAGACAGGGGCACGGAGCAGAATGAAGCCCCCATAATCCAAGGGGAAATGGTTGGTGACCTGCTACGCCACGTAGACACACACAGGTCTATGGGGACAGATGAGATCCACCCAAGGGTACTGAGGGAGCTGGCAGAAGTGCTCACCAAGCCACTTTCCATCACCTATCAGCAGTCCTCGCTAACTGGGGAGGTCCCAGTTGACTGCAAGTCAGCAAATGTGATGCCCATCTACAAGAAGAGCCGGAAGGAGGATCCGGGGAACTACAAGCGTGTCAGTCTGACCTCAGTGCGGGGGAAGGTTATGGAGCAGATCATCCTGGGTGCCATCACATGGCACATACAGTACAACCAGGGGATCAGGCCCAGTCAGCATGGGTTTATGAAAGGCAGGTCCTGTTTGACTAACCTGATCTCCTTCTATGACAAGGTGACCCGCTTAGTGGGTGAGGAAAAGGCTGTGGATGTTGTCTACCTGGACTTTAGTAAGGCCTTTGACACTGTCTCCCACAGCATTCTCCTGGAGAAACTGGCTGCTCATGGCTTGGACGGGCATACACTTTGCTAGGTAAAAAACTGCCTGGATGGCCAGGCCCAAAGAGTTATGGTGAATGGAGTCAAATCCAGTTGGTGGCCAGTCACAACTGGTGTTCTCCAGGGCTCGGTATTGGGGCCAGTTCTGTTTAACGTCTTTGTCAACGATCTGGATAAGGGGATCAAGTGCACCCTCAGTAAGTTTGCAGATGACACCAAGTTGGGCGGAAATGTTGATCTGCTGGTTGTTTAGTCTGGAGAAGAGGAGGCTGAGGGGAGACCTTCTTGCTCTCTACAACTACCTGAAAGGATGTCGTAGCAAGGTGGGGGTCGGTCTCTTCTCCCAAGTAACAAGCGATAGGATGAGAGGAAACACCCTCAAGTTGCGCCAGGGGCGGTTTAGATTGGATATTAGGAAAAATTTCTTCACTGAAAGGGTAGTCAGGCACTGGAACAAGCTGCCCAGGGAAGTGGTTGAATCCCCATCCCTGGAGGCATTTAAAAGATGGGTAGCTATGGTGCTTAGGGACATGGTTTAGTGGTGGACTTGGCAGTGCTATGTTAACAGTTGGATTTGATGATCTTAAAGGTCTTTTCCAACCTAAGTGATTCTATGATTCTATGATTCTATAACCAGACATTTGGTGAAAAAATTTGCTATCCAGTGATAACTGAGAAAACCATCCAAAATAAGACTAGATTTCTAATACAATTAAATACGTGGTATCAGTTATATTAAAGCTCGCTGAAATCATGGGTACATGTGCAATTCTTGAAATTAGAGTCTTTTTAGAAATATTCTAAATGAAGTTTCTTTATGAGAGTGAGGTAAGCTGCTGTCAAGTTCAGTTGGAGATGGTAGCCTGAACTGCCAATCCACTGATTAAAAACCTAAACACAGCTTTGAGCTTGGGCAGATCCTGCCCTGTTCTGTCCAGAAAAAGGATCCGGCACATGTCCTTGTCTTTTCACAACACCCTGCACAGTAGATCTATCCCCTGCCAGGTGGCAGAAGAAATTCGATCCCCAACCGCAAGCTCTGACCCTACAGTGAACTTCTGTTACCTGCACCAAGCCCTCAGTCACCAGATCCTGGCTGGCACTGAGATTTTAATGAGGTCTGAGCCCCTCTGTATGACAAACTGTCTGTCAAGGTTACATGACAAATGTCATTGTCAGTGCTGTGGATTAGATTCCTTAAATTACATGACAAAACCAGACAGCATGGAAGGGAGATGGTCATGTCTGTCAATACGTGTATCTACATTTGATTCAATCCTACTGCTTTTTAAAATTTCTTGTTCTGATGGGAAGGAGAAGAACCTGAGACTGTAAACATCTGTTTGTCTTCTATGACTATTTGTAGGGAAAAAAACCCGACAACAGAGTGATTAAATTCATTCCATATTTGGGTGGCTAGATAATGTACATAAGAAAGCCTCTATTCTAAATCCTTTAGTTCCATGGATGACATACATTGTTTAGACTGTAATTAGACTGGAATTGCACCTCCTATTCCCCTGACTATTCACTCAAATAAAAACAGCATTTGCTGTGGTTGCATTCACATTCTTTTTCTGTTCCCTCTCGACGGATACTTCTGGCAAGTGAATTTCCTGGCAGGGATGTTATGGAAGCAGCACGTTTTAATTTAACATCGGAGAACATAGACAGAAAGTGTTTTTTAAAACTCAAACACAACTATGCATAGCAGAAATTTGCTTTAAAGAATTACTCTCATTATACTCTGGACTCAGTAAAGTGCTGAGGAACATACCTCCCTTTAGAGCATTTTCTGAACTCCCTTTGAAATCTCTGGTTTAATATTTTCCTGAACTGGAACCTCCATCTGGGGAGAGAAACAATACCTTGTTATAAATGATGTGTCTAATAAAAATGAATCAGCACAGCTTGCATTTTGATTGCCAATTACTTGCAATCAACTGCTCAGAAAAACTCACTGATCAAGAAAATACTCTTAGAAATATTCATTAAAGTATTTGTGAACAACTTCAAGTGTATACAGGAAGGAATATCTATGAACAAGTTCAACTGAACATAGGAAAGAATATATAAAAATGTTGCCACATAAGCCATGAGATGAAGCTTCAGGTACTTTATTAATTTCTATCAATGATTTACTTAGCTCTTATTGTAAGGCTATACAAACTAAAAATTCAGTTTGCTGTTTGAATGGCTAACTGTTCAATTAATACTACTGGTTAGTTTGGGAATATGTTACAATAAAATGTTTTATTTGAATGCATCTATATTCACCATCAAAAACCTTCATTAAGTCTCAGTTACAGCTACTACTCAGAATTGAAGTTAGACAGAATGTATCGTAAATACTGAAGGAAAAATTAAGCCTATAAAAAGCACGGCAAGTAATAGGAAAGGGAAGCAAGATAAATATTCAAATCCATTTCCATTTCATGCACACTTCTGAATAACTATGAGAGTGGAAAGTACCAAAAATGTTAAAATAGCCATTAAAAAAAATAACTCTGACCCTAAAATCTGGCCCTCAATCAAGCTGAAAGAATAAGCTGACTCAGCATCTTTGTTATGAGAGGATATTTAAAAGGTTCAAAGACAGAAACATTCAAGTTCCAGTGAAAGCTGAGAGGCTTTGCAAACCTAATTCTCATTTGGGTCCTAAAATCTCCCTCTGCTTTTTGAGAAGCTGGATAAAATATTAAATAAAAATTAAAAGTTAAATTTCTCAGTTGTTCCACATATCTCTTTTTCGAAAAGCATTTTGGAAGGAATTAGAAGGTTTTAAAAGAAATTTCCTATTTTAATAGAATTGTTTCAAGCTTTTGCTGAAGGATAAGAAAGTGGAAAATATTTTCACTTGAGGAAATGGAACATTTTGATGGGCCTTCTAAAGTCTGAAGAATAGGGCCTTTTTCACGGAAAATGAGTACTGCTCTGGTCAGGGATACTGGATCATCTATTATAAACACTATCTAAGTAAACAGCTACTAGAAGTAAGTTTAATTCAGTGGCATCTCCATCTGAAAGTCACCCCATCAGCTAGACTTCTGCCTGGGTTCCCTGTCTTCTGGAAAACCTGCTAATTGAGCAACACTTATGAAATCACTAACATCCAACTGCAAAAATTTTAGCTGACCTTAAGGATGCATCTCCTTTCTCTCAAAGTTACTAAGAGAGTCCAACTCATCACATAACACACCATCGACAGGCAGAGAGGAATACTTTAGTAAATGTAGTAGTATGGGAGCTGTGTCACAGTTTCAGAAAGTATTTATCCGAGGGATGCAGATGAGGGGATATGTTCAGACATCTTTTGCTCAATCACAAAGGGAAGTAAGCACAGGAGTAGATGTGAGCATGAATAGAACGAGCCACAAAAAGGTTTTATTGCTGACTCGAAATCTTGCCATTGTCTGCTAAATGTAGCAGGTCATGGCACATTACAGTCTCTCATGCTGAAACCACGGTCAAATTCAAGGCACATTTTACCACAAAAGACAAAGACTTGCACTGCTGCCCCTACTGACTTTCCTGCTGTTGTCTTACAGTTTGGCACCATTTATCCTTCTATTATTTCCTTCCTAAGAGCAAAATATCATTTGTATTAAGTAGGTGACAAAAGCTTTAACTTCTTTTAAGAAGGAGAATGAAATTAGGAAGAAGGGGAATTGGATAATGGCTGTATTATTCATAGGAACGCATACCTAATTTATATAGTGCTGCTAGTATGCCATCTAAAATTGCTATAACTCCAATTAAGCCCATTTAAGTAATGAAAAGGACTACTCTACTGTATCTGAATATTAATTTCATGGTCTGTTTTACATATCAGAAAGTAAAAACATATTCCTAACTCATACAGTCATTTTACAACAATTACTAGCAAAACTTTCCAAGGTGCAAAGATCCTTCCAAACAATATTATTCTTAGAACCCATGACCAGATTTCTAAGTACTGGACAGCATCTTGGGACAAAAATATCACAGAGAGATTAAATCTGTATGAAGGTACTTAGATGTCTGTCTGGAGATGGAATTTTTAGCCTCATTAAACAGCCCCCCAGGACCCAGAATTATCTGCAAAAATCAAGCCCTGTAAGTATCCCTAAATTGGAAATCCGTAAAATCAGGTAACAGCTTTGAAAAACTTGGGCATTTGAAGCCCTTTCAAAAATACAGAATAATTAATAAATAAAAGCTTACTTCAAGTTTTACACAGAATTTTGTTTTTCTAAAAGGATGTTAAATGAGGTTAGACAATCTCAGTTCAAGACAAGAAATACTATTCACATTGGGAACCAATTCTGGAGAAGGGGTAACCTGTGTGTTTTTGAAACACAGTATAAGGAGAGTGGAAATTCATTAAATGATATATTAAGCCAATATTTATTTCTTCTTTTTAACCAACTGCAGAATGCATAGTATGTATATCACATTACTCTTGATGCCCCACAGACTGGTGTGCATGCTTAGCTTCAAGCAAGCAACTCCCACACTCATCACCACAATTAAGTGTGTGCATAAGCCTGTGCAGGATGGAATCCAATATCACTAAGGACACAGAAGGACTGAAAGAAGAACTGCAGTAGTGATAAGTAACTCTGCAAGTAACTCTTCATGTAGCTAATGACTCCAACTGCTGTACATCACATTCAACTCAAGTAGAAACTCAAGCAGAAACTCAAGCAGCTGCTACTTGTATTAGTAGTATTCACACACTTAAAGCATTTGCACCTCTTTTTCCAATCCATTAGTTCTTTGGTAAGTCATATGCAAGCAATTCTCTTTTACTTTCTCAGTTTCTTATCCCTAATGCTACCTCTAGCAGGCCATTTCTCCTTCTTCCTAGCTAGCAATAGACAAAAGAAAGCTATTGAGTACAGTTATGATGACATTTTGGAAAGCTTGAAACTTACTCTACCGTATATATCACAACAGTAAAATGTGACATCCAGCAAGCAAGGGGAGAAAGAAGCTAAAGATAAGATTGATGCAGTGGGAGTTAGTTATGCAAAAAGTTAGGGATCTCATCACCTGCATCTCTTGTGTAACACAGAAGCTGTCCATTTTACTCTGCTTAGATGGTCCAAGTCCTGCCAGAAGTTTCACAGGAAAGTGAGGTGATTTAAGGGCCAGTGCTGACACACTGCTTGTCCTTATGTTCCTTAGGCAAATGAAGTCACTCAGACTGAAGAGAGGCACAGGCATATGTGTTCCTCATTGCTTAAGGTGTAACTCCCTGATGTTCCTGGATTGGTACTTTCGCTTGGTGGTAAAAAGAGTCATTTCCAGACATAGAAATACTTTTGGTCATGAATGGAAATAAAGAAGCAAGGATGAGCAGCTTTGAATTTTGGTGCCTCAGAAGAGGCACCTTTGTGCTTTACACTCTACTATCAAAAAGAAACAGACAGACAAAGGAAGGGAAGAAACTTGCCACAATACATCAGACCATAAAGAAAGACTCTGTACAGGTCCAGCTCTAGATACAAGGAAATCAGGAAGCAAAGAGAGCGACAACAAATACATGTTATATTCTTCTAGATCTTCTAGTGCATACAAGGGCTTGAGTTGTCAGGTCATCTTTGAATCTTACTCACTGCCCTCAGAAATGTGTGCCCTTGCACAAGGCACAGATATGTGGCTGGCTTTCTGTGATTAAGATCCCTTTCCTGTACCTCAAACCTCCCCTGTCATAAATTGTTTAGCTTCATTTTCTCTTGTCCCCTTCAATTACCTCTTGTGTATGGATGCAATTCTCTTATTACTTAGGTAGGCAATTATGAAAAAGGAGCTTTTCAAAATCAGAGCCAGCATTCTCAGCCATGAACTCCCACTGGCCAGGCCCTACAGCCTCCAGCTTATTTTTCTTGGAGCAAGGGAAACCTCCAAAATATTGCAGTTCAACTGTGCCTGGAGCGGGGCTGTTCTACCTCTCCTTTCAGACACTCAGGTTGGGAGGCTGGGCTTCTGATATAGGCAGCAACATCAGGGAGGCCCCTCCAAAGGAGGATTCACACCAAAAAAATCCAGGTCCTGCTCCACCATGTTCCTCTCAGGAGCCTAGCCGCTCTACTGCCCACGTAGTGCAGTCCAGTAGCTCAGGAAATATGGTAGCCAGTAATAGGCCATAGGCTTTGTACCAAGGTTGTCAGGCCTCAGGACTCAGGCATCTCTGGCTTGTTTGTTTTTTTTTTTTTAAATGTATCTCGACTTTTTTTTCCAGAGAGGTTAGACGGAATAGCAATTTTTGTGAAAATCAGAGGACAGCAGAGCCAGCATGGAAGAGTATGGGAAGGCAAATACAGGTACAGCCCATGAAGAATTTGATCATCTTAGAACAACAAGGTCACATGCCCAAATCTCCCAGTTTCCGAGGGTGAAGCTGGGACAGGGCAGCCAAGAAGGGTGATCACAGCCAACACTCAAACACAAGACAAAAAATGGCCTCTATTTATATGAGGAAATACCTGAGAGTTTAATGCCCAGTCCCACAAGCATGTTTCAAGAATCTAAACTCCCCTCCTTGTCCATCTAGGACATTTAAATCTCTGCTGCTCCTTCTGCTGGGCTCCGGGCTTGCCAGCAGCATGGCAATGACTGTGACTGTTCCCATCACCTGCTCTGGGCTAATTCAGGTACTGTTAGCAATGGTGCCACAGCAGGACAGACCAGAATACAAGCTGACAAATGTTGCGTCATTGCAGTCAAGCGGTCACTGCTATTGTAGCTGCCAGAGTAAGCAGGTTTAAAACAACAGCATCATGACCGTATGGCCATCAGATGCCTTACTTTATGTGCCTAAGCATCAAAAACCACTGTGTGTGCCTTAAAGAATGAATTAGCAAGATTCTACCCATATTGCAAAACCTCCAAGCCTTCCCAGTCATTCCCCAGATACTGCTACCCAAGACAAGTGAAAGTTTGGGATTGCTAAAATGTAGAGGAAAAAAAAAAATCTTAACAAGAAATAGTTATATATTAAATACCCGTTAAAACTCACATTTTAGAAGTACAGGAGTGAACAGTTAAGGTCACTCAAGCTGTTAAGAAATGTGATTGTCTCACATTTGTGCCAAGAAAACTTTAAACTAAGCAACACTGCTTTGCACCGTATTAAAGAGAGGTCGAGAATCAGATACACACATTCATCACAAAATGAATGGATTATAAATAGACTTTTAAGATAGCAATAAAATCATTCATTACACTTTTTAAATGAAAAGTTGGAGTGAAAAAAAGCAGCCAGTGTAATAATTGCTATGAATAGCCACAGCTGGCAAGCAGCTGGATTTCAAATGGGCTTTCTTTCCCAAATGCCAAAAGCACTAATTCACTGCTGAGACTCTGCCTATATGAATGACAACTTTTGCAAACACTGTCTATTAGCATGATATACACAGCCACTGCATGTTCTGTGCAGAGCACACTGTATTAACCTGTGGAACGGCAGAACAGAGGGGACAAGTATGACCTACATCATCAGAGCCATCTCTACAAGCACGGCATTGACAAAGCTTTGTACCCAAGATAAACCCATTTCTGAAATCACCCTGCTAGAAACAGAAGTTTCTGAAAGAGAGGGTGACCTCTAGTAAAATTAAAACCTTGCATCCGCACTTTGGGAAAAATACCTTATTTGTGAAGACTGTGATTCTTCAGAAATATATACAGCTGTCATGCACACAAGCCCAGATTCCCGGTCAATCTAAGGGAACACGATCAACTCAGAGGAGCAAAGCTACAATGATTTACACTGAGGTTTTCTGCCTTTGCATTAAACATCTTTCTACAGTTACCACTATAAGTATCTATCAGTGTCTATAAAAGTGAGTGGTATCCAGAAATGTATCACCTTCCTGACTTAATTGCACAAAATAAGCTGTGAGTGTCTGCTGGCAAAGGTCAAGGTTACAAAAGCAGTTACAATATCCCCAAGAGCTAAATTCCACTGAGTGTTCTGGATAAGCAACAGAACAGATTACTTTAGGCATCTCCAGACCTAAGGAGTCTTCAGGATCATCTGCCATAAATAACATCACAATAATATTGCTGTAGCTGCAGTGGTCTAAGAATACAAGAACATGACAAAGTTCGCAATTACAGATCTCAAGATCTATGTCTATACTTTCCAAAAAAGCTCCCCTATTCTTTTTCATCTGTGAAGGATAACAGATTTAGCTGGCCCTGCATTGCATCATTGCAAAGACTAGAGGAACTTTTGCAGTTCCTTCCAGTCCTGATTTCTCTGAATCTTTTACTTTGAGATCACAACACAGAATACAGCTTTAACATTCAAGATGAGAAGGGATTAACAAAGAGTATGATTCAGAGGTTCTGAGGAAAAAGGAGCACAGATCAAAGAATTACACCCTCCTACCACACAACGTCCCTGTAGGCTGATGCAGGAAGATTACTGTGGCTGCTGAGATGAGAACTGAAAGGCAGGGCAGACACAGGCTTGTGCCTGTTTTACATCGACCACAGCAGGACCCGGGCATCTATGTTCCACTGCAAACACCAGTGAGAACAGCAGCTGTCTTAAAAGCTCTGTTTAAAAATAGAGCATGTGGACACATTCGTAGTGTGGCAGCATAGTATGTTCAGGAAGGATGCCAAATATAAAGCTATCTTTGAGGGAAAAAAAAAAGTCCTGAAAACACAAACAAATAAAGTGGGCAGTCAAGCAACAAACTTAAAACTGGCATCTTCTGAAATTATAGTCTTGAGTTCACACTTGGTCAAGACACTGGAAAAATCATTCTTTTGATTGCCACAAGCTGCCCTAAAAACATTTCCTTTTGAGCTTGTCAGTGAAACCTGCTCACTAGTGTAATAGTCCAACTTGCTAAAACAATGTTCATTTATCACAATTAAACTCAACTGGTATTTTGTCCCAAACGTACTGAGTGAAATTACTGTGAGTTCAATGAAGAATACTGTCCCTACAGGTATTGAACACACACAGAAGCAGACAGAGTACTCTGCATACCAGGAACAGAAGAGCCTTGTACCGTTGCCTATTACTGCCTTTGGTACTTACATATCCATTAGCATAGTATTGGGGCACCCTGTGGTCTTCAGCCTGTTTCTTGCACGACTCGTGATGCTTGTATCCCCATGCTACCACTGAAAAAATTAAAGCGCAGGCAGGCTCAAATTCCAAGAACACTGTCTGAGTGTGGAGTTAAGCCTGCATCTCCAAACTGCAGACAAGCCCGCTAGTGCTGGCTACCTTCCTTCCTCAGTAACGTAAGTATTCGTGTAAAGCTATGTCACTGGGCTGGTGCGGTGATGGGAATTGCTGCAGTATTTACATAAACCTTGGGCTACCACAGTTTCCCTGTCTGACCATCTAATGCATTCTGCTGGGTAATAAATGGTTTAACATCTGTTCTGTGGTAGAGATAAAAGCTCACAAATAATCAGAAGGTAGATGCTTCAGTGAGCATAAGAACTACTCTGGGCTACCAAGAGAAGCAGGAAACACTTTCCCCAGAACACAAGACCCAAGGACTAAGCATTCAAAGTAAAACAGAAAACACAGGTCTATTTTTAATTTGCCCAGCATTACAGAGCTAAGGGAGAGAGGGGACAGGTTCCCAGACAACATAACCCATGGGAGGCCAGCTGGTCCTACTCCAAAGCAGGCTTGCACTACCACCACATTGTTATAGCCTTCTATAACTTCTGGATGCATGCTTCCCCTCAAGGTTAACTTGGACATGGCTCATACTCTTCCCTAGCCACACACTCAGTCTCACAGGATCTGTGACTCAGACTTTCTGAGTCAGAGGTGCATATATTAGCCCCATAAATTTCTCCAGTTGTTTCTTTTAAAATCATGTAAACTTTCAGCATTTACGTTGAGGCAAGAGTTCCATGGGAATCCGGGTGATACAGTCCATATGATATAAGGGAATCATGGGAGGGGGAAGGAATGTTATTTTTATGTAACTGTATTTGTAGCCTCCCAGTTGCAAATAAAACCTTAAAGATATTACCACAAAGGCTGTTTCACTAACTTTTAAAGAACTCATGTATCATCTATACTAAAATATTCCCCTTAGCTGATTATTTAATTATTTGGAGTTTTAAACCTGAGTCACTCCAGTTTTTCAGTTCCTGCAGTTTCTAGCATGGTCCAAAACCAAGCAAAGACAGACAGCCTTTATTCCTAATATTGCTTCTTAACTCTGCTTGTCCAGGTTTATATACTGTCGTATATGGTAGTAAGAACGGACAAACCAATTCAAAGCTGAAAATACATCAAAAGCCATATGCAGCCACAGGATAGACAGAAATCAAGAGAGTCCAATGAATCGTATTTCTCCTGTCAGAGTTTTCTTCAACCTTATCTTGTTTTGGAGATTTTACCGAGACCTAAACATGAAACACAGTCTGCAATTCTGTAAGACAGAGTTAGGGGAAAGGATCTAATCTGTGTTTCAGAATAACATTTTTTTCTATTAATCACTAAGTACTTTGTAATCTACATATTTCTTACAGCATTTCTTTTTTGTGTTTGCCTTGAAAGCTGACCTTGCAAGTGAAAAAAATCTCCTCGGCACTTAAATGATGCAAATTTAAGTATTTTCTCTTCATGCATTTGGCATCAAAACTGTTCCCTCTCCTCGCATATTAAATGTCGGCAAACAGAAAACTAGAAGGAAAACACAAGCATTTTTGTGCTTTTATATCATTTTCACAACTGAATTTCTTAGGGGCTAGGACATCTAGGAACCAAACAAATCAATGTTATGACACAGACCTCTGAACAATAGACAGTTTGAACTCATCCTTCACGCTCAGATATTTTTTTGTTCCCCCACTGGAGAAAACTCAAGACTGACTGTTCTGGTGTTAGAAAAGACAGACTGTGATCTTCTGATGTAGCTCAAGCTGATGGGAATTAGCACCGTGGCAAGTTCACAGTAGACAGTACAGGTGAGTAAAGCAAACTCAGTCTGAGAGGGGGATCAACAAGTAATACAGGGAAAGGTATTTTCTCAGTTATGGGAAGAAATGGAATGCTACGTTCAGAGTATCAGTAGCACAGGTATTGTGTCAGTTAATGAGACAGACGATGTGTGGTGAAGCTTTTGCTGGTCTGGAAGTTTTAATTCCTTGCTTTTCTGCTGATTCACTACCCACAAACACTACCCTCTGCATGGAGCCTGAGCGCGTCAGAACACCATTGAGACCGCTGGTTCGTTTAGGCAAACCACATATGAGGGGACTCTGGCTGGCTGGAGACTGAGTGTGGTCCTTCTATGAACCCTCATCCATTTTGTTCTTTTTAAGAGAACAAAAATACCCTAAATAAACCCCTTGTACATGAAATTCTGCTCAAGGAAACGATGAGCCATAAGTGAGAGATATTAGACACATTATCTAATACAGTATTGGAGGGTGCTAAAGTATAAGGCTTAGGAAGGAACACATACAGAATACAAGGAGAAGCACATGACTGTTCAGGACAACACTTGAGCACAAATTTAAGGGTACTTCAGCACTGCATAGATTGTAGAGGCTTTCTTCAGCTGGAGCCCCCAAATAAGAGATTATTCTGTGTTAGGTGGAGGGGAGAAACAGTATGAACACTGCCAAGCATTCCACACCTAAAACAGCAAATTTAGGAAGTTAGACTCCCTGAGCTTCCTACACAATCAGTGAAGAAAGATTTCTGCAAAAAGCAACACAAGGAGTGTTTCCCAAAACTCCCTTTACAGTCAATGGAGAAAAATTAACCTAATTTTTGCACGAGAAAACTAAACTAGTTGCATTAGATTGGGAGGTATGAATCTCCTTCTGCAGCACAACAGACAAGGAAGTATTTCAGCACACACATCTGGGACAACAATAAATGCGCTCAAATATTTCCAGAAAGTCATATGGAACGTGATCCAAAGTTAGATGTATCAAAATAAAGAGGAACTGGGACTTCCAACATTTGCCAGCCTTTTCACTGGGTAATATCCCCTCTCTACCTTTTTTGACAGGATAGAGAAGGCAGAAGCACACAGTTTTGCTCATCTCCAGCTGAAGCATGTAATGTAAGCTTTTCTGTATCAGCATCCAGCTCTAATGGCTGGTGTATAATAAGTAATTGCCACTTCACATTCATAGGAACCATTCAGGAAAAGAGACATTATCCGTGCTTAGGGGCTGGAGTGAAATCATCAGGAAAGCAATTGTACTTCCCAAACATGCATCATTTATTGCCTCTTATTTTCTGTCCCCTCTCTATCCCAATTTCCCCATTTGCTCTGTTTGCATCTGCCACAGATGACCAGATCTCTTTGTCTTACGCAAAGCTCTGCAGGCTTCCTTGCGTCAGCTTTTTTCCCTTGGGTGGGAACAAAAGACAGAACACAAGTAATTTTTTGCAGCTGTACTTTTCTACCCTCAGAGGTGTCTCTCAAGGATCAAATCCAACCATGTCTGAGAAGTTACACAATAAAAGCATAGTCAGCAACAGTATAGTACGTAACCTTGCAAGATACAAACCAACCCAGGTCCTAATGAACTATGTGTGCTTAACTCAAAGTAAGCAGCCACCTCATTGGGGAGCACGGGGACCATACATGCCCAAGAGTTTTTGCTAAGTCCTAGCCAGGGTTGTACTTCAAGGAGCAAGTCTACAGTACCTCTAAGAAAGCTAAAGAGGGTGCAATTATCTGCATGTCCTTTAGGATTTATGAGGATTACCTCTAACACATGGTACTAAGATAGAGATGACTGCAGAGAAAATGTTTGTCTTTTCTTTTGCAAGCTTGTTCATTCTGAATGTAGAATCATTCAAACATGGATAGTTGAGCCCAGCTTTCAATAAGCAACCTGTAAGACTACTGCCTAATACTTTTTAGCATATTTAGCCTTCATTAATACTACAGATTTAGAAAGGCAAACCATGTTATCACTGCGCTCAACTATATTCACATCCCGTCAGAATCAAAATATGATCACCTTCAACACACACTCAGTTGCTCCACTTGGCTGTATCAGTTACATTTAATTAATTCACACTTTCAACTATCTTTAGGCAGAGACTTCAATCCCAAAACATGGACACAGACGTACCCAAATGGGACAGTCAGCTCCTCATTTTAAAGGGAATTAATAGACCAAATGAGAACAGAAGTGGTTTCCAAACTCAAAAGGCAGCCCATAATTTGTTGGGACGTTGCTTGTACAGGCTCATAATTGTGACGGATGCACTTGACCCCTTAACCAAACTAGCGTGGTTTGATACAGGCTGAAAAGGAGGTAGAGATTTGAGCTGTAGCCAGGCCAAGAACTCCTCTAATTTCAATCTGTTCTCTAAAAGCCCACAAAGGAGCAGAGTGGCACAGTGAGCATTGATGCATATGAGCTTGGAACACTGATCATGCGACTGACACATGAATAGTGGGTGGCTTTTCCCAAGGTTCATTTATCAAGGAACAAAGAAAGTTGTGGGTACAAGGAGTCTCATGCATACCTTTCCGATCGCATGTAATTTGACTACAAGCCAACTGCTTTATTCCATAAATATGACAGCCTAAGCAAGCCTTCTTTGAGCTCTCCCTGCTAGGCAGCATAGCTGCATGGCAGTGATCTCCGGTTGCTTCTCGAGGCGGAGAGACCTTTTAACAATGGCAAATCTTTGGTAAGTGACTGATAGCATGCTGAATTAATACTAACGGAACGTTACTAATCCACGTAGCTATTAAATATTTTATTATAAACTTTGTATAGATAATTCCATTAGGCATAAACCGTTGTCCAAGTCTGAGACTAAGATTGGACCTGGCCACACCTAAGCTCCATCAGGAGTTTAGAAAGCAAGGGGGTCCACTCTGAACCTCATGACTCAACAGGAGGGTCTTCTTTACCCTTTGCATCTCCAGGCTCTGTGTGAATCATTCTAACTCGATTCTAACTCCATTTTCCTTTGTATGTTTCTTCCATGCAGTAATTAATAAAGCGAACCTTGCCATCAAACTTATTGAACCTTGGTAAACCACTGTTAAACTTTATTAAATTCCATTGAATTTATTGAACCCTGTCAAATTATTATTCTACCTCAAAAAACCATATTGCTGCTTCTCTCTTTTGAGTGAGGTGCATTCCACCCATTCACGACAATAAATAAATTAAAAATAAGTTGTTTTTGAAGGAGACAGGTTAAATTTGAACCTGTAGTCCCCATAGGACTCCTGGAAAGAGACAAGCATTTAGCATGTCACACCAGAGCAGGGTCACTGAGGAGCAATATGTAAGATGCAGAGCAGATCAGAAGATCAGGCTCCTGACCACATCAGTCAGCTGTGTCGTAGGATCAGAATAGAGCACGCAACAAAATCCCCCAAGTCAGCAAGCAAATGAGTAGAAATAAAACTTAGGAGGCAAAAATCCAAAATGCCAACTTAAGCCTTTACTCAGTTCCAATGTAAAGCCAGTTTAATAATATGGGGTTTGAAATTACACAGAAATGTTAAGCAGATCTTTGATTTAATAAACAAACCTACGGAAAGGCTGGCCCGGGAAAGGAGCATTGCACCGAGGAGACCTCACCTATTATCAGAACCTCATTGATGGCAGATGTGTGACCTCTGATCTGATCTGATCTGAATTCTCTCAGTGCCAGGAGGCACACAAGGTGCGAACATCATTCTTCCACTTCGATCGGTCTGCGGCTGCATGCTCTGGAGTCCCAAGGGCCACAGCGCAGTGTTGGTTTTTTCCTCAAGACATGACTGATCCAGTTCCATCTCCTCCTCCTCACTTCATTACTGATTTTCTCCATCTCTGAGTTGATGCTCGTCGTTTCTGCAACTTTTTATTTTTTTTCCGGGAGGAGGTAGTTGGCCTCCTGCCCAACCCCCATGACTTGGAGGGCCAGTGGTTTTTCTGTCAGGGTGGCCTTCCCTTAGGCTGTGTTGGTTCGCGGCACCTTCTTCCATTTTATCCGGTGCACCCTCCAGAGAGGGATCCCCTATCCACCACCCAGGGGACGCGCCTTCTAGCCGTGCAGCCCCAGCCGAAGGATGTGTGACCTCTCTCCCATCCAATTCCCTGCCAGTTTTTTGTCTTCTTCAGTTGATTTGCTCTCTGAGGCTGCTTTTTTTTCTAAATAAACAAAGCAATTGGCACTAGGGAGCCCTGCTTCATTGCAGACTACAGACCCTACTATAATAAACTGATTATATTCATATTAATGAGAAACTGTCTGTTTTATCTGCTTGTAATTGGTGCACTATGGGCCATGGCCCATTCCTGCTGTCACCTACACTGAATTAACAAAGCAGATATACTCAGCTTCCAAGGTAAGAACTTCAAAGGTGAGAAAGTAAAAGTATGATTTTGTTAATGTAATCAGGAAACTGCACTGGAAACAAGGGAAATATAAATTATGCTAATCAGTAACTATTTATACTGCATTATTAAATGAGACACTACAGATTGCAGAGGTTTCTGGAATCAGGTGGACTATTACTTGACTGAATACAAGCAGAGCAAAGTCCCAGCAGCTTATGCAAACAGCAACAGTGCTTAGAAACCAAAAGAAAGTTTCAGAATCAAAGGAGATGACAATCATTCCTGCAGTTGGTTTACGTTCTTTCTTTTTTTTTCCTGCTTAAAAAAAAAAACACACACACACAAAAAACCCCAAACAGCACAAATTGATGATGACTGACACAAGAAATTTAGAAAAAAAACAGAATCACTCTGAACTGCCTGCATGTAGTTGTTGAGTTGAATAGGGGCATTTCAACAGATGAGACCCCTGACCAGAGCAGAGGATTGCTGAAGATCAGCATTACCTGAAAAACCCTATTATAATTCTACATCATAAACAAAAATGAGACTATTTCCTGCAAAGAAATTTACCGTGAAGAATTGTTGCTTTACATGAAAGGAAATCTTTTCTCCTTCTCAGGAGTTAAAACTCTATTTGCAATAGCCAGGTACTCATTTCAGTTTGCCAGTTTAAGCAAGAAACCAACATTTGCTTATTTTTGGTAACCACTTAAACATCAAACATTGAACTTCTCTAGCAGAGGTTAGTGTGGCGGCCAAACTGTACCTCAGTTTCTAAGGAAGCCAGTCCTACTCTGTCTGTGATTCAGTACTGCGGTTGCAGAGACTTCTTTCCTCAGACGGATCTTTCTTCACTGCTTTCTTGATGCCTGTGTGGTGTTTCTTCCAACAATCTTTTGACATTAGTGACTCCTCTTCTCAAAAGGTATTCATCCAAATCCAGAGTGTTCAGTTTTCAGCAATTCCTACAAAGGGACCTACAAGATGCTCTGAGCAGGTGACCAGCAGCCTCTGGCCTTTGGTTCATGTATCAGCATTTTGGGGGGTGGTCCATCCTTTCCTTCACAGTAGTTTACTAGCCCTGCTTTGCCTGGAACCCATTGCAATCTCCTAGTGAGATCTGGGGTACCTAATATCAAGTCTCAAGGATTGGCTTTACTGCCAGACAGAAACATGCCGTCTTCTCGGTTTCACAGAAGCCTGCTAGTTTTCCTTTTTCCTTCATTGCGCACTCTTGCTTGCACACTCAAGGTTAAACAGCTTGCAAAGCTTGGGGTTGTCATCTGCTCAGAACAGCAAAGGTTATTATTTGGCTGTCTTCTTCTGCAGCTTGTGGCATTTTCCATTGCCTGGATCATGTACGTATTTTTGAACCAGGTAAGATCCACAGGAATTCAGGTTTCTCGTAGTACTCATACATTTTCTTACTCTTTTATAGTGGTATATGGCTTTTGGCATGGCCAGAAAGTAAATGAACTTTTTCAAATCAAACGTCTAAAGACACCATGTTTGAGGATAAAATTCATATGCAAGTAGTTTAAGCGGAGTCGACAATGTGGGCAGGTTCTGTTATTCTGTCCTTTCTCTTAACATCTGCAAACTTTTCAAATGCATTCTGAAAATAGAAGTAACTACATTGCACACAAAAAGCCATTACAGTCTCCTCCTGCCTTTGAGAGTGTGGTAAGCTTAGCAGAATTCTATTAAAGTTTATAGTGCAGTTTACCAGGAGGGCAATTTTGATGTAATCATAGACAAAATCAGATAGGAAGGTTGTCATAATGGCATCAAAGTATGCAGAGACAACACAGCTAAAAGAGGGTCTTTGCTGTGCATTCCAGTTCTAAAATACATTTCAAGTTATCCCGGAAGGCCTCTGCTTTGGCCTATTAGCCAGATAAAGCCAACCTTGACAGCAGGAGGAAGAATTCAACCCAGACCTTGGTGTTTTAGATGCTTTGTCAAAAACAAAAAGAAATCAAAGACAGAATTTCACTTTAGTTTTTCCCATGAGGTTTTCTGAACGAGCATCAGGATTCTGAGGTTAAAGATATTCATTAAAGGAGTACAAATTAAAACCTAACAATTCACTACCACTTGTGTTAAATCTCATTAAAAATATGAGGCTGCCCTTTGTCCCCACTACCTCCTGGCTTCCTTCAGAGTCACTGCCAGAGGAGATAAGAGGTATCCCTCAACGTTTTTTCCACTACATCAAGGTGTAAAATATCTATTCAGCTCTTTCCAGGGACTTCTGCAGACCCAGGGATAGCAAGATCACAGCCACATCCAAATGATATACACAATTAAACACTCCAAAACCTTCCGGGAGAGGCTAAAACACCATGGTGATTTACTGATTTTTTTCAAAAGCAAAAGGTCAGAGGTGGGTGGGTGGGTTTTTTTCCAAAAACGCAAGGGCAAAATGTAGATGGATTTTAAAGAATGCCAGTTGCTAGTGACATTGCATCCCTTGATAACATTGCACCACCATATGAGCAATGCTTGGGACTGAGGGCCCATGGATAAAACATCTACCCACATATAAAGATGTGTAAGAGGTACACACCTGCAGAATGACCTCCCATGGGATTTTTACCCATGCTTTAACTTGATTTCAGCTTTCCACTGTGACATAAGCTTTATCAAGCTCTCCTGTACAAGGAGATCAAACGCATGCCCCTGTAATGGCAGACAGAAGGTAGGCCTGGAGAAACACCCAGAGAGTATCCCAATTGAGCGAGATGCAGTCCATCTGTTCAGAACATAAAAGTAACAACACACTGGGTCAGGCCAAAGGTCCATCTGAGCCAGTATCCTCTCACTGACAGCTACCAAAAGCAGATGCCTAGGTAAAAGGGTATTAACAGGTCACTCGTATTTGGTACTTCCCCCCATCAACGAACCTTACCTCCTGCATGAACTCATCCAGTCACACATGGATGTGTTTCACAGAACACGTGGCATTTTTAGCCTGTTATAAAGACTTATAGAGTGTAATTAAACCTCATACGAAAACTATTTTTGTTTCTTTAGAACCTGAGCCATAGGTTCTTGTATTGAGAGAGACTGTACTTAACTCATCCCTGTCACCCCTCCCATACCACTCACTGTTGTTACCCACCATCACATTCCCTTGGCACCTGTCGGGCCACTACCATTCTCTGAATCTTTTCCAAGTTGCACCACATCCTTTTTGAGATGAAGGGAGCAGAACCACACACAGTTTTCAAGATGCAAGCAGGCCGCAGCTTTGTACAGCACCATAATTTTGTATTCCTTTCTATTCTACTTTTAATTTTCCCAATACTGCTCTGCTTTTTGACCTCTGAGCTGATGTGTTCAGGGAACTCTCTCTCATAAGCCCAGATCTACCTCCCAGGGACTAATGGCCAGTCCAGAACCCATCATATAATACGTGAAGCTAGGATTGTTCCCCTCCCTGCATCACTTAACATTTACCTATGGGTAATTTGATCTGCTCATCTATTGCCCATCCACTGAGTCTCATAAGGTCCTTCACAATTTTTCAGTCAGCCTTCGTCTTTACTGCGGTGAATAACGTTTGCTGATGGCACTAATTCATGCCCTTAATAGCAATTCGCCCCTTTTCCAGATCATTTATGAATATATTGAGAATGAACAGATGAATATAAATGAGTATCAGCATTGATCCCAGCCCAAATCCTTTGGAACTCCACTGGCAATCTTCTACTACTGCAAAAACAGATCACAGAGTCCTCTCTCTTTTTTATACCTTTTAAAAGTTCTCTTTGTGTTGCTAAATTAATGGTCATGTATGCAACTCTCACATGCCATAACTGCCCTGTTTTCTTAAAAGCTTTCAGACTTGAGATCTTGTTGAAAGGTCTACAAATGTAATTTCTCCCTGCCTTCAAATTTCTTATGAAACTTCTAGCAAGGGACAGAGGAGTTTCCAATCATTATATGCATAATAAACTATGAATTTTACTTTAGTTGTGCAGCTGGTTTGGGGTTTTTTAGGTTGTTTTCCGAAACAAATCAATTAGACCTAAGAAAAGATGGTCTAACTCATCAAATAGAAACTTTACTTAAACCTCTACAAGAAGTTTTTGACAAATAAATCAAATTCACGAAGTCATGAACTGACATCTTAGTGCTCACCCAAAACTTCTTTAGAATAAACCGAAACAAAAGAGGGCTGAGACTTTGTGCAACTTGAGCAAAGACCTGCCTTTTGTCTCATATGTTCAAAAATTTTCATTGCTTACTGCACTGGGCTTCAAGATATTTCAAAGAAGTTCAGCATCTCATTGGGTGTTGTATAATAAAACAAAATCCAGGCTAAATACAAGCATTAATCTCAAGGGCAGTTAAAAGATGATTCTCATTTGTCAAAACGTTTCAGTGAAGCAGAAATGGACACAAAAGACACACCAAGACACAAGAGATCAACAATCAGCCTGACCCTCCTCCTGCTCCCCCACATCAGCAGTGATTACAACAGAGCTAGAGCGGTATAGAGCTCCAGCTGTGTTAAATATCCAGGGTTATGGAGATGGTTCTCACAATCCAGGATTTGGAGTCATGATGCTTGACCTCCTCCTGCTACCTAATAGTTGTGTTTAGTCCACACAGAAAGCACATTATCTTCTGTGCCCACATGACAGCATTCATCTCTACACGAAGCCAAACAATTAAACAGAGCAAGAAGGTTGACCACTCCCATGTATCTGGAGCCATCTCAAACTAAAATGCCTCAGCTTCAGCAACAATAGTACTCAAATGATAACAAGCAGCTCTTTCATATCAAACTTGAGGCAAACCTTACTCCTGAACAATCTCCATGCTGAAAGCAACAGCAGCACCAGAGGGATGGATGGCTGCAATTACAAGAAGGTTAACCACTGCCATGGGTGACAGTAAGAGCAGCCCAGCACAGTGCTGTTGCAGCCTGCAGCTCATCACATTACACAGAGAGGGAAGCCAGAGAATCAGGGTGATCAGGGTGATTTTAAGGAAGCTGGATGCTAGGAACTGTCCTGCACTCATGAACACGATCACAAATTCCCCTGTAACTTCTGTCCTGAGGTCCATGCCAACTACCAACACAAGATTATCATTTTGGGGTCTGCATCGCTGTGCTGCATTTCTGGTTGTGCCAACCACACCCCATCTTGAAGGACTCAAAGGCATCATCCCGAGTATCAAGTATCAGACAGAAGAGAAGTGCGCAAACCTTGTATTTTACCGATTTCAACACAAAACATCTTGCCTTTTCATTGCCTTTCACCATAAAGTAAAAAGGAAACACGAATAAGTTTAAAAAGTTATGTTTGAGATGGATATGTGAAACTGCAATTTCATAACCAAAATCTGAAAAATATGCTGATTCATAAATTCTCGTGCACTTGCTTACTCTAAGGAAATTGGGTTCAATTGTCCTCTCTCTGACACTAGTCTGAGGTGTCAAGTAACTCTATTAAAGTCAATGGAGCTATACTTAAATATATCCTCTGGGAACAAATTAGATCTGCGAGTTTCATAGCATACAAATTTCCAATCTATTTCTACATGATTAATCATATTTTCAACATCTGCAGATGTCCCGATCCAATGTCGAGAGAGGTTTCGATACGATCCCAAGGACGAGATTAAGACGCAAACGAGGTCAAATGCCGTACAACCTTTCACTTTTATTGGAGGGGAGAAGAGAACGGAGGGAGGGCAAGGGAGGAGAGGAAAAGAATAGGGGAGAGAGAGAGAAAGAGAAGGAGGAGTTTGTCACCACCACTTCGAGTCCGGTGATCTTCCGCTGGGTCTTCGGTGGCCTCAGGTTCTGGCGGGGATCGAAGCGGGGGGGCGGGGGGGGGGTGTGAGCCTTGAGGGTGCAGGAACGGAAAGAGGAGTCTCGCGCGCGCCGCTGCCACCCCCGCCGACGGCCACGTGCGCTCCTTATATAGGGGCTCCCACGCATGCGCGGATCACGAGTGTGTACGTGCGGTTCGCCACGGCCGTGCTGCCCCCGCCTCTGCTCTTTTCGCGCCTTTTTGTCCCTGCCTCAGCTCTTTTCGCGCCTTTAGTCCCTGCGCAGGCGCACGAGGTTGCTTTTTCTCAAAGCTGTGGAGAAGAGGGTTTTCTCGAAGCGCGACGCTGGATGGCGCTACAGCGGCAATGTCGAGACAAAACCGCATTTGGTACCGGTTCTCTACAGCAGATAATTTGTTTCTTCCAAAACTACCATCTTTGCACTGACTGTAGCTACTCTTTTACAAATACTTTTTAGGTAGGTTTTTCACCTACACCTTATCAATGTGGGAGGCCAGATATCACAGGCTCCATGGAATCTACGCTCCTGAATCTTTTAACTCTGAAAATCTTACACTGAATAAAAGTCTGAAATTAATGAAAAGTAGCAGCAGTTCTCTTAAGGTTCTTTTTCCAGCCCATCACTGTCAGTTTTTTAATATTTTAGAAGGAAAACCAGAAAATTTCAAGTCAAGCCTCAAAACTGTAATTAACAGGAAATGCTTTGGATATTTATAGCTTGCTATTCCCATTTAGCAGTCTATAATAATTTGCTTTTTATTACATCAATCTCTTTTTTGTTAGGAAGGAAAAGGGAAAGTTAATCTTGGCATTAATGCTATCAGATACTGGGGAGGGGAACAGTCATAATAACTGCATCTCTGAAGATGGAAATAATATTCAACACAGCCATGCAAATCCATACAGCAAATTAAAGTTTGCTGGCTACCTTCAGCACAGCAATTGTCTATACTTAGTTGTCATTACCTGCCTATGTTGTGCAATCTTGGTAAAGCACTGAAGAAAGCTTTGTTTTGATTAGAAAAACTCTTTAAAGAGCCTGCATAATCTGGCACTATAGATTGCACCACTCCCTTGAAAAACATCCAAAAGCAAACCACAAAGAACTATCAAAATATTTTTTTTCTTTTTCCCCTAAAAGAAATAACTCCACATCAATTCCTTCCCTCTCCATTTATATTCTTTCTCCCATCAGACGGCTAATATCCACACTAATCCTTTAGGCAAAAAATAAGCAGAAGAGTGTCTCAGACTATCTTCACACACCTTTCCCCTTATTTCTCCCCTTCCTCCAAAGGCAGCAGAAGAAAAAGAGATTAATTCTTATCACCAGCCCTGCAGTGTTGTCATGTTAGGGGCTTCTGAAGCTATTTCTTCTGGCTTTTTCACCTGCAGACACTGGAGATGGCAACAAAGAAAAAACTAAAGCCTTATTCACCAAATAGCAATTAAATATGAAGTGGCAGTGCCTGCCTTTACTTGCAGCACCTGGCAGCAAAAGCTGAGACTACAGCAGGACAAAGGTTTGCTTTCCAGTTCCTAATTGCTCTCTGCAAGCCCTTCAGAGAGTGACAGAAGACTGAGCAGTAACCTGTACCTTAACCCCTTCTTTCTAGCTGTATCTCTGCCTCTTGGCTTTCCCCTCCTCTGGTTCTTTGTGTCCACAGCTTTCCCTGCTTGTGTAGCTCACTCCTTCAGCACCATCCCACAGCCAGGCTAGAGTGGATGCTGGTGGCCTTCCAATAAAGTGCAGAGCTGTGCCCGCCCTTCTCCAGACCTGAGATCAGGTGTGCTCAGGGAAGCAACCTCAGCAGGAGCCTGGAGATCCTTCTGCTGAAGGCAAAACCACCCTGACCTCTGCCGCAAGGAGCAATTCAAAGCCCCTGTGTTTAACACAATGATAGCCTAGCTGCTTTTCATAGTTGTCCTAATCCTTTGCCATTAGAGCCTGTCTGTAGGCCTATGGTTGCTGTCCTAGGCCAGGCAGGTGAGAGAAGATGAGACTCACCTCGCACACCTTCTGTTTCCCAAAGTGCAGCTCTGACCCTTTTAAAAATTGCTCAGCAACCTCCAGATCCCTGATTACCACTGTCTGCCACTACAATAAGGGCCAAAACACAGCCACCCTGATTCCCTGTTCTCAGATGTTCCTCCTCCAATTCCAGAAGTCTCTGTACTGTATCTGATCTCCAATTTGCCTGCTGACTGCTGATCAAAGTCCCTTAAACATAAAGAACACTCTAGGTTGATCCCTAATCCACCACAGAGGCCCCTGGGTCTTGACAAGAGACAGATGCCATCACTTTTTCACGCCCCAGATTGTCCCATGAGGCCAAAGCTCTGAAGCACCCATTGGAGCTGCCCGGATCTCTGATGCTGCCCACACCTCCTTCTGGCAGCCCTCTTCCAGCTCCTGCCTTCCCACTGAGCCAGGAACCTGTGGCAAGCCAGGTTTGAGGCCACTGAAAGCCAGCTATGAACCTGGTGAAGGAGAGAAATGTGCTAAACGCCTGACCAACCTAGTGGCCTTCTATGATGGAGTGACTACATCAGTGGACAAGGGAAGAGCTATGGATGTCATCTATCTGGATTTCTGTAAGGCATTTGACACAGTCCCCCACAATATCCTCCTCTCTAAATTGGAAGGATATGGATTTGATGGGTGGACTGTTCGGTGGATAAGGAATTGGCTGGATGGTCGCATCCAGAGGGTAGTGGTCAATGGCTCAATGGACAGATGGAGAACAGTGATGAGTGGTGTCCCTCAGGGGTCCGTACTGGGGCCGGAGCTGTTCAATATTTTCATCGATGACATAGACAGCAGGATTGAGTGCACCCTCAGCAAGTTTGCGGATGACACCAAGCTGAGTGGTGCAGTTAACACCTGAGGGACCTGATGCCATCCAGAGGGACCTGGACAAGCTGGAGAAATGGGCCTGTGTGAACCTGGGTCAGGGCAATCCCTGGCATCAATACAGGCTGGGGGATGAAGGGATTGAGAGCAGCCCTGCAGAGAAGGTCTTGGGGGTACTGATAGACAAAAAGCTAGACATGAGCCAGCAATGTGCTCTCACAGCCCAGAAAGCCAACTGTATCCTGGGATGCATCAAAAGAAGCGTGGCCAGCAGGCCGAGGGAAGTGATTCTGCCCCTCTACTCTGCTCTGGTGAGACCCCACCTGCAGTACTGCATCCAGCTCTGGGGTCCTCAGCACAGGAAGGACATGGACCTGTTGGAGCGGGTCCAGAGGAGGCCACAAAAATGATCAGAGGGATGGAACACCTCTGCTATGAGGAAAGGTTGAAAGAGTTGGGGTGATTCAGCCTGGAGAAGAGAAGGCTGTGGGGAGACCTTATTGCAGCCTTTCAGTACTTAAAGGGGGCTTATAAGAAAGATGGGGACAGACTTCTTAGCAGGGCCTGTTGTGATAGGACAAGGGGTAATGGTTTTAAACTAAAAAAAGAGGGTAGATTCAGACTAGATATAAGGAAGAAGTTTTTTACAATAAGGGCGGTGAAACACTGGAACGGGTTGCCCAGAGAGGCGGTAGGTGCCCCGTCCTTGGAAACATTCAAGGAGAGGCTGGATGAGGTTCTGAGCAAGCTGATCTAGTTGCAGATGTCCCTGCCAATTGCAGGGGGGATGGACTAGATGACCTTTAAAGGTCCCTTCCATCCCAAAGCATTCTATGATTCTATGAAATGTCTATTGTTAATTCATTTGCTTCAAATAAAAGGCCAAGCTGATGGACTGGACAGGAGTTTATGTGAGCGTTTGACTTCAAGAGCAAAAACATTCAAGAAAAATCACAGCCATAAAGTCGGAGCCAAAGGAAGCCAGTCAGGGTTCAGCCAGAGATCCTGTGAACTGATGCCCCAGCATGTCACTCAGTCCTAGCATGATGGCATCTCTCCCACCTCCCAACACCACAAGGCTCCTAGCACTACTGGGCACAGAAAAATCTTCCTACTGGCTGCTGCTGTAAGACCACGTGGGCTACATGCCCTGCAACACTGGTGGGGTGAGGAGCAGGGAGAGCATCCCACTTCATTCTTGAAGCAGATGAAAGGGGTCTGAGGTTTCATTTAGTCATCAGCAAACTCCTGAGAGTTAGATACTGCAGAGGATAAGCAAGTGGAAAGGTTTATTTTGGAGTAAACAAACCCAAAATGAGGAAGTGAGACTATTTATGCTGGGCACTGCTATTAAGAAGGGAAGTCCTGGAGGGGGGTGGGAGGATGACACGGGTCTCATTCAACAGCATATGTGTATTATCCACCTGTTCAACAAGCAGGACTGCCTTGCTTTGGGAATATTCAGAAACCTACTTTGGATGCATCCAAGAGGAAGTGCACAGCAAAGGAAGACGACTCAAAGCAAGAGCTAGGCATGGGAACAAGACTAAACCACAACTGGGAACTCCAGTGGAAATTTTCTTGCACCAACAGATCAAGTTAGCCTTCCTCAGGCGCCAAAACATCAAGGTAGGTTCAAGTAGATATATATCATCACCTCTCCAGAGACGGTTTTCTCGACATCAAGATGAATTTCCAGTTGCTATCATTACTTTGCTGCCACTTCTGAGCAGCACAGCCAGGCTTTAAACCAACTCTGGCTCCTAATCAGAGGCAAAAAATCTGCCGCACGAGGCAATTATATTTCACTTGCTGAGCACAGATTTTGTTCAGCATTATCAGCACTGAAAAATCATGACTGAAAGCTATCTTAAATAAAGTATGGAGAAAAATTCTCAGTCTATGCCAAAGTATTTTTATGTTTTCCATAACTTCAAAAACATATGGGTAGCTCATATGCCACTTTCGAAAGGTTAAATGAATAGAGGAGTTTGAAACATCTCAGCTTTCTTTCATTTCATCTTATTTCTTCTATCATCATTTCTGCAATGACTCCAAAATCCCCCTGGCATTCAGAAAGTGCTCAAAAGGGCAAGAAGTGTTTTAGGACATCACTCCTTGAAAATCAATTGAAAACAAATGAACAAATGCCTTGCTTTAGCTTGGACAGTTGTTCAGAAGCATTCCTGGCCATGACTCTACTTACAGATTTATAATTCAATGCATTCCCAAGAACAAGCATAAGCAGCTGGTGAAATGAGATTAGTCAGGCTCACATCTCTGCTTCTCATTCTCATGGTATCACTTGGCGATGGTCCCTAAGCTGGAGGTGACAGCCTTCATTCAGCCAAACAATCCAGGCCTGCAAGGTGATCTGAAGGACCATTTCCTCTGAAATTCATTAGCCAGAAGATGCTAACTCTGTGCCATCTTCTTTTGTCATGCAGTTTCTGGCAACCCTTAGATAGTTCAGAGAAGTAGAGTACCTCACTGTCTCCTTTTTGGGACTACTTTTACTACAATTCAGCTTCTAAATAAAAGCTCTCGGGTCCTAATGGATCACTTAGTAGAAACAAATGTGCTGGAGAGGAAGGAGGAGACAAAAAAATAAAATCACCACAACAAACGTAGGTGACAACAGAGATGTGGTCACTCACAGGTGGGCACAAGCAACAAAATATCTGCAACCACTCAGGACCGAGAGAGATGTGTTCATATTTCACATACTAGATTTAAAAAATAAAAAAAAAAGTTAAAAAAAAGAAAAAGAATGCATCTTGAGAGAGTTTAACAATTTGATGTAACAGCTAAACAACTAAAAATCACATGCACACTAGTCAATTCATTTAAATAAGCTATTACAGGCAAGCATTTCCTAATCAGATAATTAGCAGCCTCTAATGCAATTAAGTTTACACAGCCAGCTAGCATAATTAAAAGACATCACGGAAACAGAACCATTATCACAGGATAAGGGTCTTTTGTCTGATTTTTATTTTTCTTTAGAAAGCTCTAGCCAAAAGTGTATGTCCAAGGGAAACATGTAAGCTCCATTTAAATGCTAGATGCATTTCCACAGAAGATCAGAGGTTATTCTCAAAGTGGAAGATGAAAAAAATCCATCCAAGTGATACAGGAATATTTTAAAACTTTATTATAATTATGCTATTCTACAATTTTGTGGGGACTGTTGGCTGAATTTACCATCTATCTGCTCTCCCAAGACCTCTTCTCAGGTCCCATGCCAGGGAAAGGCTCACAGTGCTAGGCTGCAGCTCAGAAAGACTTAAAAGAAAAGCTCCTTCAGCTGTGGGACCTGCAAACACAGGAGATGTGTGTCTAGCTAGAGAGCACACAACACCAGCATCACAGTCAGCGCTAAAAATTTACCGGCAAGAATCTCCCCATAGTAACAGCATATAGCAGAAAGCAGGCAGCTTCTGCCGCTTGGACTCATTGAATACTGCTTTACTCAATACCTGAACTGACAAGTACCTGCTACTGGGATCTATGTGAGACGATGAACTCCGCAGGTAGCCTTAGGGCTGATTAAAGTTTCAGGTCCTGCAGTTTCCTGTTCCTGGCACTGTCACATACCCACTACTTCCACTCTAGTAGATCCTTGCAAATAAAACCACTGGATTTCCACTGCCTCTTCCAGCTTAGGTTGCAATCAGATTCAAGAGTACAGTTGACTGTTGTTTTAGTGTTTTTTTCTGGATTATATTCCTCTTTCTGAACAGGGAGAGAGTATGTATTTTCAGGCTTCAGTACTAGTGTCCCTCTCTGAGGTTGTTTCCTGGTGCATCAGGACGACCCACTTACCTCTGACTGACGAAATGAGGAGAAAAACCCTCAAAAAAGCAAACATGAAAACTTGCATGTTTTACAGAAAGTTTTCTTTGAAAGCCAAATCCTGCAAGGTCCCCAGGCAAACTGAATCTCTGTATTCAAGTCTACAATGACAGGTCATGAAACAGTCCCAAACTCTTTCATTCAGTAGAATTATTTCTTTTTTATAAGCGTCTATGCCTGAACCTGAATTCACTTGCCTATCCCTATGTAACCAGCAAACCAAGGATTTGGGGAGCTGGATCACATCCTAGCTGCTAATGTTGGCAGATAGCAATCTGACCCATCTTCTCAGCCTGCTGCCCAGGACCTCTGTAGTGACAGGCCTGCAAGGTGCAATGATCTCTGCCGAATATGGAAGCCAAGACACCTAGCTTAGAATAGATGCCACACTTGCAGGGGTGGAGGTTAGGTGACTTGCATGCTCTGCTTTGACACAGAAGGACTCAAAGACTGAATTAGGGCAAGTGAATGGAAGCAGCCACGCTGCAGAAGAACAGCTGTAATCTTGTGCAGGTATCTTTGCACTGTAATAAATAAACAAACTTTTCTTCTTGTCTATTTGTGAAAAACAGTAACATAATTTTTACTCTATTGAAATATAGAGGTTTTATTTGCATTCCCCTAGAATTGAATCAGGCCCAGCTGTCGCCTGTGATAGCACAATTTAAAGCTGTGGTACTCTGCAACGCATAAGGAAATAAAAGGGACCTCCATGAATATGCAGTGCTCAAAAGGAACCACAAAAGCTATGAATCTCACTGGAGCAAGGGAAACCTGGGAAAAATCAGTCTTTTCAGCACTTTCAAGTCACTCAGAAGTGGCAAACAGGCTTAGCAAACCCTGATGAGGTAGAGCTGGGATGGACTGATGGACGGTGTCACATTTTACATCCGTTTTGTCATCTGTGTAGCCAAAGCACTAAAATGAAAAGACTTCCACCAAAGAAACATTTGCATGGGTGTCACAGCAAGAGATGGGACCAGAGTTGAAGTGACTTAAACACCTGCGAACATTTAAACTTAGACCAAAATAAAACAAATAAATTAAACCACACAAGATGGTCCTCAATAACTTTCACATAGCTTTTGATGTAGGGTATTTAAAGTGGAAGGATCCAAAGAGCAAGACAAGTCATGCAAACTCTGACATATACAGAGACCTTATTCAAAAGGTTGTCTGGATGGAGGAGCTCTCAGAAGTCACTGTCCTTGGCTGTCTTTCCTTCCCCATAAAAGTCTACTTAGGTCTGGGAAACCTTAAGGGCACCAGGGCAATCCTATTTTTCACTGTGTGGCGAGAAAATATAGGCATTACTTAGCTTTTTTGTATAATACAGAGGCCTTATGAATGGTGGGAATGAGCATAAGGATGTAAAACAAGCACCCAAATCTTTGTCCAGATCATGTTTCCTCTGATTGATAAAAAAGTGACTGCAAATCAAGAGCAAAGCTCCTCTGATTGCTTATTAGTAACACAGGACAGCATGTGTGCTCCCATCAGCTCCGTTGTCACTTGTTACATGTTCTGGTGTTGAGTGCAGAGAAAGCAATGACTTGCCTTGCAAAAGCTGACATTTTTCTTGCTAGGAAGGGCTGGCTTAGGGAGCAGGGTCTGAACACAGACTCAGAGGCCTGATGGCTTTCTGGCCCTCCTTCAGTTGTCCTGGTACACTTCAGGGAAAAAAAAACATGGGGTTGACATAACTACTGGGTCTCAGCAAACTGGCTGTGTTAGTTAAAAGGAGCAGGTCCCTGAAGAGTTTTAATTTCATTCACTTTGTTCTGGCTTCATCAGCAAGTGTACGGAAGGATGGCAAAAAGCCAGTGATGTTTCTAGCTGTTTTCCTACCTGTCTGTAAATTGTCTCCTTCTCTCCAGGAGCAGGCCTCTATTACTAAGACAACTTTCTGTCCTTGTTCTCCATTAGGACTGATTTGTTGGACAACAGGAGCTGCGGGGAGCCTGATCCAGCCTGTTTTGCACCCTCCTGGCTCCACTGGAAATTAGCACAACAGGGAGCCAATAGAGGCAAGGAAGCAGGTATCATCTTGCTGACATCCCTGATCCCTGCTTTCTCAGACTAGAGAATCCCCTCACCACTGTCACCCACTTGATTTTAACTCTTCATACTGTCTATTTAGAATCTATATCTTCGGATGTGGAGGGAACAACACGCTGCTGTCTTCCCTTAGTCTTGATGGGCCTCAGCTCCATCTTTCCTGCAAACTATTGGATCATGATTTAGGTGGGCATTGCTCCACTGGAAGAAAATTGGAGTTGTTGGAATTACGGTCCCAGGAAACTGGCTGTGCTAGTTAAGAGGAACAGGGGGCCACAATCTGAACTATTTCTTATCTGTGGAGCTTTTTCCTAGACTTTTTCACCTGAAACTGTTAAATTTTGAAAGAACACATACATCTCATCTGGCAAAGTGATGAATACAGATCTTCTATGCCTTTACCGTCTCTTTACCTCATCTCTACAGGACCTGATGCACATCTTATAGAAAATATCCAACCTCATTTCAAAGATTAAATGAAATGATTCCAGGGAAAAGAAAGCAGCTAAGCAGGAGAAGAGGGTAAGCTGTCCCCCTGCCCAGGGGGAATGTATGCTTTGCTTCTGTTTCCTCCTGCCTATAAAGGGAACACACAGGGTATTTAAACCGCTTCCCCCATTTCACTTGTCTTTCCTTTGACCTCCTCAGGACAAAACCATGAACAACGAGAGGGTGGAGCAGTCCTCCCTTCCATTATCCCTTAACACAGTGATTTTCTGAACCATTATTTCCTGTACAGGTTTCCTCATTTTGCAGCCTGCTGCACACGGTGATGGTGTTTTACATTTTTCCATAGTGCTGGAACGGTGGCATTTACCTCTGCTTTCTAATTACCTCTTTCTGCTAAGCAGCATTCATTCTCTAAGTCTTAAACAGTATAACCTTCACTGAATAAAGAACTCTTCAAAGTCCAGCTCCTGACTTCTCCCAAAGATTTTTGCAAAATCATGTTATGCTTAGCCAGAGCATACAGCAACTAATGCTGCTAGCAGCGTTCTGATATTGATCTTCCCTGTCTAGTTACATTTGTGAATAAGAAACTGTAAACTTATGATTTTAATGGGTAAAAATCAGTCCTCTGCATATTGTACTTGTTTTCTTACCTTTCCTCTCATCTAGCAAAGCATCTGACAAGGAATTTTTTTAAGCATTTTTTTTGCTTCAGCTCAGCATCTGGCAAACTTCAAAAAAACAGCCAAAGTTTCATGTGAGAAAGTGTAAGCAATGTTTCAAACACATATTATGTCAACACCTTTCTCTGTCTCAGTAAACCTGGGCTAAGGCACTCAATGCAAATCATCTCTTGAGCTGCTGAAAGAACTTTAATATGTTGACTGCAGTGCAGGCTTCCTCAGATTTGTAAATACAGATTTGTTATGCTTTGTTTTACTGTGTGCTTCAGAGAGAGTGTGCCCACACACCTGCCAAATAAATACCACTGGTCCCTCTCGTACAAACACTGAGAGATTAAAATTAATTTTATTTCATCCAAAGGGATCACGGAAGCCTGCATGATTGATTACCCTCTGTACATTCAAATCCTTTTTTTTCTTTATATATATATATATATATTTATGTATTTACATATAAATAAAATAAGTAGCTGTAAAACCTCAGGGCAGCAGGATCTTTTACCTACAGGGAGATTTTGCTGCCCTATCTCTTCCCATCAGGTTGGGGATCATAGGTTTCCCAAGCAAAAGGAGCTCTTCCATTCTGACAAGACAGCTTTACAAATCCAATTACATTCACAGGAGTGTGTGTGACCCACACAACTCATAGGAAACAATTTTCAGATCAGAGCCAAGGAAAAGCCATAAGAGCAAGCAGGCAAGGTTAGGAAAAGAACGGAGGCTCGGCTTTGCTGTGTATTTTGTTTTGAGCTTAGACTGGCCCCAGCAAAGAGTTAAATCTGGTTTCTAAGCCCCATCCAGACTTCCTTTACAGCAGAGTGGGAGAATGTGCTGCATTATAAACAAACTTTCACTGCAAGCCCAGAGCCCCTGCAGGCTACCCTGTTAATAACAAGTAGTCTGTGAACTACGCAGCCTGGTTTCCTGCAGCGTGCTCCCGTACAGATTCTCCGCTGCCTAATTAAAGTAGCTGGGCTCCTGCTGCCCTCTTTTCCACTGTGGAGGCATCAATTTGGATGTCATTCTCCTCCACCACATCACGAGTTCTCAGGTATTTTTTAGGAACATTTTATTTTACAATCCCTGCCCTTCAGCTAACTTTGGTTTTAAGCGGCAAGCAAATTCAAATGCTGCTGAGGGAGCAGAGAGGCAAACAGCCTGTCCAGCCACATGAGCCTCACATCCTTGGGAAACGGCTCATAAGTGTGGCTGAGGGACCTGCCACACAGTAGGGACAGCTGCCTTCCCTCGGCCTGCTTACACCCTTCGACAAACCTGCCATCTTCTGCTTTCGCAGCAGCCTATAGCCCTACCGTACTTTCAGTATTTCTCCTGGCTTGCTGAGAGACAGGGAGCAGGCAGGCCCACATCTGCCCGTGGTACTAATTTCTAAATGTATAATTTTGGCAAGGATGTTCTTATATGGTATAGGCCCTACAGGAGCAGATAGACACGTGCTGCCATGTTATACTGGTCAGCAATTGGCAAGGTATCATGGGTTGCCCTAAGAAACATATTTATGTGTTTTTTTAGTACCTTTAGTCTGAGCTGGAGACGCTGCTCAGTGTTCCCACGTCACTTCTACACCCTGGATGACAGTACAGCCGAGTATTCATTAAAGGATGGATCTGATAGTGACAACAAAATGGTACCCATGCTTTTGGGAAATAGCATGACTCATATTTTTCAGAAGGGTATAGGCCCGCACCTTATTTGTAATCCACAGCTTCATGCATGAAATTGCATGTATGTGTAGAAGTCAACTTAAGGCATTTTCAAACAGAAGAGTTTTAGCAACCTCCTTTTCACAGAAATGCTGTTTCTGTGCCCAAAAGTTAAGATTTGCAGTTCCCAAGAAAGGAGAACTCAAAAAAAAGACTGTTTTTCAAGTTTTTCCCTGTCTGGCAAATCCTCCCCTCCTCACCCCCACTAAGTCTGGGAAGTTTACCTGTAGGTATCTGAATAATCAGAAGAATGAAGCCTACTGCAGGTAACTCAGCTTGAAAGTCCAGATGGAGAAATACTGCTACAAGCCTCTGACTAGGCTCCTCTGGCTGTTTCTGGGTTAGAGTTATTAATTTATGACTTAGGGTCTCAACTTAATGAATTGTTGTGTTATAGTTAAAAGGGTATTTTGCAATGGGCATAACTTACAAATCCCAAAATGTTCCTCTCCTGCCAATAAATATAAACTGCTATGGCACTGCAAACAGTGACAGGAGATGATCAAATTGACTTGCTTTGCCCTTTCCCCCGCAGCTGCATGTGGTATCCATTGAAAAAGTAAACAAAGAAGAGAACGAACAGGTTTGATTGAGTTACCTGGGATGGGAAGGATGTGCCTTTAACCCTATGGCTCAGTGTTGCCCAGCTGCTTTAATTGCAGCCTGTGGAAAAACTCCCTTTGATTTTAATGGGAACTAGCATGACACTGATGCTGTGCAAATCTCATCCTAGATGTAATATGGTGATTGCAAATCATCTAAGATCTGCAAATCTAATATGAGAGAGATTGCACTACGTAAAACAGGCTTTCATGACACATTCACAATACCAAATACAAAGTATCAGTACTATATTTGCAGTCCAGGAGTTTCTGCTAACCTAAGTTATATGACACAAAATCATTATTTAGAAATCACACAGCAATTTGACACGGGTAGGAGGGGGCCCAGTGTCCGCCTAATGATCTCAAACAGCATGAACAAGACTAGATGAATAAGAATCGTTAGCTTAGTATTTACACAGCATTTCTCAAAACACCAAGGAACTCTACCAAGAAAATGAAGAGCACAAACTATAACACAAGGAAAGAGGAAATAATGAGTTTTAAGAAGAAATTTAAATTATTCACAGAAATCTCAGTCCTGCTGCCTGCAGAGAACACCAATTACTACTGTTTTAGATGCACACAGCACACGCGTTCCTGTCCTGAAACAAAACATGACTCCCTAAAATTCTGCCATCTTCCTCAGTTAATACCTTACTCTGTAGCACCTCAGTATGTCTTCAAAATTATGGGCACACTGAATTGCATTGCTGCACAGGAATTCAGCTCTTGAAAGACAGATTTAGCTCGTACAATGATCTTGGTGCTCAGAAAGAAGCAGCATTCAGAAGAAACAAGTCATGTCAACGATTTAAAAAAAAAAAAAAAAAAATCTCTTTTAGCATAGAATATCCCCTAAAAATGAAACAGAGACATCTGAAATCAAGAAGAGGAACAACATTATCTACCTGTTTTGGACTACAGCCTGCAGGTTTATAACACTGGAATGCAAGAAGAATGTTTCCAGCTGTATGCAGGAGCTGTTGAGTCTTAGTGGAAAACTCAAAAAAAAAGCCAGTCCCTGGGCCAGGCTGGCAGGGGACTGTCACAGTGGGGAGAAATGCAATTGCCCCAACTCCATTACAAGCAGCATAGGGACATCCAACCTACCGCACTTCAGCTGCCTGACTGGATCTCTATTTTCAGCTTCTTGATACCCAACCCTTCACAGGTAGAAAGGCAGGTTGTGCTTGGGTCACTTGCCCCAAGACAGCTGCAGTGACACCTAGCAACTAGGTAGTGTAGCTGTCTTATCCTTGAATGCTTCATGGCAGGGGAGATGAATGCATAACCCCTGTGCCATATGTCAGAGGGAACAATGCTAAGAAGAAAGTCTGATAAAGCAATTCAGCCGATGCAGAAGTAAAGGACAGCCTCCCTGCCAGAAAGAAGAGGTACCCAGCGGTGCCTCAGTGCTCCCGCAGCAGGTACGTGGCCCTGAAATTCAAGCCAGAATCTAAGCGAGAAGAGAAAGAAACGAGCAAAACTATGAAAGCTGCCCTCAAGTCAACCCGTTTGCTGGTGCCTCCTAGCAAGGGCTCAGTTAGTAATTGATTTTTTTTGGTTCAGTAAACTGGACTGGAAACCTCTGAAAATGTTGGTATGTGCAAGCGTGTGCAGAAAGATGCTGATCCTAAACAAAACTATTAGTTTTCCACTAAAAATATTTCTCCTCAACGGTTAACGTAAAAAGTAAGAAAACACTGTGCTTCATCCAAAACTTGCTTTGTTTACTTTTTAAATTTAAGAACAAATAAATGAAACCTTAAGCTGAAATAAAAATATTTTGAAACATAATGGCACAACCTTTTGTTTTGAAAATATTCAAACTATGTGGGTTTTTTTTTTTTCCAATTTATGTTTGCATTTCTGTTTCTGACAGTCCAGAAACACCATGTTTTTCAAAAAAATAAACTTCCTAACATGACTCATTTGGTTGTGTTAGTTCAGCTTCCCACTTAATGCAGCATCAAGGACAATGGGCAAGTTCTGGGAGACGTCCCAAAGAGCTTGCAAGCTGAAGGGACACAGTGAGGAGCCCTCCAGGCTCCTTCAAGCCAAGACACCTCCCTGTGCCATAACAGTGGCCACTGCCTAACTCCCAGTCCCTTCACTCGTGCTGCTTGCAATAATGGCATCACTAATGCAATAACAATGGCAAAGGAGATGTAACCCAGCCAGCAGAGAGATGAATTTTAATTTCAGGTAAAGCTTGGAGCATCTAAATAAAGCTGAGTATGTGCTTTGTGTTTGCAGCCTTAACACAACTGCCATTCTGATTTCTCATAAATAGCCTAAGCGCTTTCTTTTTCAGAAATGTATCAAAGACTGTAAAACGAGGTGCTAGAACACTTAACTGCCAGCGCCCAAGCAAACAGTATCATTACAGTGTATATAAAAGTCTCCTGGGGGATAGGTTGGGCATAAAAATTCAGCTGGATCATTAGGAGCCGATGATTTAACTGAGAAAGCAATATAAGTCTCCAAGTTGGCAACAGAAAGACATAAACTGAGTTGGAGGAATTATTTAATGACTAGCAGACCAATAAGGGAGGTATTTCATTGCACTGTAAGATACTCCACATCATAGGAAAACTGCAATTTATTAAATGTGAGTTGTTAGGGTTTTTCTACCCCTGCAGCTAATTCCTGTCACGTCAGTGACATTGGTGCTTTAAAATTCCCAAGACAAACAAGCATGAACAAGAGTCAGAGGAGGCCAATAGCTCTGAGTATTGAGCCTCTCTGGTATCAGACAGAGCAGAAGACTTTGGGGCCTGCATATGTTGTGCATAATTTTGCATGTGTGGAAAGCAACATCCTTGCACTCTACACAGCCTGAGGACATATAGCATAGCAGTCTCAGATACCAGAAGGCTGCATTCAAGTCCCCGGTGTGCCTGGGATGAAAAATTTTGCCTTGACTCATGCAGATCAGAGTCCAATACCTCATTCATCTGCATCCCAGGACATCCGCTCCAAATTTTTGACACGGTTTTCGGCAAAGTTGTACTGCATACGTAACTCAGCAAACTGGGCCCTGGGTTGGTGCCATGCAGACATGCAGCCTGTGCTGTCACACTTCTTCCCCTGGGCTCCAAGAGACAGGAGGTCCCTCCACTTTTCTTCTTCAGCTTCCCCATTCCAATGCACAGAGAAAATTGCCTCTGCTGCAGAGCACTGATGGGAGATGTGCAGGACATGCAGGCTATACCATCACATTTAGTATGTTTAATTAAGACAAAATAAAAAAAGCTAGGTTTTTCTTAAACAGCTGCAAAAATTAGACTCTCAGCCAGCTCCCACTGGCTTTCAAGAAGAATGTAAGCCCAAATGTCACTACAAGCCTTTCAGAATGCCACCCCAGAAGAAAACAGGTATGGATATGATGCACATAAAAAAAAAAACATTTCTTTTTTACTACCTATCCATATATCTAAGACTGGCAGGAGATGGTAGCATTTTTGGATCCTGTCCTTTTTCTCTTTGGCCCAGAGAAGCAAAGCAAAGGACACACACCCAGTGGCAGGAGTTCCTGGGTGCTAAGGCAGTGAGGAACTCCCTTGCTGCTCACACCACAGTATGAAAGAAGCATGCCACAAGAAATGGAATTGTGTTCGGTCATGAGAGCCATGTGGCCCAATTTGGCTACAAAAGAATCACACTGGAGCCCTTGGTTTTGGAGCTCACTAGAGCTCCACAGTGATTTCTTACCGTCAGTGATGCTGTGAGACTTCACCACGGCCCTTCTTGAGCCACGTCATTCTCAACATGTACCTTCCTGACTTACAGCAATGAGAGACACATTGAGATAGTTAAACATCGTCTAGCAGTGTCAGTGGGAAGTTTTAAAAATGGTCAGCATTGGTGCACTGAGTCCTGTTGTTGGTTTGAATTTCAGAATCAGCTTTTCAGTGAGATGAGTGAATGCAAAATGGGAAAATGGCACTCAGGGAGGAAACCTCAGACAGAAGATTGTCAGACTGCAATGAAGCAGAGTGCAGTCGCTTCTGAGCTATGAGATTTTTTTTCCCTGTTTTCATCAGGGAGAATTCTTGGAAGAGAATAAAATGTTCCTAAAAAAATTAATGGGAAAAAGACAAACAATTCTCTCTGCTAAACATGTTTGGTTCATACTCTTTCAGCCATGCAAACATTTAATGAGCTCTGTGAAATCTTCACTTCTGTCACCTAGAGGCTAGCAGATGCAGTCTTGGTAACTGGATTATGGTTTAGATTCCCAAAAATCTCTGTTCAAATGGGAAACGTGTGAGCACTAGAAACACCTATAACGTGCATAAGTATACACAGCACAAAATTCATTATCAAAATACTACCAGCAATAAGCATGTGACAAATCTAGATCTTGGAAGATTGGATAGGAACATCTCTATTGTTCATGAGAGGCATGGCGTTGAGAAGTCTAAGTGGAATGGCTCATTTCTGACATGGTCCTTTACGTTAAATGTGTGTGGTTTGCTATTTGGTCAGTGCTTGCTCTTCCTAGAACTAAACTTTCTGATTTGTGAGCTTAAAACATCTCATCATTAATCACTGTATAGTTTTCATTTTCTGTGGAGGACTGAGATTCTACTTACTGCCGTTAAAAACACAGATGAGCTAAAGCGAGAAAAACTGATGAGCGTTTGATTTTTCAGTAACAATGAAGATCCTGATATGCACCTGTATAACAAAAAATGTCCTTCTGGGATGGGGTTGCAGGATGTTTACAGCTTCAAGGGTGAGCATGCAGCTGTCCATCATTGATTCAGAGGTGCATTCTGCCAGGGAGCCTTCCTGTTTGCTGCAATGGAAATTGTTATTAATCAAAACACATCCAGTTAAAAAAAAAGTTAAGTATTGAAAATTTTTCTTTTTAATACGCTTAAAGGAGGACAAGGGAAAAAACAGTATAGGAAAAAACAATTTCTGTGAAAAATTTAGAGATTAACACTTATGTTCATTCAGAACATTCTAAACTGAAAAAATTACAACAACAAAAAAAGATTGCTTCAATGCATTGGTACGATTTTGTTTACTGAGGTTGAAATGTCTTATACTTAGCAAGAATGACTTATTAATATTTGGAAAAAATAATTGTTTTTCTTCCTTAAAAATCTCAAAACAATTAAAATCTTTTAAAATAAACATTAGTTTTTTTCAAGTACATACAATGAGAGTAAAACTCCATCTTCTGCTGGAAAACATATTTAAGAAGTGAAATGCACTGTTTCTTTTACCCAGTGTTATTTCATCTGTATTTGGAAAATGAAACTGTTACTGCTGCCTCAATAAGGCATGTATTACTATTATCACATATTAGGATTAAGTTAGTATCCCAAAACTCCCAGTCAGGAGCAGGCCATACTGTAGCAGATTGTGTTAAAACACAGAATTGTACATAATTCAAGTAAGGATTTTATGATTATTTACTGCTATTTTTTTTCCTGCACTGCAAGGTCCACAGGTTTCTTCAGTCTGTATAACCAAGAGAAAAAAGTAAATTAACTCAGTACCTAACTGGAATCAAAATATCTCTACTCAGCAGTTGTTTCCTGTGTACCTGGGCTATTACATTATATAGTAATTTCTTCCTAAAACAACATTAAATGGGACTTGCACTCTATCTCTGAAGGATCTAATGGAAATGTCTTCAAAATAATGGGAAATCTCACAACTAAAGGACACATCAAGTTATTAAGATGACACTTCAGGATCACGGGCACCAGTGAAAACAGGTAATGCTTTAGTCCTTCCTTGCCATGGTCTAGCTCTGGTCTTATGGTCTGACATTATCATCAATTAGTGAATGAGCTTGAATGAAAGGAAAAGCACTTTCCCTTCTCTGCCTGCTGGATGCAGTCAATGGGTACCTGGATGTTCCAGATTTTTTCTTTTTTACTTTATAACAAAGGCAAATGCTCTAATTTGGGCTGGATTTCCACAGATGTATATCTACAGATAGATATGGAGGTGCCTTGTATAAAACTACTTCAGCTGCTCCAGACAGAGCACATTACTGCCTGGGCAGGCTGTGGTACGAGAGTGAGCTCCATCATTCCTATGGTACAAAATGCCTGGTGTAATCCCTCTCTAGCTGACCTAAGAAGAGTTAGTTGCAGGACAGAAAATGTTTTGCTGCCTTTCTGCTGCTCTATGCTATATTATTTAGCATAATATACTCGGAAATTTTCAGCTGGCTTTCACCATTCTTTCTCCTTTGGTGTTTGACAGTTTCCTAACAAATATTCCTGCCTCTGTTTGCCCTAGACTTTTCTTGTTTGCCCCTTTTTTTTTTTTTGGGGGGGGTGGGGGAGAGACTGGTATTCTCATTTTCTTTTGCTTTAGAAAAACTGAGCAGAAAAATCAAAACATTATTAGTGTATTCAATTCCTTCAGTGTAGCTATTACAGCTATCAAATATTTGCAATTCTGATAACAAATTGATTGGTTTTGCTGCAAGGAAAGATCAGGCCTTGCTGGAGTGAGATTGTTGTTGTTCCTGCTGCTACATATTGATGTAGCGTTAGTGATTTTTTTTAATGAGGAAAAAAAATGGGCTTGGAGCTTTCCAAGTGACCAGACTGAAAGGAGCACACGCAGAAACATTTTTACTGTGATAGTATCTAGAGATCCCAGTACAAATGACAGTGTCATTATGCCAGAGGTTTGCTAACACAGTGAGAGTGCACTCCAGATCCAAAAAGCCAACAGGCCAAACAGAAGACACAAAAAAGGGAAGAAAAAGAGGTAGACATGCATATGCTGGTGCCACAGTGTGATGGGCCAGAAGCCGGTACACACTGCTGCTCTACAAATAAGGATGGCTGTTTTCAAAGCTACTTCAATGAGCTGGGAGTCTATCTCCTGCTTGCAAGATGACACGAGCTATCATCTCATTGAAAAGCAATACCTTTGGCAGCACAGAAAATGCAAATAATGAGGGCAAAGAGGAGGAACTTCAAGCAGTTTTGTCCTCCTCTCAAAGCTAGCCTAGAGGAAGGAGAGGCCTCTAATGTCAGCAAACAGCCCTCAGGGCAAGACAGTAGCCGATGCTCTCGGCTTCCCCATGTGCACAGGGATTTCCCAGGCCATCTGCAGCACTCAGAGCACTGTTCCTTTGACAGCACAAGGACTTGAGGGACAATCCTTGGAACTGGCTTGCTCAGTGGATTCCTGGACCTATCAGAAAACCTTGGTCGTCCTTTGGCCTTTTAAAACAGACAGCATAAAGCAGCCAGATCAAGGGCAACAGATCCAAGCGGTTAACTGCAAGTGGCAGAGTTGAAGGCATAGCTCTATAGTGCCTATATCTTACAATGGCCAGTGGCTGAATGTCAAATCAAAAGCCACCAAACCATCAGTCTGACTCAATAACAGTGTTGCTCACCTACGTTACGTTATAATGCATGCAGCACATGAACCTGAAATGACAGCACAGACATTTTTCCTTTCTCAAATAATTTTTCCTTTCACCATAATTTTAATCCAGGACAATCACTTTGGAACTGAGGAAAACAAAACGAAACAAAGAAATACCCAATATATCCACAAAAAAAAAAAAAAAACTTAAGTCCCTGTGTGCTGTGTCTAACCTTGCCACGATGCCTGCGTTCCTCTACTGATGACAGATATCTCTGAGCAAATCCAACAGGATACACACCATCCCCATCTTTCTGCCACCTTCCATTACCAAATCACTTTATTCTCAGTCCAAATATTCCTTTCCATACTTGCACCAATCATAATCCATTTGCCCTGCTGGAATTTAAACATGCAATGCTGGCAGAAGTAAGAGAAAAAATAACTCAAGCTGTGTGACAGAAAGCATCATAACCACAACTGATGTGTAAAGATGCCATCTCATGTTCTTCCATTCACATCTACCACAAGTTTCTCATGCTTGTCAAACTTGTTTTGATTAAAACAGCTTTCAGGGCAGTCCCCCTTGCATTTGTAAGTGAATCCTTCAAATACACAAATATCTCACTGATGCAAGTAGTCCAGTTAAGCACTTCTCCTCTGTGGAATTCTCTGTAAGCTCTGAAACAACCAACAGCCATGGTAGAACAGACAAAAAACACAAGACAGCTCTTTTGCAAGCTGTTTTGGGACTAAACAAAGGATCAGATAGATTAATAACCTTTTAGAGAGTTAATGGAAAAACAGAATAGGAAGTGCCCCATCAGGGAAGATTAATTGGGTTATGTCCAGATTATACAGCTGATTACTGGGGAGAAATTAATTGTGCTGACACGTGTACTGGGAACACTCCTCCTGTCCTGGCTTCTACAACCAGATATAGACAACTCTTAACAATATTTCTGCAGGTTCCTACACAGTTGGACCTACAGGTCTGAGTATAAGGTGAGTGCCAGAAAAGAGTTGTTAAAAACAGAAAGAAAATTTAATAATTCAACTTTATGAAATTCTGTTCTGGAGCAGATCATAAAGTAGAAACAATAAGGGCATGGTCCTTGAGAGAACAGAGCTGATCACACCACATGGGAAGTAGGAGACGTGGGACTTCACCTGGAACTACATCCAAGAAAAGACTTTAGCACCATAAAGAAGTACTCAGCACAATTACCTAATTCTGTAACTTAGATGAAAATCAAATTAACTATGTGACTGGGGCCTAGTCCAGGAGATGCCTCGGTTCAGTCACTGCCTACCTCTTCTGCCTGAAACCCTTCCCGGTCAGCTGAAGCTGTGCTGTTACAGACTCCCAGGGTAGTCCCAGCCAGCACAGGGAGGTATATGATTAGGTTAACCATCCCAAGATAACCTGCTCATGCACCAGGATGTCATATAAATAACAAAAAACTGTGTCACCAAGTTATTTCTCTTCAGGCAACCCAGGCACCTTGCTCATGCTTCTCAAATCCATTCCAAATGCCAGGCAGACTTTTAAGGCACTTACATCCCTCATTGGACTTTGTTCCTGATACACACTCTGGACTGATCTTGAAATATGTGGGAAAACTTGTCTCAAATGTGAGCCTAGATATTTGTGTATCCATAAATCAGACTGGAAATTCTGCAACCACCAGATATAGCCTGAACAATGTCACATTCTAATGACTTCTACATTTTCTACTAACACTGGTGCAAGGCATTTCATAAATATGTAAGATACATATAGCCATATGCATGCAGCTTATAAACTACAGAGACAAAGAACAAAAGAGCAAAATGCGTCCTGTACCTAAGATCCAGTTCACCATTCACTGGGCTATTTTTGTCTTCAATATCTTTAAAAATCCCAGCCTCTGTCTCTACCATAAAGTTCACAACTGATCAAAATCAGAGACTTCCAGGTAACCTGTAAGAGCAGCATATAAGAAGAACAATGGAATATAAACAATGACAGGACACGAAAAGCACAAGTCTAAAAAAGGATGGTTTGTTTGAATATATTATTTTTCTCTGTAAAAACTAAAAATGAAATTGAGCATTTGTGCTAAGCAACTGTGCAATCATGAAATTGTTATCCTAACAAAAAATATCCAAACAAAACCAAAAATATCCTAAAAAAAGGGCAGCTAAATGGCAGAAATTTAAGCTGACTAGAGAAGAATATATTGCACCACTTGTGATGTTTTAGAGGGAGCAATTAGCTTTCAGATTGGCTGAAAGCTTATTCTCCTGGAGGCTGAGAAAACACACGTAGCAAGTTATCCCCCAAAACGCAGCATTCACAAGTTTATACAGTAGCTTAACTGGAATGGGTAAATGGTAGGAAATTGCAATGAGCTAGGGGAGAAAAGGCTTGTTTGGTACATAGAAATTCTGAGCACCCTCAAACTTGCAACCCAGAGCATGTCATTGATGCAGACATACCAATCATGTAAGCAGCAACAAAACAATCTGTGGAGATCTTGGGAAGGAAATCTGAAAACACCAGGGCTGGGGTTTTTTTTCAGTTTTCTTAAGCCTTCAGGTTACTGACAAAATTTAATTAATTAAATTAGATTAGGTGTTACAGATAATTTGGAGAATACAATCATATTATTCTGTCACAAGCATGGGTTCTTATCGGTGGCCAGAGGACTCACAGTGAAGGAATCTTGCTTTGCTGGAGTCACACAGGGGCTGCAAAGGGCCAACAGAGACCATGTTTCAGACTTCAGCAGACCAGAGCAGAAGACAGACCCAGCACCATCTCCAGTGCAAGTCTCTCATCCCACCACTGAATCTGCTAGTGTAACTTCAACTGGTCCAAAACCATGGCTGCTGATTCTCTGGAAAATGGTTTTTCCTCAAAATATTGTTTCAATTTCATTAACTCAATGCCTAAAATTCAAAAAAAATTTGAGCAAAGTAGCAGCTCCCTAGGATCTTGCAATTGATTAGCAAAATAGATTTTCCTGTTCCCACTAATTCCAGTCACAAATCAAACACCGGGACTTTCCACTGAGTAGCTAAAAGAATATCAGATAGGGAGGAAGGCGTTCACAAATTCTTCCTGATATTGATTATTGTCCAGACAAGGATTCTTTGCCAAACATCCAAGAACCTCAATTAATTGCTTTTGATTCACCAACGTTTCAGTAACTGCCAGACACTTTAATCTTAAGAAATCAACACTTTGCCATAAAACTTCATTTTGCTGGGGAGATTCTGTATCCCCAGAATCATAGAGATTTTTGTTAGAAAATGTTATGAAATGGCTCTTCAATGCTGATCAAAGAAAATCTATCGATGGATATCTCTTACTGAGACCACTAACAGAAATACTATCAAAATCCACTCCAACAGCTTCAGCCACAGCAGAGAGACCAAGAGCTAAATAACCAGCCCACAAGCTTCCCCGTCTTTCTTTCACAGATTGCTGCGTAGTACAGCAGTTGCGTTGTCCGCACTTGCACAATCCACCTTGTCTCTGTTGTTTGTACAAAAGCAGGGCTTGAGTCTGCAGGATTGTTGTTCTACAGTTTCCTCTGGGAAGGGAAAATCGTTTGACAATGCTGTAAGTTAATGGTTGTGAGCTGTGTATTAATTTTCTGTTTGCCATCTACACTCCACTCAATTAAAAAAATGACTGACCTTGATAATTAAAATAAGTTGTTGAGGGTAACACGGGTCAAGCGGTGGTCTCAAACAGTCAGCCTTGGCAAGATGTGCTTCATATGTACATTAGGACTAAAGGGGTAGAAAAATTAATGACGTGAAAGCCCAAGTTGTGCCTTTTAAGCACCATTCCAAAATAGCACAGTGACATGCCTCAGAGATGTAGTGATTAGATTATCACTAGAGAATATGGTATTAGTTTAGGGAGTTTTGCAGACATTATTATTTCTTTTATGACAGCAGTCAAAGAGCCCAAATCATCCACTGTGAGATTTGAGATGGTGATTATACAGAGAGAAGGAAGAAGAAAATTCCCCCCCCGCCCCCCCCAAGGAGTTTACATTCTAAATGATACTCAGGTACACTAATTATTAGGTTGCCTGACATTTAATCAATCGCTGAACAATTTAAATGCTTGACAGAAATGAAATATCTGTCTTTGATTTATGTATGAGCAGGTTTCTAGCAGCAAAAACTTAAACCCCTATAAACCAATTATTATTCCCATTACCTCATCCTGAGTGACTCTCTGGGATGATAAAGCCCATCTTATTTGGGCTTATTGCTGAGAAATAGACTTCTAAGGCATAAAGTTCTCCAGATGGATGCTTTTGGGGAATTAGTTGAATAAGAGAGATTTAATCCACCCAAAAGTCAGTATACTTAAATACATGATGAACATAAAAAACTCATTGCTAATCCAAAGTGACAGGTACTAATAGGGTACTTAGTGGATTAATAGCTAGCATGCTATGTTGCTAGGACCATGCTGTTTATTTCAATCGTGTGCTTGAACGGATGCAGAAAATAAACTCAGTCCCTTAGGCACATTTAATTCAAGTGGACAAAAATCCATGATTGTACATCTAAGCAGGCAATTGAACCTGTAAGTTTATCTTTAAGATGCCATATTCCTTCAAGCTCTTGAGAAAAAAGTCATAAACTAATTTTAGAAGAACTTTCAAATGGCTACATGTGGGGGTTTTGCTGGTTTTCATTGCACTACCTTTTGGCAAAGTGAATTTTTCAGCTTTATAGCACTGTCTCCCCAGGTCTTAATTAATACCATGCACAGGTGGCATGCAGGATAACCACAGTAAATCACACAAAAGGTTATGAGTCTCTGAAGAACTGTTATTAAAGATAGTCACATCATAAAACAATAGGCTAGAAGGATGAAACTGTCACACATTACCCATTTCAGTTGGGGCTTTTCCTGTCTGCAATCTTTCCTTCTACAGAAGGAATCAAATGTATTTAGCCAGAGGCCCAACCCACTGAAAAAAATGGGAAGACAGACAAAAATGCGTGAAAAGACTCTGTCTCACTAATGCGTTCTGTGACTTGAGGTGCTGCAAACAGCTTACTTGATGAACAGATGATAACCTTCATACTCCTAGCGTATTTTTGCAATTGCTGTTTTGAGGAAGGTAGCATCAGGCTCCTAACAGCTAGTCTCTGAAATCCCCCGACTGTGTGGCACCAGAAGTTGCAAGGGCCTGGGGAGTAAAAAGTAGAAGGCAAAGTTACTCTCTGTGATTAACAAATAACCACCCTTCTTTTTATCTGATTGTGCATTAGGCAGGGTTCCAAACCTAACCTTCATGACTTAGGTTGCATGTTTTTCTATGGTCACACACTACAGAAAATATTCAGGGTGGTAATTTGTTCAAAACCGACAATCTGCTCACTGCTAGCACTGTAATGTGACAGACTCCTCCAGAAAGGCAGACTGAGCCAGATATTGTGAGATCTTCCATATTTAAAGGCCTAATTCAGGTTTCTCATGTTGTTGGAAGAAGGATCGATAGAAGGATGCTCAGCATATCTCACTGTGCTCTTGGAAAGCTTCAACGATCAGGCTCTTTCAGCTGCCCTGCTCCCTGGCAGGCTGCTCTGACCAGCTCTACAAGTCCTTGGGAAAAAAGGCAACAAATAACTTCACTTTAATTTTTTCTAATTAATTTCAGATTTTCTGTTCTCAAAGGATATTTTCCATTCTGCTAAGAAACTTTGTCCTTGAAATCAAACTAACAGACTTTCCATGCAGCGGGAATTCCTGTTTCAGCACACTCTAAGCAGTACTAATGCAGTTACACCAAAGGATGTATAGAAGACTGAAACAAAGAAATGGCAATGATGATAATAATAGTAACGATGACCAACAAACTCTGCCCTCAAAAGCTATCATTGTAAGCAGAAGTAACATTCATAGCAACACACCAAAAATCATTTACCTCAGTTTTCTGTATCCAGCAGGGGCGAGCAGAAGATACACAGGAGGGAACTAGCAAGAGCACAAGCATACAGTGGTCCTTTTACCATTTACCTTTCCACGTTCTAGCAATCAGCTGACTATGGACTTCCTGAGCCAGAGGCTGTACCTATGTCTAAAAGTGCTCAAGAGATTTTTCTATCATGAGTTTGTTTAATCATTCAAAGTGTTTTACTTTGCACTGAAGAAACTGAACTGCAAGAAGCAAAGGCCACATCTACATTTGGATTGCTTCTACTTCTATGTTTCTGTACTTATGGTAGCGACTTGTGCAATCATTGTATGCTGCCAACGGTACCTTTCTAAATCATAGAATCATTTAGGTTGGAAAGGACCTTTACAATCATCGAGTCCAAATATGCTGAGGTGGAGCTCGCGAAGTCTTCTGGACTGACGCAATTTGATATAGCTACATGAGATGCTTCCTAAATATAGACAAGGTATATTTGATTAGCCAAGGGTCATGATGGAAATTTACAGTAGATTAAGGAATTAAACATTTTTTTCTTAAGTACTAGTATGCTGCATTAACTGCCAAACCATGTCTCCGTTTCACCCATAATTGAAAAGTGAGGTACAGCACCATAAACAAAAACAGCAGAACATGATCACGCTGTCATGAAAAGCAGCATGAAGATGAAAACGTCTTGACTTCTGTTGACAGAAGTAAATCAACAGCAAGCAAATGAGGAAGCAAGGAACCATTAAGGAGCCAGGTATGCTGCTTTCCTGGGCTTGAATTCCTTTGGACAGTTTTTTGGTTGTTTTTAAACTAGACACTGCAAACACTGAGGAAAACTCTGAATATCTGCTAACTTCATAATATGGAAGCAAACAATTCTCTTTCTTTACATTGAGAAAACTGAGAACTTAAGTAAATGGGCAGAAAAGGTTTTAAGACAGTGTCATCAGAGTTCAGGTATGAGCAAGAGGAAAGAAAGCTTACTTCCTAGGTGAGAAACAAAAGGAATTTCTCACTATACAGAGGCATAGTGATGTAAAGGTATTATAAAACACATCTGAGTTTTCTGTCAGCAGATGTTAGTGTACCAGAAAACAAAAGCAAAGCTATTCAGGAAAGCTTTTTTATGAGCTGGCCATACAGCTGATAGAAAGTAGCAGAAATTGCTAGTAAAAGGAAAAATAAACTGCCAAAAACCTCAGAGACAGAAAAGATCTTTGTGAGGGAAAACTGTCTATGATTTCATATTTTTCAGCAGTTATCATATTTTAATCATCATTCCAGAAGAAAACCAAATTTCAGCAATTTGCATACTAAGGTTTTGGAGCAGAAACAAACACACACATACTGCTAAGCAGGGTTTAGCAGAACTGCACCCAGGTATTTATAATCAAAGGACTCAGGACTCTGGAAGCAAAGTCTACCACTTCAAGTACTAGATGCAAAATCCCATCTCTACAATAGATTTCAATCTCCCTGTGCCGCAAGTGTTTCTCTCTACAATGAAGGCAGTGATCATCTAACCCAGTGCTCAGTGTCTAAAAGCTGAGTGGTTGAAAGGCACCTTTCCTTGACTTGAAAGCTAAATAAGGCTGTTTTTTCAAGAAGTTTTGCATTTTCATCAGTAAAACAAGAGCCCCCAAAACAAAACATAGTTTGTTTACGGAATGTATTAACTGGAAGTTTCCAGGTTAAAAAAACCTATAAAAAATTCCAACCATGCACTTGAAAATTTGTAATTTTCTGCTGCCCCATGTTCTGGTGCAAACCACAGTACTAATCAAATACAAAAACCTGATTTTGTAATTTCTGGTTAATAAACAAAACCGTTATATTCTAGCAAAAGTTTTCAGAGAAAATCCTCTACAGTGCTACTTAGGAATCCATTTCTTCTCGTTATCCAGAGACTAGGTGACAGTTCTTACAATATTCCTGAAGCACATATTGCAGTGATCAGTGAGTAAAAATACATTTTGGAAGTTGCTGATTGGTCACATCACAGAAAGTCTGCACCCACCCAGCTGGGGTTTCACCAGGTGCAGGCAGGCAGACAGCATGGGGTGCGCAGAGGCCCAGGACAGTCCAACAAATAGAAAGGTTTAGATAAAACAAGAATGTGCTGCTTGTTTTTCTGATACATAAAACGAGGGCAAGTTTTGCCAAAACTAAGGCAGTCTGTTTCTTGAATCACACCTTCTAGAGCCCAAAATGTGAAAAGTCTTGCTCCACTGCCAATCCACCTACAGGCATTCATCACAAAAGGTTTGGAAGGAAAAAAGTCTGCAGTTTGAACAGGCATCTATTTTTGCAGATCTAATCTTACTGCAGCTGTTTTGCAAGACTTTTCCTACTTTTTACCCTTGCTCCCTAAACGATCTCATAAAACAAGAGAGATTCCTTTGCCTGCCTCACTGATACACCGTCGTTTATTTATACAAACATGTAAGAAACAAACACACCCCCTTTGCTAGAAGATCAAACTCATCCTCTCCCTCCCAAAAAGCTGTTTGGTGAAGTGACACAGCATCAGCTGTACCGTCACACCATCTCAGAAAGGAAATGGGCAGGTACAGCTGCTCCTCAATGATAATCTACTGGCACAAAGATTACACTCCAATTAGTAAGAGCCGAATAGGTTTCTAAAGAAACTTTGCCCAAACTGTCAATTAAACGCAGCCTGAGTTTATTATGATTTTCACAAAACTAGGGCAAATTGGTTTCATTTGCTTTGTTCATTCTCACAGTCCTTTTTCTGGTTTGAGTTCTAGCCAGGGATGAGAAACAAAAGCAGCAAAAAATGCCATAAAGGGGCAAAACGCTCTTCTTGCTGAATTTATAATACACAAGTGTTCATTATCTCAGACACTCTCATTCGCTGAATGAAGAGTCTCTACAAGGCCATACCAACCTACTCCCCAATTCTCATTTCATTTAGGGAAAGCTCTGGGATACAGCACCAAACTATGGCTCCAAGGCTCCCTCTAAGAGGTTTTAAATGCAGGGACAAGGAAGAAAATTGTTCTAGTACTTCCTGATTGCTTTTTAAAGCAATTTAAGAGTATTAAATAGTATCTATTACTGATTCCCACAGAGAAGAGGAAAGCACTGGAGCTACAGCCCTACTTTCCCCTCTTTTGGTAAGGGAGCAGCTGTTGCAAGAGTGATTAGGTATCCCTCACCCTAAGGGGGTTAGGCAATGCTAATACCTCTCCTATGTAAAAAGAGAGGAGCAACAGTCTGCTTAGAAAGCTGGGAGACCCAACGTATCTTCACATTTCAAGGCTGTAGGGATCATGAACTCACGAGATCTGCCACCTTGAGTAACATCATGGATTCCACTCACTGAACCCATAACTTATTAGTGAACCAAGAAATATATTATTGCAAAAAAACCCTGACCTTGATTTGAGATGTTTTTTCAATGAAGAATCTTTTATCATCCTTCCATAAGTCCTTCTGTTGCTGAACACCCTCACTCCTCAAACTTGCTCCCTTTACCTAACCTGGCTTTCTGTAACATGAACTCCTAGTCTCTCCCTGGGTACTGGCAGACCTGTGCCTTGGCAGAGTTTTCGTGTCTCATCTCCACAGTACAATTACAGTCAGCAGTGCTTTCAGGGGCACCAACTAGCCATGACTGCAGCTCTGACAGATGAACATGATACTGTTCTCTTCTGCTCTGTCTAGAAAAGCTGGTAATGGACCAGAAACTGGATTGATGCAAAACATGCTGAATTCCAGCATATGGAAATTGCAAACATTAATTAGATCACAATAGCTTAAACGTTCCTTTTACCAGACTGTAAATTTGTTTATCATTTGATTTATTACAGACAATTTGTTGAGGAAAAATTCAATTGCTCAGTGTTCAATGAACCTTGGATGGTCAATTGTGATTATCTTCTATTTCCCTTCATTGTTGACTGTTATACTGTGTTTGAATTGTCTTCAAAATTAAATATCTCTAATAAAATATTTGGGTTTAAAAAAAAAAAAAAAAGAAAAAAACACCTAAAAAAACAAACTCAGGTTCTTATGAGTGACTGTAAAACCTAAAAAAACAAACTCAGGTTCTTATGAGTGACTGTAAAACAGCCTGGAAATCACAGCTGCGTGAATCCCATGATGGGGCCTGAAGCTTAAGAATCATAAGGCACATGTTCGGGGATCTAGCTCCCCATCAGAACATACACATGACAGGATATAAGAAACTTGTTAATGTTCATATTCTGATGCTAAATTCATCTACCCCCTTTACTGAAAACTGGAAGGAGTTGTAGGATCTCTGGATGTTTTCTTTAATGGGATCCACTTGTTTAACTGTTTGCAGTGAAACCTAGGAGCACTTGTTTCCTGGTTTAGAGGTTTTATGTGTGGAAGAAATGAAAAAAATTCCTTCCCAAAAGGAAAAAAATGGTGATATCATCATTCTGTGTATGTGGTAAATGATTAGTGTCATGAATACATCTCTTAAACATATTTCCTGTGCTTGAGTCCTGAATTGGTCAGGATTTGTCAAGAACTGAAACATATTTATAGATCTCTGATGAGTTCTACATTCATCCTCAGAAAATCAGAAATGTCCCACTGGCTGAAAAACAGGATTTTTTTGTTTGTTTCATGAAACATTTTACATTCCTAACACCAACCTTACGCAGGCTCTCCGAAAGTCAAACAGCAACACTGTGAATTTAAACAGTCCTTGAAGTGATTATTACTTTTTTTTCTAATTGCCATTCCACAGCTGGAAATCTTACCAAGGTCACCTTGGTTAACTTATACATGTGACTGACAAGAAAAACAGAAATAGCTAACTACAATAACTCAGAAAAACGGAGTAATGAGTAACAGCTCAATCTACTTGAGACACTTAACAGAACCACAGGCTTCAGGATCTCAGTAGGCAGAAAAACAATATAGTCTGAAGGGAGAGACTCAACACAATAGAAACTGTCAGGTGATACCAGCTTCATTACAGAAACTGCTAATTTGGATGCAACAGTGTCAATAAGAATTATACTGATGAAAATATCCTCCAAAACATCAGTCAGTAACGCCAGTAAGATTTGTATACAATTTTCTAAGCTGACTTAATGTTTGTAGTTTGATTCATTCCAAAGTTCTACATCGTCTTTCTAATGATTCCCTACTGTAAGAGTATGCCATACAGAGAGAAAAGCAGAAAAAAAAATACAATGCGGAGACTAACTGAACTTTTTTTTTTTTTTTCCTGCACTGTGACTGCATTTCCTTGGAGTACTGGCAACAAGGTGCTTGCAAGCACAAAAGAGATGTGAACATACTACAGAAAATTAACACGTTATACCTGCACAGAAAAATAGCTGATTTTTTCTTATATTTTAAACTATATACAAAACAACACTGTTCATTAAAAAGCAATTCCTTAAAAGTTGAAGGCTTGAAGGGCACAGAGAGCAAAAATTATGTGCTCTCTTAGCACAGCTGTTGAGTGGCAGATCTGGAACTGCCTAACATGCATGCAGTAACTCAGCATTTGTTTTTCAGAGAAGAAACCTACAATCTGGGCTCTGGACAGCCCTGGATCTCACAATAGGATTGTTTTAGACACTCAGGACGCACATGGTTTTCCCCTTAAGCACCCCCTGAAGTCAGTGCAAGTCTTTGCTCTTAATTCAAAAGGACAGTGGATAAGGCTGTGGGGCACATCTATTCGTAAACAGTAATAGGACTTTGGCAGCAAGAATAGAACTTGAAAGTTCTTTTTTGATGGATAAAAGCATTTTAGGCATTTGATAGTACAAACACTACCCCATAGTTTTATACTATATCTCACTTTCCACTAGGATTACCATGTGATGATTATTATGAGGAAAATAAAGTCCCATCACTGAAACGGAATGGTTTCCAAGTGGCTGTTAAGATGAATCTTCCACTGACAAGAGAATCAGGAAAAAGGTGAATCATTTCTTGGAACTTACATACTATGGATCAGACAGGAACATATCAAAAAATACACGTATCATTGCTGTGAAGAATCCTTTGCTGTGTGCCATGGTTTGAAAAAGAGCTAGTTTCATCCTGATCTAACTTCTTGCTTCTCCATTCAGGTTCATCACTGACTTGAGCAAAAGTCAAGGTAGGGCCAGGCCTATCTTTGAATTAAGAGCAAAGACTTCCCTGTGCGGGAAGTCCTACTACTCCAGCACAAGCGTGCCTTGCTCAGAACACATATATTCAGTTTGCTTATCTTATTTGTTCATCTTATTCTCTGCTGTTTTGATGCTTATTGCTCTCTGGGGACACCCAATATACTTCCAAGAGAAAACAAGTTTCTGCAAGAAGGGCAGTGGCAGCTCTGGGTTTCGAGGTCCCTGACAAAGAATTTAAACCTACCTGAATCATGTGTCCGGTGAATTTTGTAACAAATTCAGTGAAACTGTTCATGTTCATTCCTGCTGAAATATGGGTCTCATTTAAGAAGGGGATCAGACTGATCCTTGGATCATCAAGGTTGCTTAGAAGAAGCCTCCCTTGCACTTCTCACTGCAAATCAAGGTTTGATTCCCCTCCCTCCCCCATTTTTTTGTCTCCCTCTCAACGTTACTTACAATCAAAACTCCATTACTTTGGTCTCATTCAAAAAATCAGAGGGAAGAAGAAAGGGAATGGGAAGCTGAACTCTTTGGCAAGACTGAACACATTTCTAACCCCAATTTCTCAACAGTAGCTGACAGCAAAGAACACGTATTCAGTGACATTTGGAAAATAACAGGATTCAACTTCACAAACCAACCAGCTTTGCAGCCTACCATTTAAAGCCTGTTGAAGCCAGTGGGATCTAGTTGGATTACTGGAAGAAGTTCAAACCTCACATGAGATTAGGTTTTCTTATTTTGCAGTTCCATAAACACATAGGCAGAGACTTCTCTGATCCATGGAGCAGGCATGGCCTATAAAGGGGTGTCAGTCTCTTCTGCCAGGTAACAAGCGATAGGATAAGAGGAAATGGCCTCAAGTTGCACCAGGGCAGGTTTAGATTGGATATTAGGAAAATTTCTTCACCGACAGGGTTATCAAGCATTGGAACAGGCTGCCCAGGGAAGTGATTGAGTCTGCATCCCTGGAGGTATTTAAAAGACATGTAGACGTGACACTTAGGGACATGGTTTAGTGGTGGACTTGGCAGTGTTAGGTTTACAGTTGGACTCGATGATTTTAAGGGTCTTTTCCAACCTAAATGATTCTATGATTCTGTGACAAGAGAATGAGCCAACTGACAGCCTTTTTGTGCTTATTTCTATGAGCTCTTTCACGGCTCAGACACCGTCCTGCAGGAGCTCTGCTAGTCAAAGGCAGTTTTCACAGATGGGGAGCACCCTGAGCACGACACGGAACATCACACTGTCCATAGGCACGACCAACACATCACCTCAAGATGACTTCTCCCTGTGAAGCTCAGCTCCAGCCTCCTGAGGCTTACTGGGAGGTGCTTGCATCCAGGATTTAGCACTGTCTCTGCTCTGGAAGCTAGGACTCAGTGGCAGTATCTATGTCACTAAAGGGAGGAAAGAGAGCCCTAGCATAGACACACGACCATCTAAATGGTGCAGCTATTGGAATGGTTTAGGCATGGATTTGGCCAGGCCAGTTAGGACTGTCCCAAATACTATTAGGACATAACTAGGGGATTACCAGGACCTGTTCCCATTGGGTAGATTGGATGAGGCCATCAAATCTGCAGAGAGGAGGATTTAGCAAACTGGTTGCAAACTGAGTCATGCCACTCTACCCTTATGGCTAGAGATTACACCCTGGTCTGGTTTATTTAATAGCAGGGACAGCAAATTGGCATAGTCAGCTGTTGCAAGTTTTAGCCCCTAGGCTCCAGGTCTGAGCAAAAGCCCCTGCAATATGCCTGAAGTCAGCCCTGCTGCAGCTGCTCCTCACAATCTGCACTGATAACAGCCCTTGCTGGTGCCAGGCTGGACCTAGCTACCCACAAACATTGCCACATAACTGGGGTTTGTGTCATTTCCCTATGGTCTGCTACAGGCCGAGAAGACTGCACTCCCCCAGCCCAGACACTCAACTTCCTCATGCGCTGGTTCTTCGTGCAGATTCGGGCAGCAATCTGGGGGAAGCTGTGTCCTGCCCTCACTGTCATAGGATAGGGAGTAGCCAGCTGCAGCCCAGGTGCTTCCCAGCCCTGGCAGTGCCAAAGTCTCAGGCATTTCCTAAGGCAACTGGGAGGTCCACGAACCACATTGAGACATTTCGCTGCCTCTGCCCACAGCCCTGAACCCTTCAATCTCAGCTCTGCAGCCAGCTCTAACTCATCTCTTCACCTTGCAAGCACAACACTCTCAAACAGCACACTCTGCCGCAGGAATAGCAGGGCCCAGGATCATTTCTGACCCACGTTCATTTTTCTTCAGGGAGATGCTGGAGCATAAACATCATTCAACAAGAGCAGCCTTTTCTTTCCTTTCCACAAAGAGGCATTTAGCTAGGTTTGGCAGAAGGAGGTAAGCCTCCGGGAAGACATTATCCTGAGAGCAAACACTGGTGACTGGCTTTGTGTGTATGAATGTGTGTTTGGCAGGCTCTAGATGCTAAATAAATATGGGTTATTAATAAAGCGCGAGCTGGAGATGGAAAATAAGATTGAATGCTTCATCTTCCCAGAGCTGTTTCAGGATCTTAGGGGGGAAATAAAGAACAAAGACAATGGAAAATGGAGAGCCATAGGGGAAGGACTGGGGGGAAGGGAAGCCAATAAAGAGGAAAATAGCAGGAAGGAGGAGGCAGTAAATTTGGTTGGCTGTAAAAGAGGCTCAAGCAAACAAAGGGTAACAAAACAGCACTGGTATAAACAAAACGCCAACCACTTCTTGCCCCACCGAGATTCAAACCAAGATGTAAAAACACACTACCTTGGCCAAGAACACTTGCGAGAGACTGAGAAGGAACAAGAGACAAGCAAATAATCTGAAAGGGAAAAAAGAAAAGGCAAGAAAACCAGGCACAACATGTGCCCAGAGAAGGAGTCCCCATACCACAGAGGGGCTTTAAAATGCTGCAGGACTCTACAGAAATGACGGAGGGTCCCAGAGGGGCTCTGCTCCTGCCTTCACCCCACTGACGTCCTAGCCAGCACAGCCATGGATTTCACCTGCTCTTCTGTGCCCCAGGTCAAAGCCTGTGCTTGACAGCCTCGTGCCAGCAGATTTTCCTTTCACCTTGCCATTTTCGTAACCTTTTCCAAGTCACATACTACACATACCTTGGAACCACATTTTTGTATCCTCCCTTCTATGAACTAACCACACGCATTACTTCTGTGTCAGCGCTATACTGTCATACATTGACACTACGATAACCTAACTTTGCAAATGTCTTATTAAAGCATTTAGTACTACAACAATCTTTAAACTTAAACTACATGTATTATAGCCTAACAAGTCTTTACATTTTTATACTTCCCAATTAACAGAGGGGCTACTTTTCTGGATCAAATGGCAAACTGCTACATCTATCTTTACATACGTAAAATTCATTTATTTTTACCAAGCAACGCGGCACCTCATTAATTAGGTCTCTTGGGCCTAGTTCTCTTCTACTTGCGCTACAATAGTCCTAAAGCTGTCACACAATTAATAAAGGCTACGGCTTAGAGTTACTGTCATATTTTTGACCATGGCTATAGAGTGCTTCAAATTTGGCTGCCTGGACTTAATGGTCCCAGGAAGCAGTCTAATTTTCAGAGACAGCATCCACAACTCCACTGGTTTTAACGGCAGGCTTGCAGACATAAGAGATTCAGAATTGGGATAATTTACATTCCTTTTATGTAGGAGTGGAGCCCCTTAGCTCTCAGGGCTCCTGAAGCCTAACCTGCAGCTATTTCTTTAACTCTCTCTGACACACACCACCAAACAAAAACTTTTTTGAAAAGCACACCCTCCTTCGGTTTTGACTTACCTCATCCAGGCTTTCATCTATCACCTTTGTTCTCCAAGATGAGATAGAGACTGAAACTGTCTTTCAGGACAATGGCATCAGAAAAAGGCCACATTGTAAAACAAACTTATTAGTTCCATACATTCTTTTCGACACATGACTCAACGCATACATTACATAGGTGGGCTTACTGCCTCATTTTGCAGAAATCCAGCTGCGCTGCTCAGCATGCCTATGTGCAGATAAAGCACATGCACACAGCTGCTTCAGCAAAGCACAGTGGTCCGACGGTCCATGAAAAATTGATGTGCACATTCGCACAGAGGCCAGGACATGTGGGAGGCATTGTTCTTGCTTCACAAACCCAGGTCAGCTATGTATGAGAAAGATGCAGCAAACCTATGTCAGCCATCAGAAAACACACTGTTCACTGGCACTGAGCAAAGACTTACGGGATAAAAACCAAAAAGGCAGGACAGCTGAAAACCTTCCTACTGCCTGCCTTACTCTGGAGCACTATTACCAGCAGCAGCTTATTGAAAAACAGTTCACACTCCAACAAGTGCTGTTCAGGCAGAGATAGCATACCATTCCTTCGCCTTCCCCCTAACAGCAGGAATACATGATACCCCTGTAATGACAATGCAAAATGTTCAGTATGAGGCATCTTAGGTGGCGCTCAGCCTTAGATCTCATTTTAGCACTCATTTCTACCCCCATTACTGATATTTTCTTCTATTCAGGTACTGGACCTTTACATGAAAACACTTTGATTAAACTTCGCAAGCACTTTATGATACAGCATGTACTTCATGGGCCTTCAGACAGTTCTTAACTGAAAACATATGAATGGGTGCTTATGGTAGGGTTATACAAGTGGAGAAAAATGAGCTGATTTTACAGAATTATGTGACTTTATACATCTTTTCATAAGCATGCCAAATGAAATAAAATATACTGATAAGGCAAGCACTCATTATCCCCTGCGAGCTAATTAAATGGAGGTCATTTCTATCTTCAACTAGTTGTGTATACTATGTATTACTCAGAAATCAGTCTTATGCAACAGCTCTGTTTTGAAGGTGACATCAAAAGCCTGAAATCAAGGCACTGCTACACGCAGTGTAAAGACAACACTGACAATTCCATTTTATTATTCAAAGAAAGAATTTCCAAGAAAAATGCCACTGGAGACTAAAACACTATTAGAGATGTCTAGCACACAAAAAGCTCAACCCAGTGGATGCTAAACAAGGGGCTCTGCAAAAATAACTGTTAGCTGCAGAGCTGGTTTCAATCTTTCAGGCAAAACATCTGAAATACCTTTTCCACAAAAAACAAAACTCTTGTTGACAAAGGACCTCTTCTGCAAATTTTACACTCACTTCTTTCCTTTGTCCTGCAAAAAGACAATTTCTCTCTTCAGCAAAAGAAGGACAAGGGAAAAGTAGCTCCAAGCCCATGAAACCTCAAAAAAAAATCCTCTCTTCTCAATTAACAATCAGTGTAATTCAGCATCAGTATATATAAGCATTTTTGAGCCCCTCTACTAAACAGCACAAAGGATTTCAGCTAGTATTTGTGTAACAGCTTTCCTTTCCTTTGAGTCTCCTTCTCCCTAAGGTCATCTGCATTTCCTAAGGGGAGAAGCAAGCAATCATTGCAGCTTACAGAGCCACATCAGCAGCCCACTCGCTCACCCTGCTCCCACACGTGGTTTTCCTTAGTGTCCCCCTCTTGTTTTCTAAGGCAACATGGAGAGGACCATGTCTCCTGGTTTTCCCTGCATCTGCCATTTTGCTCTCCAGGAAGGGAAAGCAAGGGCTGTTATGTCTCCTCCTCCACCCAGCACAGGCAGCAGAGGTGCCACAGCACTCTGGGACAACAAGGGTGAGGGTGGAGTGCTCTAACCCACCGCACTGCTGGGCTACATGCTTTCCTGAACCAACCTCAGAGCAAACACATCAAGTGAAGGGCCTAATCCAGGTAGGCAGTCACTCCTGCTGGCAGGATAAACCCTGTTGCAACAAAGGGATTATTCACATGAGTATAGACTACTCCAGTGACAAAGAGCTTGCAAGATAAAGGTTGCAAAGGGAAGAACTGTGTGAGACTGCCGTGCACACCACATGCAGCCATTCTCAATTACTGTCACACCTGAGGACATGCTGCTACCATCACCAAAATCTGTTTTCACTTCAGGCGTCTGATGTTACACTCTCTGCCTGCCAAATATTCCCTGCAGCCTAGGGATGGGAGAGATACTTTCTTCTCCTTTCTTTTTTTTTTTTTTTTTTTTTTTTTTTAGTTAATCTGGTTACTGGCAAAGGCACGCATATCACACAGAGTGACATGCAAGGAAAAAATTAAGAAGATTGCTGATGAATCCCTTGAGACACCCTTCTTCCAGGTATTCAACCCTGCTCTTCTAGCCCAAATTTCAGAAACCTTGGAGCGGATGCTGCTGCAGCAGAGAGCAAACCTTCAGATGATTCATGGCTGGGGATTTCTAGCTTGTCACCATATTGCTCAGAGGAGCTTATAAGCTTGCTGAAGGCAATAAATAGCTTCCTAAACCCAGCTCATTCATATAGTTTATACTTTGATTTCATGAAACGGTAGAATCTATAGCCAACAGAACCCAAACAGAACAAAATTTTCACTGCACTTTAACAAAAGTCTTTTTGCTGCTGGAATTGAAAATGCATACCAAAAGGTGATAAAGCTTGGTAGTTGCTCAAAAGGGTTCCCTGTCTTTGATGGGGTAGGAGTTGTTTCTCAGATCCATGCTATCTAACACGCTGTGGCCTAACACTGTTCTTACCCTGCAGTGTTGTTTCTTCATAACATGTCCTGACATTAAAAATCTCTACCTAGGCTGGTCAAGGATGCATGGCTAGACAGAGAAAAGCTTGTGACAGACTCATGGAAGGGGCATCATGCATAGCACAGAAGCCCCAACCCAGCTAAACTTTAAGTCCAGAATCCCCAAAGCACCCCTATCACTATCCACAGGGATGACTCATGCAAGCAATACACAGGAGACCAGGAATCAAGGGCACTAGCAGAAATTCAGTCACACTGAGCGATGCCCTTGACTGACAGCAGACCCTGTGAGAAGTGTCCTTTGAAAACCAAAAAGCCCCTAGCCCCTGCCCCAAATAGCCATCAAGTACATTGCTTTGCATGCCTCAGGAATCTGATCCAAAGTAATTGGGGAAGCAAGCAAACCAACTGCATTTGGAAAGTAGTATTATTTCAGCCTCCTTGGGGAAAAATCTATTTATCCCTGAAGTACAGATCTCAGTAGATAACTGCAAGTGCAGCTGTTTCTGTTTATTCCTCCCCACTCCTACAGCCTCTTCAAGCATCTGGCTCCTCTCTATTGATGGGAATATTCATGTTATGAAACATATCTCACAAAACCAGGGCCGGACATGAGAGGCAGAGGAACAGCAGCACCTCAAAAACCTAATTCCTGGAAAGAAGAGCACAGGCTGTATATAGGCTCTGCATGAAGCTGTATCTCAGAGTGAAGAACATCTTGGGAATACAAAGACCATCTGTTCAAACCCAGTCAGAAGTTAGAGCAGACACAAAGGCCAGGCTTTCCTACCAGCACTGGAAAAACTCAGTCTGTGCTCAGGACTCTTTCAAATGCAAAAGATTAGCTAAAACATCATAACAACATTGTTCTTCTCCCCACCTTCAACCAGCTAACAGATCTGAATTCTTTCACCCTCAGTCTTCTCTGTACTAAAATGATGGCCTGCCTTCCCTGTGGATACTGCTACTCTTAAGCAGTCTCTGGGCCCATAACAGACATCCCACGACCACAGCCTCCCTCTACATGCTCTCCTCTGCTGCACCGCATCAGCTGGACTGGTGGGTTACAGGCTCCCAGCCTTCCTTGCCCTGGGCCACAAAAGCCAAAGACTTGTCAGGGCTTAGCCCTCTGAACTCCCAAACACACCAATGCAGTTCGCTTAAGTTTATATCTGGGTGCCACCTACCCTTCTGTTCCGACTGAGGAATCAGCTGCTCTAAACCTCTGCTCGGGCTTGTGACAGCAAACATCTGACAGAAACAGTACATTGGATCCCTGCCATAGCAGTTTCCTGTAAGAATGGTCACCAAAAAGGTGGGATGCAAAGTTATACCAAATGACCTCTGAGACACAGTGCCTGTGCACTATTGTCAGGAGGATGGTACTGCTGCTTACTGGGCCAGAAAATACACATCATGTGACAAAGACTCAGCAGAAGAATCTGCCAAATATACCCACTCTCAGAGCAACAACACTAGTACTTTGTACAAGGGATTACGTAAGTTGAAAGGAGTGCATTAACTGCACGCGCTTCCTATCTCAGTCTTTGAGCTTATATCTGTGTTATCTGATTAAGTGACTGTTAAATAACCCAAGCTGACAATATAGGCTCAGGAAAAATCTTTATCTTGATCTGGAAGTGTTGAAGTAATCTCAGAATATGAATTTCAACAATGAAGGGCATATGCCCAATACAAACCTATTATTCAAGGCATAAACAGATCCCTGCCCTAAATCAGGCTTACTTACATCTGATAAATACCAGGGAAAAATGCTTCAGAGGAAGACGCACCAAACTCGTTCTTGCGTATTGCCTCTTGTTAGCAGTTCTTAAAGCAGTTAACAAAACACAGTCCAGTCCATGTTACTAATGAGGGAAAAACCAAAGTATAAGAAAAAGGAAATGGTTTGTAAGCAGGAGAAGAAATTAGATCTTCTGAACCACCCACAGTCAGTTGCTTTCTTCATCTAGGGAGAGCATGTCTCTAAATATCATGTCGTCTTCTAACACGAGCAGGGGGAGGAGAGATCCCCAAACTCTCTTTAAGAACACGAAAAATATCTTCAGAATATAAGTCAAAATATTCTTATTACCCATACAAGTGCAATCCCTTTTGAAAGAGCATGAAATTATAAAACAGTATTAAAATATTAATGGGACACTAATCCAGTAAACAGTTTCATTAGGTGAAAACAGCATTCATGGAAAAAAAAAATATTTCTCCTTATTGCTGCATCATGAAAGGAACTTGAAGAACAGTTGAGCAACTCACTTTGGAAACATTTGCTCCATACCTAGCTCTAAGTCTCCGCCTGCGAAGACAGGGGGAAGCATTTGTTCTGTTTGTGAAATCAGAGTGAGGCTTTTATCCACACATTTTGGCAATGGTCTCTGGTTGTATAATGATTTCCATATGTTTATCACATCTAAACAAGAGCAAAACAGTACGGTACCAACTGGTTCTGTTTATGATTTTTATTATGATTTAGCCATGACATTTGTTTTTTGGAGAGGATGTTTGTCAGGGGCAACCAAATGCTTTTCAAAGTACCTTTCACTGTTTGACACTGAAATCAAAGACCCTGCCAGTAGGAAAGGGAAAAATCTGAATTCTTTAAGAAAGGAACAAGGTCAGAACAGCATGAAAAGAATGCTGGATAATATAGATGGAACTGGCAGTAACACCAAGGTTTAAAGTTGTCTGACATGTCTCATTATAAGACCTTGTTTTCAATTACTTACAGCTTTGCCAAATTAACTGGTTTGCCAGCAATTGCCTTTGCTAGGTGTCTACTTCAGGCTGGGGTTTTTTGTTTTGTTTTTTGGGGGTGGGGCTTCAGAAAAAAAAAGTTCTATTGTTTCTGAAAATTGGAAACAGATTTTACTACAGAAAACACATTTGTTTCCCCCTTTTAAAAATATATAAGCAAATCAGATTTGAACAACTTTCTCTCTGAGCAGCAATAATGTTGTAGAACTGGGCCTCACAATTTTGCAGTGGTAGTTTTGAAGACACAAAGTTTTCATTAACGTCACAGGAAAAAAAAATAATCCTGTGATGCTATATATTTAGTTGAGTCCTAGGAAATCAGCAACTGTACTGCAGCATCTTGTGAAACAGAGGAGCTAGCAGTGGGATTAACTTGTGTGAAAGCTGAAACCAGGACTGGCTATAGCAAGGCACTGGGACTAAGCACCTGAAGAGAGGAAGAGATGAGGTTTGCAAAGACTAATGCTTGATGAGAAGCTCCAGGAAAACCAATACAATCAGCTGTAAAGGGAAGACTCAAAAGAGCAGAAAAATGGGTGAACAGAACAAGCTTAGGGTAATGAGGAGAAAGCAAGAGACCAGCAGGGAAGACTGCTATGAAAAAATGCACCAGCTTGAAAGAATGATTGAGGTAAAACTGGCTATGAGGATCCCAACATATCTCCTGAACCAGGAACTGACTGCTTTTCCAGACTCTCCTCATTCCTCAGCTATGACAGCCAAAGATCTGTGCTATTCATCTGTCACGCGATGTCTGGGTGACACTGCGCTGTGGAATTTCAGTATTTTGTAGTGCTACAAATGATCATAATAAACAAAGCTGAGGAAATGACACACAAACACACTTTTGACTTACGCACTCAAAATCTAAGCAGTGCAACTTTAAGCTTGTCCACGTAACCTTGATATGGCCCTTTTGTGACACTGCCTCTGCTGTGCAAGGCCCTGTTAGAGCTATTTTCTGTTCTGCAGGACTTCTGGGAGCAGCACTGGCAATGTGTGCCACCATGGCAAACACTGAGGACTTCAGTCAACCCATAAGCTAGGCTTTAGGAAGCAACAGGAGCTTTAAGGACTACAGGTCAATGACACCACAATAGCTCAGGCCCAGAAAGACACTTTTTTCAAATTAACCCAAAACACATTCTTTCCCTTTGATTTTTCCCTAAAGAAATTATCACCTAAAAGGAAGCTTTCCCCAGTGAACATATTTCTCAGCAAAAGGCAACTTTGATTCTTAGCACTAATAAACATGTACTTATGACTGTCCAGACCTTGCAGAACTGAGTCTAAAAGTAAAAGTAGATTCAGGAGCAAAGAAGTGTTTCTGCACTATGCAGCTTAGATCTGGCCAGTGACAACAGAGGATATGCTCTGGGAACACGGCTGTGTCAAAACTAGAATTACTGTCAAGCAAGGAAAAGAAAAATAAAAACCAGGCATAGGACAAGAAGGATTGCCTCAGTTACTGCAGACAACGTTGGCATTGCCACTTCACCCAGGAGAGTCCTCAAAATATATTCTTTATATAAATCCATATGACACGGGCTAGCGAACATAGCCCCCCCCCACCCTATAATAAACTTGAGATGCCCAACAAAACAGATCAACATCCACAGAAACTATAAAACACTTTTTTTTGCAGAAAGCTGGTGAAACTAAACATATCATCTATTTCCTAGGGCTGGGCAACAGCAGTAGACTTCTGACATGAAAATGCCCCGTTGATTCTCTAATCATCTCAGGCTGACAGAGGCTTCAAGGAGCACTTAAAGGGCTGAATCAGGCAGACTGTGAGGAGAAGTTCAAAGCACTGCCATGTTTTCTTCAGCTCCCACCCAGCTGGGATGGCCATAGCAACAAGAGGCACTTTCCCCAGCCTGAGCACACCTAGATGTGGAAGTAAGTAGCAGCAATCAGACACAGCTGCAAATGAACTCCCTACCTATGCTCTGCTCTGTTAACATCATGAGCAAAAATATCTGGAAAGGATTAGAAGTGTTTGCAAAACGTTTTACATCTATTGGCATGCTTCTCCTGCAGCAGCCCTTGAGCTACAGGAGGAAATAAACATACAACCAAAATCCTGTTCATCAGTTCCCACAGACTCTCTGAGAAAGCATTTTTCCTGTTTGAAAGAGGAAGATCATGTTGTCACAGGAAACACAATACACATATTTTCTGTTTTAAAGGGCAGCACACACTCCTAAAGACAGTTCTCAGCACTGCACATAAAGAAACAGGCTGAATCTAGCATTGCTGGTGCTGGGAACTATGCAAACATTTAGGGTGTTTCATTTCTATCAAGCAAAAATACTTAATTATGGCAGCAGAGGTAATGAAGAAAAGAAAGCCCATTATCAGAAGGCTGAAATTTACTCAACTGGGGTCCACACCTGCACTGGAAAATTTCCAGAGATCTGCAAATTGAGAAAGCTGAAAAATCAAGTCAAGAAAAAAACACCTGTATAGAAAAAAAAAATAATAAAATTGGAGACAAGTCTTTCCAAAAGTTATTCACATAACTGAGAGAGCAGCCCTGTTCCAGTAGATTGACCAGCCAAATGTATCCGGGTGACAGAAGGGAGAAGTGCTTTGCTGAAGGTAAGAGCACCAGCCAGTGGCAGATGTGTGACCATATCTATCCTGGGGCTTTTGGTTCCCAAGTCAGCGATGCTTCCATTAAACCATATCCAGAGAAGAGGACTATAGTAAAAGTGTGGCTGTTTGTATATTCTAATGGAAAAGGTCTCACATGTTATACATGCTTGTAATGTACACATATACAAGTCTGTTATATGGGGGTTTACTCAGGCCTCAGCAAACCAATGCAATTATCGGTAAAGATGCAGCTGAGAATCAAGTTTTCCTGCAAACCCTATACCACCACACTAAAAGGAAGTCATGCACCATGTGGGATGGAGCCAGCCCCCTCTGGAAGCCTTGCTGCAGGATAAACGGCCTCTCTAAATCCTCCTGTGTCTTCCCATTGGCTTTCTAAGCATCACAGTGTACCAGTGCTAAACAATGCATCTAGTCATATCTAGATTGCAGATATATAATTAAACCCTGGCAGGGCAGATGGCAGAGATGACTCCACTGCCTCTCTTGCTGAAAGGTTTCCCACAGGGGATATGGATCACTACAAGTTCACACACTAGTACTTCTATTCGAGGAGCAAGAAACCAAATAACCAACTCCGTGTGGTGAGGTTATTAAAGTTCTTGCTCGAAGGCTTAAGTCATAAGAGACTATGAGAAGATGTATGTAAGCGCAGGTTATTCCATAGCTGCGTCCTGCAAAAGGACAGACACCTTCCCTTGATGTATCTGGTGATGGCCATTTTCACAGCCAACAACCCAGACCAGACAGGCCTCAGGCCTCATTTGCTCCACTCATATCTATGACAGGTGCTATTTTTATCTTTACTCTTTTGTTTTCTCTACGCCATTCACTGATATTCTTTGGCTAAGCATATAAAACTGGCTTTATGTAACAAGAAGTGAACATACCTGTAAGAGCAGCTGATCAAGAAACCAGCTTAAATCCTTCCTGGTCATTGCTCCAAAGAGAAAGAACCTTCTAAGATCATCTCTGAAGCTAGCATCTTGCTTTGCTTGGTTCCGACTTCAGGGAGCTTCCTCAGGAGGCTACTGTCTTCACAAGAGTGCTGGACACAAAACACGCTTTATGTCTGGGGGCTCGGAGATACCCAGAATGTCCTGAAAGGCAAAAGTGTCAGCCTATGAGCTGGACCACAAATCTCTGCCATATCATTTAGCAAGACCCAGAAATCCTGTTTAATGTCTGTAAAGAATTTTTTTCTGGACTCTTCAATTCATGGTCAATGAAACAATGAGTAGAACATGAACCTCTGGCCTCATCTCACCATAGAACTCTTGCAGTGTGCAGAAACAGTAATATTCAACATCCCATGAAATAAGAACGGTATCCAGAAAACTGTAGGACAAACTTTTATAATCACTAACATTTAATTCATTTTCTTCCAGAAATCATCTTCTGAGGAGAAAATTTGCAGCTGTTTTTATGTGGAATGAATTACTCATACCCTCTAAGACAATAAAATCCATCACTACATTGCTCAGATTCCTGTTGATTCAGAAGGTTCCATCTGAACATCAGGAAACACTTTTTCACTGTGAAGGTGACTGAGCACTGCCAGATGATGCCCAGAGAGGTTGTGGTGTCTCCAGCCTTGGAGTTATTCAAAAGCCAACTGGACACCGTCCAGAACTAGCTCTAGGTGGCCCTGCTTGGGCAGCGGGGGTTGGACCACATGACCTCCAGAGGTCCTTTCTGACCTCAATCATTATGTGATCCCACTAGAATACTTACTTTCACATTTATTTTCCGCAAAGGAGAATTAACCTCAGTAATTCCACCCACTAGCACACAAAAATACTGCTAAGTTCTACCAAAATAACAAGAGAACACACAACTACGTTACAAAATCAAACAAAATCACATGTTGACAGCTGATGCCCTCAATGCAGGTTCTTTCATTTCATTTCATTTCATTTCATTTCATTTCATTTCATTTCAGGGCTCAGTAGTTGCATGCTAAAAATAAAAAGCAAATGAGAGACCTAGTTGCCACATCCCACCTGCTGATAAAAGATGCTCTGAGGGAGTGTAGGGCCAGTGGCAAAACCCTGGCCAGCCAAGAGACATGCACAGGGGATCTGCTGAACTGAACCTCTACTAAAGCATGGTCTTCTCTATAAAGTCAAGCAGAAATTAAATTTTGACTTTCATTATATCTGATATTTTTACACCCTGATTTTAGGCTATTTAATTCCCAATGAGGTGCAATTATTCCCAGTTCTAATAATAAAAATAAGTGGAGAAAACAAGCAAGATATGAACAGGTGAAGTCTGGGAACAATCATGGTCACAGGTATACCATGTTTAAGTAAGAACCAAAACAGCTGAACCAAAGCAGCATGACTAAAGATGGATGGAAGGTCTTCAGTGGGAGCCATGTCCTGTTTCACAATGCATTCCTATATATATCAATGCACATGATGAAAATTTCATTGTGGAAGAACTCTGACACAGAGAGAGAAAAAAAGCAAGAAATAATGAGACTCAACTGTTCCCCCCATTCAGAATTTTCCTCCCCAAGCAAACTCCAGTGGGAAGAACTTGAAGAAACCCTTTGCCAGCTAGAGAGGAAGCCTAGCTCTGCTAAACGCCCCTCACCCCAAGCCTACAAACTCTTTTTCTGCATTTCCCCAAGCTCTCAGGATTGCAGTCTCCACTACTTTGACAACTGTCTAACAACATGAAGTCTCACTGTTCAAGGTTAGATATTCTGCTACTCGGTTAGTTAGCTACTCTCTCTAAGTCCCTCCTGTAAAGAACCCATAAAGACCACAAAGACAAGCTTCTCCTGGAGGCATTTCAGAGCAATTCAGAGTCTATCCCAAGGTGCGTTGGAATGTCCCTGTAAAAATCTCAACTGAGTATAACTTAGGAAGATTAGTTTTTCTAGGCTGAAAGTAGTGTCATTTTAAGCTAAATATAGCCTAACTAGCCTCTGTGGGCTCTACCACCCCCCCCTTTCATATTTAAGGTTATAAATAGCTTTGACTTATAGAAGAAAATGCAGCATTTTATAAAGACATGCAGTTAGGCACCTAGCTAATTTAGTTTAAATTAATAGAAAAATTAGCAAAAAAGCAGTAAAGGCTTTCAACTTTGTAAGAGTTCATTTTAAGAAATGAACAAAATAGACCAGTGAAGTCAACTGGATTGACAAGCACAAGGATTGAAATGTGAAGGAATTCATCTTCGTTAAGATGCCTCTCATGTAAGGCAGAAAATCTGTAAGACTAGGGTGCAGACTTGAGCAGATTTAAGCGTATTAAAAGTAAGTAGTGAGCCTACAAAAAGAGGAAAAGGGACTGACAGGCAAAGTGTGGGGCTTATGTGAATATTACCAAGACTCAAGTCATGCTAGATCTTGAACAGATATTGAAAAATTAGTAAAAATATATCAAGCTGTAGAAAGCAAAACACAGGGGGAAAAGTGCTTTTGTCCAGAGAAGACTGAGTCAAGATGAAACATCTCTCCCCAAACTAAACAAACAGCGGCCTAGTTTTCAGTAAGAACAGTGATACTGACTAAAGAAAAGACGATGGTGAGGACAGAAACTATAGGGAAATCTCTTACCATTAAACCTGGGAAGCTTTTCAACGGTAGGAGTAATGGGAACAAGAAACAACACTGCTTTCTAAAAGAGCTAAAAGTATCTGGGAGCAAGCTGCTGTGACATCTTTCCTTATAGCAGTAGAAATCTAGACTCCAAGGCCCAGAAAGTTACCTTCAGTCCCTCTTTCCTAAATTTCTTTATCTACTGTTTTCCTCAGTCAGGTGCATAAATGCTTATCTAATTAATGCAGAATGGCACCTTTAAAAATAAATTTCCTTTGCCCTTTTCTTCTCTTTTTAGGCTGCAGAAACATCTTCCCATAGAACACACACTGCATATCGTTTGAGACCTCAGAAAATCACTAACAGAGCAGAAAAGATAGGAGCTTTACTGCAGATGACAATTATTAGTACAGGAGGGCCAACAATCACAATACAACTATAGAAGGTTGCCTTACTATATTACAGCATGAAATAAGAGGAATTGTGCTTTAGCCATTTAACTACAGCATTCATCTTTCTTTACGAAGCTGAAGCACCATGAAAAGAGGGTGCATAATCTTTATCCATGGGCTGCAAACAAGGGCTACAGGTCTGATTCAGCCATCCAAGGCAGGTTTTGGATTTTTCTAAACAGAACTTCGGTGCCTAGCAACAGAGACCGGCACCTCTCGAGATAGGATCTTACAATAGGATGAACTGGTCCATCTTTAACATCTAAGTATGCTTAAAAATCTGGCCCTCCAACTAAATGCAGCAAAGGAACAGCACACATCCTTATTTAAAATTAAGCACATGATTTACTTAATGGAAGTGAAGGTGCTGGAAGAGGTTAAGACACGGACTTCAGCAGTCTGAGTGTTGTGACCCCTTAGCTGCAAATACAGATGGCAGATGCCTACCTCTGTGTACAGTCAGAACCAAGTATGCTCAGTGCATCTGAAAACTCTCAAGTCCCTACTACAAGGTTACTGCACAGGTCAAGCCCAGCTTTATTAATGAACAGAAAATCTGCAAATTTTCCATGAATCTTTAAACATCAGGCTTTAAAGCCCTGTGCTTGTTATCACTTTGTTATATCCATAAAATAACCACAATTAGGCAACACAGTCATGGAGAGTTCAATAGTACCGTTCCAGGTAAAAAGAAATACACGGATTTGATGGCAGGAGTAAAGCCTGAATCACTGGTACTTGAGAACTACTGCTGCATCATTACAAGGAGGGGGAAAACAAGGACCTTTCATTTTCTAGTAGGTGATGAGGATGGACCTCAAACCCCAGAAATTTATTGGGAACTGGGAGAAACTGCATTCACTTCTGTGTATCCTGGAAAGGTCAGAGGCTCTGGCAGGGACTCGTGGTGCTGCTGAGGTCCCCTCTGATGTGATGCTTTCTTTGACTGTACTTTAGACAGGATTTATTTAGACATTGGTTGACAATGGCAAGGGGACGATCATCTGGGCCTGCTTTGTTTTACACAGGTGTCGTGGTTTAACCCCAGCCAGCAACTAAGCACTACACAGCCGCTTGCTCACTCCCCTCACCCCAGTGGGATGGGGGAGAGAATTGGAAGGGTGAAAGTCAGAAAACTCGTGGGTTGAGATAAGAACGGTTTAATAATTGAAGTAAAATGAAATAGAATAGTAGTGATAGTAATAATAATACAATAATAATATACAAAGCAAGTGATACACTATACAATTGCTCACCACCCGCCGACCGATGCCCAGCAAGTCCCCGAGAAGCGATCGCTGCCCCCCAGCCAACTCCCCCAGTTTATATACTGAGCATGATGTCATATGGTATGGAGTAGTCCTTTGGTCAGTCTGGGTCAGCTGTCCTGGCTGTGCCCCCTCCCAGCTTCTTGTGCACTGGGCAGAGCATGGGAAGCTGAAAAGTCCTTGACCAGTGTAAGCACTACCTAGCAACAACTAAAACATCATTATTCTCATCCTAAATCCAAAACACAGCACTATACCAGCTACTAGGAAGGAAAATCAACTCTATCCCAGCTGAAATCAGGACAACAGAGGAACAGTATGGTCTCCCATGGAGATTTTTGAGGGGCTTTTCTATATTATTCCTTATTCTTATACTTCCAAAATATCCTGACTCAAATGTGCCAGGCTCTTAAATTAAGTCCTTTAAGGAGATTATGGAGACAGGAACTACACTCAGACCCTTGCCCTCTTTCAGAAACCTAATTAAATGGATGAAACCCTCCTTCCCTCTCATCTGCAATGGCAATAGCAGGGAATTTTAGACTATTAGTTCAACATTTCAAAACCTTTTAAAACTTTTTCCTTTTTTTTAAAAGCAGGTACTTATTTATTATCACAAAATCATGGATAACTGTAAAACATCACTGCATTTTTCTACCATGGTTGAAGAGAGGTATTTTTTAATAAAAATATGCATTTAAAAAATCTCCCAGTTTTAATATCCAGAAAAATTGACATTAAGGGAAGAAAGCTGAAAAAGTCTATTTCTGTCAGAGCATGAAAAGAGTGTTAAGGTTTCCCTCCTTAACACTGGTGCACATGAAAATAAAACCAACAAGAGAAGCTTTCCTGACCAATTTGGACTATATTCTATGAATGCCATTATTTTCTTTTATGAAAACAGGTTACTTTTCTCCCCACTGTTTGGAGGACTTGCATAGAGGATGTATTATTAAATTGTTTTATGAACAATATTCAGCATTTTTAGGGCTTCTGCTAAGAAATAGACCAAGACTTAACATTCCATAGAGACTCCTCTACTTTGAAACTATCCATGGTTTTTAGTTTCATAGAATTAATGTTCCTTCATTTTAAGCCACTTACTAATACGAAAGGTGATTTGCGAAATTAGGTAGCCCATTAAAAGGACTGTTTTTTCTTATCTATCCCAGGATATCAAGACTAAATTCACAGTCAAATGTTCTTTCCTTTGTATTTTGGTAAAAGACTCTATTTAGACTCATGGATGGTTCTGGAAGAACTATGTAGTAGCAGTTCAGTTTGATGCTACTTTTTGTGTTAATGTTCTGCTTTCCTACACAAACTTATAAAAATAATTTTGATACACATTGAAAAAAACTTTCAGCAGAGCACAGAATAGAAGATCACTTCAGTTTTACACGAACAAAGACAATTATACAAAAATAAATTCCGGGGATTTTCCAGTTCAGTGAAAAATAAGTATTTTCCATAAAACATTCCTTTTGTTACTTGCAGTTCTCATCAGTGTGGAGTATCTGAGTGACAGGGAAAATACTGCAGACATCCCAGGGCGCCAGAGAAACAAATCAATAGTCCCATCCCCAGCCAACATAATACCCCCGTGCCTCAGGTAGCAGTACTGAATTCTCCAAATTAGGACAGAGCTGCAATTTCCTGTAAGAGGTTCATGGGCTTAAAGCACCAGGGCTCTACACAGCATTTCTGAAGCAGAACACTATCAGGGTGAAAGACACGGTATTTCAACTCTCGGTTTCTTCCCAGCCAGGACATATCTTTGCATAATGATTTCTGATTTTCTGCTTTATAGATGAAATTGTGAACAGTACCTTAGCACACATGAAAAAACTGTACTTTTCCAGTAAATCATTTGGCCTTCAGTTACTCATTTTCTTCATATAAGTTGAGATTTTAGTCTTACAAGTGCCCATTAATTTTTAGGTTTACAGAACATCTTTCATATGAGCAAACTGAGAGGTGATTTTAAAACCCTGACTGTATTCTGAACCTTGCTTGCCCTAAGGTCTGTTGTCCCTGAAGGGGCTTTTAACTCTTTGGCATCTGGCTTTGCCACAAATTACTAGGTTCCTGTATACTGCCTTATAAACTGACCAAACCAGGCACAAGAAAGAGCACTTGCTGACTCATAATGACTAATTCTTACACTTGGTTATTTACAAGCAAATTCTTCACTGAAGATTTAAGCAGATTGGTGGTTGAGTCTATTAATTGCAATAAGGTGTATTATAGAAATTTCAACAAAATTTAGTAAATAGGTTTGCACCTAATATTCATCTCCTTTGTTGTTTTATAAAACTTGACAACACACACAAATGATTTGGGAAAGAAAATTCCGTTTTCAGGAATTACTTCAAATCACCTTTCAAGGTAAATTTAAGCACAACAATGTGAGTAAATATCTAACAAGTTTTTTTTCAAAGGTGAAAAGAGTCAAAATACAGAAAAGTTTGCAAGCCTAAGACCAATGTTTAGGCATCCCTGAAATGCTCAAAAAACATTGTTCAGCTTCCACATTTCTCTACAGAAAACTGTTCAAAGTTCTTCAGTGTCATTTTCCACCCAAACTGGCAGACTATCAAGAAAAGTCCCAGAAAGGTCTTTCCTACTCCAGCATTATCCAATGCCATTGCTGACAGCCTGGACAATAAGATACAAAATACTCTTCTGAAGTTCCACATAATTCCACAGAAAATCATTATCAGTAACATAAGGTGACTCCCAACTAGCTGTAAATAAGTCAAAATACAGGAACTGTCACAAATAAGGCAAACGCTACAGCAGATGTAAAGAGAGACTACCTGAACAGGTGGAGTGCTCCTAGTCTCAACAGCAGCAAGGCCACAGCAGAAATACTCAGCACAGTTTAGCATTTTAGAAAGGGTATGGGCAAAGCAGGAGAAGGCCAGAGGACAACAAAAATTAACTATGAAACAGGTAAGGAAAGACTGGATGGCTGGATACAAACTGTAAGGCCACTGCTAAAAGGTTGTTAAATACACAAAAGGTTGCTGCAAAGGGAACAATCAATTCACCGCATCCATGGGAGAAAGGTCAAGAAACCACTGCATAGATGCATCAAGCCCTAGGGAAAATACATCAACAAGTGAATTAAAACTACTTAATAGCCAGACTTGCAACTTAGGGAGTTTAGAAGGATGAGTTAGGTGTACATATGTGCATGATAACAGAAAGAGTACTTAAGGGACTAAAAAAAAAAAGAGAAAGCATGCGTGGAAGAGAGACTCAAAGGCCTGTTGAGCCAGTAGTGCAAGGAGGCAGGCAAATTGGGCCCAGACTCCTGTTCTGTAAGTTTTACTGTACAGAAAAAGAAGCACAGCTTAAACAAGAAAGTTTTCATGATATTGTGTAAGTGAATCCACTCAAAAAAAAAAAAAACAAACCACAAAAAATGCATGAAACACTTCTTTTACATGGTGCCGTCCCTACACTAATACAAATGAGATCAGCAGTCCTACTGAGCATCTCTCATTATACAAAGGGTTTCCGAGTTGTGACCGCAGGCTCAGTTTGTTCTGTTAATATTTAAACTTTGATAGCATTAAACTGCAGGATTATTTTAAGTTTTAATTAATTTTTTTTTTCTCCATTATGTTAAGGTCTTCCTGGTTAGATTCTGCTGTTGATCAGTAATTTTCCTGAACACCTGTACTGTAAATAAAGTAGTAAATTATCCATTAAACACATCTGACATTGTTATTTTCCATCTTTGACGAATGTTTCATTTTTTGCTAATGCAATCTGGCTAGGATGAGGAAATGAAGGCATGAGTTGCAATCTATGGTCCCTGCTGTCAGGCTTGACAGAGGAAGCCTGATTCATGACAGTGAACTCTTTGTTATCACTTGGTAAATTCAAACCAAAGGGCCTGCCTGGGTAAGATGATGAAAGCATTCAACTGCCAAACACATATGGAACCAGTGCAATGCAGACAAAAAAACGTGGATGCAGAAGCATATATTTGGGCTTTTCGTGATGAAAATACTGCCCTGTATCTGTTAAGAGAAGTGGGACATTAGACTGTGCTGAAGTAATCAAGATACAGCCTCAAATGGGAATACACCACTTTCTGAAATATGCACAGAGAGAAACCAGCATTTATTTTGGAGAATATAGTTTAAACATCTAGATATTAGTTTTGTCAGCCAAAGCCCTGAGACAGCCAAACCACTAAGTATATGAAACCTGAGTTAAAATTCAATAGCTCATGCGCAGTGACCATAGTTCTTTTCCTTTCCACCCCCACATTCCCACCAGAGGCGACATTCCCACCACAGGTAACAAACACAAGCCTTGCTTGTCCCAGTGGCCTGAGATGCTTAAGCATGTGCTTTTAAACCATCCAGTATCATACGTTAAGGAGGAACGTAAAGAGGACAAGGAGCCCTGATGAACATTTGTGAAAGGTTGCAGGCTTATGTAGATCCTGGTAAAGATCAGAATCTCCCATCTGTTTTTCCCTCTTAGAAATATAACCATCCTCCTCATTTCTCTGCCTACAAACATACAAAGGATTCCTTGGAGAGACTTACACACTTTCCATATATACAAAGCTATACTTCCTTGCTTCTTGGTATCACAGGAATAAATGCAGGGCTTGTTCCAGGATTACTGTTTCCTTCTGCATCTGTGCTTTGCGTCAGCTTACTAGCCAGGGACCAAATGTCTGCATCTGAGCATGCAGTGACTCTATTTCCCAGTTCAGACAGCACCTGCTTAGTTAACCTCATCTCCTTCACACTTCATTCTGCTAATGAGCACCCAGGCCTTTCCAAGGAGTGCAGCATTTTAAAATATTAGTACACAAATGAATAATACTGGCATACACAAAACATTTTGCAGAACATAGGGCATAAATTCTGGCAAGCTAATAAACATATACTGTAATTTTAGCTAGATGACATATGGGCGTTTCAGACTCTAGTTTTCAGCGATGGTAGTGCTATACACAGTGATATGATTGATGTAATATTTCCCAGACACCGAGAAATCCAGGAAGACTAAGGAGTAATTCAAGCAATGCTCTGAATCACGGTCAGGACAGACATAGGGATCGTTCTTTCATTATATAGAACCTCCTCCCTAAATAAAAGGTTTCCAAGCTTAGCCTGCTGAGAGACGCACAAAAGTGCATCCAGGCAGATGTCACTAATGTGGTATTTGCCAGATACAGGAAACAAAAAATATCAGGGAGTTCAGGCCATCCATAGCTTCTCTTGCTGGAGAGATGTAAACCACAGTGACAGGGTGTGGTAGGGCCATCGGAGACAACTTACTCATGGCACAGGTCCTCGTGCTTGACAATACACGTAGCTTCTTCCACCCCTGGTGTGAACATCTCTCCTCGTCCACCAAACTCTTTGCATTAGGGTAGAATTTGGCAAAAGTACCAGTTAGGATAATTCAGATTTCAGATCAAAGTATTTTTCACAAAAGTGTTATTTGTAAGTGTTCAAAACCTCTAAAAAATAAGGTTTGCTTATTTAGAAAGTATGACTAAGTCATTAGGATCCAAATTGGAGCCCTGAGAGATGTTATTCAGAGCCTATCAAAGTTTCTAGAAAGGTTGCTGTAGGCCTGCTCTGGGCTGCTTTCTGTTCAGTACCTTATTTAAATCCTCAGAATCACTCCTTTGAAGACTAGAAGGGCAGCAAGCTTCCTTCACTGACCATTATAAGGTAATCAGACTACCTAAGTATGGTCCCCCAGCTTTCAAACCTTGGCATTCTTTCTCACTTGGTGATGAGAAAAAGAATATAGTGAAAACTCAGGAGCTCCATGTGACATCCAATGTGATAACCTAAAGATAATTTTTAATTTCTTTGCTTGCTCTTAAAATGTGTCTATCAGCGAATGAAGACCTACAGTTACAATCCAGATACATTCTCTTTAGTAGCATCAGATTGTACCCAGTGAGAAATATATTAAAAAAACAATGTTTTTTTCTTCCAGCTGTTACTTTTTCCTTACGCAAAAGCATGCCTGGAGAAACAGTCCAAATCACTGCATCATTGTATAGGGGTGCTACTTTTATTAAGAGATTTCTCAGAAGTCTGGTAGCATTTATTGTTTAAGGGTCATTCCTTTACGTACAACAGGTATTAATTGCCTGCTTCAACTTCATCATGTTCAGAAAAATCACAGCTGGGTAAGCCCTCAGCTGCTAAAGCTCTTCTAGAACAAGATGTTAATTACTTGACTTTGTTGAGGGGTGAAAGCTTAATTATTATGGATTTGTAACCCCCTGTTTGGCACTTTGGAACAGAATTTGTAGTATTTCTTTCAGTCATCAGGGAGTCAGGCTGCATTATACACAAGAGAGTAGTATAGTACAAAGGCGTAATCCTAGTTACATCATATTGTAAGGCATACAGAAGCAGAAAAGCAATGCAGAAATATTCGGAGTGCTCTTCAGGATTCCTTTCCTCCCTCTCACAATAAATCCATATAAAATCTGGATACACATTTTGGATTACACTCTCCATAGATGTAAATCAGCTTGTTTTCACTGTCTTTTAAAGGAGTTGTACCAACTTACATCCACTCCATGTCTGAGCCAAATTAGAGTATCAAATGCTGTCTGTATTTGCCCACTGTACGATGTTCTCCCTTCACCTATCTAATCATCCTCTAAGCAAAAAGACCAGGAAACTACCTTGTTCCAAAAATAACTCCTTTACTTCTCTTACAGTAATCTCTTAACAGTTCCACTAGCGGTCAAGCAGAAGTTACCTGTTATTAGCCAGTGGGCCTCAACAGAAGGTTGTTTTATGCGATCATTCCATATATAAATCGTCTCTGGATGAAGCCATGGTAACTGGATTTACTAAAATATTTATGTTGTCTTCTTTGCGTTTAGTACAAAACTCACCTTTAAACATGAGGTGATTAGAGTTATAAGGAAAAAAAAAGCACAGCAGATATAATCATAGAATCGTTAAGGTTGGAAAAGACCCTTAAGATCATCGAGTCCAACCGTTAACCTAGCACTGCCAAGTCCATCACTATACCATGTCCTCCAGTACCACGTCTATCCATCCTTTAAATACCTCCAGGGATGGAGACTCAACCACTTCCCTGGGCAGCCTGTTCCAATGCTTGACTTCCCTTTCGGTGAAGAAGTTTTTCCTAATATCCAACCTAAACTTCCCCTGGTGCAGCTTGAGGCCATTTCCTTTCATCCTATCGCTTGTTACCTGGCAGAAGAGACCGACCCCCACCTCACTACAACCTCCTTTCAGGTAGTTGTAGAGAGCGATAAGGTCTCCCCTCAGCCTCCTCTTCTGCAGACTAAACAACCCCAGCTCCCTCAGCCGCTCCTCATAAGACTTGTGCTCTAGACCCTTCACCAGCTTCGTTGCCCTCCTCTGGACACGCTCCAGCACCTCGATGTCCTTCTTGTAGTGAGGGGCCCAAAACTGAACACAGGACTCGAGGTGCGGCCTCACCAGTGCCGAGTACAGGGGCACTATCACCTCCTTGGTCCTGCTGGCCACACTATTCTTGATATGGGCCAGGATGCCATTGGATCTCTTTTGTGAAAATATAATGTTGCTCTTCAGATTCCAAGTGAAGAATTTCCATGCTAGCCATGCATCTCAAGAGGGAAAAAAAGAAAAAAAAATCCTTACTGGCCATACTACTTGTGGTTTTGCTCCAGTCTTTTACTGCACACCCTCGAGAACCTCAAGCTGGTTCCCCAACTGACCACAAAACTTAAGGCATGGCCAACATGGCAAACGCTGCTGGTTCAAAGTCCTGTGGAACATGCATCCAAGAATACAGCTGTGGTACATCCAGGCAGCCTGGCAATGCCAGAAATATTTATTTTCACCTTGTTTGCCTGCTAATTGTGTTTGCAGAATCTGTAATAATTTTTGTCATCTTCAATGCTAAACTGCCTATATGTAATGTTATTTTAATTTGCTGGTTTACTGCCACTAAGGGCTTCTGTTCCTCCACAGGGGTAAGCTATATTATACTTTAAAATGATGACCAGAGACAGAATACAGGTACCACTCCACACGGATGGGGTAGCATTTTTTCCTGTTATCTGCAGCTGGAGCTGCACAAGTTCATTCCCTAAAGGAGTCCTTGGCATGAAGAGAAGGCATGAGGTTTTTTCTTTACATACTGAATTAACTCCAGCGAATGGGGCCAAATGATACTGAAAGAAGAGAAAGCAGCACTGACCGAATGCCTCCCTCATTTCTAGCCTAAAGGATTTAACACAGGGTTCCTATCATTCCCTGGAGAGACTAATGAACCTCATTGTTAGGAAATCTTACTTGACATTTTCTTTAATTCTCTTTCAGTCTATTTCTCTGAGTTACTTTGCTTCAGCACAGCCCAAAAAGCAATTCTTGACCTTTCCTCCACATTAAACTCTTGAATTTCGTTTTAGAAACACTTTTTCAGAGGAAAGTTGACCTCTGGCAAACATACACACACAAAATCAAACCTAAAACCCAAACACAAATCATTTCAGGTGAAAGCATAGTGTGTGCCTGACTATAGCTTCGAATCGCCAAGCCTCCATCCCACCAACAGCTCAGATTCCTTGAGGTACCACGACCCCTCCTCACCCAAGGTCCTGGCAGCGCACTAGGGTGTGTCGCTGCACTGGGGGATTTGCAGGGGGATTTACAGAAGAAAACAAGTAAGTCACCTGCACAGCAACATCCATTGCAATAGATGTATGAATAACCTGTTCAGGACTGCAATAAGATACGCGCATAAATCCTTTGAAAACAAAGTACTTAACTATACAAAATATATTTTTGTACAAAATATATTTTGTTTGAGAAATTAGTTAGATGGAAAAACTCAAAACAGCTATAACGAACATAACAGCTCGTAGCTCAGACCTACACATCTAGGTTATTTAGCAAAAAGGCAGCTGTACAGGATCACGAATGGACAGAGCCTGATCAGAATAGCTGGGTCATCCCAACTAGCATGGGAAGAACTAACATCTACAAAATGAGAGAGTCAGTTGCTTTCATTTTATGGGTTCCTTTTCCTCAAGTCTTTCGTCCTTTCTTTGCAAGAGACAATTTATAGGTTTGTTTCATGCCAAATAGAGCATTATAATCTATATCATGAGGCAGCAAGTGCGGCACAACAACTACGTCTGAACATGACCTTTCGCATACAGGTACAATTTATAATATATATACAATTTACAAAGTCTTCTGGAACTCATGCTTCACAAAGCAAAGGTGAAAAGCGTTACCATGGCTAGCAACTCTGTTATTTTTAAAGGATATATTTCCTATGATAGATATATTCCACCCTAACTGAACCCTGTACAAGCTCCAGTTTTACCAAGAAGTCCACGTGTTCATTTCATTCAAAAAAAAAAAAAAAAAAGTTCCTTAAAAAATATCCTTCTTCCCCTGGTACTCTCCCCTTGAACCATCAACATTTTAGGATGGATGGAGACTGTCTTTTTGTCATTTATTTAAATACAGTGCCTGTTTGTGACAAGGCATCCTTGTCACAAGTCTCCTAAACAGTATAATAAAAGCAGTGAAAAGCCTCATACTTCACATTTGGTGCTATTCCTTGGTCCTATATCTAGACATAGCACCTGCTTTGAGACCGTCTCTGAAAATTCCCTTTTAATGAGCTTTCTCATTTCTATTTAAAAGCTAAACACTAGGTTGGCGATTTTTTTTTTGTTGTTAGTTTGTGTGTGGGTTTTTTCCATGGAAAAATGGCCACTGCATGATACTGTCTCCAAGTACACATTATGAGCACTACTGCAAGATAAAGCTCTGGCAGTTTATAATTTGAAGTAGATTCTGTGCCTTACATGGGGCTGTATCAAGAGTTTTCTCCCTTCGCATCCAGCAGAGTAGTTGCTTCAGATAGTTATTAACTGAGTCTAAAAATGCTGTCTTGCTATCATTCCCCATGTATCCCATGTAGGTTCCCATTACCATGGCATTTCTTGCCTCGTAGACCCTTTGATCTATGTATCTCACAGCTACTCTGACTAGCTGATACAATGGTTTTACAAGGATTTCTCTCCACTCTCAAAGGGAATTTTAATCCATAAAGATACTTATTGATAGCTTGCTTCCTGCACTGCATGCTTTCCTCAGCATGTAACTTCACTTCCAAAGAATTACCTGCTCTATCATTTCTATAGACTTTATACCTAAAGATAGCAGTGTCCCATTTTTTAAACATTTCACCAAGTTTCTGAAATAGCTGTTATATCAGTGTCTTCAATTATAACAGATATTCCCATTTGTCCTGGCTACTTCCTAGTCTTATCAGGAAGGCCGCACATACTTGGGGTCAGGCTGGTTGTGTCTCCATGTCCTGATGAATTGAGACTTCACCTTTTCAAACTCTTTTTTTTGTTATTCCCTTTCTCAGTCTTACCAACTTGTGTCCTAGTTTTGTCTAGAATTATAGTTTCTTAATGTCTCCCTGAAAAGATGTTTCTCCAATCAACATCTCCCCTCAACATATCTACATTTCTTAGCTTTCCTTTGCTTTTGGTTTTAAAACTCCCCCCTTTTTTTTTTTTTTTTTTTTAATTTCAATTTCAAGCACTGCCTGACTGGTTTCCCATTGGTTCTCTCTCCCATACAGCCTCCATCCATTCCAATTTTTTCTCAGCTTTCCAATGGATATGATGTCCTTCCCCTATGCTATTTTCTTTTGAGCCATGACCTGAGATTCCCCAACTCTGTCTGTCCCTGCACGCGACACTGGCAGCATGTCAGAGAATGCTAGCACGTAGACTCTTGTATCAAATCTACTACCTAAGACCTTACTATCGCATTCAATAATTCATCTTTTTCCCTTCCATGCAATGGGTGCACATACGCGGAAAACACAACTAGCAGCTCCACTACAACATGACATAAAGGCTGTGCCTGTCATGCTCACACACATATCAAGTTAGTCCCTGCACAGCTCACACTGGCATCAAACACCCTGATATTTACATCCCTTATAGCCAAATTCCCAGTTCAATAACCTATCTCCTTCCAATAGCTGAGATATACGTCCCTGGGTGTGCGTCCACATTGCATGGGGATATCAGATCATCATCCCGAGCAGACGAAAGGAGACAGCAGTGGCTACTCCGTCAGTCTTTCTCCCCATTCACATTGCTGTCTTCTTGTCAGGAGACTTTATTCACTCCCACCAACACAGGACTTGAAGGTCACACCATGATGCCTTCAAGTCTTCTCCGCCACAAGTTTTTCTATCTGTCCGAGTTTCTCTTGTTCATCCCAGCTAAATCAGTTGAGACACTAATACTCTGAAGGCCATGAGCTGCTAAGCACTGACTTAATGTAAATCCAATCTACCAACAAGGCAGGTGTCACTCAGGATTGTGGCAGTCACCCAGTGCCCTGGATGAACCAAATCCATAACTATTTCTTTATAAAGTACCTTCACTGGAACTAGGTAGATGGAAAAACACAATTCACCCACTTTATCTTTCATTAGATGTCTTTGTCAGGTCCTGTTACTTTTCCGCATGCCATCAGCCCTGTTCCCCCCTCACAAGATTTTGTTCCTGCAAGTGTGCTGCCCTTCCTAAGACCATCACTTTGTAGGGATGTCACATGGCCTTGAAAACAGAAATGAAGTGAAAATTTCTGAGCTACATAGATTTGTGGTCTCCACAGCAACAGAGTAATCAAATCTGTGTCCTCTGCTGTGTTTCAAAAGGACGTAAATATTGCTTGAATAATACGAAGCTGCAGAAGCAAGTACCACACATCCATTTAATTTGAAATCAATACTTCCTTTACCTTCTTTTTTCAAAATAGTTAGTCTTATCACTGGTCGTACCAAAAACGAGATCTCCTTCAACTTTGCCTCTTTGGTTTAACAACTGCTCTATTCAGACTCTCAGGCATGAATGCCATTCTTCTGTAAAGCATAACGTGCACAAGTAATACAAACCCCGCTTAAATTTGATGGGACTCTCCAAAGAGAGAGCTTTTGAAGTTTGTTTCATCTCCACTAATATTTTCAAATACACAAATGCAGTAAGATTAGAAATTAAATTAGAAATCACGTAATGAATCAGGTAACATTAAAAGATGAACTTCAGAGGGGAGTATGGGATGGGGTTCTTATGACAAACATTTCACATTCATCATGGTGAAACATCTCAGTTTCACCAGAGAGGTGTTTGATGACATTTTGACCTAATCTTCCTTATCCGCTAAAAGAGTAGAATTAATTATTTTGCAGTAAGACTAAGTTTAACAAAAAAATATACACAATTATGAAACATGAGGTACTAGCTAAAGTGGTGGATGAAATCAGAACATACAGGGCCTAAAAAAGGAACTAATTTGGCTATATATGAATAGCCTTCGGATGGGTAGATGCAATTGGTCTAATCTTCCTAAAGGGGGCACTCAGTTTTCAGAAATTTGGGATCATTGTCTTTACGGTTTCTCAGGTTGGCCAATCAAAAAAAAAAAAAAAAAAAAAAGGGACCCAAAATCAATAGTCCCTCTAGCAAGGCAGATTTTAAACACCAAAGCCATGTCAATAGTAGGAGAGCGGGCATAGTGTGCAAGTAAGCTGGCTGATTTAAAAGTTAATAGACACAAAAAGTCTTTGCATGCAAGGAGGAACACTTCTAAAATTACCCCTCTCAGACATCAATAGCACTACTGCAGGGCCTTGCTAATCTCTCCTTCCCAAGATCACAGTCACCTACTTTAGATCACTGCAATTAGCACCAGCACCATATGTTCATTTACACCTTCAGAGATCCAGGTTTGTAAACTGAACACTCCTGTGTTATGCTAATGTGATTTCAACACCCTCAACAGGATTCTAGTTTCCTTCTACTCCCTATCTTGAAATCTACTCACAATTTTAATCCAAGAATATTACACCCAGAGCTCTAGAACAAACTTCAGTCTTAGTGTAATTTGGTGGGGTGACCCAGGTTCCTTAAGGCAGGTGTTTGCCATCACAACACACCCAAGGTACCAAGGACATCTACACACAGTTGACAAATATAACACAGAACCTATGGGAGACCTGCATCTTTCTGGATAACTAAGCCTATTCAAACAACACAAACTATCTCTGTTACATATCTCAAAATGCTTCTCTAGAATATTTGATAACCATAAGGCTGAATCAGATTAATTTAAGTGACAAGTAAGAAGCTAAAACCTTAGTACAAAGCCAGGAGCACATTCTGCAGCAGAACACAGGAGTATTAGGATTTCCAAATTTCCTACAGGCTGTGCCCTGGTGTGCTCCAGCACTTCTAAACATTTTAGGTTAACCTACTTCTTTCTGTAGGTCTCTGTTCTACTCTGTTTTTAAAATGTTGGCACTGTAATGCTTGACCAATGTCCATAACTTTTGTCCTTTCCAATTAAGTCACTCCTAGAAAGGTATTGCCAGTGTGCCTTGAAGGCCATCACATTCCAGTGATGAGTCAGTTCTAGAGTCAAAAACATTTATCCAAAAACTTATGAGCTCTTCTATCAGCAAGAGGTTTTTAGGATGAGTGTTTCAGATTACCTCTACCGGAAACTGAGGATGCTGTCTCACACTACCTCAGGAGGTGTTTTCTTATAATCTCTTTAATAAACCCATTAAGACATTTCTCAGGGGTTTTTGTTTGTTTGTTTTGTTTTTTAAATTAAGCTTTTATCCTTCACTTTTTAGAAATCTTTTCCAAAAGCTCATTTTCCCTACCCCTTCAGACATTCCGTGACACAGAAAGCCCCCAGCTGCTCAGCTGTCTCCTAAGTTAACTCTGCAGAGGTTAATGTTGGGCAGCACAGAGTGGACACAAGCCCCTTTTAGCTCACTGTTAAGTCTAAGATTATTGGCAAAAGCCAAGTTCTTCACTAGAGGCCTAGGGGACAGTTCATCATGACACACATTTCTCAAATCAACATGTAAAATGACAAACATTCTAATGAAAGCTTTAGGACATAAGATGCAACCTTCCTGACCTTACAAAATCAGCAACTGCGAGCTTCACAACATATGCCAAGTACCTCATATATCGAAGAGGATTTTCTAGAATTGTTTGCAAACAGGCATGACAAGACTCCCTCATGCTTTGCATTGAGAGGTATGACCAGGGTGGACATTAAGAGCAGCCTGAGGACATCTCAGTATGCAGAGCATTCCCCTCCCTTGTCTTGATTCAAACTACCTCTGTAAGAATCAGAAGCAACTTCACTCAAGCATGGATAGGAAACAAACCATTCCTGAAAAATGAGCAAGCTGAAGGAGTTCTCAAAAGAGGCCCAAGAGTTACCAACCTGGAAAGACAGTCACCAAATAAGAAGATGCTCATAGAACTAAGCACTTCCAACTTAAAAAAAAAAGATAAAAATACAAAAGGAGGAGAGGGATGATAATCCACAGCACTCTTTGAAAGGTATGAATGCCAGACAGCTAAAGGAATGGTTTAGTGTAACATAAAGGCTTTCACTACAAATAACAGGTGATATTATGGTAGTGAAAATGTAAGCTGAATATCACAGTTGAAAACTAATGCTATGCAACAGTTTCACAAAGGGCACAAGCTTCCTGACTGGCACACCTAAAATTACACCAGATCAAACTTTACAAAGGATCAGCTCTTCAAACAAGCTCAGCACGCAACAGCTCCCAGATGATCTCCTGGAAAGCCACAAAAGCCAAGTCTGAAAATTCTGTCACTTTATTTACTCAGCACTCTCTGCAGGAACTGCAGTGCAGAGACCTGGCCCCAAACTACCTTATCCAGCCCACATAAGACTCACTTCTCCACCCAGTGTTTTACCCCTAACACTATTAAAAAGAAAAACAGAACAATCGGTGAGTTGTGTGATGGCATTTTTTCTTTTTTCCTGTCAAGATGTTGACTAAGGTTGGTTAAGAAGAATCGAAATGAGTGCGATGGAGAAAAACAGCTGCTGTTGTTTAAGATTGGCTTTACAAAAACCTGTTTAGCATGAACGTGATGATGATAAATTAGATAATTAAATTGCAGTGAAAGTATTATTATTATTATTATTGGAAATATCTTTTCTATTACAACCATCCCTGTGAGCATATATATCTGTTCTTTTATGGTTTAAACTGATGGTGATCACCAAGATGTACCTTCTCAGCAAGTCATTCAGATACATCAGACATTGCCCTTGTGGCTATACTCGCAGAGGCAAAGGGACACAGAATGGAATATTACTACAGCCAACAAGTCTCAAAGGCTTCGGTAAAAATACCAGAAGTGGCTTAAACCATGAGCACTGCGTCTCATACCCAACCTCTGACAGCAGCTAATGCCAGGTATCTCAGAACAAGCTGCAAAGAAAACTTTTGGACCGAGGTACAGGACGGTATCCTCCCAACTTCAAATAGACAGATGGTGATTCCTGTTGCAGAAGTTCCTTTACCTCTTCCAAAAGTCTCCTTTGTTTAGTATTTTTTCTTGCCATTACATAAGCTAGTTATCCCTGTAAAATCGCAGTTTATTTTTAATATTGTTAAGATTTTCACCTGACAGCTTTCTGAGAAAATTAGTTTCATAGGTGAATAGAATGCAGAAAAAAAAAAAAAAATACAGCCTTCACACAGGTTTTCACCATGTTTGTTATAATGGCTCCTTTTGTCAAAAATTCTGCTAGCCTACCCACAGCCTTACAAGACAGAAGAAAAATCTTTCCTGGGGTGGGGTAAACCCTCTCTGGGGAAATCCTGGAGGTGTGTCAGCAGTCAGCTCTTAGGCTGCCACACATCATCTTCCTGGTGCAATGACAAGCCTATGAAAAGAAGAAATGGGGCTGTGATACTCATTTTGGGGGCCTTTTGACCTTGGAAGAAGCCGAGACTGAGCATTTTCTGAATTCACCGGGCTTTTTTGAGGGAGATTTTTTCCAAAGATGGGGAAGCAAGGTGTTTTCATGCATAACCAACCTTGCGATGCTGGACCATGAAAAGGTAGTAACAGCTTGCTACTTTGCATTTATTAGGAGCACCTTTATCGCACATGTACTAATAAAAAAAAGAAAAGGCAGAAAGGCCAGGCATTCTTCAGATAAATAGTTCTCCATTTCAAATAACAAACCAAAGAAACAATTAAAAGGCTTTGGCAATAAAAGCTTAACAGATGATGCACTGACAAACCACTACAATTACAAAACATATTTTCAGCTAATATGGTTAGCATAATGTACTCTGCAAGCATTAATGTATTATCAAGGTGGCTGTAAATCACTTTATCAATTATTGAACTGCAATAAAATATTTATAAATGGGCCCTTAATATCAAATGCAACTGTGATACTTTTAAACCATGGCAAATGTAAGGGAATGTTCTTATTTTTTCATTAACAGAAACTTGTGGAGTGTTAATAAATGGCTTTGCCTTAACTCATGCTTTGCATCTTCAATAGTTCTGGCTTAATGGAATAATACAGCTGAACAGTGACTCCATTTTGCCACAGTCTGTGCAATAAAACAACCCATTTATGAGAGCACTTGGATATTGCTGTGAATTAGAGCCATCATGGGTAAAGAGTCTACCTAGTTTAAGAGGTTTCTTCCATGAAAACTCCTGGGACTGAGTACATGGGGTAAAATTGTCAGGTGATCTTCTATGAACTCTTTTTGGACTTGTTAGAGTAAGAACTGGTTTGAAACCATTGCATTTTTCATTTAATTTTGGGACAACCAGCAGAATGAATAAGAACATTTTCAATTAAACGTGTGTGTCCAGAAATACTCAGTTTCAGCTAAATTAAATGTTTCCAGAAAGGCAAAAAGTTTGGCAAATACCACCCTGAAAAGCCTGAGGAGGTCCAGGGTGCTTCCCTCGGCCCACCCGATCACTCCCTGACAAAAAACCAAAACAAGAGTACAAAGTAGCCATGGTAAAATCTGGACTTTCATTCCAAAAAGGGAAATTGGGCCAGAAGTCTGTCTCCCAAAAAGCCTTTCCAAAGGTTCTGCTTAAATTCCAGTGAAAAAGGAAATCGTTGTTGAAGCCTCAAGAGACAGCACCACTGTCCAGCTACAGTAAAAAAGATTACCAAGTGAAAATGATAATAGTAACAGTTAATCAGGTGTCTCTTGAGTCCCTGAATGGAAACCATATACTTGCTTTATAATGTTATAAGGTTAAAATTTTGAGGATATTCTTTCATAGCAAAATTGGAAGAAAGTAGTCAGGCTACTATTATATCGCCCTTGATGCTGCTGATAACAGGACAAAAGTGAACTAAATTGCTGAGTGGTATTCTTCCAAGCAAGAAATGACTAATTGCATTTTTTAGTAGGAATCTGCTGGTGTTTTCAGCACAGGGGGCATGACAGGGCTTTACTCATCCTGATCTCAGGCCAAGAAACCTATTTTGGTTGATAAAGAGGGTATGCAAGAGAAGAGGACTCGACTGCCAAGTGATACAGCAGGTAACAAGAGCCATTATACAGATGCAGGTCTGACAAACACCCACAGTCACTGACAGACTGTACCAAAGCATACAGCCAGATGCACAAATTCTTCCTTCGAGGCCTTTGGCCAAAGTTCAGATACTCATTTTAAGATCACACTGTCAGAAAAAGAGTTGCTGAGAACTACCTTTGCTGCTGTCACTACAGCCACAAAATTGCAACTGTCAGAGGGATTCTGAACTGTAAATCATCTAATGACAGTCTGATTGCACAGTCCAAACATCATCTAGAAACACTAAAGTGCTGCAGAGAGCACTGTTATACTTCATAGAACAAATTGCTAAATATGGGTATACTTGATGGGGTAAAACCACTACACTGGAAAAGTCTGTGTTAAACTCCTCCTGCCCTCCCAAATGCCAGATGATAAACAGTCCTATCACACAAGGCAGGCTCAGGAAGCTCTCTGAAACACTGGGCATATGCTGTCACTAATTTATGCCCATTTGCCTCATCAAAACCAGAGATCTGTAATTTTGCTGAGTGCTGGTAGGAATTTTCAATGTTTCCTTCAAAGAAGAAAACCTTAAAAAACCACAGTTGACATAAAAAGATATCTGAGGTCGATCTCAACCTAGTTCTCTATTGCAGAGAAATGCTGCTTTTGAGCTACTGACAGCCAGGTTCCTACAACGCATTGCATCAGCAGCCACATCTCAGTGCCTGCCAATTGAGCTTCAGCTAAGGAAGGGACACAACAGGAGACACAGCAGCATGAAGGAAAGCTCCCTCTGGAAGAGAATAGGAGGCTGTCAGCAGTCTCTGAGCCAGCCGACACAAAATGTTACATGCAAACCCGCATGTGTCCCTCAGCCACAGCAGCCCATTCAGCACAAGTGCAACTGAAGCCTCTCTCCCACGCAAGTCTGACAACTGCTTCTTTTCTGAAGGCCTTCCCAGGTTCATCTTGCCATGACCTGCCTGAGCAAAAGCCCTGGGGAGATGAGACCCTGCTGATGGCGTTGTCACCGTAAGCTCTTTCCTGCAGGGACAGCAGCAGCATACCACAAAGCCTGCAGGAGACAAGTGCTTGGATGAAGGGCAGCCTGGTCACACCCAACCAGAACAGCGTGATCCTGGCAGGATCCCCTGGACCATTATGCCTGCCAGCTTCTGGAAGGGCGTCCCATCAGCTGGGTATATCTTGCATCTGGAAGTGCACAGGCCTTATGAGTATATCAAACCTCCCAGTATTTTGTCCTCTGGAAAGGTTTCTCCTAATCTTTTTTTCAATCTCCAGCCAAAGATATAGAATCACATTTTTGAAGGAGTTAAGCAAGGGAAAAATAGAAAATACACTTAAGGCCACTTCATTTGGTCTCTTGAATACTTGGGCTGACCCAATAATCCTTTATTTTTTGATGCTGGACAGCAGCATGTTTTTCAGAACACCCTACTCATCCTGATCAAATGATGTGCGTGATAGAGAACTAACCATGTTCCTAGGTAAGTTGTTCCAATAGTTAGGTACCTTTGCACATAACATTTCTAGCTGTATTTAGCTTTGGTGTTCAGCCACTGAACTATCATATTTAGACAGCATTTTCAATACATGCAGTAATGAATTAACTTTGCTTCTGCTGAAATTAATCCTGAGCCAGTAAGACTACACAGCTGTCCCTCACATACCTGCGGTACAGGTACACATCATAAATTACACACTCCCCAACTCTGTGCTGACTGCTTTACTGCATGGAAAGAGTGCCAGCTTAAACAGACTTTTTAGTTTACCATGAAAAGTGTTTCAAGTTTCTTAGCTTCCCTTCACAATATAAAAAAATACATAACCACAGCAAATTTAGCAAGAGTGACAGAGTGTTAGATGCTAGTGGTGGCTGGAGCAATTGTTGCCCCTCCTCCTAGAAAATGCTGCTTCCAGAAATAACTGGACTGCCTGCGGAGAAGCTCCACAGCAGTTTGCAGCCCAGCGTATTATGGTAAACCAATATCAGTGTTGATTTGCACTAAATGGTAAAATCCAATCTTTTCGGGTAGCTTCACAGGAGCTGCAGCTTCTCTGCAGTGGCACAGCAACTTCAAGGTGAGAGGCATAATAGCCAGGGACAGCAAGACAAGTATAATACCTATACATTGCAACTCCAGATGTGCCCTGCCACTCTGCATAACAACTTTCACTCAAGCAACCTGACAGTTGAGCAGTTCTAAAAACAGTCCAATTCAGCCACGTACAATGCCTGCCCGGTTGCAATAAACGGTCTGGAGACATTGAAATGTCAGTGTCGTTCTGCACACGAAAGATCTACAGCTAAATCAGATGCTTCCAAGACACGTTTTCAGTTACTGCTATCTCCCTTGTCATTGTTCGCCCTAGTCAACACAGGGTGTTTGGGAGAAGGGTTGATACCCATCAGAGTCAATGGCATGCTGATCATAAGCCCCAGTAAGAGCCTGACCCACCCCGTAATCTTTTGATAGCTAACTTGCTGCTCCGGTGTCTTCAGGCTTGTTGTGAAAAAAACAGGATGGGCAGGGAGTATACTGCCTACCGCTACAAGGCCAGCATCCATGCAGGCTTTATCTTGCAACAAGAAGGAGATTCCCTTTAGAAGCTGAAGAGTTGGAAAATGACTACCCTTGCAATTCATCTCCTTTTAATTTATTTTTTAATTAAACCTCTAGTCTGAGATCCACTTCTTTTTTTAATAGAGTATTATTGTTTCACCAGCATCACAAAAGTAACTGTCTGCAATTTCCTAAGTGGAACAAAGGGTTCTTTTATTTTCCTTTAGCCACTTCTGCAACCTTTGTTAAAGAACTCATTACAGAAACACTTCTGAATGAATGACAGCACCTAATGATATTCTTCTTATAGCAGCAATACACAAGTGGGACTATTTTACTTAATTTTTCTGCAATTGTATAACACCCCTGCCACAAAGTTATGTTAACTCAGGCTGCTCTCCTCTTCCCTAGTTATTACAATGACACTTAAAATGCAGATCTTAAATAGACCCAGCAATTATCTGGGGTTTACCTAACAATGACTACATGATAGTTATGCTACACAGCAAAGATTTTGCATCCTTTACATTGCAGAACAGTCTCTACCTCACTAGACAATAATTAAGTTGGAAAAGGGGCCTTGTGTACTTAATGAAAGTACAGGGGGAAAGAACTGATCAATCTTGGTATTAAAATTATCCCAGCCTAATGGCTTTTCATTTTCTGGGTTTACTTTTACTTTTTTTCTAGCAGCTAAAACCAGAAATTTTATTTTTTACTGAAAATATTTTTGAAAATTAAAGAGTTATTGCTTTGCCTCAAATGCTTGAAATTTAGAGAAAAACACCAACAAAATGCATAAGTTTAAAAATTAGTCCTTTGGAAACCGTTGGTATTTTAACCAGTTTTATTTCACAACCTGGAAGGTAGTGCTATGGTCACCCTACATTCTCTAGAAGACCTGTGCAAAGATGTTCTGAAATAGAGAACTATTGATGAGGAAGGCATGGGGCAGTGCAACCAAGTAGAAGGGTTCTGCTGTACGCAAACTGATCCTGGCACAGTGATGCTTAAATCCAATGTTTCAGCTGAAAAATTAACACGCTGTTGAAAACAAATTGTTCCGCTTCCTAAACAATGTACATTTCCAAGAGACAAAACACACTTCCCATACTTTAAATATCTCAGTATTTTTTTAAGTCCATAAACACAAAGCTTTTTAGAATTCCAGTACTGCAGGCACGCTCTTCTTATTCAAAGCAATCCCATTTATTGTCTGCACGTATTGTCATAAGTCTAGACTAACTGCCCTAAGTTAGGAACGCACTGTGCCGTCTTTATAAGCCTTGGGTTGAAAAGACTGTATAAGCCTTTAAAAGGGACATTTCATAATATTTACAAGTTACTACATAATGCAAAATAAGCTTTAATTTCTCAACCTTCTTTTTCAGCCTTTCATGGAATACCATTATCTCCTCATTAACAAGTTTTTATCCAGTTCATCTCACCTTCTACCCTTGATACATTCCTCCTGCTTCATTAGGTATCTGCTGCTTTCATGTTTTACAAGATAAAGACCCAAAACAATACTTCACAGAGGGACAGAAAAAGTACTTCCGTGAATAAACAAACAGAAATAGGTATCTATACCATACCAATGTCCCATACAAATAACAAAAGGCTCTCCACTTTGAGTGTTACCCAACCTAAATCTGTCCACCCTGAGTGGCAATTTTTTTTTTATACTATCACTTATGTACATGTATGACATGACATTCATTAAAAACACAGCATAACTGATGTTCCGCAACTGATAGCAGTCACAGGATAGATCAATTGTTCAGATATTCAGAGCCTGAGATGGAATAGAAACAGCTAGCTCATTAAACCTGAGCTAGCAAAGTGGTTGTGTCTTCTGCTTTCTACCTACTGAAGACTTCATTGCACAGTTGGGCTGATATCTCAACTCTCTTGTTTTGCCGCAGTTTAGATCTGTATTTCTACTCAGTTGTAATGCTCCTATCCAAGACAAAATGGCATGTTTATGCATTTTGAAGGAAAGGTCTGATCTCTACCCAGATTACAACACACCTCAAACACTCACCTATGCAACCACTAGAACATGAATGGACAGAGTGGGCTGGAAGCAAGCACTTCATATCTTCAGTGTCACGGCCAGCACCAGTGGGCTGGTGCTTCGTGGATCCAACAAAATGGCTCCAGGATATCTCCCTCCCCAAAAGCAAAACCAGGATCAGTAAACTCCACATTGCACTCATACCCAATAGCTGGTACTATCTTGGGACAAACAGCTGGAGCACAAGAAGTTGTGAACCATATTAACAGCACAACGTATAACAACAAGTCATGCTCTTACGTTCTCCGTGAACCTTTCTGCCAACAAAGGCTCTGGATTCATATGCATAATGCTCCATGTACCTCAATCAGTAAAAATGAAGCACTTAGCTAAATTCACTAAAGCTGATGCATACATAAAAAAGCACATGCAAAATATTCACTGTTTCTTGTGGGTCACACTCATGGAAGTTACCCACATCCAAGCTCCCCTACTGTCCCTAAGCTGACAGACCCCTAGATCCTTACATCAGTTCTCACTTAATCTCCGAAATGTCAAGCAAGTTCTTTTATAAATCTGGCTTTATGCCTTGAACTATCACCAGCATTTGGAAATCAGAGAAACTATAACATAAGGAAACGTACACTAAAAGTAACCTTATATTCAAATACTTTATTAATAAAGATGCCTAGTACATTCCAAAAGCCTCAGATCTCACAAAAAGACTGTTCTGAGTTCCTCAAGACACTCCTCAGCAATGCTGCCACTCTTATGGGTTAGATGTGTTCCAAACAAAAATAATTGCCCACCAGCAAAGAAATATGACATATACAAGCACCCACCACTAGTCCTAAACAAATAACTGTTGACTTCCCTTTCTCTCACCATGCAAAACCAGAATATAATTTGGCGATTCATTTGTGAGTTCAAAGAAGGTGCCAGAGAAGGAGAGAAGGCAGGACTGGATGGAAAGCCATGGACATATTAATGTATTAACCTTTCAAAACTCAAGCTGGTTTTGCTTTTAAAAAGCTGTGAACTCTGAACACAGGTTATTAGAAGTGAAGCAGTGCCAGCTCAAGTGGAGGCAAATTTACCCCATGGTTATTTCAAAGTCATTTCCTTACAGTCTAAAATAAACAGTCTGCTGCTACATGCTCACCTGTTACACCACAACCTGCCCTAGCCTAAGGCACAGTGTCACTTAGGAATGTACAGTCCTGGACATATGCAGGTCAGCTTGGGACGGTGGGGACAGAGGAGTCTGTGCATTTTAGGGCTGGATGCTGTTAGAGGTTACAAAAGGTAAGTCAAGGAAAGCTCTTTTAGAAGAGAACCCAGGAAAACATGACATTTAAGAGAGAAAAAAAAATCCTCTTTCATAAAAGCCATGTAGACCACTTTTAAGTATTTCAGTAAATGCTCTTTGCAATATGGGCATTGTCACTGTCTGAGTTTGTTCTTAACATTTAGCCTGTTCCGATCAGGCAAAGGACGTAAATATAGACAGCAGAGAAGGAAGATAAACATCTGGCCTCCCTTTAGGACATTTTTACTCAGGACGCGTAGCCATTTCTTATGCTGTAAGACCTTTGTGATCTGAGCTTTAAAGTGCTATTTAGTTTTTCTAGCTACACGCTCCTCATCACCAGAGGATCTGAGCACTCTACAGTCACTAAAGCAGATATAGTCCCAATACTCTTTTAAAGCAGAGAATTACAAATATCCTTCTAGAGTAATCGCCACATTGTATCTGTCATTGTGGCAGAAGACCCCACCTCACTCAAGAGCACCTCCAGAGAATGTAAAGACTGCCTTGCTGACAGCATGAATAATATCTGCGCTTTGCAAAATACTTCAATGCTGCTATTCCCAAGCCTGTGTAAATCACTAGGTCTCTTTTCTGGAGATGCAGATCTTACTCCAGACATCAGGACCTAATTGCTTCAGCTTTGTACTGGCTCCTTGCACCTTCCTTTCCAAGACAGGTTTGAAATGCAAATGAAATGCAATCCTCTGTCCTATACAGTGATCACCACAGCAGTACTTCAGAATCCCTTTTAAATCTATTTAGTGTAAAAGGCTGATAAGGTAGTATGATTTCTCCTGATTTATGGGGTGGTGCAACACAGAAGAACATAGACTTAAGAGACACCCTGAGCTCCCGTGGAATGAAACAAACCCCGTCAGTCATTCGAGCTATACCAAGGCACTCAGTGGCACACACTCTCTCCTAAGCCACTTGCCCAAAATCACATGAGCATGCTGCACTGGCCACAAGCATGGCTCCAGACCTTCCAGGCTGCCACTCCCATCTGGAGATGCAAAAGCATGAGACGGAATAATTTTTTCCAGGAGTCATCCTTCTCTTCTGTGTAGCTCTGGTCTCCCAGGCAGTTTAGAGTGTTTCTATAACCGTAGACAAAGCTGACAAGGTCACCCAGGCCTTGATGTGAATCCCGTAATGAGGCACAGGGATGTCAGCATGTTTTCTTAAGGCTGTTTAAGAAATGGAGGCTGTAATCAATTATCATCAGCTCTGGAAATGAGGCTGATACAGAAGGTGAAAGAAAACTGCCAGAGAAGCACAAAGATACCCACCACACTGTTTTTCAAAAATCTTTGGGAAAAAGTTTTATTGGAACTTTTAAAAAAAAAAACAAAAAAAAACCCTCACAGAACACTGAAATTCCAGAGACGACTACTTTAAAGAGAAGTTGACAAACTTTGATAGGAGATTAGTTTGGACATTCAGAAGGAAGGATACTTACAAGGAACCAAATCCAAACCAGCAACTTTCCACAGCAAGATGGGACTAAAAGAAAGGGCTGCAAGCAACTGGGTATTGCTAAGGCATAAAGAAAATTTCCTGCCGCATCTTTGAGCTACACTTCCAAGAAAAAAAACAATCCCAAGAGAAACCATCTTTAAATTCTTTCAAAGTGTACAAAAGAAAGCAAAAAAAAAGCTTAATCAAGGAAGGAAAAATGCCAGGGGTGATTCCAGTAGGACTAGACCGCAGGTACTCATCCTCTTTCTGGTATAATATTTCTTTCTTGATGCTATGGCTAAGTAAAAATGGAGTTTAATTAAAAAAAAAAAAAAAAAAAAAAAAGAAAAGGCAGCCCTCCAGAGATTTCCCTTCACTTGCACAGCTCTCTTTAAACTGGCCTGTGATCTCACAGTAAGTTTATTTTAATGCACACACAAAATGCAGAATTTGTGATGATGTGAAGGTATTTATTTCTGAATGGTTTCCAGAACTGTTTTGTCATGAAAACAAATAAGAAACAAGAAGAAAACATCTTATTTTTCTGCTACATTCTGTGAGCTATATTCTCATTTAAGATAAACAGACGTAAATTTACCAAGGCAGTGGAGCTGAACGCACTTACACTGCCTGATACTCAGTTCCTTATATACACCTTAACCATGTGCAATTTAAAATGCATGCTTCAAAGTGGCACTTAGGAGGAAATACATTTCTGTGGTAAAGCCAAATTTGCCAAGGCAGTAATACTCCTGACTAACACTCCTTTGAAAGAGATGCTGAGGACTCCCAGATGATGTTGAGGATGCAAGCTGACATTTATAAATTAGCCCAGCCCTTTTCCTGAAGCATAAGCTTTGCAGGGAGTCAAGGAACTTGGGGCATTAGGAAGTCAGGTTTATAGATTTTTGAGCACCAAGGGTTACAGATGCCACCAAACCGAAATATTTGCAACAAAGGAATTATATGGGAAAAACACAGAAAACTGAGCAATCAGTTCCACTAAATTACCTTGTACAAGCTGAACTGGGGAAAATGTACCAGGACTGTAGCAAGTACAAGATAAAACAATGCAGCTTCATCCTCTTGATGGTGAAAGCAAGACACGGCTCTGGTCTAAGCACATAAGTGCCACAGCCCAATGAGGAGCCCAAATCTTTAATTGTTGACCCAACTGGTGGTAGGTGAGGGCAATTTTTCTCCTGAATCTTTTGGAAAGAAGCAGGCTGTAAACAACTCCAGTCATTGCTCTGTGCTGTCAAACAAAGCCTGTTGTGATGCCCTGCTCAGTAATGATGTCCATTTTGGAGGCAAAACTAGTGTTTATTTTGTCTGCAGTGCCAACTCTTCTGTCTTGCAAAGTAATCCCCTTTGGACTGAGCTAGCTGAGCTCAGCACTACGGACAATACTGCCTCAGGATGATCAACAAGGAGAAAGTCAGACAGATGTGTGATGTGTGATGAAAAGAAAAATCTCTTAAACAAAAACTTTTGAAACTTCTTGATCATAAGTACCGTATTTTTACTGCTCTCCAATGGCCATTAGGCACTTAATTCCCTTACGTTTCTTGAAAAATTCCAGCACACATTGCTTTAACCAGATCAATTGGCATATCTCGTTGTAATGTTGTAGCTCTGCTGAAATCCTTATCCTATTCTTTTATTCCTTTAGAGTGCAAGAAGCATCATGATCGACACTGGGCAAAACAAAGCGCAGGCCTGCAGAAACTGGCAATTCCTCCCTGCTAGGAGCAAAACTGACCGAACTGAAAGTTCTTCAACAAACTGCAAAACCCACTGGGAACAGAAGGTGACTTTGTGTGTGGTTAGCCCAGGCTGATCCTGCGCCATGATCCCTACTTTGCTGAATAAATGCAACCAGACCCTTCACAGCTATTCTAGCTTCACCAGACTAGAGTGACTAAAACCTAGATATTCACTGTGTTTTAATGCACAAGGTTTCAAGAACAAAACTGTATGCACAACACGGAGTTCCTTTATTTTGGGGTGCCCTAACACACAAACAAAATTTCCTTTTGGCACAGCTTTCCATAGGGAGAAGAAAGGCACAATACACCGGCAAAACCTGTAAAACTGAGAAAGAAACATTCCCTGTTTACTGTAGTAAGAAACAGGATTAATCTGTTCTAACTCATAGTGTCAAAAAGGGAAAATTCATAATTCATAAATTCTCATCAAAAATTATTATCCCATGATAGCTGTTAGCTTGCAGATGACAAGCCTTATTGCTCAAAACCCTCCTGAAATGAGACATTAAGATGATATTTAGATCCAAATCTGTCTTGTTTTGCATGCATTACATTTAATAATTAGATTTGCTGCCAGTCTTCTCCCAAGGATGGTCTTTGCTTTTCACAGAACGGCGCACCTTTTTATTTATATAAAATATCATGTAATTTTTATTTACTTCTTTTCTCCCAGACATTCTATTCTTGGATACAGCTGCTATGCACTACACACCCAAGTCTTTCCTATTAGATGAACCAATATTTTATTTACAAGGAAAATTCCTTATTTACATCATGGCAGAAACAAGATGTTTGCCGAAACACTGGTGCATAAATAAATGCTGAAGAAGCCATGTGAATAGGAAATTTTTCTGTAAAGAACACTGTCCCATGTAGAGTGCAACTGGTAGTTTGAGTTAACAAAAAATCACTGGGCGAGGATTACGTCACATTATAGCATCTGCTTTAGGGACCTCACATACAGCAGCCTGTATCAGGAGTAGTGAAATCTGGCTACTCTAACTCCAGTGCAACATCCAGCATAAAGAGCTACCCTGGCATTTTCTCTATAGCTATGCAGGAAACAGTTTCCCTCTTGAATCTAGGGATCTTCTGTCCTCTATCTAGACAGCATGGATATTTTTGAAAGGGTGCTTTGTTTTGGGAAAAATTGTTTTTGTGACAATGTGTTATTGATGGCAAAGGGGAGGGGGAAGGTGTACTGGGTTTGCCTGGCAAGGTTTTGGTAGTGGGGGGGGCTCCAGGCGTGGCTTTTGTGAGAAGCTGTTGGAAGCTTCCCCTATGTCCCATAGAGCCAAAGCCAGCCGGCTCCGAGACGGACCTGTCGCTGGCCAAGGCCGAGCCCATCAGCAACAGTGGTAGCGCCACTGGGATAACATACTTAAGAAGGGGAAAAAAAACCTGTTCAGCTGCAGCCGGAGAGAGGAGTGAGCATATGTGAAAGGAATAACTCTGCAGACATCAAGGTCAGTGAAGAAGGAGGGGGAGGAGGTGCTCCAGGCGCTGGAGCAGAGATTCCCCTGCAGCCCATGGTAAAGACCATGGTGAGGCAGGCTGTCCCTCTGCAGCCCATGGAGGTTAACGGTAGAGCAGATATCCACCTGCAGCCCGTGGAAGACCACACCGGAGCAGGGGGATGCCCAAAGGAGGCTGTGACCCTGTGGGAAGTCCACGCTGGAGCAGGCTCCTGGCAGGACCTGTGGACCCATGGAGAGAAGATCCCATGCGTGACCAGGTTTGCTGGCAGGACTTGGGACCCTGCGGGGGACCCACGCTGGAGCAGTCTGTTCCTGAAGGGCTGCACCCTGTGGAATGGACCCACATTGGAGCAGTTCGTGAAGAACTGCAGCCCGTGGGAAGAACTCGCATTGGAGAATTTCATGGAGGACTGTCTCCTGTGGGAGAGACCCCACGCTGGAGCAGGGGAAGAGCGTGAGGAGTCCTCCCCCTGAGGAGGAAGGAGCGGCAGAGACAACGTGTGTTGAACTGACCGCAACCCCCTTTCCCCATCCCCCTGTGCTGTTGGTGGGGAGGAGGTAGAGAAATTGGGAGTGAAATTGAGCCTGGGAAGAAGGGAGGGGTGGGGAGGAAGGCGTTTTAAGAAAGATTTAGTTTTTATTTTCTCATTACCTTACTCTGATTTGATTGGTAAGAAATTAAACAAATTTCCCTAAGTCAAGTCTGTTTTGCTCATGATGGTAATTGGTGAATGATCTCTCCCGGTCCTTATCTCGACCCACAAGCTTTTTCTTGTATTTTGTCTCCCCTGTCCAGCTGAGGAGGTGGGTCATAGAGAGGCTTTGGTGGGCACCTGGCATCCAGCCAAGATAAACAGAAGGTCAAGATAGAAAAGTAGAGGGAGAAAATAAAACGGAAGAAGAAAGGAGGAAAAGAGCTATTTCCCAAAGCAGCAGGTAGCTCAGCTGATGACACAGTCCCTTTCATAAGGCAGTAGGAAAACTCCTATGAATTTTGTACTATGCCAGCACATAACTTTGCTTTCCATACCCCACACAATTACATTACTTCTGTTGGCCCTCCTGAAGACTTGCTAGTTTTGGCTTGAAACTATGTTCAGAGCTTGAGAAACTTTTCGCATCAGAAGTATTTTCAAAACTGGTACCCTCTGGTTTCAATTCAAAACCATCTAATCAGAAAATTCCCAGTCAGTTGTAATTCTACCACCTAATGGTCCTGGGAAGACATGATGTAAATGTTACTGAGATCAATTCTGTGAGATTAAAGAGTCCTCTTACTGCCTGGTTTCTTCTTCCCATAAAGGTCCTTCAACTGCAATGACATCACTTCCAAATCTTTTTTGTAAGCTGAACAGATGGAGTTCTTTAAATCTCTCACCACCAGGCATTTTCTCCAGCCCTTAGTCCATTTTTTGTGATTGTTTCCTGCATCTTCTCTAATTTTTCACCAATTTTCATATTATATAAGTACCTAAATAAGAACTTAAAAGCCTACCTTCTAGGAATCTCTTATCAGAGAAATTGAACAAGGTCCATCTTCAGGTGATTATAATTAATGAAGAACCTTGCATTATGTATGGCTCAAATTTAGCCTTCCGACAGGTACTGTGCTACAGTGCGTTTCTCACCCTGCAAATACATTTCTCTACATTTTCCAACATTTACTCACTCTGTTTTATTAGCTTGCACAGGAGCTCTTGGCAATGTTTTTTAGACATAGCTTTGAGTAATATGAATGCTTTACATTCTGATCATCCACTTCCTCCAGATTTTAACTTGTTCGGTTTTTCACTCTGTTCCATTTTTTTCAAATATAACATCTTCGTACTTGTGTTCGGAGTAAATACTAGGAGCTCCAGTTTTAAATATTTTTTCAGGCATGGTGACATAAAGAACAAACTATGCTTTGTTTCTTGAACCAGTGCCTGCCTATTCAATAGCCCTAGTTTTCATATCGGGATCAGACTTTCTAGAAGACACACTTTCTTTAATTGTTGGATTCTGTTCGCAAGTAACTGGATGAACAGGATTATACTGAAATATTTGAGGAACCATAAAATCTCCGTTGAATAGTGCCATTTTCCCTGGTGAACTAGTACAGGTAAACACACTTTTGGAGGCACAGGTTCCCCTGCTGACCGGGGGCAGCAGGTCAGGAGAGGGAACAAGGATCAGTTTCCTACACTTACCATAACAGGAAAGCTCTCTGGATCCTCTGGCTGTTTTGTGTAATGGTATAAAAATCCAGCATTGCTTTCCAGTGCCTCAGTTTCTCTTAGAAGGGAGTTATTAAACAAGGAATAGTGTTACTGTCTGCTTTGTAAAATGTTTCCTGATATCAAGGGGCAAGACATAATTGGATAATGAAATGTATTACATACAGCATGGCTCCTGTGCAATTCTGTAGCCTGGTCTCCAAGAACTGACCTCTCTTTTGTTCAAGAAATCAGTAAATAATGAACAACAAGGAATGAGTGAAGGATGGTTTTCTTGCCGATATTCTGCAGTAATCTGAGCTGGCAGCATCTTAAAGTAGCCAACTGTCAATCCCACTGGCTCTGCTCCTGAGATCCCAGCCAGAACAGTAAGAGGAGCTTGTGGAGGTAACCTCATTTCACTTGCTAAAAATATTTGCAAAATAAGGGTTTGCAAAAATACTGCCTGAAATTTTTCATTGCTTTAGGTTCCTACTTCTGCTTCTCCACTACGAGCAATATGTTTCCCTTCTCGGTGCTTTGATAAAAGACTCTCATCCTGGTGGGAGTTTCAGATTTGCCAATGGAAGTGAATATTCATACAGGCAGTTCTGTTATTCCAGTTGGCCATCCTGTCTTTGCTATGTTCTGTGAATACTGTGAAAGATCTTGGGAAGTGATCTAACAGCAGCTTGTCTGTGGAAGCAGTAATCTCATTAGAAATTTTGATCATTAGGGTGCCAAATATTTTTTAGGCAATTTTGAATGATTCCTCTGCCAACAGGTAAAATGAGCACTGCTCAGTAGAACATATATTTTGCAAGAAATATAAGCCTGACTGATAACAGAGAGAGTGACTAGGACTTGGGAGGGAAGGGCACAGGACCTTGCAGGATGGTGCACAGAAGGCCAGCGGAGTGCAAGGACTGTTTGTGTAAGCAGCCTGTGCAGAGGTCACATGAAAAGAGAGGACACTCAGACCTGGACTTGTCCCACATAACTTCAGGTGCTTAATTAAAAACACTTAAATGAGAATCAATGCAGAGAAAGAGGAAAAAAAGGCGTGCTGAATCACCCTCTGGAGGGGCCAGAGATTTTAATAGTTTTTCATGTCCTATTTCTCTCTGTTAATAGAAGGATGAGAGAAGCAATGCAGAAACACTCCCACTGCTAGCTAAAACACTCCCAGTTAAGTATGCAGCAGTGGATGGGATAAGCCTCAGCTCACTGCCCGATCTTCCACGGGCATCCCAGTAAGAAATACGGCACTGCTGAAGTTTGGCTACCTCAAAGCATCATCTACATCAAGTTTACCACATAGGCACAGAGGACTTAAGCAGCAGGGTCTATATAGCTGAAAAGCATTAGCCTTAAAACTCAGGGGAAAAATAAAGGATCAAGATATTCGTGGAAAGACTTACATTCTTAGGCTAACCTCAGTATATGATGGAAGCTCAATGTATTTTTCTTTTCTACAACTCAGGAGCTGAGACTCAGGGAAGGATTCCATTAAGACAATCCCTTCTCATTGTCTCCACTGCTGCAGTAAATGGCTGTGAAAAATTAAGCACAAATAGCAAGTTGCTCGTCAGGGCCTACTCTGTGGAACTCCATATCTCCTTATGAAAAGGGAGCTTCTCTTTGACATCTGCAGCCACAAGTGTTAGCATCTTTTTCTCTCATTCACAAGATAAAGAGCCCTGTAACCTTTAAATGGGTTGCAAATGGACTTCACTGTTTACGCCTTATCTTTATGCCTGGAGGAGAATGCAGGCCACAGCATCATGGTGAAATGACCTTTAAAATCATCTTATGCTGCAGTGGAAATAGGCATGATGCCCCAAGGCAAAGCTGAGAATCCTCTGGCTCAACCTTTAGAAGTTCACTGTGGCAGAGAGAATAGAGGAGAAAAAAGAATGTAGAAATTTGTGGGGAAGGTGGGACAAACAACTGATCTGTCAGGATGTTTGAGGTGGACTCCCCACTACAATACAAAATATATGGAGGGAAATATTTTGAGTGGGCTTGAGTTGAGAGTATAACTTCCTTCACAGAAGATGAAGAAATTTCAGACAGAACAGTTTATTCATCAAGGCATTTTCCAGAGTGGCAAAACCAGGGATTTAAATCCCCCTCAAGCTGAGGAAGAATTGACTAGGTCTCCCAGTCGCCTGGCGAGTGCTATGCACTTGAAACTCTAAGGGAAGTTAGAAAGAATCTAAGAGGGCTAAGTGAGAAGCAACAACAGTTACTTGAACTGGGTCAGTCCTGGACATGAGAACGGTCGGAGCTATACTTCCCTGAAGGCCTTAGGGGAAAAGAAAGCCAATACTTCAAGAAGCAACACCTTTTGTGCTTGCATACAGCTGGCAGATTTTTCTAATGACATTCTTGGGCTCTGATCCTTGAATTACTGTGAAGTTTTGCTTTCAGCACCCAAACATATTAGGCTATTTCTGTGACACAAGGCAGCTCAAGGCTCCATGAAGGACATCAGGACTTCAGAGTGCTTGGTGCAGAAATCCCTTTTCAAAATAGGACACAGGCTTCTAAATAGCCCTGGGAAATCAGAAAGTTTTAGCCACTACATATGTTCTCTATACTAAGTCCTCAGCAAAGGTTTCAATCAGCAGAAACCAAGGTTCAATGAAGGGTTGAACCATAGGCCTAGCTCTTTAAACAGTCAATTTAGTGCCATGAAAGATGACATTTATTGAACTCCTATTTCTGTCCAAGCAATCCTATGGTGCTTGAATCTTAATCCATTCCTCAACGGCTGATTGGAGCAAACATAAAATAAAATGTTTGAATAAAACAGAAATATCAGTCATCAAATCTGCTGTCAGGCTTTCTGGCAGCCAGTGCAACCACAATAAAGCAGAGGGTTATGTGAAAGTACACTGGAAATTTGCTGCAGCAAAGCCAGTTGTAAGCAGTCTTCTCTAATAAGACGTCAGCAGGGATACATATGCATTTTTTTTTCACCTCACAGAGGACAGTTTCAGAGCATTATTGCAGTAAGGTAGTCTTTGTTCCTTTTCTCACTGTAAAGCCCCGTTTGTAACACAGGTAAGCTTACAGACTCTTAGACCATTTTCTATTGAGAATTGTCTGGTGCTTTCAGTTTCCTACTGAGATGTGATCAAACCAACAGAAGCTGTCTATAGCATCTATTTCTCCAAGGGACTCTGGGAGGGCTCCCAAAAAGATCTAATACGCAACAGCCATGGCACAAAAAGAAGATCAGTCACAGGAATTTAGGGGGTTCTGCCACAGCATTCAACAGCCTCCCAACTACAGCGCATCTGCATTATCTCTTGTACAGAGGCATTGCATACCCATCGCGTATGCTCTTTATACTGTACTTGCCACCCAGCTTTAGGGTCAATTCACAGGTTATTCATGCAGCCCCACCAGAAGCACAAACCCATAAAGCTGTCAGAATGGGAGAGATTTCTAGAGGTGTCTTTCTACCTCTTTCATTGAGGTAAAACAAGCTAAATTTACATCCCTTTCAGTTCCTTTTTACCTATCACACACTCAAAAACTTCCAGGGGTGGTGTATTCCCATTCAGCACCATCAATGCTGTTAACAAGACAACAGCACCCAGAAACCCAGCCCCAGAGAAGCAATATACTCTGCTAGCTTTGAGAGTAATACAGGCCAAAATGCAGTCTCTGTGCCTCTACTGCTTGGGGCAGACACCATTGTGTACTGAATGCGATTACCTACAGTAAAGCAGTGGATTCTCTTCTAAAAATGAGTAGGGAGGGATTTAGTTGTGATACCGAAGCCACATTGCAGAAACCTTTGCAAGAACAGCTTTACTGGAGCTTCCAGCTGACACTGGTTTGCAAGCACACGGGGATCTGAGGATTCTCTCATACAGGTATTTTGGTGGCCACAACTTCCATCCAAGTGGAACTGATGGTCGCTAATAACATTAGCATTGTAAAAGGACTACGAGGCAAGGACCTTCCCAAACTCTGCAGGGTCTCTGGAAAGTCATCCCCCAACTGCTTCTCTGTAGCTGCCAGGAATTAGCACCTGTGAGTAAGACTCCATTTGCGATGGATGGGGCCAGAAACAGCTGAGACATGGGGCCAAATATTGCATCTTGCTTTCTCATCAGGAGCCAAAGAGAAACTGTCCTCAGGATGTTCATTGCAGTCTACTGTAATGCTGCTCAGACTTGTGTAAATCAAACTCAAGTGACCCATCCCTGTATCTTGAGACCTAATCCAGACCCACTGATGTTAACAGCAAAGTGTGAATGCATCTGATGAAACTAGCAGTGCCAGCTAAACCTATGACGGGCATGCATTCAGGGAAAGTTGTTCAGTTAAGAGAAGTGCCATTGCTACATCCTCCTACCCCTCCACAGCATATGCTCCCGAATCAAAGCGTACCAAAGCAAGCATTTCTTGCATGCAAATAATCAAATGTCCCTGCCTGTGATAATAGTCTCACATAAAGACAGAGCCTTCTGAGATAACCCCTGCCACTGAGCAGCAAAACTTTCTTGTTTCTTTGGGACCACCCAAGCAAATGAATGCTATGAAACTTTGTACTTGGGAATGATCTAGCAAAGCCAAATCTTCCCTTGTGCCATTTCAGTGCCCAAGGAAGAATCACAAAGAGAATGCCTTCACAAGAGACTGTATACTCGGTACCAAAAGGATGCCGTAGACCTCCCCTACTGCTAGTACAACGTATTCCTCCAGAACTGGAGAGGAACTAGACCCAGCAGTAGCTACCAGTCTGGACAAGCCCAGTAGAAGTAACTGCCTGACTGACATACAAAATGGCACATACCCATCTTTCTCAGCTGTGCAGCAAGATAAGAAGGTAATGATCCCATTTCAGGAATGCCAACAGCAGTTATCCATTTGACATCGGTGACATATCAGACTCTTGAATTTTAAAGACAGTACCAATTACACAATACCTTTTGTGTATCATTAACAACCTGGAAGCTATATCATCTGCTTAATTGCAATAGTAGCTTTGTGTCTGAGGACAGGACTTCGATCTTTAATATTTGACAAGCACAGACTTGTCAATTATGTTTTGGAGTTAAATGGAAGTGTTGAAAACTGACAGGCAACTCTTGAGCTATCTCCTACTTTGCCTAAGAGAGCTCTTTTTCACCATTTAATCTTGATGTCCTATCTCGTGTTTCTTATCCTGGAACAGCACCCCTGTACTAATCTAGTGTGACAACAATATTCCAGTAATCCTTCTCAGAAATATTCTTGTCTGTCAACTGACCTGCTGCCCCCCAAAATATCAAAAACCAACAACCCCCCGTCCCCAAAAAAGCCACCACCACCTACAATAAAACAACAATGGTCAGTTCAACTCTGCTATCACATAATACGCTTAGGATGAACAAAATTCAATTTTCGAGCTCCAGCTGGTATGAAAATTCAGCATAGATACAAACTGAGATTAAAATTCCAGTGCAATGTAGATTTGTATTAATGAAGAATTAGTTAATAGGAAAATAGTAAAGTGATCAATTGTGAGCGGATGCTCACAGGATCAATCAGCCTTATATAAAACTAATGGAAAAGGTCACAACAGACCAGCAATGAACACCCTGTAGCCTGTGAGGTTCATTCAGGAATCTAAAGCAGCGGAAAAGAATCATAGACCAGAAAAACCTAAAAATGTATTCTTTAGCTCTCCAAGTAGGCAGTTCTAAAAGGGGAAGAACAAGTTAGGATTTGATTTTCTAAGGAACAACCAGTTTTCATATGGAATTGAGGAAGTTTTCATAGCAAGTAAGAGAAACAAAATAGAGATCTGAAGCTATATTGCAAAAGTCAGCAGTAGAACCAGGACCTAAATCTTAAGGCAGTATTAACAAAAGTCCTCCCTTTTCCAGTAATCATCACAAGATCACAAGAGGTGGTACTATAATTTTTATCTTCTTTCTTTTAATGTAATGGCCACCTGACTTCCAAGTTGCCTGAAAGAACCATTACTTTCTGCATTTATTATCCTTTTATTATTTTACTGCACCACACGGCTGCACACGTAATTAAGGATTTAAATAATGAATAGATATTAGCATTATGTAAATCATCATAATTTTCCATTAATGGCAACTGGTGGTAACTGCCTGTGAATCACAAGCATTAGAAGTCACAGTCTTATACATTTTTAAATTTGAAACTATATGCTTGTTATAAATTACAATCAAAGCAGTTCTTTTCACTACTCTTAGATTGTTCCCAACTCAATCTGTTGCACATCTGTTAGCAAAACTTTATGTCCAGGGCCCTTAAGAGAATATGGAATATATTAATATCTTGAATTAAGACAGCATGGAGTACCCAAACCATGATTATCCCAACCAAAATTAAATCCTCCGAGTTAACATTATGTATGTCTATTCAAATTACATTTAGCTAGGGTCAGTAATGAAAAACAATTGCTATCCCACCACTTACTGCTCTCATCCATCTTTTTTAATAAACTCATTATTGAGCTATAATTGGAGAGGTTCTCTTAGGCCAGGACTGGAAAGCATTGTTTTTCTTAATTCTTCTTGCACTTCTGGCTCTATCTGTTTCCACTGTGGCTTGGGGCTTAATCCACTGACACCCCAAATAACAAGCTCAACAAACAGGCAAGACAACAAAGTCTATTCGGAACAGTGCGCTGCACAATTTTCCTGTTCTACATAAATGTTTTAATGCTGATTTCAATGAAAGATACTGAATCAGCAGCAAAGGCTAAAGGGACATCCTTCTACATCACTTGGGAGTGCTCAAGAGTCAGCGATGAAGTTCACTATGCTAACTTTGCAGCTATCCATATGCTGGCTATATTAATGATGAATGAGGTCCTTAATCTACATGTCTTGTAACGCAACCTCTTTTCATAGGTTACGCAAAGATACCAGAAAAATCCAGTGCTAACAAGACTAGACTGCTCATGAAGAGAGGTTTTGGAAAACAGAGTCTAGAACTGGAATCTAGGCACTTAATCTACTCTGTTTCTTCAGCTTCTCCCAGAACAACAGCAAATAGGAGCTCTCCTGTTCTGTAGGGTAAGACTGGCTATGGAGAAGTCTGTTGGGAGAAGTTCCATGTGCCAACTGCATGCGCATATAGACCCCACAGTGGCCCCTCTAATATTAGGCTGCTCAGAGTTCCCTCATGTTCCTTAGAACATTTTGTCCCCACCACACCCTCCCTATTATTCAGCCTAGTGTTTCCACGTCAAAAACCAGGATCTGTATCTTTCCCAAAATGCACATTTCCTGTATGTGAGATTATGAAATTAACTTATTTTATTAAAAAAAAAAAAAATCAATCTACAAGCAGGCTAGTAGGACTTAGAAAACAGCAAAAGACTTGAATAACCTGTGGTTTACTGAGAAATGAGAGAGAAAATAAGCGGTAGCTTGGAGTGCTATGGCAAGGGTAACTCGGCTGTATTGCCCATGGTATATATTGCCTGGTAGAAGACTCATATGAAAAGAGAATTGAGATAATATAATTAGCTGTTCAACTACGTCTGGATGTTTAGTACCGCTTTTTGTTTGTTTGTGGGTTATTTGGCTTTTTTGTTGGTTTTGCTTGGGGTTTTTTTTGGGTTTTGTTTTTTTTTTTAAATTAACCCCCTCTCAAAAATCCCAGACTTCATGTGTAAAGACTTTAAACATAATGAAGTTGGGATGTTTGAATATAAATATGTCCAGATTCCAACCTAGCACAGTAACTTTCCTCCCCAAGGAGGATGCCTAGAGAGGAGAAGGAACAGGGCAATCAAAGATACATTCCCCCAAATACTTCCTCAGCCTTCAGTTGTTTTTGGTTTGGTGTACCTCCTGACCAACTCATTCTGGCAACTTGGTAACAATCAAAGGCTCTTTTTTTTTTCCAAATGCTCATCCAGTCTCCCCAACCCCTGTGAACTTCTTGCACCCACAACATCCTTTGGCAAGAAATTGAAACTTCTATGCACCGCACAAAGAACCCCCCCTTATATGGTTTGTCTGAACCTAGGCCCTACCACCTCCATTTGCTAGACCCCATTCCTCCACTGGAAGAAGCAATGAAGAGCATCTGTATCCACCCTTAAGCTAAGATTATGTAGCTCTCCCATATATTCTGCAATTTTTTTTTCTCAAACACACAGGTTAATAAGCCATTCCTTATTCAGAATCCTTTACATAGCTTCGTGATACACCTTGAGAACTGCATGCATTTTTGTCCCTTTGTCTCAGAAATTATTTTGGAGAGCTAGGAAAGGTACAGAGAAAGACAGCAGAAATTAGAGCTATCTGTGTTGCTTTCGATTTCTTTCCTCATAGTGCCCAAGTGCTCCTGCCCGCACACCACTTTCCAGCTTGAGATGATGTTTTCATGCAACTATCTTTCATAGCTGCAAGACTGCTGCTTGGCAGTAATGGTTCACTCAGAGGCCATTATTGTATATATGGCACTGGATTTGCCCCATGCGTCTACGCTGAATTTCACCTGCCATTTTAATGCCCATTCACTCAGTTTTATAAGATCATTCTGTAGTCCTTCAGTCAAGTCTTTGTCCTTGCAAACCCAAATAACTTCATACAGTAGCCAGTTTTATCACTTTAATGCTTACCACCTTTTCCAAGTTGTTTATGAACATACTGAACATCACAGGACCTAGCAAAGAGTCCAAAGATTGCTAACCTTTCCCTAAAAGAACTGAGCATTTACTGATTTACCTAGCTTACACATACATGTGCATGCTAAGGATTAATCCCAAATTGACAGGGATGCAGTTGATTTATGTGACAAAGCCCTAACGTCAATATGTTGAGTAAGGTGAGAGATTCAATTACAGTGGCTTAAAATGTTTGTAGTTCATATTCACAGATCCTCACTCAAGGAATGGTAGCCTGCTTGGCAAGTGGTATTTGGTGAAACTTCTTCATTGATCTCTGCGTGTTTCTCAGAGTAGTCTTTAAGCACTTAGGTACAAAAATCCACTTAGTCCGGTTTCCTAAGCAGAAGTAACAGCTTATGCATTGGCAGTGGATCCAGTCTATCCAAACTATATAATAACTATTCTTCACGTAGATATTCCAGATTCATGTTCAGCAATCTCAAATTGGGCTGGAAAACTGGAGGATCAGGTTTTCTGCACATGCCCTGTAAAGCTGCTCTGCACAGGCACAATGGCCACTTCTGTGTAACTTCGAACAGGCAGTAGTCAATTTAAAGCAACTGCCTGGCCTGGACTTCTCAGCATCCAGAAGCGCTAGGCAAATACCATAAGCTCTTTCCTGCCCAACTTACATGAAATTTCTGGGGCAGACAGAAAAGATGTTTGCAGAAAACTAGACACACTGTAGCACTACACTGAAATGGTGACCCTCCAAATTACTATATGTTAGTCCCACAAGGTCTTGTCTTTTCTCAGGTCTGGGATAGAATGCTTTAATAAAACAGGGCGACATTTTGTAATGAAATGCATGAGAACTGATAAAACAGCACTGAACATTGTCTGTATTACATGTTCATACAGAAATTCCTTGCTCATCATCCCAGTAACCCAATGCTACTACTAGTACTGTTACAAGTTGGCTTTACACCTCTGCTAGATGGACTTGACTACATGACATCAGAAAAAGAAATAATTTCTCTGGACATTATCAGGTTGAGCTAATGAAAGGCAGACATGAGACATTGGCTCTCAATTCAGACTGCTTCTTTTTCTGGCAGAACTCCCATACTTGATGCACAACAAAACACCAAAGGGAAGTTATGTGATCATGCTCCAAATGTTACACAGGGTTGACTGCCAATAATATGCTAATTCCAATTATGAATATCAAAACAAACATTTGCAAAACGTCATTCAATGAGACAGTACTCCATAAGCCCCTGATGTTAGTTAGGAGCTATAGAGTTAAAGTCAAGCCTTTCCTACCCACAGTTTAGTTTGTCCTGCTTAGGTGTAACTGCCACATTAGTGACTTTCAGCACACAAGAAAAGCAGACAAGTTGCGATCAATAACTTTAGATGTTTTTAAACCAACCACAAGAATCTACTGACTTTTTCAAAACATAGGTAAGCCACTTGAATTATTAAAACAGGGAAGGTATGGTTGAAGGACAATCTATAGTGTAGTCTGTCATGTTTCCTAGATTCCACCCTGAGAGGCTTATCCCTTTTTCTCCCTTTTGTAAACCCTTCTTGCTTTTGTCCAGCATCTGTTTAACGTTTCTCTTTCCCAGCACATACATACCCACTATTGATGGTAGAACGTATCTACTCTATATTGATCACTTCCAGAAAGAACATCCAAAATAGTCTCTGCTGGTCCAGAAAAACAAGTGCCCTCTAGGGATGGGGCACTTCTGCCCATTTTATTTCAGAAATTGACTTTTCTTGACTGATTTTTCACTGAATAGGAATTCTGCTAAGATAACAACTGCAGTCCTTACCTGTCTGCAAACTTATGGAGTGAGAAAAAAATATGCCTTTGGTTTCCACAAGATGCAAGTGACTGAAATGTCACTGAATTCCTGCCACAATACAGCTCCACAGCAGCCTTGCTCTGCAAGTGGCCAGTCCTTTCAAAACAGTCCTCCTGGGATCAGCCACTGTCCTTGGCACTACTGCCAAATGAAAAAGAATCAGCCTCTCCAAAACAAATCTGAAGGCCACTTCAGCTCCAGAAAAAAACTCATTACCAGGATGGTCAGACACACATCAGCAGTATGGAAAGTTCCACTTCTCCTGCAGAGAATAGCTAAGGGATCTGCCCTGAAGGTCTCCCAAGGGAAGAGCTCTCGTGAGCACCAGTAATACTCACAGCCATATCACCTCGCTCAGAGGATTCCAGTACTTCTGCTTCTGGACTGGGAAGGAACCCAGGACAGCAGAAATGGAAAAAGCCATGTTAGGAAAGCTGTCATCAACACAACGAGATGCATTGCTGAGCCCGGGGAGGCCCACAGCAGCAACAGCCATCCTCCCCAGCATCATAGAACAAACTTGCGACCTTTCCACACATACAAGCAAGGTCTCAAAAACTACAGCACACAGCAGAAAGAGAGCAAAAGAGGTCAAAACTATCCACTGATGTTAAGAACTCTGAAGTAGCAGGGGAGTTGTTAAATGAAAATGCTCGAGCGATCTTGACAAGCAGACTCAGAGACCACTATACAGAGGAAAGACAGACAGCTTGGACTGGCATTCAGCTGAGACATTACCAATATTGAATGGGACTAATAAATTTTGTATGAATTTTTATTATTCCCTCTGAGTCATGGAAAGAATAAATATAAGGTTTCATTTCATTTTAATGATTTTCAGAACAAGGCTCTGAAGATAAAGTCAGAAAACAAGAAAACCTGTTTAGATATCTGTTTTAGTTTTCGCTATCATACTGCCCCTAATCCCCAGTCCTGGATGAGGAGCTCTGTGAGCTAAGTCATCAGCTTGGAGACAGAGAGGGCCTGCCCCACATGTAATCTGTTAGGTAGGAAATGGACAGGCAACAAAACACAAGGAAACAAACTTGTCAGCAACATTTGGTGGATTGAGCACGCCAAGGGGAGTACTTAGACTACTTTATTTTAAAGTGCTCAGTTAAGAGCCCTGGATAAGTACAATGGGAAAGGTAATGGTATTTAAGTGCTTCACAGCAATAAAATTAGGATATAACTAGACCAGAATTTTCCTTCCACTGCCCCGACACTGCAAAACTACTAAAATAAGCCTATATCCAGATTGTAACAGAAATACTAACTTCCTGGTTTTAAATATATGTATCATGACTATTGAGGAGGTCTAAACTGAGGTCAGAAAATTCTTAGTGATGGATGAACGCTTATCACACTCATCCCTAGACAGCATACAGTCAAGTAAGTATTTGATCCCAGTCCTCTCTGTTCAATATGTACCAGTGGTGGGTAAAGAATTCACAGCAAAGAACTTAAAGTCCCTTAACCACTGTGAGAAGAACCTCAGCTGCTGGCAGCAGAAGGCACCAGTCAATGGCAAGCAGAATCTTTCAGACTTAGGCTTGCTCAAACTTGAGGCCTTTGAAGCTAAAGAAGTGGATTCAAAGTCAAGCATTACTTAATTTCACGAAGCATTACTCGAGTTATTGTTCTTCTGATGCTACCGAGTCCAAAGGCTGAGTCATTCCTCAGAGCCCAGGAATCCCTGGGACCATTTTTGGGCTCTGACAGATCACAGACGGTGGAGGATACGGCAGATTAGGGAGGAGGTGAAAATAAGAACACCCTTCTCTTCCCATTTCAGCTCCCTTCCCTCCCTTGCCATGCCTTCAGATGAGGCGGGGAAAGCAGTGAGTGTGGCACATGTAATACTCAAGGAAAGGTCAGTGCACTAATGGCTGCCATTTCCACAAGTAAGACACACAGAATTTGATCTGAAAATGCAATAAATCTATGGAGGGTTTATTTTTTTAACTGAGTTGACAGAAACAGAAGAACAGGTCATGTATTCAATCTCTCAGACAACACAGGATTGCTTCATTTACTATAAAGGTCAGAAACAGTGACCTGGTTAAGGGTTAAGTGTCTTTTTAAAGGTGAAACACTGATGAAAGCAAAACATAATTTATTTTTAATTAGCTACCAGAATGGTATTTGATTCTTCTCCAAGCACAGCACAGGCACGGTATTCTTCATGTACCTGCTTTGGTCTAGCAAAAAGGTATCACTGCCTTTGAACAGAAATCTAGTGATCTGGAAACTCTTCTGCAGGGAACAGGCTGAGCAGCTCTGCAGAGCCTTTGCTGATGGAGGAGCCCATCACCATCTTCCTGAAGGTCTGAATTCCCCAGGGTGAGCCAGTGTCGTGGTTTAACCCCAGCCAGCAACTAAGCAACACAGCCACTCGCTCACCCTCCCAGCAACCCGGTGGGATGGGGGAGAGAATCAAAAGAGTAAAAAGGAAGACAACAACAACAGAAAGAGAGAAACAAAACCCAGGAAAAACAAGTGATGCAACCGCTCGCCACCCACTGACTGATGCCCAGCCCATTCCCAAGCAGCAATCACTGCTCCCCAGCCAACTCCCCCAGTTTATATACTGAGCCTGATGCCATATGGTGTGGAATAGCCCTTTGGCCAGTCTGGGTCAGCTGTCCTGGCTGTGCTCCCTCCCAGCTTCTTGTGCACCTGGCAGAGCATGGGAAGCTGAAAAGTCCTTGACTAGTGTAAGCACTACTTAGCAACAACTAAAACATCAGTGCGTTATCAACATTATTCTCATACTAAATTCAAAACACAGCACTATACCAGCTACTAGGAAGAGAATTAACTCTATCCCAGCCAAAACCAGGACATCCAGGCAGAAGAATTGCAATAAAAGACATGTCAGTTGCTTAACTGAGAGTTTTCTCAGCTCTGATCCTTGGCCATCTCTGTGACAGCTGTATGTGAGATGGGGACAAGTGGCTAAGAGGCCTCTTTTCATCATGAGGAGGGGGCTGTCAGGCTCCCCCACGTCCCAGCTGGATCTATGCACTGCCACTAAATACAAAGCCAGGTTCCATAAGCCAGTGATCTGCAGTTTTCCAAGATGGATCAACTCTGACAAGAAATACCAAAAGACTCAAATTTAAAATAGCCAGCTGCCCAATGCTTCAGGGATTCACGTGGGATGGGTACATCCCAGGCTCAGTCTCCTTTTATGCCTGATTCAGAGTTTGGGTCTCTGTAATCCCAGAACAGCCCATCATAGTGTCTGATATTCTGCAGCTGGCTGAAGTTTGACAGTCCTAAGTTTCAGAAACATTTATCCCTCAAAAACATCACCAAAGTAGACAAACTAATTAAACAAAGTATCATTTGGGGCAAATTAGTATTTTCTATTTCACTAAAAACATCCCAGACTGCTCAAACTGTGAGATTATCTTCAACTGCTGCTTACACCTCCTTTGGAGAAAGATCTCTTTTAGTATTCCTCTCATGTGGCACCAGATTGTGACTTGGACCTTGAAACTCTGCAGCAGGGCCGCAAAACACAGGTATTTAATCTGGATGCATAGATCTAGGCATATGCACAAAGCTCTGCCTGAAACTCAAACTCAAGCTCAAAATGACTTTTTCTAAGTTTATGCATTAGAGAAGAGAAGAGGCATTTCACTGCATTATACTGAATTTTAGCCACAATGCTGATAAAAATCACAATGCCTTTGACATTTCCCTTTGTTGTTAGCATTCTCACAACGAAAAGCTTATATACAGATTCTGATCCACATGCCACCTAAAACCAGCTGTAGCTTGCTATTCTTTTTTATTAAGAAAATATTCTGCTTAAGCCTAGCATTCTTAAGACAGAATTTGGGAATTTTTTGAGAAGCACCACGTCTAGAGAACTCACAGAACCTTCCCATCCATGAGCATGAAGCAAGGGACATTTCATGTCCCATGACGTATGAGGGAAAAATCTTATCTGGATAGCTACTAGCTCTGTGACAATTTGCTTGCATTCAGACAAGATTATTTCCCCGATCTTGCCAGGACACACAAATACATGAAATAAGCAGAGGTAACAGCTCACATAAAAATTGCAGTCACAAACCTGCAATTAAAGATGTCCTAGACACATCTTTGCCATTGCCTGCATCCAATTTTAGACATTTTTCCCCTAAAAAAAACCCCTTGTTTCCTCTTCTCTCTCCCCTTTTTTAATTAAAGCATCTCTTTAAGATCATCTTCAGACAATCTGAGGAGTATTCCCCTATGACATTTTACTGTCGAGCGATGAACTACTCTTGGTGGTTTCCTAGATCTCTTGCCAATGTAACCATGGAGACCTCACCAGCTGCTACATCATCTTGAGGAATTTTGTCTGTCTCTCACTAGCTTTCCCAATGACAAAATAATTATCCAAAAATGGAGTCACAATGGCTGCAGGATTTTCTTCATTTTTGCAACACTCACTAGCTTACATGCTTATTATGCTGTTGAATTTATTGCTCATTATTAAATAACAATATTTGCTATTTACATCAGAATAGCATACAGAGGAAATGTACAGAGGTTATCAGGTAAATGCCTGTATTCTAAACTGTCTAAGGGATAAGACTCCAACCCAACCCATGGCATAAAAGAAAACATAAAAATACTCAATTAGCTGAAACATTAGCTGTATGTGTCCACCTTCAGATGGTGTTAGAGCACAGCTACTGAATGAGAACAGCATGGACTTTCAAGTCAAAGAATCTAGAAGCATATGCCAAACCTACACTTAACTGGTGAACCTACAACTGTAGAAACAAGTTCTGTTTACCATCACCTTTTTTCCAGCATCCTTCACGTGGAACAGGTCAGAAGCAAGTTCAAGCAGGATGCCAAGAGGAAATAAAGGGGAGGAAGGGAGAAAGAGCACAGTTTCCACCATTTTCTTAGACCTTAATTGTCATGCTTTTCCACTCCTGTTACGGATGCCTCACCAAGGTTCTGATCCCATAACAAGGCAGAGAAAGAGATTCTTCTCTTCTAGGTTCTTTCATTCCCCCTTCATTTCTTCTCTATCTTATCACTCTCCTCTGTCCTTTGCACATTAAGGGCATGGCCTGTCCAAACATGGTGGAATCTTTTTCAGCATTTGTATAAACCAATAGCTAAAAGCACAGTGAAAAGCAAAGCTTTAAACATCCCAAAACATGCCAGTACAAGCTAGTCAGATCTTTGCATGATGGACAATGAGCTCTGCCCATTTCAAGTTACTGGTTACAGCCAACACCAGGTGCAGAACTCTGTTTATTTTGCTGTTGTTATCTTAGCCCTTTGTCCTGGTTTCAGCTGGGATAGAGTTAATTTTCGTCTTGGTAGCCGGTATGGGGCTGTGTTTTGGGTTTAGGATGAGAACAATGTCGATGATACACTGATGCTTTGGTTCTTGCTAAGTAGTGCTAAGCTGTTGCTGAATAGGTGCTAAGTGGCGCTCACACTGGTCAAGGACTTTTCAGCTTCCCCTGCTCTGCCGGGGGCACAAGAAGCTGGGAGGGGGCACAGCCGGGGGGGGCTGGCCCAGACTGGCCCAAGGGCTATTTCATACCATATGACGTCATGCTCAGTATATAAGCTGGGGGAAGAAGAAGGAAGGGGGGACATTGGGCATGATGGCGTTTGTCTTCCCAAGTAACCATTACGCGTGATGGAGCCCTGCTTTCCTGGGGATGGCTGAACACCTGCCTGCCGATGGGAAGTAGTGAATGAATTCCTTGTTCTGTTTTGTTTGCGTGCACAGTTTTTGCTTTGCCTATTTAACTGTTCTAATTTATTTTACTTCAATTATTAAACTGTTCTTATCTCAACCCACGAGTTTTCTCCCTTTTACCCTTCTGATTCTCTCCCCCATCCCACCGGGGGGGAGTGAGCGAGCGGCTGCGTGGTGCTTAGTTGCTGGCTGGGGTTAAACCACGACACCCTTTAAGAGGCATTTATTTCTAATTCCTTTCAAGGAAACATGATCACACTTTGAGAACAAGAACTCCAGTAGTTTTAGCCCATCTCATCCATTTTGTGATCTTTCTCAATCTTTAATTCGAGTAAAGGCTTCAAAAGCATTCTTTCCCTCAATCACTCCTAAGAAAAAAATAAAGCAAACAAGCAATATTGGCTAAGTATGCCTTATTTAACCCTTTATATTTTAAACACTGCAATAATTTTTTAGCTTTTCCTATTGCATTTATAAATAAAAGGTAACAAATATTTCTAACAGGCATTGTTGCCTATGCACCAAGTGAGTTCAGGTATCTGTACAGCACCCATATCTCTGACCCATTTATTCCATTTAAATTAATTCACCAGTGCTGTGTTCACGAACAGCAATAGGAAGCTTCCATCACAAACAGCTTACACAGGCTAGAGACACACAGAAAAGGCTGATGGAGAAAAAGCTTCTGCCCCCCAAACTCACTATAAAACTGTCTCACCTACATCTCATAGCATCAGTCCATGGCTTGGCATGTTTGCCAACACGGTCTGGGACAACTAACCCCACCGGCCTGTGGCATAAGATCCAAGAGAATACCGAAATCTTCAGACCAGTTTAAACCATGTCAGAGAGACAATGTCAGGAAAGGGACAAGGCATTACAAACACCGTGAACCTGTCTGTGGTCAGCGGCAAACCTGGCTGGCATTGCTGTGCTCGTAGATATTGATGGAAAGCAAGGGAAGAGGAGGGTTGCATGGACTCTAAGGAAAAGACCTGTCATGAGGTGCCGAGAGCCTGAAGAGCCTGTCAGGATGTGTTCCTGTTTGGAAAAGCGGGAGGCAAGTCTGCCCAAGTGAGACTGACAGCAACCAGTTTTGCACCAGCAGCTCCAGTGGACTTTGTCACAGAATCTACCGGAATTACAAAACACAATTGTTAGTTTGAGATACTCCAGCTTTTAGATATTGATTCTTCCTAGACTTTCTCCCATTCCCACACAGTTTGAGATGGAATAGGAGGTGCACAGCTCCTGGGACCTTTATAGCAAAGCATATAGTATGCTGTGCAGTGAATAGCACTGCCTCTTTGCAGCCCAAAAAGATAGAGCTTGGTATCTTTTACAGGTAGCAGAGCATGTGCTGGAGCCCTACCTTTACTTTCAAAGCACATGAAGATACCCATTTACTGCCAGTTTTATGCCATAAGTTTAGAATCTATTCTAATATGGGTTATATAGTATTCATGCTGTACTAACATGCTGCAGTGATGTAGAGCTGTCCAACTTAAAGCAACTCTTGTTCTACTTCAAAGCTCTCAAAGGAAGCTGAAATATACCTGTTAAGTGCACAGCAGCTTGTTAAGCATGGGAGATCTTTGCTGAAGTAGCTCTCTACCTGCATTTTATGAAGATATACGTGTCACTCAAGAAGGAAGAAGGGGGATGCTAGGCCTCTTTTAAAGCCTATAAGGAGAAGCTGCTAAATAACAACAGCTCAAAAAGTTCCATATCTCTACCAACCAAGCGTATGATTAATTTATTAGTGAAAAGTCTTGACGATAGTGGTGACCTCTCATGTGAACTGGTCAATGGACTCTACAGCAGTAGCCCTCAAGCTCTGAGTTAGTTCCTCCCTCCCCCATATCCTCCCCATTCCAGCCTAAGAGCTACCATAGGGACTGGTCACATTCAGTAGCCATGAGTGAGACTCACATAGCATAAACATTACATAAAATGAAGTTATTTAGTTACCTTGGTGAGAATCACAAAGTTTAGGGTAGGGAAAGACTTCAGACACATGGCTTTACAAGTGGAAGAGAACAGGCAAACACCTTCTCAATTGTTCAGTCATGTCTAGGATGTGTGTATATGAGGGCAACCAGGACAATACGTCACCCTTCCAGGGAAAAGGAAACATAGTAACAGAGAAGGGAGGGAGAAGTCAAAAGTATGTGCTGAGAAAGGATCAATAATCTGGAGCAGAAGATGCTAAATTGAACAAACCCCTACTGAGCCACTTGAGCGTATTCTCCTGCTCTAGCAAAGCATCTTTGCTGAAGAAAGAAGACAGAGCATGGTATAGGAGCAAGCTTCTGGCCTTGGGTAGTCTATTAGCTCCAATTTGCCAAGTGGATACAGGGAGAGCCAGAGATTTACCACAAGCACTTTTCAAAGGTGATCTTACAGTAAGTGAAGTAAGCACATTCTTTCCTTTTCTTCACTGTTGTCACTATAAATATCATTTGCATCGACTTTGTCTAATTTGCATTTCATTAATATACTCACATTTCCCTTAGACTTTAACTTGACAAAAAGTGCTATGAAGGTAATCACCACCTTCTGTTTGTAGTGACCCTTTAGAGTAGATAATCAAAAAGAAACATCTTCTGGTGAGACGTATTAGCCAGGAAAGCTCTCTGACAGAGAGTGGTGTATCAGGTGGAAAACCTGAAAACTGGGAGTCCTGGGGGAGCACCTGGCCTACTGATAGACAAAAAGCTGGACATGAGCCAGCAATGTGCTCTCACAGCCCAGAAAGCCAACTGTATCCTGGGATGCATCAAGCGTGGCCAGCAGGTCGAGGGAGGTGATTCTGCCCCTCTACTCTGCTCTGGTGAGACCCCACCTGCAGTACTGCGTCCAGCTCTGGGGTCCTCAGCACAGGAAGGACATGGACCTGTTGGAGCGGGTCCAGAGGAGGCCACAAAAATGATCAGAGGGATGGAACACCTCTGCTATAAGGAAAGGCTGAAAGAGCTGGGGTTGTTCAGCCTGGAGAAGAGAAGGCTGCGGGGGGACCTTATCGGAGCCTTTCAGTACTTAAAGGGGGCTTATAAGAAAGATGGGGACAGACTTCTTAGCAGGGCCTGTTGCAATAGGACAAGGGGTAATGGTTTTAAACTAAAAAAAGAGGGTAGATTCAGACTAGATATAAGGAAGAAGTTTTTTACAATAAGGGCGGTGAAACACTGGAACGGGTTGCCCAGAGAGGCGGTAGGTGCCCCGTCCTTGGAAACATTCAAGAAGAGGCTGGATGAGGCTCTGAGCAAGCTGATCTAGTTGCAGATGTCCCTGCCAATTGCAGGGGGGATGGACTAGATGACCTTTAAAGGTCCCTTCCATCCCAAAGCATTCTATGATAACACCTTAAAGTCACAAACTTGGGTTCAGCCTAAAGGGCAGAAGCCATACTTTCATTATAAAAGCAAAGCAACAAAACAAAACCCCCCAAAAAGCCCAAAAAACAAACCCAGGTCCTCTAAACTCCAGACAGATAGCTTATACTTAAAAGGAAGGCAAAGCAATCCATAATTTTCACAGCTCTTAGCTGTGAAGGTAAAAATCTTCATTTTTAACTCACCCTCCTAATCCATGAGAAGATTAAAAACTGCTCTGGCATGACTAAGATTTTAATTGAAGTTCATTAGCTTGAATTAAGAACATCCTTTTTTCTCCACAGCACCACCCACCTTCCCTGCACACAGTGGTAGCAATGGAAAGAAGCCATTCTACTTTGAGAGCAGGTGTAAATGGTCTTCTCAAAGTGCTTAGCAGCAGCCTGCCAGGGCCCCTAATCTCAACAACTTCAGTGACAGGAAACCAAGCCCAAGGCTAGCCACTTCTGAAAATCTTGCCTGGTCCAAGTACATACAAAATTGTTCATTGTGATCAAGATAAACCAGCACTTTCATATTGCCCTCACGTCTTAGGAGTGGCCCCTACCATTCAGACTTGTAGTACAACCTAGGAACAACTTCTCCTCAGTTCACATACACCACATAGTACAGCTTGAGCTAGAATAATTAAACCAGAACTAGATTAACATGTTAAACCTTTTTTTTTTCATTGTGAAAATATCAATTGGGTGATGCCAAGAAGTTTAGAAATGTGTTTGAGCAAGAGATGAACAGAATTTCGAGGAATTTGAAAGAAATAAATAACATTTTCAACGGCTTTTCATTTCAAACGTCCTTTCATTTTATTTTTAATAGCTTTAAAAATATAAATAAATAATTTAATTTTAGGTTGTCCTAAGACAAAACGTAATTTGTTCTGAAAAAAATACCCCTCCTTCCATTCAATTCAAAACTTTTTTGATGGGTACAGATATGACAGTTAAATAAACTGTCTGGTTTTCCCCAGCATCAGTAAGAAGAGAATGTGTCAGTATGCCAAGGCCATCTGAGCTTTCTTTAGTTAAACAGCAGCTTTATAAAACATATTCACAACATATAAGATTTTTATTTGCAACAGATGATGAAGTATTAATCAGATTTCAACAGGAAAATGCAGACCTGAGCCCCAGATCACCAGTGTAGATACCACTGGGAAATATACCCTGAAAGAATTAGCACTCTCTCCTTCAGCAAACTACTGATTTTAGATCACTTTGGACTACATAGCCTCCGGGTGATTATCGGTGGATTCACAGCAAATGAACCCCTCATAAGTTCTGTTCAATTTCCCATCCTATTTTCTACCTGTAGGCTTTCCCCCAGTGATTGCTGGCTCTAAACACTATAGCGCTTGAGTTTAATGGCACTCTAGCTTAACAAAACTCTTCATGGTCATTAAGAGAAAATGATTGAATTAATTCAGGAACTCAAGAGCATTCAGTAGAACTGATATTAAACCTCAAAAATACATGAGCCAAAGTCCATTTAGGAAAAAGGAAGGTAAAAATGGATAATAAAAAATAGGCACAATTCAGTTTTAATCAAACTAAAGCATCTTAAGAAGAAAACACTCTAATGAAGCACTTAATGACTACTTAAAATTATTTTAACAACTGATAACTTCAGAGAGACTTTAAAACGTAATTTCCCATCAAAAAGCCTTATGCAAAGTCACATCACTACCCATTAAGTCTAAGAGCTTGGGTTGAGTAACTCTACATAGACATGTCAGAGAAAAAGGACATGCATGTTTTCTAGACAGAGATGGTATTCTGCCTTTTATATACTTATGCACACACAATGCACAAACAGGATTAGTTTCACAGGAGCATAAAATTATCAGACCTAAGACACCAAGCCCGGTTCTTCACAATGTGCATAATACTTATCAAGTTGAACAAGGCCCACAGTAGAAATCAGTCCAGACTCCCCCTCCTTCCATGGCAAATCTCATAAGCCAGAAAATGTCTCTCAACATGATACATAAAAAATTTAAGTCCTTCAGTATGAAGCACACCAAGACCTCAAAAATTAGAATGTGGCATAGAATGAAGAAGGATCGGGAATCCCTAAAACTCTTGTAATATCACAGACTTTGTCAGATGGAAATACTAACGTAATTCTAGAAATTAACCAGGCTCCATGTTGCAGAGAAATCTTGCAACCAGTTTGAATTCGAGCTTGTAGCACCCTGGGGCATTCTGAGCATGCATAAGAGCACTAGGGTGTCCACCCCTCTTTTTCCAGCTGGTGTCAACATGCAGTTCTTCCCAGGAAAGTGGGAGAAGGAAAAATCCAACTCTACAGAGCTTTAATGATACTTCATGTAGGAGGCTGCAGCACGCTCAAAATAATCGGTCCATTTGCACAAATAAACTCTTTCACCCTTTCATTCTGGCCTGAGCCCTGGGTAGCAATATCCTATTTACTACCTCCTCCCATACATGTTTTGTTCTCTCTCGTTCCTCCAGTAGCTTAAAAAGGTAAAATGAAGAGGGGTCAAAGGTCTGCCCACACCTACTTGGTCCACTAGGTTAGCAAACATAATATCTGTTTCCATAGCAATGGCACAAACAAGAGAAATCTGACCAGCATTTCAGCTCATCTTTGATCCCCTACCCCAAATGCCTTGTTACTCATTTACAGCTAGATCAGTTGCAGCTGATTTTCAGCAGGAGCAAAGGTCAAAGTCATCTGAGGTCCTCAGCCAGGGGCACTGCTCCACTAGCCCCAATGAAATTGCAAGTCCCACACAACTGCTCCAGATTTCTCCCTGTTAGCCTAAAGAAAGGACAACTTGTTCCTCAGGCCCAACCCTTGCCTTTTTTTCCCACACTGCAACCTATTCTCTTTTGTGTTCCTCCTAAAAGTCAGACTGTCCCACCAATCCTCAAGTACAAATGCCCTCCTACCCTCCTCCTTCTGACTTGTGTGATGTTACAAAGAGCATAAGTTGTCTTCTCAATAACCACAGGGCCTGGAGTTTTGCTGCATGTGGTAAGCTCAGCTCTGCTTAGGCAAGCATCCAAGAATCTGGACTCTAGGTATCATAAAGTTGGCCCTCAGCTAATGTGTTTCCGTTAGAACTATGTTATATTACTTCACAGTATGAGAAATGCAGCTCAGCAATTCAGCTTTTCATCTAAGCTGGTCATGTACTAAAGTGGCAATTCTTATACCTGATTCTCAGCAAGATAATTCCTTTACAGATGTTTTCATGGCAAACTGATTTCCCTCGTGTTTCACTGTAGTTACAGTCAGCACTGTTAATTTATTTTTCCTTCTACAAGGCAATAAACTGTTGCACATTTTCCCTGGAAGAGAGAGATATTACTGATTTATGTTACATAACAGGAGAGTCTGATACCAACCATTGATACAGATGAGCAAAGACCACTGCAGAATCTTGATGGAATCCACACAACAAACTACAAAATATCACCAGCTTAGCAGGTGACAATAGCATCCTCTCTCTTAACATTTATCTTCACTATCTTCAGAGCAATTTACTTGCACTTTATAACTACTTAAGCTGTATCTTTAGAGAAATCATGATGTTTAATATTTCATGATTGCCAACTGTCTGGAATTCAGATTGAAAATACCCAGGTTATAGCAGCTATTCATAGCACAGTCCCATGAGAAGTAGGATTTGGCATGATCGCAACATACAGATGCCAAGAAGGACTTATATAGCACTGGCATAGAGGAAATCCTCTCTCAAGCATCAATACAGAAAGGCAAGGCTTCCCAGGGTCTTGAAAGACAACAGGAATATAAGATCTTCCAGGGAACCTTTCACTTCAGACAAGCCAGACTGCATAGAGGAGAAGCACTCTTCACTGACTGTCTATAAAAGCTTAGAGAAGGCTCTATTTAAAGCTCAGACATCTCACAGAATAGTACGATTCCTCATCCCCTCCATTAACACACCATATTTAGTTTAGATACTGAACAGATGAGGTAATAGGAGCAACTGAGGAGGAAGGAGGACTGATTTAAATTGCACTCGCTGCTAAGACAGGGTCCGTTCTCAACAGTAGTCAGGCCATTTAATTCCTGCATGGAGTTGCTGTTCTAGAACAGCACACAGAACTAAAGGCGTGAGACCCGTCCATATTCTCTGTGGGAGAGAGTCACTTGAAATGTTTGTAATGCAGTGACACAGGGTTAATTCTCTGCATTCACAGCTTCATCGTAGGCCTGCTAGGAAGCAGCCAAGAAAGAAATACAACAGCTCCAGATAAAATATCTCCCAATAAGCATGGCAGGAGGCTAGTAAACAGTGCTTGCAGTCAGACAGTTGAAGAGACTGCTTTCCCATTTCCCCTCAGAGTCACGCTGTTCTTATGCCAAACTCAGGAAAGAACAGACCAAATGGACCTGGCTTATGGGGACAGGGACCTCACCTGCATAAGCAGGGAGAGTGAAACAAATCAGCAGATTCCTGCTCGGGACTAAGACAACACTACTGGTTTTCCTAAGTTTCCAGGAGATAGCAAGCCTTAGAGCAGATGAAGGTACCTGAGTAGGCTGGTTTTTGCAATTCCCCCTCTGTCAGGCTTTGCTGTTTCCCTTGCTATGAAGATTTCACAACAGTTTGGTTCAGTAATGCTATCTGGTTACAGTCAACAGCAGTTGCAGCTCCCTTGGGAAAACCTGCACTTCGCCTACGGAGCAGTCACTGCTGATCCACACAACATGCTGCTCTAGGGAAGGCTCCCCCACAGGGCTTTACCCTTGGGTAGGGGATAGTAAAGTACTTCTCTCCTGTGTGCCTACACCCAGGGAGCAGGCACACGACACAAGCAGCTTGCTGTGCCTTGGTTTGCAGCTAACAAAAACACACGGGATGGGGAGGATGTGAGCTAGATTTAATTATTAGACCAGTTACAAATGCTTAAAGTATTTCTTTGAAAATAAGTCAGAAAGATGATTTGGGGTTTTTTTAAAGAGAGAGAGAGAGAGAGAAGATTACTGTTTTGGAATATAATACAACAAAGACTATTTCTTCCAGACTTTCCCCTTTTGATTATTTTCAATAAGAAAAGAAAGTAACAACAGCAAGAAAAGCAAGATCAGACAACAGATGACTGAATCCAAAACATTAATCTGCCAACATTTGCAGCTTTGTCAAACTATTTTGTTAAAAAAAGTCCAACAGGAAAGTCCATTGCCTCACAAATTTAACTTCCTAAAGAAACGATTTGTCAAATAGAGTGCCTCACCACTAAACCAAGATGATGTATTCTGCAGAAGACGGCAAAATTGAAATTACTTATCGGCTTGAACAGAGATTGTATAGTTACAGTGTAGAATTCAGTGCCCGAAAACAGCTATTTAGGCATTTATTTGGGTTTGCATCTTTGAATTATTTAAGCAACCTGGATGCACCTCTTGAACATGCAGCTTCCAGCTTCCACTTAAGATACCTAGAAGACAGGTGACATCCCTTGAAGTTGAATTCTACCCCAGACCAAGGGCACTATGAACATAAAAATCTGGTCCACAGTGTCCCCAGACAGGTTAAGGATTTCATGTTATCAGCATTTCACAAAATGGTATTGAAGGAGAGGGGGAAGTAATGTCTAGGTCTATAAATTTCCCTGGTTAAGGAGGGAAATGAAAGTAGAAAAGAACAAGGTAAGTGAGCAAGCTCAGAGACTTAGCAGTGGAAGAAGGCAGAAGTTTTGTGTTCCCTGCCATGGAGAGCATGTACCCAGTAGGTACCAGAGCCATCACTGGGTGTTATGATGTCTATGAAAACTGTTATGGGAATGACTTGCCCACAGAATAACTTAGAGAAGTAAAATTTTGCGCAAAAGACATAAACAAGATCTTCCAGATGCCCATGAATTGCATTTAAGGTGACTTCATTGCAATTAAACATTTGCCCAGATAGTTGTTTTTTTTTTCTCGATGAAAACTACGATAACTCAGAGTTCACTGAATTTTTATGAGCCCACAGCTGAGCCAAGAGAGGAAGTTTTACAGAGCAGTACGAACATGTTCAAGCAGTTATTAGTAGTCTGAGAGAAAACTTGATCAATAGGAAGTTAGGAGATTGGGAGGATTCCCTCTGTTCTGTTCCACTGTTCATTGTTCACCTGATCCACCACCATTTTACATTGCTACTTCCCCAGCAGTGCTATTTCTACTTGTTCAATATACCATCTAAGCCATCTGCAGTACTTTCACAGATCTGACCATTGTACGTATTTTCTAAGAGTGCCCAGTAAAAATAAACAAAAAACAAGCCTACAGTCCTTCTGCTACCATAGGCTCTGATGAAACCAGAATCAGCTTTAATAAACTCTATGAAAGGCAACCAGCAGGCTCAATAACTCATAACCAAGTAAAATAAAACCGACAGTTTCCACCAAGTAACAGTTTCCCTTCTAAAATAAAAACTACATTTTCCACCAAGTAACACAGTTTCCCTTCTAATAATAATATTTTTTCCTGAAAAAAAAAAAAAAAAAAAGCCAGTAAGCTTGAAAACAAATTTTACCCTCTTTTAATTCATGAATGCCTGTTAAACAGTGTGGTATCCTAGTAGACCCCTCTGTCCTTTGTGTACCCAAAGCTTGCAGGATAATCTGGGATGGGACATTTGCTATATGAAACCTCAACACCTTCTGCCTTGGGAGACTGGGGTGTTACACAGTGTATCTGCATTCTAGAGGAACCAATTTTACCATTTCTATGTGTAAAATCCTGTGACCCCCTCAAAAGGTGCAGCTCTTCCTCTTAAAAGCTTTTTTTCACATGTACAACCTCCTTGGCTTGTATGAAAATTAAAAGCATTACTTTAGGTTTCTCATAAAGCCTTCCTCAAAAATTCAATGCAGCTTAGGTCTTATCATAGCCTGAACACACTGGCCTGTTCTGATGAAGAGAATAACGGCCCTAGCAAGCTCTGAAGCCAAGAGCACTGAAAAGACTCCTCCTACCCCTTTACTGACCATAACACATTTAAAAACACAAAACACCCCCCCCCACACACAAACCACCACCAACAAAACAACCCAAAAAGCCACAAAACAACCCCCCACACCACTGAACTCTCATCTTGCACACATTCACTTGCACAACACAGTCTCTGAGGAGGTGCAAGCTCAATAGCTAGCTCAATACTGCCCTGACAGCATGGCACAGAGCCAAAGAAAATAAACCCTGCCTCCTGGCCAGGCTAATTACACCAGGTTTAGTGCTATGCTGACATGGTTATACTGCCTCCAGACTTGGTGATAAGTCTGTCAGATCTAACTCCTTATTTCTGCTTCACAACTTGTGCACAGAAAAGACATGTCCAGTGTCTGCCAACACACACTCTGTTGTACCAGTTTGATTTTACTTCTGATGAAATATTACATTGTTCAATCAAGTGGGTGCAAAAAAAAGTGGGTGTCCAAGCACAGTTCACAAATCAGCTCCAAGTATGTCTTCCAAACTGAAACAAGCCACTTTTGACCAAAATAATGGGCACACTCCTCTGTGCTGACTTAAGTGAAATGACTACATTAAAGAGATGTGTAGATCCCAGGACTCCTGCAGCTCAGCTCTCTCCCCCTTTCCTCTTGCTCCAGTGAGGTTGTAATGTCCTGATGGCTTATAACAGAATCAAATCTCCCCAGTGGATAACTAGGGAAGAAGAGTCACAGCTCCCTCTGCGTCTCCCTTTCCCACGCCATGTACTTCTCAGCAAAGCCCCCCATAATCTGCACAGCTCATGCAGAATATGGAAGTGAGTTTCTTGTCCTGTAGCTCAATCCACAGTGCAGCTCTGGATGACTTGCTGCACTTGATACCGAAGTCTAGCAACACTTCTCTGAATCCCAAATAACAGAGGAAAGATCAGAAGGCAGCACAGCCCCCTGCTACTACTGAACACAAAGAAGCTCCTTAAGTGCAGGACAGAGTATTCTGCTCTCAGCTCAACTCTACTCCTAGCTACATGCTGATAGAAAGGTCTGAACGCTGGCTCTGCCCCGACTGTGCACCCACCACATCACAACAGCTTCCTCAGTCGGGTCGGGTTTTAAAGCCGGCACAATGGGTAGGAATGACTGTCCCTAGCTCTGCCACTAACACGACAGTCACTACCATGTTTTCATACCTGTATTTGCTTCGTTGATTGTCTCAACTATATAAGTTCTCTGGGGCGGAGAGCCTCTCTAGCATATACAGACACAATCTAACCTGCAGCATTCCTCATCTCCATGGATAACTTGGGGTAACTTCAGCCACAGTTCAAGGCACAGCATGGGAAAGGTATTCCACAGAAAGATGGGGAATCTTGTGATCTTTAGTATTTGCACTGAAGACTGAGCTCCTGGAATTCAGTTACATGGGAATCTGAGCTTTTCCCAAAAAGGAAATAGCTAGTCTGCCTAACTGCAAGGAAAAGCTTGAAGACAAATTCTGAAGCTTGAAATGCCAGACAGACGACAAATAAATAAATGGTTTGGTGGAGGATGAGTTTGCACCTGGTTAGTGTTTTAGGTCAGTCATGTTCTTTTGATGCTGTAGGAGCAGAGAAACAAGAAATTAAGTGTTTGATGAAACACTGGGAAGCTCTGACTGGAAAGGCACATCAGAAACACCAAGTGCCTCCAGAAATGCAACATAAGGCTGCATGCATCCTCACCATGTCCCGTACAGGTCATAGCACTCCACCAATGCACAGGAGCTTGTCTGGGAGCATTGTCTCATAGGCACAGTGTGTAACAGATGAGTACTATGTACTAGGGCTACCGAAAGGTGAAGATAGTGAGACTGGGTATTATTTGTATAAAGAAACAACAATGTTTTTTGAAAAATTCCCTCTTCTCTACTCGGTGATCAAGGGCAGGGGTATGTGTTTATTTTTGCAATTCATTTGGGGGGTTTTGGGGTTTTGGTGTTTGCTTGGTTTTGGTGGTTGTTTTTTGGTTTTGGTTTGGTTTGCCTTTTTTTAGAGAGATGGTGAATTATAGTCCAAGAAGCAATTACAGGTGTACAAAATGCTGCCTGTAACTTTACTACCTGCTCTTTTTTTCAGTACTCCTTTAATTGTGGAAAAACCTCTTGGCTACTCAGTGAGCTAGAGTTCATGATTTGTTGCCCATGTTTGGTATTTACTGGATCTGTCCTCAGTTCAAGTGCTTTAGGTCATTTCTAGAGACAGCAGGTGCCAGCAGCTGGAATTTCAGAGCCAATTTTCAGCCAGGACATCCCAGCCACATTTAGTCTGGCAGTTAACAAAGGTTCATTCTTCTGAGTTCATTCACCAAACTGATAAAAAACATCCCAAATTTTCAGAATTGCTTAGTTCATCAATTTCAGTGAAGCATGGATTAAGCTGCTGAAAAAATTATTTCATTTTCCAGTGTAAAAGAAGGTGTTTTTTCCCCCATTAGAAATTAAAAAAATTATTATACATTTTATTTCCCCAAGATTATGTCTTTAAAGCACAGAAAATCAAGAAAAACAGGATTTTACTGAAAATTAATTCTGTCTCAATCAACTTGGCTTTTGAAGAAGTCCTGGTTTTGGTACAGAACTGACTTTTGACCTAAAACCTGCTCAATGGCACACAGAACTATCTCGTATCCATTCTTCTGCGTCAAAGAAACTGAGAATTATACTTGGAAAGGACAGTGAAGTGTTAAAAATATGCACCATTTCCTGAGAAAAAGCGTAGAATTTCTTTAGAGAATAAAGTGTAATTGCTAGGCATTGATAAATTGTGTAAGAAACACTATTGATGATTCATACCAGTAGAACTTGCTGCTAAATAAACTCTGACCTTGATACTCAAGAGACCCACTTAGAACATCCTGCAAGACAATGATATATTTCTCCACACTAACCTTTGTGAGCAGTCTGCCTCTTCAGCTCCTGGAAACAAGCTAGTTCCAATTAAAGAGGAGAAGTGGAACTGTTTCATACATTTGTTTTAGTGACAGGATACGCAGGGGTTATGATGTCATAGTGCCAAGAATATCAGGCAGGAAAAGCTGGGTATGGGCTTTCTTCAAATTTCAGATATTATTGCAACACTGCAGAAAATATTTCCTTCTTTATGAAAAAAGCTGAACTGTTAAAGGGAAGGAGAGAGAGAGAAAACGGCATAGAAGCTAAAGCTTAGAGCTGAAAGGAAGCTGTTGTGTCCACATTCCTGACCAGTGCTCACTGTACAGAAACAGGCACTTTATTTCACTTTCACGCAGTTCAGCTTCTCAACTGCAATGTGGAGAGAATACTACAAACTTTCTCCCACTTCTAGCTTGTAAGGTCTTACCTTCTGCATGGGCCACTCACATAAAACACAGTTCGGGTTTATCCTGCCAAAGGGGTAACTGCCAGTAAAGGAGCAGTCAACAGAGAAGACAACCACGAGATGGCAGAGTCTTCAAGGACAACTATGTCAATGAGAGAACTGAAGTCCCTCCTGCTAAAGGCAAGACAGACATTGGGGAGAACGAGAACAGAAAAAGACCAGGAGGTTTTGGATGTTGAACTCCTCCGTCTCAGCCTCTAAAGTAGAGTGAATCAAAATTTTGAACGGGAGTCTGCAGCATACCAGAGGAAAAGACTCCACACTGCTCCTCAGCTGGCCATGCTATGCTGTCCTAGTGGCATTCTCTCCCACATAATATCAAAGCTTCATGTCCAACTAGCAGGCAGCAGTACAATGAGGAATCATTACCTGTGAATCTAGAGACTGAGGACTGAACAATTTGCCTCATCCATGTCTTTCTCCTGTAACCACTGTCCACCATGGAACATGTATCCAGAATGTGCCTGACAACCCCACTAAACATGTCACAGAACACTTGACAGCACCAAAACAAACCAACAACCTTCCCAGGAGTCTTTGTACAGACCTTCAGTACAAAGCACCAAAAGCCACAACATTGACAACACTCCTAAAAAAACAGAGCAGGAAAGGTGCAAGGTGGCACCTATATCCTGTGTCACTTTTCCTTTGCAATTGGAAAATGAATCTATAAAAGTCTTATTAGATGTATTTACCGTCTTCTTTGTCTTGTGTGTTTCTGCGACAATTGCATAAGAGAGACAAGCCTTGCAATGGGGGAAAAAAATGAAGACTTTCAGAGGCATTTCTTAATCCCTGGATCTGTGTAGCAGGCAGAAACTGGAGGTATTGACTTTGCACTCTCAGATGTAAACTCCATCTCTTATGAACAGAAACTCCATCCTTTCAGTAAGAAGCTCCTGAGGAGCCAAGCTGTGAAACATGGCCTTTATCCTAGAGCTTCAGGCAGTCTAGGCTCAAGATGCGAAGAACAGCCAGGATGGACTTGTTCAGCGTTGAGTGGGAAGCCCACGCAGCAAGTAGAGGACAGATGCAATGTACTCACAGAAATGAACAGCTAAGAAAGCGTGCCACGGCACAGTTTGCTTGAGGAGCTGAAACACAGGCACGAGAGAAGAAGTGACAGTGATGGAAGCAGATGGGATGTAGGGAATGTTTCATAAGGTAGCATGAGAGAGACATTAACATGTTTGAAAGCAAAGGGAAAAGACAGTGACTGATGCAGAGAAGCAGTGAAGGGATGTAGGAAACAGCATGGCTGGTGAGGAGAGGGAACAAGTAGAGTCAAGGGATTCACTTTCATCCTAATGTATGCTGAAAGGAAGTCTCAAAACATTTAGCTTTTCCTGTGAGGGAAACTCTATTCTCCAAGCACATCCGAAAGGAAAAGCAAGCCTGGTGAGAAGTCAATTCTGAACTTCCCCAGTGTGCAAGGCAATTTGCTTCAGGCTCACTTCTCTCTGTTTTTAAAGCCTGAGTGGCGTCCAGCTGTGCCTATGACTATCAAATAATGATGACAGAAATAAAACCATAAATGAAAGAAAGAAAAATCCCTTGCGTCATGGTGCTTCCTTTATAAGTCGTTGTTGCCTGCAAATGAGGACTTCTTGCCATATTCCCAATGTACAGCAAGTCATTAGTATTTCTGGTTCTTGCCCCAGTTGCTGTCAAACTGAAACAGGAAAAAACTTGGCTCTGGGAAGGAGTGATGAAGTTCACTGACAATTTTTCTCTAGTTACCTTGCTATTTATTTTTAAGATCAGTCCTGCTTGCTATTAAAAACAAACAACAATTTCAGGTATTTGAGATTGATTCCATGGTCACTCTATTTGTTCAAGTGAAGTAAGTGAAACTCTCTTTTTCCTGCAAACATTCAGTGATGAAAAAGACTAAAAAATATTGATTGCTTGTTTTACATACAGAAATGCAGCATGCATAAACAATAATGAGCAGTAAATAAGAATTTCTTCCTGGCTCCAACCTTAATTCCATAGAAAAAGTAACTTAAGCTGGTTGAATGCTAGATCTCTCTCCTCTACCTTACAAGTTTTGTGCTTGTTAACGATACTGCAGGAAGTTTCATTATTAAATGAAGTTGGTAAATGAAACTTCACCTAGTAGTTTGTGTAAAAGAGGAATGGTCCCACTGACCTTTCTGAACCGAAAGGCTGTTATTACAGACACTAATTGTTGTAGGCTGTTCTCTCCTACTTTCCAGGTCTGCTGCTGCCATTCTCAGAAGGTTCAAATTAATTCACCTGATTTGTCACTAGCCCTTCTCAGAACAGACTTTTATAAGTTGGTTTAAAAGCTGTTGCAGCAGGTTTCCACAGTGACTTATATCTTTAAAAGAAAACCTGCACTTGAGGAGGAGTACATATAATGCACAGAAACCTACTATTAAATACAGGCTTTTGGGTAATCTTCCACATACTTAAAGGGGTCATGCATTTTCCATTTCACTTTAGCAGAAGCTTCAAATCTTACAAGTTCATGGGTTTTACAGTCATATGGATTAAAGGGAACAGACTTCCTTATGTTTCAAGTCTAGAACCAAGTCAAAGACAACCTCTTAACAAGCCATGTTCTGTTGAAACTCCATGTTCAGTTTGAGATACAATATATATATATAATTTGGTCCATGGAAGTTAATAGGAGCTCTTCCCACTTTGGAAGAGATGCAGTTAAATCAGAAAATTACCTACTTTTAAATTAAAAATGCAATGGCAAATGTTTTATGTGCAGCCCAAACAGTTTAAATAGGAAAACAAACAAGAAATAAGAAACTTGCTATTACAAAAGTCAGTGTGACATAAGGAAGGGTATGTACAAAGAAAAACGCAAAAAACTTTGGGAAAGTGAAAACTGAACCACTGTTATCACTTTGCAGAAAAACCTATATTACAACCAGGTCTGATGAGAAAATAGAAGCCCTTTCCAAACAAAATGTTAATTCCTAAATGGTTTAGGATGAAACGAAAAAATCCACAAATGACAGTTTCCCATGGAATAGGGTTTTCCAACAATCACATCAGAAAAAACTGGGAATTAGTTGGGTCTGAGGCTCCAAGCTGGCTGTCTCACAATACAGTACTGGCAGAAACTAGCTGCCTTTGTCCTTTCTGCAGTTGCTCATGTAGTAGGTTTCATCTGATAAGGCAGCCCTTCACCCTGAGAAGGAAACACAGAGATGCGATCTGTGTTCCAGTACAGATTCCCAGCAACAATGAGATTTTGTAGGTGAGAAGTTTCCTATGGGAAAATCATTCCCTGAGAAAATGCCAAGAGTATGCCTAACGAGTATCGGGGAAAGGTTGAAAATGCATGTCCTTTAGAAGAATTTCAAATACGTTTCGGGCAGGCTTTCAAAACCATAGTCCTGACCTGTATTAAAACCTAAACGTCTCACCAATTGCATCACCTTGGTACAGTGATGAAAACATACACCACCACGCAATATACAAATATATTTCATATTAAATAAATGCTAAAAAATAGTACAATTTGTTCTGAACTTCAGCCTTAACTCCACCTCCAAATTAAAGAGCTCTGTAGATCAGAAACCTTGAGACATGGATTACATTCATATTTTCAGCAAGGTGCCACAGACCAGCATTAGCTACATCCAGCCTAGCTGGTTCCAGAACTTCCCAAGTACCTGCTTTGTATTGCTACTGCAGTCTGCAGTGCATTTGGCTAAGGTACAGAGATCTCAAAAGCAACTTTAACATATACCCGCAATACTCTACTCACCTTAGCTGCCTAATGTAAGAAATTAGTATTAAACACAGGTTGAACACATTCATACAATATAAAGTAGGTAAAAGATAATCATTCCAGTGTCAAAAAGTGGAGCCAAAACTATCTTTCAGGTCACTTCTGTGTGTTTACACAAAGCAAGCAAGTTTGCTAACACAAATCTGGCAGGCTGCAGAAGTAAAAATGATTTCAGGTTATCATAGAGATACAAAGAAACTACTGCTTCAACAGAAACATAATTACAGTGTCCTGCCTAATAGGGTCTTCACAAAGCAGCATTTCTGAAAGTCATTACGATACCATGGAAATATTTTAAAGGTAAGATTTCTCTCATACCTTTCCACTTAACCATTCCAATAGGTAATCTATCACTTCGCAATAAGAATGTAACACCTTTGAGGCAGTGCATATCTTAGTATCTTCTATTTTGGGGCATGCAACAGAGTGCTAGACCTCTTAGAGAGTTAATTTAATACAACATAAAAACGATTACACTCACAACAAGAATCTATAGAGATGAAACAATGAGGCACAATGCAGTGAATTACAGACATTATATTAATAGTGTTGACATTATTGGTGGTAATACTGTAACATGCAATTCACAACATCATGCCCTAGTTTATTTCAACGGAGAAGTGATTCTAATAAAAGCAAATCAGCTCTCACTGGACCTGAAAGTATTTTTCATTTCCCAAAGGAGCACTTCAATCCTTCAAATCTTCTCTTTAAGGGTGGGTTAAAATTGTTATTTGGAAAGCTGGCCAAAACAGTGTTGACAGCTGAGGAACTGTTAGGGGGCTGGGGTTTGGAGGCAGAAATATTTGGTGGGTTTCTGTTTCTTTTTTAAATTTGGGTTCACCCGAGCCGAACACAAACTTCTCCCTCTCGAAAAACAAGATGCCCACATCAGCTCCAGTTCCATGTGCACACACAGGCTGGACTGAGAAATTGTGCCCCAGCTGTACCAACTCCACAGAGGTCCGATGGCATCTCTCAAAGCTGCCTACCCTTCGCCCAGGGAACCCTGAAGTCCTGGATACAGAGCTAAACAGCTCAAAAGAAGCAGCCTCTTTTTTTCTTGCACATTTACTTTCAGCCTAAGCCATAAAACACAGAGAAGGCAGCATGGCCAGCAACAACAAACAAGAACATTTGTCAGCAATCTCAGAGGATTTTGAAGTGGCTTTGTAGAAAAAGGTCGGCCCCTAGTGATAATGGTTTTACATCCCTACTAACGAGGCCGTACATATGCATCTGGTAATTTTTATCCCAGAAGGACAGAAGAATCTCATGGAGACTAGTTTTCACTGGAGCTGGAGCTTTAGTCTCTGGGAGTGCTCAGCTGGACACACGCCCTTTCCCTCTTTCCTTTTGAGACATGGTCTCAAAAACAGTAGCATGAAAGAGATGAAAGATATGTAGCTATGGAAACACATACACATGGTTTATTGGTACTTTCTGTAGCAAGAGACAGAACAAGGACAGAGAGGAGGACAATAACTTGGCCATGAGTGAACCTACATTTGGAGAGAAAGCAGAGTATGGTATTCTCGGTTGCCCTGCTCTTCTAGACAGCCGATATAGGGGCAACACAACACAGTGCAATGCATCTACTCTCCTTGCTGAAATGAAGGCCAGAAACATGAAGCCTCATCCAAGCACCTCAAGAGTAAGAGAAAGAGAATTTTCTGATCTATACACAAGCAAAAAGCCTTGGTGAGGAGTCAGGTAACACAAGAGATGGCCACAAGAGTCTTATATGCGCATGCATGGCCTTAACTACTCTACGGACTGAGCTGGTAACCATCTATCCTATCCCCCTTTCCAAAGAGGTTTCCACAGACAATTCAATGACTCTGAGCTAAGTGGTGAGTTTCTGACCCCCAGGCTCAGGAACTCTGATCTTCAGCTTTTAAGGCACAGCTACTCTGCACCTCACTGGCATACCTCATCCTCCACACAAACTGTTTTCCTAAACAGAATACCTTCTAGGAGTGGTTCCTTAGATGCCATTCATGTAAGGTCACGGATGCCTTTAAGCAAGCAGCCACAGGACACTCAGCAGATGTTCCTTCAGTTTTCCCCCTCACAAGCATGATTCTACTCTTCTATTACACCAGAACAGTATCAATGTTAAATTAAGCCATGAAATTAACTTAGAAGGACCAAACTTGTGACCACTATTCTCCTTTGAGAATTTACTCTAAGTTCAAATAGTTGTCCCTTGGGGAACAGAAAGAATTACAGTCATCCTTGTTGGGTTTTTTCATTTTTTTTTTTTTAAAAAAGTCACTTTTTTCACAGAAGCTGGTGGGTAGGAAAAAATTGCTGCACTGACTAGAACACAGATGGGGAAAAAAGGAGGAAAAAAGTACATCTGGAAAAAGAAGAGAAAGTTAGAAGCTGATGCAGCATGGTCTGGTGGACTTCCTTTGTCAAGCACGTTCACTTGTCTTTCCCGACTAAAAACATTTATTTTTATTCATTACAGAAAGAACAGAGAAGACTCCATAATTATGCATTAGATACAAACATAAAATAGATTGATCTTTGCACAGCATATCACTTCAGACTTTAAATACACAGAGACATGTGATTAAATCAATATTCTCAAAGGAGACAACACTCTCTAATAGCTGGCTTTAATAATCATAATTTTGCAACCCACTGTGCTTTGAACACAGGAATGAATTAGCCGTGGCAAAACCAGGTCCTCACAGGAAGAAGGCAGACATTAGTATATCACAGTCTTTTTTCAGCTGTGGAAACTGAGGCCAAGGGATTACTGATTTAGAAAAGGAGGAGGCACTTAAATACCACGATCCCCCTGGCTTTCGGTCTACTTCTACAAGAATAAATGCATAACTCACTTCTCAAACAGCATTTGAGAAAACAAAATCATTTAATGGCCCAATTTCTGTAAGGTTGTTTGAAATCCCTCAAGATACAGGTAGTCATCCAGAAGGTAAGGAACAGTTTCCTTAGCTGTCTAGTACTACCAGGAATGCTATTGGCTTCCCTATGCTTACCTTTAAATGCATACCTGACTTTTGAGACTGGGTTTGCCCATGCTTCTGAAAACATTATTTTTTCTCTGTCTCATCTGCAGTGCAAGACACCTTGCACAGGCAGCCTTGGCCCCCCAGAGTCTAGACATCTGCTGGAGATTGCTGTTGCTCTTGTTAGTCAGGCTTTCTATTGCCAGTGCAAAGAGATATGCACAGCCTAAGAGCTGAATTCCTTTCTCCCCCACAAGTTCCTGTCCCTTTCTCTCGACTCTAAAGAAATCTTTGGTGAGTAAACAGCTAAAAGAAACACACCCACTCCACATTTAGCAACAGGAACAAATCCCAGCTGTTTGCCATATTCAAGGTTTGAAAGAGAAGATGACAAGGAAGACGTCTTGCTCAAGGTTCAAGACTACAACAGGGGACTCTAATTCTCAGGTGATGATCTCTGCACCAGCACATCCTGCCTTTCAAACATCTGTAGTAGCAGAGCAGGAATGACTGTATGTTCCCCTCCTCTAGCAGTGTCTTGCACTGTAGTGATCAGGGATCAGCCCTTCTCGATATCCTAATGGTAGCATCTCCATGACAGATGAGCACTTCTTGCTCCCTAAATATTTTGTGAGGGAAACACACCCCGCATGAGCAGCAACCAAATCCTGGAGGTCTGTGGTTACCAAACAGGAACATGTCAGAGATGTCTGTCCTCACTGACTGAGCTCTTCTCAGGGCAATCAAAAGAAGCACATGTCCAGGCAAGATGTCGTACTACTAGGCTCACAGCAGTTGCTGAGAGAGGTCTTGCTATGCATCTCCTCGATTAACCAACAAATTCCCTCCTAGAGTCATCTGAAGTAGGAGCGCTGCCTCTGAACTGAAACTGAATTTATCTCCCTTTCATTTTTTGTGACTTATCTCCACTTGAATTATGCATTCTGGTCTGGAACTGCACTCACAGAGGCTAATCTCCTACCGGTTTTCTTCGCTAGGCAGCTCAGACCCTATCTCCAGTTTTAATAACTATCAGCGTGTGACATTTGTGGATCAGGATGTAAAGAGATTTAATGATAATGACACCAGCGCAGGTAGATCCAAACAATTCCAGGACAGAAACAGCATTACTAGAAAATTTATCTGAAAGTTTCTTTAAAGCCAACAAAAAGAAGAACACTAAAAGTCAGAAAAGGCTGAAAAGATTCTAAAACCGAGCATCTTTACTACACACCACAGTGTAAAAAAAACCTGCACCATCTTCCACAGAGAAACATATTAGCAACAGAACATAACCCAAGAAACAGTTACATGTAGGAAGATTACTACTATAACAGAGGAAATCAAACTTTTTTTTCTTGCTCTGTCCTTTAACCCTGAGCTCTGTCAGACACCAGAGCTGCATTTTGCAATGCAGTTTACTCAGGAGAATACTGGGTTAGGATACACAGGACCCCAGCTCTCTTCCCAGCTTTGGTCCCAGCATAACGCTTGCCTTGGGGTTGCATACTTTCTTTATCGTTTGTTTCTCTAGTATGACCCTCCGTATTATTAAAAGATAAGCAGAGGGTTTCCAGGGGTCACTATTTCCAGGGTACAGCAGCAGGTTACCACAGGCAAAATTTTTTAAGCATCATGGAGACACAACACTAGAAAAATAATGGGAAGTCACTCGTAGCTGCATCCACAGAGTAAGCACTTGGCTCTCTAGGGTTTGTTCCTGTGCTTGACAAGTTTTGCCCAGCCAGGCAGCAGTAGGAGACACACGCAAGCAAATATCTATGCTAAACTCCACTTTCTAAAGTACCAGCACTATGACCAAGGTTTTAAGGGCAACTTCCTTTGTAAATGCTGATGTTGGTATGATCCTGCTGAGACTCAGTACATGCTGAAATTGCAACAAGGAGGACGTGCCAGTCAGTTCAGAATTCAGGCACAAATACCAGTGACATTACTATGAGCTAATCATTTAATTGTATTGCTCAATAATTAACCCCAGCTTTCTGAGTTCACAGGTTCTTCGACAAGATGTCTTTTACCCCAGATATGAGCATTTGGAGAATTACATGTGAGGCAGGGGTCAGCTGTACCAAAAAGTGAGGGAGCCATGAGGAGTATCTTAGGGGAATATCTGCCCTGTGCATTTGAAGCCAAACAATTTAGCTGCATGAGGAGAGGTTGGTGTTTGCAAGCAAGCAGCAGCAGACAAGAATAAGCAGTAGAAGCACATCTTCAAGAAGGCCGAATTATCAGTCATAAAACATAACCTCTAAAATATCTATCTTGTAAGTCCAGTTTGATCCTGCATATATTTGATTTTGTGATCCTTAATAGTGCAGATAAGTTTCCAATACATCCTAAAACGATATATGTATTCCCTGGCTTTACAGCTGAAATTGTTTGAGATGTTCTGGTGCCTGGTAGTAAATGAAAGCAGCAAATGTTCTGTAATCTCTGCAGCAGTAAAAGATCTCACTGAAGGAACCTGCTGCTATGTCATGGACATTTGCAATAATCACATTTAGGAAGGGAATGTGACACCACTTGTTCGATGTGATTGAGCTATTGCAGAGGCTCGTGCTAGCTAATTAATCACCAGGATTGCTGAAGGGGAAGAATCCTTTCCAGACAGATTTATAGGCATAGTTGGAATGAGCCTGAGAACTTTTTGCGCTTTCCCTGTGTGTGTGCAGAAATGAGTCAATTGTGAGGCTGGCACTTGCATTGGTGATCAGCAGTGGGCTAACAGTGAAACACTATTCTGCTGGAGCTGGAAAGCCCACACAAACCTTGAATAAATAAAACTCTTCTGTGAATTTCCTCTGCAAAAGCTGAAATAAAGATGGAAAAATCATAACAAGTATCAGGCTCTGAAGTATAGTGACAGCTAGAATAACCTGTTCAGTATTTAAAATATTTTAAAATTCACTGCTATTTTTAAAGATCCTGATTTTTTTGTTCTCCTTAAGCAATATTAAAAGAAATATGTAGATTGTCGGCTTCCTATCATTAATGTAAATGAGATTTTCTTTTGTTATCAATAACAATTAGCTGCGATGAGTACCTTCCAAAAATCTTCCAAAGCACTTTTCAGGTCTTAAGGCCGTGATTCTATAAAGCTGTGTTCACACGCATAATGGTAAGCTTACAAACAGTGTTTCTGCATGCAGCAGGAACAGCAATAATCCGATTTCCATCACATCCCTATAGGGTAAATATACCCCTCTCTTTCTCAGATGACTGGAATTCCGGTACGTACGGGTTTTGCACTGAAAAAGCTGAGGGTACTTTCATCAATGCAGTAATAACAAAGCAGGGAAAGCACTGTATCAAAGAGGAAAAGAGAAAGAATGCTTTATAGTAAAGATAAGCACCCAAGCAACAAGACAGGAGTCTGACATAAGCTTGCATCTATGCTCAGCAAGCTGTGTAGACACCTACAGCCTTCAAGCAGGTTAGACTGGCTGGAACTTGTTCCAGCATCTTACAAAGTCAGAAGGAAGCTCTCCTATTGAATTTAGTGGACAGGAGATTAGATTTAACAGTTAGTTGACTAATTATTCCCTACTCGGGGAGATGCCTGGTACAGCTGAGTCACTGGATCAAAACAATCCACCAAAACTAGTGAGTATTGATAGAGATGAAAAAAGTAGACTGAATGCCAAAGCTTTCCAATTAGGGTTCCGACAGAAATGTCTTTATCGTGATCCTAGGGAGACAATTCTGATTAGTCCAGCTACACACACAGGTTCTCAGCCTCTCAGTGATCCCTCCTCCTCCTTGGCTGTTGTTGCATTCATGGACTTCCTCTGAACTTCCTTTCTGGCAGCTCTACTTTCAGACCACAGCATTTTCCTTTATTTCTTAGATCAGAATTTCCCATAACGTCCCAAACCGGAACATTTCTGTTTTCAGATGCTCACTACTACTTTAAAACAGTCTGTACAGATTTTGATTAAGGAAATAAGATGACTGATTTTCAAGAAACATGACAGCATTTTCTCAAAGAGGCTGACCCTGTCTTGAGGCACAGCAATTGTAATTTCTTGATTAAACAGCAGCACAAGTATCTCAGGGTTTATATTTGTTTGTTGGATTTTAAATACACTACCAAATTGGAAATGGGGATAAGGGGTGTCCCTATTTTGTTGCTTCTTCCTCTTTCTTTCCCTTCCCTGACTCCTCGCCTTCTAAGACACAAGCATTTTGTACCATTCTTCAAGTGAGGACCATGAACACCAGGTGTATTTACCTGAAGGCTAATTCCAGGAAGCATTCTGCCTCAGAGAAGCAGTCAAGCATATGCTTGTCCCAAAAGACATTAGTATATGCTTCAGTAACTTTCTTATACTGAAGTTTGAAGGATATAATCTAGAAAGATTATCCTGGCCATACTTAAGTCACTTCCTTAACTGGCAAAAGATATTTGCTATTTCGGTATGTATTCCCATCCGTAGCAAGTTGAGCTGGATTCTTTTTGAAGAACTCTTCTTTCTCTTTCCTCCAAAGAAATACAGACTTCCTATATCCAGGCACACTCACACACTGATATGGCCACTCAAGTGGAAAGATGTTATTCAAGTTATTGATCTGACTCAGATGAAGTAAAATCTCCTAATCCCACATGAATCAATGCCTTCATCAGCTACCAGAAACTGGGGGGAGAAAGAGGGGGAGGTGCTCCTTGATTTCAATCACAGACTCCTCTCTGGGTACAAGAAGATTATTTTGCACCAGAGTTAGCTGCAATGGAAGATACCACACAGGACCATCTTGAACCATCTATATGCAAGAAGTGAATACATGGGAAGAGTTTGTGTTCTAGCTCCTTAACCCTGCTCCAGCAAAAGGCAACTATTTTAAGGATGATCCACTTTTTGGGAGGAAAAGGAGGACTATCTGTGTTGCAATGCACAGACAAGGAGACTGATTTAATGGAGCATTCTATTTGGTTTCCATCTAAAAAACTGTAACATAAGAAAGCACATCTCCCCAAGAATAATCTGTGAAATTTATTTAAAATGCATTTGAGAATGGTTACAATCACATTTCTGAGCCTCCTACCGGTGGCAGCTATCAGGATGAAATAGCATCAGTGACATGAACAGCATGACAACATTATGTAAGAGATTATGAAGCAGTTTCAAACCTGCTTTGATACAGCATTAACAATCAGCGGGAAAAACTTTGTTTAATATTTCAACAACATGTTTAAAAGTTAAACACTTTCATCCCTCTGATGGTGCAAAAGCCTGAGCAGTGCAGAGACAGAAAAAGAAGAGGGAGACATTTTGAGTCTTTTGCCTACAGTGTAGGACTATCACAGAAACCATGTCAAAAAACATCCTTGCATTCCAAAAAGATGGCCAGCATCAGCAGGAGACCTGACTTGCAGCCATTACCAATGCATTTCCTTATGGGCACATGTTGCTTTCCCTTTCGTTCTCATGACTTGCAAATGGAGTTTTGGGTGTAGGCAAAGTGAAACAATTTTATTGAGCCCAATTGGGGACAGAGAACCCACCTCTAGGCTCTGACATCTTTTGGGTCTTGGGCCCAACCATGGACAAAATTTATTTCCGCCAGAATCTGCAGCTCTCAAATGAGAAGGGTTTACTCTCCCACCACAGGAAAAACCTCAGAACAATAACAGAGTAAGGCCTAATATTAATATTCACTACTCCCTGGGGAAGATGGGACAAGAAAATGTACCCCTTGAAACACAATGGGGACAAATCAGCCAGGTCCCTGCTTAGAGACTGCAAAACCGTAAATCAGCCTGGATGAAAGTGAGAGGACCATGGTTCCTTTTAAAGATGCTCTTTCTCCACAGACACACTGCCAATACAGGGCAAATATTTAATTCACTTATAATGGTATAAACTCCTCCAAATATCCTCTGCATTTTCAACTCAAGGAATGCTTCCGGTTCGCAGCCATTCCTGCTGTTTTCCAGGCATTCTGTATTTTCAAAATGAAAGCACAGAAATACTCTGAAAATGCAGACAGACTTCTAGAGGAGTAATGAAGCTCAAATGGAAGCTATGAGTCATGGCAATGCTCCACATCATTTCCTACAAATGCCAGATACAATGAGAACAGTTCATTCTGACCTTAGTATCTGTGGCCTCATCCAACATACTAATGATTGTGAAGAGCATCCCCACAGTATCTTTCAGTGAACCGACTTCTTTTCCCATCATTTCTTTGGACTGATCCCCTCATTCTCCCAGTATTTTAGCCATATGAAAGACAGTATCTGTTTCAAAATGGTGTCAGACATTTTAAAGCACCCTGATAAACTGTATCGCATCTTAAACCATTAGAGTTGGCTTCCTATCCAGCATTTCATAACAAAATAAGAGTAACATACAGATTAGCAATTGGGATGTTTCCACTTTTGTGTGTGAGTAATAATCAACAAATGAACCTACTCCATCAATAAAGAAAATTGTACCACTCTCAGGACACATATTATCATCTTGGGATTCAAAGGATCTTTCAGATCTATTAAAAAACTGTAACATATCTGAAAAATTATTTCTCTCCTCAGCATAAATCTGGCAAAGTAAATTAGTGCTATTAGTGTCAAGTGCACAGAATTTGCTTCATTGAAGCTGCCGCTGGAATTGTGATGACTAGAACAGAGAACTATAGAAAAGGTCACAAGTCCGAGTGTCTAGATCCTGGTGGGGACTGGGGAACACCACTGCAAATATTTCCCTGTCATTTGCTCATGGAAACCCAGCCCCATCTTTTCAAATGTTTGTCATGCTTTATTCTTGCACTCTATTAATCAAAATCATAAGCCACAAAATCATCATCACATTGTTGTGCTATTAACTAAGTCTAGATAATTTGGGTAATGACTGCTGTATTATTTAGGTATTCTTACTACAAGGAGATATGTGAACAGTTAATTTCCTGCTAAATGTTTAATACATTTCTAATAGGTAGTTTATGCAGTTTTTGATGGCACACTAAATCATCCAGTATTTAACTGTGGCACTAAGATGGATTCAGCTTTGCAGTGGGAGTAGAACAACTGAATACACACAAGAGTGTCACCAAAAGCTGAAAAACGCATAAGTTAAGATATAATGCTGCCGTGCTAGACGTTAAAACAATATGGAATCTTTTCCTATAAAACTGAGATCTAGGAGGGTAAAGCGACTTTCTGGATCATGATACTGAGGCATGGCCAGGATTCTGAAGTGCTCCTGTTTTCTCTCTTTTTTTTTTTTTTTTCTTTTTTCCCTGTCTGTCCATTTTGAGATACTTTCTGTTTTCTGCAAACTGAGCTTCTTTTGGCCACATCCCAGGTAAGGCACATGTAACAGTTACCGGGGGTGGTGGTGGGGGTGTGGAAATCAGTTCTGTGTTACTTGGCAGCTCCTACAAGTCATGCCAGTGCCTTTAGCTACGTCTCTATCATTTGGGCAGGTGGAGGCAGCAAGAATTAGGCACTAGGTCTATTCTCAACCACCAGCATGAGTATGTGGCACTTCACAAAAAGGAAGCCCTCTCTGTGCAGAAAGAGTATCACTTGCATGCAGGCTTACCCTCCACCCTGCCCCAACCTGACTGGCATCCAGGTAGGGACACAGCATATCCCGTGTGACTTTTTACCTTCAGCTCAACATACAGTAGTTGAGAACACGCTGGTTCTGCTCAGCTTCAGGTAAACTTGAGCAGAAATCATTTATGTCTTTCTAATGTGACATCAGCAGGCAAATCCTGGGTTACTTTCCAGAATGCTGGATGGGTATGTCCCCAGTCCAGTGAATAGGCTGATGGCACCAGACAGGTCTGAGTGTTTTCCATCTCTCTCACTGCCTTGCTGCTCAAAGAGCTTTTGCTGCCTTCCACCACCACTGTCTGTCTCCCTACAGCCTGGCTTGCTCCCCATGCAACATCCCAGGCCGACAGAAGCATCGGCCCAGCCGCTTAGCTAGAAGCCTCCAACTTGCACTTCTTCCATCTTTCCATCCTGATCGTATTAGGAGCTCAGTGCCTCAATGGTTTCCAAGAACCACTTTTGTTTGCCCCTAGTCCTCGCCACATCCTCTGAAGAAAGCCTGAGCCCTCACTCAGAATTAAGGATTTCCTTATGCAGCAATGCCCTATGCATATCACAGTGTTTATGTGCTGCAGCTAAACATAGCTATCCACTTGAGCAAGGGCCACATCCTGAGAGATATTTAGATACCAAACTGTTGCCTATTTATTTGATGCCTGAATATCTTAAAAAAAACCAAAAAAAAAACCAAAAACAAAAAACAAAAAAAACTACCCCTAACATCCAGGGCACAGATATTAAGATACGCAGCTAGCACTCCTACTGATTTCACTAGGAGCTCTGTACAGTAAAGCCTTCCCTCCTCTACTGGCACATTTTGTATTTCTCTCCTAGGGAGCTCAATTGAAAACGTCAGTCATCCCCCGCTACAGAAAAACTTTGACACTCTAGGTAGAGAATGCACAGAGAGAGTCTATAATTATTTATTCATTTACGTTTCTTTTATTTTTAATCCTTTGATTTCTGAGAATCACCAGCTAGATTTCCTGGCACAATGATTATAAATACTTCATGATAGCGTATGGATGTAAAAATTCTATTTGAAGTTTTGATGAGAGTCTGTGATGAAATGTTGGTGCATTGTTTTTACTCATCTGGGGACTTTGATGCCACAGTCATTTCCAGAGGATAGAACTTCTGCATTTACACATTACTTCCCACTTTCCTCATTACTGATCATTCACTTTTTCAGCTCGGAGTGTCATCTCCCAGCAGAAAACGCCACCAATGGTTTTAATGTGGGGTATACGCTTAAAAACTAGAAGGAACAGAGGTAGGTTCAGCCAGACAAAAGACATATATTTGGCAAGAATAGAACTATAAAGCTATCAGCAAGGCAAGGCTGGTTTCCAGTTCTGAATTTCCAGTTGGAGCAGCATGGGCTATGCTTGGATCTGGAATGTATCACCTCCCCTACGCAGCTCTTGCAAAGGGCATGCAGTAATATTGAGAAGAAAACTCATCCTAAAGGAGCAACTTGGACTAGAAAAATACAGAAAAACAGTACACAACCAACAGCCAGGCAAATGCAATATGGAGCAAGTTACAGAACGTGAGAGGGACAAAGATATACAGAATGTAAACTCCTACCCATTTGTCACTGAAAAATGCGTACAGCAATTAACTCTATGCTCTAAAACCTGTAATTCAAAGATACAAGAGACTCAGGTTTCAGTCATGAGCTCACTTGCACAGCTGAGAAATAAGTCACCTAACACAGAGCAAGATCATGCTTAGCAGATGCAGCATAGGAAGAAAGCATCAGAGATCAGATGGGCAAGGACAGCACAGTCAGAAACTGAGCCAATTCTGGCTCTACTGGTCTGCATGTACAGCTTAAGCTGAACCAGAAAGAGAGGTGACTTCCCTATAAACCAGGAAATCCTTTTACTGACTTGCATACATAGTCGCCCATCTTCTTTCAGAAGCAGCCTTTCGATAGGGTGCTGTTGAAGCCTTCAGAAGTTGAAATGCAGCCCCTACGTGCCTTTTCCTTCCCATACCATACTAACACCCATTCATAACGCCACTAAGTGATCTTTGCAGATCATAGAAGCAAATGGCTTGAAGTAGGTAATCTGGAAGTATCAGGAAAATGGCTTCTGAAGTAGTAATATCAAAAGCTTTGGCAGCAACGAACTGTAGTAAAAGGAAATGTTATCTTAAATAAACACAATGATGACAGGGATTTCAGGAAAAGATAAAAACCTGAATTTTATTTCAGCTCTTCAAACATCACATCAGCAATTCTGAGGCAGAGACTAACGCGTATCTGTAACTAGCTTTATCTTTCTTCCCACAGTTAGAGGTTTTATTACAATTGTCACCTAAACTTAGAAGTTCGTATTTACATTTTACTCAGTGCTTGTGATTTGTTTACAATGCTGGCATTGTCAATCCAAGTTCCGTAAAATATGAAGACAGAAAGAGATAGCATACAACCAACTACAGAAACTTTCAAGCAGTCCATGTAAGCGCCACAAAAATGCAACTAAAGTTGCCAGAGTTCAAATGCTCACAGAAAGAAAGACAACAAGAAACAGCCTTGCTCATCTCGTGAATTAATATCTCCTGCTGCTGCTTCTCTGAACTGATCCACCTCAAATGTTTTTTTTAGGTTTAACTCAAGAAAACATATCTGTCATTTTTAAACTAAAACAATAAAAACAGTTCCTCCTTTGAAGTTTTCATTACCATGCATTATAACCATTTCCAGCACAGTAGCAGCACTGACATTTTTAGATTTTCATGATTATGAATGTCAAGTTCAGAAAGAAGTAAAAACCAGAATGAGTTGATTCCTTTCGAAAACATTCTTTAAAAATAAAAGACAGAGAAACTCTGATGAGAATGGTGATAAAGCAGTCAAATCTTGATCGGAGTAAGAAGTATTATGCAGAATGGAAAAGGGAAAGCCATATAAAAAGACCTTTAAAATCACACAGCCGGTTGCAATCCAGGCTGTGGCTCGTGAATTTCTTATGTGATGATTGCTTTCTGTCTGAGTCAGGAAAACTACACATTCAATCCCATATGCATAAAGGATGGAAAAATCAGATGCACTTTTCCTTATAAAGTACTTGATTAATTGGACCTTTACATAATTCACCACACTGAAAGTGCAGAGGATATCTAGAGAAGTGTAATTCAAGACATTTTCCATTGCCCTATTTGTAAAAAGGCTCTTAAACAGGATTATGTAAATTACGTGGATATGCACACACACTTATGTATGGACACAAACCTCTGCCATTTCTGAGGCACACGTACTCTTTCACATTTTTTATTTCATGAAGAATACAAAAACACCACTGCCAAGTTTTCAAGTCATCACCACTGCAAATGAGCTTTTTCCATTTGATCATTAATAAAAAAATAGAAATGGTAATGGAATACATGCTACTTTCATCCCTTTTAAAAATATCTTTTACTTGATGCATTATGTTTTGATATATCCCAGTCAAATTAAGCAGAGGCTGGCAACTACATATGGCAATCTGATTAATGACATAATATGATTTATGTGCTTCATTTTAGTACATTGGGTCATTCTGATTTTTTTAATATATTCCTACAGATGTGAATGAGCACCACATTAAATCCTGCCTCAGACAAAAATCTCCCATTGAGACTGAAATGACTGAACATTTTCATTTAACAGGGATTGCGTAAGGGATTTGGGTTAGATTTTTTTTTTTTTTCAGACAGCCCAAGTGCCATCTAAGGGAATTTTCAGAAAAGTCGATACTAGCAAATACCAGACATTTTAAAGACCCCAAATAGCTGTTAAAGTGTACATCTAGGCACATGATACCTACAGAAGATCCAGATCTTTTCACATTTGGCAGTTCTCTGGGGCTACACCGATCTACCACATCAGTTTACCACAGGCAAGGTTTTGATGCAGGCCCCAGTACATTTTCACATTTGCATGAGCAGCAGAGCCAAAGAACATGCATACCAGACAAAGATGTGATTCCAAATCACTCTGCATCAAGATCAACTATCAAAGGCATGGGGGCAGAACCATAGTCTCTTTGTATTTCTTTCTCCTTACAGCAGGTACTAATAGCAGAAGAAGAAACTATATGATCCAGCGTCCCTCTCCGTCCCTCAACCACTTTCAGCAACTGCTTATATTACACACGTGTAGCAACCTGTCTGGATTCAATGAAATGCTTCTTTATACCATTGACTGTCTGGAATGTTGAGGATCAATCCATTACAAGCCATAACTCAGGGTAATGTAACTTTTTTTGCCATGAGATCCTGTCCAGAATCTTTTTTTTTTTTTTTAATTATTATTTTTAACAAGTCTGCAAAACTAAATGAGAAGAAAAGAGTTTTCTAGTCCTTAAAATAGCTTACATTGCTATATTACCTTGGAGCTTTCTGCAGGCCCTATTACTGCTTCTCATGTCAAACGACAAACAGAATTAGGCCATTACTGAGAGCTTTGAAAATCCAGCTTACGAATGACTACTTGATTCATCCAGCTTCTTTCCCATTACAACAGTTTCAGAAATAATACTAGAAAGTGACGTAAAAAGAGAGTATAAACACATCATCAAAATATTTGTTGGAATTCTGAAAATTTTCAACATGTCTCTATAACCAGGGGGTGGAGGGAGACAACAGATGCAACTACAGCATTTCATTTACATATTTTTTCAATAAATATGTGTTTTGGTCAATTGCAGATATTTCTATTTTAAAGAAAGATGATGTCACAATATCCTTGTATTATCCCTGCAAAAGCTTTTTATATCTCTTTTCCTTGTAGTTTTAGGCAATGTTTAGGCCTATCTGACGCTAAAGACAATTCAATTCATTAAGCTTAATTATAAGGGATTGGAGTCAGGGATTAGTTTATTGCTTAAGTGTACATGGTAATTATTACTGATGTTAAGAAGGATATTTAGTCACTAAGAGGCTCCTATTGCATTATTGCTGGTGGGACTGGCACCAGATTTCCAAAATTGTGTCTTCAGGGTTCATCAGCACCACACAGACATATGGGATTTTTTTCATTCTCTTTCTTTCTACATTTTTTACTTTCCATTGCTTTGTGGACCAACAGAGAAAAGAAGGGAGCAGGGCTGTTTTACTCATTTCGTTGGGGAAAATTAGCAAACACCACTAAGACGCAAGCAAGTCTCAAAACACAGCAGTTTGTCTCAGGACTTCAAACTTCAGCAAGTCCAAAGAGGCAACTCACAAAGATGCTTAACAGGAAAAATCAAAACTGACTTACATTTCTTCATTCTTAACAAGCCAATATGGAATTTCCAGTTTACAGCCTGAAGTAAAGACCTGCTGGGCTGTTTCCCATTCTCCACACTACTGAGATTGCCTAGCCCAAGAGCCAGGCTGCACTTGCTGTCCCTCATGGTCTTCACACCAACTCTGGATGCTTCTGTCTAATGCTATGACAGTTGATCAGTCTGGTGTAGGAAATACTGGCAAGAGAGTCTTCAGACTAGGAGACTCTACGAAGTCATACTGCCTCATCCAAGTGATCTCCTTCCATTCTCCAAACCAGGACACGTGACACTGAAGCAATCCTATTTTTGGCTCCTTGTTGCTGAAACGCCACTGCTAACCACCAGCAAAACCATCCCTCTCTCCTTTAACTTTTGAAATTGCATCGGAACTATTTTTCCAGTTCATTCCCTATCCTTAATAAAATTCTTTGTTATTCCTATTTTGCCTTTTTTCAGTATTTTCCCCTCAAAAAAAACCCCAACACACTAAGTAGTCAAAGCAATAAAATCTCTCCAATTCATGTTATTTTGGACTGACTGGTAAAAGCTGTGATCTCTTACTGATTGGACGTACCTGGTTTAATTAAAGGATCAAGAGACATGTTGTATCAGGAGGCACAACGGAAAATAATTACAACTGCCGAAAGCAACATCTGCAATGTCTCAGCAAGACCAAAAGTTTGGACCGTTGAGCAAGCAAGAGGCTACTGTGATATTTTGCAGTGGGGATCACCTGTCAGGAATCTATAAGTTCACCTTCATTCAAAAAAATATTTCCTTTCCTCTGTCATAACAGAAAGCAGCAACACAAAATAAGTCCTTCTATACCCTGGAACTTCCAAAGTGTTTATAACAAAACCATTATGATATTGCTTTTTAATTTTTTTAAAATAGTGATGTAATATATGTCCATTTCAAAGGGCACACCAAAGCAGAACTTGACATGCTCTATTCTATCCTGTCTAATTTTAAGTAAAGTTGGTGGAGTCTGCCCTGCTTTATACCTAATAGGTATATAAACCTGTCATGTTCAAGAAAGTAAGATTGCTTTTAAAAACTCTCTCTCAAAAAAGAAAACTCTATCATTCCTGAAAACATTTATATATGTAATATTCTAATACAAAACTGAAAGTGCATCATTTTTATATAATCACAAGGGAACAGAAATGCAGAATTAAGGGTGAGGTTATTTGAGGGGTGTGTTCTCAGGACAGGTAATGCTGCAGTTCACTATTCCTGTAATATATTACAGAAGTAGTTAAAAACCAAGAATGATACTTTAACTCAACTGTTCATCATAGACTCATTTGGCTGGTAACAACCTGTTTGTCTGGAATGTGTTACACCAGATGATGGCAAGCCACTTTACAGGCAAAAGTATCACACAGCTCTTATAGATAGCTTTCCCTATGAATGAGAGCTTAGTTGCTTCATTAAAAAAAAAATTCCAAATATGGAAAAGGAAAATAACTTGTGACCAAACAGCTTTTAATATTTATGAAACATTAAAAAAAAAGAAAAAAAGAGTATTTTTCATTTGGGTGTACATAAAGTGTTCAATGCTAAACTAAATCTTGGTTTCCTTCAGACACTTTCACTGTTTCTGAAAGCTTTGTTCTGTCTAGATCATTTTTAAATGACAAAAAAAAAAATCCTGTTTAACACAAGCAACTAAGATATTTTTAAATTCTTTCCTTCATTTTATTTCTATCAGCTTAGCTCTCTAGCCACCTCAGAATATATCCCTCCCCTTTTGGGGAAGAAGAAATACTACAGACCATTGCATTCAGAAGCAGGAAACCTAAGAGAAAAGACCTAAAACATCAGGAGTCTTGGTCTCATTTCCCTTTCTCTGGGGTCTGAGCACTTGTGTGCATTATCTGTTTTTCACTGCAGATTCTCTTCATGCAGTTTCTCAGGAGCCCATGAAATGGCCTAACCCATGCCTCTGCCAGCCACAAGAGGAGACTGGTCTATTCTTACCAGAGAAAGCTGAAATGGAAACCCAGACCAGCTATTTCTAGTTCTGCTATCAGGAACATTGCTTGTAGAGACAGTAACTGCTCTGAGGTTCCTACTGCTCTCTTCTCCCCCTCAAAACTAGCTGAAGTTTGCTATGAGTCCATCTTGGCTTTGGCAGGGGCCATTAGCATGGTTTTCCCAAAATCTAGCAAGGAAGACAATGCAAAGGCTGTGGCAATTCTACCTACTTTGTCTCCGGCCAGAGCCAGCCCTTCTTCCCTGCACTTTTGCTAAACTTGAACCAATATAAAACCTAAGTGCCTGACTATGAAAATGATATGTCTTTGGCAGGCATATTATTTTTCTTTAGTCTTCTGGAAATTAAGCAGATCTTTTTGATTTAGCCTAATTACAGATATGCGAAATCAGCAACAAAAATATTACTCTGGGGCAAAGAAAACTAATTGCTCATAAAATGGCTTTTTGCAAATAAAAAAAAAAAAAAAATAAAAAGAGAAAAAAGAAAAACCAAGATTTTGCACAGCAGATTCCTTCTTTCTATGTTTTATGGGAAACTAAGCAAGCCAGTAAAGCTTAACAGGATGCAGAAATCACACTTCTTACAACTGTAGTAAGAAATTCTCTATTGCAGGGGGTTTCTCACAAAGCCTTCCAAGCTTAGGAACCAGCATGCATACAGTATTCCAGTACTTGCCAGCATGCCTCAAGGACTGCAGAGGTACATTACAGAATTGTGGTTCTCTACATCTGTGTTTTCTACCACAGACGGTATTAATAGAAGACAACTATTAATAGACAAAAACTATCTGTGAGAAGATCAACATCAGTCTATTACTAGTCTACAATTCAAGCAAGGCCAAGTAAGCTGAAGTACTTGATTAAGGTACCTATTTCCTTCTGTGGACTATACAACTAGCCTGTTATTTTTAAGAATGTTTTTTTGGGCAAACATACACACACACACACACTTGGCAAGGCAACCCTACCAGATCACCTCCCAGAGGGCCCTTTTCTAGCCATCTGTGCTCACTCCAAGTCAAGGCTTCCCTATGTGCTAACTTGTATCGTAAGGCAAACACCTGACAACATTGTTTTAAGAACTTCTTTCATCAGATGTGAATTCTACCTGTAACACAATTCAGGAGAACACAAAGATGCTTTAAAGCTTCACAATGACAAATATGGAAAATAGAAGTTGCATCCTGTTAAATATACCTTGTTTCACTATGGATTAACAGCAGTGCCACATGACTTTCAAGTGCATGTTACCCATAAACACACTAAAATTAAGGAAATGGGCAGTGTCTGAGATTAGGAAGCCAGAAGGGATGATCACCACCTCCTTCATCTGATCTTTTTTCATGCCACCAGTCATGGGCCCCACCTCTTAATTACCATGACAAGCTCATGATGTCTGTCAGATCCTTAGCAGCTACTTTATAAAGTTTAGAAAGTTCATCCACATGACAGTGAAGTTGTACTGGTGCTTAATTACCTTCCCGGCCAATACAATGTGTGCCTTATTTCTAGCTTCTGGCTTGTTTTTGCTTGGCAGAAACAACTGTAAACTTCAAATTAGAGTTATTTGCTATTGCCAAGCTTTCTCACTTTCCATAGGTGGATGAATAAAACTGATCCATTTAACTAGTAAACCAGCTTCTATTGGGACAGTAAAATCACCATATCGGCCAATACGGTGACCTGTAATTCCAGTGCAGAGCTGGACACCCCAGCTGAGGACAACACTCAAAGAACTGAAGAAGCGAAGGCATGGGGAGGGAAAATTTTTTTCAAAAAGGGGGAAGAAAATTTCAGGTGATTTGATAACTACTTGCAAATTATAAGGTTTTGCACAGGTCCTGGTAACTTGGAAATATGTTTGACTAATTATCTTCACTTGCCAACATTTATAGAGAAAGTGTAAAATACATGCACAAAGCGTGCAGATTTTATATAAATGCACATACTTTGCTATAAAAATGCTCTCTTTGTCCCCCGCTTAAGAATAAAGGCGATAGCATCATCCAATCAAAGGAAGAAGCAAGAGCAGTTCAAGGGGAGAATTATTTTTATTGTAAATTTCCAGAGGGAATTAACCAATTTTCTGTATTATGATAGAATCAGCATATTGTAGATTGAACCTGTAGATAATGTCAAAGCAGAAGAGGCACTTTCAGATTTGTGTGCCTGCTGAATCTCAAACACAAAAGGCTGCCGTACTTCTGTTTGCTCTGCAGTTTTCTCATCAATGTGCACATTATTGGACCTTACTGTGGTTGCAATGAACACTTCAGCCTGGCTGATGAGAGAACTGAAAATACCCTTTGGACCTTGTGCGATTCAGTACTTGGCAACGACTGCCCCTCCCATCAGTGCATGTGTGATGGTGAAAGAACAGGAAGGAAATGAGATCATGGCCATATTCAAAGAATTTTTTGAGCATGGGTACACGCCATGCTGTTTAAAATAAATAATAATAAAAAAAAAAAGTCTTTTATTATTATTTCTATCCTACAATCGAATCCGGCATATGATTGCTTCATACAGAAAAGAAGTTGGCAGGAACTGACATGAAAATAAGGGCAATACAGAATAGCTAGGGAAAGCAAGAGAGAGCTCATAACCTTCAAATCCTGCTTTCCTACATTCAATTAGCATATACATTTTAACATGTCTCCTGCAATGTTCAGGAAAATGACACAATGCCCTTCTGGATATATTTTATTGAAATTGGTGGATTCAGTGCTAGATATAATGAAATAAGCATTAAAGATGATATTTTACTCTTCAAGTTAAAATGAATTTTTAGAAGAGCAGGTGTGAATGAATAGGAAAGAGGATGGTACTGAGCTACTCAAGTAGCAAGCCATCACCTAAATCTAATCTACAAAGTAAATTTGGTAACACTACAGAAGTGGGATGCCTCCTAGTTTCCCCCATATTTCTTACTGTTCTCCTAGTTTCTCAGGGAGCAGATGCAGCAGACCACTGCAGCTTCTAGTCTTGAGGGCACTAACTAGGACATGTCCAGTTTTGTAGAGCTGAAAATAGCATGTTGCATTTTACATCCAGGAGGCTTAAGAAAAGGGGGGGGAGGGACGGGGGACTGAAGTAGCCCCAGCCTTGGGGTTACGTACTGCCCCAAGACTCAGATAATACAGCCATCTAGAACCAGTTTCACCTTCCAGCTTCAACTCTGGTATGGCAGACACTAGGAACGCTTTTTTATTTAATATTCATTGTGGTGTGGATCCACAATGATGCTTGAAAATTTCAGCCATTAATTATCCTGATCATTCAAAACAAAGCTGCGCTTTCAACTTTTAGTCACTGTATGTGGCTGTGCCTTTGTTTGATAGCTGGACACCTGTTACTTTCTCAAGCTTTCAAATAGGCATTGCTAGACTGTGATCAAATTGATCTACTTTTTCTTCGGAAGAAATGGAATATTAGTATGCTTATAACTAATAGCTCAATTTTCAGGATCTCAATTATCCTTCTTGCTGTTCTCCTGTTAATTTTCCCACTACTTCTTAACCTATAGACATTAAAATTAAAGATGCATGCCAGTAGTGGTCATAACAGCACTAAAGCACAATAAAAACATTGTACTCCTATTGTACATTGCTCATTATATGTTTGGGATTCATTTAAGTCTCTTGACTCATAAGCACCATAGAGCATCCATCATTCAACATCTCATTCATCACCCATCATAGTGCCTAGCTCCTTTCTAGAGTCACGGTGTCCTAGGACAGAGCCCCCACCCACACATATATAGTGAGTATTCTTTGCCTTTTCGCATAAGCATACTGAATGCACGTTGTTCGCAGTTTTTTTAATAAGCTGCATGCAGACTGCAATGATTTTGGCCTCTTCTTTGTTATTTGCTACTCCTTTAGCCTTAATGTCATATGTAGATTTTATCAGTAATAATTTTAGCTTTGTTTGATGAAAATATCATACAGGCAGAGCCAAGGACCAACCCATCCAAGTCCCTACTAGGCACACATGTACAGCTACTATGATTCCAGATTTATAATTTCATTATAGTTTGTTTAATATGGACCATATTGATATTGCTTATTTCTGCTTCTTAAGTAAAATGTCATGCAATACCATCTCTGTACTACATCTCTTCTGCAAAATGGATATAAAAGTACTTTTCTGCTTCACAGAGATATGAGAGTCTGCACTGAAGCATTTTGATACTGTGACATTAACAGGCAACAAAGAAATGCAGATATCTGTTTTTAAACCACAACCATTCAACTTTCTCACAGGAAAGTAAGTGTTGAAAAGCATTTACTGCTTTAGCACAAGACTTTGTTGGTAGGAAAGCACAGTGAAGAGATCGATATTTCTGAAAAGTCAGCCCCAAAGGCTTCCGTGAAGAAAGAGTCCTGGAAAGACAGAGACCGAGAAGAACCGAAGGTAGGGTTCACTGTTAAAAAAGCAGGCAAAGATCTTGTCTTGTCAGAGGGAAGCGAGTGCAAACACCGAGGGAGAAATAGTAAATAGGTGGAAGGCTGAGGCTTAAAAAAAGGTGTGAATGCAGCAGACCTGTACTAAGCTGCAGTGGAAAATTTTCAGGCTGGAAACAAAATTGTTCTTCCAAGCCTGGAATCTTGGAGTCATACTTTCCAGTATGCCCTAGCTTGCCCAACTGAGGAAAAATAAGCATCAATTCAAATCCCTTGGTGCTATTGCCTACTGAAACCAAGTCTTTCTACTGGAACTTTCAGAGAGAATCCTTAACAAAATGCACAGATGAAGTTTCAAACGTGCTCAGCACCTCACAGCTCCCTTTGTTCTCAATGGAGAAGCTCTTCTCCATTGTTCTCGGCGAGAGCAGCTATGAGTGCTTTCAAAAGCCTAGTCCATGATCTGGAACCTAGTCCATAAATCTTCAATTTGCAGGATCAAAAATAACTTTTACAATGCATAGGTTTATGGCCAAAAGGAGTGTAATTCACACCAATGCTGGGTAAATAACTTATGCATTTATTTATTTTAAGTCTTATTACCTCTTAAGCAAAGTAATAAGGATCTCTCTACCTATGTTAATGTGCAGGTTTAGTACCCAGAAATAAATTGCAATAAATAAAAGGCACACTCTAATAAAAAAAATTTAAAAAATTAAAAATATTTTTTTTATGCAGTACAGTACATAAGCTTGCAAAATTGCTTTAAGCATGGCAATTGTTCACCAAAAGCAGTGCTCACCGTGAAGAGACAGGTGCATTTTTAACATTTGGGGGAAATGTGCAGTGTCCCGTCCCTGTAACAAGGACACACCAGAAGGTTCTCGCAGTCTCTCTGATCAGCAGGGTCATGAAGTCATGCAGCAGGCTAGTAGTAAAACTGGAAAGAAAATACAGGCCTTTCTGTGCTGCCTTTAGTGCTCTGTCCACTACAATAAACAAATCAATAGTGAACAATAATAATAAAAAGATATTTCAGTTCTCAGAGGGCATCATCTCCTTGAAGGGTCAAGAAAGGCAAAGACACAGGACCAAAAAGCACCTTAAAAGATTGCCTAGAGCCATCTCCATCTTCTGCTAAAGCATATCCAGGCTTTTCCTATGATATGTCTGCTACTTGAGACTCTGCATGATATCCAGGCAGGCCAAGCTCTTACTAGTCTTACTGTTACGAAGTTTCACCTAACATATCTTATCTAAATCATCCTTTCTGAAGTTCAGGCCTATCACTACTTGTCCTATCACTGCAGCAGCCTTTTATAAACCTGTAAAAAGTTACAGCTTTCCTTGATTTTCCCTTTGCAGGAAAATCCTTTCCTTTCACCTATGACAGAATATTACTTCTTTACAGTGAAACAGAAAAGCCTATCAAAGGAAACAGCAGAAACTACACTAGGTAGGACATTCAGAGTCAAACAGACTACATAGAAACAGGTTGCATGGGGAACAATTTGGCACCTGCAGGAAGGCATTCGAGTTGAGTAACCCACAAGGACTATTCCAGTTCTCTTAGTCAGCATATGCAGAAGGGCTTAACCAAGCAAGTAACTTCTCAGAGCCCTGCTTTCATTCTTCCTTTTTAAGTGTCTTGTGTTGAATATGCTTGCTCTGTGTACAGAACCGAGTACTCAGGGGCCTGATCTCAGCTGGCATTTCTAGTTGTCATTTTAGCAAAAACACAAACTGTAGGTTGATGTTTGATCCCAGCTAGAGTCAACTGCTTATCCCTGGAGAATCCTGACTGCCCTCAACCAGCTGGAAATACTGTTTAAGTTATGATACACACAGGCTCCACACTTACAGAGCACTTAAAAAATTCAGACAGAGCCAATATTTACTTAATAAACTCATTCTGTTTCTACTTGGTTCCCTCTACAAATTCCAATATAGTTAGTTTGAAAGTAATTTTCTGTGTAAAACTTGCAAGCTAGAAACATTATACAACAATAAAATTGGGGGGTGGGGGGAAGAGGAGACAATTATGTCAAGAATCCAGTGTATAATATGCAATGTCTGTGAATAAGCATACTAATCCTTCCCTGCATTTATTTTGCAGGAACTCAGCACCAGCCTATGCAAATGCACTGTAATTATTCTTGTACTCTACAAAGAGCTCAGGTGTCAGTATCTGGTAGAAAATCCACAGAGCAGGTAGCTGTGATTTTTCTAACTTGACATGTTCCTGTTTGCGAAGGATTTTTTTTTTAATTGGAAATTTCTCTGGTGTGGGAGAGATATTTTAATCAGGCATCAATCTCCAACTTAAAGATGTAAAGTAGGAAAAAATGAATTGTGAAACTAAAATACTTCTACGTGATACATTTCCAGCTAGGACTATTCAGGGAGAATTTATGAGGAAAGATTTATATATTTAACTACCTTTTTTTAAAATTAAGCAATGTGTCTTCTGAACACCTTGCTTTTCATTATCACCTAGCAAAATAATCTATGGCATATTGTCTGCACATTGTCTCTATCTTGTTTTGTGAATAAGGAAGGCTATGATTTTAAAGACAGTTTTTAGGTGAGTTTCCAAAAAAATAAAGAAAAGATTCATTATCCTCATAATTAGATCCATAAAAGACAGGTACATAGATTGTACCCTACCGCATAAAACAATCTTGCTTTGGGCAAGAAATCAGTGCTTGACATTCAGAGCTCCTCTTCTTTATCCAGCCTGTTTTTTTAAAAATCATTTTGTAAATGGGGTCTTCCAGAGTAATCTATGGCAAGAGGGTCACAGTCAATCCTGTGTTCTTTGGAAAATTCCACCAGCACCACCCATATCTTCATCAGTCATAAAGTAGCTTTCAGGATCTGCTGTTCTCCTTACTTGTTCTGCAGCATCTCTGCCACCGCTAACGAAGTTAGGCTTTTCTGTGGCTGGTGAGATATAAATTCACCTTGCCCCACAGTATTTGGGCTCAAGAAAACTCTTTCACCAACATGCATAAAGACAGCCAGCCATACAGAGGAACAGGAAAAATCATGTAATTTTGTCTTCCAGCTTAGATACAGCCCAAATGCTTGTCACGTGGAAGGGCTAGAATATTAAATATGCTCCAACAGCATTTTGGATTCTGGGATGAAACAATCTGATTACCATAAAAACAAAGGGGCTGTAGAGCTCCTCAGGCTGTGATCCTGATAAGAGAGCTGCTGCTCTAAAGAAGCCAGGCTGCTGTCATAAGCTGGATTTCATCAATTCAATTTTTTTGAGAAACTAATTCGATATTTTTCTCTCATGCAAGATAAGATCATGGGAGTGACCTCAAGCTGAACAACAATTAAAAAAGTGTAGTCATTTGTTGACATAAGCCCAGCATAGCTGAGGAAAATGCAGAAGTGCCAGGTACTAGGGCTGTTATCCCCTTTTCATGCTGTTTTAGTGCCATTACACATTTCCCACAGCAGATGACAAAAGCTGGGGCTTATCCAAAGAAATCACCCAAGCCAATGGACATGACCTTCACATCACTGGTTAAAATAAGGAAGACCAAAAGCAATGCAACCACACTTCTGGGCAGGTCCTTCCAAATCCTCTTGCCTCTCTCTTCCCCTACCTTTTATCCCTTTAGATCACTTGTTCAGCATCAAGCTCAATGAGAGATCTAAGCATGGCTGAAGCGTGCAAGCACCACTGTGATACAAGGAAATAGCATGAGTACAGAAAGCTACAAGGAGCAACTGAAGCATGGCAGAAGGCAATACACATCAGGTGAAGAGCTCCACCATTACAGATCACCAGAATAGCACTAGTCAACCAGAGATTGCTTGCAGCTCGGGACTAACATATGGAATACCCAGTGATCTTTACAAGGGAATTTTCAATCTAGCACACAGCATAACATTCTCTTTAGACAGCAAGTCTATGGATTTATACAATAAGTCTTGAGATAAAATACCAAAGCATACCTCTGTGTCTCTGGAGTCTGCTTCCATACTCTGCCTTTGAAGTTCTAGAGCCACACTTCAAATGTATATGAATACACAAATCCCATCCCTACTTGGGTAACTTTTCAAACCTTACCTTGCAAGAATGAAATGACTCCTAGGTCTTGTGACTCTCTGGAGCCCCTTTTTAGAGGCAGTATTTCCAAAGCATTTAAGTAATTTAAGAACTTGGGTAACTTAAGGTACACAGACTTTGGCAGAACTAGCAGGCTCACAGAGCTTAGATTCCATTTGAAAAACCCACCATCTTCACACTGCAATCTGTTTTGATCACTATCAACAATTTTCTATGGTTAAATTGCCTTGTCAAAAGCAGCAAACTAACTAGCTTTGCGGACAAGGCACTGAACATATCAATCATTTCAAATTGCCGTGCTAATGTTTCTGCTCAATCTGTGTAACTCATCTCAGCATAAAAGTCTCTCTGTTGGTATGGACTAGGTAACCAGTGCCAGGAAGTCACAAATGTTTGTGAAGAAAGATATGCAGATACCCAGGGGCTGAAGTTAATCTTGATGATATTTGACACTTTGACACAGCAGTGAGCTGAGAATATTTTTCCTGCCATTTGTCTATTTGTTCATAAGAAATACAGCAGCATCTCTGTTTGCATATGTGCTTAATTTATTTAGATTTCTCCACCTGTGATAGAGACTTACAGAAAGTTCTTATTTGGAATAATGAGGAAATGAAATAATTCAGTATGGAATAAGCTGTAAATAGTGCTCAATTCTCAGGTGACATATAAATGCAAAAGGAGAGAGTGAACAAGTTCTCATGAAACTAAGCAAATACATTATTCAGTTACCTATTGTTTAATTCACCCAGTACTATTCCCTGATCCTTCCCAGCAACTGCTGAGACAAACAGTTGCCTTTGATACGCTTACACATCTGCTTCAGCCAGAGGACCACCTGACTGCACTTCATTATTGCAATCCCTCCTGCTACATAGAGAAGAGGTAAACATTTCAGAAGCTCATTTTCGTGGTTTAACCTCAGCCAGCAACTAAGCACCACACAGCTGCTCACTCACTCATTCCACGCCACAGTGGGATGGGGGAAGAGAATCAGAAGAGAAAAAGTGAGAAAACTCATGGGTTGAGATAAAGACAGTTTAACAGGGAAAGCAAAAGCCACGTGCACAAGCAAAGCAAAACTAGGAATTCATTCACTGCTTCCCATCGGCAGGCAGGTGTTCAGCCATCCCCAGGAAAGCAGGGCTCCATCACGTCTAACGGTTACTTGGGAAGACAAACACCATCACTCTGAACGTTCCCCCCTTCCTTCTTCTTCCCCCAGCTTCATACGCTGAGCACGATGTCATATGGTATGGCATATCTCTTTGGTCAGTTGTCCCACCTGTGTCCCCTCCCAGCTTCTTGTGCACCCCCAGCCTGCTCGCTGGTGGGGTGGGGTGAGAAGCAGAAAAGGCCTTGACTCTGTGTGAGCACAATAACAAAAACATCCCTGTGTTATCAACAGTGCTTTCAGCACAAATCCAAAACATAGCCCCATAGTAGCTGCTATGAAGAAAATTAACTTTATCACAGCCAAAACCAGCACACTGCTAAGGAATCCCAGCTTCCAGCTGAAAATGATTGGGAGTTAGGAACACATATGCATGGAAAGATTTGGGTTGTTCAACTCCTCTGTACCACTCAGATGAACTTTGGCTCACACACTTAAAAGCCTTTGAGAATGGGATTAAGTGTTTAACTCCCATCGACATTTGAAACTAGGTCCAGGCTCAGAAAGTACAAGATTGAACAGGGCAATAATTTCTCAATATTATTCTTGTTTCTCCTAGGTTGCATACTCACTTGGAACTCAATAAGAACCCATTCATTAGTTATAGCTTTCCAAATTTTGCATTGCAAATAGGCAGATCTTGTGAAAGAATCACAGCACAACAAAGTATCATCTTGTTATTCTCTGCAACAGGCTTATCTCCTAAAATAATCTAGAAAGTCTGTGACCAGAATGCTACTCACTAGTTTTATGCTCAAGTGGCCAAGAAGGCCAATGGCATCCTGGCTTGTATCAGGAATAGCATGGCCAGCAGGACCAGGGAGGTGATAGTGCCCCTGTACTCAGCACTGGTGAGGCCACACCTTGAGTCCTGTGTTCAGTTTTGGGCCCCTCACTCCAAGGAGGACATCGAGGTGCTGGAGCGTGTCCAGAGGAGGGCAACGAAGCTGGTGAAGGGTCTAGAGCACAAGTCTTATGAGGAGCGGCTGAGGGAACTGGGGGTGTTTAGTCTGCAGAAGAGGAGGCTGAGGGGAGACCTTATTGCTCTCTACAACTACCTGAAAGAAGGTTGTAGCAAGGTGGGGGTCGGTCTCTTCTCCCTCGTAGGATGAGAGGAAATGGCCTCAAGCTGTGCCAGGGCAGGTTTAGGTTGGATATTAGGAAAAACTTCTTCACCAAAAGAGTGGTCAAGCATTGGAACAGGCTGCCCAGGGAAGTGGTTGAGTCCCCATCCCTGGAGGTATTTAAAAGACAGGTAGATGTGGTGCTTGAGGACATGGTTTAGTGGCGGACTTGGCAGTGATAGGTTAACAGTTGTACTCGATGATCTTAAGGGTCTTTTCCAACCTCAACGATTCTATGATTCTATGTGGTGCAGAATTTAATTGACAAACTGCTCAATTTCAATTACCTAATTTAATTCAGGTATTATGGGAGATGAGAAAGCCTCTCTCAAACATTACATCTACAGTAACTTTTTCAATTCCTGCTTTTGGACAATATCATATTCCATTTTGATGCAACACATGAAACAAAAGAGCATAACCTATGCCAAAGGTAACATATCAGAAGTTCTGGCAGGCCACATGAAAGTATAGGGCAGTTTAGGCTTTGCGGAGAGAGTTTCTACCAGCTGTAGTACTTTACATTCCACATAGGTTTGCCTCTACCTCCTATCATACTTATATTCAGCGGTGCTGTTAGAAGGCTTAAACAGCCTTCCAAGACTTTCTCCATGCCTTTCTCTTCCTCCTCCCATTATCTACCCCTCCCTTCTCTTTTTGGCAGAGAGGTTACTGGGGCTGTAGTCTCACTGAGCGAGAAATGCCTTGCTCTACTTTACCAGAGCATAATACCTAGTTGTATGATCAGAAAGATCCAAGCAGTCCCCCAGGATGTCAAGTTTAGGCCCAGCTGAGTCTTTCAACAAGCTTGCTGTCATGGGTTAAACTTTGTAACTTGGCAGGGATTATGTCACCTCACTTCAGTCAGCTAGAAGTTAGCTACCCAGTCTAGGCCAGTTAAACAAACGTCCCATTAGGAGCCAAGAGAGATGTTGCCAAAAGGCAACTAATTTCATCCACTTTAGATGTGTTTTGCACTAAGATAAATCTCAATCAGCCACAGAAAGAGTCCAGAAAATTAGCTTAAATGATGTGCCTAATACTGGGAGAGATCAGTTTGACTCTTGGTGACTGAAAATGCTCTCTGATTCCCATAGTATCACTTGTGATCATCTGGATTATTCTGCTGTCACCACAGGAGAAAATCGATGGGCCTCCTCCCAGGGCAAGGAAGAAAGAAGCATCTCTTCACCTGTACTACATCTCTTTTCAAGATGTTCTTTAACACACCTTGATGTGACTCTGGAATGTACATTGGGAGGAAATGCCCTCTGCAGTGCTCCACTTATCCTGAAAGCTGTTAAAACTCCCCACTACTTTGACTGTGCCTGAAATCAGTGGTACCACTTGCATTAATCATGTTTTTTCATGCGCTCTCACAGTAGAAGAGTCATCTCACATCAGGAATGTCACTTGAGTTCAATAAGTCTTGTCCCAGTCTCATTGCCAAGTTTCCAGTGCATCAGGATATCATCATCAAACCTAATGACTTAATCTTACTTGCAATCTAATTCTAACACATGCTGCGTTTCAGAAAAACTCAGCTCTTCCTAGTAGCTTTCCCCTGTACCACGAGCCTGGGATGCATCTCTGCAAGGCAGAGGAAGTGCATGCCTCTAACCACTCTGTGCACCCTTCTCCTCCCATCCATTAGTTAAACCAAGAAAAGAGAATCTTGACAGAAGATCACAGAATCATAGAATGGTTGGAGTTGGAAGGGACCTCTCGAGATCATCTAGTCCAACCCCTCTGCTAAAGCAGGTTCACCTAGAGCAGGTTGCACAGGATGGTGTCCAGGTGGGTTTTGAATATCTCCAGAGAAGGAGACTCTACAACCTCTCTGGGCAGCCTGTTCCAGTGTTCCGTCACCCTCAAAGTAAAGAAGTTTTTCCTCATATTCAGATAGAACTTCCTGTGTTTCAGTTTGTTCCTGTTGCTCCTTATCCTGTCACTGGGCACCACTGAAAAGAGTCTGGCCCCATCCTTCTGACACCCACCCTTGAGATATTTGTAAGCATTCATAAGATCCCCTCTCAGTCTCCTCTTCTTCAGGCTAAACAGACCCAGCGCTCTCAGCCTTTCCTCATAAGATAGATGCTCCAGTCCCCTAATCATCTTCATAGTCCTCCGCTGTACTCTCCAGTAGTTCCTTGTCTTTCTTGAATTGGGGAGCCCAGAACTGGACACAGTACTCGAGATGTGGCCTCACCAGGGCAGAGTAGAGGGGGAGGATAACCTCCCTGGACCAGTTGGCCACACTCTTCCTAATGCACCCCAGGATACCGTTGGCCTTCTTGGCCACAAGGGCACATTGCTGGCTCATGATTAACTTGTTCTCCAGCAGGACTCCCAGGTCCTTCTCCGCAGAGCTGCTTTCCAGCAGGTCAGCCTCTAACCTGTACTAATGCATGGGATTATTCCTTCCTAGGTGCAGTACCCTACAGCTGCATTTATTGAACTTCATTAGGTTCCTCTCCATCCAACTCTCTAGCCTGTCCAGGTCTTGCTGAATGGCAGCACAGCCTTCTAGTGTATCAGCCACTCCTCCCAAAAAATGAAGACACACTTCAGTAAGTATGGCTGTGATGAATGAGGCCTTGGGGACCTCCATACCCCATTAAAACTTCTGTGACTTATAAGAAGGAAATGTAAAAAGGGGAAGCACATACATGACACAAACTTAAAGAAACCATTCAAGCAGGTTTCCATATATCCAAGTTATTACTACACATTAACAATTCATTAATACTGCCTGTTTTAAGTTGCAACACACTACTTGCATTGTAATCAATTGCCTATAAAACATAATGTGGGAGAGATCACCACATTCTACCAAGATCAGCTCTGTTGTGTTTCAGAGAGAAACATGTAATTACAAAAAAGGGTATCACGGACTCTAAACTTGTCAGATTGATTTTACAATGGGCACAGGCAGCTGTCCACATCAAAGATGCAGGCCTTACATGTAAGGCAAAGCAGACAGCACTGACAGACACAAAAATATTCTCCTTAAATCCCAATGAGAAACTTTCCCAGATCAAATCAGTTCTCTTCACACTTTGAATGTGACAGCAAAATCAATGTCTAGTTTTGGTCTCTCCTTTCATTATTTTAATGCAGATAATCCTAACAGTAGAGCATTAACTACTGTACACAGAGGCATACCCTGACAGTCTGGACACAGCTGAAGGGCAGGAAAAGCTGGCTTCAAGGGAGAAGACAGGTATTTGCAGTAGCTTCAGCTGGGCCAACATTTCAATCCAATATTGAACAGGTTGTACCTCAGAATTCAAGCCTTGTCATAAATGTCTTCTACTCAGGTTTGGGTACTTCAGAAACACTCCACTGTACTCAGAATATATAAAATGAGTAGGAACAAATATAGGGTGGCTATATGGCTACTATATAATGCAGTGATATAAAGCAGGTATGCTGCTTAAAAGACAGTTTAGAAAGCTCGGCTCACTGCCCACTATTTTAGAGTGAAACAACATAGCTTGCTTCACCCATAATGCGAGCCAACAGAGCTCCAAATTTTGTAGTACTTCAACAAAGCCATCATGCAGAAAGCTGCAAGAAAGATTTTCTCATTGAACCATGAAAAACCACCAATGAAAATAATTCCATTTTGACCCCAAAGAAAAATTCAATTTTATAAAAACATCATATTCCAAGCAGGCCAGTCTCTTGTGTCTCATGTGAATGTTCTAACTTATAAGCCTAGAGCCTCAACTGTTTCAACCTCTCTCTCTCTCTGGCCCAGTAACATTTACACAAAGCTTAGTGACTTTTTTAATAGGACAGGCAGCTGAGAAAGTCACACAGCATAATCTTGTACACTGATTTTTCAAGAGGAAGGAGAAGGAAGGAAAAAATTCTAGTTCTGGCTCTGAACCATGTAAACTGGAGCCCTAAATCCTGCCTCGCACAGTGCCAAGAATCATCCCTACATCCTGAGCTATTTGATGTTCAGGCATCAAAGAGAACAGATTTTCCACCACAATCTGGAGGATGGTGCTAAACCCCCAATGTGAATTTTAACATTTCCAAAATCAATGTTTTGGATTGAACAAACTTTGTTAATACTTCCAGCAATCTCAAAAATAAACAAAATTTAAAATAGCTTATTAAGAGCAGTTTGCAACTTTCCATTAAGCAGCCTGATATTTTCTCTTCTCAGCAGTTCCACTACTTCTGAAAGAGGTCAATTTTGTTGCCAGGAGCAAGATGCTATTATTTTCCTTCTTTTTGAGCAACCTTCCAATCAGGTCACAAATAAACACTAAACACACACACACACACACGGAATATTAGACACCTCTGCATCTCTACGTCTTTAAGATACACTACAGAGAAAACTCATTCTTTTCTATGTACAGAGAACTGTGCCTTGTCAGTGGAGCCAAGAGAAAGTGATGATGCTTGTATATGCCCTTCTAAAAGCATTACGAAGGGCTTGCAAAACACATGGGGGGAGAACCACCAGAAATGCTAAAGCAATTAAACTTTAAGTATCTCTTGTTGAAATGAGTAAGAATGCCCTTACTGAGATTGGCAGTAGGGCTTTTGGGCTCAATTGTCAGTCAGGAATCCACAACTTCATTAGGAGTAAACTTGAAAGAAAAATTAAGCTTTTCACCTTCTCCTCTGACATAATGAAAGCTTTTCACCTCCCTGTTCTCATTCAAGTATGTACAGTTACAGGTGGTTTTCTTTCCTAATTATCCTTGTAAAACACTTTTGCAGGATGATTTCTTTGGTATTGTCTGGCATTTGAATAGCACTTTTCAATTCCTTTTCATCTGTTCAGTCTATATTATTAGATTAGATGAACATCTTTATGGAATATTCTCTGAAGCTATTTCTTCATCTCTAGCTTTTCTCAGCACTTTTAGGTATAATCCATAACAAAACAAAGGGTAAGGGAGCTATTGATTGTAGCACTATAGCCACCAATACCATCTCCATGAAGATGTTAATGCAACAAACAGACCAAAGGTCAGGATTGGCTCTGCTGTGCCTAAGCATGCCCGTGTATGCAAGGGCTATTGAGCAAACAGCATTCACCTGCAGATTTACCAGTTACACTGCTTTGAAAATTAACAGAAAATCTTAAGCAACAGCCTTTAAAAAGGAGAAAGGGATCAAATCAAGACAGAATGAAGAAACTGAAAGATCTGAAGAAGAGGTGCTAGGTACCCACCTCACTCTGGCCTTTCCTTCTTGGATTCTATTGCAGGAAGCTGAATGTGTACTGCCATTATCCACCTGAAAATATTCCTCACCAGAATCTGAAGCGCTATCGATATCTTGGGAGAAACAGGAAGAAGGGAGTTCTGAAACTGGAATCTCCTTGATTTTACTCCTCAGAGCACATAAACTTATGCAACGCTTTATACGCCCAAAGCACATCTCCTTTCACATCAGCTGTAAAAACTGCCGACCACTCAGCACTATAATCCAGGCTACTAGGCACACTGAATTGATAAAAAACTGCCAGAAAATACTGCATTACAGCTTTTTATTTACTGGACTAAATCCAAATGCATGCAAACCTTTGTAACAACATCACTAAACCCAGCAGTGGTGCATCAGCCAGCTTCTACTTTGAATAAGGCCTATTGTATTTTCAACAAATAAATGTGGAGTCCAGGCTTCCATGTATCCACTGATACTAGACGAGGTTAATGCTTGCTCAGCAGGCAGCTAACGGGACAGAAGGCTGTTTCAGTTTTAAGGGTATGCTTACCTCTTCACTCATGAAAATTAACTCTGCAGCTATGTCAGTGTGTGAACCTACCAAGAGGTGGCACTGGAAGGACACACTTTGGAAGGAGCTAGGCAAACTTCTGCCCCAGGAAAGGGTGGTGAGAATCAACTTGCACACACAAAACCTCAGGAAGTGCCTATGGTTCATCTGTTTCAACATGTAACTGAAGGCAACGTTTCTACCTGGCTCTGCAAGTTCTTCACATTAAACTTACTCGCAGAAAACACACACACACATTCACCAAATAATGAAGAGTTCTTTTGGTTTTGAGCACAGGGAAACACCAGGAAGCACTAAGAAAAGTTACCTTAGATCACATTATTTTCAACCACAAAAAAAAAATCATCAGGAGGACTATTTTGCCATTTTTTAAACACTGCTGATAATGAATTGAAAAGAAAAAAAGCCACTAGCAAGGCCTGAACATGAGCCAGCAGTGTGCTCAGGTGGCCAAGAGGGTCAGTGACATCCTGGCCTGTATCAGGAATAGTGTGGCCAGCAGGACCAGGGAGGTGATCGTCCCCCTGTACTCAGCACTGGTGAGGCCGCACCTCGAGTACTGGGTTCAGTTTTGGGCCCCTCACTACAAGAAGGACATCGAGGTGCTGGAGCGTGTCCAGAGAAGGGCAACAAAGCTGGTGAAGGGTCTAGAGAACAAGTCTTATCAGGAGCGGCTGAGGGAGTTGAGGGTGTTTAGTCTGCAGAAGAGGAGGCTGAGGGGAGGCCTGAATGCTCTCTACAACTACCTGAAAGGAGGCTGTAGCCAGGTGGGTGTCAGTGTCTTCTCCCTAGTAACAAGCGACAGGACAAGAGGAAATGGCCTCAAGCTGTGCCAGGGCAGGTTTAGGTTGGATATTAGGAAAAACTTCTTCACCGAAAGGGTAGTCAAGCATTGGAACAGGCTGCCCAGGGAAGTGGTTGAGTCCCCATCCCTGGAGGTATTTAAAAGATGTGTAGATGTGGTGCTTAGGGACATGGTTTAGTGGTGGACTTGGCAGTGCTAGGTTAACGGTTGGACTTGATGATCTTAAGGGTCTTTTCCAACCTCAACGATTCTATGATTCTATGATATTCAAATTTAGTTCAAAGCTGCTATTTACTTTATGACTCTATACAAATCTGTGACAATTTCTAAGACCACCAGGAAAAGCAGGCTTCCTTTTAGTGAGCTTAAATCTACTACACAGGGATCCACGTCTCCCATGGAGAAATTTTAGCAATCTACAAACAGCAGAAGAAAGAAAAAAAAATGGCAAATTTCGGTATTAGAAGAGTACCTGTAATATTACATATGGCAGGACACCCATACTTGTAGTGTGTAGCCATATGTGCATATTTACACATATACATATGCACAAATCTATCAATACAGTATCTAAATTCAATTTCCGACACTTTCCCAGTGAAACATTTCAATAGTATCCATAGCAATCTGGATCACCAGTCCTGAATTAACTTATTGGAAATTTGTATTCTGAGGGAAGTTTCAGAGTCAAGTTTTTCTTTTCAGCTGGTAAAGAACAGTTCTCATTTTACTCTCCCTCCCTCTGTCCTTCCCCAGATTCTCCACCAACAGAAAACAACAGCTTCTGGTTAGCCTGTTTTTGGTTTTTTTTTACCCATTCCAACAAAACAATTTATCACAACATATTTAACTCCCAATGCTGAGAGAATTCATATACACACTTTAGTTCATTGTAAATGAACAAGTTGCTGCAGTTAATGAATTTATACTCATAAGTAAATCTAACTGTGTACATTTGCATGATTGGAGTCTAAAGTCAGGTTACTCAAGACAAAAATTTGTCTATGTACAATCTAATCGCATGTAATAGCTTCTACACATACAGCATTTGAAGTATTTTGAATAGCTTATTTCTGAATAAAGGTTTTGTGTGCCGACTTGTGTGCAGTGGCTCAATGAGTCCCCAGACATATTACAAGATGGAAGTAAAAGTACTTGTTTTAACTGACATTTCACATAAGGTTGGTCATTCAGTTTCATCACAAGGAAAAAGTTGTAACAGCATTTACAGATATTTACTGAATATTGAGCAACTCTGGAGTCTTTAAGTGACGGCACAGTTTTGCCATTCATCATAATCATGAAGTAATTCAATTACTAGATAACTTAGTTGTGAATATCATAATCGCAATGGCACAGTTTTGAGTTTATATAAATTCATTATAATCTACAGCTAAATTACCAAAGTACACTTAAGTCTGGTTTACTGTCATTGGGCAGAAATAGCTCTGTTGCTGAATTTATTGGCTTGGGGAGGGAGGTTTGGGGTTTTTTTCTTCCAATGGACATCACAATGGAAAGAAAAATTAAGACCCAGTGCAAAAAGATTAAATGCTTCATAAGTATCTGTATAGTAAGCAGAGGAAAACTCTTGTTTCTTTCACCTTTATGCAGGAAAAAAAAAAAAAAAAAAATCTGAGAAACAAGTTGAACTCACCAATTTGTTCCAACAAAATGTTATCAGAGTCTGTCACATTTCAATTACCTGTATAATCAAATCATAAACGAAAATCACACAGCATTCAAAACACCTCTAATGTTGCAAGTCAAAATATATTCTTTATAGAGAGAGGTAACTCACATCGTTATGCTTCAAATTGATTACCACAAACTGTACCTATAATTAGATATCACTAATGCAATTTGAGAAAGAGAAAACTAATATTTGAAACTAAACACTGTAAATAATCTTGTTGCCTTCCAGTTAGTTACCAAGCAGAAAATGTACTGTCTCCCTAATTTATTATTATTAGAACCATCAGACTCCTAATCTATTCTAAGGACATAACTATGTTTTTAAGGTAGTATTTCCCAGCTGTATTTCAAAGCAACCAACTTACTGGATTTTTGCTGAAGTAAAAAGTACAGAACTCTTCCACTATTACTATAAAAGGATGAACCAGAAGAGGCAGAGTAGAAGCCAGCTGAACACTGCTGCAGTATAGCTAGTCAATATTATCTCATTTTTAGGTGCTTTAATGCGTGATCTGTAACCGAAACTAAAACAAAATAGAATGATGAATTTAAAAAAAAAAAAAAAAAAAAAAAAAGTAAAATCTTTGTGGAGGTTCAAGTGACAGGTGCTATATAACCAAAGCAACATTTGGCACCATTTCAGCTAACATCTTTTTCTTAGCACCCCCAACTAATTGTTGCACTATGCAGATGACAGGACACACGAGCATGCAGACAATATTCCATGACGATTGCCTCCACCAAGCCTTTGGGATTCTTCTCTAGCATTCTCAGATGTTCATTTATAAAATTAGACCTTTACCCACACACAGCTTTTCCTTTCTACAGCAGATATTACAGGTTCCGCTACCTTCATGTTAACCTTATGTTATGGTCTCATTCACCCAATAGGTTAAGATTGACGGTAGTACCACACATTAACTGTTGAAACTTATACCACAGCCTCCTTTGCTTCATCCATAATAGTTCCAGTGTGATCACCACATGCCTTCTAGCCTCCCTAGCTGAAGTATCAGGCACAGATACTTTCCATCAACTACTCAAGTAGGAGGATGGACAGAGGTTCCCCACCATTAGGACTACAGTAACAGTTATCACGGCCCTCCCCAATACTAAGTACTTCCTCCTCCTCTTAGCTACCTCACAAACTATGCAGAATTCTCTCCTTCTTGCGCACTTACCCTCTCTCAGCCACGCCAGGAACAATGGCTGAACAAGGAATCATTCTGTTCCCCTCTGAGCGGCAGCTGCTGTTGCTACTCCCTGCTGCCTCCAAAGGGCTCCTATCTGGTGACAAAACACAACACATAACCCAAGGCAATGAGGCAAACCACAGTTCTCTGAAGCAGCAGTACGTGAAATTTCAGCACAACCTCAAGAGTGGTATAAGTCACATATCAAGCACTGCTCAAGCCTATGCCCTAATGCATGATTTAGTTTCAATCATATAGAAGAGTTGTACACATGCTTTGTACACATTAGCAACATGGCTTTTATCTCACTTATTGCTAGAAGATAGCAACACTATAATCCTTCCCACACACTAGGAATTATGATCACCTCTGTCTAGTTGCCCAGAGCCAGAGAAAAGTGACATAAATATTATGTACCACTTGTTCCCATGGCAAAAACAACCTAACAGGGAGGCAGAAGCAGGTAGGTCCTGTACATCAGACCTACCCTGGAAAATCCTAAGAAGGACCAGAATGTAGTAAGGCTAGATTTAGATGACTCAAAAAACCACAGTACTATGTTATCAACACACAACAAAAAACTTATCATGCTGGCACCGAAAGAGCTCTGTTCTCTAGAAATACGCTTCTCTAGCTCAGGAACATTGCAAGCCTCCGCTACAGTCTTCCAGACAACTTGCTGTGCTGTTATGCCTGCTAGCCGGTGGGCCTGAGGTACCGTGGTTTCCAAGGTGATTTGTGGGCTGAAGGGCTCACGTGTAGAAGCAGGCATACCAGTCATTTAAACTTATCTTATTTATCTCAGTTTTCAAGCCCTGAAATACAAGCCCACTATGCAACAACACTTCATATTAAGCATGATTCACTCACCTATAAGGAAACAGTCCAAGACCACTCACTTTTACAAAGGCCACTGAACAGCATCTTCTGGCAAATAACTTACCAGCATGACTAATTGAAACCCTTGACATCACACTGAAGTACCTTGATGCCTGGTTTTGTCACTACTTATAAGAGCAGCAGCATTCTGAGCAGTATGTTCACAATCTTCATTTCATTATCAGTATCACACGTAGACCACCCTTCCAACACAGTGAGAAATCAAGAGGAAATCTGGTTGCAAGGACGACTGTCATACAAATAGTTCTGAGCTCTTGTAAAGGCACAGAGCTCACTCTAAAAGCCAGTTCTACAACATCAAGAGAAAAAGCTATGTTTTTCTACATGGAGGTCCACATTCTATGAAATTCAACAGGAAAGAATGCTACTGACTTGATCTCTAATTTCTTCCTTAATGCCAAGCGCCCAAAAGAAGACTGCTTTAAAGAACTGATCTGGATTTAGGAGTGGGGCAAGCCATTCAGTTACAATTCTTCCTCTTGAACCTGTATGCTCTGATTCAGCATTCAGGCTAAGGTATTTTCTGAAGGCACTTAGTGTTCCCTTTTTACTTTGCAAAAGCAAACACCTGACTCTTCAAAAAGGGAAACAACCGAGGTGGGCAGCAGCAATTCTGTAACCTTTACTGCAAGCTGGCCTTCAGCAGTTTTCCTCAGCTGACCCACAGTTTCACATAGTGCAGCCAGCAGCTCTGAGTCCACACCACTGTCTGCTGTCGGGCCCAAATCTAAAGCCTCCCAGTTCAAGTGTGAGCCTCTATTATGCAGAGCTTTAAGACCAGACGGGCTGACAAACAAGAGTGTATGTTCATGTGCACACGTGCACACGTTTGAGAACCACAGGTAAGACATGCAGATTCACCCTCCATGCTGTAAATTCAATGTTAGCATTGGGCAAAGTGCATACAAAAAACCAAAACAAACAAACAAACAAAAAAATCACACATGTGAGAATCAATTACAAAGCTCAAAAAGATATCTTCAGCCTTCTCCTGTTTCAAGGCATCTAAAAGTTGCACATTTGGCATAAGTTCTTGTTTCTACTAATATACCAAGAATCTTCAGAAGAGAAGAATACAAGAACACCTTTCTGACTGAAATTCAGCATCCACAAGGAGCAAGGCATACCATCAAGCATCTCAGTACAACAGGTAAGTCCAATGCTTCCCTGTGTCAGGAAGTCATAGCTCATTGCTGTCAGGGCTAAGCAGCTACTAAGGAAGCACTCAGCGTCTATCAACCGTTTTTCTGCTGGACTGAATTCAATCCCACGGACACGAAGGTAAGAAATATAAGAACATGTAGGTACTCCCCCAAGCTATTAAAAGAACACAGAAAATCCTATTTGTCTACTACCAGAGAGAAACAAAACAACACAGAAACACAAAGAAGCACTATACATGTATGTATCACTGAAGAGAGGACCACAGAGATATTCAAAAGAGTTCATACAAAGATAAAACAGGTTGCTTTTAGGAACTCAACCCACTCTGAAAAGATGCTTGCTCACATTTGGTGCGCACATAGGAACTAAGATCTTTCAAGAAGTTTACTTCGGTTATAACTTCTTTGTTCTGGGGTTGGGGGGGCAGTCTACCACCAGAATAACTTGGCATCACACACTGCTATGTGGAATATAACTAGAACACTGTGCAATAAGAAAACATAATTTTCTTATTATATAAATGGGGGGCAGAGGGAGAGCAGTGGAAGTGTCCTCTGGGAGAAAGAAAGTAAACTGGCATCAAAGATGGAAAAACTACTGAGGATTGTTATTGCTCCAGTATTTAATTTCGTGATGTAATCATGGAAATTCTGAGGAACCACTACGCCAATTGTGTGAATGAATTGACCTTAACCTAACTGAAGGTCACCACTCAAAAAAACCCACCCAAAACCAGAGATTGCAATTAGGGATTATATGCAAAGAAGAAAAGACAGATGTAGAGAAATTAGCATTATGCTTTATAGCTCCCATGTTGATACTCAACAGCTGATGTTGAGTTTTAGTGGACACATCATTAGTTTGTTAATAGCAGCAGTCATAAAAGCCCTAATGAAGCCCCATGTGCACCCTGACCACACAAACTAAAATCTTGTATTTTTGTTTCAGCACCTTGGAAAAATCACATCTTTCCTGTATGCTCCTATTTTTAATTATTATTTTGCTAGGGGGTTAGGTTCCTATTTTGTTTGCTTCTTCCTGTCACTACCCCTCACTTCCAGTATTCTGACATCCTGAACTGTCAAGAATCAATGCGTAAAAACTCTCAAACTTGATTGTCAAAATACTGAAACAATTTCCTTGTGTTTATCTTCTTTGCTCTCTGAGTGTTTGCAATAAAACTCCTTCCAAATTCAATGTTTGTGTTTAAGAGGCTGTAGTATTAGCTGGAGAGGCTCAGAGTGCAATCCCGGTGATATTACATACTATGAAGCAAGCAGAAAAGAAATCCAGAGGTTTCTGTAGCCAGCTTTTTACTATGTAACTCAGGAACAAACATTTCTTTCTCTCGCTCCCTCAGACAGTTCATTAAAAAAGCATCAGAAATTGCTTGCTCTTTTAGTGATGGATTTTATGTTCATGAGAAGTGACAGATAATGCTGGTAGCTGCTGTTTAGTCTCTGGGATACTAGTCTGCTCAAGAAGCCATCCCAATTCCCAGTTCACCAGTCGGGTTTATAAATTGGGCAGTGGCAAGTCATGTTAAATGGAAACAATCTCAACACTATGGTGTTCATTGCCACAAAACACAATCTCTGACCTATTGACACCGGTGATTTAATAGGTTCTCTCCATCCTGTTGCCACAGGGTTTTAAATAGGCCTTCCTTACGGACCATCATCAGAAGAGACACAAGGCACTAAATTGCCTGCCATATAAAAACTGCCAACAGAGAAAGCACTTGTCATGATGCCATACAACAGCAACCTGCCAACATATGGCTGTTAAGGAAAATGCAATGTCTTTATCTCATTCCACCGGAAGCACTGACAATTCTACACGACTATCTCCAGAGGAAACACCAGCTTCAGGAAGCAGAGATCACTGCTGAATTTCACAAGACATTTCATGGAATTAGATGGCACAGTGAAATTAAGAGTCATTGCAGGCTCACGCTGGAATAACTGGCAGCAGAGTACAACCATGTCCTTGTGCCTAGGTTCTTCCTTATAACCTGCTGCAGACTTGAAATCCCACATCTTCCTTCTCTGACAAGTCTAGCTGGTTTCAGAATATATAACATGGCCGCATGAATTCCAAAGAGAGCACTGTACACAGCCAACCTCAAAGTCACCTTACTGAAGCCTGAACTGATATTTACCAGTGCTGAAAAAGTAAAGATCTGAATATTTTACATACCCATTCCCATGGAAAAAATGAGGTGGAAAACAGTGTCTCATTTTAGTTTCACAAATCTATATGACAGACTAGTTCACAGGCATGATAGCCTCGAGTATTTCTACAACAAACACAACATCCATTGAAGGTCGGGTAAGTAGAACAGAAGAAAGAGGGCGGAAAGGAAGTGTTTCTGGTTTTACCTAACCAAAATATTTGGCATTTGTTTTGTTTCCTTTTAACAATCAATTTAGATCAACTTGCTTAGCCCATCCTCTTGAAGCAGTGACAGCTGAAATAAAGTACTTCAACTACTTGTTAAGCTGAGGAGAAAGAAAATGCCTAGCCAGGTATTGCAGAAAACTTGCCTGCCTCTCAATCCCTCCTCCAGTGAGTGTTTAATCAGTCATATAGAGCAGACATCATCTTGAGGACAGGAGACCTTTCTCTCCAGGCCCTGAAAAAACATACATTTCCCTGCTGCTTCCACCTCAGTAAGAGCAGGCAATTGCTGGGCATGAGGCAATCTGGCAAGTCAGCACTTCTACAGGAGCTAACCTCACAATGAAACCAAGCATGCTGGACAAACCCAGCCATCTACAACTGGGCAAGAGATATAGCTTGTTACCTAACTCAGCCTACCTGTGACATACACTCCAGTCACTATGGCAAACAATTTGCTTAAGAAGTGTCCGAATCACCTGAACAAACAGAAGCTTAGAGATGGATTACGAAGGACAATTATGCCAGGTAAAATTCACACACTGTATGATTTATGTTAATTGCAGCAGAGCTTCAATGGTATCGGGCCCTAAACCACAGCATGGGGTGCAAACATTTTTGCAAAATGCACTTAAAATGTTCCCGCTTCCTGAAGAGATCTAAGAATTAAGTCTGTTAATGTTTATACAGTAGTGTGGAGGTAGAATAGTGTTTGCATGGACCTTCTCTCCTGGCTCATCAAATCCAGTCTTCTAGCACTGTAAACACAGTGGCAAACAATCACTACTATTAAGTGGTTTAGCTCCATTTATCCCATTGTCCTCATCACACACACACACGCTCACTGGGAAGCTGTTCCAGAAGGTCACTCCCCTCCCTCTGCTATACCAAAACCTCTATCAATTTCCAGTCTAAGCTAAATTTGCAGTCAGTTATGGCCTTTTCCCCGTGCTACCAGGTGCTGTCATAGGACTCGAGTAGTTCATTTAACTCCATCTATTTTGAAATAGGCCTATTTTGTCTCCAGTTCACAATACTGTTGGTTAGGAAGTCACCTTTTCTAGCTCCCTAAAATGAGACAGGCTTTCCCTCCAACCTCTTTGCCCCTGCTCTGGGGTCCACCTTCCTTGATCAAGAGACCAGAATTGGGCACGTGCACACACTCCCTACACCACCCCCTTCTCCCACAGTTTTTCTAGTAATTATATCATTCATTAAAAAACAAAATGGTACACTGGGAAAAAAAGGAATAGTCTTCAATTGTGGACCACGCTGTACAATTCCTAGCAATCACTGATGATCTTTGTCTCCACCAACCCTTCCCATATACACTTTCACTAGTGCAAAGTACCTAGTGAATACAATATGACCATGGGCATATTGTTTTGGGACAAACGCGATTTTGATAGACTTGGTTAAGGCTTTTGGATTGGAAGGGAGGAAAGAGCTGGGAGTGACTTCCTGAAAGAGGACAAACCTTTTCTACAGAAGCATTTTAAAGTCTCTGAAACCACCTGTACATGGAAGTTCTGCTAAATCTTGTTCCACAGCTGTGTCTCTGCACAAACAAGACAGTGTACACATGGGCTCAGACCCACTCAAGAGGACAACTATTGTGCCTTTTCTTTGCACAACAAAACCGAAGTCAAGAAATGGGTAAGCACATACAGGATGGGTTAGCACCAGAAAGATAGATCAGAGGTGTAAGTAGGTATAAGTTACTTAACTACTCAGAGGAGTAGTTTATGATCTCTTTATTAGAAAAATATTGTTATCTGCAATCGCCTTCTCAGGAACCTCGGCTCCCATCATAGGATATAAGTGTTAGCTACTCCCTTCAACCCATACCTGAGAAAACCACATAAGAATGTCCGACTGTTTTTTTTTTTTTGCATCTGTCAAAATTAAAGAGGAAGTGTGAAATGCTGTTTTTTCTCCCTTGCAGCACTTTGACACTAGAATGCAGGCACCCACACGAGGTACTCCTCATTTATCCATTGACACCACACCAAAATTTTGAGCTGATGTCTCACAGAGACTAGAAACTGCATCCTATTTACACTGTACAGGCACAGGTTCATGAGCCCTGCACTTTGTCTTTAAAGTAAGCACTCCATTTATCCAGAACTATGGAGTGTGCAACTTCACACATCTATCAGCCAGCCTATAAGCTACACACTGCAGTGTACTGCTGTTTTCTGAGCTAGGATCATTTTGATGAACACAGTACAAGTGACTAGCAGGATTGCCTACGTGTCCAAAGAGAATGTATAACACTCCAACTCACATCTCATGCATAAGGGGAATCACAGAGCTGGAAGGGAGCTCAGTGAGTCACTGCTCCCACCTCCTACATGGCAGATAGTAGAAGTGTTTCATTTACTTGCTCACATTTTATTGCATAGTTGAATATAATAATCAGGTTTTGCCTTTTTCCAGAACTGTCCCCTGCATATAATTTAACTTTTTAGAAAAGGAGGGAATATTTCTTCCCTAAGAGTGCCTGAGAATGCTCTGCAGAGCGAGGATGATGAGAGACCAGAAGATCAAGTGGAGAGAAAGCTTGACTGTGGCATGCAATACAATTTCATGTAAGCCCTGGAAATTATGAAAAGCAAAATGATTTTATAAGAGATATAAAAGGGACTGCTTGGATTGTGTGCAGCCCAGAGCAACTAAAGTCTGCTAAATTAAAGCAGAATGGAAAGAAACTGAGCAGTGTGGAAGTTAGTTTTTGAGATTCCCGTTTAAAGGCTGTCTCACTCAGCAGATCTAAGCATTCCTTCTTTAGAGTCTTACCTTGTCTCAGTGCACTGTTCTGTCCTTCTAGGAAAACAAAGCCATAATGACCAGAAGTCTTCACTTAGTATGCCCTTTAAAAAAAAAAACAAAAAAAAAACACCACAAAAAAAAAACAACAAAAAAACCACAAAAACAAATAAACAAAAAAAACCCAACCAAACAAACAAACAAAAAAAAAAACCCAAAAAAACCCCAGAGAAGTGCAGGGTCTGACCGACCTAGAGACATGATAAACTATGGTAAGCTCTGTCCCTGTTTGTAGTGTATTCAACTCTTCTACCAGAGTTCCACTGCTACATGGGCAACATACTTCCAGTGTTTAAAGTTAAGAAGCTTTTCCTAGTAACAAGCTAAGATCTCTGTTGCTTCCAATTAGATTAATTACTTCTTGGCTTAACCTCAAAGGGAGGCAAAAGACAATTGTTCGTTGCCTTTCTCTTGTGAGTACTTTATACACTGGAAGAGATATCATTTTTAGATTGAACAAGCAGTTTATTTTCTTAAAGGTAACATTCAGTAACATTTACAGCTTATCACTCTCGGTAAAAATCGTAAGAAGTCACCATGGGACTCCAAGATGAATCTACACCTTCCTTGCAGTGCTCACAGGAATGCCTAAACCAGTAATCCAACTAGGTTCTCGCTTCTGTCAAACAGAGTAGAATAACTACAACTACCTCTCCTGCCTAATATAATTCACTCCTATTAACGCATCCCAGAATATTAATGACTGCATTTCCTGCAGTGGCATCACTTTGTTGCCTTTATTATGTATTCCAATACACCAAAAAGATTGTTCTCACTCTGTATCCCAAACCATTCTGAAGCTGCCTGAGATTCCAAGGCATCACATATGTCCAAACAGAAACCAAATGGCTGAATGCCTTCAGGCTCAGACCCTCTCTGCGGCCTCAGGTAGTTGTTTTGTACCACTCATCACTTTCCAAAGGCGAAAAGCAAAACCAGAACACTCCGAAGAAAATTAGAAAAAATCATGGCAAAAATTGATGGTGTGGCTGGAGACAACTTTCAGCAAGGAGTCCTGTAACTAATGATTACTGCACTGTCACTCATAGCTGACCACTTCTTGCTGCTTGTCAGCTCCAGTCTCAGTCAGACAGGATCCAGAGCTACCAGACAAGTCCACCTGACAATTTCTTACATCTACCATATGTCTATGCAATGCATGGAAGCAGATCTCAGGAAACATGTGTTCACTAATATGGAAATCAGTTCTCTAAACACAGTTCAGTTACCTGTCTGAGATGAAAACAGGGCTCCACAACCGCCATGTTTGCAATTTAATTAGCTCCCTGCACCTTCAGTCCCTTCTTCTACATTGCAACGATTTCTCCGTGGGCTCAATTTAGAAAGCAGTCGGGATAGCTGCGTGAAATAGCTGGCAGTCACGCTAGAGACAGGCTAGCTCCATTTATTCTGCTGAGAGCAAGTAAATTGGCTGGGAAGCTGTCAAGTGTTGAAAAATTGTCCACAACAGTTTCTCCTTATTTTGAAGAATGCGTTACTCATTTGATCTAGGTTTTTAAAACCGATGAGATTCTTCAAAACATCAAGAACATACACACACATTCTTTATTTAGAAACAAAACATATAATCCAAGTATTTGAACAAAACATTATTAGCTTTCCGTGACAAACTAGATTCAGTCATCTGGAAGACTCTGCCCTGTCACCCTTTAGAGCTAGATGAACTGCTGGAAAACATGCCTACCTCAAGTCCAGTCCAAACTTGCATTACTCCCCTCAGAATTTATCAGTTGGAGCCTCCTCAGAGCAGCGGCCACAGTGCTCCCAGTTTCACTGCAGTCCATGATGCTCTGGAAGCAGGGCTGTTACAGACTAAAAGATGACCTTTTCCCAGTCACAACCTTTCCAATTCCCACCTCAACAGCAGAAACACTACAGAGAGCTGGAGCCCAAGTCTGCAACAAGCCTTGGCCCAGGATCCTGAGAGGCTGAGCAACATCCCTTGTCCAAATCCACTCTCATCTTGCTGTACCAGGAAGGTATACACTCCCACGGGCAACAACTTTTTGTGCATTTGTCCTTGTGACACTCCTGTGAAACAACTGAATGCTATTAGCCCTTTTTTATACAGGGGTAATGAGACAAAAAAAAAAAAAAAAAAAAAAAAAAGGACTTGTCCACATGGAAAAACCGTTAGGATCAAGCAGATACAGAAACTTAATAGCATGATCAGAACCTTTAAAAGCCTATGTGGAATGGCAGGTGACATAAAAAGCAAAGTTTTCATATGCTGTAGCTTTTCTGCAGGAGTATTAACACAGCATTGTTCACTCCTTGGCTACTCACACATCACTCACTGACAGTTTCCCATACAAAGCCCAAGCAATGCACCTGCACAGTCATAAGAAATCCATAGCAAAGCAAGGGCAAATGCCAATATCCCAAGGAAAGGCCATCGCCACTAGGCCATCTTTCAGTGTGGCTCAAGTGTATGCCAATTTACTCCAACAGTATGGGGAAGGTTCACCCCCTGGAAGTCTATTTGTAAATCAATTCCAAGAGCAAGTTTGCCTCTTGACCAGGATATTCTCTGTGTGCTACTCTAGGCAGGTGAATATGGCTCAAGTGACAGCAGTTTCACCTCCTGAAGCCTCTTATTTCCACTGGAAATAAAATTCACAGATAAAAGGCTTGTAGTTATAACTTGATTTACAAGGCTTGACTTATGCTGATGGGAGCAGAAAAATCAGACTGCAGGTGCTGTGCAAACTCCTCAAAAGGGAAAGGTAACTCAAGGCTTAAATTTGAGGTGCTAGTTGTAGGGCGGATTTGGACACATTTCCCTTTTTAAGTGAAAAATGTTAATGTCAAAAGTTAAGCAGCACGTCATTAAAATCAGAATTTCAATCTGGGCTCTCAACCACCACTGATATAATAACAAAGATAGGCAAGAAATACTATAACGCACTTTGATTCCTCATTATTATAATGCAGCTATCTGATCTGTCCCAAGGAGCAGAAGGGGGAACAGAGCCATAGTATCCAAGAGACTACACTTAAGGAAAGCTTACTGTGGACTTTGGCCTGCTCCTACTCCATGAAAGAGATGGAAGATTATTTCTGTGTGGATTAGTCACAAGGGATGAGCAAATGATGATCAAGTTCAACATATGGGCTCCATAGTCTATAACTTGCTAACTACTAGCACTGGTAGCAAGGCTTAGAGAACTGTATCTGAAGGACTGGACACAAGAGTCCTCATGAGTCTGTTTCTGTTGCTAATCTGTTTATGTGCTCATGCTTTGTGTCAGGCTTTGCCTAAATACATGAAATAACCTGCTGCAGGAGCTCTTAGTATCGAACGGACCACAAGCAGATCCATCTCCGTATGGAGCAGATCTCATTTCCACTGTGGGGTCTAAAAAGAGGCAAGTTAGTATTTTCAATGCTTGCTCAGGTCAGCAGACAATGCAACAAGAGACCAGTTCATTTTACAGCCTTTACACCACTGAATAACATCTAGCCAAGAATGATTTTTTAGGTCACTTTAGCCCTGGTTTGGTTTTAGCTAAATTAAGACTAAATGGAGGGTATTTCATATACAGAAATTCAGTGCCCAATACCATTGACAAGCAGAAGAGAAACTTATCTGGGGGAAGCATAATTACCATCACAACAAATCCTACACAAGATTTCCTGAGGCATTACCACAGGGTAATAAGGTTATAATCACCAACAGTGATAATTACAGCTAACGGAGAACTCCAAAATAGAAGCATGCCTTCATCTATCCAGCACCATCAGTCTCAGGTCATTGTTATTGACAGAACATGACCACATGGAAGAATTAAGACATTTCAACACTACTTCATCATAAGGTGCTTGAATTATTTAGTTCATAGCAGATGCAGAATATCAATCATTATTTTATCCATAAGACTTCTAACAGAAGAAGTTTTATTATTGCTTGTTAATATATGTGGTTGTCTCCCAGGTAGGAGTGTAGCACACAGTAGGTTGAATCTGTATCCAACCTGTATTCAGCCCTGATTAACATGCTTTCTTCAAGCTCTAAGTTTCCAGGAGTGTGATAACAGAAAGAACCAGCGTTTTCGAGTTCTCATAGAGAAGGGATGCTGAGGTATGCGTAGGTGAGAAACCCACTGGGGATGGGGCGGAAACACCCTACCTGTGGGAATGTAATCTTAAACGTCAACAAGTCCTCAGAGTCATTTATAACCCATCATTCATGATCACTGGTTGCTCCTAAGTTACATGGCACTTGATAACAAGTTATCCTCTTCATCTCCTTGCAAGAAGAAGAAAGATGTCACTAAGATGTCACTATGATTCTATTATTCTAAGTCAGTGTACAATATATTTACTCTAGAAAATACATTTGGTCCCTTAAAAATGAAGCCACCTTGCCCAATTTTTGACAGGCTCTGAAAAAATTCTGCCATCCGCTTAGCTCAGTTTAAAAACAAACAACAAAAACCAAAAAAAACCATGCCACACACTGCAATAACAAACCATTAAAAATTATATGTTGAAAAACTTACATGGCTATTGAAAATACATGATTAGACTTTAATAACTCCATGCATAAAAGAAACACAAAGATTAAACTAGTATTAACTAGTTGCCTGCTGCTCTATTCAGTAGCTCCATCAAAGCAGATATCACACTTGGATACTGCAGTTTGGTTTCAAACCAAAGCAACACACTGAGAAAAGAACTAGTGACCAAAACAAGTAAGCCATATTAAGATAGGACATCAGAAATATACACATTTATTTTTCAGAAACTTGAAAGACCTGAGTAAAGAATATATGGCCAGGCTGGATGGGGCCAAATCCCACATAACAGCACAGGCCTCCTTCCAGCAAATCAGAGCAGCTTCAATGAAAGGTCAAAGTAAATGGGAACTTCCAACCAACCTGCCATCTGACTTAACACGTTTTCTCAAAGCACATCAAGATAAGCCACAGAATGGTCTTGCACATGCAGATCAAACTGCATTCTCATCACCCAAAGGCTTTGCCAACGAGAACTACTATGATGAGGCCTCGTGTTCCTGCATGTGACTGCCAGGCACTAGCACCAGTCACAATAATCCTCCTACAACCCTGTCTTAGCCATGGGTGTGGGAAAGCCAAAGGCCTCCCAGGGACAGCTGAAAGACCTGTTTTGGAAGGGCAACAGTTTGCTGGACTGTGTTCTGGACACATTTCCTTTACTGCAGGCTGAAGCCTCACAGCTGAACCAAGGTTATATGCCTAGAAGCCAGGAGGCACAGTAAGTCTGGATCATCACACATCTGCCTCATTTCAAGCACTCATCAACAGCAGACTTTAAAGCCCCTAAAAGCAAAAAGCCATTTACAAGTGCTGCAAAGCACTGTGTGATGCTCACTTCCAACAGGAGCCAAAGATGTTATTTTTTGGCTGCTGCCTGGAGTACTGCATGCTTATTCCCATTTCCAGAGAAATTTGAAGGATACACATTTCCTGCGTCAAAGCCTTCGGTTCTGGGTACCCCACCAGCAACAACTGCTGCAAGAGCTAAGCATGTGAAGGACTGGAAAGAGAAAGGTGGCAGGTTTAGCCCCAGTCCTCCTGTGATCACTTCACAGTTAAAAATACAAAACAAATACTGACACACCCAGGAATGCCTTAATACCACCTCTGAGCTAGTCTCCCCTTCTACAGACCTGAACCTCCTCAAAAACAAAACTAAAAGAATACCTGCACTTACTTCTGGGTATCCAAGGTACGTACTTCATTCTGTTTTAGATATATCTACAAGTCTTTTCCTTTCAAGTAGTTGTTTCTTTGTCTTCATTTTTTAGTTAAATCCCTTGATCTCACTGTCACTCTGTTGTCAAGCAGACACAACTACTGGGGTTATTTGCTGCCTGCAGGTGCAACCAGTATGGCTGACAGAGCTGAGGGATAGCTCTTAACCTCTTCTCTGTCAATCCAGTCAGGACATGTTTAGCTATTGTTTTCATAAAAGCTAAAGATCTTCATAAGGGCCATCTGCTTCCCAGGCTAACTGTTCAGAAGTTCACAATTGAGTCATTCTCCATTATCAACACCGGCATTTTTAAATCTACCCTTAGGAATCAACTATATCAAGCCCATAAATGAACCCATGTTCATCACAGACACTGCACAGTGCTGGGCCAAGTTCTTCTTGTCCTTACCATTAAAAGCTGCAGCTCTGGGAGTTAAAAACAATGACATGAGTTATTAGCCATTCTGTATCACAGCATAAACTGATCCCCTTTAAATGGACGTTTCACCAAATACTTAGGAGGCTGGGTTTCTTTTTAACTTAAAGAGCATCAGTCACTATCAAAGATGAGATAATAGTACAGGCAGACAGTGGATAAACTGAAGACAACGACCAGATAGCTCCCAGGGCCTCCCACCCACAGCATGATTCTCTGCCGCTACTTCAGCACTTGTTCACTGGTTGTTCAGAACATCAGTTCTCAAGCAGGCCTGCATATAGAGTTCAGAGAGTACAATACCCTGCTATACAGATGGACAGGACATAGCGCTAGATACAAAACCATGACTCAAATCAGCTGGGCTAGTATGATAAATTGTCAATGCAAGCTCAATGCGTGGCTTGTCAGAACACTCATTTTCAACACAGCAATTCATTTCCTCTTAAAGATATGCTGCTGGTTTCCATCTGCATTTGAAATGCAAATGCAATGTGCTTTATATTCACTCTTGAATTGTTTCACAAAATAAACATGTCAACTCCCAAGCCAAACCCATGTGTTCTGTGAGGGATTCCAAAAAGGGAAGGATTTCTTTGCCCCATTTTTTAAGAGCTAGAGTTGATCTTGTCACACAGATAATATTAGCCATCCGTTGTTGGCTGTATAACACCCCAACAAGCCAGCTAGGTACCTGCATGTAATCAAGGTGCTTGATCTTTGAAAACATCCACTTTAACGTAGATTACACTATCGTTTTCATTGAAGAGTTGTCACAGGAAACAGAAGCAAATGAGGATCCTGTTGTTGCAAAAACACACTACAGGAAAAGTTCTTTGCACCCAGGAGTTCTCAAAGGAAACGTCAAACCAATTGTAGGTGGAAAAGAACCAACCCAAATGGCAGGGGCAGGAAGATAATTAAACAGCATCAACTAGTACCAGATCCACATTCCCCCGACTACAAAGGTGCTGCAGCTCCACCTCACGCTTTCACACAGCAAGCAACCAGCCATTGCTAGACAGTTGAGCATTTGGGATTAAAACCAAAACATCTTATCCATTTGAAATTTCAGAATTTCAAGGGGGGGAATGTAATAATCTGCAGCCCTGGCAAATGCATCATAGCAAATTATTTTAGAGATCTATACTGAGGCGCCACTCAGGTCCCTATTGATAAAATCTGACAGAACACTTGATCAAGCAGTTTGTCAAGTTTGATCAATGCTCACATGTAATTGTAAATTTAGGCTTTTGAAACCCTGAAAGAAGAGAAGCCCTGCCTTTCTTAAAACCAGCACTACCAATTCAGCATAAGGGAACCATAGTAAGAGGAGGACTGTTTGTTCTTTTAGTTTGGTTGGCTGGCTTGGATTTTAAGAGGGCACTAGGTAGCAGCTAACAGCTTCAGTTTCTGTTAAGGTTTGTCTGGTTTTGTTTTTGAAAAAAGCTGCTAAATCAAGACATTACCCCAGACTCCGTTTTTAAACTGAGCTGTTATACATACTAAACAGTTACCACAAAGCTTTTGACTTTCCTTGAAAAATACAGACACACTCTCACATAATTTCCAAATAACTTGTAATTCCTGAACCACTTTTCTCCCGCCTATTTCAGCGTTTTCAAGTTATAGGTTTTATACCTAGGTCATCAGTTTGCTCACAACATAAATGTTAGGACGTTTTACTGCAGTTTAGAGATGGAAGCCATCTCTTGCCTACTGATTTGCAAACTAAGTTTTACCCTTGAAAAATCTACTTTTTTTTTTTTTGCAGCTGAAAAGCTGAGACAATATGGTTGCCACATAAACACTTCATGGTGTCAGGTACATACAACTGTTACTACGGGAGAACTGTGCTTCAGTGGTTTTCAATCTGGACTTCATTCAGCACAAATCGTCTTGTCTTTATGTCTGTCTTGTGTTTGACATACCCTGAAACCGTTTACTTAAGTGCCCATAGAAATGTAAACAAAGCCATGAAATACCTCGATAATTACTGTGCCTGACCTCTGCCAAACGATTCTCCTAAACTAAAACCTATTTGAACGCAGACACCTTGTAGAAGAACATCCAGCAAGGATTAAAAAAATGCCCAGGATCAGATATTCAACCAAAGCCTTTGGTAAGTCATGCTGTGTCCCATTACCCCTGTAATAGGGTTCTTATTCTGTTTCTCCACCTTAACGTCCTCACACAACCCTGTAAACAGTGTCAGTGCTTGGCCTTTTCATTCCAGTCTGCCACAACGAGTCATACAGCTCGAGATGTGGCTGCATGCTGACCATACCTCATCAACAGCATGCCAAACTTTAAATGTGCAATCATTTCCATGGAGTCACTGCTACATTGACCAGTAGAGACTGGGTCTGCTCAGGACTTCTCCTATGAAAAGCATGAAAGTCATCTTTTAGCTCAGACTGTAAAAGGTTCCTATCCACAATCAACCAGGGAAGATCTGTAATTCACTCTTACCATCAGGTTACATGGGCATTTGAAGAGCTTTGGAAACAGTGGTTCTCTGGTCTGCCAGATAAGGGAATTACCCTTTATCTGAAACATGCTGATTCATTGAACTTAGGAAGAACCTCTTGATTTTCACATATCAAACAATAGCTTTGAGCACATCCACTTTTGTTTCCCAGAGCTCTCCAACAGAGGAGCTGTGCTGCATACACATGCACAGGAGCATGCTGCAATTGTTTCTTGAGAGCTTAAGAGTTACTAATTGTTATAAACAACGCTCTTGCAATCACATGACTCCAAGAGATTAATAGATACAACCTCTAATCAGCCATACAAATCTAGAGGTCTATTTCATGTAGGTGGAGTAGTTTTTCTCACAGGGATGTTTGAAATGAGCTTAAAAGTGTTTGGGGTACTAGCGCTCCATGTGAACCTCGGAGCAACTGCATGTTCAGCTCTTGTACCTGGCCAAGATCAAAGAATACTAGGACACTCCTAAAAAGGTGCATGTTCACCAAGACAGGGAGATCCTTAAGTAAAACATACCACTTCCCAAATGCAGCTGGCAATTCTAGAAGACAAGACGTGGTTATAGACTGCTGATCCAGGAGAACAGCCTCATTTACCACCTTCCTTTCCTAAGGAAACATCTTTCATCTTTTCCTGCGCTCTAGCCCTCCTTTCCCCTTTTCTTTATTTCCTCTCCCTTGAAGAACTTAACCCACCCGTTCTGTAATCTTGCTTTTTGTGCAAGCAATTTGTGCTCCACAACTTATTTTCCTCTGGAATCTGCTACAAAGTAGCTAAGGCTAGGGACAAGAACAACAAATAAAACCTCTGGGGAAAATAGAATTATCTCCTTGAAAGCAGCATAAGAACAACTTCCATTCTAGTCCATAAGTCTCCTCCTCTATGGAGCTGAAAGGATAGCTAGATAAAGGATAGCTAGATAAAAATAAGATAATAAAAAATTATAAAATCACAATTTGTATTGCACTACTCACTGCATTTGAATGAATGAAAACAGGAGCATGCAATGCCACTTTTAACACTAATGCTTGGATCAATGTTTAAAAAGCAATCCTCCTGAAAAGACAAGAAAACACAAGGATCCCCTTGAATACGCAATCCTCTATGACACTCACAGAAATAAATAGAACAAATCACCAGATCGAGCTTCAAGGCACATCTTAGCTGAACAACCTTTCCAAACAGGAAGGGATTCAGTTAACACTCAGATTCAGCTGCAAGGGGCCTATCTGTATCTACAAACTGTCACAGGCAGCAAACTTCAGTCTCAGGCAACATCTTGATATTTTGGTTGACGCCACCAGTTAAGTTAAATCGGCATGGTAAATAGCAAGCTGTTACGCAGCAAGAAAGGAAAAGTATTCCTCAAAACACAACATGCTAAGGCCTGCAAGTCAGCAAACTGCACAGCACCTACACTGAAGCTTCAATACACTGAATATTTTTTCCATTAAGGATGGACAACCATTGCTCCATAGAAGAGGAGTAGATTTAAACACATGTATTAAACATTTTGCTAGACTTCAGCCTGACCTGCTGAGATGTATAAACAGACAGCTTCTGCGCCGTTTAATCCATTTAAAATATGTCTGACACCTTCAATGCTGTTAACTCTGATCTTCAGTTACATCACCTGGCTCATGTGGCTGAGCTAGTGTTCAGGGTCCTACACATATATAACTGGCCCTGGTAAGAAAGAGTAAGTACGGGAAAGACCTTCTGACCGAGGGAGTGGAGCTGGGGGAGGTCTGAGGGGCTAGAAACCAACCTTTGTGCTATTGCTATGTGCACACAATTCCACCGCCACCCAGCTGATTATTACACAAAAACCTTCTATAATGCATTTACTTTATATCCTTCTCTTTTCCCAAGTATTCTCATTAAGGAGTCTCAATGCCCTTGTAAAACCAGAGCACAACCTGTCTTCTGTCACAAAAGCCACAGTCCAGAGATGGATTTGTTTTCTGTTGTGTCTAAGTTACCTCTTAGACTGTGCTTTGTATTCCTTCAGATACTTAATTGGGTCTGTAATTAGACCCCACCTCCCTACCTTTACGTACCTTTGCCCAGCTTCCTTTTCAAAGTGCTAGATCCTAACAATATTAACATTCTCCTCTGGAACCTCTTGGGATCCTAGCAGTAATTTCATGCACCAATAATGTTTTACTGAAAATAAACAGACCTAAAACATTGGTAACCTGGGAATAATCAAGAAGTCACACATGTCCTGATATACAGCCAAACTGCCTAGTGACCTCTGTAATTACGTCACTCATTAACATTTTCCCAGCCAGCCCAGTTTCCTTATGGGTGATGGAAAGCATACCTGTCCAGCTAAGCAGACTGAAAAGGTGTGACCGACAAAGGCAATGAAACCTAATGGAATAGAACCAAGGTGCCATAAAGGTTTAGGCTCACTGGATTGGTTTTTTTGTAAGGGCTGATGATCAAATTCCAGGTCTGCAGCAGGAAACTGATATTTATTCTGGCACAGCTCAATATACGTTTTAAAGGATTCAAGGCACCTCTTGCGTTCCTACTAATTACAGGCCAACCTCTGCCAAACCATTCTGGACAGAGGCATGTCAGACTCCACTACTGCCTGAAATAAGGGAACTATTGCCCTCAAAAGCACTGATGCCTCCATATCCACGTCCCTCCTTCTCCACAGGCAGCATAGAAACCTTGGTCGTGTGCCAAGGAATGGGCAAATGTCAGAATAATATTTTTAAAACAAAACCAAAACCAAACAACAGATACACACACTAACAACATACCACATACCAGAGCTTTAATCCTCCAAGCACTGAGATATATTCATAAGAGTGAGACAGTCTCCTTTCTTGTTACATAGAGCAAATCTCTTTGAGCCAGCAAAACACTTCCAGTAATCCCTTACAGCATAAGTGCCTGGTGGTTCTTCTCCAAATTATAAAACTTGGCACATCTGCACAAAAAAAAAAAAAAAAAAAAAAAAAAGGAAAGTTAGCTTTTTAGCCTCAAGACCATCTTCCTAATTGCAACAGGAACTTCAAGGTGTCAGAGACTACTTAAACGGGGAAACAGATTACTGCAGGGGATGTGGAATCTCAGTTACTAGTGGGTTTTTAAGAACTTTCCAAACAAATGTGCACCAAAAAAATACACAAACGTATCGTCCTCGATTAGAGGAAAGGAGTACCTGGCCATTGAGATTCATCCCTGAACAATTTTCCTGTGATTCCATGTCTTTTCTAGAAGAATTTTAAAAATAACTAGGAGATGGACAATATGTTTTTTCCCCAAAATTACTCTTTACTTTCCTAAAACTCAAACATAAGACATTTCAGTCTGAAGCATTCATCTCCTAAGGATTAGCTTTCTACTCTAAGGTAGTCCAATGGAGAAACAAAAGCTATTCCAAAGTTCAGTTCATTCGTTGCCTTCTAAAACACGCAGGTTGAATCAGTCTCTGGCACTTATCTCTCTGCCCAAAGACTACTGGCAGAGTCTGGTTCACTGGCTTAGACCAAAATGTAACTGTAAATGCAATGAATCTTTCTCTTGGTCTGGCTGAATCAACAGGCAACTGGAAATGTTTGTAATGCTAACAGGCAAAGAACAATACGATACTCTACATCTCCAAGAAAATTACGATGTTCTTAAAGTATTTTAATTCAATTCTATTTCTTTGGTCTTAAACACAACTGAAGTCACTTGTCTCCATTTCAGTGAACAGCTATTTTTCCAAATTTGTTGTTAAACTAAGATGGAGAGAGTGAGTTTGTGGTTTTCATCAAGGTTTTCTTTTTTCTTTGTTTTTAATGGCATGTTGAAATCCACAGAAGAACAATCGCTTGCTCTCATTATGTTTCAGTCTTCAATTACAGCACTACAGAGGAGCAATCTTATTTCAAAATTACTTTTTTAATGGGAATAAGTCAATCTCATAATTTATTGAATTCTCAAAGTCCAACTACAATGGCAAACACTGTACATAAGCCACACCAAGGTAACAAATTAGAGTAAGTAATATAAAACCACAGAAATGTAATTATACAGTTTCAACAGTTGTTCTTGTCAGGGCAATGGAAAGCACCCAGACAAATCTGAAATTTACACTGAATTTTGTTGAATTCAGCCTAAGAACCACCTCATGTGACAGAGTCTACACCTCTGGTCCAGGCTTTGGGGTCAAGTCATGACAGAGGACAAGCACTTCAGGAAAAGCTGCTAAAATAGCCCTTGCATCCTAGCCTTCATGGATTCAGTCTCATTCCCATTGGCAGAAACTAGATTTTCTTTCTCCTTCTAGACTTCTTAGTATCATTAAGTACTACCATTCTGGGTATGAAGGACAAACCTCCAGTCTGTCATTCCAGCACTAAGGACTAGGGCACATGTGAGCTCCCTTTCCTTGCTGGACAACAGGTATGGATGAAGCAGAAGCAGAGAGATACACAATAGTCTATGTCATATTATACGTGAAGAGAGCAGGAGAGCACGTGTCACCACAGTTCGATAAATTATGGCCCAACAGAGAAGAGGTTGGGGTAAGACTCCAAAAAGATGTCAACTCAGCTCTGTCAAAGACGTTGCTACGACCGTAAACAAACTGTTTATCTTCTTTCCCCTCTCTTTATCACAGCAACTTAAATTGCAGATTCTTTAGGAAAGAACTACATCTTAGCATATAGAGTAAGAGAACCTCATCTTAATTTGATCCTCTAGGCACCACTGTAATTACAAACAACAATAAGCAGGGGAAATGATCAAATAATTAATGTGAAAAACACTGAGATGCATCTTATAAATTATTCAAGCAGCTCCAGTCATTAATAACTTCCCAGATTATTGAAACTAAGCCAACAATAATTTTTTTTTTTTTTTTTTTTTTTTTTTTTACCACTTCCTTCCATTACCATCACCCTGTAAGACAGAAAACTACAATGGCACATTTAACCTGAGTGAGGACACCACCACTGCTACGTGTTGCCTTTGGACAGAAAGCCTTGCAGGGGAATTTTTCCATTGCAATGATTTGCAAAGTCATAATAATATTTCTATGTCCATATTAAATTTTATAGAGGTTATTTTTTTATTACCAAATATAAATTTGGGGCCTCTATTACCTGCCATGCTGTCTTAAAATAATTCCAAGGTTATGCTGTCATCGCATAACTCTGGAAATTTGTAACCCTAATTCGAGCACTAGAAATATAACACATAATATACAGCAAAAGAAACAACGTAACGCCAAGCACAATTTTCTACTACAATAAGCTGGGGAGTGGCTGAGCAGAAAATTCATCTTTCATATTGTATGCATCAGTAGTCCATAAGTGAAGATCATACCTCTATCAAATGCTTGAATGGTAATGTCTCTTGTGAAGCCATTTCTGAAGTGTCAAAAGACAACAGCAATAGCTTTTTTTGAAGGCCTGAAGTCAATTGTTTGGCTATCTGGAAATAGACGTAACAGAGAAACCTGGTTTTGCTCACGTTCGCTTTGTACTCAATGTACCCAGCCTCAGCTCCAGGTCCTCTACTCTCCACTTTATTTGTGAGATCAAAGACAAAGCATTCCTAGAAGATGCAACTTTCACACTGGTACAGAATAACAGGAGAAAGCAGCAATAAAGCTCTTTAGTTTCCAGATATTAAGAACAGCAGGGAACTTATTTGTACTTTGCATAACCAAGACTGTTAAAATGCCAGGAACTCCACAGACATTGTCTGGCAAGCTGTTTGTTAAACCTCAAGTTTTGCCACACTGTGACAGACCTTGTACTAAGCATTTCGCAGCCCCACAATTCAGCTTTCCATACAATAGAGGGGAACAAGGACTTGGGCTTTTCTTGTAAAGCAGCCCACCACACACTGATGAAAAACACTATGCATGAAGCATTATCATCACTGTTTCATACAGAAATATAACTTCACTTAATGAGAAGACAGCAAGGCATGCAGAGACAGGAGAGAATCTGCTAGCAAGCACCAGGTTCAGCCAGTAACACATATGCAGAATAGCAATGGACTACAAAGGTCTAAAAAGACTCCAATAAAGCAACAGCTTTATTGAATGCACCAATCTATAAATGCTACACATTTTGCACTACAAAACAGCATGATCTACATCATGTTAAGAGCTGTCTCTGTGCACAAATGTAAAGGAGATGGCTCTTTTATATAGGTTTCTCCAAGATAGAAACAATTTAAAGAAAACAGGTCAAAATCTGAGATAGCTCACTCTTTTACAGAAATTACCAAGTCAAAATTGTTAGTTGCTACACATGGCTCCACTGTTCTTAACAGCCAAGGTTTCATAGCTGTACATAAAACATGCTCGAAATGGACCTCAGAAGAGTGTATCTGCCTCCATCCCAAGGCAAGAAAGTGCAATTAGGTTGTATTTCATTATCATGCAGGAATTCAAACTGCAGGAGTAGGAGGGCCAAACTCTGACCACCCTTGAAAGTACAGAGAAATCTCAATGAACAAAACACAGTAAATGAAGCACAGGTCAACGGCTTGTGGAAAAAAACTCTGCTCAAGGAGACAGCTGAGCAGAACCTAGTTATAGTAGTAAGAGAACCTGCAGTCTCACATCAGAAAGGGCACCCTCTCACGAGTTACACAGGACAAGGCTCTGTGCTAATACCACTGTTGTAAAGTCAAACACCTAACAGAGGGTAGCTAACAACAAAAGAAAAAAAAAAAAAAAAAAAAAAAAACAACAGACAGTGAACCCTGGGCAGAGACTTGTTAGCAAGTCTAATATTAGTTGTACTGAAAACTAGTAACACCAGGAAATGTTTCAAATGTATCCCCATGCTTTGCTTCAGAGTCTGCGACTTCGCTGTACTGATGTGTGGGCTGTGAACATCCACTCAAGAAATAGCACACAACAATAGTACCCTTTCCCCTGAGCCACGTTTCAGAACTACAAGGAAAATGAAACACAATAGGACCCACGTCATGGGTCTTTTATTTTTGGCCACTAGGACCTTTGCAGCATGAAAAAGATAGCGTGAAGGCAACGACTCGGGACACTACATTTTCATCTCTACCAGGTTTGGCAACCATCAAGTTTTGCGTGATCTTTAACAGTGTGTTCCTCATTTTGTGAACACCCAGGTTGAACCACCTTGTCAAAGAGCAGCAAGTACTTGAAATTGCTGATGATGTCTAGAGACTGCAGTTTGACACCACAGAAGAAAAGATGACTACACAGCCAAATAATTGAATTGAGACAATAAATGGACATTTGTACTGATTCTAGCTTGTCCCCCTCTCTGACTGCATCTCTGCTACAGGATGAAGCTGATAAGAGTGAAGAGCACAGTGATAATTCAATTAACAGAGTATTCAGTATTACTGTAGGAAGCGACACTGGAAATATCTATTGGAAAATAAAGATGCCTTACCTTCAGAGAAAGATACAGCGTGCAGTAGAAAATGTACAGTGACTGACTCTGAGCATGAAGCACAACCAACAGTAAACAGCTACCACTTCTGCAATCACTGCTACCCTCTGCTCAGGCTGAGACAGGGATCCTACAGGAAAACCACAAAACATGATCATGTAGCTAAAGCCATATGAGAACATATATGTAGAAAAGGACAAACGATCTATGTAAACCCATCCATATTCAGAGAGCTTTATAATTATTCAGCATTTGATTTGAGAAGTTTATCCAATTTTCCCCTCCCCCCCCCTTTTTTTCCCCCTCCTTAAATGGGTCCTCAGTTTATAAAGCACACAGCTCATTCTCTGTATAGACAGACAAAAATCACATATATCCAATGAGAAGCAACAGCTGGCAGGAAGAAAAGTCCATAGTGCATGTAACTATCATATACCCACAGGGACGGAAGGGACTTCAAGAAGTTACAGGGCAAACTCCCACCTCAAGGCAAATTCAGTTTTGCCTGTCATTCCTGATCAATGTTTGCCTGACCTGCGATTAAAGACCAGCCATGGAGACTTCAGATCCTGACCAGAAAGTCTAATCCACTGTCCTTTTCTGTTGGAATGCTTTTTCTTATCTTTTTCTTCCAGAAACATAAGCCTACAAATTCCCATGCCGTCCACTACAAACGTGGAGTATAGTGGGTGTTTTTCCTCCTCTTTTTAAAAGGAAGCTTATTTTAAATATGTTGATATTCTGATAATCACCACTACCCTTAAAATGGAGAAATATACCTGGCAATGGTAATGCATCTCCCTAGAATCCCAGTGTAAGATTAAACAGGCACTGAAACAATAATATTGGGGGGGGAAGGGGAGAAAATCAACTCTATTTACAACTACAATATTTTCACTGTTGTTAACAAAGAAATTTGCATGTCAGGGTTTTGCCTCTTATGATTAGTACTACTTGCTTTCTGGTCAGCATAAGCTCAGTTACGAAATTTATTTTCATAAGACAGAGATAAACTTATACTAGGAATAAAGCAGAGCCATTTTATGTTATAAACATACTGCAACCAGAAGTTTTTGTTCTACTTTTAGCAACAAACACTCCAAAAAGACAAAACATCTTTAGATATTTGAAGAAAGCTTTAAATCTCAAAAGCCAAATTTTCATCAGAAATAAGCAGAGCCAGTCAACTTCTTCATTTGAAGGAATAAAAAAAATTCAAAAAACCTGAAGAAAAGCAGATCATAAACAGTCCCCCTGCTTGCTTTGCCTTCACTGCGTGTCTTCTGCATAGGGTTTTGACCACACCTCCAGGGCTCTTTGCAAATTCTACATCAGGCATGGGGTCCCTACAATGTGTCCACCTGTCACAGCAGAGGCCACATTGTGAATTCCCTCCCTGAGCTCTGCAGAGCCTTATGGTGACCTATGTTCCCAGCAGCCTGAAGCCTTCTAGCCTTCTCTCAAAGGAAGACAAGTGTCAACTCTTTTTAAGGGACTAATTCATGCATGCAAGAAAAAGTAAATCTATGTATACATTTGTATAAGCAAACTCTGACTCAAAGTAAGGGAAATGAATAGTGGGATTTTCTGGGAGGTTTACTGCAGATCTGAACAGAAATAAAGTTAAGCCAGTGCTCTCTACATCACAAAATTCACCAGTGATAATTGTGAAACATGGCATCACTAAAGCCAAAAAAGCTCAATGAAGATTAAGGAAACAATTTAAAAAAAAAAAAAAAAAAAAAGCTATGCATGCTGTTAATTCTCCAAAGGGTCTAACAGACCTGAAGGCAAACAAGCAGTCCAAATCCTGCCCCTTTGGAAAACTTAGAGCAGCAGATTCTGGGAATGTGTCACATATGCTGTTGTAAAACAGTTAGCAGTATGTCTCAGAGTTGACTTATGTCCACACAAAAATGGCAGCAGGCCTTGCTCAGCAGAGCTTTTGCTCTTGAGTCGTCATCAAAATTCTTCTGGTTCAACTCAGTAATCTGGATCCAGAAGCATTCATTGTTCAGATGAGGTCCTTTCTCTAAAAAGTATATGCCTGGCCTATTTAGCACAATCCCGTTCCTCTGGGTGGCAAGGCAATAATACCCTTGTACAAAAGGGAGAAAGATAGTGAAAGACAAGCATTTCAATTTCAAAGTAACTCTGCTTGGAAATGTATTTGCATGTGTAGGATGAATTTTAGCACGCATATACTTATCCTCAGGAAGTAAAAATTCAAAAAGTTTGCTTTTACAAAACAAAGATGTGAAAAAGAACAATCTTGCATCAATGGCAGCTCTGCTACTGCTGGCCCAAGGCCACAAGGGGCAGTCACTGAGACCCAGCTCTCCACCTTTACTGTCCCAATGTTCTAAGTCTGTGCCCACATTGTATCCACTGCATCTATAGTAAACCCCTTTGGGACAAGAGCACTTATCACTACAGCAATACAGGCCCTCAACAGCATTAGTAATGATAGTTCAGTATCTCAAACGACAGAACAAAATTCCAACAGTGCCCAACATGAGAACTGTGAGCTCTCATGAATATCTGCACTCAGACTCTGAACAGTGGCCGTATCAGCTGGTCCCAAACAGCCAGGCCCAGCCCACCCCCACTAGGAAAGGGTGCATTCACACAAGAAAGCACGCTACCTGCTGAATAGAAGGGCTTTAGCAATTTACTGACACAGGAAATGGAGTACTTAAGTCAAGGGTACTTACTTATAGCCTACTTGATTTCAAAAAAATAGACAACAGAAACTTGTGTTTCTTTCCTAACATGACTTTGGACTAATCTCCCACCTGCATTTTAAACTGATAGAGCCCTTCTTTCAATATGACTCCAAAATGAGGCTGTGGGAATTCAAGATTAGCTTACAGTAAGTCAGAATTCAAGATTAGCTTTCAGTCTAAAATTCTGTGGGACTGTGGTTCACAGTTCTACACTCAGCTTGCAAACATGCTCTGGAAGTATAAGACCCTAAATAACAGATGATATTGCAAAGCTAGTGGATGCCACATGGCGAGATACAACGCCGTCAAGGAAAGAAGACATTTTGTAAAAAGTAAATAAAAATGTAGTACCAAAAATTGACTATATTTATTTCATACCCCCATAGGATTTGGTTTCATTCCCAAATGTTGCTATACCAATAAATCCTCCTTCCCTAGGAAGTTACAGCAACACAAAGGATAGAGGAAATGACACATAAACAATCTGTGTGTTGACAAGAAGGCAATTTTGTAATATGTTGTTATTTATGGCCAACACTTAAGCAGATGGAAGATGCATCAAAATGAGAGTTTCATTTAGAACATGCAGGCCAGGGAGAAGTCTGCAGGAGAGGTGCATCATGGGAAAATACAAGGCACTTAACAGCTAGAACTGCATTACAACATTTGTTTTAACTTAAAAAGAAACACATGCTGGAGATGAGATAAAGGTGCAACACAGAGAGGGTTTCTCAAACAGGCAGTGAAAGGAGTACGGCCTGAGGCCTTTTCCAGGGGTGCACCTAGCCTGAGCAGCCCTCTTGCTTCCTGAAGGAAGTGGCAGATCCCACAACACGTCCTGCTGGAAGTCTGCCATTTTGCTGTTGCTTCCCCCAGTACAGGTGACATCCCTCCCTTTTACAGGTGCAGGCTCTGAACCACAGTCAGAACTCGACCCCAACTCTGTGCACTATCTGACTAGATCTGCATTCATTAGTTCACCGCATTCAGATCTGCATTCATTAGTTCACCACATTCATTAGACATCCCAGGGGCTGCCTCCCTCCAGCACTGCTTAGAGAACGCTGTGATACAGCGGGGGGAAGGAACGGACGGGCCCAACAGGCCGATGAGCAATTTCCACCCATAACTCTGAGCAACACAGCACGCAGCTCCCAACGAATGCACTCATTTTAGCTGCACTGCTTTCCATCGTATTAGCTCATGCATGAAAGGGGAAAATAAATTAGCAAGGGAAAAATATTTATGCCTCCTCCTCTCCCCCCCACTATTTCATTTGATTCTAAATCAATTTGGAAGCCCTGCTGGCATCAGGGCCCTGAAGTGCTGACAGCCTCAGGGAGCTTTTAATACCTGAGAGTCCAACTCTCTATTTTCCTCTCAATTGGCAAGGTCCAGCAGTCTTTTTCTAATAACTGATTTAACTTCCCAATCAAAGCTGAATTTTAAGAGTTTCCCACCCACCGACGAGGCATCCACATGCAACACTAGGATAATAACCTTCTCGCCCCCCTCCCACACCCACCGGCAATCTAGCTCCTCATGTCACATGGTTGTGTTCACCAAGGGTTAGCTTTGTAGTTTGGTTTCCAAACCAGTTATATGCTCTGTATGTGCCTTTCTGCCTCCCTCTGCTAACTCTGAGATCATTAGCCAATTTCAGCTGCATTTGGCAGGAAGGAAGAGCCCTCAAAAACATTTATGGTTTTTTGCAGGAATCAGCAGCAGAGTGAGCGAAGAGGCTGTTTAAGACCCTGGCTGGGGGAAAGGCTGTCCCATGAATGCTTCTCTTGACCTGGCCCCAGCAAACCTACACGAGAGATATGCCTCATGGCACAAACCCAAAGGAAACTCAGGTTCATTAGCTCCACTTCTCCCTCAGCTCTTCCATTTTTTCTAGGCTTCCTACAGCTTCATCCAAGCTCTGTGATGTTAACCACAAACTCAGCCTGCAATATTTAGCAATATTCTCTCTGCCTGGCAAAGTACTTACATGCAATATGGGAAGCAATGGACAGGGAGCCAAGAGCACCATGCCAGCAACAAGTAACATCGCAGAAGGATCCCAAGTGCAAGTCAGGCTTCTCCCACCTGCTGGCCTCCGGCCTCTTCCATCTTGCAGAAAACGTCAGACAGCAAGCCAACATAACGAAACAGTGCCACTAAAGCAAAGGTGCCTGAGGTGTCCTCTCTTCCCAGCAACTCAGTCTTATCCCTGACACGTGTCGATAGAGGCACCTGGTTTCCTGCAAGGATGCATGTAACAGGGAAATGATCTGGCACAAGGAGCCACATAGAGAAGACAAGGGACAACAGGTACAGGTTGCACTGGGAGAGGTTCCATCTTGATACAAGGAATTTTTTACGGTGAAAAATCAATCAATCACTGGAACAACCTGCCCAGGGATGTGGTAGTGCGTCCATCACTGGAGGTTTTCAAGATGCAGTCAGACAGCGTGCTAGATAATCTCATCTAGGCTCCCTTTCCCACAAAGGGATGGACCAGATGATCTTTCAAAGTCCCTTCCAGCCTGGGCTGTTCTGTAATTCTATGATTCTAAAAGAAAAGGTCTGTCCATTGTGTCGATACCCAGTCCCACACATACACCCACACAGCACTCATGCCGGGACAGAAACATTCGTAATAAAGAGGCTGAGGAAGAAGCCAGGACTAGGGAGGGACTCCTTTTCTTTTGGTGATGCAGATGGCTCAAATGCACAGCAAATTTCAGTTTTAGAGCATATTTCTGGAGGTCATGCCTGAGCTAATAATTGCTAGACAACAGTCTTCATGTGAATATAAAATCAACTTCCAAGAAAAACAAGTTTAAAATATACTTCTGGTTTGTCTGGGAGATTTAGTCAACAGGTATGGCTGGGTAAAAGTAGAAATGAAAGTGGCCAAAAAAAAACCACTTTAAAAATGGAGTATTTTGACATTTCTTTTCAAAATATTTTTCTCTCCTCTGAGAAGTATTTGCTTTTTTGTTTTGGTAAAATGTATTTTTTCCCTTCTCCTTCCACTGACTGAAACACCGTTTCACCCAATACTTTCTCCAGTTTTTGCTAGATTTTGAAAAGCTGAAGTTTCTGCTTTACAAAAAATGCAAGAACAAAAATTTCCCCATTCAGATCAATGAAATTTTATTTTTTGAGGAGAAAAGAAATCTGCAATTCCATGAGAGTTTCTGTTTCTTTCCCTACAGCTCTTCACAACTTTGTTCAACTGCAGATTAGGCTTGGAAGAGTTATGACTTTTGCTTTGTAAAAATGCATGTAGGATGATTTTAGGTCTGAAGCCTAAGAGGGCTTAGCATGACTTAAGAGAGTTAGCTCATTGTCAGTATTGAGACTGCAAAGATACAGATACAGAATTAGCTTCAATGCACAAGTTACAATAACTGAGCTAAATGAACAAGCTACAATGCTATGTGAACAGCTAAAGTGGAAAATACAGACCTTGCAGCTTGTAAAACTGGGTTGGTTAGAAGGCTTGCCAGATTTGTTTTGGCAGTGAACACACTGACAAGCACCCACAAGGTGATTTACAGCAACACAGCCACAGCGATACTGTTGATGTCAGAGAAACATTTTATACATTAGCCTCCTAAGAGAAAACTGCCCAATGGTATAGCAGGGCACATCACCAGGTATTGTTTATGAACTCAGCAGCAAACCAAATATGCAAAAGAAGTTAGCATAGAATATATAAAGATGCAAGATTAGGGTCTTTTTTTCAGGAGTCCCTTTTCTCTGGGGTAATGACTATTAAAAGCTTTGATTTGCTAATTATAAAGGTTAACCTAATTTTAAAACCATGAAAATGAATATGGATTAGATACTGTAAACTACCTCGTCTCATTATTCTACTCATCTTGATAGCAATGACTGCTTTGCCTTCTGCAAGGGGGGGAGGGGGAACACACCAATCACCACCATCATCCCCCCCCCCCAAAAAAAGCCAACCCACACAACTCACTTCTTCCATGGTTTTCCTGCAACAAATCTGGAGGCGCCTGCTAGGAGAAAGCAGGGCAAACCCCACCTGGTGACTGCCTGGCCACCCAAGGAGGGGTCCCCACCCCACTCTGCGGGAAACAAGGGCATCAGGAAACAGGTGGCTGGCGCCAAAGCGGCCAGGCTGGCGGCAGGCAATGCCATTTTGTGGCCCGCTCGCCCGGGCTCCTGAAAGGTGGTGAGGACACCGACTGGCAGCTGCCAGGGGGGCAGCGGGAAGCTGACAGAAGCGACATGAAGCAGCAAGCTGCATTCCTCTCCCCCCCCGCCTCCCCAAAAAAACCCAGAATAAATAAATTGTTTCTAAAGCATAGCTGAACCCGAAACAACAGGTTCATAGTCTTGCATTGAACCTGCAGGCATTGCAACAGCTGCCATTTGTGTAAAGCAGCACAAAGGGATGCTTGGGCCACATCTTGCAATGGGGGAGATGTGAAAAATAAAATAAAAAAAAAAATTAAAAAAAAAAAAAAAAAAAGAGAGAAAGACATTTCTTCCTAATAAATAGCCTGTCCTTCAAATAAACGACATGAAATACCTGGCCATGAAGCTGGCAGAGAAGAAGAAAAACCACCTTATTTTGATGCAAACAGGAATTTTGAAGTTATTTTCACCTCAAAGCTCTCAAAACATGCCCTGCATCCCAATGCGCGTCCTTCTCACAATGTAAGCATTAATCAGAATACTATCAAAATGTTTACCAAAGATTTTCAGATGGGGGGGGGGGGGGGGGAAGCACAAAGAGAGAGAGGAGAGGAGATTATCTCTTTGCTTTGCCCATCCACCCAGCATCTCCTCTCGCATCGGGCAACAAGCCTGGTTGCTTCCTTCCCATCCCCTCTTTGTTGCTCATCACACCTGCTGTCCCAATTTTTCACATTTAAAATGCACACAGCAATCTTTTGAGGCCCAAACCGAGGGCCAAGACATAGCCAAAGCAAGCTGGTGTAAATCCAACGGTGTCACGGAGCCGTGGTGATTTACACAAGCTGTGCCAATAGCTTGCTTTGCCTCCTCCGAAGCACAGCACAACTTGTGTGACCATAAAACAATAAATAACAATAATAAAAGTGCTCTGCACACGTTCTAACTTGAATAATTGCTTTCTGTCTCTCTCCATTCCCCTCAAAGTCTCAGCAGGACACAGCTACTCCCATTACTTGCTTTGCTAACCCAAAGAAAACCAAGCTCTTAAAGCAATACATCCCCAGAGACATTAGGAATGTATTTACACAGCAAAGCAGAAGCACCCTGGCAGCAAATATCAACATCCCTGTGCTGCCTTGAGAGATACAGCAGGGAGACAATAGCAGCAAGGTAGGCTTTGGCACTTTAGTTAGGTATGAATTTAGGAAGGAAACCAGGAAGGCATTCAGCACTTGCTCTAAATCTCCACCTCTTGCTCCTTCGCCGCAACATTGCAAGCTCACATGCTCCAAGAGCAGAACCAGTTTGTTGTCTCAGACACCAGTAGGTGCCTTGCTGGCTAGTCACACCGGGGTAGCCACCTTAGTCACCAAACTACAGATCCAGCTCACTGAAAGCATTCATACCCTGGCTGATAGTGTCCCTGTTTGTGCGTGTTCACCGGCTACCTTACCCATGTCAACACAGGACACTACACATTTGCTAGGTCCTGCTATAGTTACACTTATTTTGTTAAAAAGAGCCAAAACAAAAATGCCTAAAGGGCCCAGACAGAGAAATCATTGGCAGCCCTGTTACTCACCAAATGCCTCACTACAGGGTGCCATTGATTTATAGATCGTGACAGAGGAGTCTGCTGGTTCACTGGCCCTCAGCTGTTTGCTCAACACCATCCAGGATCATGAGGACAGAAGTGGTATCCGCAGCTCTAGAGGTCTAGGTTCAGCCTAGGACCTTCACAGTTCCTCAGCTGTCCTCTAATCCTTCCCCTTCTTCTTCTGACCTAGCCTGTGCTTCCTGACCAGATCTCCCCCATAAAAGCATAGAAGAACGTAATGAAAGAAAGAAATCAGTAAAGAGCCCTGGGAAGCAGAAAAGAAAAGAAAGTCGAAGGGCTAGAGATTCACAGAGATAAATATTGCAGAGGAAAAGAAGATTGATAAGAAATGGTGCATGGAGGAAAAAAACTGGGAAAGCCATGTACAGATTTATACTGAAATAGAGCAGGTAGATGCAAGGTGGATTGTCAAAAGCTCTCTGCACTGGTCTGGCTCTTCTGTTTATCTCAGTGATAACGCTCTTACTGATATCAACACTTAGGTCAGTGGTAAATAGCTTAGGAGCTCCCCACAGGGAATGCGCAACACAGATTAAAATGGAAAAGGGGCCAGGGAAGAGAAAAGAGAAGAGGAAGAACAGGATCCCGCTGCGTTAGCAGGCACGTGTCCCTCTGGGATTATACCTGCTCAGTCACGTCCTGTTACCTTTCCTCTCTGTCTTCCAGAATGGGAAAGTCCATACTTAGGCAACCATGACAACAGCACACAAATACAGATTATCTGCACGGTAAAATATTCACCTTAAGAGACCAATGAAGGCAAAAAAACCCTATGAGGTTTACAGCATGAATCTCTTCAGTCACTGAATCACCAGTATGAAGTCAACCACCACTATAAGTTTGGAAAAACTTCAGAGGTTGATTCACATTTGTTGGGGACATCTGACCACTTTTGGTATGTCTGAAACAAACAAGTAGACAGAAAAAAAACACGCAGTAATACTAAGCTGTTGTTTCTCTCTAAACTTGGAAAACTATTGATGTTTTTAGTATTGTCACTGTAGCTTCAGACTGTTACAAGCCTTAACATCTGGAATTACTGCATTTATCCATTCACCACACAAAGTGACAAAAAACCACTAATGCCACTCAGCTTCGTTTGAATACTGTTGGAAAAACAAATGCTGCCTTTCCCAAGACAGGAAACACCACAACAACTGAGACAATGCAGTTTTCCCTCAGGCTACAGAAGGACATCTGTGAAGTCTCAGCACAGCCTGGCAGTCCTGGCTTTAAGTGCCCAAAATGATATACTGATTGCTCAAGTTCGCCAGAAACTGGTGTGAAAGTACAGCTCTGCATTAGGGAGAGGTATGTAGAACCAGTCAAATACACCCCAGAGAGGATTTCTTCTAGGACCTTTCGTGGGAACAGCTTTGCTACTCTGTCCGTAATGAGTTATTAATACTAACTGTTATATTACTTTAGCATCTAGAAGCTCCAAGCAAGATCAGGGCCCCAGTAAATTTTTGCACAGCACTCCGAGACAGAATCCCTGCTGCAAACCTCTCTGACTGAAAGTCTGGCCCATTTCCGTGGAGCCAGGATACAATCCCGACCCAAGCAGAGAGCAGAAGGCCACACAACACTGTAAGCCTCGAGGGGAGCTCGGCATAGAGTGTAGGACTCCAGATTTGCACTCTGATGCATCGCCTTGCAGACCACCTTCCTCCACAAGACATAGCTGGTACGTCAATGGACTGACCCCTGTGATAGCAGCTTTGCAGAAGGGCAGCACTGGGCAATGCTGGTAATTCTCATGTGCACAGAAACACGAAGTCAGGTAGCTAATACCATCTGCCCCTGACAGCCTTGCACATCACAAGTGCTTCCCAGCAGGGCAGCTCCAATATCACCACACAACTTCTCCATTATCTCAGTTTCTCTAAAAGCTGATAGAGCTAACATCCCATTCAAAAGCCTTGCCTAAGGGCTCTGGGGGCTTGGCGGTGAGGAAAAGAAACTGGTGCTATTCGCAGGCTGTCAGCTGCAGATCAGTGGCGAGAGATTGACCAAAGCCTACTGCTTCTCCTGCCCTGGGATGGGAGCAATCTATGGCTGCTTTAGAAGCATAACATATTGTCCCCATTCAAAGTGGAGCCTGCCTGTACTAGACAACAGGTAGAGGCTGATGCATCTGCTTGCCTAACAGAACAATTATTTTAGCCACTGAACATGTAGCTTTTATAGACAAAGACGGTAGATTCGAGCCCTGTTGTCGATGAGCCACCACAGGGTGCTTTACATTATAGTATCTCTGTACAGTAAGAGTTACCATGGCTTCCAGGATCCTATAGTGCTGCTTTTAAATATCACCATGTCAACTAAAACTCTACAAGGAGTTGCTGTGTTTCTCAAGGGATTGGAGGTCCATGCTTTATGGCACTAATTATGTCTTTTTTCCTGCCACTGGTACACAGTGAAATGCAAACCAGAAATGGCACCATGCACAAAATTGCACTTTTGGTTTTTCAAGTCACTGTATTTCTCATGCTTTGTCATCCTTCCAGATAAACAATGTGACATCCTTCTCTGTAAAGTATAGCTAGCACATAGCGATCATTTTTGACTACAGGAAAGGCGGATTGTTGTTACTATGACAATACAGTGAAAAAAAATGAAAGGATGACTTCCGAGTCCGTGTAAGCCCTCCTTGTTCATCCCCACATCAGTTCACATTTGAGGCACAAGCTTACTCAAAAAGATCACTTCTTTTAAAGCAAGAGAGGGGCTGAAGGGATGTACGGGGCATTACTTGCAAGACCTGGACATTAAAGCTTGGGACCTCAAGGAGGGATTTTCAAAACAGCTCAGCTTTGGTATAACTCCGCTTTTAACGTGGCAGTGATAAGACTCCCATTGTCTACAAAGTAGGAAAAGCTACTATTTCACTTGGTGAAAAAGGATCAGCAGCATGCGATTTAAAAATGCCCAGCAGTTTTGAAGTCTTTTGGTACCAGGAAAACATGTTTTACCACTTCTTACACAGCCAGCAGGTCAGGAAATATGGATTTGGGAGGGCTGCCTTGTTTAATCATGAAAGCTCAGAGCCTCACTGAAACACCTGTATTAAGATGACAGGACACAGCACTGACCTTTGACTACTGAGACATCATAAAATCCTGAGAGCCAGCAACCCTAATGGGGGACTGTGGCAGTTCACAGCAGCTTGTCTTCTATTTCTCAGCCTTCCCTGGGCTAATGCCTGTTGCTGTGCTCCAGAAAAAAAAAAAAAAAAAAAAAAAAAAAAAAAACCAAAACAAACAAGCAAACAAACAAACAAATAAAAACCAAAAAACAAACAAAAAAAACCACAAAAAAACCCACAACTCTGTATAGGGACAGGGTGTGACATTATGTTTTGTCCTTTACAATCTACTTGGGTAGAGACAGACTAAATTAAAAGCTTGGAAACAAATGTCCCTATCCTCTGTGTCCTTATGGGATAAAGTCTTTCCTCTACTCTAGTTTTCCAGGGCTGAACCAAATCTACCCATTGTTGAGCCTCTAGAAAAAAAAGACATTGAAAAACTGGGAAAGAGCAGCAGAGCACTGTGAGCAGCAAGTGATTTTATACTGTAGCCAACTGCGGGGACGGTGAAAGTCTTCTAATGGCAGTGTGGTAAAGAGAAGATCAAACGGAAATTGGTAGGAACAATCATCTATTCCCGCTTCTGCATCCTACTACACAAAGATGGGAAACCTTGAACAGCATAAAAAGATGTAATAACTGGAGCAGCTTCTGCTCCTGGAAAAGCTCCAACTGACTTAAGGGGGGGGGGGGGGAATCAAAGCAGCTTATTTGTTTTGAGATGTTAATTAATCTATCATTTCTGTTGAAGATCAAAGGCAAAATTCTGGTCCAGAAAGGCTGATGGACAAGAAAGCTCACCAAAGCAAAGGAACTACAAGACAGAAGCAATTATCTTAAGCCACAAACTTGGGGAGTGTGGTGGAGGGACAGCCCGAACCGTAAGACCAGTTTGCACCTGGTGAAGGTACACTTTTTCTCACCGCCACAGGCCGAACTGTACCTTCTGCATTTGCTTTCTGGAAAGACAGGAAGATGGCAGGGGATCACAAAAGCCCTCCAAGGGGTGCACCAGAAGCACATGCTTCCCTTCTGAGCTCAAAAATGCCAGAGAGACTGCAGCTGCTGGTACAGCACCAATGTTGGAGATCAGTTCACAGTTACAATTAAGGATGTTCTGGCAGGTGCAAATTACTCATTTATGCCTTCCTTCTTCACAATGGATGAACATAGGCATGCAATAACCCCACACCTGCAAGCAGCCCTAACAGATGCAACAGAGCTTCTTTACAAGCACCCAGGTCCACCCGTACTGATAGATTTGAAAGAGCATGGGTCTGAGCAGACAGCACTGGATAACGTGCTCTGCAGCCTCAAAAACAGAGGCCACCGCAGAGAGTGGTCCATTAGCTTGGGTCAAATGATATCCATGCCCTGCTGTTGCCACAAAAGTTACTTCTGGTTTCCTCAAATTCCTGAATCGAAGGTTTGCTTTCTTCGTGCTGTTTTCCCTGTGCCATTTCCAACTGCCTGATCAGCCCTTACAGTTTTTTATTTGTTTGCTTAAAATGAAATGAGCCTAAGGCTCTGCTTGGTTTCTGCATATTTTATTTGATCACGCTGTACTTCAAGTATTACATCCCTTCAACGACATCGGGCCTCGGCAGCTCTGCTGGAGCTCTAGCACACAGAGAGGACAGATTCATCGCCTCATGTATTTTCAAAGGAATTTTTCCTCTCCTTTCACTGAGAATTATGCAGGAAGCTCAAGCAGAACCTTCATATATTCTGTAGAGACCTTTAATTATAAGTTTCTAGGATGTATCCAGCTACTACATTGTATCATCCAAAGACAAAGTAAGAGAACTTGGTGCCCCTTTGCCCTCCCACTTATACAATATCACTTTGAGTACTTAAATTAATATTTTATGCCTGCCCTTAAAGGAATGCTCGATCTTTAACCATGAGGTGTACGCATCCCCAGTCTCATATATGCAAACCTCTTGTTCTCACCCTAAACACAGCCCTGCTTAGCTTTCCCCATTAAATTAATTACACATCCTACACTTCTTATATGGGATCCTTTTAGTTTGTCCTCAATGGGAAGAAAGAGAAATTTACTGTACCTCATGCTGCATGGAGTTAGAGACAAATTTGGCTTTGATCCATTCCCATATGAAATCAAGACCATTCCAGAACGAAGTCACTGTGAACTTATCTTAAGGCTAAATCCTGATCCTGCCTTGCAGAGCATATAGGCAAAAGAAAAGAGCAAGTGGACTGATCTTTGCTTTAGCAGCTCTCAGCAACAGGTCTGACTGGCAATACCACAACGCCAACTTTATGCATAAACTCTGACGGCAGGCTGAAAATCCACCTCTTTCAGAGAAGGTAACTGTGGAGAAGGACTTGGAAGCTGTAGAGCACAATGGCAGCAGCAACCTGCAGGTTCAAGGAGATCAAGTGGGAAGGAGGTATCACTTGTTGCTACCTAAACAGCCCTCTGAACAAAAAACGTGATCTAGCTGGTAACGAACAACTTGTACTCAGTGTTACTATCCTAGATGCTACTGCTACATAGTGAAGACTGGCTTTATAGTACATGTCACTTTTAGAAACACGACTTTCGCCCACATAGCCACGCGAGCATAAGTCTTCATATGGGTCCAGGTGCGCTGATACAGACATTTTTATACCATTATGTTTGTGTTTCCCTAAGGTATGCAGATTACAAGTATAGTTAAATAAGCTAGGCTGGTTTAGGCAATATCTGGGATATTGCCAAAATTATTCTGTGACAAAACTAAGAGCTAAAAACAGAAGAGGAAAGAGAGGCAAAGTGACATGTCCAAGGTTATAGAGTAGTTCAGTGGCAGAAGCAAGAATAAGCTTGAATTCTCAAGTCCCACAACAGTGTCTGCCCATCACTGTCAAAGTCCAATACCCTCTTTTTTTTTTCTTTTTTTTTTTTTTTTTCCCCCAGTCCAGGTTCTTTTAGATAGTCCACACATGGAGGGTGTAATGTTTAATATCAAATTTACTCATTTGAAGATAATTGATGTTACATGGGATTTCTGTTCTAGTGGAGTGGTACAAAATATACTGAAAACATAATACAAATGTAAGTTACACTTAGCAAAATATAGCAATTGCAACACACGGTCCAATCACAATACCAAGATGATTTCCACTACTGGTCTCTGTAATATGCTGATGGTCACGACACTGGGCATCCCCAGTTCCTGGGAAGGAATACGTGGGTTGAAGCCAGCTCAAGCCTTTTGTTCTCTTCAGAATTATTTTGCTAGTTGTCTAGGTTTTTTGCTATGTGTTGGGCTGACCCACAGATTCACTCCCACCACGTTGGTCTGGCTAACTCAGGGAGACAATCGCACTCTTTTAATGAGCCCAGGGAGAAACGTTGAGATCACCAATTGATCCACTCAACTGTTGAGAGCTGTTTAACTAAGACAAAGGCCACCCTCCAGTCAGTCCCCTTTGTGTTGAGATGAAGTCAGCTTTCTTTGCAACAGCTGTGGTCAGTCACACCCTGCATTATTCCCTGAGCTTCACGGGCACATTGCCCTTGCCCAGATCTGCTGAGCCTTCTTCCATTCTAGGGGTTTACTGGTCAATCACACATTGCCATCTCATTGCTAAAGCTCTGCCGCAGAAGTGAATGAACGTTTGCCTCTGTCCTGGTCTTCAGGGCTTTCCCAGTATGATGTGCTGGATGAGGTGGGATTCTGACATGGCCAGAGATCAGGAACACTTTCCTTCACTTCACACAGCATGGATAGCTCAGGTAGTGCTTACAGGCTGAATTGTCACAATAACAGATCACAAAAAATGTGTTCTGGATTAAGTTAATCTCAGGCTATAGGTATATTTATCCTCTTTTTGAGCTCAACAGCCCTTACCTCTCTCTCTGTAAAACAGACAGAGCTAAAGCCTATGGCAGTTACCTCACTTAATCACTAGATCATACAGCTTGTGAAGAGGAATGAGTCAACAAATCACAGATATGGCCAGGGCCAAGAAACAGAAATAGTTTTAAATGTCAAAGCAGACTTCTGATAAGTTCCTGGTAGCTGGGTTGCAGAAAGCTGAATTTATCAGAGGAGAGACACACAATACTTGCAACTTTCAGGCAAAGCAATGGGGAGGTCAAAGCACAGTGGAAAATGAGCGAAGATATTATGAGCAACTTTGGGTGAGACAAACGTCTAGGGTCAAAGAAAAACAAACAGACAACCTGTCCTTCATCTTTTCCAGTTTCCAGCCCCAGTGAGAAACTGTGCTTCAGCCTTGGAGGCAGCAACGGTCCCATTAACAGCAAACAGCAGAGGGACTAATATTAAAGGAGTCCAAGTTAAGCCAGACTTTCAGGAGCTCTTTACAAGAGTGTGCAGATACAATGGTACTGTTGCTCACATACATTATGATCTTCAAATCATTTCTGTAGGCCAAAGAGCTGAACTTAGGAGAGCCCAAACAGCAAGACACTATAGAAGAGACAAAAAATCCCGCTGCAGGATGCAGAAATGACATTAAAATCCAATGTATTACTATCATCAATTAAAATTAACAGCTAAGAGCACCAATACCTAGTTTTCTTTTAGAGTAAACCTAATTCATATGCTAGATTCAGATTTATTGAGTTAATTCAGACATATCCTCCTTTGCATCAAATACAAATCTATGCCTGTATTTCACTTTACCTGGTGGTGTCAGACGAAGAGTAAAGATCTTAGATTAGTCCAATCTGAAAGCCCACAGGAGACACAGAGCTGCTTAGGAAGCAGAGTCAGATATTTTAGAGACTGAGGAGCTTTTTCTTTATGAGAACTTTGGTCTCAGCATTAGTACAGATCTTATACTGTGTCATGCAGCGGGATGAGAGCTATTCACTATTTTGTCCCGCCAACAGGATAACTACAAACTCCTTGTAATACTTGCAATCTAGTAACACTTCTGAAATCATCCCGTCCATCTCATCCAATGCTCTTGTTGACTTTCCAGAATGAAAAAAGGAGAGAAGAATTGAGAACAGTTCAGCACTCCCAGATTTCACTAAAACTAGCAGCTGTATGGTGCTCTCTCTATAGTGAAGGAGAGGAACACTCAGCTGTTTCACATAATTCTTGACACCAGCTGACCACCAGCAAGATCAGTTGAAGCAATCAGTAGGGGCAATGCTCTAGCTGAATCATAGCCTTTGCCAGGTAATGCATTACCTGGCATTAAAGAGAGCTCTGGAAGGGAGCTTAACTTATTTACAATGCAGGGCAGCCTGAGAGGAGGTAAAAAAAAAACATAGGAAATAAGGTTTCATCAGTTCTGCTACTCACAAAACTGTTTATTCTAAGGTACAGATCCACAAATAAGAGTTTCAGTGAAAGGTCTGATGAGCCTTGTTATCTGGATAACTCTAGGCAAAAAGAGCTCTGATAGAGGTACTCAATTCCTTAAGGGCTCCATTTGTTTGGTTTTGAGTTGAAATGACCTGAAATTAATTTCTTTTTTACATTATTGAAAAACTTCATTCTGTATTCCAAGAGGAAATGCTGCCGGTTTGGGAATGAGACTCTGCATCTTCCAGGCATAACAAAAGGATGAGCTGTAGCCTTTGGGAACTGAGCATGCCTGCAAAAGCAGCACTCCCAACCCCCATGTCCATTCCCACCCCCTTTTGCTCACAGCTCCATGGGGAAGCTTCAGACATGCTCACAATCGCATAAAATAAGTGTTTTTCCTCCCACCTTCTACTTTTAATTCATTAATTTCATTTGACTCATTTTGTTTCATGTGGTTTATTCACTTCACTCCTGCCACTCCTTGTTGGGTGAATTTCTTCCAAAAATAAAGCATTAGCAGTGTTTCTTCAGGAAGGGGAAATTTTATCTGCTATTGCAGCGATTCCCAGACCGTACTGCTCAAAACCTAGCAGCGGTATTTGTATTAACAAAAACAAAACTCGATTGGAAAGTTAGCCATTCCATTAACAGAAATTAGAACAACATGATTTTGGCATAACTAGAACAGAACTGTAGCTAAAAAGCTTATCTATATAAAGAGCGGGAATGTTACAGAATTACGTTGTTGCCATTACAAAGTTGAATTTTACACTATGTTGGCTGCTGCATCCAGAGATTAACTATTTTCTCATTTCATGTATTTTACAGGGATTCAAGCTGCACCTTTTAGGGGTTTTACAAGGAAATAGAAGAAACATTTATTTCCAGTTTATTAAAAAATATGAATAAATCTAGTTACAACAATAAATGCAACTAGAAATAGCAGCCGTTGCTGAGAGCTGGACATGACTAAAATTCTCGATCAAGAAGTAGAGCTTAAATTCTTCTGATACCTGAGCTAGACCTAAATTGCAGGATGTGAAAACAGCATGTAAAACCATGTGGAAGAAAACAGAGGGAGAATGACCGTGAGACGAGATATAGGAGAAAAACAGCATCCCAGTAGCAGATGACATTCACATACAGTACATCACCCAATATTTTCCTTCAAGCTGTCCCAATAATACACACAAAAATGGCTACAGCAGAAACTCAAGATTAGCAATATCATATGTCCCATTGCCTTCCTCACTTTGAACACTGTAATGTGCAGAGATCACAGCATAAACATTTTTCCCTGCTCTCTTATTATATAGTGTCTGCATTAAAGTGTCACCTTCTGTGGACTGGGTAATGGCCACGGCATTGCTGCATCAATCAGCATGATACCCTGTAGGTTAATATGCAGGAACTCCCAGGTTTAGCCCTTCCTGGTTCAGTTCCTGATGTCAATATATAAAAGAGCCATCTCATTGCATCTAAAGTTGGGTTGCTCTGCAAATGGATGAACAACATAAAACCCCGAGCTGGGTCTGAACTCAGCCTCACGTTTTTGAAATTTCTTTGGGCTTCCAAACCTGTCTGATGGATGTAGATCTCTAACTAACTTTCCTGTATGGCTTCAATAATAGCCATCCAGAGATACTGAAGTCCAACTCTAGTCCATTCTACTTTATGTGAGGGCAAACAGTCAAAGCAACTCTTTTTGTTTGGTTGATTGTAGCTTTTAACATTGTAGAGGTATGTCATGCTTAAATGCATTTGCAAGGTCTACTTTAGTGTATGTAGCTCAGAGATGATGTGTTAAAACATCATCCGTGGGGAAATAATTACTACTTATGAATTAAGATTGAACAATTTTGACTTCAGGGAGAAAAATATGACCATAATAGAAAATCTAGTTCCAAATGCTGTGATATGACTATGATCTCTGAGGTCACAATGTCCTTTCCCATAATAATTACTTTCCACTCTCATCTGGAGGGAAAAATAATTGATCTATGGTACATGATCAATAGGGTTTTACCATATATGCTGTTTTATATTGTGAGTACTTACTTAGCAAACCTATATGGCAACTTTGTGCTCAGCAGTGAAACTATCTCTGCATATCCATGCGAAACAACACAGTTGTCTTAGGAGGCAAAGGCAAGCTGTCAGGTAAAGCAAGGGAGCTGCTATTAGTTTTTATGATACAAAAAACACTTCTCTCCAGCAGTACATTTGATTTTTCAGTTAAAAGATTGGAAATTCCTCTTTGGAAACCACTGCTGCCAGTAATCCTTTTAATTAAGCAGTATCCAGAATCCCATAATTTCTGTTCTGCACGTTAAATCAACTAAGCACTTACTTACTTATGTATTGCGTTTCTTTCACAACATTTTTGTTTTCTGGGCTGGTACTTCAAAAGAATTACTACATGAAGAGGACTACCCTAAGAAAAGGGACAGATAATGCTTTAAGTCAGTCTTCAAGCCACACCATGGAATGAATTTGGCATCCACTGTGTCAATGGAAGTCTGCATTTTAACTGTGTGTAGGAGATGGATGTGTGTTATTTTAATACTAGATCTCATTCCTGATTTTATTAGGTTAATTTTGCAGGTTTTCAGAGGGGATGGCTCTTTTTCCAGTGTTATTATTCAGTGCCTTCTGGTAGCTGATAGAGGGAGCTGTTATCACAAAATGTCAAATGCCAATAATGCAGAGACAATGTCCATTATATCTCTCTCACTTCCACTACAGGACAGAGGTAGATTCAAGTTCCGTGCCCAGTCAGGACTGGGAAGTGCAGGAAATACTGAAGGTAGTTGCAGGGAAGGCAGTGGTGAGATTGGCATGACGAGAGAGAGATTTTTCAGTGAAGTGGAGCAGGCTGAAGTGATGCTCGGAAACTATGAGAAGTATCATGACTAATTAGTGTGGCTGTGCAAATGATGTAATGAGGCATTTGAGAATGAAACTGAATACCAGTTGGATAAAAAATTAATAATCAGCATGTCTGCCATCTATCAGAGGCCCGACAGAGGGCTGTACAAGACACTTATGTTGTCATACGCGTCAGAAATGTCCAGATATGGAAATACACACTTGATATAAGATGGTGCAAAGAGATACTGGAGTACCCAGTTGTAGGGAGTAGCTGAGCAGCTGCAAAGTGGAAAGCTGAGAATGGGGCAGGGTCCCATAGCACCTAGAAATCCAATAGTCCCTGAGACACCAGTAGTTACCAGCGTGACAGAGCCCAACCGTGGACAGCAGCCTATGATAGTAAATTAAACCCCAAGACAACTTAGCCATTTAGGGGTTCAGCTGAGTCAGCAAGGAATACATAAAGTCCCTATATCTGCATTTCACATTGGACCACACTGCTGGTGGCTTGGAAATCCAGCTGCCACTTTGGCATCGGTTTACAGCATGCCTGGTATCCAGCTTTACTTCCACTGGCTTAGGTATGATCTCTTGCTTGCCCAGATTACTATTTCCATCTCAGGTGCTAAAGATAAGAAGCTGCCTCATCTCCTCCTTCTCCCCCTCCAATATATTCCCATTATTGTTTTGAGATGTTATTAAAAATACAGAGGGAGAGTTCCACTTTCAGAGTTATGGTTTCAGGCTGTCTGCAATCTTGGGAAGAAATAATTGACTTACATGCTGATTTTTTTAAGGCTTCCAGCACAGACATGAGAGCTGGGAACTTACTGTATCTCCTCAGAGTCGAACAGAAACAGCCGTGCAATCCCACAACTCCACAAACTGGGACTATATACACCAAATTTGGGCCTGACCCTTGGGATACAGGCATGGATCAGGATTCACATTTTCACAAACTGTCTTATAGCAAATGCACAATTAAAGAAAGCAAGGGATAAAGGATGAGTTTGCACAGAGGTAGCTCAATGAGGAAAGTGTACATTTCTGCTCCCCCAGAAATTTCAAAGTGGCAAGGGTGTCATCATTCATTCACTAGCCAAAGGAAATGGCCAAAAGCTGACAAATAACATCATCCCATTGCTCTGCCAAGACTGCGAATCAAAACAGATAGTGAGCTATTTGGTGAGGGACGGAATCGCTTTATTAATATTAAAGAAATTACACTAACACCTCTGTTTGTTAGAATTCACCCGATGGGCAATGACCAGACATCGCTACAGTGATTAAAAGACCTCATTCATATCTAATGATCACACAAAGTAATAATCTCATTGTAAAAAGCAATCAGACACTTGTTCGCTCTTCTTATCTTTTCTCCATATTTGTAGTTACTAAGAAAGGATCTGCCTTTGATCATCTTTTCTTGTGCTGCCCTTTAAGTAATTTCATTAAAGGGACAGAGTTTCCTGGATTAACGGCCATTTGTCATTTTCCCACATCAGTTTTGCCTCCAGTCTGTTGAGACCTTACAAACATTTCCTCAAATGTTTTTCAGAATTACAGTAGTTACAATACTGTGCTCAGATGAAGAGATTTTATTTTAAAAAAAGTAAAAGAAACTGCCAGAACAGCTTTTGCTTTTTCTTTTTCCTTTTTTTTTTTTTTTTTTTTTTAAGGTATCTTAAAATCCTTTAAGGAAAAGAATCCTTTTTTAAGGAAATCTTAATTGAATTTTTCATTTTAAAAAAGAAAGAAAACTATTGATTGACTCTAGTTTTTTCTGCATCTCCAAGCAGTCTTCATTAGTTCAACTTTTCAACCTGATTATTTCTCTTGAATTGCCTCCAGAGCCTGGGCTCAGTCCATCTGTTACTGTTGAGCTCTTTACTACCTCTGTTTCATTTATCTGTCTACCACATCTGCTTTTCAGGCTCAAGCCTGACCTGTAGACTTTTTGAAAGAGCACAGTATTTCAATAAAATAAGTGCTACGCTAAAACTACTTTCTTCATGGGGAAGACTGCCACCTCCATTGTCTCAGAGAAGCACAGCTGTTCTGGTCGTTCATAAAGCATATTCACTCCTTCATATCAGTGGAGGGCTGAAGTTCAGCAGCTGAGCTTTTCTTCAGCATTCAGATTTACCTGGGAGCTTGTATTACTGCCATCCTAATGATGAAGGTGGATTTCAGTATTTAGCAGGGATATGTTTGTTTGGTCTTTTTTTTTTTTTTTCTCCAGACAGAATCAACTTTCCAGTTCTTCAGTGGCACAAGATGGGGAGAGTGCCATTGGTCCATCCCCATCCTATGCCAAGACTGCTGTCCTTGCAGCTCCAGCACATTTGCTAAGAATATAAGAAATTTAATACAAACCTTCACACAGAGATCTCATACCCTTTTCAACCAAGCCATGCACCCTCATCCAGCAGGTGCAATTTACTCCACTTTTACAGTGGTGGTATGGAGATGAAGAGACACTAAGCATTCACTAATTGTGTCTTAGCTTTTGGGTATGTAGCACAAGACATATGTGACCAGATTTTCACAGTGTTTTTTAGGCAGGTAATTCCCTTGCACGTGGATTTGCAGAACTGTTAATGTGTTAGTCATTGGGATAACACCAGAGACCTAACTGAGGGTCTCTAAATGTTAATGCCAGAGCTGCTAGACTGTGACTGGTATCAGCTAAGAGCCTTAGCAGACCTTTTCGCTAAGCAACTGAGGTCTAGGCAGAGACATGTTCTGGGCCGTCCACCATTCAGCTGAAGCCCCTGCAAGTGAGAGGTATTTCTCATCTCTCCAGATCAAATGGAGATCTTGCTGTGTAGTTTGGACAGGGTGGGTGAAGATGTAGCCTTGGTTTGAGGTTGGAGATCATGACAGATGATTCCTGCCCCCAGTGGGGTAAAAGCACACATGCTTCTGCTAGCAAGCAGTAGTGGGACATTACAGTTTGCCTGCCACCGGCAGCCCTCTTTGGTGAGCCCATGCCAGAGAGGAGTCCATACACCCATCACATTCAATATGAACTGACCCTGTTGAAAAGTGGGGCTGTCAGGGTTTGTGCAGGGCCAGTCTCAGCATTGCGCAAGCCACAACACTACATTCTGGTCATCTAATTAGATACCTCCATCAAATACAACCACAATTTGTAAATGTGATTGTGTTGCTTTGATTTTTACTTTTTTAATAGTAATTCACCTAAGTGACTCCCATCCAATTGATAGGTGTATACAGGTCACGCTTCATTCAATTTGGGCAGTTCAGTTCAATCAGCATCCAGTTCTCTTCAATGAAACCTTCCAGAAGTAAGCTAGCCAGGACCTGTGAGATGAAATTGTGATAATAAATGCCAGTCTTCTTGAAAGAGGTCTGAAATGCCTGACTGGCAAGACAGAAGGCAGAAGATAGCTGAGGAATCAAACCTAACAGCCCTTCTTAAACCCACAGTGATGTAGCTACCAAGAATCTTAGTGAAACAATAAATACTATTTTACATGGATTCAACAAAACAAGGGATCCAAGGAAATGTTTCTCCCAGCTGAGTGGGCATTTCCCAGGACTTGTTGGTTTTATTACCTCATCTGTGCCCTTAGCTGTCAGCAAAATAGTGCTGAAAGCTCCCCATTTAGAGCAGGCCACAGCAAACAGAGATTTACCGTCTATCCAAATCTTGTATAAATTCACTGTGGGCAAAAGCTCAACAAAAGCTTATAAAAGAGGTACCTGTGGCTTCCAAATTAAGCCAGTTTTCTCTAATTAGCCTCCTTTTTCACAGTTTTCCTTTTTCCTCCACTCTTAAAAAAGAAAAAAAAAAAGCTACAGCAATAGTCTGAAGGCCATAAAATCCATGTGCTTATACTGAGCAGGGACTTGACATGTTAAAATTTTGCTGGAAGGAAAGTACAAACTTCTAGCTCAACTGCAAAGCAGACAAGGGAAACCAAGTATTCTGGTTGACTTGGATGTGCTTGTGAGAAACCTTATACATTTGCCTGGCATTAATTTCCGTTGGTTATATTCTGAGAGTCTGTCTTCTCCTTGGAAGTTAATTCCCAGCATAATTGTCCATTGTTTACAAGCCCGTTTCTGTTACCCCCGCCCCCCGCTGACAGAGCAAAACCTCATTTCATCTTTTCATCTGATAGAAGTCTTACTGAAAGCAACCAGCACAGAACTAGTTTATGGCAAATGCTGTCCTTGTCATTAGATTATCATTGCAAAGAGCAGGGACAGGCAATTTGCTAATGTTAAGCAATTGCAAATAAAAGACTACTTCTAGGACTAGTCTGTAACAGAGAAGCTCTAAGCTAATTGTTTTAATAAGTAGCTTAGGAGGAGTGAATGGCTCTAGTAATTAGAAATGGGCTACAGAGCAAAGAACGTGGTGCTCGTGTGCCCTGTGCTGGGCTCAGCATGAAATCTTGGCTCTCCAAAAGCCCAATTCATCTAGCCTAGCTTTAAGCTCTCTCTACAACATCGGGAGAGCTGTGTACAGGACTGCAAGCTGAAAATCCTCAGCTAACTTTGGCGCTCCAGTTGGATACATCTGGTCCCAAGAGCATCTCGGCTCTCCCAGCTCTCTGTCACACAGGCAAAAGATACCTGCTGCAACTTCCCTTGGGAGCATGAAGCATAAGTTAGACAGAAACCCACAACCTGTGCCAAGCAGGAGAACTATCCCCTCCTTTATTTTCAGCAACTTAACATTTCAACCTGTTCTCCTGGAAGACAGTAGTATCCAGGGATCAGAAAGCTAGTGGATGGGGGGAAGCAATTCTTTCTCCTAAGAGGCAGACATTCAAAGCCAAGGAGTTTGCAGTTTCTAAATGGGCAGCCCCATTTTCATATTCAGATTAAAGGGCCTAATAGTAAGTGCTTCAGATCTGAACAGTGGCCTAAGCGTTGCACTGGGAATTAACCCTGTATTTTATTTATGTGTGCCTTAGACAGATCCTGCTCCTAGGTAAGGATTTGTTAGGAAAAGTTTCCCTTTGTCCTTTTGGCTGGTATATTTGTATATGCTGAAATGAAAAATTACCTTGCTTTGGGCATGTGCTGTTGTTTGCCACAAAGGAAGGGTGAACATGGCCCATGGCACCGGGACCTATTTGCACATCTGTTCTCAGCAGCAGCTCTGCTATCTGGAAAGGTTACAGCCCTTTACCTACCCTCTTGCTCCCCATCAGGGCAGCCCTGCTGCTTCCTGCTGTGGATTACCCACCTCCAGGTCTGCCAACCGAGCCACTCACATGAGATGAGTACTCCCCAGACTGTCTCAGCCAAAGTCAATACTGCAGTTAAGCACAGTTTGAGTAGCTACCCTTTGCTAACCATATTTCACTTGGTTAGAGCAGGGCAGAGGATACAGTGATGTCCAGGTGGGAGAAGGCATTGAACAGGGTAGACTGATCTCTGTGTACAGCATCTGCAGCCCAGGGAGTCTACCCAAACACACACTCATTCAAATTACATACATTTGTCTCCACAAAGCAGTGAAAAAGTACTGCGCTTCCAAATAGTCCTGTACCCTGACTTAATTGCAAGAGGGGAAATGTAAGTCCAACCACAAGGACAGGTAGCTGAATCACTCACAACTTACAGCCTGCAGGGGTGAGCCTGGATAACCAGGGAGGCTCTTTCTGCTCCTAATACATATTGATCTATTCACTGCATGCTGAAAACCTTCAGGCTTTTATTCTGTACCAACAAACAGTGCAGTCATTTAGGTTGTACCAGATATTTACCCCCTTATGTCTCTCCTCAGAGACATGAATAGTGTTATGAATGCAGAGAAAATATCTGTGAAAAACAAGGGGTCTCACAATCAGTGAAACCCAAACTGAACTTAATAGAACAGGCCTGGAAAATCTTCAGTAACTAGTTCTCCGTAAAGGTATCAAACAGAGGCAACAGGCATGTAATACAATATTTCGAGTTGGCTTGTTTGTTTGTTTTAGCAAAGAGAGTTATTATCAAATTACTTTGAAATGTTTACACTGAAGATCAGTGTTCTCTCTATTTATTTGTTTTCTGCAAAATATGGTCATCTTTTCTCTTCATGCAGAGATCTTGATTTGTACCTGCATCCAAAGCTAACAATGCCGACTCAAAAATAATTCAACGAAGCTGCTTAACAGGACAAAAACAATCAATTCCTTTAAAATAGCTGGAGAAATTAAGGACTAATAAGCCACAGAAATGATGTATCAGCTAGGGTTTAAGTGATCACCTAGTAGTTGCTAAGCCTAATTTAAATACAGGAAGAAGATCACGTTTCATCAGCTTCCATCTTCAGATTTAAGAGCTTCTCAAATCCTCATTTATACCTGAAGTGTCACTGGCACATACATTAAAGCTGACAAAATCCATTTACTGCAGCAAGGTATTCAAGTTCATCTCCTTATTTTCCACAATCATGTTAATTTTCCTTCAGTGTTCTTTGTTTATAAAAAAGAAACAAACAAGCACTTTGTGTTCATTAGTCTGAAGTTCTTCAATCATTTATGTGCAGTTAGGAACTGCACTTGTGAACATTGCTGGCATTCAGTCCAACTGTACTTTAAAATCGCCAGCATATCTCACCCTCTGGACACTGCTCCTCCGTATCTCACACACAACCCCTCACCCCATAAAATGACCTGTCTTCCATGAACACATTTCTTAAAAGGATGCTCAAAGTCTTCTGAAACATGCAGCCATCCAAAGTTTAAACAGTAATTAAAAAAATAAATGAGAGCTTTGTCTGAGACTCCTAGGCATTACATTCAAGGAAGTCATGCATCCTTTCCCACCCTCCCTCAGCCATGGGAAGAAACCCTTTTCCAGCATACTCATTTTAATCCTGATCTTTTCCCCAAGAAAAGAGGATCTTCCTCCGCTTGTGTCTGGGAAGGAGAGACAGCAGGGCTTTACCTTATGACTTGATTCTTTGGTATCTGACAAGGCACATGCTCCAAAGAAAGCTCAACACTGGTCTCCTCCCTCTGCTTGGGCCCCAGGTCTCATGAAACCAGTATCCTAAAGCATCTGCCACGTTGCTCAAATGTGTCTGAAATTGGCCAGTTCGGACAGATGTTCTTGAGGAAGGACAGGAGGGAGTCAGACGTAGAAAGCAATTTCATACCAGCCCCACGTCCTCAACACACAGGCTTAAAAAGAAAGTCTTTTTCAGAGTACTTCTCTTTAGGGAAAGATTATTTTCCCCCCACATAGGCATATCCCCACACAGCCATTTACTCTTCAGAGAGCCTGTCAGAGAGGTCAGACCAGCCCATCCCAGCAGACATCCTAAGAAAGCAAAGAAACCTTTAAAATAGTGTTAATTCATCACCAAGTCTCAACCCCCCTGACTAGAACAACCACAGCACCTTACAAGAGCTGAAATACCGGACTGAGTCCTTCACTGTTGTTAATTAGTTACCCTCCATTGATTTATACTTGCTGTCGTCTGCTCCAGTCTAGCCATATTTTCAGTGCTGCTAAGAACACACTCCTGGTAAAAAGCTTCGGAAATTCCCTGTAGTAATGTAACCCTTTTTCATTCAGCTATCATATCTGCAGGTATAAACCCCAATGTTTCTGCACCAGCACTCATGAGCACCTCACGGCCATCCCTGGCATCCCAGCACCACCTCAGTGCCTTTGCAGGAAGCTACTCACTTTCTTCTGTTCCCTTCTCCTTCTACCCCCACCTTTGCCCAAACTCACCTGGCTCCTGCAGGGAGCTCTTCTCATCTCTTCCGAGTCTTTCTTTGGCTTTTCTTCCTTCAGAGGAGGGGCAGCTGGGAAGGCCACAATCAGATGGACTTGAAAATGGGTCATTGTTGGAATTTTTCACCCTCAAAGATCTGTAAAGTAGGTTAAACCTTCTTTTTTTTACTTCCTGGTGGTTGTACTTCTGTATGAATGAAAGCCTCCAGAGGACCTGAATAGTGGGCATCTGTACCACCCATACCTCGTGCCATGCATTGCTCTGAGCATGGACCTAACTCTAAAGCCTTACACTACATCCTGTGTCCTATTAACCGTGCCCATCAGTCCCCATAGCTCAAAGGACTGGTGCCTTCCCGTCTTCTCTATCACCTCTCCACTGTGTCTCCTCCAGCATAGACCATGGTTCTCCAAAACATTCATACCTGTCTCAAGCCTGAGCTTGCCCCTTCCCCTCACTTTACAAGCCTTGCCTGGACCTCTCTCAGTCACACATGTACTCTGATGGTAGTGTACAGGGGCATACCTGCACTGTTCCATGCTGTTGGGCTGCTTCAGCCTTGTGGACAATTATCAAATGGCAGAACAGCAAGGACACAGCTTGCTTGCAAAACTGGTGCTAGTACATTTCATTCAAAAGGAGAAAAAAAAAATAAACCAAACCCACAAAGCAAAAGGATCTTCCCCCCTTAATTGTTCTTCTTTTACAGCCAATTTCCTGCTTCCTTTTCCTTTTTTTTTTTTTTTTTTTCTTTCCCCTCTGCTTTTATTCAGAGCTCTTCTCTTCCTGCTGTCTCAGGAACCAAAGTCCATTATGTTCAGTAGATCTCTCTACACACCTAGAGATAAGCACCAACAGAATTGCTCATAAAATCAGCACCCTGAAGAGATGAGATCATTTCACACGTGCTGTTTGTTTCCTGTTTTACTGGCGAATTTACAGTGGCTGCTGGCCACTATAAATACTGAACTGGCAAGAGGTGTTTCTCATATATTTTACTGCAATATTCACTGCTGCATTTTTGTCCTAAGAGTAATTTGACTTGTTGTAATTGATTTGGGTGGGTTTTCATTCCTAATTAACTGTTGTTTTGATGGAATGATGCAATCCTTTTTCACAAACCAGAGCCGAGAAATGAAATTCAGAACAGGGTAATAGCAGGAGGATGGAGGAGAACCTTACCTACCAGGAAGGCCAATCGATGACTGGGAAGCCAATTAGCCATGACGGTGACTGGCGCTGCTCACACTAGTGGTGTGAGTGGACATGTTCAATCTGCCCATGCTTGTGGTCAGCACTCTGCAAAATTAATTTAATTTTAAAAATTATTAAAAAGGACATATATCAAGAAGAGCTCCTGAGCGATGTTTTGGCAGATCTTGCCTTTTACTGGTGGTTGCACAAATCTGCCCATCACTAGGTTAGTAGTGGAAAGGCAAGACCATGGAGCTCTACAAACACACACACGCTGCCATCTCTGCAAAACCCTCCGCTTGTGGCCAGAGCCTCCATCTGCGCAAGGGCACATGCATGACAGAAGGAAAGATAGGGTTTGTGGAGAGAAAGAACATCCCAGCTGCCCCCCAGCCAGTCTTGATTTACTTTTGGATGCTGAAGGCCAGGAGCAAACACTGAAATGCAGGCTAGAAGTGAGAGCATCTTTCACCATTACTCTATCTGTCAGGGCAATCCATATACCTTTGTTAACTGGAATGCATGTTGTTATTTCTCTGCTTGCTTATTTTCACAAGACCATTGAGACTGCTTAAAATTTCTTAGCTGGAATCCTTTTCAGTTGTTAACCTTGATTTTGGGAGGGGACTGAAACCAGGAGTCACATGAATTCTTCAAGAAAACATGAATCCTGAGTCTTATTTTGGAGATGCCTTTTGAGAAAATCTTTATACAAGTCAGAAGGTCTCCGTCAGCCCAGGCTTGAGACAAAAATACTTCATTGACAGCACTCTAACACTTTCCCCTTCTTTTGCAATACTGTTGCAGATGCTACAGTACTGATACAAGGCATGTTCTATTAGTCTTGTCTTGGTATTTCTACCTCAGTCAGATAATGAGAAATGCAAAAGCACCTACATGTATCACCTGAATAACTAAAGTAGGTGTTACTGCTCACAAATAGTACCTAGTTTCCCCTCAATTTTTCATTTTTCTTCATGGAGAAACCAGGCAGTGAAAACTAGGTGTTTTAATCAAACCAGAAAATGTGTGTATTTGGCAATGATTTTGGTATGTTCATTGGCACCCCATGGTTTGGATGCTGTGAGTTGTCATTCTCTTCTGCAGAGAAGACTCTAAGCTGGTTTTTATGATGCACCAAGGCAAGGACTCCCATGATGCCACTGCACACGCCCCTGCCCCAGCCTGGAGTCATCAAAGGTGGCTAAGTGGATCGAGCCAGGTAATTTGGGTGCCTGATTTTTCCTGTTTAGCCCAGAATTGCAATTTCCATAAGGCAAACCAGAAGTATTTCTAAATTAATGTCTTTATGGATTTAAGGCAAAATATTTCTCTTTTCCACTAGAATATTCTAATATGCAGATTTCCACATGGGGAAAAATAATCTCTGCTGAAAAAAAAAAAAATACGCTTTTTCAATGAGTCCTAGTAACTAGCTCTGGGCGCAATTTTCCCTTACCTAGAATGAAAGATATTATGGAAGGTCTTTTTCCTTTAGTTTCAAACAGATAAGATAAGCTGAGCTAAGATAATGGTAAGCTTTCCTCAAATCACAGCCTCCATGTCATTATCCATTTTTTTCCTTTTATGGAGATGTCCAAGTGAGGAAAAGATGATTGTCTCTATCTGAAACACAAATGGAGTTACAAGGAAGAAGTAGTAATATATAAAATATAAAATATAAAATATAAAATATAAAATATAAAATATAAAATATATATATAATATGTAATATATAAAATATAATTAATATATAAGAAGTAGTAGTAGTATATACTACTACTATAAGAAGTAGTACTACTCAAGCCATGTGTAGTAAGGAGCATAAGTGATGCTTTCCTGTTGGCAAAATCTCCCTTCTGATCTTGGGTTTGAAAATGTGGCATGCTTGTGGAGGAAGCACATAGTAAGTAAACACGGACACACTTGTTCTGTTTCAGACCTGGAAAAATGCTGCTTAATTAAATAAGAGGAAACCATTTCATCTCCAGTGAGAGGCTGGTCCTCCCTCTCTTGTGCTCTGTCTTATTTCCTTTTGCCCCTCCAATTCCTTAATAACAGATGGCCACGCTGGTGTTAACAATATTCCCAGCATGCCCAATGGCAATACTGAGGAGTTCTATATGCTGCTATTAACATTAATTGGCAACATTGCCCCTGATGGACAAGCTATTATCTTCCTAAGCTTTAGTTGTCTCAGTCTGAATACTTATCTTTATCCAACTGGTAAAGTCAAGGTCCCACTCTATTGTTTTCTCCCACAGAGGGTGATTTATTTGATAATATGGTTTCAAACACAATTTCTTCCTAAATTATCCTATCCATTCCATTATTTCTTTTCTATTATCTTGAAACTCCAAAAGACTAGGTAAAAAAATTAGGTGCCAAATTCACTGTAAGTTTAGAAACTCAGACTGACATCTCTAAATCCCTTTGATGAGATTCTGTGATGTCCTTCTGTCTTTCCAATTAACTTGGAGTGGTGCAGTGGTGATAAAAAGATTTGGTCAGTATTTGTCTTCCAGATGTCGTGTAAATACAAGTATCTGTATTTCATCTACACTTACTCTTTGTTACAGTAGCAATGCACATTTTTTTATTTGATAAAGGTCATGCTTACTTCCTTTCCATGCCACAAAGACACATTCTGTATGTGTGGAGAGTGTTATGATTAAACAAAAATTAAAATAGACTGGAACAGGTACTAGTCAAAGACGCTCTTGGGGAAAGCAGTTGCATTTATATTATCAGGACAGCCAAGTCTTTAATGCTGTGATACTGTCATAGCAATTCAAAGCTAAGCCACTTTATAAATATTAAATTCCTAAGGAAATGGAAATTCATGGTGTACTAGTTTCAGAACGTTACTTCCACCTGTCACTTAGATCCTGAATGTACAGTCTCTGAATGGCAAAGGACTTTTCCAATATGAAGATGTAGGTGTCAGGATTTTCCTTGTAGCTCTGTATAAGAAGATCCATTTTTGTTGCTCTGGTTTTCTCCTGAAAGATATGTAAACTGCTTTCTTCTCATTTCTCATCTTTGCTCACAAGAAGAGATTTGGGGCCCTGTTCTGTTGTTACGTATTTTAATTAACATCTAGCACCCAAATGCTAGCAAAAATAAGCAAGAAACATTTCCCTGTTGCCCAAGGAAAGCCTATTTGAGGCCAACACTGTCTGTTGACCAAAGCTCATTATCTGACAACAAGGCCAAAAAGCAAATCAATTTTGTCTGGCTAGCATAATAGCAAGCAGGCTAGAGTGTGCATCTTGCAACACTGCACCCTTGGCCCTGTTCACTAGACTTTGCTCAAGAAAAGACATTACAGAACAGGCATAAAGGCTGGCATATTGGCATCTTGAGACCTCTGCAAAAATACCTATGGCACCATCCCAGAAACAGAAAAAGGAACAGTCCTATGGAAATGTTCTTTTAGTCTTCATATGTGTAGAGTTACTCATAAAGGGACCTCTGACTTGACTGACCAGCGTGTGAGTACCTGCCTGAAGGCCAGCTCTTAGAAGCTGCATAGCACACGTTTTTCACTAATGCAACCCCTGGGTGTAGCTGGTTCATTCCTTTCCATATACTCACCCTGAAGGACTGACTCTATTTAGCTATGTAGTGCTGAGTAAAACTCCATTTCTTTGTTACTGCCTTAAAAGCTGTGAAATAATGCCTTACTATTTCTTCTTCTGTGGGGTGAGAGCCCTTCTCAACTTTCAGGCAACTTCTTGCAGACAGCCAAGAAGAGATCTGTGTGTGCAACATCTTGTAATAACTTGAAATCTTTGCTTTGCTTCAAACTCACAGCTTTTTCAAGAGCAGGGTCATTGTACTGAAACAGAAGAGAGCAAAGCTCCAAGCTATCAAGCAGAGTACAAGCAGATTAGGAAGAAATGAAATTCATCAATATAGTGCCCTCTTGGTCAAAAGTTCACTAAGAGAGAAGGGAGCTGTACGATGCACCCATCTCCTTTTAATTGGCTTGGAGCTGGTTCCTAGCACGCTCAAGCAGATGTGGTGTCAATAGAAGTCATGCAAAGGCAGAAACTTTTAATTATTTTAAAATAGCCTGCTTCATCTTGGGCAGCTGTGGTTAGGACTTGACAGGGAGAGAGATAAAAAAAAAAGAAGAAGAGAGAATGGGCTAATATTTGCTGGAATAAATCTCTGAATTTGCTTCCAGAGATTTTGTGTCCAGTGTTTATTAATGCAAAAGGTAAGTTGTTCAGCAGCACATAAGAAATAAAAAATGCCATGAACATTTTTGCAACCATGCGTATTTGTGGCAGAAGCATTGTGCGATTACATGGGGTTTATTTACATCCTTTTCTTAACTCAAAAAATTGCATCTGTCTAGAGGGAAGAAAAGAGGCACCATACAACTTATCACAAACCATGAAACAACTGGCTGTATATTGGATATTTGAACCATTAGTTATAAGGCAGAAGTTAGATTGAAATACCTTCACATATGTACGACAACCATTAGTTCTTGAGCAGTCATAATCTCTCCTAGATAACTGATGAACAAACAAACAGCAGCTAAGGCAGTTAAACCTGCTGCTCACTATGAGTAGGTCTGCGATGGATAAAATTGGTTAGGATCATTTTTCATTCCCCTCAATCTTCCAAAAAGCTGATATGGGCAAGCAGAGAGGGACATGCACTTCTGCTCAGATGCAGTTGCTGTTCTCTGAGCCTTTCCTCCCCGTCTGAAAAGGACTGAGCATGGCCAGCAAGGAGTTGCTGCCACAGGGCAAAGAGGTATTGGCAGGCTGAGTCCTGGGTGGCAGGGAGAGTGCAGGAGACACTGAAGTGATAGAAAGAAAAAAAAAAATATTTGAAAATACAGAAATGGACTCTTTAGTTCTTTTTACAACCAGAAAGCAACAAAATGTTGCTGGTCAGAAAGGCAACCCTCTGCAAGGACACTCTATATAGGGCAGAAATCTTTTGTTAAACCTTGTTTATTGACTTTTCTCTTTTAAAATGTCACAATTGTAGCTCCATGTCTAACAAAGCCTAAATGCTGAGAATAAAAGCCCTACAATGTGTCTGGGATCTGCTCCTTTAAAGCCATAGTGCAGGAAAACCCATCTTAGAGAGGGGTCCATCATGGGACCAATCAGAGGCTCATGATATGGTTGCATGGCAAGCATGAAACTTTGCTGCAGCTATCTCATGTAACAATGAACATTTCTAGGTCTTAGCATAGACCAAAATGTGCCACAAATGCATAATCATATGTTGTGAAAAGCTGAAAACAACTTTCACTCTACCATCCTGTTAAGAGTGCTTCCAAACGCTGATTCAACATTTCCTCAAATATTTTTTCAACCCAGCTTCATGGCACTGTGAAATTAGGCCACAACTGATTCCCTCTGGTAAAACCCAGCTCCAAATCCTAGTACCTATAACCAATAGGCTTTAAAAAGTGCTTATTGTTGGCATAACTCACTTCCCACTGGTGTTACAGAGCACTTTACCATTGAGTCTAAAGAGAGATTAATGAGACTAGTGCATTGAGCTTTGACAAATCCCATCCTACCTTTGTTTTTGGTCTTCTGAAGTAAGAGACAGATCAGAGGAAATATTTGTTGCTAATCAAATATTGATTTCTTACAATAAAAATTCTAGCCAATTATGACTATCTGCCTGCCATGTTTTTGCAGGGCTCTTGGTACCTGTGCCCGCTGGGATTTAGTTTAGCACATCAAAGTGTCTGTCAGCATCAGTATTTCTTCACAGCGCTAACAGGATCAGTTCAACAGTAACTCCCCTTCAGCACACGTGTGTAGAGCTGCTGAAAATCGTCCTAGCAAAACATTTCTCACCGAAAAAGACAAATTTGTGCAGGAAGGAGGAATAACAGAGAAAAAAAATCGGAAAAAAAACCTGGGAACTAGAACCTAACTAACCTGGCAGAATTAATGAGCATTTGCTATAAAGTCTCTGTAGAATTTTTTCTTATGACAAATATCCTCTTTTCAAAACTCAGAAGTTACCTGTTATGTTTTGCTTTTTGGCAGCACGAGGTAGCCCTGGACCCCCACAGCTAAGTCTCATTTCTGCAAACATCCCCACACGGACACCTTTAGGCAACATGAGTAGTCCTTCTACAGTCCGTGGACCGTCTTGTCTATCCAGATCATGTAGAAGGTGCTCTCTCCCCACGACAGGCTCACTGTCCGGGCACCATATGAAGTTGCCAGCTGCGCTGAGGCACCCAGATGGGTCTTAGATGATCCAGAAGTACATCCAGCAATGTCCAAGCACAGGCTCATAGCTCACATGTCTGTTCTGAGCACAAGTGTTCTTTCAAAGATGACCTTGATGACATGTCTGAAACTGGGCCAAAAGCACCCCTCGCCTCATGTGTCAAGTGCAGGATGCCCTTAAATGCCTGCAGAATTAGGGCACTGCTTGCTACAAAATGTACTTATAACCTTCCTGAAAGCTCAACTGCTTCATACTATAAATAAATGTTTTCCTTTTTCTCTGTGACTGCTTGTGAATTTGTTTAAGCTTCTCAGTTTAAAATAAACACAGACAAAAACAATGCGTTCGAAGGTGCCAAACTGTACATAAGGGAAAGGCATGCGCAAGAGTGCAAGCTATTCCTGAAAGTCTGACAGACTCACACAATGTTTTTCTTAGTTTAATAATAAATAATCATAACATTCAAAGCACACGGATTGCATTAACAAGCACAGGATGACACAGAAAAATGCTCAGGTTTTTGGCTGCTGAGACTCAGTTACACAAATTATTTGCCAGAATTGACAGCTAGAAGGAAGATGGGGATGCATCTTCTTGGATTATATGGGCCTGTCATCTAATTCCTAACTACTGCAGGTGCCCCTCATTTTTCTGTTCTCTTGTTTTGACCCATTTTAGTTGATATGGCTTCTGGAGTTTTGCGGTAAGCATCAGTGTCAGGCAGATATAGTGAGAAAAGTCCAGTGATTGCAGCTAAGTGAGAACTTTCTAACCCAGAAGAGAACCCAATACCTTGACCAAGGTGCAGCTGAGGCCAGGAGTTTGAGCAAGAAGGATGGCCTGAAGGTAGCCCAATGGTCAGGGAAATTTGAAGACCATCAAGCAAGGAGCAAGGCAAACACACACTCAGAAGCAAGTCTAGATGAAAAGAAATCACAGAAAATACAATATAATTGAGTCCAAAATAGCAGACAGGTAAGCCAGTCATGAGAGAGAACAAACCTTCAGCAGCAGAAAGCAAGAATAAAGAGGGATCTACAAAAATGCAGCTACAATCAAAGTAGTGGGTTGAACAGCCAAGAGAAATTGCTCCTGGGTCTTGACAGGAGAAGCTGTGTCAGACTTCCAAAGGACAAGAAAGACCAGGTTTTAGGCTCCCAGGTTCTTTGTTTTCTCATGTCTTGGAGTTTTGTAGATCAGGGCATAAGTGGATGGCTTCTGGCCACTTTGGACAGAACATTTGTTATTCATGACAGCAAAGGAATTGACCCATCAGGGCCAGGCTGTGTCATTGTGGTTGCATTTCAATCCACAGAATTATGTTGCTGTTTCTCTGAGTTTTGATTGAAGGCAAACAGACCATGATGCACTCTTTTTCTGGTCCCGCATCTTCTCACAGCCTTTCTGGTGTGGAAGAGCTTGGCAGCATCCAGTAGCTGCTGCTCTCAAATCACCTTCCTTTCCTACTCCTGTTGGCTTTTCTTCCAGCTCTGGAAATCAGTGAGGCCATTTTCTTTTGCTCCACACACATGGCTTTACCTTTTGTTGGGCAGAAAACCATGCTGGCACTCATGTTGAGTTTGTTTTATTCAGCTGTTTTCCAGCCCCACATGTACAAAAGCTGTTTTTATCTCTCACCTCTCATTCTGATGCTTATATACACCTCTGCTTTTCTGAGCTGTGCTTGCCTTATGACCTGCTGCTCAGTCAGGAAGTTGGCAGGTGTTTGCTGCATTCATATGAAGAATATTTCTCTTATCTTCAGCAAAACTGTCCTGGAGATTTTTGTCTAGATTGCACCTTTTGCATGGTTTTATCTATCACTTGGGTTTAGCCAGGAAATCTAGATTATAGTAACAGCACACACTGCCTAACAGTATAGCTAAAATAGTCCTGCAGGTGTGTGGGATACCTATAAACATGTCTCATCCATGCTGGACTACCTTCTGTGTCTGAATTTCTCAGCAATTTTGAGGCGCTAGCTGGCGACAAAGGGTACTTGCCTCAAACAACAGAGCCCATTGGGTGTGGAGGGGAACACTTTGAAGAGGGAGCAAGGGAGGCAGGAATATTTTTGCCTCCAGAAATAAATGCTCAGAGTGATATCATACTCTGACACTGTGGTGGCTGCAGCTGGAAAACGTTTTGTTGTTTTTTAAATGTGAAAGTCATTGTATAGTTATATTTCATAATCACGCACACCTTACATTTTTAACATTGCCGGGAAGACTGTTTAAATATCTTATTGCAGAGGGAGTGTTTGCAATAATCCTGTCTCCTGAAGAGACACAGCCCACAGAGCTCAGGATGGTCTTTGCTGCCAACTCTCCTTTTAGCAAATGAATTCCCATCTGTGGGGGGTGGGGGTTGTGCTGGAGAAATTTCAGAGAGGGATAAGACATTTCTCCACCAGAATTACAGCTAAATAAAATGTGGTGTAAATTCAGTATGTGTAACTTAACAAATACCAGCTCCTCAGTTTTGTTAACTAGTTTGTCACAGTTCTCATAGTTACACATACACACACATGTGCTTTGTAATTTTTTTTTTTTTTACATTTTAAATTACCGAGAACAGAAATAGTACATTAAAGTCCAGATTCTGCAATCACTTTTACAGTAATGTTTCTCCCTACTGATTTCATACTGTTAATACTCAGTTGTACCTTCCATGTGTTTATGAAAGAATGTATGTGCACTGTTGTACACTAGACTTACTTAGATAACACTTTGAATATAAAGCTGACCAGACAATAAGCCTGTTTGTATTTCATGGTAGTTCTGAAAGTTTTGAGCCGTAGCATGGAGCATAACCAAACCCGACTGATTACTTTTTGCAAAAACTGAATCCCATAGCTTTGGGTTCCCCCACCACCACCTTGAACAAAATTTAAGCTTTTCCTGCATGCAGCCTTACAGCTACAACATTCATCTAAGCTGCACAAAGTCTTCTTTCTATTCCTTAGTCTGAATCAGGGCAATTTTTCACCCTGGATGACTGCAACTCAGAGGGCAAGGGTCTGAACCTGCATTTTTTACATCCAAGGCTAGTGTGCTAAACCCCATGAGTTGAAGAAAACAAAGATGTGGAAACATCACTAAAAGCAATACACAGCTCAAAATAGTTATGGTGCGACATGACATCATATTCTGGCTGAAACCAACTCAATCAGAAATGTTCCTACTGGTCCCTATATGGTTTAGCTGAAGGCACCTCCTCTAAGCATCAAAGGTGGTTATTGAATTGCAGACCATGAAATCATTTCTAGGATAGAGTGCAGGCACCAGCTTCTCAGCTGCAGTAAATCATCATAGCTCCATGTGTTTATACCAATTGAGTATCCAATCCAAGGTGTCCACCTGTTTCTGTTGTTTATTAAGCCAGAGGACGAAATGCAGATATTTTGAGGATGGGGTATACACCCTATATTAAGTATGAGTAGCCCACAAATGCTTGCTTGTGTCCCTTGTGCATTCACTTGGTGACAGATTTGTAGTATCCATTCAGGAGCTGACCCAACCTTGAGAAATATGCCTGGCCATGACTCTCAGCTGGGTTCAGCATTTCAGTCAAAAGCAACTACACTCTAAAAGCTGCCAAAGTTTGCTGGGAAAAAGACTCCACATTCTGCCTTAAAATAAGTTACACAGAAGGAAAAATACAGCTCAGGGCTTTCATAATTTGTTCACGTCGTACGGACAGGAGTCCTTAGCATGCTGGAACAGGGCTCAGAGGAACATGGTTTTACAAAGTCAGAGTAAATTAGAAAGAAAATGGATAAAATCCCCTCATAGTTCACTGTTAAAGAATAATCGTACAGCATCTGCCTTCATGTCTATAGCTGCATTACAATGAAGGACACAGTCTCTCAAACATACATTGCTGGCACGGCTTATCATCTCCTACCTCTCAAGCTGATCCTTCTGCCTCAGTTAAGTAGTTTTCCATTGACATTTTCTGTTCTTTTTCAGTGCTGTAGGAGCTTTTGATGACATTGGCTGTTATGGGACTTCCAAAACTCAGATCTTGTTTAATATCGGGACAATCTGATTTTCTGGTATCTTTTCTTTTGCACTTATCCTTAAATTGTGCAGGCTTTTTGAAAGACTCAGACCCCCTTAATGGAGATGGATTTCTATGGAGTTCCAGTCTGCTCCTGTAAAGTTCAGAAAGCATGGGCCGGGGGGAAGAGGAAGGCATTACTGAGTATGTACCATTTCTGAAATTCACGCTCTCATTTACTTACGTGGAGGTGAGATGATATTGCTGACACATTTTTAAAGTCTCACCGATTCAAAACTTTGCACTTTAATCTCATTTTTAATGGACCCTTCTGCCTGTGAAGCACCAGTAACCTTTCCTCCTAATTTAACCCTCATTTTACCTCATGCATTTATTTATTTATTTTATCTAGCCGGTTTCTTTTAAATGTCACCTGTTATGAGGAAGGTTGTTAACCTGTTACAGATCAATTGGATCATTATATCCCCACCCCCCCACCTGCTCTTGGTGATATTGCAACTCTGGAATTGGTAGTATGTCATTACAGATTTCTTTTCCCAGATATTTGCTTCTGTCATGATGCTGTTAACAACACTGCCTGACAGCTTTCAAGCAGTCCTGATTTATATCTTGGGTCACAAAAACAAAAGGCAGAGTTTCCATAGGAACGTCCTGCAGCTCCTGAACATGACCAAGCCTAGGCTGAAGGATGCAGAAGGTAATGTCTCCCTACCATCTGTGCAAAACTGATTTTGTCAAAGCAGCAAACATGACTCATCTGCTCATGCTCCTCTGTTTGCATGCACCACAGCGTGCATGGGTGTGAATGGCCACAGGATCTGGCATGTCTTTACAAATACAGGTATGTAAATATGTATCTATCAAAAGCCACCCCACACCTATTCAAGCTCATAATGGCACTGAAAGAAAAATATACAGGGATTTTACAAGGCTGCGGATCCTCAGCCTCCTCCTTCTTCATTCTCATGCCTACTGCTCACAAGCAGAGTCTTGCACTCTCAGCAAGCAGAGATGGCATTAGCAGTGAGGGTGAGCTGGTGCTCAGGAAAGGCAAGCATGGCCTGAAGCTTGCATGCTGTGCTCACTCCTCTGAAGAGCTGCGGCATTAAAACCCTCAGGTCATGGCATTCTGAAATGCACATGCAATCTGAAATGCTCTCCCCTCCTTGCTGCTTTAAGGTCACTGTCAGCAGAAAGCAGGAATCACAACTTCTTTAGCCAGTAATGATTCCCTCCCTGTGCCCTGGCTGGCTTGGTAGTAAGCGTCTGTGCCGGATCTTGATGCATATCTGTGATTTAAGGCTGCTGTCTACTTCTTTGCTAATCATCAGCACTTGGCAATTGTCTTTGTGTTTGTGTAGCATCACCAGCATCTTTTTGGATGGTATTGCAGAATAAGGTAAAGCATGGTCAATAAATCTTCAAAGGCCTTTTTCTATTAGCCATCACAAAAATATTTCAAGTGTTGACAAGCAGGAATCAAAAGGCTTTGATTCAGAAATGTGGGGCTGCGATTAAGAACATGCTTAACTATAAGTATATGTTTAAATGACCTCCTGAACCTGGGCCTAAATATTTGCAGATTGAATCAGAGCTGATTAGTACCAATAACCATGTTAAATTTCTGCTGAGCCCATAATAAGTTCCTCCTTAATAGTGTGGCAAGGGAGTAGTGTACACTCACTTCTTATTCAAACACTTATGAAATTATTTTGATTCCAGAACTAATTAACTGGACTGCATCTTAATCATTCCTACTAGTATCATACAGACGTAAGCAAACTATCATATGATTCCCTACCAGCCTGATATATTTCAATTTAAATGTAACTTAATAATTGCAGTACCAATTAGTTAAAATGTAAGTAGGAAAAAACATTGGATGGAGACATCTTAATTTAAATATAATCCATTAAGTAAAAACTGCTATTCTAATTAGTGATAATGTAGCACAATTAGGAAATAAAATTTGATTGGTACATTGGAATTTAAACTTAATTAGTAACTGCTATTCTAATTAGTAAATGCAATACGTTTCGTGCAGTGTTTTGTCAGGGAGAAGTGTATGTACAGTAGAGATGACAGTGAGGAAGAGGCATGAGGAGAGCTGAGGTGAGTAGCGTGGAGCCAAGGAGTTCAGCCAATGTCAAGCCCAACGATCTGCATCTGAACGAGCCCTGACCTTACAGCAGGAGAGGTTCAATCTTGCTCAAGAAACTTGACGTGAAGGACAATTTTCCATCACATTTGGGCAATCTCTTCCTGTGGCTAATTACTTCCAGTGCCCAGATGGAGTGTTTCACTTTGATATCTACAGCTTTCTGTTTCCATATCTGGACCAGCAAATTTTGGTAAACTAGGGAAAATAATTGTGGAAGTCAGCTAGATTGGAGAGCTCAGCATTTTGAATTAGGAAAATGCAAAGCCGTCCTAGACACAAAGGCACTAAAACTACCATAGGTCTGCACTCTTATGAAGGGGAGGAAATTGGAGGAAGGAGCTTGAGACCTAGCTGGATCAACAGCCTTCTCAAGAAAGATATTACAACATTCCTTTTAACAGAAGGGAGGGGGGAAAAAAAAAACATTGGCTGTTGTTTTCGTTGAACTAACCACAAAGATTTCAGCATCTCTTTCCTGAAAAAGACTTCATTTAAACCCCTTGTTATGTATGCATACTTAGCACCGTTCTCCATTGTATTACTTTGCATTTATTGACACTGAATTCTGTCTGCTATTTTATCAGCCAGTCACTTAGCATCTTCAACACTTCACGGGCAATTTTAGTTTTGTGTTTCCGGAATAGCATATAACTACCAGGGAATTTTGTCACTTCCTAATCACCCTTTTTACAACCACCTGTGACTATGCGGAGCATACCAGGTCCTAGGACTGATCACTACTGGATGTCCATTGTATAGACTGGCCATTTATGCTCCACTTCATTACTTATCTTTTAACAGAAGGAAAAAAATTGTATTAGGAATAAATTAATTACAAATAATTAATACATAGGAACAGTATATGTAAATTAATTAACCTTTTCTCTTATCCCATGATAGCTTTAAAAGACTTTGGTGAAAGAGTCTTCATCAGATGATTTTCAAAATCCAGTGCTTTGTATTGATTGGATTCTCCTTATTAATAAACATGTTGCTACAGAGAGCTTCAATATATTTGTACGGTAATAACTTCCTTTTATAAAAACTACATAGATTTCCCCCCCCCCCCCCCCACTGTATCATATTTACCCAAATGTCTACTCATTCCATTCTTAATTACAGTTTACACCAGATGCTCCCAGACTTCACTTCAAAAACATATGTTATATTTGCCACTTTCCCTTCTCCTGGTACCAAGGGCTATTTAAGGAGTACATGAAAATGACTCAGCTGGTAGGTCAGCACTTTCATACTTGAATTCCTTCACACCTCTTGTGTGAATATTAGTTAGCTTTTACATTTGGTTACTATTATTCTTGTTAATTTATTTGTAAGACTTTTCTAACAGCAATTTAATTTGAGATAGATTGTCAAAAAAACACCCCAGAAAGAGATGTTGCAATGCAGGAAAGCTCCCTTGGTTCCACCAAAATGAGTTTTTTTAATGGCTTTTTATTACATAGTCTGATCTTCTCTGAGTGCCCCTGATTGTGCCTCAATCATTTATTACCCCTACAGAGTAGATGGCAATACCCCTATTTCTGATACATTTGGGAGATGGGAAGTATTCTTCTTCATTTGGCAAACTCAGCTTTCACCTCCCCCCTCCCTGCTGCTTTTTTTTTTTTTTTTTTCTCTTCTTATTAGGGTTTAGTATTTAACTTTCCAGAATTTGTGCATGTCTTTTTGTGTGTATGCATGTGTGTTAAAACATCATTTCTATCTTTCCTTAGTGGCTTCTTTTACTACAAATTTGATTGTAATCCTTTTAATTTTTTTTTTCTGATGGGTAATACGCATTTACTCTGAGCTTCTACTTAAAGCATTTATGCTATAATCAAAGAATTTGACCCTTTTGACTACTCCTTTTATGTATTTATTCCTGCTTGGTTTGCCTAGATGGCTAGACAGTAAGCTTTTTCATTCTTCCTCATTCTTTTTTAATTGCCCCTTTTGAAGTTAAAAATGAAGCAGCACATTTTCTGTTCCCGGATGCAAAGGTAGAGAAGCAAAACACTAGCATGCATCCACTGTGGCCAGTGTGGATGTTGCCACTGCTCAATGTTTTCACAAACAGGTTACACAAATATCCATCCGCAATTTTATCAGGATGACTGGGTTGGCTTTGAGGTGAGGATAGGGTCTAGTTAACCATAAATGGTTCCCTGCAACGCTTTTTCTGCAATTTTACAAAATATATGAGGGTAATAAACACCAGAGAGAAAGAAGAGCCTCTCAAGCTGAGGGCTAAGGCTGGTACAAGAACAAATATATTTAAGCCATGAATAAATTAAGGCTGGCAATTAGAAGACGGTTCATGTCCATTAATGACATATTTCCAGCCAGAAGAGTAGGTTAGGAAAGCATTAACTAGTTTTAATAGGAGGATCCCTAAATCTATGGGAAAGATCACAAGACTTGTTTTCTATGACAGCAAGGACTCAATGTGCTAACTGAGGAAGATCTTTCCTAGGTCCCTCAGGATGTTTTTGTGCCCTTTTCTGTTGGATTAACGAATTGTCCCCTATGAGAAACTTTTGTGCTTGCTCCCCAGCTTGAAAGGTGATTCAAGATCGGATTCCATTTCGGCAATGACTTAGGCAGCATAATTCACCACTGGGGGAAGGGGGAGGGGAAGGAGGCTGTCTCTGTTTGTGCTGAATATGCCACTCTAATTTCATTTGATGTTCCTGGCTCCTGCATTATAAGAACAATCCACTTCCCCCTCTCCACCAAACTCACTTTTCTATAGATTTCCCTCGTACGTCCCCCCAGACACCTCTTTTTCCACACCAAAGAGGTTTAGGCCATTTAATCACCCCTTACAGAAAGCTGTTCCATACTACTGATAATCCTTATTGCCTTGCTTTGGATGTTGCCCAGCTCTGCTAGATCATTTCTGAGCTAGACAAACTGAATTGCATGCAGTGCTCAAGATGTAAAAACACCACGCATTTTAACAGCAGCCTGGGGGTATTTTCTGTTCTCTTTCCCTAATAATTTTTAGCATAACTACTAACAAGGACTGAGCAGATGTTGAAGCTCCAAGACCTCTTTCCTTACTGGCAGCAGTCACTTTAGAGCCCATAACTATGCGTGTAAAGGTTTAAAGGGTTTTTTTACCCCATGCAGGGCTGTTGTTTCCAATGCGTTTTTCACATCCTGTGGAAAAAAAAAAAAAGGCTTTGAGTCACCTCAATTGGCAAAGTGTCATCTGCAGCATATACTTCCCTGCCTGATACGTACCAGAAGCCACTCACAAACAGACAGCTGCATCCACTCAGTGCTCCAGACTTCTTATCAACCTGGATTTGGGATATTTCCCTATTGCAATACCCTCTCAGGTTTCCATTCAAGAAAGTCATGTAAGCATCTGCTTAATACTACTCTTGTTAGCTAAATATTTAAGCATAAAGCTACCATTACACACCTAACAAATCCTTTTATCTTCAGCAGGATTTCAGCATTTGCTTGAATTTAAGTATAAACTTCAGTATTTTGCTGAGTGGAGATGCCTTCTCGAACAAAGCTTTTATTGAATGAATTAACTAAACAAACCCAGATTTCCTAAATCCTAGACTTTCACCTAATGGAAATGGGTTGAGTGTATGCATGGCTTAAGAAATGAACAGATGCTGAAGTTGCCCATCAGAAATATTTTATGCCAGCAAGTGCAAACACTGCCTTATTTGTCCTACATCTTCTCAAGACGTGAATGCCTCGCCTGAGTCAAACTTCACTAAACAAGAGACAGACTGAGGGAAGGTCTTGAAGACAAAGGCAGTAGAGGCAGGCCACTGCTGCACACACTGCCATTACCAAATTTGAATCAAGGTAAAACATTAGCCTCTCTCCTGAAAAAGCTTCTCCGACCTTGGCTTAATGCCACAGGAACCCCTTGAGGTGCGTGCACATCAGATTAACCGCACTTGCAGTTTTAAGAAAAAAGTAATTATTGAGCTTTAGATTTTCTCTGATAAGTCGGTATTAAAGTCCAAACACTGCCCTGCAGTTCTGCCTGCCCTTTGGTTGGGAGAAGCAAGAGCTGTTTCATCTGACAGTTTGTGTTTTTCCAGGGAAGTAGTTCTTCCTGGTCTTATTTCACTGCCCAGGACGTGGAAAATTGCACCCTGCCTTGGGACTCGCTGTAGTACGGAGCAGGGAGAGGCTCTTCCTGCAGGACTTCCAAGCGCTGGCACTGCAGTACAATAGCGGTAGGCACAGAGAGCACAAAAACCTTACCAAGTAGGAAGGCATTGCTGTGACTGCCAGCCTGCATTGGGTTACACATGTGTATATTTGAACAACTATCAGCCTGTCTTACCAGTTTTGCACAGTGCCTTCATTTCCAAAAACTTCTCCAAACTCTTCTTTTTACTGTGTATTTTTACAGCCTCTAGTACAACAGGGTTTGAGTCCCTGACCTCAGCTCTTAGGTAAAAATAGTGGTCCAAAGACCTAATGGGTAATCAATAGGTCCCTGCCAAGCTGGTAAAGCTTTTCTGCAAACTGCCTGGGAAATCAGGGGTGCAGGTAAGCGGAGGTAAGGGACTTGGTTAGAGTTACATTGTGAATTAGTGTTTGAGGGAACAACATTACCTGCCTGTTCTGGGCTATACAAATTGCATTTCTCCTCCATCTGCATGAGCTGAAATTACAGTTTGTCTCATACAATGGACCTGAAATAAGCAGAGTGTTCACAGTGAAGGGCTTGTACCATAAGGTCCTAGTGTATGTTCCTAGAAAATGATGGTCATGTCCTCTAAACGTGCTTTGCTGTGATATATTTTGATTAAGCATCCTGAAGAGACCCCTGATGAAGAGTCAGCCTGCCCTCATGCCACACTAAACACTGCAAGAACATCTCAGCTAATTTCAGCTGTCAAAAAATTAACTACCTAGTCACAGCAGTCACCCGGGTACGCTGCGCTGGGGGAGATTCGGGGCTCAGGCAGACTTCATTGTCCCACAGACCTACCTGCCTCTCTGCAGGAGAGGGTGATTCATCCTATCCTAAAATAGGCATGTAAACCAGGGATTTGCATCACACTCTGGTAATGCTCTTCTCTCCTCCTCAGCTCTTGATGACTCTCAAGGGAACCCAGATAGATACCCAGCACTGACCAACCCCGGGGCCAGGTGGCTAAAATAATTTAAGATAAATCCCACACAATGAGTTTTTTCCCACCCCAAGCCACCAACTGTCTAAATCGGGCAGAATTTCAGAAGAAAGCTTTGTGGCTGTCAAGTCTGCTCCTCTGTGCAAGACAAATGCCATCCTTAGTTACAGACAGGGCTTGCAAGTAATTGCATTTCAGACAAGATTTTCTATCCTTGTCCCTGCCAAGCTGCAAGAGGATGTTCTCATTTCAACATACGATGGAGCATGGCTTTGGCATGTTCTGTGAGGAGTATATTTGACATTTTAATTGATGCCATTTGTTAATTAAGAAGGGTAAATGATGACAGGGAGAGGGGAGGAGATCTTATAAAGAATGAATAATAACCTTGTTCAAAAGCAGGTAATGAGATACCAGGTTAAAAATATGTAAGAGCTTGCAAAAATGTCTAAATGTTTTTCAGAAATCAGGTGCTGCCTGTCTTTTCCTTATCAGAGAAATGTCAGTGAGTGAAATTCATCAGCAACTTACAACACGTGCTCTTTACTCAAGGATTTTCTAGCAGAAAAGGCCGCGCACCCCTGGGTTAACCAACAGCCGGTCTCCTGCCACGGCATGGATTAGCACTCACCATTCCCTTTCTCTCCACTTGCTGTTACCACAGCTACCACCAAGGCAGAGGACGTGGCCGCGCCATCACCAGGCTCAGCCTGCCCAGATGGAGCTGGACCTTGGCTTTGCACAGGGAGATGCCAGGCAGCGGCGAATCCCCTCAATGGTGAGGAAGAAGAAAGCAGAATCGATGACATGATGCTCAACACTGATCCCCCTTTCAGATGCACCAGCAGCTGTGTTTGGGGCTTGTTTTCCCTAAATACTGTCTGTGTGCTACAGAAAGCCCCTTAATAGAGAAGAACAGAGCCGTGTCTGTTAGCCAGGAGGGTGGCTTTGCAGAAAAGCAGATCTGAAAAAGCCTTGGGTCTAGCTCCTTTTCGTGCAGATGCACATTTAAGCAGAGATGGGAGGAAAGGCCAAGCAGAGGCTGGAGAGGAAAGAAAAACAATTTGCTCCAGCTGACGTAGGGAGTGAAGAGAAAGGCTGTCACATCCAAATTCCCAGTGCCAGTTCCTGTGAACTAGAAACCCCCCAAGCTTGGTACTTTGCACCAAGTGGGGCTTTTAACACCTATCAAGAGGCAGACTGCCCTTCCTTTCCAGCTTCATCTAGACTTTCCTGCCCAGTTTGAAATGGCACTTCTGCCTCTCCCTCTTTCCCTCATGGGGCCAGGATTGACCCAGGGATGGTCCCATTGCCATATTGTGTTGCCCAGGTTCACCTTCACGTTTCTGATCTCTCCCTCTCTCCTGCTCCTCTGCACACCCCAGGAGAAGCACTGGTACCTATGTACACATCTGTGCGGAGTATAGCATAAGTCCTTGCATCAGGTACAGGCTAGAAAAGCTACACAAGTACGAGAGTTATTTACTATGGTCTATAATGAGTATATGATGTATGTCTCCTAGGATGAAAGGTGAGATATTTTACAGAGGGTCTCTACATCCAGGAACTTAGCAGCAAAGCTGCATTTTCCAAGTAACCAGCAGAGCACCCAAAAGATCTCAAGTCCCTGTTCTGGCTCTTCTAGGAGTCTGGGTTACACCTTCAGCACATCTCCTGCCCTCCCCAGCCCTCAGTTTCTCTTGGTAGGGGTGGGGGGGAAAGCAACAGTGAACATCACTGCAACCCCATCTGGGGCTCTGAGATGAGCACCAGCACTGGGGCAGTGATAGGGGTTTCCATACACAGGTATACTGCAGAATTGCTTGAAAAGTTCATTTTCAACTTCCATTTAAAAAAAATATGTGAAAAGTTTGGGCAGGTGATCAATCCCAGCTCCAGATTGGTGCAGGCTGACTGTAGGGGTTTTTTTCCTATTTGTTTTAGGTTGTTTACTCAAAGTATTCATTTGTTTACCTTGTTGTTTTCCACTCCCTGCATCTGTTCATTTGTTTAAGTATGAGCCTCCTCGTTTTCCACTTCTGTTTCCTCTCATTACAGTGGAGCATCTGTTTAGCACTTAAAAAAAAAAAAAAATCAGTCAAAAATAATCTTATACCATGGAGCAGAAAGTTTTCATAAAGTATGAGTGAAGAATGATTATTGTCTGTATAATCACTTTTATTATTACTATTTGTTTAGGCTCCAGCTTGACCACAATTCTGGATGTCCTTGACAAATATTTTTTGGTGAAAAAAGCAGGGATGATGACCTAAAAGAATACCAAAGAATCAGTCCTCCCTGAAAAGCAAGGAAATAAGACTATTGTCTTTCCCTCCCTTCTGCAAGTCATTTCAAAACCAATCTTGAGATGGGGATAGCCTGCAAAAGTTTAGGGTCTTCCCTGCTAGCCAGAAATCCCAAGTCAGGATGAGCCTGGCTAGCTGTGATCCAACTGCAAAACCTCTGCAGAAAGCTCAGATAGGTATGTTTGTGCAGTGCTCATGGGAAACGCAGCATCGCTGTCACCTCCACCAGCTCTCCCTCCTTGCCAAAACTCTCCTCTCTTCCCTTCTTCCTTGACCAGGAGTTGCTGGGGGCTCTCAGAGCCCGTGTCCCCTTCCCTCCTGGCAGGAGGGGAGCCAGGGAGAGCATCCCCACACCCCTCTGCCTCTTTGCCTGGGCAGCAACTGCAGCTATCACCAGTTATTCGCACTGAGGAATCTCATCTGAAAAGTGACATTTAGAGGAAATTGTCTTGTTGATCAAAAGAAACATGTAATATCTGGGGAAAAGGCATCAAGAGCGCATAAGGGGGTGACACAAGGCCAAGTGTCCTCTTCCTGACTAACAACTGCAGGCAAGAGCGATTCATTAACATAATCGAGTCACACAAAGTTTCATGATAACATTGGGAAGTTTTGCATGAGTGATTAAACCAAGCAGCAGGTAGGTGAACCTCTGTCAGCTTTTCCTGCAATGGCCTAACTTGCGTCCTAGACCTAGTTTAGGTCTAAGAGTTGATCCTATTGCCAGCAATCCATCACAACTTACTTGATATCGCACACACCACATCCTCAGCTTGGCCTGACCCTGCAGCTTATCTATTTTATTCTTCACCCACTGCTTTCAAGGAGTTTTGAACAGTGAGTCATTAGAGATTTCCACAAGCAGAAGCATATGGGGTGAGTTACTATTTGTATTCTAAACTAATAAAAACATAATGTTTGATTTGCTCCCTGGGATGCGGTCACAGACTGCACTAAGTTCTTATTTATTAGTGACATAATGGTACAAGTTTGGAAAAATGCATCTGCCCTAAGCTGCACCATCTGAGGCTGAGGATGGCAGGGCCTTGGCAGGGCACGCGACTCCATGGCTCACCTCTCCTGGCCCTTCAGGTCACCATGGGCACAGCCTGGCTTGTGCTGGCTCATTCCTAGTCCTAGCAACTTCTGCAAGTTGCAACACAGTCGTGTTGGCTCCAGCAAGCCCTCAACATGGCTTTTCACATCAGCACAGGCATCACTGGGCAAGATTCAAGAGGGAGCCCTCAGCACTGCATCTTTGTGTGCTTCTTTGCACCAAATTTTGGCCCTTTAGTTTGCAGCAGCCTGGAAAAGCATGAGCTCCCTTTCACCATCTCTCCCCGCTGTTATTGTCATCTGATAGATCTTAAAAAAAACAAACAAAAAATAAAAACAAACCTAAAAAAACACCCACTCAGCAACACTGCTTGGACATTGTGCCATTAGGAAACTCCAGTGCCTACGCATGAGCATTCAGAGAGAGCACCTGGGTTGAGTTGTAGGATGGACCAATGCCTTGTGAATAAATGGCAGCAGATCCTCTCTGCCTGTTCCTGCCTGTATACTCAGGCATTTCTTTCTCCTCTCACCAGACATAAGACAGGGAAGAGTTTCTACAACACAAGATAATACTTGCTACATAAAAGTACTGTTCCTCTAATTAGCAGAGATATTCACAGCAGTGAATAGAGGAAAGCTTTTTTTCCCTGCCCTATTCTGCTGTAAAGATATGATATCATTTAGAACATCACTTAATTAAATACTAGAAACGAGGACACTTTGGAATTGAATAATTCTTTTCTCCAACAATTCTTTCTAGTGTTCAAATATTGGTCAGAAAAAAAAATCTAGCCTTGTCACAGTCATCTAGTACTTAATTGGTTTTTTATTTAGTTCAGTATTAAAGCATGAACTTTGAGGAAAAAATTAATTCATTGCTCTCCAGTGTGGACAGCTCGCAATGAGTAATTGTGCGGAAAGAAAGAAAACAACCCCAAGTCTTTGTAAAGCCCAACATCTGATCTCGGTATCATCTATCATCCTTTACAAAACTCTAGCTGACACAGGAGGTACATCTTTCCTATGTTAGCATTGAAAAGCAAACTGAAGGTAGGATTTTCAAAGGCACTTCTTTCTGCTCTCTCTTGATTCCCATTGAAACCACTGGTAAAATGCTTTACTCCCTTCTCAGAGACCAGGGCACACCAAGCATATGAAAGCACCTCACATACATAAAAATCAAAAAATGCTTGTTTATATGATCTTGATTGTGTCAGGTCAATGATGTGGAGGCCCAAAGGTCATTTTGACCAGGCCAATCCACTGGAGGTACTCATCCCTTCAAGTTGCCTCTTTAGCCCACAGCACAGCTCTTCTCATAGTGCCATTTGCTCAGGAAGTGGAGGAGATCCTGATGGTGCCTTTTTCTCCTTTCAGATTTGCTCCAATTTAGACAGCTATAGAAGAGGACAACCAGGATTCCCCAAAGCAGGAGAAAGGAGCAGTGGGATTGCTGTGGCCTGACGCAGTGCATAGGGCAGCACCAACTTCCATGCCAGGGGCTTGGCAGAGCCACTGGGGCTGAGCCAGGTGACTGCTGGGAGTCAGCTGCAGAGGGTGATAGGGCATTTGGGGGCTGGCCCATGGGGCCATCATTGCACTTTTTTAGACAGCAGGCAAGGGCATGAGCCAAATCTGTTGAAAGTGATAACAAGACTTGTGTTGACACCAGGAACAGAGGGCTTAATACACCCCTGGTGCATTAGGAAGACACGTGAAGCAGGGGATAAAGGACAACCTCAGGCATCCCAGCAAGCTGAGAACTTGATTTTAGAGAGTGACTGCTGTCCCTGTCCTCACCTTGCAACTGTATTGCACGGATCTGGCACAGGGATGCTGGTCCCCATCCATGCTCCTTCATCAGTGATGGCCTGCAGGCAAGGATGATTGAAGGGAAGCCGCGTGTGTAAGACTGTCTTAGCTGGAAAAACCCCTGACAGCACACACCCCGACAAATGTGCTTTTAGGCGAAAGGCGTGGCTTTGGCCAAGTGCTAAAACCAGGTTAGCAAAGACAAGGCAGGTTGTGATTTCTGCACACCAGCAGGTCATTGTGTCTATTAAAAACTACAGACTATCTTGGTTTACTCAGCTGGTTATCATACAGTAGCTAGCATGCTCTGGGGACAGCACTTTTCCTAGTGAGGGGAAGGAAGGGGAGAGCAGGGCACAAAAGGATGCTACAGAATCAGTGGAGAGTTAACACACAAGGAGATCACAGTCTCTTCATTAGCACCAAATAAGAGCAGTTTTGAAACACATGAAACACTTTGAGCCTTTTGCTGCACCATCTGTTTTGTCCGGCTAAATTCTCATATTAATCATCTTTACTCCTTGCGAGTAATTCCCTTAGGGAAAATCTACTGAGCATGTTTAAATTTATTAAAACTATCACAGTTTATTAAGAGTCCGTACGCAGTGTCTTCTGCCTTATGCACCTGATGATTGGGAGAGAAAAAACAGTGGTAGTCACAAAATGGTTTCTCTCATCTCTATACGTCCCAGTGTTATTCATGGCAGTAGTGGGTATTGGTGTTGCAGTGACATCTCATGCACATCCACTGCAGTGTGCCAAGCACTGTACCAGCACATCATGTTTCTCCAGAGAGCTTGTGTCAAAAGATTAAGAAGAGATGCAGATATGGTTACAGCTGGTTTAAGAAGGACAAGAATATAAGGGTGAAAAGAACAGTGTCCATGAAAGCTCTCAGCCACCCTCCCGTTAGCTAAAGTACTGATTCTGTTCCTGATTAACACAGGCAGATTTACCAGGCAGCCTAGGTAGGCATCAGGCACTTGGTCAACTCTGGACCTCATCTCCCAAGATGTCAGAAAAGATTTCTGCCTTCATTACCCTGTGCAGATAAAGAGAGGGAAGCAGAGAACAAGGCTGGCACCACGAGGAGCCAGGGAGCACCTGATACACCGCATGGCAGAAAGAATTTGTGTTCCAGGAGTTTAAGATGTTCATCTCTGACAGCAGCACAAGGAAATACTTAAATGGTTTCCATCAAGTTTGTGTCATGTTCTCCAGCTGCACCAAAAGACAGTGGATTTTTAATGACAGAAGAATGACTCATTTCTCTGGTCTGAATTATCACTCTCTGCCTCAAATTCCACACTTATATAAGGAATACTAAAATATTTTTTTCTTTATCAGTAATGAAGATTAATTAATGTGTATAAAGGGCTGCCAAGCCATGGCCAAAGACTGAACAAGACTACAAAATCCAAGCCAGGGCTTCGACTCAGGTTCACTGAGCAAGTAACTTCTGCACTGAAGTTGCCAGTTGCACCATTGCCAGTGCTTTGTTTACACCCCCGCGCTTAAGCCTACCAAACCCAAGCAAGATGTCAGAAGAGGAGCTGTGCTAGCCCATCAGTCACACTGGTAACACAAACCCACCCTACAGGAACACCAGCTGCTGCAGCAGACCCTAGGCTGGAGCAAGGGCAGTGCAAGTCCATGGCCCTTTCTGCCCACTTTGCTCCAAGGCTGGTAACTTCTGTGGACTGAGATGTCCCAAGCCACCAGGTCTTGTCCACCACAGACCACAGCCCAGAGCTGTTTCACCTCACGCACGCATTACAGCTATCTCAAGCTTGGTTTGTACGGGACAAAAGCATAGGAAAGTTGAGCACAGCCAGGTTTTTCCAGCCAAAACCAAACAAAGACAATTAGCCCCACAAAACGCCTTTTGCAAGCTTAACTCGCTCCATCCAGGCAACCGCTTTAATCTGTACTGGCTAGTGACTCCTTGCTGAAAGTTTACTTCTCCTTGAGGGAGTTGCCAGCCTAACTCAATTTATGTACCTAAACTGGCAAAACCCACTGAAGTGTAAACAGGCCATCTAGGGTGTTCAGAAACCCATTCCTGTGTAATTGGTTTCCATAATGACGCACACACACAGCCACAAAACATGGGAAAGCTTCCTCCTCAGATTTGCTCAGAGTACATACAGCTTTCCTCTTGTGATGAATAATAAAAACCTCTTCCTTTTATTTTTCTGCCCCATCTCTCCCCCCACGCCCCTCGCCCATGAATTAATCAGGCAGGGGAAAAAGGGGGATCTGGCTGAGTGCCATGAGCTAAGGGCTAAAGGATTAAAATCACACACACACGCAGAGAGAGCAAGGGACATGCGGAAATGCCATATGGAGAGTAAACAAGCTGTAGTGACCTTCTCAGGCTTTATCAAATATTCATGGGAAGCAGGCTCATGGGGATACAAAACTAATAATAATGAACGCACCAGCATCCTGGCACGCTCCGGTTCCCCCTTCCGACACTGTTGCCTCCCCCCTTGCATGCCAGATGCCTGTCAGCCCAGCAGCCCAGACCTGAACCAGGCTGCCTGGTGGGCTAAAGCAAAGAAGGAGGGTGCAATGGTGTAGGGGATTTCTTCACATCCAGGCCTTTTTAAACAGAGAAGAACGGACAATGTCAGACCTTCAGGGAGACCTGGCAATCTGTGGACTCCACTAAATAAAAAGACAAAGACTAGCATCTTGCAACACCAGTGTCAAATTTTTACTCTTGTACCTTGAACACAGACCTTGGGTTTTTTCCAGGCTCTGAGGACCATGTTCATTAGGTACTTTCTGGAGATCAGGGATGACATGTGTTACCAAATGACTGACCTCAGACATGAAAGGAGTCATCTTATTAGAAGCCAGCCATTCAACCATAGCAAATTACATTTCTTGAAGGATTTCAGCCTTGAATTTTCATTCCCCAATGTATTTCAAAGGAAAAATGGGACCTCCTATACAGATAGCTGGAAGAATGAACTACGCAAGACGCAACGATTTTTCCAAAGGACAATGATCTATTTAAAAGCAACACAAATACGCTGAGTGGAAATGATTCAAATTACATTGGTGTGACTACTTAGGAAAACTAAACGCGCGCAAGTCTTTGCATCATCAGTGCTTTCAGCTTTAATCTCTTAAAAATAAAGGAAAAAAATGGCAATGTTGTTATTGCTTGAAAGGCAGCAGCAGTATCTTGATTTTGGTATTCTTTGCTTCTCTTTGGACTGTTTTTCTTTCTCCTACATTCTTCAAATCTCACAAAAGATATTTTAAAATAATAGATGAAATTGCCCAGAGGCAAGATGGAAAAGAAAGAGGCAAAAGAAGAGTTGTATAAAGACTGAAGGCAAGAATAGCTGGACAACATCTATAAAAACCACCTGGTCCCCAATAAAAACAGAGTTGGAAGCTTTAAGAAAGGGCTTAAATGTTGCAGAAAGCAACTTGGGTCACTTGCAGTAACTATTTGAAGGTGAGCATTACAGCCATTTGCAAGAGGTTTGGTGGGCACAGAGAATATTTACAGCTGTGTGGGGGCTGAGCCAAAGCTGGCTGGAGCTGCTCTTCCCCCAGCTTTGCACCACTGGCGAGCAGGGGTTTTCCAGGGTGGAAAAAGCACTCTAGCATGGACCTGCTGCTCTGATTTCCCCCCTATACTTTCAAGTGGCTCTTGTATCTCTCACTTTCTCAGGCTATAATGTGTTCCTGTAATAAGTTAATAATAACGGTGCTTTTTAGCACAGAGATCCATACCTTGTGCTTGGGTGGCTGCAGGTAGAGTAAATACGTGTCATGGGATAAACTACATTTCTCCTATACTTTTAACCACCTCCCTTATGCTTAGCCCACTAATCCAGTATATATGGACATACTTCTAATATTCCAGACATCTGAACAGGGCCAGCTGCTAATAAAAACCCAAACAAAATAAAGCAACAGGGATAAAAGCAGAAAAGATTTTTTTCTTTGCCCACACATGAAATTGCTCCAACAAAACCACATTCATTTGTGGTTTATTGGTGAATAAATTGGTATTACAGTGTTAGGAAATGTTGAGCAAGGAAGGCCAAAGAGAAAGCAAAACAAAACTCAGTCCTGCAATTACCTGGGAAGGAAAGCTTGAGGAGAGGAGAGATGCAAAGAGAAGATGGTAGGAGTGGATGGGGATCCGTGAGGTACCAAGGATAAAGGGAAAGATGAGAGCAAGGAGGCAGCTGTACAATAGAGACAGTGCAAGAACACATTATTGTCGATCGTGAAACTATTTTAACCCTCAGAGTGTTTTGCTCTCTCTCTTTACCCAGAAGAATTTTTCCTCACAAGCAAGCACAGGCATTTCAGCACACGTGTACATCCTAACTCAAGAGCAGCATCCACCCCCTTATTAGAAGTGGTCATGTTATAACAACATCATGCTATTGTTCCTTATTTTGTCCAAGCCAACTCGCCTTTTCCCTGCCCCCGACATCGAGGGCTCCCGAGCACAGCGTTGTATACCACCTGGCCTCTGGAAACACGGCACGCTTCAGTTTTAATTCAATCCAACCCTTCGACTCGCTTTGGTGTTCTTTGCTCAATGTCACAGGAAGAACGGCTTCCTGATTACCTTGCTACATGTTTATAATTAATTTCTCCCAGGAGGATTACAGCCAACATTACTACCAAATGCATTTCCTAAGTATTGAATCAGCATTGGTTCCAAAAAATACATGTGATTTATTTTCTCCCTCGGGAGTAGACATTTGTAAGTAGCAGATTACTGACATGCTGCAACCAGAAAGCAAAACATAATAGCAATTAATACAGCATTGTGAATGAAAGCCCGCTTGCTGCAGAAACCTCTCAATGGCAGCAACTTGACAGCGCCTGTGTCACGAAATCTGCTGCAGGACCCAAAATACCAAGAAAGATTAAGACTAAGAGTGTGGGATTTAAACTCGCTGCAGCAGAGACTATCCTTTTATTCTACCTTTGAACAGCACTTCGCAGACAGAGTTCCTGCCCTACAATGGGTGCTCCGAGTGCCAGCACCAGGGATGAAGGGTAACACACACCCGTGAGAAAGCTTCATGGGTGTTTCAGAGGAACTGAGGCCTTTTGATGGGATAACTTCTACAATAAATCTGAAATTTTCTTTTTTAAACCTTCATTATTTCAGAGGGAAAAAGAAGAGAGATATTTCTGCCCCTGCCCCAAATAATGAGATTCCCCCTCTCCCCCTGCTTTCTGTATTCTTTTCCTTAAAATTCCCTCAAATCTGTGAGATAGTAGCTTCCGTTGAGATTGTCCTTAGGCAAAAGTAGCTTTTCACAGGAAAACTGGCTTCTGAAGAAGATATCTTTGACCAGCTCTGAAGTAATAAAGCAAATGGCCACAGCATGTTCTAACATACCTTATAAATCACTAATCTCTTAATACAAAGCATAGAAGAGTCTCATGGTCCTTATTCAGCTCAACAGCAATTTGGCCCTATCCTTCCTTGCTGAGCTGTTCTATGAAAGGAGTAAAGGGGTCTTGCTTAATCAAAAGACACTGGTTTGCCAACCCAAGCCGCAGGTGCTTGCCAGAGGCATCTTTGCAAGCACAAGGAGAACCATAGCGTCACAGCAAAGCTTTGGGTCACCTTGTCTCACAGTGAGGTCTCCTTCAGCAGCAGCATCCCCACAAAGAAGCCTATACCCCTTGAACCCTTGCTGTGGCTCTCCCCAAAGCTAGCTGCACCATGCAGGTTTGGCTTTCCCCACTCCCCTTCAGCACAGCACTAGGTCACATCCCAGGCTCTTTTGTAGGGGTCCTCAAGAAACTGGTTTGCGCACAGCGCATCTTCTCCCCCAGGTTTGCCTTTATGAACAGGCAATGCGGGGAGAAAAGGGCATTGCAAGGTGCCTGCCAGCTGACTCAGTGGGTTTGAGTCCTGTAACCCTCAAGGCGCTCTCCCTCATTAGCTCCAAAGACAATACAAGTGGATGGTGGCGGGGCATGGGGATGAACAGGCCACCCTGAAACCCAGGAGCTGAGCAGTGCTGGGAAAGGCCACATTAATGAGGGTTGGCAAGTCCCTGCTCATGGATGATTTGAAGATCAATTTCTAATTGCTAGCACAGGTGTGACCTCAATTGCTTCTCAGACAAAAGCTTGAGATATTGTGCAAGAAAAACTACTTTCACTGAGAAACTACCAGTGAAGGCTTTCAGCTCTTCCCAGCAGTACATGGCCAGCATGACTGAAAAGGGGGTTTGAGCGGATCTGCAAGAGGACGGGAAGCATCCCTCCATCCTATTCACCCAGCTGTAAAACCAGCACTTAAACCTTCACTATATGAACAAGGTAATTTGCAAATGTTGGTAAAACATTTTGCAAGCCACAGAAGGGAGAGAGAAACAGATAAAAAAAAGTGTAATTTTCCTTGTCCCATTGTAGCTTTTACAGTTGTTTCTAAGGGCGAGCACAGGGCTGGTGGTAATTGGGGGCTGTGCATGTGGAAAGCCTCAACACTGCTGAGATCTCCCCACAGATATCCCAGATGTTGCAGCATCCAAACTTTCACTTAAGGAAAGTGTTTCTACCTATGAAGACAACTCAGTGTAAATTGCTAACTTTCTGAGTCCACAGCAGGGCAGAAATAACCATTCTAAGAGATATAGGAACTTTCGACCCTCCACTCAGGCTTAATGGCCTGTAAGGTTTATAAAACCTAATTAGTAACATTAAAGTGTCAACGGCCTTAACCTTTTCAGTACCATTTGCTGAAGCAGAACATCCTACTCCCATGCTTGCAGCCTACGATTGTTGCAGTTTCCTTCGATGAGCCATGCATTCAACCGGATGGCACGTTACAATTAACTATGCGGGTCTGGACTACAAAAAAAAGTGTTTGGATGGCAGGGATAAGTGAACTATTCACCTCCAAATTATACTAGCAGGGCTGATTACGGTAATGCCAATTTAAAAATACAACAGGAAGCTTGTTCTTCCCCTTTCCTGACCCAAAAGCCCACATTGCTTCATGCTGTTTTTCTTTTGATAGCAAGAAACCTGGAATCTGGCTCACAGCCAGATTTGTGAGGTTCTCCTACATTTTTTTAGAAAACTTCACACAGTAACGAAAGTAGCTCTTTGAAATACACATGTACAACAACCCAGCTTTTGTCATACAGCATTGACTACCATCAAATTACAGCTATTAAACCTGGAGATCTCAAGGACGCTTCTGGCTTTTGGTCATAACTGTTAGTGCGCTAGCTGGGAAGACACCACTGTATGCAAGCCTTGTTCTTCACCTTCTTTTCCTGTCTCCTTTGAAATTGGGATTTTGGGCCATGTGGACCTATGGTCTGTCCCAGTAGGACCATTCTTACACTCTTCAAGACGTACAAGACAAAAAAAATCACTGGACTGCTGATTTGGCTCAAAGCATTTTCAAATATGCCCCAAAGTGTTATTTTCCCCTTGCTTTAACTAACTGAGCAGATTTTCCAGTTTGTGATGCCTTGGGTTATGGCAAGTGCATTCACTTTGTACTACATGGTAATGGCTGCAGCTTATCAGAAGTGTACAAATGTAAATGTTTCTCTCAGTGTAACCTGCAAAGTAGGAGGAACTTGAGATCCCTAAGAGCAATTTAAACAGAAACAAATCTGTTAATAAAAAACTTGACTGCCTGCTTGAACTGAACAAATGCTTGAATTGATGAATTTCTGTGTTGTTTGTTAATGCAGAGCAAGAGGGTTTTGCTTGCTTCCCCAGAACCATAGCCCTGAATATCTCCCAGCAGCAACAGCCCATTTTAAACTGGAATTTGAAGTTGTGAACAGCTCACATTTGAAACAGCAAGCTGGTCCTCATGGAATGAGGAAAACAGGGCAAGAATGACATGGTTTCAAAAAGAATGCATTTTGGGTTCTCTGTGTCTTTGGTCTTCGATGCCAACAATTTGCAGTCATGTATTTGAGTTTCCTTCCTACAGTGTAAAAGCAGCCTCCTGGCTAGGAGGACTCCAAAGCTTTGGGTCTTCCTAGCTTCTGGCCACACTTGTTGCATTCCTAAATGACTGCAGAAACATGTGGGGATCCCTGTAGGGGATGTAGGTTTCTAAAGGTTACCTCTGGTGGGTATTACTGTAGGTCTCTGCTCTCCAAGTGTTAGAGCTATTTCTGCATTGAGTTCCTTTGACTTAGATGGTTCATAATTCCCGGATTTTTTTTTTTATCCCTCTAGCAAATATTTATGAGGATGGGAGAATGACTTGCACTTTGTGGGTATCTCAGAGAGATACCTGCATTCTTTTTGCAATACAGTCCGACCTCATTAATGTCCAGCTTGTAACACCCAGTTTATTCCCTCATCCATAAGTGAAGGCACATTCCTCCAAGCATTCACTGGGAGATGCCTATTATTTATTGTATGAATTTCTAGTTAATTTTATATACCAGTGCCCGAAATTGTTCTAATTAGTCTCAGCTTTAATAAGGAAATGAGTAAAAATTCAGCATATTAAAGACAAAAGGAACCTGGATCAGATGCAATCTATGTCAAGCATGTAAGTTACCCCATATAGCCCCATCTCATAATCATAACTGTATAATCTGATTGCTTGAATCCAATTATTTTAAATACTCCTAGCAATCAATAGAGATTCATCCCTATAAACCTATTTGACCCCTTTCTTCAATGAGGCATGATTACACACATAACAGTCCTCCATTAACCTTTGACATAGGTAGGAATTAGTGATCAAATCTGACATAGTAGTGATGGAAAGTTGCCAAGCAGCCTCAAAAAAAAAAATCCATCTCCAGAATGAACCAAACACCATGGCCCTTTCAGGGAACAGAAATTAGCCTGACAAGGTGGATATTAAAAGATAAGAGAGGCTTTATTGATCTTTCATTTCTCCCTACTGCACCATTGTTAATTGCAAATGTTAAGAGGAAAGGTATTCGAAGTAAGCAAAGCTTTTCAATATTAACCTCAATAAGTGAATTAAGCAGCAATACTTCGCATAGAATTGGAGATCACTAATGGGTCAAAAAATGCAATTCATTCTTGCTCTGGGCAATCAAGACTCTCAGATGATAGACCTCTGCAACTTACTGCAAGCCTGGTAATTGCTACCCATTACTGCGATAATCAGAGTCTGACCCCAGGGACGAGCAATACCAAAATCCTGTTGGATTTCAGTGGCACCGGGGCAGCAGCCTCCACCAACGGGCCTGTCCTTTGAAAAAACCCAGCCAACTATTCATCTTACACACTTGAACAAGGCTAAGTCATTTAAACTGCTTCCAGAAGAGCAAGGGGTTAAATTCATCCCAAGGCTATCCTGTTGAAATAATGATAAATCTGGAGCAGTGTTAATTAACAACCGCAAGAGATTCTTTTCCTATTTGCAGTAAAAAAAACCATGACCATTCACAGGCAGCTATATTTCAGCAGTAAAGGTATAACTGATATTGAAAGTTTCCAGTTTAGCCTCTGAATCGCTCCTTAGGCATCGCAAAGCTCGAAGGAGAGAGAAAGAGAATAATTCTCTTTCTACAGGGATAGGCAGCAAGAGCAGCTGTTCAGAGGTCAATGAAATAAAACTGATGAAGAAAGAGATGCAAAGCCTGGAATGGCAAATATAATCTTATTCCCTACCCCAGTGCAATTTGCTTTTACATCATGCAGAATTTATCATACCTGATTCAAAGGTCCAGTGATACCAATAACCTGCCTTTAACAGAATCCAATGCCTGATGCTTTGAAAGAAGGCAGAAACACCCAGAACCTGTGGAAGTACTAAAAAAAAAATAAAAAAATCCTAATTTCTGGGAAGAAGAGGAAGAACAAATCTGCAAAAGTATACTGCAATGTAGGAAAGTTCCTGTATCTCATCATACTTGCTCCTGGGTTCACTGTGCTAAGCACTGACTCACCCTAGCTCTCTGAAGGCTATTGCAGACCCCAAGACTGGGTGCGGTGTGAAGAAATAGGTGTGCTGCCTGACCTCAGCAGAAGGGAAGCTCTAATCACTAGTCACTGGAAGCAACTGAAACTGCCAGAGCAGCGCTTGTGACAGCTGAGGCTTCTGCAGATGCCTTTTCTCTGTATGGTCATGAGGGAGGCAAAGGAAAACAGGAAGGTTTTTCTGATTAGCTTGGTAATGATACCTGGCAAAGGACTTCAGTGACACACATGAGGTGAGTCTGGACTGATTTTGTGCTTGGTTTGACTGTCAGAGATGAAAAACAGCTACAATATGCATTTTAATGAGTTTTACATTTTGAGGGTACCTATAAGCTGGCATGTTATGGCACTGAACCAGTAGGGTCAGTTCTATGAAGATAAACCATGTGAGAAACTCTAACCTCTAAATTAAGAAAAAATTAACAGCAGCTACCTCATATTTGAGCATATATTTTAAGTTTTGGGTTGAGCTGTGAAGAGCAGATGAACATTTCTGTAACTTGATCCAAATTATTTTCTTCATCTTGCACACAGATTAGATCCTTACATTTCTGCCCTAAAACCAGCTCAACAACTCACACACTTGTTGATCTGCAATGAGCTTGCTCTGTCCTTTCCTCAGTGCCCTAACCAAGTGTCACAGCCTTTAATATGTTTATCCTTGCATCACCCCTGTAAAGTAAAGGAAAGCTATTATTTCCTCTTCGCACAGGTGAGAATTTAATGAAAAAAAAAAAAATAGAGATAAAAGGATAGCCTGTCAAGTCTTTTTAAATTAATGGGAGTTAGGCATCTAAATAACTGGGTGAATTAGGACATTAAAGAGTCATCTGCTGTCAGGCAGTAATTCCTACTTCTGTGCTTCATTTCTAATATACAGATTTTAAGGTCTATTTCCCCTCTTGCTTTACCTTTTTTTTTTTTTTTATCTTTCAATCTTGGAGTTGGTTTGTGCCTTGTGTCCCAAGAGCCAACATCTCCCCACTTTCACCTGCTGCTTGCAGCAATGAGCGTACTAAGAGCACACTGCTGTGTTTTAAGTGATGATGTTGAACTCTGAAGCAATTGTCTGTGACCATGGGAGGTCTGGGACATCCTGGAATAACTTGTACCATTTCCAAGTGGTCCAGGAGAAGGAATGCAATAAATCTCCGGCACATCCGGGAAACGCTAGACTTTTTCTCTGTGCAAACACAAATGATTCAGAGGTGCTCTATCTCACTTTTTAATTCTGAAGATATTTTGCTTCCTTGAAGTTGTTGTTTAAAACGTGCAACACTGTGCTTAAAATATGCACGCGCATGTTGTGTTTGCAGCCCCTTGCAATAAAACCAATGGTGCCCTCAAAGACGACATCTAAAAGTTTCTTGCCAGGAGTATTTTAAAAAGAAGACAGCAGGGTAACAATACTGCAATTGTGCTGTGAAATAATTATATATTTTATACCTTTTATCTTCCTCTGACACTGATCTTGCGGGTTTCAGTATGCTGGAGTTCTCTACAATTCAGCGACACGAACATATAAGCACCATTTCTATCCAGCTCCAACCAGCTAGATCATATAGCCTGCAAGCCAGTGGCAACCTACATTTGAGATGGTCATCAGTAGGCTTTGATCACAGAGGTATTCTTGTTGACGTTCAGAAAAGGTGTTGTTCGCTACAGTAAACTATGTGGGAGATCAAAGAGCTGTTTTACATCTGCCTACCTCAGTGCTGTTTTGTGTATGTGAATAACTTTCTTATTAATTTCTTATCTCCAGTGTCCCAGTTTCATCTCCCACTATTAAATTGTCTCCCTGCCAGTCAGTTATGATTTCAGAAAAGTCTTTCAAAATGGTATTTTCTGTTTTGAGATCAACATTTTTACAATGGGACAAGTGAGGAAAGCAGGCACAGGATGATGGGAAATCTCAAGGGAAGAAGAACTGAAAGAGCACATTAAAAAAAAGTTGCTTATGTCATTCATTCATTTCATACCCGACTGCTTCTCTTCCAATAAGTAATCATGCCATGCCGGAGACGGGAAAAGTTCTCATTAGATCTCATGGCTCTACAAAACATAGAACCTGCATAGCACAGACATGATTCATAAAGGCGTGTAAGACAATAAAACAAACACCTTGGAACAACAGGATGCTCAGCAACATGGGTAGAAGCACGTGTAGAAATCATGACGAAAGCACATACTGAAACCTTCCCAGAATTGTCTCTTCCCCCACTGCAAATTGCTAGTATGTATTATAAATCCCTTCTGCAACATCTGTATTCCTCCCTCCCCGTTTGCAGTCTCTGTAATGGTCTCTTTTGTGCTCTCTCTTCCTCATCGCATCTCTTGAAAAGGACAGCAATTCATTGTGCACGGGCAAGAACAAAGGTGCCGTAGGAAACTGTTCTTTCACACACATTTGTGATATTTTATTTCTCCGAGTTCTGCATGTTTGTTTGCATTTTGCAGCTTCCAAGAATTTCAGAGGGCCACATTCATAGTTTATTTTTATCTTGTTTCCATGGCTCATAAAGAAAGGCACAGTACCTCGTCCTGCCAGGTAACGCGGAAACATTTTTTTAAGGCATTTTGCTTCAAAACTGCTTTGTTCTTTCCTTGTGCTGTTGCCGTTCATGCCACTAACAAATTGGTTTCCATCTCATAGGTAGTCAGGTTCAAGTACTAGGCAGCAACGCCCTAGGAAGTCCCAAGATACGCTCCTTAGTCCTTGCTTTTTGCAGCCAGTGCAACTGCAATAGGGTGACCCAAGCTGTCTAGGGCATTTCACATACAATCCATCTCCCCATCCATCTCTAATGACTTACGTCCTCCTAACCTTTATGTGTATGGCTATACATGGGCACTGACTGATGGGGGTTATTCCTGATTTGCATCAGTGTGAGGCAAAAGAGGATCAGGCTCAAAATCCAATAGGTGCTTTGGGGTCTTCCACAATGTACTAAGTGCACAATGTTTTTATTAGCAAGTCAGTCACACAAGTCTAACCAGCTTCCCATTAAGTGGTTGTTTTAGTATGTTTTGGCCTGCCTAAATATGTCATATAATTAGGAAAATGATCAACTGAAGTGCAGGCACAGGTGTCTCTGTTATTTATCCATGCTGCATGACATTTAAATGGGAAACAGCAAATATGTGTGTGGTGCAGCCTGTGACAGCCCCAGCCTCACCACAGAGGAAAATATTCTCAAAAACAACACAGAGAGGTGGGCTGGTCCCACCCTCTGCAGAATGTTTTCTTCTATTTCAGGGATCCAGTGCCCCAAGGAAGGCACGTCCACTTCTCTCATTGTGTTTCCCAATGGAGACAAACCAGATGAGAACAGTCTTTGCTGCACATTGAAAAATAGTGTCATGGGTCCTTGCCAGCATCTGCCCATGAAACTTCAGGGATGGCGATGCTGCACTTGGGTAATGGGGCTGTGGCATGCTTACATAGTCCTGCCCATGCTGAAATCCATCCTGTGGCTATACTGTGGCTGCTGCCTGGCCCACCTCGCTTGGGAATAACTGGTCACTGGGCTCATAGGGCCGGAGAAATGCTACTGTAGCTTCTCACTGCATCCAAAAGGATGGGTCCTCAGGGCTGGGAGGCATTCTCTATGATGACTAGCGGAACAAAAAAACAAACTAGTTTTAATCTAACTGTATTAACTACAATAGGGAACTGCCTGCAGTCGATGACTTCTGGACCACATAGTCCCACCAGTCCCTTCCTACTTTCTTCTCAAACTCTTACACCACATGAAGCTTAATTCCTTTGAAAAGAGGAAAGAATTGCCCTTTATACTGTATTTTAAAGGTAATCCTGAGATTAAAAAGCAGAACTTATTTGCATTCAGATCCCAGTAGAACAGAATGCCACACAGTTTCCTGTGACTTGTCCCTATTTAAGCACCCAAAGAAATTCTATTTAATCTTGTGAAGCAGTACTAAGTAATGGGTCATGGCCTCTGATCCAAGGATGTAAGCTGAGGTGCCTTCTCAAACCTGCTGCTAATAGGGGAAATGAAGGTGCAAGAAGCAAGACCCAGTAGGAACTCCAGACTGCCCCTGACATGGCCAGCGGAACTCCTCCCAGATCAGGGATGCTCCATGCACTTTGGGATGAGACCAGCATTCTCTAGCAGCCCTGCTACTGGGAGAAGGCATTTATTTCACTGTTGCTTTTGTCTCCTTCCAGGTACCAGCGGTGGTTTTCAGCCTACAGGAGGGTGCCTGCACAGAGTAGGGAGGCAGCGCTTTGTTCTGCTGGCCACTAACTACAAAAAGGAGGGATGGCTGCAGCTTGAATCGAAGACACAAAGCAGGAGGTGGCAGATGTGCCAGCCTCCCTTCCTGGGCTGTGTCTTTCTAACTGTGGCATCTGTTGTCAGCAGGCAGGATCAGCAGCTGAGGTGGAGTAACACAGGAGAGACTTCATTTCTATCCACTGTCATATATTTGAATGGGAAATTGAGTCTGTTTCTCTCACCTCCATTACCAGCAGGATTTCTGTTGAGCTGGCTATGAATTTCAGACAGCTCGTTTAACATTTTCCATGCTGGCATCTGGGTGTTCCTTGGTCTCTCCTTTAGCTCCATCTTCTACTTAGCGCTTTGAAAAAGAAAAAAACAATCATTTAGATGCAGAAACTCATATATTGGAGCTAACCTACTTGGCTGATGTCCTGGGGCCACAAAGGGCAGTGGTCTAACAACAGGGAAGCTGGGCACCAGTTCTGAGATCCATCTTCAGCCAGGTTGAACCATACAAACCGCCTTTGATATCCCACAAATGCTCTCCCCAGGGGCATCTTTGTTTTCCAGAGCACACCCAAGATGCTTCGCCAGCTTCCCTACAGCCGTCAACGATGTCTCTCTCTTCCCTTGCTCATTCCTATTTAGAAGCTGGTTGAGGGGGCAAAAAGACTGAGTTTGGGAACAGAGAACTGGAAGATCTGGCTTCCTCATCTCAAGTCCTGCAGTGTCTGGACAGCATAGGAAGGGGCAGGTGGGAGAAGGGCAGCTCGTCTGTCCGGGAAGGTTTGTACTTGCCCTCCTCAGCAGCAGTAGCTCCCACATGCTCTTCTCTGATCCACGTCACTCACCACCAGCCTTGACTTCTCCATCATGTCTTTCCACATCTGTCTCCATATCAGTGTGGCACTCACGGAGCCGCTTTACAATGAGCAATTTAGTAGCTTGTACCTGCAAAAATCTCTGATCAATTTGCTTTAGAGAAAAGCATTAAAAAAAACTTTGATCCAATTTTAAAGGTCATTTTATTTGTATAAATGCATAAAACATTCAAAGAAGCACCTGGGATCTCCAGTAACTCTATGTAACACTTTTAGTGGGAACTGCATTGGTTCCACACAGGTTACACTACACTATAGCATTAAATAGTTCAAACCACATCTGTGAAAAAGATCACAATCTCAGAAACAAGCTGTTGAGTGGACTGCAGGGAGAACACTTGTTCAGGAAAGAATAGACCAAACCTTTGAAAACCAGGCCCTGATGTTTTCTATCGGCATTGCAAATGTGACTGTAATTGGAAGCTGTCAGCTCCCAGGTAACAGTGGCAAATTAAGGTGATGAACCAAGGTAAGAAAGTGAGGCGATAAATGGAGACACACTTTGCTGTCTGCAGGCAGACACAGTCAGTCATATGTGAAGGCTGCAATGCAGAGCACTATTTATAACAACACTCATTTGGAAAAGTGCCTAATACTACGCCAGGTAGATTTAGAAAATAAAAAAAAAAAAAAAGGAGGGGGTATATTTTCTCATTGAGTTTCCTTCAAGTTTCTTTTCCTCCCCTCCACTGAATTTTCCCTGCCTTGCTCCATGATGCTGGGCAGGTGCCTTCACACCCAGTTTCACTCTTTGCCCTCCATCCCTTGTTTGTGCAGTGCATAAAACAGGCTCTACATTTTTCTCTTTGCAAAGTTAACAAGAACTGCAGATGGAATCATGGCTCATTTTCCTCTAAAATCTGTTTTAAATACACACTCACACACATATAGAGGCTTGTGGTTCAGGCTAGTGGATATCTCACCAGGATCCTGATTTTCTGAAGGAGCATCTGAGAGTTTTGATGAGGCACAGCTCTGTAGAAATAAAATAGGAATACCTTCTCATGATGCTTTGACCATTTTCTCTCAGTACTTGGCCCAAAAGGAGCCTGTCCATTGTATGATAACTGTGCTATGGATGGATCACCTCCAATTCCTGCTGCAAGTGAAAAATGAGTCAGCAAACAAGGGAAGAGGGACCTGAATGGGCCAGTCACACTCCATGTATTACCACCCAAACAAAGCCATCTATTTCCAAGTCCAAATTGTGCCCCTGTTGATATACGACATACCTTTGGCAGTATGCCAATTGTTCTATAGAGGTGCCATGCACTTTGCGTTAACCATGGAGGGAGCCTAAATGCACAGAGGCTAGAGTATTATTAGATGGCTAATATTAGGGGAGATAGCTACTACAATTTTGGCCAGGTTCAAGGACTCCTGAAGCTAAATGGAGTCTTTTCTCTGGCAGTTTGGGCTCACACACCAGTAACATAGTACAGTCCCGTCAGTTTAGTACCAGCTTTGCATTGAAGCAAGTGTTTTCACATGAGGAATGAAGCAATGGAGTCGGGCTTTAATGTGGTGTCGTGGTTTAACTCCAGCTAGCAACTAAGCACCACACAGCCGCTCACTCGCTCCCCCACAATGGGACGGGGGAGAGAATCAGAAGAGTGAAAGTGAGAAAACTCGTGGGTTGAGATAAAGACAGATTAATAGGTAAAGCAAAAACCGCGTGCACAAGCAAAGCAAAGCAAGGAATTCATTCACTACTTCCCATCGGCAGGCAGGTGTTCAGCCATCCCCAGGAAAGCAGGGCTCCATCACACAGAATGGTTACTTGAGAAGACAAACACCATCACTCCAAACGTCCCCCCCTTCCTTTTTCTTCCCCCAGCTTTATACGCTGAGCATGATGCCATATGGTATGGAATAGCCCTTTGGCCAGTCTGGGTCAGCTGTCCCGGCTGTGCCCCCTCCCAGCTTCTTGTGCACCAGGCAGAGCATGGGAAGCTGAAAAGTCCTTGACTAGTGTAAACTCTACTCAGCAAGAACTGAAACATCAGTGTGTTCTCAACATTATTCTCATCCTAAATTCAAAACACAGCACTATACCAGCCACTAAGAAGAAAATTAACTCTGTCCCAGCTGAAACCAGGACATAGGAGAACTGATTGCCTCGGCAGAAATGCTCTCCACCTTCTAGGGTGGGACACAATGTCATGTTCAGCCTGCTTTTTTATGGCTGGAAAAGCCTCTCAACATGGTAAGGCTGTAATATTTACAGAGGAAAGCTAGTAAAAAATTTATTAACACAATAAAGCACCAATTTCAGGGTGTATTTTATTAGCAACAATAATTACTGATCACTTAATTTGCCATTTCATATTACAAGACCTACATTTGCCAGCCACTGTCATCTCCTCCCTAAGGCTGGCATAGGTCAGGGATGCAACTCTGATTTTACATGGTGGTGTTCTGACACACTTCTCCCCACTTATATTGATTATGACTAATTAAAAGTTTATATCATAGAAAGACCAGATAAAATGCACTTTAAAGTCATTCCAGAGTTTATGCCAGCAGTAAAATAAAAGCCTTTCTTCCAGGCCATGTTTTAGATTCAGACTGAAGAGTATTTCCTTCAATATATTATTATACCAGATACATTTTTGAGCTTCCCTGTTTTAAAGGGATTTATTAAGCTCAGGAAGATGTCCAGCATTTAGTCAGTTTTATCCCAGGTTGGTTACATACACCTAACGGTGTAGTCAGAGGGGTTTGCAGATGCACATCCCCATGAAGTGGCTATGTCCCTCTGCAAGGGTGGCACAGCAGTGGCATGCTTTGTGGAAGGGAGGGAGGTCTTGGAAAAGGAGAGGAAAGTTTTTGTCTTGTCCTGCAAGTGTGTGCACCTTTTGCACACCAACTGGCCACAGTAGACAGTGCAACACTGGGATGTCCACCCAGGAGCCGGCAGGAGATGCCACCCTGATGCAGAGGAGACCTGGCATGCACTTCTCTCCTTTGCGTAGTTTATTACATTCCTCTCCTGCTCTGTTTTAATACATCAGCCAAAGATTTAAATCTACTGGGGCTGGGATTGTCCCACTGACCTCTGGGAAAGAAATAACGCAGCTATGCTTTCCTGGGGATTTAGCATGCAGGTGCTTTGGGGACTGTATTTTGGCTGGTGTTGAGTGTCGATCCATGGAGAGCAGCAAGTTGCGGCTGCTGCTTTGATTTTAACAGCGTGTTTTTGCTGGTGGAGATGACAGCCCCGGGGCTGTGGCTTTGGCTATCTGTGCATATTTACATCTCAGCTGCTGCCTCAGGGTATCATTCTCTTCAGGTGGGACCTGTGCTCCGTAAATCATTCAATGACTTCTGAAAGCCATAAGATATAGTCAACACCAAAGTCTCCCCAATCTGTCTTAGGTTGAAGGTCAGACTGGGGATGGGGTGTGAGGGTCTCTTCCAGCCCTAAAAATGCATGATAAACTCCCCTTATGCTCCCCTTCATTAAAGAAAATGGTGCATAGATCTCAAATCCAGATTGCTCTTCCTTCTCCTAATTTAAGGAAGCAAACTGCCTCCTTCCTAATTTGGTGATTTCTTGTCCTTGCCCTCTGGGCTAGGTGTACTGCATGAAGGTTTCAACAAGGTTTCAACATTTTGCTTGCGTGTTGTACGTACATAACCCCACAGGCAGCTCATCATAAACACCCTCAGTTACTGCTTTTATCGCTATATGCCAATTTCCTGTTTAATTTAAAATATATCTTCCTTAGCATGTTTTACTTTAAAGATGACATAAACTTCCCATAATAGAGCACACTGGCAGTGAAATAAATCAATAAATAAATTAAAATAAAGGCAAAACATCCTCTCAAATGCATAAAACTGCAATAACTTCTACCATTACTGTTTTAAACATCAAAAGTTACACCAATTTCTGACAGCTTTCCTTGATTTACTGACAATATTTAAGTAGCACATATTTTATAGCACTTGCTGCTACTGAGCTGAGTTTCAAAGCATTCAGCCCGCACCACATCTGCCTGCTTGAATACAGTGTGAGAGGAGCGCACAGTCTATACAAGCTCAGTTTGTGAGCACATTTCCCACCGTATCATGGTCCATGATATTGCCAAGGGCAAGCACAGATTAAAAAATAAGTTGACCTATCTCTGACCAGGACCCTTCAGAGTTGTCCCACATTTTCCTTGCTGGACTGGCATGAAGCAGGAGGATGTACTCTCTTTACACCGCTGCACTAGGTGTCCCAGGAAGAAAGCAATGTATGGGATCTTCCTGCTACCTATCCACACTGGCAGTGAAACCCCCCAGACTTACCTGAGATGGGACGTTCCAACCTGTAGGCACTTGGGAGGCTGCTGACCTGATCCACAGATCACTGGAGTCAGTAGGATGTTTCTCATCATCTTCAGTGCTGTTTCCATCAAGCTACAACACAGAAGAGAGGCGCTGATTAAGGAAAAGTAGCAAAAGCAAGTGATTCAAGCGGCATAATCTCTGCAGCTCCCACCCCATGAACATACTGCGCGCAGGAGATCTGTTGTGAAGATTTTGTGGATGGTTATAATCCATGTTATTTTTTCCTTTTGAATTTTTGTTTGTTTTTGTTTCTGCTGAGGAGAGTTTCTAAGCATCTTTTTCTTGAAAACCTGAAAAGTTTTCAGGCTGTATGTGTGTGGATAGACTGGCAATGCTGCCACAATATCACCTGGGAGACATCATGTTCCTATTCTTCCTACTTCCCCCACATGGCCAGTCCATACCATCAGAAAACACATCACCAGCAGCTTCCACCAGAAAAGAGGCATTTTTCTGCCTTGCACTACCATTGTGATACTGAAAATTATGGCCCTGAGACAGCACAATCCTGAAGGATATTTAATTAACAGACTCCATACAATTACTAATTAGAATTACTAATTGTTGTCATACGGAAAACGCTCAGAAACCACGTATGGCAGTATAAAAAAAACCCAAACAACAAAAACCAGAGTCTCATATTCCTCCCATGCTTCTGTAGTTTGGTGTAGCCGGTCTCACGCCCATCCATTCCCTGACGCCTTGCAAAGCAATTCATGCTCCTTCAGAAAGGCTCCCTCCTCCTGGGAGGCTCCTGCCCTCCCTCCTGCCACGAATGCTACAGCAGAGGTGGTCAAATTTGTGGGAGCAACATGAAGAAGGCAGAAACAGGTGCAAGGATCCATCCCTGTGTCTATTCACAATGAAGAGGAAATGGCTAGAAACAGCTTTTCAAGTGCCTTAAACGCCATTTTCTCAGCATAATTACAACACGTGCCGGAGGCTGCCCATCTTGACACAGGTGAAGGTATCTTTGCAAGAGCAGCTAGGAGCCTCGCCAGTTCTCTGGTGTTTCTTACAGCAAAAAAGGATTGCTCTGGCCCTCCTGTGCCACCTCCTGTGGAGCATCCTGCTGGGAAATATCATTAATGTAGCAGCCCCGCTGAGAGAGAAACCAGTGCTGATTCACCGCACAGGAACAGTGCCTCAGTGCCAGGCACTTCAATCATTGGCTGCAAACATCCCCTTCCAGTCTGTTTTTTCTCTGGAAGGGATACTTATGGGATCTTGCTGTGCGTACCCTTGCCTTTCCACCCAAAGGCTGCTTTTTAACCTCTCTGACAATTTTTATCTAAACACAAGAGATAGATCTCTCACAGGCACTTAAATCCTACGCGTGTGTGACAGAGTTGGGTTGTAGGTAGGGAAAAATTCCCTTCTGTCTTCTTAGCCTCTGGGGAAACATCTAATGAGCTTTATTAAGCATCAGCATATCTGCACAGGAAAAAGGCAGTGGAAACCAGGCTTCATTACTCCCAGCATGTGCAAAAAAGCCTGATTTGAAATACCTATTTGCAATGGTCTGGCTGGGCAGCCCACTCCTGAAGGGACAGCAATGTCAGTGGATTAACTGTGTGTCATAGGTCTTGTGGATTATAAAGATGCTCTGTCTCAGTGGATGGAGAACCTTGCTTTTGCACGCAGACCTTGTCTTGACTTTCTCCACGCACAACTGAGAGGCTGGGATTTGCTGTGTGATGACTACTAAGATGTTTCTAAGAAATCCCTGATGTAATGCATGACATATGTTTATTTGTCCTGATCCAGCAAAGGGCTTTACCTGGATAAAAGGCTGATTGGGTCTGATGGACCATCTGCACATATCTAAATAGAAGCGGGAGTCCAAGGTGGTTGTTCTGCACACAAGAAATTTCTGTGCATGTTAGAAACTCCCGTGTTGCCTGCATCAGTAACATGTCTATGAGTCTGGAAAAATAAGACAGCAAGTCATACACAAGATAGCCAAATATTGGAATATGAAGATGACTGGAGTGTAAGGCTGGGTTTATCAAAAGTCCATTGCAGGCAGATGCTCTGCAGACTTCAATGAATACTTTGCATTTCAGTTCTTTTCAGATGTAGCTCTGTAAACAGTGAATAGTCCCACTGTTAATGACTGGCTTGCTGTATTTATAGAAAGCCAGATGTTATTTAGCTATGGCGGGATTTAACAAGCAGTCTAAGAACTGAGGGCTTTTTTTTTTTTTTTTTTTTTAAGTTCCCAGCAACGAAATCATTAAAGTTTTTTTGCACCAACAGCCCCAAATGAAAGGGCATCTACTCAAGGCTCAGCAGCACCAACATGACACAGGACAAGGAGGTGATGCTTTTTCCAGGATAAGTTATGTGATTCGGAGAAAGAAGACCTGAGTTCAAATAGAAACAAATGCTCTAACCCTGCAGTGATTCCTCATAAGTCAACCCATCTCCTCTCCCACTCTTCCCTGCTTTGAGCACATACTCTCTGAACAGAGGGAGTGCACCCACAACAGATATGTAGCAGTGTCAGGCACATTGGGTCTCTATTGTTGGCAACATAATTTTTGGCATTGCTAAGATACTGGTAATAATCACAGACCTCTTTCCACCAGTCCAGCTGGCTGTGGTTGCTCCCCATATATTTGCTGAGAACGGGATTTTGGTTCCCATCAGCTTTGGGTGCCTGTTGTCCATGTCACACACTCTTCCAAGCAGCTAGTGCCAAGACTCAAAGCAAAGGTAAGAAACAGACAAGAGGGTAGGGAAGAGTAAGCAAATGAACAGCAAAGGAGAGGTAAAGAGATCCTCCTGTTTATTTCCACCCCCCTACTGCAAGAGAAAAGGATTGCTAAACAAAAACAAAGGTCTGCTGGCTCTGGCATGGACTGATTCTGCATGCTAGGTGTTGCTTTGATAAATGTTGATGACAGATTGATGAATATCAGCTATTAAAACTCTAAATCTTGACCCTACAGGACAACAGTCTTCACCTTTGCAGTCCTCAGAAGAGGTGACAAAGCTCCACACTGCTAGAGCTGCAGCCGCCCACAGTGCCCAAGCAGCAGCATCTTAGCGATGCTGCAGTCTTCCTAGCACACCACTGCCGAACCAGCTCTGCTGAGGCCAGGGCTAACTCAGGCAGCTTTCCAAAATGCCACTTCAGCCTGAGACACTCTGTTATTTGGGAGGCAGTATCGCTCCCTTTGACAGCGGGAAGCCCGTTAGCTCTCCCCATCTTCTCCCACCTATGGGGAGCAAGAGGTTGGGGTCTTGACACTTTTGACAGTGTGCTGCCCGAGCACTTCCTCTCTCCTTCGAGACTGCAGGAAATTTGTCTTTTCAGGTACAAAACCCAGCCTTTTGTTCATCCCAATGAGGAACCCTGCTCTAGTTGAGAAGGGGCTTTCATTTTAAAAGAGCTGAATTTTCTATGGAGAGGAGCTATCATCATTTACTGGCTTTTGCAAGGCTCTTTATAGTAGGTTGAGCTCTTTTGTTTGTTGGTTTTTCTTTTGCCTCCTCTAAGAGGTCCTGCACAAATATGTTTACGGCATTTTGTCCCTGCCCTGAGCCTTACATACTGTAAATATTGCTGCTTTTTCTCAGTCAGCGTCTGGCTGGGTATGTGCAGAAATACTGCCCCCCCTTTCACAACTTAAAACTGATTTCTTTCTTTTGCCTGAGAACTGTTCCAGCAGATATTAGCATGAGGCTGACAAGGCTACCTTTCTTTTTGGGTTTACATTGAATAAGGCAGAAATCCATACCGTGATCCTGTGATATACGTAGCTCACGCTATCAGTGTATCAGCCTGGATTTAAAGAAAATACATGATCACATCTTCTAGGAGATATTGAAGCACAAGCTAGAAATGGTAGGCCATCTGTCCCCAGATCAGGGAGAAACCTGATGACAGGAGCTGTGTTTGCCCGGCTGCCTTCAATGTCTCGTTTTGCAGCCTGTCTTTTCTTACACTCTTTTCCTCTGTTCCTTCAGACTGCGGCATTCAGGCTTTTTGTTCACACCCTCTTTGGTAGGTAGAGAACATTGGTGCCTCTTAACACATTGCCTCTACCCCATGGGAGAAGAAGGGTGTCAAACAGTGGCCAGCCTCTTTGGGTTCAGAAGGCGCCATAGTCTGTTAAATGACATGCTCACTCTGCAGGTGAAGGCACTGGAAAATAGTTCAGAAACCAAAAGGAAGCAAAGCAAGGAAATGTCATAAATTTGGAGCTGAAGAGCCTGCTGCTCTGTTCAGCAGAACAGTATTTTCCTTGTCAGGCAGGAAGTCATCATCTGACAGTTTCATAGCAGCAGCTATTAGCTGGTTCGTGCTCCTTATTCCTTGCCTTCTCCCCATTTATGCTCAGATGATTCTGCTGTGCAGTGCAGAGGAGTCACAGGCAGATGAACCTGTTGTTGTTAAGAGCCTGGTTTCCAATCCTGAAACCCTCTGTTCGTGCACCTACATCTGCACTTAGACCTAAAATTGGCACTTGACACCCACTGAAAGAGGTAAGTGCCAACAGGCTTTCTGAATAACTAATCAGTGTGCAGGTGTTTAATTGCTGAATTAAGAACCTGATTTTGAAAACTGAGTTCCAAGTGTCTGTATTTCTGTAACCAATTTTAATACTGCCTTCAGAGTTTCACCATGGGAAAATAGTCTGTCTGGCTACACAGGACAACTCCCACACTTTTTAAGTGCTCAGCCCCATTGCTGTACCTCTACCTAGCACCAAATTTCCACCCCATTTTCCCCAAGTGCCCTCTTTTCTGCCTGCTCGGATCTAGAGGTGAAAAGGGCAAAGAGGATAACCAAGAGCAACTGAAACCTCATAACTTCTGCTCCTGAAAGTCTTCCCATGGGTTCCTGTGCTTCCCAGCCTATGTGAAATTTGGGGGAGACATGCACTGGAGGTGCTGCAGGTGACTAACTGGGGTTCATACTTTTGCATGCTGGGTTTGGCTGGGGTAGAGTTAGTTTTCCTCATAGTAGCTAGTACGGGGCTATGACATTCCCTCCCATATCCCACCGGGCAGGAGGGAGCAAGGTGTTGTGTGGTGTTTAGCATTTCAGGGTGGCTTTTCACCTGCTCCGAGTAGCTTATTTTTATTGAAAGACTGGAAATAGCATTTGAGCAACCAATTTTTTTTTTTTTTTTTCTTCCTTAATTTAAAAGACAAAGCGGTAGGAGTACTCATGATTGAAATCAAAGCTGGAAGAGGTCAACTAAGAGTAAAGCACAAGATTTTTAATGGCAAGAACCAGTAAGCAGCAGACATGCCAGAAAATACTGTGACTTCTCTCCTTTTAAATTCATATAATCAGGACTATTGATCTTCATGGAAATTATGTTTTAGGTAAAGAAAGGTTGCCAGGTTCACTGACAAGAATAGCAGCATGAAGTTTTCCGCCCTACGTTTTGAAAGGGGCTCAGTGGATGATACTAGCTCTATTCTGGCTTTCAGATCCATCATTTTAGCACTCCACTGTAAAAGGACAAATTAATCTGGCCCAAAAATGGTTAACAAAGAGCAAAGCCCATTTCACCATTAAATAGCACAACACTTCTGACACCTTTCTGGAACAAAACTTGATGATCCACCTATGGAAGTTGGTTTGTCCAAAGATAAACTGCCTGGAGACACTTATTGTTAACAGGAAGTTTTGAGAGACATTCATTGATGTGACCCAAGAGCCAATATAAATAAAGCAGAGGAAAGGAAGGAAGTTTTTAGAGAGGAAGATGGTGATATAGGTAAGAGTGTTCTACAACAAAAATGTAAAAATATCTGTACAGCTGAACATAATCTCACAGTACAGAGAAAAAGTTTTGGTGGGTTTTTTTTTTTTTCAATGTCTTTTTCAAGGAAAGGAACCAGAACAGTTTTGTTGGCATGGAATAAGCACGTTAGGGGAAAACTAAACTCCAAATGCCAGACATGCAAGTTCAAAAATCCCTGTGCATCTTCTCTGCACATTCCTACACCAGACCTGTGTTTTGGATGTTGCTGAGTATCATAAGTGTGTTTTAGTTGTGGTTTTTGTTTTTGGGGTTTTTTTAAGTACTGATTTAATATTGGCCATTGCTGGCACATAATGCCAATCAGCTACTGAAAAACAATACCTTTCTATCTCAGCATTTGCCTTTCCACCCACACACATAAGTCTAAATTTGACAGCAACTATGTCAGTAAATGCCCAGACTTCAAAGGCTGTAGGTAATAAACGTTCTTAGATTTGTTATACACTGAAAACAAATGGATAATTTACATACTTAGATTTACACATGCACTTAAACATACCTGAGTCAAGCAAGACCTCAGGCTGCAGAATCTGAGACCTCTGCAGATGGTTCAAGTCCAGGGCAGTACTATCCAGATGCTAAATGTTTTCTTTATGCCTAACCCAAATTCCTCTTGTTGCAATTTAAAACTGTCACTCCTTGTCCCATCCACCATACAGAGGCAGCTGACCTCCTCCCTCTTCACAACCACCTTCATATCTGGCCACAAGGCACATCTCAAATACAAGGCATGAGAACGAAACATGGGTCCAAACTCTGATCTCAGTCACCTCCTTAAGCAACGTAACTATCGCCTCACACATGCAATACTTCTTACAGTAAAGGGACTTTCTCCATCAGACCATTGCTGTGAAAGAGTGACCACATTTGGCTCTATATTTTATATTATTCTTTTCTGACCTTCTCCTTCCTTTTCAAACACAAGTCCTTTTTTTTTTTTTTTTTTTAAGAGATGTCCTTCCAATGCCACCGTATGACACCTTACTATTTTGTACGATTGCCTTTGTAAGGAATGGTCAATAAATCTACACTGCTGCTACAGACAATCCTTCCCATTCTATATAGCTCCTACTCAAGGTCCCAAAGGATTTCCTCATCCCCACAACTTGGCTTGTCCTTTCAGCAAACCACAGCTTCCTCCTTTACTTTTTCTTCTCATGTTGAGATTGCACTCCATTTCTGAAATGACTCCCCGAGATCTCCTGAATGGAAAAATTATGAATTGACTCACCAGGAGGTAGCAGTTGTATTTGAAGGAGAAGCTGAAAAAGCATCTAGTCATTCTTGGCAGAGATTTGTACCAGTCTTCCTTGACTTCTGATCAACCCTCGGGATATAATTTCGACTGCTAGACCCAAGATTTTGTACCAAATCACCCTTTATCACACAAAATAGACTAGATGAAATTATACAGATATCAGAGCATTTGACACTACCTATGCCTTCACAGAGGACATGTGGAGAGTTGCCCCAGAGAGTGACAGCAAAGCCCTGCCCAGCCCACTGGCTATTGTCATGACTAACAAGAATGGCATGGGACCAAATCAAGCTCGTTTATCTCTGACTTGTGCTCCTCACACCTCAGTGAGCAGTCTGTGTAGCCTCATAACAGCAAATAACTCATCCTTGGGGATGAGGTTAGCTGAAGGAGCACCATCGTGGTACAGTTCTCCTATTGGGCTAGTGAGGTCAAGCCAGTCTTATACACAGACAAAGCCTTTTAACTTTGAATCCCTGAGGGCTAAATTCATATTCATCTTTTTTCTTTCTATGTAAACTGTTCCCCTCTTCAAGCTGATGCTTGCATCAGCTGCGCGTTTTCCACACTGCTGCACGCTCTTGGCAGTAGCTTAGCTCCCTGAGACAGACTTAAGAAAATGCTTGCCCCTTTGGTTTAAAGGTAACTAATGATCATAATAGCAATGACAGAGTGTAGTTTTTACAGTGCCTTGTGGCTCCTCCCTACTTTTCTGAAGTTGTTATTTTAATACAAATAGCAAGTATATTACCTTTAGTAACATAATGTATCCCATTTTGCTGAACTATATACCAAAATTATTCCAAGTTATTCTAGATCTTTGTTGCTCCTTATTTTCTAGCAATTTTTCTGTAAAGTATACAACCTCTCTTTATTGTATGTAACTCACCCTCTGCACAGTACTTCTTGTTTAAATTTAGGTCAGCCTTACCTTATACCCATTTAACTTTTCTGAAAGTTTCAGAGCAGAGATATCATCTATTCCCTTTATTCCTTACACAGATGCATCTCTCTCAGAGCAGTTCAGTGAAGACTCAGACAGTGGCTAATTCAACCTTCTGGGTCCTCTGGAGCTTTGATGTGCTGTCAGAGCAATGGGAAAGCCACGGCTAATCTGAATTTGGTAAGGGATTTAATATCAAGCTCAGATGAAATAAATCAAATGGAAAAAAGATGGCATCAAATGCACATGGTGGAGAGATCATGGGGGCTTAATTGGCAACCTTTCCCTTTGATCATGATCCAAGCATCACTGAACCTAAAAGCCAGATGTTTGGTTTGCTACCTTAAGAAGAGGCAAGGGGTATGTGTAGTCATTAAAAAATAAGTCATGATTTTTTGAATGCTACCTATAATGCAAGAACTTTTAAAACTTTCTTTGTAAGAGTCTACTCAAAGGCCTTTGAAATCAAGCAGGCCACAGATGAGGTGAATTTAATAGATGATTTGGGTTGTATGTGACTTCTACATGAAAGTTCTCTTTAGATAATAAAACATTGACTACTTTCATTCTCTTTGGTTCATATTTTTTATTTTAAGACTTAACTACTCTTGTCAATAAGAAACTTTTTAAAGCACACATGTGGTAGCACACACCTAATTATATTCTGAGGACAGACATGCAGGAAGAAAATCTGCATTGTGGCCCACCAACAGCATTTCTGTGCCACACTCCACATGCTGTGATGTGCTTTCCTTTAAATGACTCCCATGCTGGTTTTCACCCCTTTTTACACTTGACAGACAGTTCAGTCATTAACAGTGACTTGTGTTCTTCTATATGAAAAATAGATGTTTATGACTGTAGGACAGGACCTAAACCACTGTTGCACATATAATCAGATCTAGTCCAATGAAGCAAGATGCAAAGGAGCAGTGCTGGAGAAGTATGTTAGACATCCCACTTAGCTTTTTCAAGTATCTCCAATTTGAAACAGCTAAACACACATGTCAGGCTAAATATAAGTAGATGCACACAATTTTGTTCTCCAGTTTTAGAAATACCCAAGTCCTCCACCATGCAAGTCCTACAAGCCATGTGAGCCTGTGACAGATGAGGCTTTACAAGAGCCAGCAGTTCCCTAAGCCCTGCAGCTGGAGGTAGCAAAGTGGCAATCAATGCACCTAGTTCCAGCACTGACCATGGCCACTCCATATTTGACTCTAGAAGGACCTAACAGTTGGTGGGATCAAAACAGGCCAGACTTGTAACCAAAGCTGGTTTTTTTGGTTGGTTGGTGGTGGGGTTTTTGGGTTTGGTTTTTTTTTTGGTTGTTTTGGGGTTGGTTTGTTTGTTTGTTTGGGGGGGGGGGGTTTTGGTCATTCGTTTGGGGGGGGTGCTGGTGGTTTAAGTGATATATGCTTGTTTTATCTGGACATTTTAGTTGCAGGTGTTCACTGATCCATCCAAAGAAATGAAGTCACTATCAAGGCAGGCTGAATAGCCATAATTCCAGAAAATATACAGGCTAAGTCTGTCCTCAAGATATGAAATAGGGGAATTGAAATGCCTTGGATGGCAAGTTCTACTTGTGGCATCACTGCCAACCTCCTCCCCCATATTTTTGCCTGCTCCAGAGAATACCCTAAAAATAATTTAATCATTACCTTAAAAATTTAGAACTTGTGACTGATAACCTATTGTAAATAAACTCATTGAGCACATCCCTAATATAGAACAATTATAAATCTTTTGATGAGATACTTACAAAACAGCTCATATTAAATGGAAGAGAAATGCTCATTCTCCATAAAAACATCTCCTGGAGCTTTTTATATGTCTAAACACGTGAAACTTGGGGTGGAAGCCCCAGCCTTTTTGTGGTTTGCAGCATCAAAAAGCTGGTTTAAGATCCACTCAGACAACTCCTAGACAAGCCTGGATAACAATCTGAGGTTCTGGTGCTCATCTGAACTGAAGCACCCAAACCCTTTGACATTTTCTCATCATTCATTATTTCAGCATCAATGTTAATTGCCTACACAACACATGGAATTGACAGTACATCGAGGACTCAGCCTGCCTGCTTTGTAGCTGGCTAGCTGGGGATGTAACTGCTTTTTCATTCTCATTGCTATTCTCATCAGGCCAGACATGAAATAAAAGCAGTGACACTTTTTCTCCCCAAGCACAGTCTGTTGTGGGTGCAAGTCAGATCAGATAGTTAACAACAAGAGAGAAAATGGACTCAACTGGCATCATGACAGAAATCCACAGACAGCATTTTTTCCCTTTTAATTATTAGCTTCAAAAGATAAATGCAGGGACATTAAGGCAGGCTTAGAAGATGTGGCACAATACCTTTGTACAGGCTCTCACTGCAGGGATCAATTTGCAAAAATTAATACAAACTGGAGACAAAATAACAATATTCAACAGATGTAAAGCAAAACCATACTGAGACAAAGAAGAAAGGACAATAGGATTCTTCCTTCACTGCAAAGGAAGTGCATCATTAACATCATGAATCACACCAAAGTTAGTCCAGGCTCAAACAACTCCAATAGCTCAGCAGCCAGCACAGTAGCCCGGTGTGCCATACACCTATAATTACAGCCTCCACAGCTCCCACACATTCCAGATGTGCACACTTTACGTGCTCTGCTCAGCAAGGTTATAGCATTTTAACCCACAACATACATATCTCATGGTTCATGTCCCTCATGTGTCTTCCCTGTACTAACTTGTTGGAGGATGTGAATCCACAATAGCACCAGGTTTGAAATTCCTCTTTGGCAGCTCAGAGTGAAGGGAGGCTCTGCTCATGTCCAGACCTGGCTGGGGTTGGGTTACCCCCACATGCAGCTTGTCCCCAGCCTCCTTTGCTTTTGCCGGCAATCTCAAATCATCATTCCCCAAACCACTTCAGGGCTGGGGCAGCAGAGATTGACCAGGTAAATGAGTTAATCTTGGTCTGTTTGCTTTACTAAACCAGACTGGGTGCAATTATACCGTGGTTGAGTTGGCTGTGTGAAAAGAAGGATGCCTGGCAGCAAGATGGGAAGAGAGGGGAGGGAGACCAGGATGGGGGAGTGCATGGCTTCATCCATAAAGCTGCAGCTGGAGCAGGATGTGTGAGCACAGCCTGGATCCTGCCTTGCAAGCCCTGTGCTCGGCCCTTCCTAACTCAGCATGGCAGATGAATAAAGCAAGCAATACTGAAGCTATTTCCTTCTGCAAGAATTGCAGGAGGTTGGCGGTCTGACTCTTCAAATAACCAAGTCAATCTTTTGCACAGGGAAGTTAGGTTTCAAACTCTCTGGGGTTTAAGAGTCTAAAATTCCACTAATTTTTGTGTGCCCAGGAGGCAGGGGAATGCAAGCCTCAAAGGAGATTTTTACATTTCCTTTAGACTCCAAGGAGGATGGCAGAGATACTATGCTGTTATCAGCCTCCCATGCTAGGAGGGCATGGAGGGGCTAGTCCAAGATGCCCAGAGTTCATCAGAAAGGCTAGCTTCAGCAGCCAGACAAGTCAGCAAACTGTTCTCTGGACTCTGTTTAAATATAGTCTGATAAGCTACAGCAGCTAGCACAGGAGCCTCTCAAAGGCCCCATTTTCCTGCAGAACAACAATGTTTCATTTAATCAGCTGGTGAGCCAGCAACATTGGTCCCTACTCCAGAGCACTTGAAGACAGTTTTTCTGTCTGTACCCACAGCACATACCAGATCTACACAACTACCTCTGAGCTGGCCCTCTCCCAGTTTGAGTTTGGGTTTCTTTTTTTGAGGCTTCATTGCATTGGTTCTGCCCCCATGTCTTCCTTACTGCACAGCTAAGAAAAAGCAAATGCATATTCATTGCCATGCTAGCCTTCTTCCAACACAGTATTTTTGTGAGCCGGACCTGGACCGTTGCAGGTTGGCAAAGCAAATACCAGATGGCTGCTACTCGTACAATCCCAGAGGCACAGGAAGGATCTGAGGGACCACAAGGATCTAACTAGTGATGGCCTGAATGCATTGACACAATCTTGTAGCAATACAGATGAAATCCCTGTAACATTAGACTGGGCGTTGTAAGCTTCAGGTTTGTGTCACTTTTCCCTATAGCTTTCCTCCTGTTACTAAAAATCAAGTTCCCAGGTCATGGTGGCAGCTTCTATTTAGATACCTAAAAGGCTTTGAAGTTCTATTTTTTTTTAATCTACCCCCATTTTGGGAGGTTCATCTCATCTGCTGCTGCAATTTAAGAGCAAGCCAGCAAATCTTGCAGCCCTGAAGCTGGAGTTACTTTGATGTCCCACTTGTGGTGCTGGTGGCTGTTCAGCAAGTAGCCAATAACTAACTGCACTCATCCAGTCTAGAACAAATCCCAGCTTCAGCTTACCATGTATTATTAGCAGAGGTTTTAGGCATATCTTTTGTCTCGCTTTGGTTTCAGGTGTTTAGCACCACAGTGCCACTTAGTTCTTCTACCAACTGACTGGTGTCTTCTCACCTGCAAACAAAGAAGGTGATAATTGGAAATGTTTGCACTTAATTCATCACCTGTAACAGTGTTTGTGTCACCTGAAGCCTGTGCCACAGCGTGGCTCCAGTTTCTCCACTCATGGCAAATATGAACCACATGTACACTGGAAGGATTACCTGTGTGTTTTAGCAGAAAATAATATCTCACCCCTTTGTTACCCTCCTCATCCTTTCTCAGTGGTTCCCCCAATACACTCAGTGTGGCTGTTTAAAAAAAAAAAAGCTTCAAAGCATTTTGAGGCTACTCCCTACTTTTGCAATTCAACCCATTTGCTACAGTTTGGTGACACAGTGTAGTTTCCTAAGTGCACTCTGACTAGCAGATGGTTGGCCCTTTACTTTTTCTTGCAGCAGCTTCAAAGCTAGCATGTGCCAAGGCAGATGAAAGGACCTGGCCCAAGCAACACAACAGCCCGGGCAAATCTGGAGTGCAGAGATAGAAACTTTCTCATCTTAGTGCCATCTCCCCCTCTTTCCGTCACATGAACATCCAGTGAGGAGTCACTGCACCCCTCCAACTCTCTTGTCACCCATCCCCAACACATCCAAGCCAGCCATGGACAGACCAGCAGTTTAGCTCACTGTGCCAGAAAAGAGTAATTAGAGCTATACTACTAGGCTGCAATCCCTAGAAGCTTCAGCCCTAGAAATGGAGCTGCAGTCATAGATGGGACAGGCAATCTGCACATCTGGACCTGGAGAGAGTCCCTGGCTTGAGGAGCAGGGGACAGAGAAAACCATTGCTGTTTCTCGAAGGCAGGCTGAAGGGACTCTGGAAACTTGCCTCCAGGCAGAGTGAGTGGAAAAAGGAAGGACTGGGAAGTGCCCGAGGTCTCAGATAAGGTCAGAGGAAAGTCAAGTACAAAATATACAATTTTTGAGTCTTAAACAGAGATCCAATCCACCCACTCATTCTGTCTAGGAGCAGGAAACCTGTATCAGCATCTGCTCCGAGAAATACCTGTGTGTCAGACCTGTGGCTCTTTATTTACTACTCGGTCTAATGGCTCTAAGCCCAGAGTCATTAACTGCCTACTTGCTGGTCCATGCTTGCAAAACCAAAACAATCTTCCCCCCCAAAAAACCCACAAATCTGCACAGGGGTAGCTCTGACTTGTGCAACTATTTGCTGAATCAAGTGCTGTCTGTCCTCAGAAAACCAGCATAAACATGGCCTTGTGTTCCCCAGCTGATTTAAGGGAAATGTAATCTTATATATGGCAAGGAGATCCTACAGTGCACAGGTTTGGTACAAATGAGTGAAGTCACCACCACACTTACCTGCCAAGGCTTGCTATACTCAGAGAGATGGATGATTTAGATTTCCAGGAGGATAAACCTGCTTCCCTTCTTTGATTAAATACCTCATATATTACATACCTAAAGTTTGTGTGCTGTGATTATCCCCTTTTGGGAGATACAGTCCCCGACAAGTAGGTATCACCATCTGAAAAATACTTCAAAAGCTAAGGGTAAGTAGAGAGGGCAGCACAGAAAGGTAAAATGCCCCTCCAAGGCATCCAAGAAATTGGTAACTGTGCCAAGTTATTGCCTGTCTTCTCTACTCCCTCATGCTGCCTTTCAGCATGAATCAGCCATCTGGCTTTCCCTTCACTTGTGCTTTGCTATGCCAGTGGAGCTCAGCTCCACCATGTGCACAGAGCTATATTTAGAGGGAAATTACTTCAGCCGTGTCCAGCTGAACAGGCAGGAAAAGGGGTTTCTGGAGGCATTGCTCCTGCATGATGGGATAGGGACAGCAGAGCTGACCTTACCACTGGGCATGCTCCATCTGTGACCTCCAGTCCTACCAATGCCTCACCTGTGCAGTCATGGGATGGAAAGCAGTGTCGTACCTGATGTAAAAGCAAACTGTAATAAAAAGTAGAAAAAATGGCAAGAAAGGGCAGCTGCTGTTGTGTGTTTTTCCAGAGTGCTCCGGGGAAGAGGCAACTGGTCAGCCTCTTGCTGAAGCCCTCACTGCCTAACAAGCAGACCATCCTGCTTGCTCTCTGCAGCTCAGCATATTCAAAGTCTCTTCTTAACAGTGGCTACCTACTGGGACTATGTCTCATGGTGTCATTACACATGCCCCCTGTCTGCCTTATGAAGGTTTTGCCTTTCCCTCAAATGCTCTTGGGCCTCATCACTCTCTATCTCCCTCTTAATCTATGCAGTATGAGCACACATCATTGCAGCCTCTCTCAGCTTGCTTTCCCTCCTTTATCTGAGAACACAAGGACAGAGGCTCTGTACACCTGCACCCCTTGCACCTCACTCTTAACAGGGGTTGCAGTGTTGCTTTGGAGCAGGAGGGGAAGAGGGATGAGGAAGGATAATGAAGCAGGCTCCTGCCAAGCCAAGCACAATGCAAACAAAAGAAAGGGTGTAGGTGGCAGAGTGCATTTGCAAGCCTGAGAGACTTCACAATAAAATGCCTTTTCTTCTTTCTTGTCGTCTTCTTGTTACAGGGAAATAGCAACCATAGAGGATTCTCCTGCAAGTTTTGTGCTGTCTTTGCTGGCAGTGAGATGATGTCTTGATTTTGAAACCCAAAGACCGCATCAAACAGGATCTGAAAGGGTTTTTCTCCCATTATATACAGCAATCTCTACTTTGAAAAAGATATGCAATAAGCAGTTGTCAGCAGGCATCGGTTTAGGTGCTGAATTAGGGTCAGTGGCCCGTGTCCTTGCAGGTACCTGCCCTTCCTGCTGGTGGAGGGGACACACAGAGCATGACCATGGCACACCCTTGGCACCCTGCCGGGGCCCAGAGACAGGGCCTTATGTGTGTCTGCAGAGAGTGAATTGTTAAGTTTACAGTCACCAGACTTGAAACGAGGAATTTTGTTATTAGGGAAAGAACAATGTGATATTAAAGGCAAGATGAGGATCATCCCCACTTAGGATTCCAGGAACTCCCTCATTTGGATATGGGGCCAGTAGGGACTGCTAGTGGGACTCTATTCCTCACACTCTGCCTCTGCTTCCCTATCCCTCCTGACTCTGAGGTGGTTTTCCCCTATCTGCTTGGACTGCTCTGGGACAGGCTAATCTCTTTGCCCAGAGATGCTGATGGAGGACCATCACCATAGTGCAACCAGCACCTGGCCCCTTCCTTGCAGGAAGCAAGAAATGCCATGCTTCAACACAAGTAACAAGAAAATAAAAAAAAAAATCTCCCTGGTTCTCATTTTTTGTGCAGACTCACGCCATCAAAACCTATTAACGTGAAGTATGTTAGCTTTGAAAGTCACAGCAGCCCAGACTACACAGATGGCCAATGGTCTCACTGCACTAATTCAACCTTGTCTAAGATCTGCCAAAGAATTGTCAAGCCTCCTTTCTGTCAACGCTTTCAAAAAGCCAAAATGTAAAAAGCAAAATGCAAAAACATAGCAAAATAATGAGTACAAAGGGGTATTTATCCTTTTCTTCAGCATGTGGACCATCCTTTTTGCTCTCCTTTTAATCTCTCAAACTCATCTGACTGCAAAACTCAAAAGGCTACGTTAGCCTCAACCGAGTAACTTTTACTATCATTTCCCCTCCTCTCCTCAATCAGCAGATGTAACTTTCCTTTCGAGCAGTGAAGCTTTACATGCTTTTGAAAAATAATTCCTAATAAGGACAAATGAACAGGCTGCCTTTTCTTTTTCCTTAAGTGGCTCCCAGGGCATCTCCAGAGGAGCTTCTGCAGCTCTGAACAAGACAACACCACGCCCTCTGCAATAACCCCTCTCAGGAGCCCGCCACAGTCCAAGTGTGACTGGAGAGCCTCCAGATTTCATCCCTAACCCATAAGGACTCACCCAAAATCATCAGTCCCCATAAACTCATCAGGCAAGGTTTACCTCTTATAAAGGGCGCTTGGCCCCTGGGGACTTCCCTCCAGAAACTCCTGCCTGTGAATGGACAATATTCAATTCTTTATCTCTTTGCCCAGTGCTGATGCTTTTGTTCTAAAAGCTGACAGAGAATCTCCTTTGTATTATTAAAGTATATTGACCAGCAGTCAGGACTTAAAAGGTACCATCTAGGGTTTTTTTTTGTTTGCTTGGGGTTTTTTTTGTTTGTTTCATTGGGGTTTGGGTTGGTTTTTTGTTTGTTTGTTTTTGGGGTTTTTTTTTGTTTGTTTGGGTTTTTTTTGGATGGTGGCTGGCAGTATAGAAATGCATTTCTCTTGGAAACCCAGCCAAAGATGAGTTTCATGGGAATGCACCCCAGGAGGCACTAAGCCCTTTGCCTGCTGAAGGGTACACTGGGATTAAAGCCTCTCCTCCATCACCCTTAGAGTTTCTGCTGGGGAGTGATGCTCACACACAGTTCCTCAGATGTGTTGCCTGCTCTCAAATGATAATATGAGGATCACCTCCTAACTGTAACATTAACCAGATGTTCAGAGCATGATGCAGGTATCCTGCTTCATGTCCCCCCTCTGCTTTCTCAGTGACCATCACAGCTCGTCCAAGAAGGTGGGTAGCAAACTCTGAGTAACCAACAGTCAAGGTGACTGTCATGGAAAACCACACCTGAAGATGCTTGGGACTGAAAGCTGACAGTCTAAAGCACTAATTTAATCAAGTTGAAAGCAGTTTACAGGATTTTTTTTTCCACTCAATTATACATGCAAGCTATTTAGGCTACTAATGGATTTTTATTTAAAAAAAATCATATCTACCTGTCATCACAGAATACCATTACAGAAAGCATGTCACCAGGGTCAAATGGCATCTGAAGTCTAACTAACAAAACCCCACTTTGACAGTCATTTTCATCAAGCTCCAAATTGATTGACAAATTGTTCATTGCACACTTAGTCATGTCTGTCTTTCAGAAAAGAGAAGCAAGTGTAAGGTAGTCTCTGCTGATTTTTATCCCCAGACCATTTTCCTCCCCAAAACTGTATTACATTCAAAGAATCCCACACAAAGAAAAGTAATAAAATACTACTTCTGCTGACTTGTATAAAAAAACCTTTTAAAAGGTTCAAATTATGATTATAGAACTGAAATATTGCTAGCCCACAAGTGGTTGGGAAAAATATATATAAATTGCAGTTTGGTGTTTTACAACAATTATATTTTAGCTCTTAAACTGACATGCAATCCTGACAGATTTACTGCAGATTCAAATTAACATACCATAGCTGAATCTTACTGTTGCCATAACTTTTATTCAAACAGTTATATTTCCAATGGCAGCAACTATACTTTTACTGTTGGATAATTTTTGCTAAGTAAAATAAATACCCTGTTAGATTCAGGCTTTTGCCTATAATTCAGCTGAGAATGCTACTGCTCAGTACCAAAAGTTAAATTGCTCTTACAAGGAAATCATACCACCAACTATTTTTGCTCTTTGGGGGATGGAGGTAGTAGTAACATAAGAGTGGAAAGAGGGCTGGAAGATAAAACCAATACACTTTTCTGAGCTGTGTCCTGTTGCCTGCTAACATAAAAATGCATGATGTTTCTGGGTCACCTCTGTAGGACCCCACGGGTTTTAGAGCAGCTTGGCATAGGCAGGCAGTGCCACCCACTTGCCTCCTGGTGCTGCTGGTTGGTTTTGGTCAAGCTGTAGGTGTAGGCACGCTGTTGAATGCAACTGGGATATGGCAATACAAAAAGTTACCATCAGCCAGCTCCACCTCTATAACCAACCATGCACACACTTGCACTTGACCCCAATGGAGAAGGTTGTCCGTTTAGTTTCTCTGAGCTTTTTAGGGTCTCATGTAGCTGAAATAAGCTCTGCTCCTTATTTGCTTTTTGCCATGTCCCTGTTCCTGACAAGCAACTTTGGCTTAAGGATTTGGATGCTCTCAGTCTACAGACTAATATTTGGAGTTTGAGATAATTCCCATAATAAAGACTTGCTTTAGAAGTTATTGAGGTGTGGTTGTGTGACAATGCTTATTTACTTTTAAAAGGAAACAAAAACCAGAACTTTGAAAAGTATGGCATACTCATGACAAGGTAAAACCTTCTAAGGACTCAGCCACAGGGTTAAAAATTAATGTTACAGTTCACCTAGCCACAGCTGTAGTATAGCAATATGCATCACACAAAGGCTACCAATTGGGCATAAGACACACTGAAGTCATGGCTCAGAAGGCAAAGTCCACTTTCCTCTCAATGAACCAGTTCGTCCACACCTTGCAGCACTTATACTCCAACAAAGTGGAGTTTGAGGCCAGTATTTGGCAGGATACCTAAAGACCTCATTTGTCTCTACATAACACACAGACTTTATACTCAAATTAGCAAATCTAAAACCAGCAAATTCCAGGTGACTTTCAAGTCTCACCATTTAGGTACTCAGAAATTAAGACAGTCAACATCATCCATTGTTCAACATGATTGATTTGTTCTGAATGGAAATAGATGGCTTTGGGGCTTTTGGTCAGGCTCAAATGCATCCAGCTTCTCCATAAAAATAAAATAATGCTACCACGATTTGACAGACAGTATTTCCAAGCCTGCAATTAAAATGGGCACTTCCTCAGCTGTGAGGTCTTCCTCTGCCTTTGCTGCTAAGAAGCATCACATCATTACCTTGGACCAATGCTGACACAGGGAAATTTATTATTAAATTCAAAAAATGACTTCATTATAACCTTGTTGGTCTGTTGATAGTTTATACATAAGTTACCATACACATACATCAGCCAGTCTTTACCATTTGTCAATTTGCATGTCCCATACATCTTTATAGATGGGAGAAAAAAGTTATTATGTCCAATGTCCCTTGCTTACACAAAAAGTTCATACTGAATTTGATGTTTCAAATCACACACTTGACAATTTTATTGTTGTCAGTGATAAGGGAAAAAGCTCAAATGAAACCAACGTCCTTTGCTGTCAAAGACAAGGGTATCTCATGTCTTGAATGCCATCACAGGCAGGAAATTGCCTGCCCTGGTTTCAAAGAGAGATTTCTCGAAGAAGGGGGGAATGACTTCTTGACAAACCGCACTCTTTTTGAAAATTGTCTGTCAATCAAGGAAACCAAATCTGCGATTAGATGTTAACTCTTTCAAGTTGACCTAATATTGTCCACACGGCATATTTAAGCCCTTTCTTTAGGACTTTATTTGTCAGAAAGTAACTTAGTCTGGTTACCAAAGATTTTTGCCCAATGCCACCAATTTGCCAAAAAACCTGCTTGACTATTTTAGTCACCTCTTATTTATCATCTCTCACTCCAAATGTGTTCATTCCTCTCAATGCTCAAATAACACTTTGATTTGATTCAGAAGCCTGGAAAGAGGCAACAATAGTGTTCACAGCTCACAGTAGACATATGGAAACATGGGGTGCAGGAGCCAAATGATGAAGGCAAAACTCAATAGCACAAGCGTGGACAACAGGAATGCTCAGCAGGGAGGCTATGCACTAGTATCTTCTATTAAAAAAAAAAAAAAAAAAAAAAAAAACAAAACCCAGCCCAGGGAAATCAGACGACGCGTGTTTGCTTTGTGATTTGGAAGAGTACATGTCTCCTACCAGCGGGGGCTGTTTTAGTGCAGCCCCTCTCTGAAAATCTGCCCCTTATGTCTAGGAGCCCCACAGCTCCCATTCCCATAGACGTGGGGTTTACTATTTGTGTTTGTACAGTACCTAGAGCAATGATGCTAAGCCTTTCACAAGGGACATCTCTGGGCATGACTGCAAAATAAATTTAAGCACTGAAGCTGGAAGCTATGGAGTTCCAGAAGAGAGAACAGGGAAATTCACAGCAGCCCTTCCCTCTCCTCCACTGGAGAGCAACTGGGACTGACCAAACTACGTACCAGGGAAGTTAGAAATTAGACTTTTCCCAAAACTGCACAGAATAAGATTAGGAAATGCTAAAATCAAAGGCAGCACAAGAAAGCAGCATGTTATACAGTGCAGAGTTAGGATGCTGGCTACAGTAAGGTGTTAACAAAGTCAAAACAAAATCAGTGAGTCCTGCAATCAGACATTCGTGTGGCCCTCCGGAGTTGCAACAGTAAATACTACAGGATTATATAATCTCCTGCTTCAGGATTTAAAGTAATCTCAGTGATAAAATTAATATAAAGATCAGATTATTCAGTTTCTACCCACTCTTTTTCCCAAGGCAGCTGGGTAAAGCATTCAGGAGACTTTCAAACCACTGGGAGGTAGCTCACTAAATCTTTTCACAGCATGCTCTGGGTCTGATTGGAAGTGGGATTTCAGTCCATGCATCATTTAGCTGCTTTTGCAATTTTTATCTGAGTTGCTTTCCACTCTGAGACCACATCTGGCAATATCTACAACCCTTTGCTACTCATGAAAATGTGATGAATACCAAGGATTGCCAAGAAGATTCGTATTAAATCTAACAGCTTTATAATAGTCAATAACCTACCTGTCAGGTCAGGGTATTTTATTAAAGGCCATACTAAAGGCTTTTCTCTAATATTACATTATTTTATACCATAGGTGGGTGACACCATGGAAAAAGAGAATGTCACCTCTTCTGTCTTTGTAGCTAAATAAATACATATATATATATATATGTAGGGGAAATGTACATTAGTTAGCTGCACACTTTTGAAACACCAAGGCTCTCCTGCCACACAGATCTGCATTTGCTTTGCTCCATGCACTTTGATTTCTGGGCTACCTTGTTACTTTTCCCTCTGTGCCAGACCTGGTCTGGGACTGCCTTCTACAGAAGTTGCTCTATTTCACCCTCTGCCAAGCAGATTTCCCTTCCCCGCCCCCTCCTTCCCATAGGGTAGGATTACTCTTGACTAACACCAGCTGCTGACCGCATGCTCCTCTGAAGCATCTTGAGCTGGTGGTAGTCAGAGGGACAAGCATGGAACAGACAGAGCTGGAATCTGATTCAGCCTGGCAGCCTCCATCCCCACAGACAGCACAAGCAGGGGTACTGAGGGAGTGCTGCTCAGTGCTCATGTCAAGAGGTCCAGGTCAACATAAAAAGGCTTGGGAGAACCACCTCATTTTGCTGCCTTTGGGAAATGAATCTGCTTCAGTCCAGACTATTCATCAGAGGGATAAAAATTCAAATGCCCTATTTTAGGCATCAAACCACCACCCCAGCCCCAGCTGCCTTGCTCTACCTCCTAACGTAATTTCCTATCACAGCACCTAATTTTACAACACTGCCCAACAGGCAGTTAACTCCTCTCCTCTCAGACCCTACATGGTAAAAAAACATCTTGTCCTCTCTTGAGATCGCATTGCAGACTTGAGCAACGCAGGGAACAATTATCCCGAGGGAGCCTGGCAGCCTGTTACCCTGTTTGGAAGCACTGAGCATTGTTTCAGAAGGATAGAAATCAGGTACAGCAACATTAAGAGTAACAAATGCAAGGCAGGGACTGGGCTTGGGAGAGGAGAGTGCACATTTTCAGCTTTGTAGAGGAGTGCAATGCAGATGCAAGCAGGGCAATGAGCCACCCCAACTCCTTGCTCCCTTACTGTGGGAATTGTCTGAGACGTCTCCCTCTAAGGGGAGGGAGACAAATTAGGGGGCCAGGATAGGGCTGAGAAAGAAAAAGTAGGTTCCCCAAGGAGCTCAGGTTTACCCCCAACAAGCATAGTGGAGCAATAAGCAAACACTTGCAAATGATTTACGGGTCACATAAACACCACAATACATCACATCATGCTCACAAACAAAACAACTGCTCACTACAAATCCAGGATAAAGAAGCTGCTACTTAAATCTCTGCTTGTTTTGCAAGCAGCAGTCAAAAGGCTCAGGCACTGGGCTTATCAGCATTGACTTACACACTGACCCCACCACAAGCAGGAGTCAACACAGCTGCTCCTTAACCCCACTCACTGACATTAAGGCTCACTCAACCCACATAATACCCAGGGAAGAAAAATACTTACCCCCACAGACTCAGCTGGCACCATAAACCATTCCCCAGCACATACCTGTTTCCCAGCACTCTCAGCCAGAGCCAGGGCCAGGGCTTAAATGGGTGCTGTGGGTGGGTGGTGCAGGTGGGGACCCAGGTGAGGTTGGAATGGGCAATTAGGGGTTATTAACGCCACTGGGCCCTGAAAATTTTCTGCACATGGTGCAGGGTCTTAGTACAGCTTGGCCATTTCATTTTGAAGCCAAAATATGGCAGGAGAAGCTGCAGAAGCCAAAGTTTCAGGATGGAGTCACAAAGTTGCTGCTGAAGTCCAAGAGGCCACCTTTGCCGTCAGGGCGGGTGAGCTCTGCCAGTGTCCCAAAGCACATGTCTTGCTGCAGGCTGGCACCTAGGGCAATGTGTGTGGCTCCTCCTATCAACAACCATATTATTTCCATTTAATAAAATCATTGCCTCTGATTTTTACTGATGGACAGAGAGGGCTAGCCATTTCCCTCTGCCAGACATGGAGAGCATGTAAGGATGGGTAACAGCAAATACAACCACAGAAATTAGAGTCAGACATGGGATACAAATGGTAAAGAGACAAAAAAAAAATCCCAAGGACATTTTCAATGGCATAAAGCTGTGATTCCTGCCACCCCCTTCTTGCTTACTCCTTGTGGAGGTCTTCCGCATACTTTGCAGAATTAGTGTGTTTTGGGCACTGGGGCTGGGAGGAAGAAGGGAGAAAGGGATGTCTTATTGCTAGCTGCAGCTGGGTTCTGTTAAATATTGCAGGCGATGGCACCGAGTCATCTCCCTGACTGTGACCCCAATGTGATAGCTTGCCTGGCCCAAATAACGCTGGGCATGAAGCAGCATGGGGCTCATTTGGAAATGCAGGTGTTGAAACCAGGCAGGAATGGAAAAGGTTATGGCTCTCAAGCCAACAAATAAAAGAGAAAGTGCCACCTGACACAGCCCCTCAGGATGCTACCCGAAAGCTAGCAGAAGATAAGCCTGCAAGTTTTTTCTGTAGGTACACACATGCATGCACGTATGCAAGCGTATGCATACATGATCCCCCTTGTGTCACTGTGAGCAGGATGAGAAATGCTAAGCCTTTGAGCCATTTGTCCAAAAGGACAGAGCTGTTCACCCTGCAAGTGCTCAGGGACACAGAGGACAAATCAGCCCTTTTGCAGCAGCACTAAGGGGTCTTGCTTTGCCACAGACCTGTTGCATTGGAATCATGAGAACCCAGGCTTTTTCTAGAGGACTGATGTTGCCCTGCCAATGTGCCACCACTGCCATGTACCAGTCAGCAGCCTGCTGTACCAGTGCCAAGGGACATCTACATCTGGGGAGAGGGAGTTTGGGGAGATGCAGAGGTCTGTATGTACTTGCTGTAGTCACCTAAAGTCTTCAGAGGACAGATCTCACTGCAGAAGCGTAGGATGTGAATTCGTAGCTATGGCAGTTGCCTATTGGTGTGTGGCGTAAGGTCGTTTCTTTGCTGACAGCAAGCTCAAATAGTTGTGTTTCCTACTCTACGTGCCTAACTCAATCTCTGTAAAAGTTCATCTCCCACGGTGCCTTCTCCAGTCAACAGCAAAAGAGAGACCCCTCCACAAGGAGGCTTCAAGCAGAAGCTTCGAACACATGGACTAAATACAGACTAAAGCTCCTTTTCCACTCCATCCCCTAAATGCAACAGCACAAGGTTTGGCTGAGGGCAAGGCTCTTCCTTATGATGCAGTCCTGACCCCAAAAGCAGCTGTGTCTGGAGGAAAGGCAGATGTTTGCTTCAGCCAGCTGGGGTCAGTGATTCAAAACGGCTGCCCACTGCCAGCAGAGCCCATGGGAGTGAGCAGAGCAAAACCAGACAAGAAACCAGCAAACGAGTCTAATGAGTAGACTTTCCAAAGTGCCCAGCAAGCCTGGCTGCTGTGCTGGGTCTGCCCTGCTTTTGGTGGAGCAGTGCACTGGGTCCTGCTTCAGTCTTTAAGAGGGGGAAGTGGTAGGAGTTGATTTTCTCATTTGTATTCCCGCTCAGAAGCAAGAAGCAAATCTGTTCTTCTGAATTCACGTCATGTATCTAGCCGAGCCACTGTATGCCCTTTGGATGGATTAATCTACCTGCTCCTAGCTTCACTCTCCAATTCCCTCTCTGCCTGAGCTGTTGTATGGTATTCCTCATTGTGCCACAGGAGCTGTGTTCCCGTCTCCTCTCTTGTCCGAACACTTTCATAGCGCTGCTGGACACAAGACAATGAATACAAGGAGCTGTGGTGGTGCTGGATGCCTCTTGGCTGATTTAGCCAGCAAGATGTGCTGGCAGCATGCTCGCAGGCCACGCACCCCTGCATTAGCACAACACACTCCTTCCTTCTCTGCTCTTGGGCTTCCAACATGTAATGCCAAATGAGCCATCAAAACTTACAGGAAAATGGTGATTTCAGTTTGCCAGAAACTTAATTTTTCCTTGTTAAAACAGTATATATGGAGAATAATTATTTCTGAAAAGCTTTTTCATACTCCATGGAGTATTAAATAGGCAACACTGGGTTCCCTTAGTTTAAATTGCTTCCTCTGTCAAGGCAATTCCTATGCTCAGCCTCCCTCTGTCTTGTGTTCATTTTGCTGGCTTTAGCAGACTGCTTCTCCCAAATCGACCAATTATGACCACTGTAACTAAATCAATCATCCATCTAGAGGTGGATGCCTGCATTTATTTATCTGGATCAGGAATGCTATAGATAACAGGTCATTAAAAATTACACTTTCCAAGCCACAGATATCATGAGCCTGACTGGCAAAGAATGAGCTTTTAGATAAGAAAGAAGGCTTAGGAGGGTCAATTAGGTTATAAATGGTTTGGATCCTCGCCCTCTCATGCACTGGCTTTATTAAAACCCTATAGTTGGAGACAATAGCTTATCTTTGCTTCAGCGCAATTATTTTTAAAATGGAGCTGCACAATTTAGGGAATGCCAATACATGATATCCACTACCAACAAATCTGAGATTATCAAACCCTCGAGCCCATCAGATTATAAAGCTAAAGGTCATCTTGGAGAGAAGATAGAGAGGACAAAAGCACTCTTCTTCTGCCAACCTAAGCTCAAGCCTCTGCAGAGTGTGATTGACTTCTGAAATAAAACACCGCAGGTCTTAAAGGAACCAGCCCGCCCTGAGTTACATGAACCCTACAGCTGAGGCATTCCTCTTGGTACTCAGATGGGGTTTCCCTAGCCTGGAAATGTCTCGGCAGCTCCAGCAATATCACAAAGCAATCCCCTGTTATGAGCGTTTGCTCTGCGGAACGAGAGAGAGAAACCCCTCTTAAGTCTTTCTCAAACTGATTTTCTCAGTGCTCTCTCTAGACATCTGTTTTCAAGCTAGTGAAAGGGAAAAATGTGGCTGTAATCAAACCGGCCAGTGAGCCTAAAGCCAAGGAGCAGCTCATATGGTAATGTGTTCCCCAGCACCGACCTCTAGGAGTAGGGTTCCTACTTGTTTCCCTACTGCCCATCATCTGGTTTTGCTGGAGGGTATTCCCCCCCCCTGCAATTCTGAACCAAGCATCCTGGCTCCGTGGGCTCTGGCGAGAGCATTGCTGTTGATTTGCTCTACAATTTGGTTTGCAAATGTCGAGGTCAACCCTAAGGTATTTCAGATAACAGGGAAGCCAGATTGCTTGAACTGAGGCATCCAGAATAGCATCAAAACAAGTGCACAGCACCTGGTGATCATCAGCAGCATTTTTTTTCAATGCGCTGTTGCTCTCACACCTCATCTTTGTATGACAGGATTTGTATGAAAGGCATGGGAACTGGGAGCTCTTGAATCCCAGCCTCATTTCTGCTCCTCGCTTGCCATTTGGCTTGGAGCAAGATATTCATAACTTTATACATCCACTTTTGAAGGTATCATGAGGACTCATCAGACACGTTTATAAATAATGGCTTCTACATGCAGTATTATGTGGTTTACAGTCAGCCTAACGCTGAGCTTGGAGAGAAACAACAACACAGACCTTTCGATATATCCAAGGAGTCCTGAGGACCACTGCAGTGATGGCTTCTGAGACAGCTGATGAGCTAGATGCCTTCCAAATAAATTGTCCCCTTGGAAATAAACTCTAGGATGGATTTGGAGAGTTGCCCATGTCGTTTTTACTCATAAGCTTTCCTCACCTGCCCTATTTCTTACAAGCTCTTTTAACATTGGGGAAAGGAAGAGGAAAAAAAAAAAATTACAAAAATTTATCAGCTTGTTGTCCCTAGAAAGTGAAAAAATTTGTTGAGATCTTGTCCCCATTTAATTCACCCCACACACACATGCATGCCTTAAAAATCAGAGCAGTGAGAAAAAAAATCCTTCCTTTATAGGGCAAACAGCACATTTTGATAAAGCATGCATTCTTAGAACAAATTTTCTGTAATAAATGTCTGGCTTTTTGCCATATATTTTATAAACTGTCAGCTACATCTTACATGTATGTGCAGTAGCCACATATTTAAAAAGAGAGAAAATGCATACATTTTTTACCCACATTTAGCCTGAAGTGGCTTCATGATTTATTACTTCAGTTTGCTGCTGCTGTGATTGAGAGCTGGAGAAAGGGAAGCCTCCAAGCAGGGATCATGGGAATATAAAGGGAATTAGCACTCACAAGGAGCTGAGAAAGTCTTGGGCATGTGGCCTCATTTTGACTCCTATCAATGCCAAGTGTAAAATAATAGTCTGATTCAGAGCTAAATGCCATCTAGATTTCCCACCGAGTCCATTAATTCTCTTCTTTTATTGTGGCAGAAAGTATTAAATACCTCACGCTAGAATCAGGGTTTCATGCAGGATCTGTATTCCAATTACGCAGCATCCTTTCCCGATTCAAGACATTGTATTGATTTGTTTGGTGGTAGGAGGGATTCTTTTTTTTTTTCCCCCTCAAGTTAAAAAGAGCAATTTATTCTTTCTTTACCCTATAGTTAAAATTGCAGATGTTTTTGTCAAGCTGCTTCCTATCAGAGCTGGTGCATTAGTGAGGAAAGTGGTTGCTTGCAAAGGAATATGTGAGTAGTGGACCTGTTTTGTCCAGTCAGATCACCTCTCTGCAATCTTTGAGGATTATCATCAACGATGAATTCCAAAGTGACACCTGCTAGAGACAGTCTAGCTAATTATTTGCAAGCTTCTCTGTTTCTGCTGAAGTTTTGGCAACCAGCCTGTAAAGAATGACTCCGAGCTGTGTTTCCACAATAAAGTGCTTCTAGGAATGACACAAACTGCTTTTTCTAGCCAATGCAAGAGACATTTGCCTCCCTATCACCACAAAAACAATATTAAGCAGCTGCTCGGCACTGCTTTCTGAAGGCACTTCTGTCACCGATCAGCAGAATTTAATAACATCCAGATTTAATCCTGTGGACCAGAGCTGGGCTCCCAGCAGAGACACAGGGTGTACAGAGGGGGTGTTTTGAAAGTCAAGTTCTCTCACAGGCAAGGGAGCAGCTGGAGGTATTCTGGGTTGAAACATTTAGCCAGGGCCAAATGAACAGACTTGAAAGGACAGTAGCAAATTATGCTTTAAGTTTTATTTTTCACTCGGTGCTGGAATCTATTAACTATTCTTCATAAAATTGTTTTTTTGGCTTGTGATGGAGGGTGCTTACTAAGGTGGGAAGAAGCATGCGGTTACACTGAAGTATTCATAGAGATTTGCATACAGCCCAATGTATATTACCAAAAGTTTATCCTATAGGACAGATGTTCTCCCTGTTCCTATCTTATTGTTTTGCCCTGTCTCTTTGGGGGAAATATTAAATTAAAATTATAAAATCTGCACAGGAAAGGGGTAGTAAACAAGTCCCAGATGTCAAGTTGGAGAGCTGGGTGTAGGAAAACATAGAGTTAAGAACAGGCAACTAAAAAGACAAACAAACAAACCCTATCATGACCAGGCTGCTGGGTCTTGGGAAATTCAGGTGCTGAATAAAAATGGAAGGGAGGGATAAGAAAATTTACTTACAGTAGAAATCAAACATAAGCAAAGTCAGATGAGAACAGAGCCTGGTTCAGGCACGTTTCCAGGAGACAATGCAGACAGCTTTAGGGCTGTTCATAGCAGGCTGCAAACACTGCAGCCCCCCTCATGCAATGAGATGATCTAGTGTAAATTGTACTGCCATGTCACATTAAAAAAAAAAAAAAAAAAACACAACAAAAAAAACCCAACCCAACCCAAAAAAAAAAACCAACCCCAAACAACAACAAAAAACCAAACCGGTTAGAGACAGCGGCAACAACCGTGGTGAGCTGCAGTAACCTGCAACCCTACTGGGTCATACATCTTCCGCTAGAAAAGGCTTCACTAAGAAAGCCACCAGGTGATGTGCCAGTCCAGGGAGATCCCACAGTGATTATGCCAGAAACACCAAGGAACAGCCCAACAGCAAGTGGGAAAGGAGCACCCAACTGGCTCTATGCTGGACCTTCCCAGCATCACCCATGTGCAGTATGGCAGGGCTCAGCCCTCAGCATCACAGATTGGTTGGATTAAGGCAGGCAGTGTGACTTAGCAGTGTTTAGCTGTATCTAATGACACTAATAACTCCTGTGCCCATACTAAGGTTTCCACTACTCATCTTACAGAAACAAAAGTGCCTCTTCTCTTCACAACCCTTACCTCAAAGCAGATGCCTCCATCTTCTGCATGCACACCCACTGTGCAATAACCTCCAGTCCTGCTCGCTTGTGCCTCCTGCCTGCCCGCAGCACCCTCTGTGAAGGGCAAGGGCTTCGCTGATGTGCTTCATCATCTCCATCTCTTCTTGTGATTTTCTTGCTGTGACAGACAATAAGGATACATCAGGGAGGAAAACCACAGGTTTCTGAAAACTTTCAAGATTTTCCTCACCGAGCCCTTCACCCCACAGCATCCTCTCTCTGGACTTCATCGCCCAGTCAGGCTATGCATGCTCCTCTCACTGCTTCCACAGTTTTGTTGCTCTCTTCTCAGTCTCTGTCTGCTTGTAAATAATGCAGCCCTGCCAAATACTAACCACTCCCCAGCATTTGCCATCAGCTCCCAGCTAACCCTCTTCACTCAAATCACTTACTGTCTCTCCAGCCTTTCAGGTGACCCTGTTTTGGGTCGCAGTCTTGTTCTTAGAGCCATCATATTGCAAAATACAGCTCATCTCCTCCTGCCTAAACAAGGAGTGTCTGCCAGGTTCAGTGGGACTTCACCTCACCTGTAACATACCATGAAGATAACACTGGAGAAACATCTCTCTTCTCTTAAATGAATATATAAATAAATTCCAGGGTAGTCTATTTCAAAGTTTATTTTAATAGTAAAACAGTTTGCAAAATTGACATTCTCAGCCAAGAAATGCTTGTTCCCTTCTACTCCTTACCCTGTAATAAATGCCCTGCTGGAAGCAAGCCTAAGCCTCAGCCTTAGGTACAGCAAAGCATTTTGTACCCTTCTTCCCCACAGCTGAAGCTCCTTGGCCAGACTGAACTTCCCAGAGCAGAGCCAAATGTCCCTTTTGGCTTGGAAATAGGCATCCTGGGGGAAGGCAGTCCAACCCACAGGCTATTTTTACAGGAAGCAGATGTGGCTCTGGAGAAGAATGAGACACAAACACCTCCAAGGTACCACCTGAGGAGGATGGCTTTTAACCTGAAAAAAATCTCAGATTTTGGTAGTTTTTCCTTCTTTGCAGGATCCTAAAGCCTATCCTTGGTACCTCTTCCCTTGCCAGCAGTGGTCTGGTAAAGCTGTACCAGAACCATCACATTCCTTTCATTTATACCAGAGATGCTGAGATCCTACCTCAGCTGTCCTTCACGTCCTTCACTCAACAAATTACTTAATAATTATTCTTAGAAGAGTGAACTAACCTCTCATCACTAAGAAATAAGCAAGGCTGCAGGTTTTGTTGGCAGAAGTAACTTATTTTTGTTTCCAAAATAAAAATTAATTCCACATACCTTTTTCTTAACAATTCTGGGCCAGAAGTTCAGCTCATAGCAGCTGGTATAACTCCATGGTATTCACTGGAGCTGGGACAGCTCCCACCAGCTGAGTAATGAATTATCATGAGTGAACGAGGAGTGATCGGGTAACACTTGGTTTCAGCAATGTGAGATTACAAATGAGGGACTTCTGTTGGGTTTTTTTTTTATTTTTTTTTTTTTTCCTTTTGGTCTCAGCCATGTATACGTGGGAAGATTTTAGTCGGAGACTGCTGAGCTTTTGCAACCATTTTCTTTCCCTATGAGCTTGTGTTCCACCTGCAGATAATGGTCTCTGAAAATTTTCCCCCAAAGAAATAATAAATTCAGCTTTCAACGTTATCACAGCAGTAGGTGGCACTGCTGGGACTGAAACCTGAAAGGGAAAAACCAAGATGCAAATTTTGCTCTCGGAAAGGACTGTCAGGATTATAATTGCTATAAAATATCCCATACTTGCAGGTTATCCTAATAACCACGTATTGATTATAAATTGTTTCCATAATTGCAATTTTAATGCATGGAGTTTCTAAAAGCTTTGCACATGCTCTGTTGTGGAAGAAAGGGAGGTTGCATGACCGCAAGCAAACGGGCAGGCTGCTAGCAATTAAATTTTGATTTGTGTATTATTTATCACAACATATACTTTATAGTTAAGCTTTTTTTGAGTGTTTATCTGGCTTACAAGGTAATGAAGGAGCTTTCTATTGTGGAGAGCATTTGATTTATAGCCTGCAAAATATCCTTGCTCTTATATAACAGGATTACACTGAGTTCTTTTCTAGACCTAATCTCTATTAGATATTGTTATAAAATGCTGTTACACGTTCTTTAAGGCATGAACATGTGTAATACTCAGATGGACTGAAGCTATTAATTGAATGTGCTGTATTTCTTTGAGAAAAGCTGTGGGAAAGTAGGGTTCCCATGATCAACACCAGCAGAAAGTGAGGTGGCTTCTCATTATAAGGATGGGCTCATCCCCACCATCACAGGAGCCCTGCATTTGATTTCATATCCAAGTGATTCATCATCATCTGGTCTTTAAAGCAAGCCCTTCTAGCAGCTCAGGTCCAAACCTGCAAGGTCTTTTTTCATCAGTGGGGGTAATTTTGGGGTGATCCCAGTGGTATTGATGTGCTTGCTGATGTGCTAGCAAACCAGGCTCTACATCCCACAAGAGCAGTTCCTGCTTTGCTACTTCAGGACTGCAATCCAGGCTTCAAACCAGAGCTCGGAACGTACATCAGGGAGGGGATGGGCTCTCTGCTGGCATGTCTCTGCTGGAAGGGTAAGAGCTAGATCTGGAGTGTGGCAGCGGAGATACAGAGACCATCGTGGCCAAGGGAGGCTCCACACAAGTGCAGCTCCTCCATCATGAGCAAACGCTAAAGGGTGTGTGGTGGGGTCTCATCGACAGCCCAAAGCAGCGCCATTGCCTCCTGTACCTTCCGCTTGTGTACAGAAGACGGCAGCTTTCCAGGGTGAGATTTCAACCCACAAATGGCCAAATCTGTGAAGTCCCGGGGGTGAATTTATAGATGCTTATAGCTGAGGAAGCTTGGAAACTGCAGCTGCCATTAAGGAAATTGCTCTAGCACGTCTCGTTTCAAGGACGCTCTTCCGTTCTTTTGATTTCTGTGGGATTTTAGGCTTTGGGGCAGTCAACCAAGACCTCTATTTGCACATAAAAACCTCAAGCTTGTGGAGGAGCATACGCCTGCTTTGCAGAACCATACACCAAAGCAGAAGAAAGTACAATTGTATTTCTCTGTGGTACAATTGTCTATGTAAGTATCAGGCTGTGCTAGTTCTTGGTAAGCAAGCATTTGCTTAGAAGAGATGGGGAAAAAGATTAAAAAGCTGGGAGAAAGTATTTCCTCATGTGTAAAAAAAAAAAATAAAGAATGTTGCAGAACATTTCTTCCACAGCACAACCCTGCCTGCATTCGCAGCTGCAACATGTGTGAAAACAAAAAGCACCATTTAGGGCAAACTTTTCCAAAATAAGATAAGCTTATAAAATATGCACCGGAAGAAAAGGAAATAAAACCAGTGTGCTCGCAAATGATGTGCTTGCCAGCAGCTAGCTCTTTTAGGTGCTGCTTGCAAAACTCACTGGATAAGAAACTGGAAAGTACTGTTACAGGGATTAATCCTGCACCGATCAGTGTTTTAGCCGGGTATCCCATATGCACAACTAGGCTGAGCAGCTGGCTCAATTTTGGCGTTGCTCGTCCCATGCCTGTACCAATATTACGGCATCGCTTCTGCTGCTTGTCTTGCTTCTGAGGCATATAGGGCTGCTCAAGGAGGCTGGATGCTTTGTACCAGCTAGGATGTCCCAAACGGACTTTTTATTCTTTCTTCTTTTTTTTTCTCTTCTTTTCAGTCTATGACCTCCTGAAATTGGGAAAGAGACGTTCTTGTGTTACAAACAATGCTCTTATTTAACTAAAAAAAAAAAAAAAAAGTAAAACAAATCACCAAATATCATTCTGGGCACATACTGGTAACTTTTGTCACCATGCCAGCACATGATTAAAAAAAAAAGAAATCCGACAGAAATTACCTTTGAAAAGAATTTACCATTTCCTCTTCAATCTTTTCATCTCCTTTCACTTTGTTTTGGTTGAAAAGCAACAATAGAAAGTCAGAGGTGGGAGGAAAGACATTTTTGTGACAGGATTGTGGAATACGCAACAGCTTGGGGAACAACTCTTCTTGCCAGTCTCATTTGTATTCAATAACTCAGTAGGTTTTTCTTTTTTTATGTACACATATACATGTACAAACATGCAGGTGGTGCCAGGATAATTTTTTTTCTGCATTTACAGCACAATTCCTACTTTGCCTTTGTCATCCTTGTTGTTTTTAAATAATAATCATTATCCCAGCTTCTCATTTGAGAAGCAGATCATGCCAGGAATGTAAAGATGGTGGCACCTCATTTCCTGTGATCTTAAAATCAAAATTGAGGTGTTCTGCCCTTGAATTGTGTTGTGTTGTAAGAAAGCGAAGATGAAGAGTGTAGTGTTGTTGCCTTGTTTGGGTTTTGGATTTCCCCCTCTTCCAAAGGAATAAAGGGACCGAAGCATTAAAGGCAGTTGAGTATCGTGGAAAGGTGTTATTGTTGTTGTTCTCAAAGAACAAAGCCTTTCTTTTAAAAGATTTTAATGTGTTTTACCTACTTCCATCTCCCACTCTCCTGCTCCTCTGGCTGCCCTATAATTTCAGAGCGATCTTAGGCAGAGAGAGCTTCACTAAATGTCATTCATTTTGTTCAGAGGGGTAAACTAAACCGAGACCTGGAGCAACGTGCAGGGTTTCTGGGTGTGGAGGTTCAGTCACGTCTTTTGCCCCCATTTATCAGACCAAAAGCAAATCAGGCCACTTAACTGGCTGCCAAAACATGAACTTGGGAGTCTATATAATTTTATTTTAAATATTGGACACAGTTTTAAGGTTAGCAGCATTTTAAATTAAAAAAATGTTCATTTCATGGTGCCCTGGACAGGAGAAAATGAGAGCAAAACCTTTCCTTTTTTCGTTTACAAAGTTTTATCCTAGAGAACTCTGATTTTAGTGGGGTTATTCCTGATTTACAGGAAGAGAGGGAGGTGCTGTTTCCCTGTCGCTGGTGGGATTTTCCTTACTGTCCACAGCATGTCCTCCCTATGCAGCAACAGGGACACGGGATGGAACTATTGATTATGGGGAAACAAATGTAGCTATTGACTTTGAATTTGATGGCAGATTTGTGGTGATCTCAGCTTCACTTCTGATGATCCCCTTTACACAATTTTATTTGTGACTGTTTTTACACACCTGCTCCTTCCCATCAGTAATTGTGATTCAGGGTGACTCCAACACAAATCAAATCCAATTCTGGAGCGTGGTCCAGGGAGTCTAGCAATGATGAGCCAGATGTTGCTGTAGGTATGAGACTAATAGCTGTGAAATCTCTGAATCTACCAGTGGATTTGCACAGGAACACCAGGAAAAAGTATTGCAATCTTGGCATGAGTGCTGGGAAACACAGACCAAGAGATATTCATGTTACCCACCATTACTCTGTCCCCAGGAGAGGGAGGGTAACAAGATGTTGTTACCCCCTTGATGTTAACTGTTCAAGAGGAGCCAAGACAGATGAAGAGCATCTAATTCCTTGAAACAAATCTACCATAATGTGCTAAGCAGTGCTAAAATACTTCTTAAAAATGCATTTTTCAAATCCATACATGAACACTACCTACCTCCAGTGTCATAACTAAGCTAAGGGCCAAGCAGAGCTTAGCCAGGCCACAGATCCAGTACTGAAAAATAAAACATTGGGACTGGCACACTCAAATGAGGTGGCATACAGCACCTGAACCTGCAGCTTCACACGTGTGGGGCATTCCTGGGTAGCTGACAAGGCCAGCTCTGCCCTGGTGTAGATGGTCAGAGTGTAGTCATCACACTGATGGAGAGGCAGGTACCAGCTGAACCAGTCCATTCCAGATCTGGGAAGCTTTCTGAGGTGCCCAGATCTCCTCTTTCCCTGAAAGTATGCAGCAACACCTTTAATATATTATATCTACAGAAATATATGGATAATAAATGTATTAATTTAGGAATAAGCAACAATTCAAGGAGAAGACCCAAGCAATGCAGGTAGTTGGCTTTTGCTGTTCACAGATAATGATGCTGTCTCATAGACATGGTTATAAAACCAGAGAGGACTCGCCTCTGCCTTGACCCCAATTCAGCTTTTGCTGTCTGTCAGTGGGGATTTTATCACTGATGGCAAACAAGAATACAGCTACATCAGTGCCATGAGTTTTTACAAATCTTAGCCATGCTAAACTCAGGTGCAAGCCCTCTCCATCTTATTTTCACAAGCATTGAGAGGTACTCAATAGAGGCTGAAGGTCAGGGGTTTTTTTTGCACTGAAGAGCTATTAAAGAACCTAACCATCATACTCACAGAAGACTGCAGATCCAATTTTACACAAGATGAATAGCAAAACGTTGAGCCTTTGGTTTATCAATTTGCCTTGTTTCCTCATGTCTCCGCATCTGTAACAAAGCAGGGGATAATACACCTTTCCTGCATCCATCACCTGCCGGCTCTCGTGGCTCTTGCCCAACCTATCTAACGATCCTGGCACCCAGCCTCCCCTTCGCTACAGTAGCCTCTTTTGTCACTTGTCAACTAATTAGACCTTGCAGGCACATTACCAGCATGGGCAGACAACAAGGCCTAAAACAATTATAGTTTTTATTTTTAAAAAAAGGTACCAGATGTTTACTGAGTCTGATCCATAGGGATTTTATGGCAGCTTCGGCGCACTCTCAACAGACCGGCATCTGCGAGTCTCCAAATGGCGAGATTTCGTTAATGCCTCAATAGGCTCACATTTCTAGTGGGGGCCTGGATTTTTCTTGTTTTTCTCCAAATAGTGCAACAGATAGATAGCAACCGAGGAGGACTGCTACTCATGCCATGTTGCAGCATTTCTCAGCAGCTAGGACATTTTGCAAAGTTTTGGCGTGTCACCACTCCTCAGCATCAGAACATAAGTGAAGGACGCTATTGAATTTTTGGGACTGGCAGGGTACCAGACTTTCTATGAGGGTTGAATTGCACCTGCAGGATGGGAGACTAATTGGAATTATCCATAAAAAAAAAAAAAAAAGGCTAGAAACTAATATAAAAAAGCTCACAATCACTAAAGGACATGGTAGTGAAGGAGGGAGAGGGCACAAGGTATATGGCAAGGTTACGGTGTGTACAAACTCATCAGTCTAGCTCATTAGCAAGGCAGTTCATCTCCACTAATGGTGCATTATTACCCATCAGTGTGGAGCAAGATTAATCAACAGGTGATCAAAAAAAAAAAAATGACACCTGCCTGTTAAGGTATTACCATTGCACACCAGCCATAGGCCAAGGCCATGACCCCGGGTCTCCTGGCCCTTTCCAGAAGTTCAGCAGCCTCCCTGCTCTGCACATCTGCAGCTCAGACCAACTGGTGTTGGCTGCTGCATCCCAGTCCAGATGATCTATGAAGCTAAACAGGCTCAGGAAGCCCCTGTTTGTCCACAAGCAATATTCATACCTCTGTTTCAGGCCAGGGGAGACTGAGACCAGACTCCTTCCTGCGATACCTGCTACAACAGGACTTGGCAAGCTGACACTGCTCATAAATCACTCCAGCGGGGGAGAGGCCTTTATCAAGGCGACCCTTTTGTCTGTTCTGTATCCAATAGCCATGATTCTGCAATAAAGGCAGAAATATTGTTGACTTCCACAGTAATTTACTACAGGAAAAATCAAGTAGTAGGTTCAATACAAACTTGACAGCTATAACTAGCACTCAGCTCTGTGCTGAGGAAGCTTGACCTTCCTACCCTACAGGAAAGGAAGATAGGATTGCTTATGGTGTTTTCCTCCTGTTCTTCATCTGTCACTTCCCTCCTCATTGCCTCCCCATTTCCCTTTGATTTTACATATATAGTTTTTGGCACTTCTCTTTTCTCCAGACTTTTGTCCAAGAGAAAGAAGGAAAAAATGAAACCAGAGGACAAATGCCTCCTGAGGGAAGGATTGCCAAACAGCTACCAAGGATAGAGAGCTGTGTTTTCTGAGACTGGCAGGAGACAGAAAAAGGAGTGGTGGCATCCTTAATGTGAAACATGTATGCAGAACAGGAATTCAGGGGGGCCAAGAGGACACAGTTAAGTTCATGCACACCTTCCCAGTGGAGGACTACTGAATAGTTAAGCAAGATTTTTAATTAACTTATTACAAGCTCATAGTGATTAAAAAAATATTCAGTGGCTGGAAGAATTAAAGCTTACCTGCCACATCTCTCTCTCCTGATGCAGTCTGATAACTGGTGAGATTCCTACAGTAGAGACAAATACTTTTCTCTCCCTTGATAGTGCCCCATAATTTCCTTCGTCTCAGCACTTTCTCTCCATCTGCCTCTGCTCTCAAAGCTACCTCCACGAGAAGCCTGTGGCAGGGTAGAAAGCTTAGAAACATAATATCTATAGCCAGAATGCATTTCATACCCCACTGGCTACCACAAAGAATATTTTTCCAACACGTTGGTAGACACAGTTTGCAGTATTAAAGAGAGGGAAGTCCTCTACAGTCTGAACACTGTGATGGGAATTACACATTTTGATCCACAGGTGCTCCACAGACATACGTGTCTCCAAGCAGATTTTCTTTGAACAAGACAGACAGGCAAAAGCTAATACGTGGGCCACTTCCAGGCAGGCTGTGAGCAGACTAGATGAATCATTGTTATTTTACAAGATGCTTCAGTGGTAAATGTGGATAGATGCGCTTGGAGGAGGGGCAGCATAGCAGCTGGGACTTGGCATGGTGCATTTGATACTTTGTACGCTGGACTAGGAGAGAGATGATCCTACGGAGGCGGGTTCCTGGAGCGTGTTATACTACCCAGTGTAAAATAAGATCTACACCGTGAAAAAACCAAAACTGTACCCACCCCATGCCTGTGATCAACCTTGCATGGAGCTGCCTTGGCACATTAGGAGAAGTGACGAACCAGCTATGCTTGGCTTCCAGCACCAGGACCCTGGCAACCTTTGGCTCAGCAAATGGGCATTTCAGGAGACTCAAGCAAATGATTGACTCCTGTAAGTGCTTAGGTGTTGTTCAGGGGCTAACTTTTGGCATCCCATTTCATTTAGAAGTAAAGTCATACTGAAACACTGCAGGCTCACGCCCTTTCTTTCTCAAGAGGTTGTGATGGGGACAGCAGGAAAGCGTCTTCCAGTGTCTGAATCATCTAGGAAAGGAAATGCAAAGTAACACTTTTTTCTCAGTCCACCTTCTCTTTTCATTTCTTTTTCTCCAGTGGCTGAGCCCTGGGCTCATTTGCGACGCTTAAAAAGAAGGGATCTTCAGAATATCATCACAACCCCTACAACAGTCTCTCCTCAGCTCCCAATGTGATTTCATCATCTGATGAATTCAGGACATGTTGCAAACAGCATTGCAATGGCTGGTAACTCTGCACCTACCCCCGTGGAGATGTTTGGATGTTTAAGGAGCCTGTCTTCATCTCTTCCACTACTAAAAAGAGCTTGTATCACATTTGTGTGACAGCTTGCAAGGAGAGCAGAGGGCAAGAGACCAGCAGGTTAGCACCAGCAGCTTGTCTTCATCAGACAAGCTTTACAATGAGAAGTTAATAGTGGGGAAGCAGAGAACTGAAAATACCCTTTGAGAGCTAAATCCCTCTCAGCTCAACACTTCAGATGTCAGTTCTGCTGCTTTTCCTCCTGCTTTTTTTCTCATCATTGGTCTAATTGGGAAGCTACCTTGTCTCCTCAGCTGAGTCCAGGTCCCATTACCTAGGCTCTAGTACTGGTGAGCACCACCTCAGTGCAATCAAATTCATGCTGTCACATGCAAATACATATCTGTGAAGTAAGCCTAAGGACCATCTATCCTCCTCCTCCAGCACGCCACAACGCCAGAGGGGTAGAAGCAATTGAGCTGATCTGGTTTCAGACACCTAAGGGCACAGGTGTCCAAGGATTTACAATCAGTGCAGATAAGGGGCACTTTCAAGGGCAATTGAGCCCAGCTGGTTTTGAACCCATCTCAGGACAGCACTGGTAATCCTCAGGAGAGGCATGTCTTACCACTGGGTATCAGAGTGGGAGCACGGTAGTCCCTCCCTTACATCCTCCCAACTGCAACTGGAGCTGTGCAGTGCTGTGACCCTTGTAAGGTCTTGCCACTTCAGCCACCTGCCAAAGCAAGCAAGCTGAAAGCCTTGCTCTTCAGGGTAAATCAAGAAAAAAAGAAAGTAAAATTGACAGCAATAGTAATTTCAGTGGAATGGTGTATTACTAGCAGTGTTATTGCATCCACTGACTTTATTAGAGTGTATACACAGTATGCAATAATGTAATTAGAGTTCACAATACATAATAATGATTTTTATGCAACGCAATGACTGCGCATTAGGGAAGGGAATTGGTTCCCATTACAGAGCCAGCACAAATCTTGGGCCAATACTTCATACCTGACAGAGCATCTGTTGGGCCTCAGGCCTGGGCTGTAATCCAGTAAGAGCTGGAGAATAACCTAGGACAGGGATTTTATCCCCTGTGGCTCCAGAGATGCCCCTGTGCTGCCTCCTGCCCCATGTTTTCCTGTACAGGCAGCATCACCAGATCCCAAGAGAACCCAGTGCACAGCTCCTCCCAGCACCTAAGCAGCCTGAAAGGCATGTAGGAGGAGAAAACCCTTTTGTTGAGTAGGGAACATCTCTAGCTCTCTTGGAGAAAACTATTTAGGAGCTAGGATGTGCCCACAACACATGAACTTGCCTGTGTGGGAAGGAAATGAGCAGCATGGCATGAGATCAGGGAGGTAAGATGAGCCACCATGGAGCTGGGGGCTAAATAGGGGCCAGTAAGGGGATACTAAGGAGACAAAAGGGTGAGGTATCTTAAAAGCCCTGTTTGACTGCCCAAATATCCTCTCCATGGAGGAAATGTGCTCCTGATCCAGAGATGTTCACTGCGCCTGAGTGCAGCTGACATGCAAGTTGGGTGACCCAGAGCCTGGCACAATTTACCGCTTAGCATAGATGGGGACAAATAATTTCCAGCATCATGTCCCCTATTTTAGCCCCTGACAACTGCACCGAAACACTTGTGGCACGTGCTGGAAAAGGGCACAGCATCGGCCAGCTCGCATGTCCAGTGATGCAGCAGAGAGCTGCAGCAGAAATGCAGCCCTTGGCTCTGGCACGTCCAAAGCTTGGCTTAACCCTGCCCGGCTGATGGCACCACACGGCGCTGTGCCTTGCTCTTGAAAAGCTAATTGTGACAACAAACATTTTACGACTTCAGAATAAATCATTATTTCGCTTTCCCTCCAAGCGGGCTTGTTTTAAATGCCACTTGCTCTGTCTGCACTGTTAATGAGCATGAGTTGACCCATTTATTCTCTGCTGCACTTTCTGCAGCAAATCACAGCTTTACTGCAAAGGTACAGAATATTAGAGGCACAATTTCATTGGCAAGATTTTTTGCTTGTGAACCCATTAGTATTTTCCCCGAGCAGTTTTTCCTCCCTTGTCTTGCTAGAATAGAGAATTGCTCTTTTGCAGGTCTATTCTCTCTGCTATTCCCTTGGCTTGAGTGAAATATATATGAGATGACTCAGAGTTTGAACTCTCAGTATATGTTTCTAATACAAAGTCTCTGCATGTCTGGGGACCTAAGACAGATATTTAATTTTAGATAAGAAATGCTGGTGACATCATGGTTTTGATTTCTTTGCTGGATGTCTGTGCAGCCAGCACATGGTGAAGCTGTTCAGCCATTAACAGCCTCATTGCATTTAGGAAGCTGCTTAATATTCAGCATAAGTACAGAGCAGCGGGCAGCCACTGGTCCTCTTGGGTGGTGCTTAGCGGGAGTGCACACTGGAGTTTTTAACCCAGGCAAATCCGTACAATAACACATATATAAGGGTAAAGGCTCTTGCAAGGAAAACTAGGTTTTCTAAGACCTTTTTGTGCAGCTGCTGCATCCCCTGGACAGCAAAGCTCTCAGGAGAGCACGTCAGCATGGGGATCAGCTACTCTTACCCCACACACCACCCTGCACATGTTGATTTTTACCCCCTCAACACACATAGCGGAGAGGCTGAATTTAGCCTTGCCACTGGTGACTTGAGGTTCCCACAGCAGCAGATGCTGGCAAGTGCATCCAAGCAGAAGGAAGCATGCACACAATAGCTTCATTTTCAGCTTTACAGCTTAAAAAAATAAGACATGCCTTCATTTTATTTTGAAACATGACTAACTAAAAGCTCATACGCATGGAGGGAAGCTTGAGAAAAAAATCAGACTCCTGCAGCAACACCTTTTAGTCGAGACTGTTTTAGTGACATTACGGTGACAAATTTTCAGCCTTTCCTACAATTTTATACCTTCGTACACAGCAGGTGTTATCCAAAAAGATCTAGGAGAGATATTAGCATGGATAAACAGGGCATAAGACAGGAAATAAAATCTAATTGCTGAGACACAAGGCAAACTGCAGTACTTGCACATCAGCAGAAACAGTTAGCACATGGGGCAGCTTACTAAGGGGTCCAACAGGTTCCTCATTCCTCAAAAACTGCAGTTTGCCTTGAAACAGCTTCCTAAAGGTTAGTCTCCAGTTCAACCAGGAGTTGTAGATTTGCTGCAAGCACTATCTTCAGCTTCATCATTTTGGTCTGCATGGAGGAAACCATCCTCAGCATCCCTCTGGGCTTGCTAAGGGGCCTCTAAGCAACACTCAGACGTGCTGCTGTTACTCCTGCAATTAGGGACCAGAGTTAACATCCAGGTGGGCACAGAGATGATTAAAGCAGCTCCTAGTCTTCATATAACATACTTATGTTGTTGTTACCTTTTTTTTTTTTTTAAGCCCCTGCCAGGTGCATCTCCTAATTGCCCTAAATCAAGAATGAACAAATCTGCAGATTATGGAAGTCACAGTTAAGAGGCAGAAGCTAGATGAGAAGAAATGGTTGGAGCATGGTTGTGAGCATCCCAAAGGCATGTCTAACTCAACAGCTATAGCCCTTCTCAGAGGGGTTAAAGTCTCTCAGCTCCAGGGCTGTGGTTTGATACATCACTGCGGCCTCAGGTCAAAATCGGCCCACGGCATGCTTGAGGATGGTGGGTTTTAACATCTGCCCTAAAGCCTGAAAACCACAAAATTGGTGCATATATGAGCTGCCTCTTACATAAATAGCTCGTAAAACATCACTGACTTTTTAGCTTATACTGATGTTTTTGATTAATTTTATGTCACTTTTTGTGTAAAAAACCAAAACCAAACCCACAAACCCCCATTTAGGGCCCCTTGCATTAGATCACAATCACAGGCTGTCCAACAAAAGTGCCGCAAGGAAGGGTTAGCACTAGTCCTAGGTGAAATGATGTTGCTGAGGCTCAGCTGCCCCTACCACATTTCCACATCACTGACCGTGACAGCATCGTTTGGTCCCACACTCCTACCTAAGAAGTTTCATATTAAGAAAAAAATAAACCCAAAACAACCCATAAAGCCCCTTACTTTGAATGTGTGAATTTGCAATATGGAGGATGTGCTTGCCTTTGAATATCAACCAACTGGAGTGCAAAGTGGATTCAAGGCAGAATGGTGGTGGCCCTTCTTGGTTTGCTCCTGGGAGAGATGTGGGGTTTACTTTTACAAGCTGTGCACTAAGAATGGAAATAAAGCACCAGTGATGTGCTTTAGCTCACACCACCTGCTGTGAGCTAACTCTTAACAGCTCTGCAGCGATCAGTTCAATGGTTGTGAGGCACAGGTACCCCCCAGCATTCCCCTCTTGTGAGCCCACACTCTTGAAGCTATAGCCCAGGGCGCTGACATGCAAGGTTTACTCCCCTTTTAGCACTGCCAGCTGATAAGCAATTTCCCAGGCATACCTAATACTATTGTAATTTTTTACCTAAAATAAAAGGTTAAAAAAAATCACATCAGCGTGAAGTATGGCTGAAGACTCAGCAGGGGTGTTTCTTCGGTTCCTCAGGGAGCTAGCAATTATTTCTGACCCTGCAACAAAAGCCTGTAGATGCCAGCCTTCTTTTTTTTTTTTACTTTTTTTTTTTTCACTTTTTTTTTCCTTTCTTTAAACTGTAAAAAGATATAATATTTTACTGAAGCTCATTGTACATCATCTTATTGGTGTATTGGGTCAGGGAGTCCGTGGGTTAATCCCGTGCTGGGTAATGAAGCATTGCCTTTAACTACATTTAAGACTTCACCTCTTCATTTCCGCACATAGTGTCACTTGCTGTATTACCTACGGTGAACTTCAGCACTCAATTCACCTTCTCTGGACACTACTTATTATTTTATATGCCTCTAACATGCCACTTCTTATGTGCCTCCGCAGTAAAAATATTTCTAAATGGCTCCTAACAGGGAAGTCTCCTCTTTCATTTAATAAATCCGTTTAGTGTCTTTATTCCTTGGTCCCTGGGAGAAGCAGCGTAGTCCAAAGCAAACCCGTGCCATTGATTGGGAACCTGGGATTAAACCTTCTCGGGGTGTTATTCCCTTAAACCCACACTGTAGCCCGGTTACTTTCCCAGCTGTGATGCACGGTGAACAGATGCTTTCCTCGTCCCCTTTGACCAGGTTTTCCTCAAGCTGTTGCAGGGGATACAGCCCAGGCAATCGAGATACAGCTTCACTTCACTTCATTTTATCTGGAATTGGGATTTTTCTCATAAAAGAAGGCAGCAGAACTCACCACACTGGCATGTTCATGGGCCAGGCCTTGCAGATTACTTGGTCCCTAGGCATCGGCTGGTGGTGTCCTCCTGCCCCTTGATCCAGCGCAAAGCTGCAGCCGGTGCGCCATGACACCTGCTGCATCTCAAGCCGTGGGGCTCCTGCCTTTGCGCTGGCTGGTGACTCCTTGTTGCTTTGTCAGACGTGCAGCAATGTTTCTAAGTATCGGGATATTTATGTTGACTTTGACACACTACCACTCAGATCTCCTGTATTAGGGTTGTATTATTTTTTATGTGAAATATTGCAGCAGCTAATTGCAATTACCAGAAAGCATATACAAGAGAGCTTGTTGATTGCCAGCAGACAAAGACACTTTGGAAATCTTGGATTTTGCTATAGATGAAAGCCTATAAATTTTAAAATAGAAACCACGTTATCGTTTACAATTTCCGTTTGCTAACAAATTCTGCTAAACAAAATTGGTGGCTGATTAAGTAAACATTTATACATAAATAAAACACTGAAGATCTCTTCAGTTATTGAGATGCAGCCAGTTCAGTCTCTCGTAAATAATACAGTGATGAATTCTGGCGTTACAGTGCATGATAAAGCTACCTAGCCTCAAAGTCTTAGGCAAACTAATCCATACACATGAATCAATCAGTTCATTTTAGTCATACTGGCGTTATATAAATGTGACTAAAATCAACGCCTGAAAGACGTAGCAGATTAATAAGTCCTCATGCAGTACATCTATCTGGGATGCAAACCTACAGCACATAACTTCACGCAGAACACAGCTATACAAGTAGTTTGAATAAGTGATTTTAATAGAAAACTCAAGGGCAGGCCTGTAATGAGCAGGCATGGATGAGAAAAATCTGGTGCATTATTAATTTCAGACAATGACGAGTTCTTTTTCATAACGTACACTTTATTAATGCTCTCTGTGATAGCTTTTCATACCGGTTCATCACCAGGAGTACAGTAATTACAATGTATTAAGATTCATTCCATGCCTGAGGAGTAAGGAAGTCCAGTTAAGATATGGAAAGCAGGTGAAATGTCAATCACTATTGACTCAGAGCTGGATTAAATCAAAACTCTGCCCTAGGGAACACAGCAGCTGGGTGGGTTTGGTAATGGCACCTCCCAGACCCACTCTTCGGTGAGTATCTGCCTCCCTCTCCTCAGCAGTTCACCTCCGCGCATAACCTCTGCACCATAGATATGGAGGCAGCAGATGGGATTCATCATTTTTATTAGGACTTGGGGTCGGTCTGGCTCATCTTTACAACTGTCACCATAAGTTACCGGGTGTCCACCTCTTTGGGGTTGGAGAGAGAGAGAGAGAGAGACATTGAAGGTTGTCGTAAATATCTCCAAGAATAACTCTTCTAGACATAATGGCAAGGGTTTAAGGTGTGGGATGATGGGATTGTCTGGGGAGAGAAACTAATAGTGAGGGCTCTAATGAAAAAAACCCCACCCAACCTAACCCAGGGGATTTCTGCTTTCCTGCATTCTAGTGAAAAAACGGGGAATTTCTGCTTTCCTGCAAGTGCAGCCCCCCCTTTCATCCCATGCAGCACCCCAGACCTCCCCAGGGTCAGGCAGCCCCAGGCTAGCAGTACCCTTCGGGGCCCTAGAAACCATAAGGATGGTCCCCTCGTGACTGCGAAAGATCATGAGCTTTCAAACTTTTTGGAGGTATTTGTTTTGCTTAATATACTGGCTGATTTTCAGAACACTTCTGGCACAAAGATGGGATGGGTTGTTCATATTTTTCATTATTTTACTCCCTGGAAAAAAAAGACTGACAGCCTTCACTGGGAAAGAAACCTGAGTCTCCCCAAGATGATGGCCACCTTGCCTGGGGACACCATACAAGGCTGGAGAAGTGGGCAAAGGAAGAGGTGTCTACAGGTGGCACATGAAAGCACGATGTCTCCCGTGCGCCAGTTGTTTGATAAATAAATAAATCGCTCAGCACTGGCAGTTGTTAAGTCTTAATGGTAACAGCAGCCCCACAGAGCTGGATGACAGAGGTATTCAAGTACTCAAGAGGAAAAGACCATCCCTGCAGCTCACCCTGAACCACTGCAGGCGAATTAGCACTCCAGATGCCCAAATCTCTCGGTGCTTTGAGGCAGCTTCCAATTTCTGTTGATCGCCCAGTTGCCTTTCCTTGCCCCCAATATTATGCTAAATATGTGCAATAGTTGGTTTACGTTATCTGGCTTTTTAATGGGGAGGAGACACTTCCACCTTGGCTCTGCTTCCTTGCAAAATGCCAGGCTGAAGAGAGACTTTTATGTCTAGAGAAGGTTATTCTGGGTCATTTTCAAAAATATCTTTTTTTTCTTAAGTCTGTTTTTTTCTAATTCCAATTTCTAATTCTAATTTTTTTTCCCCTCCGCTGCATGAATCCACATGGTCGGACTCAGAGTAAATAAGGCATAAGTAAGCTTTGAGTTGTGAAGGATCAAGGGGAAATCCCAAAGCTTCTCTCCTGCTTCCATCGGGTATCATGCTGCAGCAGCCTGCATCCTGCAAACACCCATGCCCGAGCGTGGCCCTGCTCTATTGGGAGCATTTGCAGATGGCTGCTGTTGTGTTGTGAAGACTCAATGCGGAGCAGAGATTTATCATCAGCTTTTACTCAGCTAACACCACCCACCCCGGCCTGCCATGCCTCGTTCCCTGGAAAGATGCAGACACTACTCTGTCCTCATGCTAATAAAGCTGGACCTGGCAGTGTTACTTATCACTTCTCAGATGTGTTTAGGCATATAAAGGTGAGTACAACATACACATCCATATCCTCTCTTCTTCTCTCACAGACACAGCTACGCAGACACGGGGACCTGCGCTGGCTAGCAGCCACCCATGCAGGGCACAGTCTTGCACACGCATTTGCACACGTGCCGAGGAAAACTGAATGTACAGGCGCTGGCTGACATGAACACAGATGTCTATGCATGCCTCCATTTACCCAGTTGAACAGTTGGCCCAACACCTTTAACCAGTCTTCAGGGTTTCTTTTCTTTTTTTTTTCCTTTTTTTCTTTTTTTAATTAATGTTAAAAGCCTCAGGGGAATGACACCGATGGGGTTTGCATCCTTCTGGTGATTTCTGCCCATCCCACTCCCCCTACACCTGCACCAAGCAGCCCAAGTCCTCTGTGGGCCGTAGCTGAGTATTTACACCAGTGGAGACAATGGGCCCAGTGAGTCCACCCTGTTTACAGGAACAAAGGAGAAACGTCTGCCGAGTCCTCTGCCAGACGTGTCTGCTGTCTTTCAGGTGCCTCCTGCGCCCACCGTGGTGGCACAGCTCGGCTGTGAGACACCATGCCAGCCTTCACCAGGCAGATGCTGTGGTTTCCCGTATATCCATCCCCAGCTGAGCTGATTGAGAAACGCTATCTTCAAGACACTAAGGCTCATATTTTTCCAAAAAATATCTCTATTTACACAAGACAGTAAAATCTGAGCAGCTTTCCCCCGAGAAGCTCTTGCCAAGTGGAGCCGCTGCTGGGCACGTGCACCGGTCCCTATTTACAAGCGACAGCTTTGCTCAACAGTACTCTGCCAGCAAGTTCAGCTTCTTCTGGCTTAAGGACTATTTCTTTGTCCCTTTTTTCCTTCCCTCATTACCTCTCCGCGCAGCCAGGTCTGTATTTACAACAGGGAGCTGGATCTGGAGGGGTCACCTTTGTACAGCCCAGCTTGCAAGCACGGAGAGGGGCTCAGGACAGGGGGTTGAGCACGCTCAGCCGTCTTTAAGTGTTTTCAAACTGCAAAGCCAACATTTGGAGCAGGCGAAACTCATTTCTTATTACAAAAGACATTTTTTGCCCATTCTGTTCATCTTAAAAAAAAAAGCAACCGACCAAGTGGTGAGGGCACTTCCCAGGGTGCTGCCATGCGCAGGGCAGCGGGAATCTCAGCCGAGCTGTTTTCTCCTTGGGGATGCGAGGGTTTGCCGAGGGTTTTGGTTGAGGCTAGTTTCTCCGGCCTCTCCTGTTGTGCAATCCCAAGTGAGGGATGGGTAAACAGAGGCACAGAGGAGCTGAGGCGGCACACCTGCGTGGGCTCGCTGGGGCAGGATCGTGGGGTGGCCCGGGCGCTAGATGACACTGTCTTCCATGGTGACTCGCCTGAAGACTGGCTCCTGCTTGGGCGTCCTTACACTTTCTGTGGAAAACAAGGGGAGAGCAGGTAAATCCCCAAAGCAGGATGCTGCAGCAGCCACCAGCTATTTTTAAGACCATTTCCCCCCTCAAACAAATCACAGGATGCCCAGGCTTGCCTTGAAGGGGAAGGCTTGCTCAGAGCAGGTGAATGTATTTATGGGCCAGTACCCCATCAGGAACCTCCTCCCACCCTTTTTGCTGAAGCTGGTGGCATGGATTTGCCTGGCTTTGTCCCCACATGAGCCAGTTATTTGTTAAACGGCATGAGGACCAGCAGCATTGGCCACTGCTGCCCACTGCTCTCTGGATGAAGGGCGGTGCCGAGGTGCCTCTTTGCTCCTCTGGGTTTAGCCCAGCTCAAGCAAGGAGAGTCCAGAGCTGAGCTGCAACCACCAGCTTGTACCAGCCCAATAGGGCTTGTTTGAGCAAACTGCATTTTTTGTGGTTCCCCCCCCACCCCTTAATAATAAATAGTCAGTATAAATGACTGCAGAGTAAACAGATTTGTTTTGCTATCAGACATTATCTGAAGGGCACTTCACATCCTGAGTGCTCTGCTTTACAGCTGCCTCTATAATCATTGCAGCCCCGAGGAGGAAAACACCTCCTTTTACACGTGCAGGTTGAGAAGAGGCAGCCACATGCAATTTGGGGTGAACACATGCAGGTTTTTTTTATCAATAATATTTCAGGGAGAGGTTAAGATAGGCTAGACACATTCAAGAAGAATTAAGAGTTGTCCTAGAGCCAGTTTCTAAGTGCAAATCATTTCACCCCCATCTCCCACCCACCCAAGGGCCAGCAAATGCGCGTTACTCTGCATGGCAGCATAGAAAATATTGCAGGGAAAGTGTGGTGGGCAGAGCTGGCATCTTTTTGGGCATCTCCCAGCTTGGCTATTTTGGCTGTTCTTTTGGGGTTTTTCTGAAGAGGAGGGACTTTCATCCTTTCTTTGTTGCTCATCTCTTTTTTTTCCAAGCAGCGGGATGCATTTTCTCCTTTCGTTTCCGCTGCTGCTAGCTCAGCGGGCTGCTTTGCATTGCAGTGCAAGCTGCTAGCAGCTAAATATGCCTGTGAGCACAGCGTATCTCAGGAAAAAAAAAAAATCCCGCCTATTTAATATGAAGCACTCTTTCTGGCTGATATCAACAGCAGCTTAAGCAATGAGGCCTTTTATCTGTGTGTACGAATGGTAGCAACGCAAGCAAGGAGGAGGGTGAGGCAGAGATGACCGAAGGACAGAGCTGAGGCGCTTGCACCGAAAGCAGCTCATCTATTTATCAGGGAGGGACGCTCTCAAAAAAAGGGCTGCTGAGGTCCTTGGTGGCAAACCATAACACCTTCTTTCCTTTTTTTTTAAGGTGAGGAAACCAGGGACCAGCCAGAGCAGGCACCCGACAGCCACAGCAAGGCTTCAGCCTGCCTCAAATTGGCCTCCCATCGCACACTAATCCCTTTCAACCCCATACTTCTCTCTGGCTGCCTATGGAAAGTGCCTGAGAAACTCCTTTTGGCACATTTCAGCCAAAGGATGAAGCCTTGCCAGAAATTAGAGACTTTTTCTTTTATTTCCCCCCACCCAAAGTCCATTTTCCCACCCCCACCTTGCAGCTTTTGTGCAACCAAGTGCTAAGAGAAGCCCGGGGCGAGGTGCTGCTGCTTTCCGAGTGGCATACCCAGAAAACCTCCACCCAGTTCGTTGACCACTTGGTTTTCAACAGTCATCCCCCAAAAACGTTTACCAGTGGATGTTACCGCAGGCTTGTGCCTGCTGAAAGACGAAGCCTTTGCTGCCAGTGGGACAGGAAGGCTGCAGGGCTCACGCCTGCATTGAGCTTTCCTGCCACAGGGACCCGAATTAAGCTCTGCCTGAGATGCCTCAGAGAGAAGTGGGAGAAGTCAGGCTGAAAACAGTTTTATTATAGCCATAATTTACCCATCGAGCATCCTGCTGCTGGAAATAACCTTTCCAAAGTTGTAACATAAGATGCAGTCGATTATAAGTGGCAGTCAGGAGATACTGGGTCATCCGTACAAGCATTCCCATGCACACCAGCTGAGGAGGTGTGCATGCAGCCGCTATGTTTGTGCCTTTTAAGAGGTTGTTTGGGGTTTTAAGCAACGCTGTCAAAATATCAAGCATTTGCTTCCAGCACATAATAACTGCTCTGTATACCAACATTTTTTTTTATTTATTAAGGTTTTTAGCTTGGGTTTTTACATGTATACAGTGTATTTAAGGAGTAGAAATATAAGAAAACAAAATACATGGAGGATGAAGAAATAAAAAAGACAGCAAATAGTTAGGATGATTTTTGTTGTTGGCATTTTGCTGGACAAGAGTATCACCACCTATCTGTCTGGTGTACCAAATACAATAAAGAGTAAGCACCTGTAAAAAGCTATTCTGATGTGAAAAAGGAAGATTTCCAAGATATCCTGGCTAGTCTCAATATTTCAGCATTAAACAGACCATCCCTCTTGAGCTGGGACGACATATGATCTGGTGTCGGATCCACGCATCCATAGGGCTTGCCAAAGTGCTTGGAAGAGCAAAACTGGCCCTACACCAGCTGCCTGCGCTGAATAAAATGACTCTCGGTGCAGAGCAGGCGGTGCTGCTGCCCTCCCGGGGGTACCTCTTCGGGTGCTCTCCCTCAGCCGCACTGCTAACGCCCCTGCTGAGGATTGGCCACCGCTAATGCGACCACCGCTGCCTTCCCTGGGAGCATTAACCACCGATTTTATCTCGTTTCAGCTTTACACTGCAGGATGTTCTCCACGCTGTTACTGGAGAGCCTATGACGACATGACATTTATATAATGTTCATGAGTACAGACTATTTAAACCCTAAAATATTCATTGAATAAAATTTGCATAGAGTCTAGCTGAATGCAGCAGGTAGCTAAAAATAAAGTACTTTTCCTTCTAAATGTAAAGAGGAGATCAGGGTGTGACAGATGACCAAGACGGTGCTCTTAGGCTTTCCTAAGATAGCTTTTTAATAAGATGAGCTATATTTTTATCCCTGTTGTCTAGGCAAGTCTGCGGGGTATTATATTCTTCATAAACTAGCAAGATCAAGAACATATGGGGGTGTGCGAGAGAGAGATTGGCTGGCCAGAGAAGAGGGAAGGGGGATGCAGGCAATAGGGACACACATGGAGACACACAAGGGCCCCCTGGATCAGCACCTCCTACCACCACCGTTTCCCCAGTCCCTCTGAAGCATCTCACTGCTTATTACCTGGAGGCATGGAGGAAGGAAAAAGACTGGTTAACAACCACAGATTTTAGGGAATTAAATGCAATCAACAGGCGGAAAGGAGCAGCACCATAATAAGTAATATTGCCTACACAGTGCCTCCAGAGCTGTGATGAATACCCTCCATCCCCAGCAACCCTCTAGTCTACACAGTCTTTCTTGGCATGTCTTTCCCCTTGTGTCTCTCCTTCACATGTTTTGGGGAGATCTTTACAGTCTCTTACGGCTTTTGCAGAAAATGGGCAGGCATTTTCCGTTGGAGCCAAAGTGTCCTTAAGCAGCAGAAAACATAGCAATTGCACAGTAAACTGGTGTGTCAGCTCCTTACAGGGCAGTCTGCAATGGGATTACACAGGAAAAATAACCGAATCCTGTGCAAATTAGAAGGAACAAGGGGAAAAAAGCAATTCACAACTTGCAAAGCATCCCAAGATGATTTCCAGGAAAATTCAAGGCCCTCTTCCTGCCTGCAAGCAAGGCTTTCCAAAGGACACCTCAAGCAAGGCATGAACATTGACGCTCCTCACTCCAAACATGCCCAGCAACCTGTGCCTCTCCCAAAGGTGGTCCCATGTTTCAGAAAGGGGGGTTTATGTACCTGCGTGATGTTTTCGTTGGACCAAGCACTGCCTGTTTGCCTCTATTTTGTTGGTTTTCATTGAAAGTGGGATGCTTATTCCTGTTGAACAACGAAGCTTTAATCTTCTCCCTATACGGCAAATGTTTGGTTTTGGGTGTGGGTTTTTTTTGTTGTTGTTGTTAAACAAAGGTCTGAAAAAGAAGATACCTCCAGTACAGGGCTGATTATCTCCTTCAACCCAGCTTGCAAACTTATGTGCCCCAAGCATAGGTATAGATTTAATACCATAATCGCTACTGCCTCTTCATCAAGCTGTTAGTTTTCTCACATCTCTGCCTTGGCTCAGCACTAAGAAATACCTTAGAAATTTTGTAGCTCTCCCTCCTACCCCTGAAGCATTTTAGGCACTGAGGACTTAACACTGACTTGAGTTTTGCGTGCTGCAGTCTGCACAGAAGACACCACTACATTGCCAGTCGCGTAAGAATTGTATCTACTGAGCTACTTATCAACAAGCAGAAACTTTCACCATGCCCATAATAAACTGACACAACAAAAGCCTGTTTTCAAGCGGAAAAAAAATGAAAAAAATAATCCCCATCCTGCTCCCCCCCCAAACTAAATTACAGTCTTAAACTATCTTTGGCTTAATATAATTAATAATATCTATTTCCCCTCTGTTTTGATATTCAGCTGTTTCCAAAGCTATAAGAAGCACCAACAGAGAATTCTGTGGTGCCAGAACAGCCTGGGGACGGAAATAATCAGCTTGAAAATAAACAGCGTTTTTTTGCAATCAAAGTGCTAATAGGCATGGCAGGCTGGCAGAGACAAGCTTGAGCGAGAATGGATGGAGGGGAAAAACAGCCTGTCCACTGATAAATCCGAAATACACAGAAAGGCTGGAGAAGAACAACCATTCAGAGTAAAGAAAGTCAAAGATTTTTCAGTAGGACACAATCATCCCATACGAAATCCACCACTGGTTTGTCCTTGCATAGTTTCAGGCATGCTGGTAAATGCCGTGTTGACCACCTGCCTCCCATTTTATCATGACGATATTTGCTATCATGTACCTCACCCTCTGCGTGAATTTAATCCTGCCATATCCATGGAAAACTATTTTTTGGAGTCTAATACAGGAAAAGAATTTTTACTTTCTCTAAAGTAAGAGGTACTTCAAGTATTTCAAGCCTCAGCAGCCTCCGTTGGGCTGCTACATGGATTGGTATGACCACGTGGGTCTGAAATGCTTGCTTTGCCCGAATGCATAGTCCACCATGCACTGCCCAGCTCCATTGCTGCTGGCATGGAAAAGAAAATGATACAGGGAGGCAGCATCAAGAGGAAGAGCATGACCTGGCTGGCCGGTGTCTGTTTTGCTATGAAGCCAGGTGATGCCCAGTCTCCCAATGGGAAATGCTCCCTTGCAGAAACCTAGACCCAGCAAGAGGCACAGCTGTGATCAGTGCTTGGTCAGAAATGAATTTTCCTCCCCAAGATGTTTTGGCCTGAGTGCCTGGCTGCAGGAAGGACTCAGGCGACTCAAACCAGACTCTTTCGTAGGCCACGAATACCACCAAATACCACCACCCCCTGGTTCTGCCCCCATGACAAGCCCCTGCTGAGCAGCACTGAGCAGCATCACCCCACATGAGGACAACCCCGGGATGGAGCGCAGCTGCTGCATTTATCCTCCAGCACTGGCAATATCTTGTCTAACAAACACGGGCATCGCCTGCCTGCTCCAAATCTTTTGGCTTTTACCCAGCTTGATGGGAGCTGGATGGAGGCAGCTTGGCTGGAGGCAGCACCAGACCCCAAAGCCCAAGGCATGGGAGGGCTTTGTGAAAAATCACATACGAAAAAATTGGTACCGAGCGTGTCCAGAGGCAGTTATTTTTGCTGTCAACCTATCTAGATTATTTTATGGCTTTCTATATCCTAATTGCTTCTGAGGGATTTGAAGGCTGAGGCTGGAGGAGAGCGGCGAAGTGCCAGCAGGCCATCGGCAGTGGCAGGACGGGAAGGGTGATGTGGCGGAGGATGGCGCTTTGCGTATGCCCAGAGCAAGAAAATAAAGAGACAGCAAACAACGACTGAGGAGGCCTAACGGGGACTTGTTTTACTCTTTGACATGCTACCAGCAGTTTTTAATCTCAGAAGAACCAAAATTAAAAAAAAAAATAAAAAAAAAATTAAAAGTCATTACAATGATTAAAAGGTACGACACATGAAATACTATACTCAAATCATCCGCGTGTCGTCGGCTAGTTTATACAGTAGGCACAAAACAGACCTAGAATCACCTGCAACAAATGTCGACCAGCATTGTTCTCGCCCCTAAACAAGTACTGCTAGCCTGATATTTCTAGTCAGTCGTAGCTGCGTAACCTTTGTGCTTAAATTGCTCAGCTTAGGCCTCCTTTCTTTGGCATTGCTCACCCATGCCGTAAAGGAGCGGAGACTCATACTGAAGACAGTAATGGAACAACAACAAAAAAAGAGATTAATCGTACAGTACATACATACAGTATCTTCTAAATCGTGATCAGTTGTTTATTGGTTGGCAAACAAGCTTCACTTTTACAACAAATATTAGTAATGAGGTCATTCAACTGTTGAGACCGTACAAAATGGATCATAAATTAAAAAAAAAAAAAAAAAGGAAAAAAGAAAAAAAGAAGAATTCATATTCCGTGCTGCTAATTTACCTCCAGAAAGCCTATGTTACTTAAAAATCCTATCAAATAAATAAATTTCCTGTTAGGAAAAATAATGAACAGAAGACTTTTTTTTTGTTTTTAAATCACTGCAAAGTACTTTTTAGCTCCCTATGTGTCAATCGATTTTCTTCTTAACCACTGCAGTACAAGTACCTAAACTGGGGACCAGATGGAGCCGTGAAGGCCCTTTGCTCCTCCAGGGAAATGGCCATCTCCTGTAGAAGCCCCACTATGACTATAAAAAAAACCTCTCGGCTCCTGGATGTGACCCTACGGCCTGGCTGAGGGGCTGCTCGCCAAAGATGCTTCACAGGATTATCATCACGATCAGTTGTGCACTGTCAATGGGGAAGTTTGCCCTGCTCTAGTCTGCCAAAAGGTCTGCCGGCAATACACCGGCTGAACAAAGTTATACAGACAGGAAATAAAAAGACTGCCTTGGCTGAAAAGAAATGGTGATGGCATTACTAAAAATGGTCCTTAGAAAGTGATGTTCATTTTTTTTTTTTTGCCCAGTGAGATTTTTTTACTGGGATGGGGAGGGGATGGAGGGGAGGGACAGTGGAAGAGGAAAAACAAAATTAAAAAAAAAAGAGGAGTTATGAAAAACCTTGCTCCTACTGGTAGACAAACTTACAAGACCAGCACAACAGAAAAAAGTTCTTATTTTTTTTTTCCACTACATTAACAGGGACGCAAGTTCTGGAGGAACAGAAAGCAGACTATATGTGCAATGCTAGTATCTGTACATTACATAGAAATTGTTCGCTTCTCTTTTTCTGCCATTAGTTTTTATCATCCGTTAATACAGCAAAACGTAAAATATGCCTTTAGCACAGAATTCTAGGATTCCCTTCCGTCTCATTAAATTTTGTTTTGTTTGCTCCCACAGCAAAGGGTGCTGCGGTGAAACCAAGTTGTGAGTGACCAAAACCCATGACGTGATCTGGATTGGTAAGAAAGAGTTTTGCTAGCTTGTTTTTGTGCAGCGCTCCCACCTAGATGCGTCATCGCTACTAGTTTCAAATGCACATTTTTGGCCTTTTATTTTTTTTTCTTTGCTTTTTTGTTTTTGTTTTTTTTTTTTCCCCTCTTAAATCAGGTCCTCGGTATTAAGAGCAACACAGCATCAAGGATTGTTTAAACAAACACGGCATAACTTGAGAAGGCCACGAAGTGTGCCGTTATCTATCTCTTTCATTAACATAATGAAGTCTGTCTGGAGGGAAGGAGGATGGGGGGAAAAGGGGAGGGGGGGGGCAGCAGTTACTGTCCTCTCCGGGCCGGCCTAAAAATTCCAGTAAAAAACGTCTGAGAGTTTCCTTTCAACCAGCATGAAGATTTAGGAGTACACACAATATTACCACTGTTTGGATTAACTCAGAACAGTAAACCGAGCATTATGGAGGGGCTTTTTGTTGTCTCTTTGCTTAATTTTTGCTGAATCTTCTATAGACTAGTGACCAAGTGAGCGGGTCCTTTTGCATTGCCGTCCGGGGGGGTTCCCTCTTTGTTTGGTGGGACTATAAAACCGTCGCTGCTGCCTCGACCTAGCTGATAGTAAGTGTGTAGCTGATGGACGTGGTTCCTGGAGCCAAGGTTGGGCATGCTTTTGTAGTAAACATCATCGGCATCACTGCCGCCGCTTTTGGCCGGCGGGGGATCGGTCTGGGTGCTGGCGGTGACGCTTTCCGTCATGGGCATGCCAGCCAGCGCGGGCATACTGGTGTAGAGAGAATCCCTGTTGGGCGACTGGAGATCGTCCGTGTGCTCGTTGGTCAGCAAGGGGAAAAAGCTCTCACTGTTGTCTTGCGGGATGCGCCGCCGGCTGTAGAGGTGGGGCTGGTGGTTGTCCGCCGAGTACACCCGGGGGGGCAGCAGTGGGGCGTCCGACTCCTCATGGATGAGCTCCAGGCCCAGGCTCTCCTCGTGGGTGAAGGAGGTGGCGTCGTCCAGCACGATGGCGTCATCCTCGCTCCCGCCGCCCACGCTGTTGACGAGTTTGTTCATCAGGTTGCGGCTCTGCTCGCTGGAGCGCTCGTGGTTGTTCAGGTAGGAAGGGATGTAGTTGGAGGTGAGTTCCTTCAGGATCTTTTTCTCGAGGGCGTTCTCGGTATGGTTGTACCCGCGGTCAAGGATTTGCACGCAGTTGCTGAGGTACTCGCCGCTGGCGATGCTGTAGCTGTTGCCGTGATTACCATTCAGTGGTAGAGTATCCGTGACACTTGTATCCCTGGCATTGTTCAGAAGCCCCTCTGAAAAACATTACACAAGAGAGGGTGACTTGTACAAACAGGACACTCACGCGGGACGTGCACACTCAAACCCCCTTCCTAGGCTGCCGTGGCTGCTGGGGCTCGGCAGCAAGGAGAGCATCACGGCCAAAATAGGAGGGTGTAGCTCCAGCTAACCGACTTAAGGTCTTCCCACCGAAAAAATGGAAAGCGCTGTCAAGTATGTGACTTGATGCCGCAATAGCCAGTGGGAAGGAATAACCTCTCCTGGCCAGTATCTCCTACGGCCCTTGCGCTTTGCTCTATGTATTCCCGGGGGGAGCTGAGAAATAGGTGACTCTGGGCTGGTCCCAATTGCCCTGGCGCCAGGTGCTTTGGAGGAAAGGGGTAATTCCCCCCAGCCGAGGGAAAACTATTCGCAGCCCAGGTTAATCATTACCCAAACTTTGTTTGGGAGTGTACCCTTCCTAGAGGAAAAAAATAAATCCACTCTCCCCTTTTGCTGGGCAGGCTGCCAGGGGAAAAGCATAAGGCCTGAATGGTGGGATTCGGGAATTAGCAAGGCGGAGGCACAAAGTGCTTCCTGGCCGAGTCTTTTTCAAAACAAGGCTAAATACCCTACCTCTCCCGGCACAAGGGCATGGCCAAAATTATTTACTCCACACTGGCTGGGTGGGGATTTTCTAATACAATCGATGTTGGAGGCAGCTGCTGTGGGGTTTTGCAAAGCCTTTAAAAATAGCTCCCATTTCACTTGCAAAGTTAAAGCAGAGGATTCAGTAAGTACCATCACTGCCACAGTACAGTGGGCTCAGGGGAACCTGTGAGGAGTAACGGGGTCTCGGGGTGCCCCCCAACTAACTGCCTATTGCATCTCCATAGGTGTCTCAACACTGTCAACGTAAGGCTGGAGCTTGGCTCTTTCCAAACACGCTAGGGGAGATGGCGGGGAAGCGCTTTGAGAGCAATGCAGCACGAGTGGGCGAGGGAGAAGAAAATCAGGCCCAGCAGTTAAGCCGCCACACTTTCTTTTTTGGGATTACTGCCATCCTTGGAAGGAGTGCAGGTGTGGGGATGCATGAAATAACGTATCGACCTTTCAGCTAAGGGCTTCGGGCGTTGCCAAAAAATGGCAAGCAACTCCCGGCAAGCCGTGGTGGATCAGAGGAGCCGTTAGCTGACAATTTCAGATGAACAGTTGCTCATACCATGCTTGGTACGTGGCATGTGTACCTTCTGAAAATACAGGATTTGGTCTATATCTGTGATGGAGTAGATACTGCATATCAAGGGCTGGAAAGCACTACTGCAGGCTTTCTTCTTGCTTTTGAGTGAAATGCCCCAAATGTGTTGGTCACCTTTTAGGTTTCTGAAGCTCAGAGGGTGCTGCTGTATCCCAGGTTTCCCAGCAAATGAGGGAGCTACGCCAAAAAATCAACCAGCCATCACAGACATAGAGCAAAGCCGTTGATTTTCACGGTGGACACTCTCCAACCGAGTCACAATGCTTGGGAAGAAATGAAAAGTGAGCATTTTGGGGGGAGGACCATATGTAATGGGTGACAGGTACAACAGCATCTGTCTGATGGTGATGTTGAGTAACGTATGCATTGAGGAGCCGAGTGCTGCGCTTCTGCTGCCAATGCATAGAGCCAGGGTTTGGTGGGGAAATAAAATGGAGGCATCGCAGGTGAGAACAGAGTGGGGTCTGCAATGAAACACGCCGTATAAAAATGCCATGACCTCGCAAATAAAAATGTGAAGTTTAAAAAAAAGTCATATGCACAGTTATATGAGAAACTACGCTGGGTAAACGATACCACAAAAAGGAGAAATAAACAAAGAAAGCATCATCTAATCTCATCTCTATATATATATGTACACATACATATATATATACACACATACATACACACACATACACGTATATATACATATGTATATTCATATTCTTTGGATTTCAAAACTGTGAGATGAATTTCCTTTATTAACTACATCATCTATATGTGATGCGATAAAAGTGAACTAAAAAAAATTACATTTGATATGCAATGTTTAGCTTTACTCCCATACTTGTCTCTCTGTAGGGCTCTAAACGACAGCATGAAGAAAAGGAAAGAAAAAACAACAAGTAAGCTTACAGCGACAGTAGGAGAAACATGAGTAAAAAGCAAATTGATGATATGTAGAAAAGAGAGTTAACGGAAATAATTTCCACTGCCCAGAATACATGAATTTGTTACATGGTTTATTTCAGGTTAAAAATATTGACATTTTAGACAGAAAAATTATTTTACGCGCAATATTCAATAGACTACATTTTTATTAAAAAAAAATTATCACATTTAAAACGTTTTCCAATGCCACTATAAAATGTTCAGCGTGCAACACAAATCAAGAAATAATCCCTGGAAATTTAAGAAAAGTCTAAAGCTGGTAACGGTCATGCTTGAAAAGACAGGCACTGTCAACATCACTTTGAAAGTCTTAAAATGAATGGCTTTACTTACTGTTAGTAATAATAACCCCTGGCAGTTGAAACCAAAATCCGTTTCCTTGCTAAAAGTGTTTTGCCGTCCATCCTTTGCAACAGTGCTTTGTAAGAGTATGACTTTGCTCATCACGGGGCTGCTGACATTTTACAAACTTTGGTAAGTTTGCTCTTTTTTTCACTGAACACATGGCAAACTACATGGACTTTGCAAAAAAAATGTAAGAGGAACGGTAGTTTGAATAATGGCATCGCTAAATGAAGCTATTGAGAAGAAAGAGTTAAAACAAGAAGAGCCAGAGATGAAGATGAGGAGCCAGTGATAACTCTCAGCTTCCCACTTTGCAATGGTCTGTGGCACGCTGGGGTTTAACCAGAGCTCGTTAACAGGATTGCCGCCTTCTCTTAAAATTAGCTCTCATGAAAGCAGTTAGGCCGTTTTGAGAAACTCCTGTGTCCGAGAGAACCGAGCCAGCATACGTCCGTCAGCTGCCAATGGTGGTGAGCATTCAGCATGTGCTGTGGGGTGCCAGACCCCTCACCTACCATCTCTTCCTTCCTCTATGCTCTGTGTCCCATCAAGGAATCGCTTTCGCCACTGGGAAACAGGACTTTGGCCTTTTAGGGTCTGATTTCCCGCCTCTTTCCAAGGGTTTTTTTTTTAGGGCTCCCAGCCCCTGGTGGGTCTCTACTGCAGACGGGGCAGCTTCGGCTTGAGCAGAGAGGGTATTTTAGAACACGTAACTGGGGAGGGGGAAAGGAAGGGGTAGACTGGATCAGGCCCTAGGTTTCTTCTGGTATCCTGTCCCTGTCAATGGTCAGCACCAGAAGTGGTAGATGAAGGTGCAAAAAAAATCATAGCCTTAGTGATGTGGAATGAGTTAGTTGGATGACGTTAGCTAGCAATGCCCTCACCGCACGCCGATCCCAGCCAAGGCACACCCAGAGATGGCGACAGCGTCTACTTTTACAATGCACTATCATCGCTTTAGCATGCCTGTTGGTGCAGCATCCTTAGATCCCAAAGAACTGCCAAGGCCATTAGGCCTGGTTGGTTTTGCTAACCTTTGTTTCTGCTGCGGGATCTCCTAATATTCACAGTTTGTAATTGTCCAGGGACAGTAACCAGTTTGAAAAGCAACAGCTATACCAATTCTATGGTCATCAATTAACTTGTAGCCTGAAAAGAATGGGTTGGGTTCTGCTCCCTCTGATGTCAATCGCAAACCTCCAGGGGCTTAAATGGGATCAGTACTGATCCCACTCTCTTTCTTCATCTCCTATGGATGAAGCCTGGGTAGATTTCTCTGTTATCCATCCGGCTGTTTTGCACTGAATAGCACTTGCAAATCAATTACGCTATTTTTGTGGAATAAAATGCTGTTAGCTCAGGTAACTGTACCAGAATCTAATCTTAAAAATTAGGAGAACACAAGATTGATAAAATGCATGTAAAACCTTTTTGTCACATTTCTGCCCAAATCACTTGGGTTCAGTTGAGGCACCCAGACCTGAACATTAGGGCTTCTCTTAAGCCAAACACTGACCCAGCATTACCTGCTGCCACTTGATTTTGAAGTCCCCCAAACCTCACTGTTATCACGCAAGAAACCATACAGAATATCAAAGCTTATTTCAACATTTGCAGCACATTGAAGTTCTTAAAATTCAGAGTATTTCATGTTTAACAGTAGCCCTTTTTTAAAAAGCTTTTGTGGTAGCAAATTTATTGCACAAAGTTAGCATAGTTTAGGAAGTTAATGAACAGCAAAAAGGTCAAACACGTGCTTTTCTTGTGCTTTGAATGAAAATACCCTAGTGATACAGTTCAATACCTATTTCTATTGTAAACAACACGCTGCCATACAGTACAAACGGGGTTTTCCTGCTTGCATTATAACCATCATTATTTTCCCTTCCTTAGAGATCCTTTACTGGAAAGGGACGCCTTCATTGGGAGCGGAGAGCTGACAGAGTGCTGACATACTTGCTCTTGAACACAGCGTTACTCTGCAATGATTCAGCCACCTTGCAAGCAAGCCAAAAAAATCCCATGGAAGTGGCAGAGCAGGAGGGAGCCACCAACAGACAGGAGCTGGCAGAGCTCCACAGGCCCCAGCTCCTCCTCAGGTCCTGCTTAAACGCATCTGCCTCTCCCTTATGGAAGCATCAGGACATCAGCTTACAAACACGGTCCCTTCCCGCAGCTGGAGCAGAGACAAACACGTAGGTGACAAGAGACCGATTTCTACAGCAGAATCCTCTGTTAGGTACAACTGACTCTACCTGTTTATTTTCCATCACCGAAAGGAGGATATGCAAGAGCTTCTAGTTTCCCTACACCTTTTTCTATTTTTTTTTTTTTTTTTTTTTGCTTTCTAATAGCACATATAAAATGTATTAATGCAAACGGCAAAACATTTCTTACAATATCTAAGCTCTGCGCTTTGGAGCTGACCTACACTCCTCACTTCAGCTGTCATTTTTCTTAGAGATCAAGGGCAGTTTTGCTTTATTTTGCATTTTTTTCCTGCACAAGCTGGTGCGCCACTGACCACATTTCTCTAAGCCATTTCAAACGAGAGCAGGTTTGGTGGCAAAGGCCATTTTAGCTTCACTTACCTTCAAAGGTGTTCCTGTTTCTGAAATGAATGGTTTAACAAGGAAATGTGCTGACAACAAAGAGAGGAATGGATATGTCTGACAAAATACACACACAAGACCAAAACAATACAAAAGCGAGGAGATTGAAAAAAAAAAAATCAAAATCAAACCCACTATGAATGCTTTGAGTAGAACTGACAAGGGTCTCTCAAAGTGAATTTGATTGCTCATGGAAGAAAAGCCTCTGGAAAATGGAAAGATGCATTGAAATGAAAGGAAGGGGAGGGGATCTTTTTTTTGTGCCCAGTTCCAAAAAAATAAAGTGTGTGTGCGTGGGGGGGAAAAAAAAAAGGAAGAAAAAAAAGAAAGAAATGGGCCAAAGTAAGCCACAGAAAATGGAATTCTCACTAGAAAAATTAGAGAGAAACTCCAGCACACCTTGTGCGTTGTACATGCTGACAGAAGGGTTGTTATAGACCGCCGATTCCCCGAGCAATGTATTATAAGGGTTGTTAGTGCCATGAGGACGAAGCAGAGCATTGGTTATAAGATGATTAGCCATGGCTCCTGGAGCAGCCCGATAGAAAGACAGAGAAAAAAAACAAACAAAAAAGGTCAATCAGGCAAATGTGGTATTAAAAAAAAGGGAAAAAGAACATTCAGAATGACAACAGTTGAAATAGTCCTGATTACAAGCAGCCAGCTAATTAGACTCAGAAAACTGTATGCCACTAAAGCAGAACAGATGTTACTGACAATGCACAAATCCAAACCAACGCAAAAGAAAATGTATCAGAAAGCAGATAAGCTACATTTATGGTGGTTCCCCAGTTGCTTGGAGTGTAAGCAAGGCTATGCCCACATGCTTGCTACAAAGAAAGAAAGGAAGATGGCAGCCTACACAATGTGGGGGGAAAAACTCTCCAGAAAGTGCCAAATGAATAATAAAAAAAAAAAAAATCACATCTAAAAAAACATCTAAAATCGGAAAAGCAGAATTAAAAAGAAAGGATGGAGAATGCGGCCTCTCCGAAGGCTCTTGGCACTTATCAGAGAGCAGCTGTTTCTCATGTCTAAGAGGGTGAGTTTCACTTCAGCTACAGCTCTGGTACCACCATCAAGCACATCCACAACCACCCGAATCCACCCTTGAAGGCGAGAGCACCGCGGCTCCATCAGGCGTTTCTATCAAGAGTGAGAGTGGCCATGGAGACGCACATTTCAAGGCTCTCCATTTGCCCCACTCCCAGACCTCTTTGCTGTCATTTCCAAGCACTCAGACACCAGTTGTCCTCCCGCTTTGGTTTATTCCTTGGAGTCACAGCCCCTGGACTTGTGTTTTTCAGGATCATCATGGCTTGGCAGGTGGCTGCCAAGACCTACCTTGATTCTTATCACAGGCATCAACCCATGAAGTAAAGCCTTCCCCCCACCTTTTAGTGACTTACAGGACCAAAAAACCCATTAAGCCCTTGCTCCTAATCTCCTCTGGGATCCAAAGAGACGACCGACTCAAAAACTTGCCCTCAGGGCCATTCCCACTGTAATCAGTAGAGACCTAGTGCAGGAATACTCAAGGACACACCATGGTTTTTACCTCCAAGGCTAAACTGTTAAGATAAAACCTTCCCACCAGGAAAGTAACTCTTTGGTGGGGCAACTAGAACTAGCCAGGACATGGCTGCCAGGGAGCTCAGGTTACCTGGCTGTCACCAACATCAGATAGCCCCAGCCCAAACAAGTGACCGAAAAGTCAATCCCCAAACCCAGCAACCCAGGCAGGGATGCCTTCCTCAATGGCTGGGGCACTGAGATCCCCTCTGCCTCTTTTAGGGGTGAAGGTGGCCCCGTGGCATGGCAGAGGCAGTCTTTGCGAGGCATGTGGGGTTCTGGGTATAACCTCTTCTCTGCAACTCATTACCTGATTTTTCTTTCCTTTTCTTTCTTTTGTTTTTGGATGGAGTTGCTGAGGATATATAAGCCTGAAAGGCCTCTGGCTAGTACAAATCCCGTTAGCAGCGAGCTCTCTAAAAACTCACATCTACTAATTATTTAAAAAAAAGCCAAAACTGGCCAAACCTAAGGCTAGGTGGAGTCCTTCAGTGCTGCCTCCTGCGGTGCTCGTACACTGGCCTGGCTCCATTTCCCGGGACAGTGTTTCTCCATGTCTGCTCAGGTAGAGGAGAGAGCAGACAGCTCTCCTGCCTCTCCCTCATCCTCCCCCAGCCCTTCCCAGCCCCAGGCGTATGGCATTAGTGGATCACTTAATCGGTCTTTTGAGCACAGGACAAAGTAGAAGGCGGCGCTGTATGGGGGCTGCATGCCAGGGAGGCTCCTCAACACATGCAGCTGGAAAAAAACAGACTTGTTTTCTCTCACCTGATATTTTTGGCTATGCTGATGGAAAGCAAGATGAGCTGCTGTGTTTGGAAATAAGGAAACAAAGCTGTCTCCTGTAAGAAAACATTATATGAATGCTTAACTAAGCAACCTTGAATGTAACTAATAGGTAAATGAGTCAATTCTTTCTTTCTGGTAATGTACTTTCCATCAATCTCACGTACATCTGGGATGAGGGACTGTAGGAACCAATTCTCGTCTTGCACTAATTTTATACCAGAGTGAGTACTAAGTCCATTAAAATTGTTTCTGCTTTCATCCCACTTTTCATCAAGCCAGGCCATAAAAGATTCAAAAAGGGACTCAGTTTTACACAGGTAACAGGAATGACCAGAGTTAATGTCAGCCATAAATTCAGAAGTGATATAATCCTCCCATTTGAGATTTAACCCAGTCTCCAACTCGGTCCCTATGAGATTTGATACAGAGAAGAATATACCCGCCGCGTGCTTTTGAACGCTTTAGCTTGAGGCGTCTTTAAATGGCAACTGCCAGAAAGAGCATCTCACTCAATATATCCCTGGTCTGATCTTGTCTAGCAATCCCTAGCAGGCAGGAACAAGCTGATCCAGCCACGGCTGGGCAGGTCAAGCTGTTTCGCATGGGGCATGCTCTCTCCCTGTGACAAGAGAGGAGAAGGAACCAATCTGTGTCAGCACTTAATGCTTTGCTCGCCTGTGTTGGCCGGGGTGGTGGGCTCTGAAGCGAGCTAAATTCACACAAACCTGGCTCTTTTGGGCTGTTACAAACTAGATAGTTTCTGGCAACTTTTAACGCAGATACATGATTCTGACTATAAACTTGGCAAAAAGTTGAAAATACAGAGTAAGTAATTTTTACTCTCTCGGGTGTGTAAAAGACGGGCTTGGTACAACAAAACAGCCACCCATTCCTGTAGGCAGCTACTAGCAAAAATACTGCATCTTCTGCCTTCCTCTCCCTTGATTGCTGAGGGCGTTAAGATCTTTTAATTTACTGATCAAAATGCCACTTTTGATGGCAGTGCTGAGTAATTCTGATGCAAATCCAAAACAAACCCACTGCTAACATGTTCAGCTACCTTTCAATACTTTCAGAAACCCAGCTGGGCCCTAAGCGCTCTGCAGCAGGTTCCCGTCATGGTGAGCTGGCCACGGCAAACTTCACACTCTCTGCGGGTCACAGTAAATGTAACCTTTGACATCTTAAAAATAAAATTATATGTACCTTGTATTCATTAATTTGGGCTGTTGTTTCTCCCTAACTGCTTTAGAGCTGCAACGTTCCCAGCCTCAAAGGATGCTGAAAGAGAAGGACTGCATTCAGGCTCCAAAGAGCCTACAGTTAAAGCTTTAGGTAAAACAATAATACACCAAACAAATCCCCATTATTGGGTTTCTCTTTCCCAGGAGGCAGAAAGAAAAAGGTAACACCAGCCATACATTTAAGTATCATCCTGCCTTTTTCATAACACTTTAGCATTGCTATAGCAACCAACCGGGCTATTAGGAAGAGCGGATTAGGTCTGCAGACAGGCACCAGCAGAAGGAGCAGGTAGACTACCAAACTATGACTCCGTTTGCATGAAAATGGCCTTGGTAATAAACAGCCAACAAAAACCAGTAAAGTAAGCACGGGATCAAAGCGGCATGCTCTCCCACAATACCAGGAGAGAAAGCAAAGAGGCTTTATTCTGCAGCCCCATACGTAGGTATGCAGCAAGGCCGGGTGCCGGGGCTGCCATTGCAAAGGTCAATGCGTGTCTGGGGACCCGAAAAGCAGAAAGAGCAGGGCTGCGGGTGTCTGTTGAGCGCCCTGAATCTCCTCCCTGGCAGACCGCTCTCAGGACGTGACCCTTGGCAATTGTCTGCTTCGGTGTTGCCGATGTGCCTAATATCCCCAGCAAGCAGCAGTTGTTCATCGTTTATTTTTATTTATTCACTTACAGCTGGATCCTTGGCTCTCAGCATCTGTGGTGTGACACCAGTTCCTCCCAGCAAATCCCACAGCCCTGTGTCATCCTTGCTTCCCTACATTTCAGCAATAACATTCCCTATACCAATCCCTTCTTTGCTGTCTCCTGAAGCACCTGAGCCCAGCACACAGCCACCACTCTTCATTTGCTGTAGTTATGGTGAGTGCCTTCAACTCAGCTGCGTTGAAGTACCTTTGGTTCTGCTAATCTGATACCCTACTGAAAGCAAATGCACTCCGTTTCCAAACCCCTATCGTGCTGTGTATGTGTGGGAGTGTGAATTTGAGGTTGGAAGAAAGATGGGGCTTCAAATCCACAGGTTCACCTGGGCATCTCGTTGTTCAGTGCGATGAGATCATCATAATCAGCAAACATATTTAACAGCAGAACTCACACCTCTACAAAAATATTCCCTACAACCACACCAGTATAACGACAGTCTCAAGTCTCCTTGTTTCTACTGATATTCAACCAAAGATTAAAGTTCAGTGCAAAACACAGCTACCAGGCCAGCTCTGATATCCAAAATGATACTAAAATTCAGGTTTCTGGCAATGCCAGTGCTCAGTTCAAGGTTTCCTGATGCTGGATTTCCTCAAGTGAAGGATTTACAGACTGTGATCACGAGGAGAAAGGAACGATGCTCTTAAAGAAAGCAAGTATTAGATGGGTAACATGCAGATGGTCCTGTCTCTCACAGCATTGGGGATCCTTGTGATCCAAGTACCGAAGATCCAGTCTTTCCTACCAGGTTTAAAAGGCTATGAGAAGGCATAGCCTGTGCTCAGGGTGCAGGGGGAGATCTGGAGGGTTGCAGTTTTGACTTGCAAACTGAGAAAATCTGACAGGGAAACCAACCAGGACAAAGAAAACAAAAATCCCTCAATTTTTACCATTGCTGTAACCACACACAGAGGATTCAGATAGCTATAGTTAGCTGCTTTGTGTGCCTATGAAAGTAGGTATTATTTTAATGACAGTATACAACCAAACAGTACCTTTTTCTTCCCTTTCTAAGATAGAAATTGATGTCCTTGATGCAGGACAACACTGAACGTAGAAATAATTTTTTGAAAGAGTTTGGTGTTATGACTGTAAGGGAAAACTGCACCTTGTTAAGCACAAGTATGATTTATCCACTCACTGAAAGCAAGGATGAAAATGATGATGACAAGCACATGTTGCCAGACTCTAGACTGCATCATTCAGGAACAAAATTCAAATAATTTCTTGTGGGCAGGTGGCTGACAAAGCCAAACAAAAGCATTTAGGTTAACTTGAATCATCTGCATGGTCTACCCAACAGGAAGGGAAATGGATCCAACTGCTCCTCCAGGCTTTCTGAAAAATAATGTTATTCAGTGTGGCTCTACCAGGCTGAAACGGCTTGAGCAGCACTGCTTTAGCTGGGATCATCTGTCCACATAGGTAACAACGCCCTCCTGTACCTTCTTTGGCTTTGGGTCTTTTCAGTCGCATGCCAAAATCAGCTCTATCCTTGCTACGTGCATTTTAGCAGGGTGGAAACTCACTGGGGATGAGGATATTTCCCCCACTGCCCCACAGATGTGTCAGAAGTGCAGTTTTGCTGAGAAAGGAGACCAAATCAGTTAACAAATTTCATCGGATGAACTAGTGAATCAGCTGAATGCTTCAAAAATGTCCATACAAAAATCAGTATTTTTGAAATGACATTTTTTTCCCTTTTTGTTCCAAAGGAGTGGCTTGTATGAAAGCTAACTTTTGACTTTTTTGTATGATGTCATCTTTTCATTAGAGTAGAAACAAAAATAAATAGCTTAGAAAAAGCACATCTGAGTCGTAAAAAAATGCTTCATTGCCTCTGACCCAGCAGTCCCAAAATGTAGTTTTTCTTGGGCTTTTTGTTTGTTTGTTTTCAGAAGAAAGAAACAATAACAAAAGCATGTACTGCTGTGGTTTTAGTCAACCTTAATCTTTCTGTTTTCTCCCCATTTTGCCAACCATGCAGCTCCCTTCCCGCAGGGCTAGTGCACGGTGCTGTACTCCTGCCCGCTCTGCCTCCTGCAGCACCCAACTTATCTTGCTGTTCACAGCCACCATAAATCAAGTCCCTCAACTTCTCACACTTCATATACGTGACTTCAGACCACCCTGCAGAGTCAAGTGACAGCCAGAGAGAACATGGACCATTCCCTAAAGGTACTGCGGTGCCTGAGTGGGAGCACACTTTAGCCCGGACACCAACAGTATGGTTAGAGATGAATCGTCTCCTAAGTGTCCGTTAAAAAACCCCCACAACATATGCTGCCTTACCCTAACTGTAGTAAATAACTCATCTCCTTAACTCGCATGTTACTGAAATAGCCTCTCTGCACTGATTTAAGTTTGTAAATTCTGGCTGGGTCTGTACATCACTTAACATTAACTTACTTATTCCACTTTACTCCTGGGGAAAGAAAATACATACAAAGTAGGTTTGTAGGAGTCAAAGCTCTAGTCGTCTTTGTGACTTTCCTTTCCAGCATTTGGTAGTGTCCTTTTCTGTGTTACAGGCAGAGTTTTCAAGTATTTAAAGAATCCTGGTCTTCCACATGTTCACTTGCAATTTATTCCAACGATGAATGCAATTATGAAAAGTGAAATCACACGTATTTGCTGGAGGACAACAGGTATTTTCAGCATTTTTCCTGGTTCCCGCCAACAAATGCTCTGACGTTTAGATTTATCGAGCTGTGTTCTTATAATAGCCAACAGGATTCAGTTAATAAACTTCAATAAACCTCCCTATTAAATTTCTCTCAAATAGGTTTGTTGTCACTTGCAGCATCTAATCTATTCATTGAGAAGCTATTAATACTGACTGCAGCGAAATGGAGTTTCAGCAAATGAGGTTGTTAAGCTCTGGGCCATCTTCTGCCAAATGAAACATCCTGTGCTTTTATGCAGAGACAGGAGACGGAAAGTATTTCTTTGCCCTTTTTTTCCTCCCTTTCTTCTGCAATGATTTCAGATGACAAACCTCTGCTGGATTATAATCTGCAGACCATGTTTGAAACACACAGCTAGTCTACATCAATTTATAAATATTTGCCCACTTGCTGATTCCTTCTCAACTGCCTGGAGCAGAAACATTGTCCCAGAATGGGACATTTTTTTTTACCATCATTACCCCTTCCAAGGGTTATACCTCATTGTATCTTGACTATACAAACATGCACTATCCCTAATTGTTCCTGCTTATGGCTTATTTCTCACTAGACCTGAGTTCTTACCTAAGATGTGCGGAGAGCCCTGCCTATGGTGGAAATTGGACCATACTTAATAGGAATCTATATAAGCAGCCATGCTTTCTTCCTCCTTCACAGTCATCATATTAAGATTGCTCTGCAGCAATACTCTGCTGGATCTAATACTCCCCAAAGCCTGCTCTGATTTCAGAAATTGCCTTGCCCTTACTTTTCCTCTTTAAATCTGATCCACCTAATGACTGAACTTCCAATTATATGGCTGTCAATCCTAAAATCAAAGCCAGTTCATAATATCTCCCAAAGGAAGAATGTCACGTCACTCACTGAAATCACTGCAACAAATCTCAGCTAACTCAGTCCCAGGCAGCAGAGAGACAAAATAAACCAGAAGACAATCGACAGTGGGATTAATTTTGCACGTAGGCAGAAATAGGAGTTAAATTCCCTAAGTTTTGATCCTTGATGCAGAAAATCATAATTTTCCTGGCATAAAACGTATGGCTGATTGGGAAAAAAAAAAAAAAAAAAAAGAGGAAAAAAGAAAAAAACAGCAGAGGCAATTTGCTAGTCCAAAAGGATGCTGAGTTTCCCTTACAAACAGAAAATACTCCTCTGCTGTCATCTACCTGGAATTTTTCTCTACTTCATATGTCATTATCAGGATGGGTCATTTTGAGGCCAGATGCTGACATTCAGCCAAACCCACAGTCACTTAACAGGGTTGCAGAGATTTATGGCTTGCAAACAGCAATCCCTCCCGGCTGATTCGGTGCAACTGCATGTGGACTACTCCCTCCAAATACGCCCTCCATCTGGGCGATGGACCCCTGGCAGGGGTATCCATGGGGTCAGGGGAGGATGTGTGTACTCTGTAAGGGCTACAAGAGGGAACAGAAGAAGCAGAAGGGCACAGGGGATGAAACCAAAGAGCTTCATCAGGAAAATGCCAGTGGTGGTGAGATGGAGAGGTAAAGGAACAGCCTCCTACACTGGGTAAAACGGAAATTTCAAAGTCCTGATATAAATCAACCATGCTATTTCTTTTGCAGGCTCTCCCCGATGTTGTGAGCACTGCTACAAGCATCCGTGGTGCTGGGACAGCAAGCAATCTTGAACATCGATCTTCCCGGTGAAGAGCAGAAGCCGCAGCGCTCAAGAAACTGTGGCTGGACAAGATGCTAGAAAACAGCCTGCAGGCTCGCTCTGGATTAGCAGAGATGCCACCAGGGACTCTTAGCCTGCTTCTTGCCCCTTGATTTCCACCGAACAGCCAAGGGACACTTACGCACCTCTGAAAACCACCACCCCATTCTCAAGTGGCAGCCTGGACTGAAAGGAATAGAAACTGAACTTCTAATTGTACTCCAGAGGCAAGAGGAGAGTGGCATTGCTGTTGCCGTCTGTGGCTAAACCAGAGGCCTCCAGGCTCCAGGACTGATGAATCCCTTGAAACAAAGACTAAATTTCCCAGGACTGAGGGCTTTGCTAGCCAGTGAGAAGGGAGATGCTTGAGGGCAAGGATTGCTGCATCCCTCAGGTTCAAGCAGCACCTTGCCCCTGCTGACTCAGCAATGGTGAGCAAGGAGAGTGTTAAGCACCAACACTCTGCAAAAAGGATAGGTTCTGGGGAAAAGTGCCGTGTCTTAGATTTAAAGCAATGATGATGAAGAAATGAGATTTCCACATCAGCAGATGATGGTCTCCGAATGGTCACAAAGGCTGCTACCCCTACCTTCTCAACTTTGAGAAGTCGTCTGCATTTACCTCCAGAAAACCCTGAGAATCACTGAAAACAGAGCACTAAGCATTTAAAGCATCTCCAGGGGGAGCTCAGATTTAAACCGATGCACCTCTTGCTCCACACCACATCCCCAGTCGCACAGTGATGGTACTCACAAGAGCAAAGTGCCTCCAGGAGACAGACACTTTTCTTTAGTCCAATTATTTTTGAACTGTTTAGTGCTCAGAAAAAAAAAGAATGCAAAGTATTTTTATACCCAGGAATATTTTGGTGAGTTCCCTCTAGGCATCTGCAGATGCATTCATGAAGAAGGAAAGCAACTGTGGGTACCTTGGACAACCTGGGAGTCTGCTGTGCTGAATCTGCCTACCCCAGTACCAGATCAGGAGTAAGAAGAAAAGAAAAAAAAAGTGATCTGGCAAACTTGAAAATGTGTTTAAAAATTGCAGTGATCATCATTAACTCTACCTGCCAACTTGCGTGTTCATACAGCCACAACCTGCTAATTTAAAATGAAAAAATCCCCACACCATAAAACCATCTCTCTGAAAGACATGACACGAAAACTTACTGACTTCACAGGAGAAACTGAGGCACTGTTTGCTGCCAACTGTAAAAAGAAAACAAATGGAAAGAAAACAGAGAAAGTATTTATTCTCTAGTATCTTTAAGCCACAAGAAGACCCGTAAGTGTTACTCAGAGCAGGTAAGAAGTGTTTAGACAGACTGTAATAGATCAGTTGATGGCGCCCTCTGAATATCCTATCAAGATGAGTAGAGGTGTTTCCACCTCTCCCACAGCTTAGCTGCTTGCTATTTGTTTTATATGCAACATAAATTCAGCAGAAATCTGACTGGCATGCCGGTCACATCAATCCATCAAGGAGTGAATGAGCATCTTGAGAAAGACTGACGCATGACAACAGTAGCGCTTCCACGGTCCAAATTTCCACCCCCTCTCCACTTTATCTAGGCACTGGCAGCAAAGGGTCAGCATCGCAAATGGGCTACAATGAGCAGCAACCGCTCTTTGAAGTGTACCGGGGACGCGGATGGGTTTTGAGATCCCTGGGGGAATCCTGACTTGATTTTCCTTTTTCCATTTTGCTCTTTTCTTTCTTTTTTCCTTCTCCTCTGCTTGCCTCTCCTTTTAATCACACCAAACTCTATCTACCCTGTTTTCACTGCTGTATTGCTCAGTTATGTCCAGACCCTGACACCCACCGCCCCTGCAGACAGCTACACCAAAGCGTCTTCATCTTGCAACACTGAGACACATCCAGGAAGCCCCATCTCTGAGCAGAAAGAGAAGATTTCGGAGAGTGACCCAAACCTGACTTACTGCAGTGCCCCAGGGCTAACCCACAGCTCCCATCTTCTGGAGTGACAGTCTCTTACCAAAGGAAGAATTTCACCTTCTGCTGTGTTTTCTAAATAACTGCTTCCTAAAATGCAGGATAATACAGCCACCTGAAGATAATTTAAAACTTCACCCACCCTCCCTGCAACACACGGAGTCGTCCCTGCTGAGTTAACAGCACAGATACGATTTCAGCCTGGAAATCACAGCTTAATTATATTTTTGGGTGGGTGGGAGGAATTTGATGGGAGATTTCATTTAGGAAACAATCAGGTCTCGGTTGGGTTAGAAATCAGGATATTAATGTTCTTCATTTTAATTTTCCTCTCTGACTCAGATTCCCACTGTTTGAATTTGAGCTCAATTTGTTCTGTTCATTATGAAGAAATCCACATGAATTTGACATTAAACTGATTATCTCTGAAAACAGTAGCAATAATTTCCCTTTTTCCTGTGTACGTTTCAGATTAAGTCTTTGTGGTTGATATAAAAACGCAGGGGAGAAATAATAATGCAAAGGGAAATCAAGTATTTATTCTGGAGCGCTACTTAGAAGCTGAGACACGCAACGACACTTATGCATTTGGGAAGAAAAACCAAGGGGCAGGGACAAACAATACCCTCATTTCCATTTCCCATTTCAGCCCGTTTGCATGGGAACAAACATGGAGTGAATATGGCTTTCCTAGCCAGGAATAATATCTGGCATGCCTATACCAGGGATCTTAGGCCTTTGTGATGACTGTTTGATGGGGTTTGCTGGCAAGGGCGTGCTCCCTCATGAACGGACCCATAGGGCCCCAAGGATGAATTCATATTTAAGACTCACCATCCTGCAGTAAGAGCTGCCAGAGGTCCTGGGCTCCGATCCTGCACCAGCAGTCAGGGTCCTGATGACCCCAATAGATCTTAGTGTCCCTGATGAGATCCATCAGGGACCCACACCCCCTGCTCAGCCCTGGACGCCCAGTCCTTGCCTTGTGCCTGTCTCCTGGCTGGACCTTGGACCTGGGTTGTAGCCTGGCTTCCAGCCCTGTCTCTGCCAAGATCTCCTGCTGCTCTGGGCTGGACCCTGGGCCAGGGCTGTGGATGGACCATGCTACCAGCACCCAGCTCTGCCTGCTGGCTTAAGCCCCTGCGGGACCATGCTCCGTCAGTGAGGCGTAGCTTGTGCTTGACTCCCCCTCAGCTCCCAGCTCTTCTCCCTTATGAAACAGCTCTGCTCTTACAGTTCACTGACGGTTCTTGTCCTTCAGACAAGTGGAGCAGCAACGTAGACCACCAAGAAATCCCTCCAGGAGACCTCCGTGGATGAGGGTGGTAGGGACGGTGTGCAGTGCTTTTGGGGGTGAGGGGACATAAAGCATATATGCATACAGCCAAAAGACAAGAGGTGGGCATACTCCTGTTTGTATAGCCAGACTGCTACTGGAATAAACTATTAAACTTGCTGCCTAGTTTGTAAGCCAAGACTCAGAGCATTACAGGAGGAGTACAGCACTTGACCCAACATAACAGACTTCTGGAGTAATTTCTATTTTCAAAGAAATCTGGTGGCTTTACCCGTAGCCCATTTATTTCCCCAAAGAGGGAAAAACCATTAAGAAACAGTAAGCGTTTGCCACTACTGAAGATATAGTTCCCCTTATCTGCTAACTCGAATGGATATACATAGCTCCATCAGTGCATTTTCCTATGACAAAGCACTGCCTCATACTAGTGACAAACTCTTCTTTACTTCTGCTGCTCTAGAGCCTCACCCAAACAAGGAACACTCCTTTCTTTAGCAGTTAACTTCCATTTTTCCTCTGGAAAGAAAAAATCACACATCCCCCAACTTGAAAACCTGAAGGCTAACAAAGTACCATATAGTTCATGATGATTTTTTTTCTCTCCCAGTTGTCTCATATCCAGAGAGACAGTAATTACTGTATTACCTCTCACCTAAGACATGGATAAAAATAGGCTGGAGTGACATTGCTGTTTTGTGCTATGACTGCTTGTTTGCAAGGCTGTCTGAGCTATCCCAGTGCTTTTTGACAGTAATGCTCTGAAGGTGCAACCAGACCTGTCTCTCATGCTCCTGAGGTGGCCACTTGGACGTACCCAAAGCTCGGGCCCGTGCTGCACCATCAGAGCCCAGCAGCGCTCATGCTCACAGCGGTCCCCTGCAATCCGCTCCTTTTGCCATCAGCACCGTGCTGCGAGACATCCCAATTTCCCTTGCTGGCTCCATCCACAGGCACAGCACAGGTCCGTGAACCAAAGCACAAGTACAGCAGAATTGGAATAACAATAATGCTGTTAATTGCTTTTAATCTCTAGCTCTTTTTAAAAACTGTCCTTAGCCCAAGTACCAAAAAATCTGCTGTTAAAACCAAGCAGACATCTGTTCCGCTTTCTCCTCAGGAACCTAACACAAAGGAAAACTCTGTTTGGTGCTTTCCCTTCATACCTTCTACTTTTCAGCCTTCAAAGTAGTAAGTTTTAGCAAACAGTCCATCCTACATGCATCCCTTTTGGTCCAGTTTTTCAGCATTGCATCCAAGTGCCTGTATCAAGACCATTTATACCAAACACCTTACAGGCAAAGGGAGATGTCTTTTTTCTACTCACGAGGTAATCAGCTTGGTTCAGCTTTTACAGCCCTGCAAGTTTTCAGCACTGGGAAGAGAAATGTAGAGCACAGGGTGGATGTGAAATAGATGGCAGAAGTATCCAGCCAGAGCCATGGTGGGAAAAACTGAGCAAGGTTGCGGAGTGGGAATGCAAGGAGCAGGAATTCCCCTGCATCCTGAAACAGAGTCCATGACCATGGGGTGGACTCGCATGTTCTTCATTCGACGGTAGAAGAGGAAATCCGTGGCCAGTTTCTGTTCCCTTCCTCCTGATTTCAGTGGTATAGCAATCCCAAATCCACACCATTACTAAGGCATAATAAGCAGCAAGGGGAAACAAAGCCTGAAACATTTTGGACTAATCCGTAATTCCTGGCATGATAAATGAGAATAAGAAAATAAGCGAATAAAAAAATAAGAAAAATAACATTATGCCCAATTACTTTGGGGGGAGGATAGTAAAGGAGGACCTGGAGCTGAAAAAAGCCATAAGCAGTGTGATATCTGCTAAATCAGAAAAAGACATAGTTACATGTCAATGAGGCCTCCCTGCAGAGGAGGGATGCACTAATACAGACACCATATTCCAGACTGATGCCCAGGAGCTTCATGGAGGAAGAAGAGGGGATGGGATGGTATAGAGAGATGTTGGTCATCATACAGGAATACGGATAGCTAGAGCAATCTTGCCTGGGACATTATCAAGCGGCAGGGGACTGTGAGTACTGTGAATGTGATCAGGGAAAAAAAGGATTAAATGGGAAAGTACCCCAGTTGGAGTACGTGTCACTGCTTTCTGCTCCCATGATAGAAACATGAAAACTCAGCGCTGGCCCAGGATGTGGAGACGTGGAGTCAGGCCAGAACCTGGAGGATAGGGCAATTCTGGGGAGAAAGGATAATTTTCTCCCTGTTTTAGAAAGGTGGCTGCTGTCTGAAAGCTCTGAGGAAAATACCAGTGCACAAAGAATGTTTAATCTGGGATAATACAGATACTTTCATGCAAAAGGTGTCTAGGCTGGGAGAGCTGGAGACGGACTCCTGAACAGGTATGCGAGCCTGTTGTATCAACCTCAGGCAGGGAAAGCTACTAACCATACAATTCAAGGCTCGCACTTGACTCCTCTGAGCTTTTATTGCACACTTGTAAATAAAACATTAATGAAACAGCTCCTTTAAAGCTTGATATATATTAAAATATTAAAAGGAAGACAAGAACTGTGAAAACCACATTGCCCTGCTGGTCTGTTCAGGCTGCAGCTCTGAGACTGAAGAAACAACTTATGCTCTATGCAAAGCCCTAAGACCACGAATGTTTCTTTTCAACTGGAATAAACAGGATAAAGTGTGAAATATCTGGGGCCCCATGCAGCTGGGATTACTGTTGATGTCAGGTGTATTTTCCTAGCAGAACTGACCACCTGCTGCTTTGGAGATGCTAACTCCCAAAGAAATGTTTTAACCTCCATTTTGCAGATACTTCTGTCTACTAGAAAAGAAAACAAAAAAAAAACCAACAACAATATTGTGCCTCCCTGCATGAAAAAGAGGAAGGATGCCCCTGTATAGCAGTACAACTTATTCAAGTCACTTAAGTGTCCCACCAAAAAGGCTTCCCTTCCAGGACAGTTATTAGGCTGCTTCTGTAGTCAGTGGGGAGATTCAGGCCTTCAGGTGATTCATCTCATCCGATGCTATACAAGGAAAATAGCTGGATGAAATCCGCTTTGAAGATGTCTCCCCCGGCAGTTCATTTCCCAACTGACCTTTAAATAACAGGCACATCTAGTAACAGGCTCTCGCCACACTGGGATGAAGATTGCCCACTTGAAACCTCTTCACAGCTTTCCCAATTTATGGTCATACTCCCTTCTTTGCACGGAAAAAAAAAGCCTAAACGTAAAAAGGAGAGACGCCTTTCTTCTGCCGACGAGCCAAGAAGATCCTGTTTGCTAAAGCATTTGCCTTTGTAGCCTCAGGTGCGTCGGAGAGCAAGTCAACTTCTGCGCTAACTAAAGGAGCGAACATTTCATGCATAACACCCTTTGGTTTGCCGCCGAAACAGAGCGATGGGCGGCCGAGGGAAACAGCGGTTCTTGCTGTAGCCTTTGTGTGATCCCCGTCTACATTAGCCCCCGAGAAGCCCAGCTGTAGATCTCCAGTCTTTGATGCAAAGACAGAGAGATGCGAGGGCAGCACATGTGGATAAATCAGGCATTTGCAGTAATGGCATCTTATAGCCATCTTTATCAATGAAGCTTCAGTGCAAAGTGAAAATATCCTGGCACAAAAACCTCCAGAGTGGGTTGAGGGAGAAAAGCACATCTCCATGTTAACCACACCGCCTTCCCCTTTGCACTGATTTGGGCAATATATATCATGTTCACAGAACTGAAACATATACCCCTAGTTCCCCAGCACTCAGCGGTCAGTACTACTAACAGCACAGTCAAAATCCTTCAAGCCTATCCTCAGGCAAAACTCACCCTAAAATCAGTAGGAATTCTGGGTGAATAAACACTGAACCAAAGTCCCAACTCAATTCTCAGTTGAGCTTTGCAGTCAAACCATCAGGACTGGAAATACTTTTGATTTTCACCACCATGAGAGAACAGCTGGGCCCAGTAATCTTAATTCTACCCCCTCTTAATTCCAGCATCAACTGGGCAGATACGCAAAACAGAATTTGGCATCTGGTTGCTCAAGGCTAAGCCATAAAGTAGTTGTACTGGAGGAGGAAGAAACCAGTCTCTGAGGCTCTTTTTCTGGTATTCCCTTACCGTTGTTTTCCTGCAACTTCCTGAAAAAGACTTTTTTTAAAAAAGCTGTTCAGATTTCCTCCTGTGCCAGGCACCACATTTTGTTTGGCATATACGTTTCTGATAGCCTTTCCTCCGCAGATGTCTATGAAGTTCATACCAGTCAGTTCTTCAAACTAGGAATATTAACACCAATGCAGACAATTTTGTTCCAAGCACAGTTTTTTCTTACATCTATGCTCTGCTGTTCATTTTTGCTTCTGTAAAGATGACAGTATTGCTACATACCCAGGACAATCAGGACTCCTGTGATGCTTAACACAGGCTGTACAGTGCCATAATGGCCCATTTTCACCCTCAGCAATGAGGGCTGACACCTCAGCAGCTTCTGGCACTAGCAGTTTGCTGAGGGAAAGGGGAGATTTCTTTTCAACTTCATTTCATTTATCTTTCTCACTTTTCCTAACTCCCTTCCAGAAATGCCAATTCTTGAAAATGCATGTGTAAAAATAAAGAAAGAAAAGGAAAAAAAGGCACCAACCACCACAAAACCTCCTCCCAGTTATCATTGTAACATTTCTTATGTGGGATAACAGGGTCCAGTGCCATTCGAGGTGAGGAGGAGGGGGGAGGAGGGTAAAGGGGCAACACATTTCGGACTCCTTAAAGCCATCACAAGAGTTAGAGATATGAAAAATAGTTTATAATTACCTCTGTTGAGTGACGCTGAACTGTTTATATCTCCAGTAATAAAGGAAGACTCGGACTGCTTTCGAACTGTGTCATTCCACATCCTACGAATCCGGCTCTGAAGAGGGATTGAACCACAGCAGGTAATGAATTTTTAGCAGCTGCACATAGGTTTCTTTCTGCCTCACTAAAGATGGCTATTGGCATGTCTAGCTCAGGATGAGACTTGTTTCTAGCCAGCTGTAAGCAAGCTGTTGCTGTTTGGCTATAACCCGCCTCGTGCATGCCAGACCCTGCCTGACTAACTTCATAACACAAACGTCTATCTCGAAGAAGAAGTGCATAATTGGATTGCTTACATCTTAATTAAAAAAAGCAATAGGTATCGTATACGAGAGAAACCCAGACCTGTGTGAGTTACAGATTTACCAATATAGCACCAAATAATGGAAAAATAACTTACACACAGAAGCATGCATGCTTCCCGTACTATCTCAGATAGCTTGTGTCTTATTTTTTGTGAAGTGTAACAGAAGACTTAATGTGTGTCTTGGTGTCCCTGAATGAGAAGTTTTCTATAGCTACTATCCATCTTGGAGAATATCAGGGGAAAAAAAATCCCCCACAAATGAATGACTTCTGTTCCCCTACTGAAAAATCTGTGATGGTTTTGCCATCTGTGGTATAGCTTCTGTTGCTGGGGAAACAGTGCCCCGAATATGTTGGCCTTCTGTTTTGTTACTCAAATATGCTGTGGAGTATCTACCTCCGTGGCTTTTATGCCTCTGTCTCGCTCCTCCCCAACTAGACCTTGCAAATGATCAAAAAACCAGCCAATATGCATCTTGCAAGCAGTTCAACCACAATTCCTGAGTGAACATGACTGGGGAACCCAGGTGTCCAGGGGAAACTCTCCCTCACCTCACCTCTCAGAGTATGACGCACGTGTCCCACGGCTGTGTGAAAGTGGTGCTAGGTGGTATGGGGGATTGGGAAGGCTGGTTCCCACTGTGACAGACCATGTTTTTCCTAATTGCTAAAAATCCAGTGCTTCCTGTAGTGGAATCTTAGCCATGTGAGATCTTCCAAGGCTTACTCATGCGGTCACAGCTGAAAAGTGCCTCCTAGTCTACTCATTAACTATGTAGTAACGGCATCTCCTAATCATGCATTAGCCCTCTATAAATGGAAGCACAATGTGACATGACACCCATGCACTTTTACAGCAATTATTTTTCACCTGGACATTTAATCTATTTTATTTCTCTGACATGATCCATTGTGGATTAATTATTCTGTTTCTTAAGTGCTTTTCAGAGAAAAAAAAAAAGGATCTTAGGAGTTTTCGTCCTCATGGACTTCTCTAGTCAAAAGTTAGGAGTCAGATGCTTTCAACAACTCAGACTGATTTCCATCCATTCTCCATCACCCATGTGAGGTTTCTCCTGCCTACAGTAGGTCTCAGGCACTTCCATCCTTCCAAGGACAAGCTTCTACAGGCAAAATGATCTTCCGTGGTACCTCAAACCTCACCTGCCACAAGGTGACTGCTGCCAAGAGACTCAGTTCACCCTCAAAAGGGCTTGTTTTCTTATGCTGAGACTGCCAAGAGGGAGGGCCCATTAAAGTCAACTCTTCTTAGAGAGGAGGGCACCTACCCAGTAGCTAAGTTATGTAAAATCAAATCAGCCACCTAATTGTTGCTGGATATAGTGAGTTTTGGACATTATTGGTTACTGTGGGATTTGATAGCCTACTGGAGACAGGCTCCATATTCTGTTGCTGTTATTTGCCCTGCATAACATCCAGACCTATGTAAATACCAAAGTGGAGCTCTTGAATGACATCTTGCAAACCAGTGAAAATAAATAATAACTTGCTCCAAGACATAAATCGCAAATTAGGTTTTCCTGGTAGGTTATAAACTGTTACTCGCTGCATGTCTTTCATAATTTAATAGTGGAACTGTCATGTATAATTACTTCCATTAGTAATACTGAATAAATTTGTGTTTGGTTTCTATTGATTAAGAAGTAAGCTTCTTCATTTTATATGAACTGTTCGTCCATAAATCTGCATCTGTGCATACAAGTTAGCTTCAAAATTGCTAAGTGCACCAACTACACAAAACCTGAATTTTCAGGTGACCAAAGTGCAACAAATCCAGTAACTTAATAAGATAATCTGACCCCAATGGATTCTCCTAAGAGGTCTATAAACTAAGGTGAATTGAGTGAGGCAAAGAATTGATCAAACCACCGAATGCCAGAAGGCAAGCCCTTTCACTGTGAAGGCTATTGCAAGACTCTTGTAGTCTTTTTTTAGCAAGAAAAATACTTGGTGGTTATAGCATCATTCCTGTACGTGGCAATAGCAGTGACAACAACCTTCAGCTCATGATTAAGGACGTACTGAGATGTAGCATAGCTGACAAAATGTTCCCAGCTCCTGATTCCCATGGAAAGCGGGTAGGACAGCTCAGGTGATGACCATCCACCTGCCTCTGGAAGGCAAATTTGGACTTTTTATTCTCATCACAATTACGTAGAACGTTCTTGGAGAGGCACTAACTGCCATCACATCCCAAAGGAAGCTACTGTGTTGAATTCAGGTCCGGGAGGGAGAGAAATCTCTGTGGATGCACTGGGGAGAACCCTAAGGCAGCTCCTTTGGTGCCGAGAGGAGCTTCCCTCCCAGCGTAGCCACGAAGGCTATCGGTGCAGTGGTGCAAAGCACCGGGGCATGGACAAGAAGCGTGGGTTACCTGTGAGCCTGTGGAATATCTTCCAGGTGTCCGTGACCCCGAGGTTTTTCCTGAGCCGATAGAGCTCTCTGTACTTTTCCCACTACAGCAATGCGTGCGCAGGCATTTTCCATACTCTTTACGTACCTAGTCAAGGAAAGAGCAATGGCGGTTAGCGGGCAGCTCCTCCTCCAACCCTCTGCCTTCTGTTTTTCAACATGGCCCCTGATTTTTCCTCAGTGGTTCATTAAAATGATAGTTGCTGCAGTACATGGGGAAGAAGCCTATTACACCTTGCAGCTGAATGCTCTCGATATGTGAGCTCACCGTTTACGATGGCGTAAGGGACTGCTTTTATGCAGCAAAGCTGCTCATTGACACCAGTCGGTTGTAGCTTCCTCTGAGGCACATCAAAGGAGCACAGGAGAAACTACAGATACACTATTTATGACTGAAAATTAATACCTTCATAGATTTGATATAAACTAGCATATTGGCTCATCAAGGTACTAAAAGTTATTGCTTCTGGCAGGGGACTAAGAAGAAAAATTCCAAAAGAAACATATAAGAGCTATTGATTTTTTTTTTTTAAATTATTTCTTGCAGTCAAATTGAAACTTGAGGAAACTGTGGAGCCAGCAGCCCTAGAGATTATATTCCCAGTGCACAGGGGTGGCTGGAGCCTGCTTTCCCACAGTGCTGCGCAAGCCAGTCATGTTTTAAATGGGCATTGCAGTCAAACCGGGCCAACTCCTTGCCTGGAGTAAAGCCGTGCCACCTCCTTTGCTTCACGGGAACTACGCTGACTTGTGTCAGGGCAGGATCTAAGCTTTGACTGAGCTTCAGGTGTGTTTTTTTATGGCCAGCCATACCCAGAAACTAGATGGGACAAGACTGAAAATGAGCAGACTGTACTGAAAAGCCACAAGCAGGTCATGTTGCTCATTGACAAAAAAAAAGCCAAAATACCCCCATGCATGTCCAAAACACCAGTTGAGGGTCCTTGGAGCACACGGTTAGCCGTGAAATTTTGCCAGACTATCTATGAGCATTTCAAAACTCTGTGAAACAACTGTTTAAATAGCAAATTACAGCTTTTTCATTAGGCTCTTCCTTAAGCGCTTGAGACAAACACAATACCACGAGTGCCCAATATGCTCGAGTGCCTAATCAATCCTTTGCTGAGAGAAAATAATTCAATTGCTTTAATTAGCCACCCACTGCTTGCCTCTCTGCAGCTTTTTGCTGATTTTCTAGTCCATGATAGATAGGAAAGCAAAGGATATTTTTTTTCCCCTCCTCTCAAATAATTCCTCCCTCAGCTCTTGGGTCAGAGAGATGCATCCACTCCACAGCAAGGTACCAGCTGCATTCTCTTTCCCAATATGCAGCCATAAATCAGGAGCGATCCCACAGTCATCAGTCATGCTTTAAGGGTATAGATCGTCTTGAGACAGAAAAGAGAACGGTTCTGCCATGCCGAGTGAGCACCCTGATAGCCAAGGAGGCTGTGGTGCTGTTCTGGGATGCCAGGTTAGGGACTGACCCTTTGCGAGGTGCATTGGAGGCGAGAGGATGCACCAGTAAGAATGGTGCAGAAATTCAAACTGCTCATCAAAGAGGCACCTGCGGGTTTAATTAGTGACGGTGATGCTTCCTACATTCTTATTATTACCTTGCCTGGAAACTTTCCTGCTGAAAGTTTTGGGATCATCAGCAGGCAGCTGCATCTAGATAAAGCTTTTAAGCTTTTTAAGCTGCACAAATTCGAGATGAAATGACAAGGACAAAACTCTGAACCCCAAAAGTCTGCCTTTGGTTTAAAAATGACATTTTCTGCACAGCTCTGCAGATCCTTCCAGAGGCATCGCTCGCAGAGCTCACTTGCTACCATGAATTTTGCTTGTGTTTTCATAGGTCAGATCTCCATTGCCTGTATAGGAAAACGTGAGTAACACAGGAGCAAGCCCAGGGCTCTCAGGTGCAGAACAGACCTCAACATAGCCCTAACTTTACCCAGTAAGCCATTTCACCAAAAGCCGCTGGTTACACTGAGAAACTGGGACCCAGATGTATCCATGTGTAAACTCTTCCCTATGTTTATACTGGATAAAGAAACTGCCCTTTAAAACCAAGATGTACATAAAAAATTATCAGCAGACATGCACAGAATTGGAGAGCTCTGTACTACTGAATTTCAGTGTAGAATAAAATGGTTCTTAAAAATATTTATTACTGATAGTCAGAGGCTGTAAGTTTGATCTACGCATACACACAGAGATTTTTATTTTGATTTTTTTTTTTCCCCTCAGAGTTTACCTAAGTTACTCCGCTGTTATCTTGCAAATGTTAATTGGGACATACTTCAAGTTCCACCAAGAAGCACTTACTGTGCTTGCTTTGAGGAAGATTTCCAAAAGCCCACATTAGAACCCAGAAATACAAAGGCTAATGAACTGTTGCAGAGCATAGATCCTTCAGTTCTTAAAAAAGCGGGGGAAGCAGCCCCTGTAACATACCATCAACCCATATATGCTGCTATAGAAAGGGGTGATTTCCTGCAGGGACTGCAAATGAGGATGTAAAGCTCCATTTTGCTGCGAGCGCCCAGCCACGCGAGGACGCTCCGGATGCTGGTGGAGTCGTGCCTGTCTCACGCTGGCATGTGGGAAAGGAGAATCTGGCCGATAGCAGGCAAAGCCCTTTTACAGGTTTGCTACCGTAAAGCCCTGCAAACTGTCAGCTGCCTTTTCCCTTGCCTCCAATGCGCTCGAAATGCCACTGCCACATATCTTCGTTATCACCGCATTCCCCTGCATCTTGCCGGTTTCCAGTCTAAACACCACCCTTATTAGGCGCAGGGAGATAAATCTGCGTGAGATGAATTCAGGGCACACAGATGATGTTATGCTGCGGTTGTTAGGCAACAAAACACCCCGCTACCACCTCTTTTGCCGCTGGGAACCGTCTGTCTTACCTTTTTCTGGAGGACACAATGGAAAATGAATATAAACATTCCCTGCAGAGAATTGAATATGGTGAAGAGATACGCCATGATGACTGTGCTTTCATTAATATACATGAGTCCGAACGCCCAGGTCAGTCCTAATAGGCAGAGTAGGGCTATTGCACCTATAACCCAGGACCTGTTAGGAGAAACAAAAAAAAAAAAAAAAAAAAGAAAGGGATTGTTTTTTCATCTACAAAAGAAGGCACACATCTACAAGCAGGAAGACTTTGCCCATGGTTTTAGCAAAAAGAAAATAGCATATCAAAATGAGTCGTGGGGATTTTTGTCTTCAAGCTGGATGCAGTTTACAAATCTTCAAGCTTGAGGAAATATACAGGAATGGAAATGTTATGAGCACAGAAATTTATCATAACCAAAGCATATTTGTAACCACAATGTTTCTTTTCTTTTTTTTTTTAATGTGAAAGCAGTGTGTATGTAAATGACATGTAGATGCTATTTCTGCAAATGGCAGGAAAAGAAAATAAACCAACCAGAACAACAACTCTAAATGTCACTTTTTTAGCGTCCACTGGTTTCACTGGGGCAGGAGTGCCAGCTGGATTAGCTTCTTTACGCTTAACACCAAGACACATGTATTGCTGCATTTTAGCTAGTCTCTCATATGCCTGTAAGCCAGATATAAACAATTACAAGCAGGTGGGCAAGCCCTCACTGCTTGCCAGATTGGCTCCACACAAGGAGGCTCTCTGAGATGCTGCTTCACACTTCTTCCACCCTGTGATGGGGGGAAATATAGATACACATACAGGCGCTCACACACTGTATTTGCTAAAACAGTAGCTGCTGCCACACTTCTGCTCGGAGAAAAGGAGGGGCAAACCTTCACGTCGGCTGCAAAACTAAGATTATCACTTGCTTCACCCTGGGAGGGAAGCGGGAGTAGGGGTGCAGCCACTGCTTGGCCCTAAACATTGTTCAAGCAAATACGGGTAGCCTGCAGTTTCTGCTTGCTTTCGCCCAGTGACCTTCTGGTTGGACAGACAGAGCTGGGGACACCGGACGGCTGCTGGATGTTATTGTTTTCAGTGTATTTTCAGGAAAGCTGAAAGCTCTGCTGGGATGGCAGGAGAAGTATTCCATGTTACCCTGCTAAATAACATTTAGTTATCTGCTCAATTAACTTCTCAGAGACTGATCTTCCAACAACAGGACATGACATGAAGTGTGACAAGCAGGATAGGAACTGGGTCCTGCTCCTAGCCATCTCCCTAGTTTCCACATGCTAAATTACCTACAACTTTAAAGGAATTGCTGCTGCACAGGGGAGGGAGTCAGCTTCTAGCTGGGAAGCACAGCGGGAAGTGCATAGCAAGCAGCACTGTGAGCATCCCTTTGCCCTTTCCCTCAAGGCCTTGATTTTCTTCTGTCTTCCCCTGGTATCATTAGGTGTAACGTCATAAAAATGAATGCAATGATACCCAATCTTTGCAGCCCTTTCTCACCGTTTAACCCTTCAGTTTCCAAAAGCAGACAAGCCTGCAGCCAGCCAGCACCTCTGCTTCCTTGTCTGCCCCAAAGCAGCCTGGGGTGCTGCAGAAGGGCTTGCAGGGAAAAGGACCTACCTACATTTCTAAGCCACTTCAGCCTCATAAAAACTTGGCCAGGGTTTGGGCATATTTGGGCTTCTATCTGCTAAGCAGAGCATGGGGCAAGGGGGAGAAAGATGAAGCAGCAGCAGCTTAAGGGAAAAACAAGTCCTGCAGAGGTCAGGCAGGCAGTCTCCACTATGGAGACTCCGTGGCAGCTGCAGCCTTGAATCCTTTCCCTTCTACCAGGGCTTCTCACAAACAGAAGCACACCGATGTTGTATTCATGTTTTCTGTTGTTTTTTTCTTTAGGTATTAGAATGAAAATACAGCATTAAGTCTTCCACAGAGGTTTATAAAATATGTATTATTTAACCACATGACCAGAAGAGCTCCCTAAGGTAACCGCTTATTAAGGCAGTTCTTTAAAAATCACTATTATGTATCTAGCAGACCAGAACAGCTCCTTTGAAGCACTTCTAGTCAATCCCGCTAATAAATATTTAGCATGATGCAAATTGAAAATGCACTCTCAAAATCCTTCAGAAAGGTAGCCACTAGATAAAGTTTCCAGATTTAGCCACTTGATATATTTTTCTCCCCGAGATTCCACCATCAGTGAGAGCACATTATCATCTTAATGGCATGCCAATTTAAAAAATACAAATAATTTTTTTTCTTTAAAAAAAGAACAACAAATGAAAGGGAAAACACTCCCCCTCCCCCTTCTCCTCCACGATTAAAAGCTTGCTGCATTTACAGAGTCTTCTAAAAATGATTCCCAGGATATCAGAAAACTATTCTGCTCTGAAGCACAGCCAGTTCTTGAACCCGATTAAAGAGCCTTTGGCTGCAGAGGTGTGCAGGAGTGAAACAGTTATTTAGTGCTGCCTTCAGTGATGGAAAGGAATCTGTGGGTTAGAAGACCCTCAACAGTGCAAACTGCATGTGTTACGGTGTTGTGCTTCAGAAAACAAGACCTGGAGATGAAGAGGGCGTGGAGATTACTTTGAATAGCTCCATCCCGTATCCGCAGAAAAAAAAAAGAACCAAGCAATGAAAGAGAACATGGGAATGATGCTTCAAGAATGAACACAAAGGACTCTTCACCAGAAGAACAAACTGAAAGTCTACTGCAAAGTTGATTTGCTTCTATTTTGTGCTACTGTGCATTACTTTTTGGTTGCAGGAGAAAAAGCACAGATGCCCTAAGGCATGTAATTTCTAGGCATTTTTGCCTTTCTTCGCAGTTTCTTTTGGTGTGGCTTGTGGTTTGTTGTTTTTTTTTCCTCTTTGTACAGACTTGCTGTTGCTTTTTCATAGTTTTTCCTTTCTGTAGTGCAATTTTATAGCAATAAAGAAACAAAACCGTCCCTGTTTTGGTGTAATTGAAAATCCAAAATTTATAATTAGGGACAATTAGGTACTCCAATGATTAAGGAGACAGTCTCCAATGCACCGAACACAGATTTGCTTGCACTGCTCCCATTAACTAGCACGGGAATCATGGGGATTACCACCCCTGCACCTTCCTCAAAATTTACTTCTGTATTTATATTACCATAAAGCACTCTCAGTGACAGACCACAGTAGACCAGTGGGTTGCTATTGGTATAACAAGTCTGTACTACACAGGATTAACTTGGGAACATTCACCTTGAATTCAAGTAATGTCCAATCAAAGAATATAAAGCCAATATGGTGACAATTGGTTGGCAATACATATGCAGCACATTTACTCTGCATGTTAGCTGTATGCCTAACTGTTTTCCTGCACAGTTTGCTCTTCTGCCTCAAATGCGAATGACAGAAGCTTCAATGATTTTTCAATATTGATCTGACAGCTGGTTCATGAGACCACACTGATAAATGAAATTTATCAGCCATTCAGGTCATTCTTACTTGATGAAGGGTCTGTTATCCTCATAGCTAAAGAATGCGTAGACATAAAGACAAGAACACCAACATTAGAAATATAACGACATAGAGAATATAGCTTACTGCTAGTCCCCCTTCCTTCTCCCACCAGCCATCACCAAAACCAAAGGCGCACTGGCATCAGGTGTGCCTGCTACACACCAGCCAGCCTGGCTCACTGCCCCAGGGAATTGAAACACGACCGAGGACTCTGGCTTCATGCACAGAAGCAAGCATCGTTAGCTGCAAGCTGCAGCTACCCCTCCTGGCTCTGATCACGCAACTGTTAATTGACTTTGGAACCTCTTTTAAAAATCATGGGTATCTCTGGAGAAGATGAGTTTTGAAACTCCCGCATAGCCACCACAGAAGGCTTTCATGCGTTCAGGTGGCAAAACTTCACTGTGCCTCCAGCACTCTCCGTCTGCGGTGCTGTAGTGTATTACAGGAGCCTCTTTACTGCTGTTTACTTTTTCATAAGCGTAACTCCCAAGTTGCCAACTTACAAGCCAGACTGCAGCGTGATCTTCTTTTTGAGATAACGGCATTAGGATCTTCTAAAGCCCTGGGTGACAGAAAGCATTGACCTATTTACTCCCATTTCACAGGGAAGGACAAAGAAAGGACTTTGCCAAGCAAGAGTGCAAAGCAGCCTGCTGCAGTGAAGAAGAAGCCAAGATGGACCACTCAAAATGAGCTTCTGCCACTGTGGGGACACAAGACTAGTTGCAGCCATTTTCCTAGGGGAGTCTCCCTGACCTTCCGGGACAGGCTGTGCACCTAACTCTGCCTGCGTGGCGGGTGATGTGCAACACGTGGGGAGGGCAGGCCAACTCCCAGGCCTCCTCTCCCTCCTGGCGTGGAGCCTTTGAACCTGTGATCCCTTGCAGCAGCCACCGTGGGTGCCAGAGATTGAGGCTGGCTCGATATGTTCATCTCATTACCCTTGTCAATGTAGCTGGGGCCAGTCCATCCTGCTGAGACCTCCTTTGGTCAATACTGGCAACCTGTCAAGCTATACCCTCTGCTAAACAAACCACTCCACTTGGAGGGGACCTGTTACAGCCCGAGTTAGAAAGAAGCTGTATTAAAGCTGAATGATTTTCAGCAGTAACTTCTGACTGAGAGGGACACTAAGTATGTCCAAGATGAGGCCTTGTATTTTCTCCTCACAACGGCTAATGCCATGTAGGGACAACATCTGCACCATTCACATGCACCTGAAGCCACAGAGGGGCCATCTGAGTATCAATAGGAGCAGGATTTAGTCCTCACGGGAGGAAGGTGGTTTCACACGGTATACTGTGCAAAACATTCCCATTTTCTCCCCACCTTGTCCTTGGCTGAGACAGAAGAGGCAGCGATGCTGCCAGTCCCAGCATTGCCCTAGCGCGGTCACCTGGGGTCTTTGGGAAACGGAGGGAACAGTTGTTGAATGGGCTGGATCTGGCCACACTCATAACACTTGCCCTAACCCGACTCTGAGCAGCGAGATACAAATAGAGGACACACCACGGGGTAATCAAAACATAGGCTGAGACAGTGTGACCTCTACATCTGCAATGCATCTGGGGAGGTACCAGGAACACAGAAAAGCCATTGGTATTAAAAGGCTTCCCCCTTAGCTGCACCAACGGGGATCTCCAGCCCATCCCAGCTGGGTAGCCTGGTGCTGGTCAAATCCCTCTGCTTCTCTTTGCCCTCTCGTCCACTCAGCCTGCAAGATCATCGGGGCAGGTTCCCGTTGTGCTCGTGGCATGTCTAGCACCGCAGGACCTGCAGCTCCCCATGATGCAACTAAATTAAATGAAGACATGAGACAGTCTGGAGCTCCCAGCCCAGCAATGTGGGCAGGAGTAGGGCACGAATTTCTATTACTGTGTTCTCAAGCACTCAGGTTTTATGGTAAAGATTTTACTGTTGAAAGGTCACTGGTGATAGCTTATAAAAAGAGAGAATTAGGGAAATTTTTTACTCTGTTGCTGCTATTCAGACCCTCGTGAAGTTTTTCAGCAATCTGTAATAGCCTTTCTTCAAGGCAGTTGAAGGCTCCATTTCATCTTTGTACAGACAAAACACGAAATCGGTAAACTCAGATTGCCTTTTAGCTTGAAGCTAACACTTCAAAGCAGCTCAGGAGAAAACCATCAAAAAGACCTGAGCAGTTTGTACCCCATTCCCAACCCAGATGTGCCTAGGACCCGCTGCCCAAAGCAAGCAGGTGCCTAAAGAAGAGAGATTTTCAAAGATGCGTAACTCCCAAACACTTCAAATCTCTACACATAGGGCCTGTAGGACTTAGTCTCTCATATCCCTCATGAAATACAGATCATTTCTTTTCATTTTACCAACTCAAGTGTTGTAAGAAGCTTAACTCTTGTGTTAGCAACAATTCGTGTCTGACAAAAATTACTTCAGAGTTTTTTTTTCCCCTGGTGAAGTCTGTGAAACCTATCAGTGCTGCAATAATACTGTATCAGTATCTTCAATACATAAAACCCATCACTTAGACAAGAGAAAAGCCTTGGAAGAGCCTTAGCTCACAGGCAAATGGAGCTGCTAAGTGGAAAACTGAGATTATATTCACTAGTGGTACAAGCAAATAACAGTGGAAGCAGAAATCGTTGGAAAACCTAGCCTAGCATAGCTTAAGATGCTAGATCTAAAGTGCTTTTTCCAGATTTGGACAAATTCTTCCAATTCCTGGCAGTAAGGGATGCAGCCCATTGAATTTAAACTATGTGACTCTGATCACTGCATAGTTAATGGGAGACTGGTACCCCCAAAGAGCAATTTATCCCCTACAAGAACAGGTATTTTAGGTAGGTGAGGCTTCGCCATTCCCTGCAGAAATACCTTTCTCTGCTGACTGCAGAGGAAACCCGAATGATGGCTTAGGTGGGGGCTTCACTTTCAAATATCTGAAGTTAAAAAGCCGATCTTTAGTGGTTGTGTTATTCCTTTAACCTGCAAAATCTTACCTCACCTCCCTTGTGTTTCTTTGCAGCCCAGATGATGGATAGTGGATGGTCTACCAATCCGTATAAATACCTAATTCATTTTCTAATCTTAAAAAAGCCCTGACTTTACCTTGGGGCAAATACTTTTTAAGGTTAATTACACATCATGTAAAACTCTTTCAAAATCTTATTTAAGTTAGATGTCTTTCAATTTCCCAGAGTACTTTCTCCTTCAATGATGAGAAAAGATTGTTCATCTTACCTTCTATATTCCTGTGATATTTCCAGACCAATACTTTTTTAAAAAGCTGCTAAAATTAGCTACTTATATCCTTGTTTAGACGCTTAAGGAATTTCAAAACCAATGCATCCTAAGCTCAGAAACCCCTTTCATGCTGCCTATCCTTTTAAAACCCCAACATGTACGTTTTTGACACAAGGTGACCGAATTGCCAGAATATACACAGACAGCCCAATACAGAGGCACAGACAATCTGCAACTTATGTGGTGCAAACCACTTCCATGTATGTAGATTAGCAATATCCTGGATTGCTAAAGCCTTAATTTTTTTTTTTTTTAGCAGGAAAAGTAAGGCAAGAATTTACCTTCACACACAGATTGGTCCTAAAACACTGCTGAACAGAGAAAGCCTGTTATCAAAAAGAAGCTATTCAGCTCTCATTTAAAAAGAATAATGTCTAGTCTTCTTAGATTTTGAAAAGAGTTTACTTTCTTTTTTTTTTTTATATTTACCAAAGTGTAGTTTTTGACCCTCATTTAAAGTAAAACTGGGCCTTTAATAAAACCCTATATAACTAATCAACTTCAGGTGTTATCATTTTATTCAACACGCTTTATGGTTTAACTTTACCTAACTTGAATTTGTTACTCTTTTGACAATTCAAAGTATTTTCCCATCTCTTTGATAGCAGGAAAAGGCTCAGTAAGTAACACATGGACTCAGTGTTTGGGCCCCAAAATAACACAGCTTGGCTAGCGAGCAAAAATGCCAAAGTGAGTACACAGAACCTTTAGTAGCTGTTACGGGTGACGAAACGCAAATAAAAATAGATGGATGATGTGCCCCCTTGAAAGCATTCGGAAAGACCTGTGGAATTCATTTTAATATGGTGCAAATAAAGCAGAGAGACAGACGTTTCCTGAAGGCAAGAACGACAGAGACACAAAATAAAGCGTGCTATTGTGTCTCCCCACTGCCTGCCAATATGAGGCAGTAGAGAAGTTTGTTTTCTTTTCCCCTTTTTTTTAAAATCTCAAGGATTAGAAAAGATTGATTTATTGAACTGCTGAAAATCTACAGGAAGGAGTTGGAAAGTCCAGCACTCCTCTCATAAAGCAAACGGGTTCATCGCTAATTAGTGAAGGAGCGTCTTCATGGTGAGAAAAATCAATTGCAAGCAATAAAAGAGTGCTTAAAGGATTTTGCCTCTGCGTTTCGTGACAAAGTTACCAACTTGATGGCACAAAGCCAAATGTCTTCCTAATCGCCTTCCTTAGGCTGCTGACATTCATCACATGGCTTTCCAAGCCATCATTTCTAAGTCTCATCTTCTGGTTCCTGCACCATCTTTGACAGGAGGTGGCCGGTCCCCTGAAGACCTCTGTAACCACCTCGGGGGTCAATGGGCATGTCACAGCTTCATTTGCAGAAGAAACCCCTGGCTTTACATGCCTTGGAGATCTGTAAAGGTTGAGGTCCTACCTCGGCATAAGGGAAATTTTATATAGATTGAAAGCCACTTCAGTAACTCTGAAAATTTTATCCAGACAAATGAGGCCAAACCTTCCTCAGCCCTACCTGATGCCCAAGCCCAGGTTTTGGGGCAACCTATGCCTGATTTTTTCTGCCAAAGGCAAAGCATCATCCCTTTCCCCCTCAACTCACCCAGGGAAGTCATGGCCTGCTTTCTGAGATTTGTTCTTAATTACTGCAATTGGAAAGAGCAATTCTGTTAAGCTCATCTCAATTTCTGTAAGTAATTAATTACCCTCAGAATTGTTTACCCTGTTTATTTCCTTCCTTCTAACTTTGCAAAGGCATGGCATGATTATTCAAACCACACTGATGTGTAACCACATATCTGATTGCTTCCACACGATACGGATTCAGCAAAGCCTTTAGACACATTTGTATTATCCAAATAGCACCGGCAGGGCTTGCTGACAAAACACTTAAAATGTATGGCCTTTTAAAACAATAATCATGATTTATGAGTTCACAGAAAGACCTTAGGTATTTAATATCTTCCAGGACACTCTCTCAAATCAATAACCACTGATTGATTTTTTTTTTTTTTTTTTTAAATTCGGAAAGGATGACACCTGTCAGTGGGAAGATTAGTGCTTTACAATCACCATTCAACATTAATGCAGCCATCACAAAAGACATAGATAAACAAGGAAAACACAAAGCCAAAACAGTCAGATATTAACCAAACCCTTCTGTGAAAAACTCAAACAGCAGCAGATTGCAACAAACAAAACTGGATGCTGCCATCAACATCACTGGGTGAAAAAGGCACCCAGACAGAAGTGCAATCTCAGATGTTTTTTCAGCAGCGGCAGGGTTTTGCCTCTGAGGTACTCACAAACTCTGCACTCTGGCAAAATATAAATGTGCCGTATCTTTTCTTGGTAGGAAGCTTGTAAATACTTCATTTTGTGCCAACTCCAAGTGGTTTTTCTGGGTTTGCTTTAGGCTGCCTGTTCAAAGTTTACTCATGCAGAGATGCAGACGAAGGCTATATAGAAGCAGCACTGAGCTACCCAGGGGACTAGGAAGTGTGGTGCAAGAAAACACAGGATCCAGGGAGATACTAAGCCAACCGTCAGGCTTGTGAAGGCACGGTACTCTCTCTCAAGGCCATATGAGACACAAAGATCATAGCCTGAGCTCCTGTACAAGGAAAGTGAGACAGGCAGTTTCTAATGCCCAGCTCAGTCCTCCGTGGCTAACATCTAAACTTTGCACAGGGGGAGGTTTTCCAAGGAAGAGGAAAAGCTATTCCTCATTTTCAGAAGTACCCAGATCATTTGGTCATCCTTGACAAAACACTCCTGACAAGTTTTCTGGTGACAGAGAACGCGCTGCCTGCACGTCCCAAGCACTGTTAAAACACACACTTCATTTCTTATCTGAGTTTATCCAGACCCAAACACTGGCTCGGGGGCTCTTTTTCTTCCCTAGGATCAGATTATCCTTTCCTGGAGCAGAAATCCAGAGATGATTCCTCTCCAAAAGGCATCCCTGGAGCTGCTGTGCTCTGAGCCTGCTGTCCCTAGAAGTCAGAGGAGTCCAAAAATGCTGCATATAGCACAGTTGGCTGGGAAGGATAGATTTTCAATGCCCTATTCTGAACAGCCTGCTCAGTTAGTTTTTCTGTTTTGTTAGTAGGGCTGTATGAAAATCTTAACAGAAAGCTCATTCTTTACAGGCACTGCTATTTTATTTAACATTGTAAGTTATAGGTGATGGCCAGTCAGGATTTCAGGTCACGGTTAACAGAGGTTCACTGTGGCTGCTGTAAGCGTTTGCATTCACTAGCTTGTATTTCAAACCCTTTGTACTTCGTCCTTCCCACCACTCACGCCAACACACGCACCTCCTCGAAGCTGCATGGCTGCATGTAACCTCCTCTCCCTGCTTGCTGCTCCAAAGGAGGAGTCTGCATGTTGCCACAGATCCTCAGCCCTTACTTTGCTGGGAACTGAGAATGCTGAAGATACAGGATTGGGCCTTCTGCACCCAGACGCTGAGCTGGGCACGCTCCCAAGAGCTGGACCCCTTCGTTGTACCATGTCCTTGCTGTGCACTCCCAAGCAAACCCAGAAGTAATGAAGGATTAAAGTGCTGCTGTTCTGCAAGTCAAGTCCCCTGGGTGAACCCAATGCAATATTCAATTCCAGACCCACAATTCCAGCATCACAAACTATTTCCAAGTTGTAGCATCATATGATTAAACAAAAAAGATCTGGACACTGATAGATGAATTTAAATCTCAACAGAAAAAGAAGAAATAATCCTTATTGTCTCCCTACTTGTTTCTAAAATGGCTAGAATAAAACACAAATTAATCTTCCTTTAGTAAAAGGATACCTGCTACAAATTATTGTTCTGCATTGGTAATGTAAGCTTTTCCTACTGAAGGAGAAGAAATCTTGCATTTTCAAAAGTCTAACTCATTCCTCACTGCACCAAGCCAGGATGTTTACTTTTTCTGCATTTCAATCAGCTGAGTAAATAAAACTAGACTGGTAAACCTCTGTTCCTGCCAGCACAATACCGCTGTGTTAAATCAAGGATTTAATTTAAACATTTCTGCGGATGATTTTTGGAAGTTCTATTTAACCTTTGTTTTCAATTTTCTACCTAACTCTGAGGATTTTTTTATGACTTAAGAAAACCCGCAGGACTGAAACAACAAGCTAATCTGGGGGCTGGGATTAGTCATGTCTCTTTAAATAAAATACATATGTTGAAGCAAGAAAATGAGCAGATAATCACTTACACCCATACAACATATGGGGAGAGCATGATATGGCAATGGTTTGTAAATGAGGCATATTGTCAAAAGGGGCTTCTCAGTTTTGTGCCTGATGCTCCTTGCCCTTTGCCTCTCCCAGGCTGGGCCATGCTCCCTAAAAGAGCCCGGACTGGGCTTTGCAAGGTTTTATATAGTAATAATCAACGTTGAGTCTTTGCATTTGGCTCCTACTTTTGGCTTTCAGGTTGTACATTCTCAGATTTATTTCTGTAAGCCTGTGAGCAAGAGACTCCCATGAAAAAAAAAAAAAAAAAAGTAGTATGGTGTGAGTTTTGTTTCTAGTCAGAAACTTGGGAGAGCATATACTGTTTTATTTAGCCATTGAATCAGGGCCGTGTGCCTTTAGCCCCAGACCATTTGAAGCTCCCACGGCAGCCAGTGAGCTGAGGGGGGACTTGTTTTGGTCATTTGGGGATTGATTTCTGAAGACTGCAATGCAGGGCATTTCTGCATTATCCCCATTAACGTGATTTCAGTTTGTGTTCTTGTGAATCTGGCCACAGTACCTAAAAACATTCTCTCCTGTGTGTTCAGAATAAATACATTTTTTCCAGGAAACTTCAGGTTTTTGATACGGTGCTTATTCTGCTGTTGCAGAAGATGGGATGGAAGCAGGTTTCCACAGGAGGGAAGAAAGCTGCAACAAAACTACAGTGATTAATGCCAGGATTAAACTATCTTAAGGCCTCTAATTAATAGTGCCTCTTTAGCAACAAAAGGAGCTCCCAGCTAAAGACTCTGGGTCTCCCTGTCTGAAAGAAAGAAAATAAAATTTCCAGGATGACTTTCGGGTGGGTTTCTGTTGCACTGGATGAGCTTTTCTGACAAACCCAGGACTACAGCCCGACAGGCTCCTCTCTGAAGAGGTCCCCACGAGCTGTGCTTTCTAAAGAGCATCCAGGTGGCCTATGGCACAAGCCAAGCTATACCCTGGCTAAAACAATAATGCAATAAAATGGGACAAAAAGAGAAGCCAGCTCACAAAGCCCTTCACCTCCTGCCTTCTTTCTAGCAGGTCCGCAACTGCGCTTGGCAGCTATGGGCGACGTGTCGCCCTTCCAAAGTAAATAAAATAAAATCTCGTTGCCACATACTGCAGCGCAGAAGAATGTCAGGAAGTCTGGTCTGGCTGGGGGAAACGCTAACAAACCCAACCACAGCCAGGCAGTGCTGGGGGGAGCGGGGACGGGCACCCGCCGGGAACTTCAAAGGAAAGGTTTAGCTTGTCAGGAAGAAAAAGGATGGCTTCTGGTCTCTGCTAGGAGAAAGGAGGTTTCACTCCGGCCATTTGGAGATGCCCTGTGTAACTTCAGGTGTGGCAGCTGCTCAGCCCTGTTGATGAATCCTTTAATCCCCTTACAGGACTTGCCTTTTGTTAACCAAATAACTGCTCTCCCCACCCAATTTTCTACCAGTTCTCCATGTCAGTAACTAATGCGCCCCACACTGTGCACAATAACAGCACACAGCAAAGAGGACCTCAGATTTCAGTAGATATGGTGAAGAGCACATCTGGATTACCATTACCTCTTTTTTTCCCTCTACTAACGCCACGATGACCTGAATGAGCAGTATTTAAATCCCTGCAGAAGCACTGTACTGCCGCACAATGCAAAGGCATTTGGGGAGGGGGTTCACCTGAAACCCTCCATTTTGCACAGAGTATGGGGGTTAAGCATCCAGAAACACATGGACGGTTTGTCGTGCTGCAGCATCTGGCACGACTCAGATGAAAACCTGGTGTGCGAGGACCACAAGCGGCCACAGTACATGCCTGACCACCCAGAAAAGAGTTGATGGATGGAAAACTGAAGACCTGTGCTGGACTATTCACATATAGATGTATTTTCCTTTGTCACATAAGGCTTCCTACAGGAATGTGAATATAAAAAAGATGCAGTGTACTCCTGTCTACGACAGTCTGAGACATTTTGCACATCTAACATCTACCCGGCACAATGGAAAAGCGCGAAGAGAGACTTCGAGCTGCTTGATTCCAGAAATCACTCCATACGGCAGCAACCTCCGGTAAAACAGCCTCACAGCTGCTCTGAAGTATTCCAGCTGGTAACACGTCCTCGCGAGGAGCCATCTGCTAGCAGGAGTGCATCAATACCGCACTGATACGCCTATAGTCTCCATCTCGCAGGCTATAGATGCAAGCAGCACAGCAGGCTTTTGCCATCCAAAAAGCTTGTGTCGTCCCTGGCTTGAAAGATCTGTCTTCTCTGCAAGTTCCTGAGGGCTGGGGGAATCAATCCTCGGAAACAACGCCTTCCCGGGTACATTTGTTGACAGTGAATCAGTTTGCGCTCACGAGCAATTTTGTGCACCCTTTGCATCCCACTTATGCTCTCAGATGGGCCATGAGCGAGACGATACAAATGATACGGGCAGAGCTACCAAAGACTACATGATGCTCCTCACTGCCCATCTCTGCTCACCTATGTTTGCCAACAAGCCACGAAGAGATGAAAGAGCAATGGCCACAGTGGACCTCGAGCGCCCAGAAATGGCCATTGGGAAAGGCTGGAAAGGAAGATCCCCTCCTGCCCCGCGTTCGGGGAGGCATGGGCAGAAACTACAAGCACCACCCAAGAGGCAGTTGTTTTGGCGTCCTTGTCTGCATCACTTCATACTAAAGAGGTCTTTAAAAGGCAGAAGAGATCTGCACCCTGGGTGAACCCTTACAATTTCTGTTTAAATGTACTGAAGGAAGAAGTCCAACTGAACTTTTTCAGGTCCTCAGGTCCTAAGTAAAAGCATGCTACTCTTGGTGATGGTACTTCTTGCGAAATGGGAGCTAGTCTGCCCTCCTGGCATCAGTAGCAGGCACAGAAACTCTTGCAGCTCCGAACAACATATCCCATGTACACAAGCTCACACCTTCTCCTGGCTACGTGTCTCAAAAGCAGGACTAGAGCACGAACCTCGCTGTCTCAGTGGGCGCAACCCACTGAATCGGCTCAGTACCAACCTGCCATACAGGGAAGATGCTCTCGGCACGGGGGAAGGACCCACATATGTGGTTACCCTAATTCCCTCTTGAAAGTGCTGGGCTAAGCTGGAAAAGTTAACGTGGGTAAAAAATAAACCAGCTCTGTACTCATCAAATCTCTTGCTGGGTAGCCCCTGCATAACCAGTGCTCCACCATGGGAATGTCAGATTCTCCCATGCTGGCACAATAATACAGGGATTGTTCCTGAAGGTTAGGGAAGTTTATTTTTACAACTTTGCACAGTGCCTACAAATCTTTCAGCCACACAGCATCTGGTTCAGGCACTGCCCTTTGAATGGCTTTTCTGTTGGTGCAGTAATTAAAGGTATCCCAGGTGACACCTGATCCCTTATCAAGTTCATTAATTTAAGTGGAGTTATTTGGCTCTCTATTTTCTATACTTCATAATGTATTTCTAACCTTTAAAGTGACATGGGCAAGCACTAGATTGCAGGGGCGCTTATTAACAGCCTATTAAAATATTTTATGGCTTTTATTTTTACGTTTCCATAGGGAATCAAGTATTTTGCTGTTGTTGAACAGGCTCACGATTTATGTTGCGAGAGCTTCACCACAGCCTAACACAGAGCAGCGCTAGGAAATGAACTGGGAGAACAAACTCCCATTCAGCTCCCCAGGTGCCGTAAAGCTGTCACATGCAGATGGCAGCAAGGGGCCTTCCAATGCAGGCCCTCAGTTTGGTTTAGTTTTTTAAATATAAACCAATAAGACAAGATGCAAGGCTCTGGGACCACGCTGAGGACCAGCAAAGGCAGCATGCGTCTTGAGAAACAGATCTGGATGTCTTTTCACCAACTGCCTATATAGACCCACGGAGGTAAGCTCAGAAAGGATCTTCCTGGTCACCTGTGAAATAACGTGGTCTGTGGCTTTTTATACGAGAACTGCTGTACCACATCCACATTTTGCAGCTGAGTTAGAGCCAATGACTTTGGAAGAAGACCACAATCTTACCTAGAAGACGACTACAATTTTACCTAGAACATGACTATGATCTTACCTAAAAGTTTTCCAGAGACTGCAAGCCCCTCACATCCCTAGGAAAGCTCCCTCAAAGGTTAATTCTCTTCTCTGTTAAAAATCTGCACTTTCTCCTAACTCAAGCATATCCAATATTGAGACAACGCAGGCCTTGGATTTAGGGACTTCATTCTGCTTAGGTATTCAGAAATTATAATCAAGTCCCTTCTGAAATTCTTGTTTTCATAAACTTCCTAGGGTGAGCTTGGGGTCTTCCCGAGTTTAGATTATGTTTCTCTTATTTTTCAAGCATAAAAAAATCATTTGTAATGAAGCAACATGTTTGGAAGGGTATCAGCAACATACTTAAAAGTATTTTAATTGCTTGTGTTTTCAAAACGTTTTAATGAAGTCAAATCAGAAATAGACACTCATCTGCCAAAGAACCTATAAAATATTTTACAATGACATTATAATTGACTTAACTGGTTGTATAAATTCCTGGCATTTTAAACAAAGATACTAGAGATTAGCACAAGCAAGACTATTCAGTAGGCAATTATTATTTCTGCTTTAATTATAAGGGCTTTGTTCCCCCCCCCCCCCCCCCCAGTTTTTAATTTAAATGCCATACTGCAAGGCTTTCTAGACAGATTTTGTGTGGGTAACCTTAGAAAGACTGTTCTCAGCAAGCAATCCCATAGCAGTATTGCGTGACGAGTAGTCATATTAAATAAGTGTTATTAAATGTACCATTCCTTTAACACCTCATCCAAGACCGAATGAAAGACTATCATGCTGGGATCAGTCCTGGACATCTAGGAAGGACTGCTCCAATTTCATCTTATAGTTGATCGATGGCAGGAGAAACAGAGGCACACTGCAGAGCAGCCTGCCCGCAACCTGGGCAGGGACAGACACGGTGAACGAGCACCCTGTGGGTCCCTGAGCTCACTGGGGTCTCCTGCATTTGTACAGGCTCTGGTCCCCTTTCCTCCCAAACCTTGAAGAAGAAGCTGCACCTAAGAAACTAAAACTTCACCCAAAGGACTGTGCCAGGTTGTGACACACCAGCGGTATCACAAACCTTGCTTGCTGGGGAAGTTTTAAGGCAGGACTGACGTAGTTTAAATTAAAGCCTCATCTGCGTGAGCAGCTCAGCAGTAAGAACAATAACAAGCAACTGTGCAACTGTGCAATTCAGTCATCTCCTAACGAGCTCCCCTCACGCCTCTTCTCCTGCGCCCACCACGGAAGAGAGGGGAGACCAACTTCCAGCCATGTCACACAACGCTCTCCTTTCCTGGGCGGGCAGTAAAGCGCTGACTCCCAACAATTTCCTCCTCGTGAAGTTCATTAGATGGTTTTACTAATTAGCAGGCTCCCCATCTTATCACACACTGCACCTGAAATCCCACTTGTATTTTTGAAGCGAGTAATTAAAGCCAGAGGTACTTGAATAAACAGGCACTGATGCAGACTAATATTCTATCAATATAATGAAGCAGCTTGCTAGACAGTAAGATGCCCAGGCTCAGACGTTAACAGGGTCCAAGGGCAAAACATGCCTTGGCTGGAAAGCACATCCTCTGATGTGGGCACCCCCAGGTAAACCCCCGGTAACTTTGCTGAAAGTAATTAGATTCTGGGGAGAATTTGGGTCATTAAATCCGTCAGGAGCCAAAACAAACAGAAAAGAAGTAAGGCTGCCACCCTCAGAGCACAGAGAAATAGTAATGATCAACAATTTCAACACCTTCCCTGTAGAGACTGCAATAATTAGCTGGCAATTATCGGGCACGATTTCCTTTTAGGTAGAAGGACTAGGAGGTTACCTACTTCAAGGACAGCAAATGCAACTTTGCTTCCTTCATGCAAAATTGAATGGAACATGCCACCACTGGCAGCTAAATCCCAATAAAGATAGTGCTTCATCATCAGCCACTTGTTGGTACCTATTAGAAACCACTCTGCGGTGCCATAACCCAATGTATTGCCCCTGGTTATCACTGCTGCCAGCAGAGCTGGTCCTCCTGTACGCTCCTCAGAGAGGAATGGGGGCATAAACAGCAAAAGACAGAAACAGGCAGAGAGAAAGAAAAAACCCCAACTACTTACTTGATATTGTCAAGACATCCAGATTCAGGTTTCAGTATGGCAGTATGATGAAACATTTTATAGAGAGCGATCCCAAGGAAGATGACATTAAGCTGCAATGGGGGGGAAGGAAAAAAAAAAAAGGTTACATGACATGGCACAACATGCACAACATGATGGGGAGAAAGTCAGCTGCTTCTCTGTAACAGATGAGTTCCTGTAGGAAATTACCTCTTGCTACAGTTTTATAGAGACTGAATCACAGAAAGCTGCCAAGCATTTTATAAGGTGAGCTGGCCTGTAGACTGCAGGACTGGTGATGCCACAGCATTACCAAAGCCGTGGTGCTGCATATGTTACTGATACGGGGCTGGTTCCAACATCAACTGCAGTGCTTCAAATGACGTTATGGAAAATTAAAAATATTTGCTGCAATGGCTCTTCTGTGTCTGAGAGGTGTACAGTCATGAAAAGTCATTCCAAGCATCTTGCTTAGCTGGCCCCATTGTAATGAAGCAAAAAAGCATCTTTTTCTGTGAATATATCTTTTAAATACGGTGTAACAGGAAAGATGGGCAGGGAAGTCATGACTGCTGAAGATGCTTAGCACAATGCAAAGTTGAAAAATAAAAAGGAAAAAGAGTTTGATTTGTTCTGTAAAAGCTGCAACGATGTTTCAATGCCTCAGTGTTAACAAGGCTGCCAATTCCTGGAAAGGAGTTCCCTCAAAAGCCCAGGCCAGGGTTTGAGACGTAATCAAAAAGGGAAGATATCTTTTTATGAATGAATTGCTTAAGGGGAAAATAACCCAATAGTTGTAGCTGGTGGTGCGGCTCCCTCCCTGATGCAGAAGGCTGCTGAAACGGCCCCCAGTTGCAGGAGAAGCAGGAGAAGCAGGGACAATGCCTGCATTGAACCGAGCTTGCCTGGTTTGCTGTGTTAGCCAAACTGTAGTCTATTCAAAACAAAGGATGGTTTATTTAAGCCATATTGTAGCGATTAAAGTATAAGAAAACTCCAGCTGCCTCTAAAGTTGGGTTCTCTACCTTGTTGCTGTGTTAGCTGATACGCTGGCAATGTGCTAACCATGCAGTCACACAAGCTTCAACTTCTGCCGGGGAGGAAAAACCCCCATCAAACCTCTCTTCCAGTTTGGACTTTATTTCATGCCTTCCACCCCAGATTTCCCTTTTTTGCGTGACTGATGCAAAGCTTTGCTCTGGAATTCAAAAGGGAGGGGGCAGTGAGGGGCATCAAAATAGAGTGTGGCACTTCTAAATGCCCAACGGTAGAAACCAAACTCTGCAAGCGCCTGCTCCAAAGCTCCCCGGCCCATTTTGATCAAGTATTTTGCAATGCCAAGAGCCTCTCATAATGAGGGTCTAATTGCTTGTGCCAGGTGGGGTCAAAGAAGAACATGCCTTTCTCAAATTAATCTGTGTAAATTAAAGATAAAGAGTAAAGGGACAGCAAAAGTTTTATTTCTTGACCTGAGAGATGGAGTAGTTAATTAGGAGTTCTTACCATAATTATCAAGGTCGCCGGTCCTATAAAGCTCCAAATGAAGTAGGTGTCAAGTCGGAGCCAACATCTGTAATGAAACACAGGGGAGAGAAGGCATTCAAGGACTGCACCCAGGACATACATCAAGAGTGAGCGAGTGACAGAGAAGAATGTGAGCTGCAAAACACGCTGGTGGGAGACAGGAAATATTACATTGCTTGTTCATTTAAATGCTGAATTATGTGCCCAATTTCTGACAGCGCTATTGATGGAGTAAGATAATTACCTCTGGAGGAAGCAGGGAGAAAATGGCACAAGGCCTAGTTGCTAAGGCTTTCCGCATCTGTCAGAAAAAACCCTTAAATCTGTGGTGGTTTTTTAAGGATGGGGTCCGATGAGCATCCATGGAGCTGCTTCTTCGCTTTAAGCGCCTCTTCCCTCTCCGGCTCTAATGCAACACAAGCTGTCTGTCAACTGTCAAGCGAGATGACATCTCTCCGGCAAGAAGATCAGAGCAAATTTGGTGCAAATAGGAAGCAGGATTTGGATAACAGAAGGCTGAGGTTTAATTAGGTTCAGCAACTTCCCCTTTAGAGCGTTTTATTTCCCTGAACCTCTGGAGTGTTTTGTTTCCACTAACGTTTCGAGGGTTGCATATGGTCTGTGCTATCACATGAAGTTGATTCATGGCCTAAAACTAAATTATTAATCGCTTAATTTCAACCGCATTTAATACTCCCCACATTTTTTAAGGCCCCTGGGAAATTACATTTCCATTCCTAGTTCATTCCAGGCGACAGGAAGATAAAATGGAAGTGACTGGTTACAAGACAGACAAATATAAATTCCAAGAAAGTTTCGTACGATGTTTAAAATAATAATATCTTGTCGTGTTTGCAATGCTGCAAATCACAGCTCCGTTTATACACAGAGGACTAAGAACGCATAAAACCACTCTTACACTAAACATCTGATAGAATTTCATAATTAGGCAAGCGACAGGAACTGTATATATGAATTTATCATGGTGGAAGACATAGCAGTTCTCACAAATGACAGCTCTAGTGCATATGCTGAATGTTTTTTCCCTTCCAATGAACTTTGCAACAGGCAGAAAGGTCTGTGCCAGCAGCCCCACAGAAGGGATCAGCAGGAGCTGCCTACTGAGAGAATAAAACATGCCCTGAACCTCTGTGACTGGGAGAAGCCAAGATATGAATAAATTCAAAGATGTAGATAAAGCTTCTCACTTCCCTCCCTGACCATATAAATTTCAAGTCTCGTCCGTGTTGAAGATGTATCGATATATATATGGTCGTACCGCTATTTGTCACAAATTAAAATACTGTCACTTCCGAGACCGTCACTCCTGAACTGGCTCTGCAGCTGTTCATCCAAAATCTTCATGTGACAGCATCAAAATCTTAATGCGAGAGGCAAAGAGGCTTTCAGAGCGATTGCAGGGAAATCTTGTTTCCTCTGCGGCTGCTGAAGTTCAAGGTGATTTAGATGCAGCTGGTAATGGAACAACATGAGTGACTAGAAACTATTTGAGTCTGATTTCCTATAGGAAAGAGTTTATGCTATCATGACATCTGTGTATCACCCATAATAACATCTGAAATGTCACCCAATTGCAATTGGATTTGACAGAGGAACAGAGGTTTCAAGGATAATGAAGTCCCTGTAAAAAGTCCTCCTCCCCATCCCTGAAAAAAGACGTCTGCATAGCAGCAGCTCACACATTACACGGCATTTCAGACTTTAAACTTACCCCATCCCATAGGAAAAAAGTGTAACTAGTGCTCATGCCTCAGCTGCCACATATATAAATCAGGGAATATGCAGCCCCACAACTTTTTCCTACTGATAATAAGAGTGCTGGTGCATGGGAGAGGACTCAGAGGGTTGGGGTTTTTTTAAATTAAAAAAATTGGAACTTTTTTGCCAGTTTAACATTCAAAATATCCCCCAGCCCCTAATGCACAGGAGTTGGGAGCACAGCGTATTTTAATTGCCAAGAAACTTGGTTTTCCTTCAGCACAAAGAGCGAGCCGGCTCTTGGAAAGCCCAGGGAAGAGGAAAGACATAAACTCTCTCTTTACTCCTTAAAGCATGATGGCCAGCCATATGGTCACATCTGATGCAGCTGGTTTTGAAGGCATATAGATTGGGGCATGGGGAAAAACGGTGAAAGCTGAAATACAGCACAAGGGAAAAGCCGTGCCGCGCTGAGCAAAGAAGCATGAAGCAACTGGTTTCCCTTCCAGCCAACCAAATGGATGAAATTTTCCACCCCGTTCCCCTAAAAAATCTGTCTGTTCAGTTGTGGACCACAATTCAGTGACATGAGATGGATGCTGTGGATGGGAAACAGCTGAGGAGCCAGGTCCTGCCCTCGGGATAAGCAGGGGACAGGCATGGAGCGAAAGGGTCCCCTTCCAACAAGAGCCGGCTTCATTTAAGTGAGATTACAGCTTGCGAAAACCAGAGAAGGCTTTTTTTTGCCTCTCTGCATGCTTTAAAGAACGTGATGTCATTTTTTATTTGTTTGAATAGAAAAATTGCCTTTCTATGAAACCGCGCATGACACTCAGTCTTGGGCGACTAAACGGAAAGCTGCAGGACTGCCTCTAATCCGCAGAGGGACTTAAAAAAGCCATTTTTTTGTGGTCATCAGGAAGAGATGCAACTTTGAACCCGTTTAAGTCATACCTCATTAAAAATGCAAATTAAGACCAAAACATCAAAACACAGGCATCCCGCCAATTGCATTGAGGAGCTGTAAATTGCTAATCAGACAAATACCATACTGAGCTTTTCTTCCCTTAAAAGACAAAAACCCCCATACACAATGAGCTGCATAAATGAGCTCCTCAAAACAAGGAAGCAATCAGGCAACTCACTTCCCAAAGTTGCTAATCTTGGGCTGCGGAGTTACTTCTGACCCCCCATGCGCAGCTGCACCGCGAACAGGGACTTGCCGCATTTCAAGTTTAGATTCTGCTGCTGTTAAGCAAAAGAGCTGCTTCAGGGCTTGGTACAAGGCAGAGCGGATTATCTGAAAGTCTGCGGATGCAGGGAATGCTGCTCAAAACTCCATTGCTTCTTCCAAGAGTCACACCAGTGTATTCAGTGCTTGTAACAAGCTCTGTGGTGCTGCTTTCCTTTACTTTTTAATTTCCTCCTTTTCCACAGTGACAAGTCACTATATTCACCTAAAGCTTTTCCCAAGTAATAAAGACTACAAAGAGTTTACTCTATTTTCTGCATGAAGAGAAATCAAATACTAAACTATCCCTGGTGTGCATTAAATATAACCAATAAACAATCATTAGCTGCCATTGGACCATAAAATTTGAAGAGCCCTAAACATATCATGTTGTTCACGGGAGCTCAGCGGTTTGTTTCACGTGGCTATACAGCCTCCTTGTCTGGGTGCAGTAATGGGATATGTATGCACAAGACATGCCTTTCAAGGGTGCAATATAGGCTCTGCTTAACGCAGTCCAGCATCCACATTGCTCATGCTTCCTCCTCCAAATACCCAGCACAAACACTGAAAATAAAACAAGTTCAGTGGAGCCACCCAAGACAGACCGTATTGTTAGAAGCTATTTTCCGAGCAACATTAACATGCATAAAATGTCGGCAGCTGGCTGATGGACTTGGAGGCTGTGTACATACACCGGGCTTTCATTTTGCTTTCTGACAGCTGGATTGCTTACCATGTATATCCTGCTTTATAGCATACCAAAAGGGGTTGGAGGGGGGGGAGAAACAATAGAGAGATTCCTGTCACGATGAATTTGATCACCAGTGGATGAATATACCTACACGTACGTTTTCTAAAATATATTGAACCATTCAAAGCATAGCCATTTTCCTCTGAGATTTGTAAGAGGCGTTGATAGGAAGCCCAGGACAGTACGGGAATATGGAATAGCTTCTTGCTGTTGATTTTGGACAGCCTGCTACTTGAGTGAGTCCTCTCAAAGGGAGGCTGTTAAAGTCTTAGTCCAGTTTTTACTGAATTTTAGACACAAGTTATTTTCAAACACTAACAACAACTGAAAATGCTATTTTCCCTCTGCATTTTGCAGCATTGCCCACCACAATGCTTGATATCAGATCTGGCGAGGAGATGGATGGATTTGGTTAACAGACAGGACAAGGCAAACGATGTGAATTTTTAAAACTGTAATCCCAGTATCTTCTTTTTTGCAGCAAAACTTGAGACATGGCCATTTAAGACGCAGCAGCTGAAGACCTGGCCTGTAAGAAATGGTCACTTGGAAGTTCACATGAGCATCACCAGAATCGCTTCGGCAATGTTGGTGGACCACGCTGTCTGCAGTGGTGCTTCCTGCTTTTCACCTTTACTTCAGAAATTACAATCAGAACAAGGTGAGATGCAACATTTCTGATTTACCTGGGGGAAAGGGCCAAACACGGCTCAGCTTGCTCACGTGAATAGTCCCTGCTGGCCTGAATGGGATGATCTTTTAATGGAATCACTACGCTGCTGCTTGGTTATAAAACCAAATTAATCTCCTAATATGAGTGATTTGAACTGCTCTTAAACAAAAGAATAGTAAAAGGAAAAGGATCAACTCCATTCCTTGGAATAATTAAGTATAAGAGAGTATCTTTACCGGGCAGCTACTCCAAAATGCCAATATGAATACTAGGACATGGGATGCTTCAGAAAATCACAAGCACAGAGAGAGGAACAACTGCCTGTTCCTGGCTAGGTAATCTGGGCATGTGTTACAGGAGGGCTGGATTAAGAAACGAAAATGAAATCAAGAAAACCTACGTTGGGTGTCTAAGCAAATCATTCTGAGATGTATGAATGGTGGCACCAAATGCCAGACAAAAAACAAATAACACTAACAGCTCCATAAGTCCTGCTTAAACAAATGCAATAAATAATGGAGGGAGGCAAGTAATATATTCCAGAGGATGTTTTACAAAACCCGGCAAAACCAAGCAACTTCTTGCAATCAAATTATGTATGCCTGGCATATAGTTCACTACAAATTCTAATCAGTTCTACCCTTCTAATAACATTATACAGAAAAATACATCATCATCCATCAACCAGATGGAGCATGATAGTTATACAAAACATATTGTATGTTTTTTATTTTCCACTATGAGAATGTGATAAAATTGTGCACTCTGGAATTAGAGATTATAAATAAATATTTTAGGCTCTGCAAATCTCTGTAAATATTTATTTGCAAAATATTGTATATACATGTTTAATCATTAAAAATACTACTTTATGCTGTGGGGAGGAAGAGAGATTTTATTGGCACAGACATAGGACTGCTGCCTCCTCAACACAAAGATAGCAAAGTTTTTTTGTTTGCCTCCAGCAAATTTCAGCCAAACTTTCTGCCTCTACCTCCCATGCCATGGAGACATTTGGGCACCCAAGGCCTGTTGGGAAAAAGCAGTGTGTCCCATGGAATATGTTTATTTTGCTGTGCTTCAGAAAGGTCCATATATTTGTTTAACAGGAGCGGAAATATTTCAGCAATGCAAAGCTGCCATGGTGCTTTGTGGGAACTGTGGTTAGGTGCCATACGTTCCCACTCTCTAAAGCCAGCCTGCCGTGTGCCGCTGTCTCCCACAACCTACATTGGTACTCTGGTCGTCCCTACAGAGCATCACGAGGGACTTTGCAAAGATGAGCGCGGATGCAAATCAACTGCAGTCTCATGTCCAAAGTGATACTCTGGGCTTGGGGATGTCCTTTCACTACAAGGGAACAAAGTAAGACATTTTCAACACCCAACATGTTGTTATAGAGCACCGTAAGAGAACGCAGGTGGTGCTAGATTTCATCGCAAACTAGCTGCATGCTGGGTTTTCTTGGTAGGCAGCCCAAAACATTGAGAGAGAAGTCAAAAGGATCGCTCTGGTGCTACAAGCCCTGCGACGGTAACGCTGCAGAAGTCACAGGGCGAACAGTGCGGAAGGCAGCCACTAAAACACCAGACTGCGAACCAGACTGGTGGGGAAACAACTCCAGCGATGGCAGATGTGCGGGAGCATCTTAGCTGGCTTTCCAGGGAGCTGGACTCACGGCCCTTCGGCTGTAACATGTTTGAGGCTCAATGTGCCCCATGTGAGGCACTGTGAAGAGACAGGTCCTCTGTAGAAACACTGCAGTAAGAATAAATTTGTCTAAAGGGACAAGGCAGAATGTTTCAATACCTGATTTAATGGGGGCTTATATATTGCTCAAGAGGGGATGTGAACAGAAGAGTTGGTTAGGCCAGAAAGCAGGTGGCAGCTGATGGAAACAGTCTTCTCCAGAAACTGTAATCAGCTGTTGTGTTACTTTTTCTTTGCCCCCTAGGTCTGTCAAAGTCGGTCAAACTACTTTGGATAAATTGGTAGAGATCCTTGAAAACTTACTCCCTCCTACCTTTATCTGTGTGGGCCATTTCCTTTCCACAAAGTATGACATTTATACATATTCAGGTTGCTATTCTCCTACTCATGGGAGGAACACGATGCAAATATCCAGCTGGGATCCAAGCCTACCTGCTGGCACAGTAATGGATCATGAGCAGCTCCACTGCTCTACAGATTTGCTTCCGCAAGGAATTAGGTTCATATATACCAATAAGGTTTCAGGCAAAAATTTTGCAGTTGAATTTAACAGAATATCAACTGCTGCCACAGCCTGACCCGACCTACGCTAAAAAAGAGCTTTAAAAACGCCACCGGCTCATAGCTATGTATGCCTTCAGATTAAGCCCTTAACTCAGTTAAAATGACAGGGGAAAGGCAGCCTGCGAAGGGAAAGCAAAAAAAAAAAAAAAAAGTCAATAAAAACACATTGTTAGTGTTACTGTAACAAAGCTGGCAAAGAAAATCAAAGGCTCGATTTTCCCTTTGTTTTCCATTAGTAGGTGTTGCACGATCATCTAAATTGTGCTTTGATACCAGCTTCAACAATGCTGAAAGCATTTAAGAATATTCATAGTGATAAATGATGTAGCTGTTCCGATTTGCAAAGAGTCTAATGCACTCCACAGTCACCACCTACTTTGCTTGCAGGCTCTGTTAATTTGATAGAACACTTAAAAAAGAGGAAGAAGAAAACTGTGTTTCATCATCCAAATGGGAAATACTCTTTGGTTAGAGAAGAAGGATGACCTTGCTGATACAGTACCAAACTGAGACTTGGGACAGCCACCTCTGCTGATGTTATGCAATGATGTGATAAAATTTTCCCTGACTGACTTCCCCAAGAAAATACCTTTGCAAATCATTTCATAGTGGGGAATTCGTCCTGTATCATCATGGACTGTGTTGGAGACACAGAGATAAGGCAAGGCATGCCTCCTGGCTGAGCTCTGCCTGCACAAGCCTCCTTTGCCTGCCAGGTCTTTGGGCTCTTCATTTCCCTTTGTCATCCCCACTCCCACCCCTCCTGACCAGGTCCAAGCAGTGCCAAGCCCCACTCACACTTTGTCCGTGCCGTAGCTCCGGTAGTCCACCGCTGCTGATACAGCCACAATCAGTGCAGGCATACCGTAGCCGACCAAATAGAAGTACTTCCTCCGGGAGTGTTCGCTCTCGAAAACCTCCACCAGCATGATGTAGAGCTGCACCCCCTCCAGGAACATCCAGGTGAAAGCCGCCAGGAAGAAGAAGTGCAGGAGGGCAGCAAAGACGGCACAGGCAATCTGCAACCGGGTTGAAAAGAGCAAGGAAAGGTGTTTGTACCATGCTGAATTAATGTGACAGTCAGGATTACTCTTACTAGGAGGTTTAATAAGAATGAGGGAGTTCTTATCTTCCCTTATCCAAAGGAAGAACTTTTTTTCACTTGGAAACTGTGTGTGAATGATTTTACAATAGACACATCTCTGCATATGTAAATTATATTCAAAGATACAAAGGTAGGTATGTACACAATCTGGCAAATAAACATATAAAGATGTACATAGCATTTTTTGCAACCTGCTTATTAAACATACACACACGCATTATTTACAAACAACGCACATACAGCCTCTGAAACCACAGCAGGCATCAGCATTTGACTCCCAGTTAACAACCAGGGGCCCAATCCTGTGAGGACTCATGCATGGAATTAAGGCAGCTCTAGAATATATCTCACTGCATGGTCAAACATCCCACATGCACTGAGACGAGAGCCTGTGGTGGCAGCAGAAAGTGCTTTGCCTCTTACCGGCTGGTCAGTCCGGTTGATGCCGATGAGGAACAGGAGTTCTGCCACGAAGAGGCTGATGCACAAGTTCTTGTGAATCGTGTTGCGGTCGCTCTGCAGGCCACGGAAGAAGCAGAAGGTGAAGATGCAGATCAGGAGGCAGACCAGCGAGAGCAGGATCCCAACCCACGTGATAAAGTCCAGGAGCAGGTCATGGACTGCATCGCTGTGCTGGAGATAACACCAAAATAAATCATCAGCTGCATGCTGCATGACTTCTAATCCATCCCAGACACAGAATGAGGTTGTCTGAGACCGTTCCCCAAATATTTGTATCCACTCACTAAACTGTGGTGCAAGGGGCCAGTAGCAAAAAGACTAAATGGACCTAGACTTGAATCCTGCATCAAGGAAGCTGCAACCTGAAACACTGACTCCAAAGTGTCTGGCAAGCTGCAGGTGCCCTGAACAGACTCAGACCCCAAAATATGCCAGAAATAATGATGCTGTTGTTGAAAATACCAAGATGTCGTAGCTAGTCTTGCGTGCAGCTACATCTTTTGCAAACACGTCAAAGGAGCAGACACACAGTATAAAGAACCATCAAACACTGTGATTCAAGTGTAAAAATGTTTCATGCTAACAACATTGTGGAGATTACAGCCACAAGTCCATTACAACCATTTACCAACAGTGAAAAAAGACTCTCTTTAAATGTTCACAAAGACATATGAGCTTGGAGGCTTTGGACAGAAAGAGACCGCTTAAATGTTTTTGGTTTTTTTTTTCACCAGGGAAGGAGAAAGAAAGTTTGATTTTTCTTTTTCAAATCCTGGAGCTATATTTTAAAACTCCTGGGAAGTCAGACTGATCCCTGGAATGCTACCCAGAAAAAAAGACAGACCTTTTAACATGAATTTGCTTTTAAATTGTAACAGAACAGTGATTTTAAGACAGCCTGGAAAGTGAGTGATTTCCTGTGAATAACTTGTAACATGGTTTTACCCCAAAGCCATGCAAACATGGCCATTGCAGTGGCAAAGTCAGGCAACCCAGCAACAAAGTTTTGTGAGGGGCAGCATAGGTGTGCCTTGGCTCTGCTGGATTGCTCCTGGGCTTACACTGCACGTCCCTCCCAGAAAGAGGAGGGGGGTGCTGGGACCCTGACACTGAGGGTATTCCACCACCTTATTCCTTATTCAGGCTGTAAAACTTGCCTGTAAGTCCCCAAGTTTCCACTAGATGCGGTGAAATTAGAGATATCATTACTTAGTAAAATGTAAATAAGAAATGAGAAATACATGGTGAGTCACGAGACGGCTGCTCAGGGCTAAGTGGTTAGAGTCAATGAGCTGAGGGAAAGATTGGCTGGAAATCTCTGGGGGCTTTTCAAAAGGACCAGAGAGGCCTGAAACCCAGCTTTGTGGTCCACCAGGCTGTGTTATAAGTGGTATTCACATTCCCCTCCACTTCTGGCATTTTAATGACTTAGGCATTATGTAGGCTGGCAAATACAGTAGTGTCACACTTCAAAAAGCCAGGACAAACTGGAAACATTTTCCTCCCCGTGGGATAAAAGCTTATGACAGATGGAGGGAAAAGGTGATTAATTTATCCATTTTCTTTGCCTGCTTGCCAATGATAAAGCCACATCAAATGTCAGGCCTTTCCTGATATACCCTCTGCTATGTCAGCACCCGTGAGAAACAAGTCAAACCTTTCAGCTCTTTAGCTTTATCAGCATGAGTGATAGGCATCAAATGATAATGAAAGATGGGAAGCGGCTTTCCCCTACATCTCTTCCATGCTGGAAGTTTTCTCTCCAGGGAGACTTGGAGGTGGAGAGATGAGGGCTCCTTTCCCCAAATGCTCTTGCAGCTCTTCCTGAGTATTTCCAATATCTAAGGAACTAGGGGTCGCAAGTCCAACTGAGAGGCAAGAAATCATTGTGTCGTTACTGTAGATCATGACAGAAATGCCTATTCCAGCCAGCTCCTCCAGCAGCACCCAGAAAACTGAGAAGATGAAGCACATGTCGTTTTCCTGGCGGTCGCGCATTGCTTTATCTCAGCGTCATTCCAGCTCATCCATCCCTCTTAACTCAGTGCGAAAAAATGTTAATGCAAACCTTGCACCTTGCAAATCATTCTTTCTTTCATCCGAGGCTGCTGGGGAACGGCAGGAGAACATCTCCCTGAACAACTCCGCCAGCTCACCTGATTAGATCGCCCTGCCAAGCTGAAGTGACTAAGAGCTCTTGGGCTGGGCAAGCAGGCAAGCCAGCTAATGCTGGCTGATGCAAGGAGAAAGAAACTAGGCAGACTTTGGCCAGATGCATCCATCCCATCCAGATGTGGCCAACAGCACAGATTCATCTATCCCAAGATAAAGTTAGCCTGGCACAGGGAAAGCTCTCCGAGGGCTTCTTCCCCTACATGAGATGAATCTCACAGGTCTCAGCTCCTGTACCTCTATCACGAAACCATGACTCTGCTGGCTTTAAGACACAACGCAGGAAGTAGGGGTGGTTTTGCTCCTGGAGAGGGATCCTGCCAGCTAGGTTCATGGTCTCCCTCAGGGAAGGGCCGCTTGCCCACAAAGCTCACCATGTGTAGCAAGAAACGCAGACTTCATTGCTGTATTATTATCACTCTTACTACACTTCTTTTTAATATTAATTGAATGATAAGACTGATTTTATGTCTGTAACACCCATCCCTGGAGTGCTGGGAAACAACCATAAAAACAACTTCTCTGTAATTACAACCTCCCTCCCCAAACTCAACAAACTCACAAAAGAACAAACAAAAAGGGATAATAACAATAAACTGGGAACAAGGACAATTTAAGAACACCTCAGGGGAAAAAAAAATATGAATTTGTAGCTTTTCCAGTAAAGTCCAAGAGAAGTGAGCTGGATTTCAAAGGCTGGGTGTGCTCTGTCCTGTTTGGGATGCCCAATTTCAGGTGCCACAGCAGAGCTGATGGGTCAGGGAGGAGTTGGTAAGCACTGGCATCCTTCCCATGGCAGTGCCAACTGCCCCCAGGCCAGGCACATCCAGAGCTTTTACACCAGCCAGTCCAACAAAAGGGAATTTGCCTTTTGCTGGAGACTGAAACTTGTAAAATACTGTGCTGCCACAGGCCACAAAGCAGAACAATATGGGAAAAGAAGGATTTATGGTAATCACTCCTCAATGCCGTGAGATTATCCTTGCCATCACCCGAGCACTATGTGACAAATAAGGGAGCAATGTACCTGGTTGGTATACGGCATTCCAGGGTTAAGCATGATAAATAGCACACCAAGATTTTGTATCATCTGAGTCGTAGTGTTCGAGCCTGGTCCCTCAACTGCAGAGACAGGCAAGAGGAGCAAATCTTCTCTTTACCCTGCCCAGCACTGTTCAAGCACTCCCTTGGATAAAACAGCTTTGACGTAGGCGCTAATGATATCCTTCCAGCACCCCGAAAGCCCTAGGGTCCGTAAGGCATGCGAAATACATCTGAAATCACCAGTGTATCAACAACAGTCAACTCTTGCTTCTTGATAATCTCCCCAAAGACTTGGGCAACGAGAAGAGCCCATGGGAGATACCAGATGTCAGTCCAAGGGACAATTTCCTGACAGCATCAAACACCTCCTTGCCCAAATGCACCATGGCTGTCTAGACTGGTGCTACATGGCCCAGCATGCAAGCCACTGAGTTTTGTTACCACTAAGCTACACTAGCTTTACAGGTAAGCTGACATGCAGATTATTTTCAGCACAGGAGTGACTTCATGAGTAACTGAAAGAAATAAAACAATCCACTTCAGTGAAAGGGTTTCTATATTAAGTACGTTTTAGATTTATGGTTTGGGCATGAGCCTGACCCAAAGCGCAGTGAAAGAAGATTTCCCTGGCTTTGGAATAAAGCCATGCTTTTGCTCTGGTGGGGCCACAAGCAGCATGAGGAGAGTGCTGATGGAAACCTGCGCAGGAGGAGTTACGGGAGCCCTGGTAGCAACCACAGCAGGGTGAGCAGGCATCCTAGATATTATCCAGGCTGGGAAAATCAATGAGCAGCTCTGGCAGCGCCTGTACACCAGAGCTGAGCTAATAAAAACAAATCCCAGGGAATGTCAGCTTATGACAGAATGGCTCTCCCTGAGATGAACAGCCATTTCCTCCCTTATTAAAAACATCAGTAGAAGAAAACAGCAGCCAAACTGAGCTGCCAGCAGCAAAGGACACATTCCTTTGCCTAATCTGTCCCTCCAGGAATGGAAAGAGTAATATGTTTGGGGGTGGAGGAATAAGCAAGCAGTAAATAAAAACACAGTGTCATTGACTAGCTCAGATATGACCACTTGGTGCCTGGTGGGAGCTGGCAGTGTGCTGGGCTGGGCAGAGACCCAAGTGGGACAGGTTTGAACTCCTGCGCATTGCTGATGCTGCTCCTTGGATTTGTAGCTATCTGGGGCCTCTGCCCTTTTTCCCTCATCGCTGGTGTTGAGAGAGGATTGCTGCTATGACCTGGCTGTAATGCTTTGTGGCTAAGTGCAAAGGGCTACTTAAGAAGCGAATGGTTTTGTAGATGTGCCAAAAGCATCAGCTGGGCTACACGGACCGGGAGGAAACCCCAAAGACTCCTGCAGCGTGTCTGTGCTGGCTAATGGCATTGCCTGCCGTCGCTATGCAGGCATGAGAGGTTTTGAGAGGGTTTTCCCCGCTCTGTGGCCAAGAGGGATACATGCTCTCCCATCCTCTCCCTCTTCCCCAAGGGTGGACCAAGGGAAGCAGGCAGCTCTGCTCTGCAGCGGACGCAGCGCCCACAGACCTGGTACTTCTGTGCTTTGCGAAGGTGATGCTGTCATGGCCACCATCAGGTCCTAACCCAGGAATAAAGAGAGCTTAATTCTCACCTGAAGCCCCTGTGCAACATCACTGTTTTCTGACTATGGCCATTTAAAATAAGGCTCAGATCCCCGAGCACTCCTGGCAAGGTGGTTTAGCCACCTTTCTTCTCCTTGCCTTAGACCTCGAAGCTGCCTTCATATTTTGCATGGGCCACACAGACCATCTTCCTTCTCCTCTGCCTTCCTCAGCAAGATAAAGGCTACCCAGCAGAACCCTTTCCCACAAACCTCTCCCCAAAATGCAACAGCCTTCCAGTGACTGCCAGAAGCAGCAGCCAGCACAAACAGAAACCCCCATGGCCAGAATAAAGCCATATGGGGGCAGGTGTGCACAGAGAAATGAGTACAGACCTCACCTTGCCATGTGTTACAAACCCTACTGTGGATACGTCATGCGGCAAGAGCCCAGCATTTCCATCATACTCACTGACACCCCTGCAACTGAGATGCAGCTGAGGTGAGATTCAGTTGTGGAGAGGAGGAGAGGCTTGGGACAGTAATTGCATCTATTGTCCTGCCCTGCTATGCTGGCTGGATTTAGTAAAGTGGCACAGCTCTGCTTACTCATAAGGCATCTCCAACCCGAGAAATGAGCTATGGTGGCTGTGCCAAACTCAGTGTAGACATCTACCCAGCTAAGCTGCTGGCTTGTTAATTTGAGTTCCCGGAAAAATCTGGTCACAGCATCATCAGCTTCTGCTGTTGCACCAATGGTCTTACCCAGCCTGGTGCCAGGAGACGCCTGGGACATGGCTCCACCACACCATGGTCACTACCTTCACTTTGGTTCTTGTGTATGCCGTGCTCTCAGCCAGAAAGGAAGGGGGTAGCAAGAAATAGGGCAAGGCTTAGTGCTTGCCAATGGGAGCTACTTCAATTGCATATTTTAGGACAGAGGATCAGGAAACCCTGCGGGGTGATGCTGTCCCCATGCTCTGTGGCACAGCTCCTAACTGTGCAACCATCCCTGGCTCGCAGATTGGAGAGTCAAGAAGGGTGATGCTAAGCAAATATGTACCCGTTGGACTGCAGGGAAAGCAAGCCAGCTGCTGTGTGCTCAAATTTCTGACACCTGTAAGTGCTGAGCTAAGAAACTGCAAATTTAAGGGCTTGAAGTATGTCTTTCTGAAGCCAGGCTCTAGATGTTTTCAGGTTGGACACCCAAAAGTGGCTACCTGAGATCTGGGTCAATGCTTCAGGGAATGCACAGACAAGGACCAGTGAAACGTCCAACCCGGCAGAACTAGAAACAGTAAGACACAACTAGGGCTCAACCCAAAACAATGTGTGTCAAACTGAGGGTGAGGAAATCAAGGAACTCCCTGGAGTGACTTACTGCCCACCTAGACAAAAAGCTCAAGGACTGCTACCAGGTACAACTCTGAATTGACCCCGTAGGCATAGATTACTTGACCTAATAGGTGTACTTGACCTAAGGTATAACCAAACGTGCTGTTTACAACTCCTTATTCTTGGAGTTCATCGAAGTCACAGATTTCTTTTCCTAACACAAGCTCAAATACTGCTGTATTTTTGAATTTTAAAATCTAATTGAAGACAAGCACATTTAATAACTTTTCTGCTTAATTAAAAGTTCTTATTTAATAACATATTAGAATAAGTTACTTTTTGCAATGTGTAATGTATCTTTTTTTTGAGAATTAACCCCTTTAATGGTACAAAACGATTTGCAAAATTCATTATATAGTGGTTTTAGTAATTTAATTCTGCAGTTAGGGTGTTTTTGCAATCCTGCACCCACTTCTGCTTTCATTCACTGCTGTTCAATCCCACAAGTGCTAATATACGGATAAGCCAGCACTGCAGTAACTTCAGCTTGCTCTTTATATCCGAAATGGCTGTACTGCTTTAGGCAATGGACCACTGCATTCTATTTAGACTTCATATATTTTTATTCCTTTCTCTCCTTAGCTTGCCTTACACTTCCATTCCCCAAATAATTAGCACGGTGTAATGTGTTTGTGGTATAGAATAACATCTGAAAGCTTCCGATTAATTGCTACAGTTAAAACACCTTTCTTTTTTTCCCCCTTTCTCTCTTGTTTTATTTATTTATTTATTTTTAAAAGAAAAGTAAGCTCTGGCATTCACTACATACTGATAAGCAACATTTATCTACCCTGAGGTACTTTTGCTTATCCTGTTTTGGGTGTTTTTTTAAATTGCATTTTCCCACCAGCTCTGAACTTGTTTTCTGGCTGCATATTTTTCCCATGGTACATTTAAGATGCATCTGCTATAATTAATATGATGCGAAGTGCAAGCTTATATGAAAAACAGCTTGTAAATTTTGAATAATTCTGCAGCAATTACACAGGTAGAATGGCTTATTTAACTATGGGCTTTGTCCCATAGCATGGGACCCACCATGCTTTTATAGCATTTAAGGGACATACATAACAAATACCCTACTGATTCAAACAACAGATAGATATTTAACACAGATCTCATCTAGGTTAAACATATCTCATAATTTAACAAAATATCTATGAGACTGTAATAATTTTCCCATAACAGAGGCCAAATGAACTTGTTAGCTGATGAAAACAGTGATTTGTTTCCAAGTCTTAAAATCTCTCTTCAAAGGGAGGTTCTTTTATAATTTTCCTGGTAAATTGCCCGAAAGGGCAACGAACGCTGCAGGTCTCTAAGGTCATCCCATGCCAGGAGGATGCATCAGGGAGGTCCAGCTCACAGGTCATTATGGTCCTGCTGTCCTCCTCGCATGCTAGATGGGGCTCTGATAGCAGCTGGAGGGGTACCTGCGGGTGCGGGTGGGTGCGGGTCCATCGCTCTTTCCAGCAGCTATGCATCCTGCCCATGTGCACAGCAGGCTCTTGGTCTTGGGCACTGTTATTTACCCCACTGAAATATATGGGTGAATAAGAAACTCTGGGCCCAACTAATTTTAACAGGCAGAAAGCATATTCAAATTAAAATCTCCTTCTCTTAATTGGGTACTGTCCTATTAAGACTGGAATTGATCCCAGCAATTTCTACTCTTGAAGCACACCAATAAATCCCTGCTGCCGCGGTCAGCCAATGTCATTTTCTGCCCCTTCGGACAATCACACTGGAGAGCCAGACGGCCATCAATCACCTCCTCAGAGGCACTACCTTCCAGCTCCGCCTTGCCGCATACGCTCTGCTAATAATTAAATCCCAGCCTGTAACTCGCAGAGCAGCCACCGAGGTCTCCTCCAGAGAACACGCTCTTTTGCCATGCTACCAGGGAGGGAGATCATTCATGACCAGAAGTGACACTTGTCAAATTGGTGCTGGCTTTTGATTAAGCAGCAGGACTCTGATGTCCGTTCCCCACGATGCCCAGTGTTCAGTCATATTAGGTAGGGTGCTCTGGATACTCATTACACCAAAGGATGCTCCCTACAGATCCAAAAATCCGACAAACTGAAGTCAGTAAACTACAAATCTCAATTACAGGAGAAAATTGTTTCTGTTGCAGAACTCCCAGAATATTATTAATTTTTGTGTGTATGACAGTCCTCTTTAGGGATCCTAGTCTCTGGCCAGAACACCGCTGTAAGAGGTCCAGCACAAGCACACAACGTCCTTTCCCCGAGGATCATTCCACCTCCAAGAAGACGAAAAGGTCTTTGAGGCAAGGAATGCCTTTTTGTACAAGACACGAGACAACAAAATGGCTCAAAAGCATGCCTACGAGAGATGAGTGCAAGTCAATGAACAACAACAACCCTCATTTATTTTTAAACCTCCACCTTTCCAAACCAGCAGGTATTCTGCTGCCAGGACTTTAAAAGCAACTCATTGCAGCAGCATAAGGAATGTCATACAAGCCACCTCCTAGATCTGCCAAGAGCTGCATGACCAGCTCCACCAGCAGACTGGAGCGGGATGGTGCTGCCAGGAACAGCAAGGTGACAAGCAGCTGGAAGGAAGAGTTGCAGATGCTTGCAGGGTATGCACCTGCCTTCGCCCTCAGACCACGATGATCGCTAAAGCGGACATGCCAGGAAGCTGTCTGGTTGCATCAGAGTCAACAAAAAGTGGAGCCAATTTGGCTCTTACAGCAATGATACTTTGGCTGCTGCCAAATGATAAAGCATGACCTGAAAGTCTTGAGGGCACTCGTTAACACCCAGAAACACCCACCGGCTAATAGCGTGCTGGCTTGGCACTTGGGAAGCTTCCAGCTGTAGCTCTTTCCAACCTGTTGGCTGAGCATGGGCAAACCAGGGTCTCACATTCTCTTTCTGCAAGATGAGATAACACCAGCACTACTAGTTGAATGAGGTTCAGGTGAAATGCCGTGCAGACAAGGCTGACCTACTTGCAGTTTGGGAAGAGGTTTGTTCGGCGCTAGCCTGTATCTGCACCACGCAGTAGGGATTGCCCTCATTCACATCAGTGGAGTGGAAAGCTATCTGCATTTCCCAGGTGCAACCTCTGACTTTAGTGACTTAGGTATATCTGTTAACTCCAGGCAGGTGATAACGAGCCAAACACACATTTCTTTTGAAAATTCAAGCAGTTGTAGGAAACTGGCAAAACCAGACTTGGACTGGGGAATGCTATTAACCTGTAAACATGTGCTCCGAATAGGCCTTGTCTTCAGACATCTCCTAGGATAATGCCACAGCCATTTCATGGCATGTCTCCTGGACCAGTAGTGACTCCTGCAGAATACAATGGGTATGCCTCCTGCAAGCAGCAGCAGATCTGTCCTGCCCCTCTCAGCTGGACACAGCTGTTGTGGCAAATGTGCTGCCAGGCTCCCATTTCTTTTTTTGCAGAGCTTTGGTCATGCGTGACAGTGCTTTAATATATATTTTTATTGCGGCTCTTCACATTCCTCTTCAGATTATCAAGTGAAACAAAAATATACAAAGGATTGACACTGGAAGACTATTTGAGAAAAGGTCTTTTAAAACCATAATAGCTTTTGTGGTTATGCAGCCATGGAATTGGCTCTGAAATGTTCTGCCTGCATGGAAGATTCCAGATCCATAGCTAGCTCAGAGCCGTGGATTCTGCTGCAGTGCCAGGCACATGAAATGGAGACACCACAACACAGAAAATCACTAGGCCAAAATCTTTTGGGTATCAGGGCCTTCTCCTTTCTACAGCAGCTGAGACTGTTCTCAATGAAAGACAGCCAAGACAGCTCAGGAAACGGAGGACCATCTCAACCATTCACCTCTTCTTGAGTAAAATTCCAAATGTGCACTTCACTCCTCAAGCCACTGCTACCATGAGGAACATCTACTTTCAGGACAAACTTCTTTAGCTCCAGTGGGGATAGTCATGTGGGAAGCCAGAGTTACACCATGGACCTAAATGCAGGCAAGGGAACTAGCTGATCATATACTGGCCTCGGGTAGATGCACAGTCTATGAAGGATGGCATACGGAGCTTCCCTTTTATGTGTAGCTTGCTGTCACATAGTGAGACACAGAGAATGTATCTTTTTCCGCTAGTTGGAAGCTGGAAAATACTTTTGGCTCCACACATGCACCTCACACAAACGTGCAGCTGCTGCAAGCAGGACACACAACTTGCAGCCCACGAGGCAGGCTCTGCATGCTTCTGTCTCACCACCCAGGCTGCTCGCTACTCCCTGGTGGCACAGTGAGGACCCCACGAGCAAGGACCCAGCCAGGAGATGTTCTGCACCAGTAAGCAACGGATGTGGCAACAGATAATTCTGCTCATCATCCTCAGCTCAGAGTTGCCCATGCCAGGAGCTCAAGACAGGCTTTGCACTGGTGTGACTATCTCCTGTTTCACCATATTGCAGAAGGAAGATTTACACCAGATGTTTCTACTGTTAGAGTTATTGTCACACAGCAATTTCCCTGCTCAGCTCCATTTGTAGTAACAAATGGTGTTACATTGGCCACTTTTACTGCCCAGTGCATTGGCAGCCTGTAAATCTGCAACGCCTACCTTAACTTCCACGTGTGCCATCAGGACCGCAAAGTTGGTTAGGTGATTGCAGGAGCATGTGGTGTGTGTCTTGTTAGTCATCAGGAGGCGACATCCCTGGGTGGACCAATACCCTGTCATTGTACGCTTTGTATAGCTCCAGAACGAACAGTTTGGATTGAAATTTTCTTCTGACTGCTGCAGGGAAGAAATGAATAAATCCAATAAAAATGATAGGGTTTCAGAGATTTCTAAACGCACTATTTTTTTTTTTTCCAGAGGCACTTTGTAACTCTCACCCTTTTAATTTTGGATAAACAATCAGCAGTGGTTTATACGTCAAGTATTACTTGCCAATACCAGAGAAAGTTAGATTGTTGCTGCTCTGTTTGCTAATGCAAACTTAGTTCTTTGTTCTTGATTAATTTCAGCCATAGACTAAATCCAGCTCTTCAAAATCAGATTGCTTCATTTGCATTGCAGAGCAGAGAAATTAATTGCTTTAAGCAATCAACTTTTGCAATGACTGTGCTTGGCTAACAGGAGGACTAGCTGTCCTCTTTCACTGTAATTCCACTTTCCTCTAATATCCCCTGCCACCATGATAAAATAATATTATGGTCTATTCTAATAAATTGGTAGTTTTTAATTACAGAATGACGTGTGTCAGCAACTGAGCAATGGGCACTGGCTCAAAGGAGACTCTTTCTTTACTTTTATTAATGCAACGTAAAAGAGACATTCTCCATAAATAACACAAAGTGCAAAGGAACAAATGTATAATTCAAAATCTAATCAAGGACTGCTGGGGGCCTCACATCAGCCAACTTTTGCATCACTTTGTTTTAGAAATTAAAAAAAAAAAAAAAAGAAGCACTTTTCAAACTCACTCACCTTGATGTGCTTGACAGTAAACACCACGGGATCAGCTAGGTAAACCTTATTGCTGAACTCTTTGTTTATTGCTGCCGTGATGACAGGGGAGTTGACAATGACGGAGTGATTCGTCGACATTGCTTCTGTTCCCAACTTCATGCTGGCGTTCTCCGTGGAGAGATAGGTGCCCAGGTTGTTGTACAGCACAAAAGCCACCCTGATTTCACCTAGAAGAGCAGTAAGAGGTTAGATATCCGGGTCAGTGCACTGTTTTTTTCTTTTTTTAAGATGGCAAATCTCTTCTCTGAACCAACTTTAAAACTTCTCTAAGAAAATGTGAAAGATGTGGCATATGAAAGCTCACTTCCTCCTGCCAATCTCAATGAGCATCACGAGGTGTAACAAGTGGTCCATGGATAAGAAGGGCAGAGCTGCCTCTCTCAAAACAAACTTTTGTAAGCAAACAGATCAGCAGAAGACAGACAGAGAAGGTGGGCTTATTTTTGGCATGAGTGGGTGTAACTGGCTCCAGAGAAAAGAGACCAGGTGGCCCATTTCCCACCTGACATAACACTTTGTTCTCCAGGCTATGCTTGGGAAACATGTTTCATTCTGGCCTGCTGTGCAGATGCAGTATAAAACTATAATTTAGACCATTAATAAATTGAGACTAGCTCAGAAAAGTGTGGGGACAGATCTGGGAGAAGGAATCCAAAACTTTCCAACACAATTCCAATCTCACATGAAGGGTAAAACAAAACTGCAGAAATTTCATTAAAAATATATTTCTTTTCTTAATTTGTCAATCAGATATCCCCTCTTCCACAAAAAACCACCATTAGGGAGCCTGCAGAAAACCCAGGCTACCAGCCAACTGTTTTTAACTGAAACCATCCAGTTTGCCTTCTGTTTTGCACATTATTTCACAGGCTATAAATAAGAATTGAATGTGATTAGTTTGCCTTTATATGTATTAGTTGTGGGGAGGTATTTTTTTGTTTCTATAGGAATCACCCCAGCTTCTGAGGAAGGTGAAGCACTGATGACTCCAAAGGTCCCTCCCAACCTAAATCCTTCTACGATGATAATTTTATTTCTATCTCTTTGGTGACCTCCGGCTGGGTGCCTAGCTGGTGCAAATTGATGGGGCTCTCCTGATTTGACCAGAACTCCAGTGATACTACGCTTAGAAATACAGACTTCCCCTTCCTCACTGCCAACACAGTTACTCTTCCCCTAAAAATCTCCAAAGCCTGCTAGCGGAGTGAAACTCTTGCCCCACTGGAGTTTTGCTACACATCTTGGGTTTTACACTGTCTCTAAAATAAACGCTTCTCTTCAAATCCTACATGCAAAGGTACCAAACCCCATCAAGGAAGCCAATGGCAAAACTTTCTTTCTGAACCACCAGACCAAACTTTTGTCAACAGTTGTCAGAAATTTTTGGCTGTTTTAATGCATCTGATATGGCTATAATATTGCCCTGTCACTCCATGTTTTGCCTGCAGTGATCAAAGCCTGTACTAGAGTGCTTTCCCCCTGCACACAGGTTAAATTTTAAAGGAACTCAGAAATAGGAGCACGTTAGGCCCATTAGTAGAAAGCCTGGGAGTTTGAAGTTGGTCTATAGTGGGGCTGTACAGATCAACAAATGTGTCTGCTCAAATTCCTGGTCTGGAAATAAATGGTTTGGCAGCATGAAGACCATTCACATATAACATCATCTTTAATTTATGCTATATCAGGAGGTTCATAAGCTTCAGAGAGAAAGGCACTGAAGATTTAGACTCATAACAATTAATCAACCTTTTCTGCCATGTTGGCTCATTATTAATATTTGCTACGATTGCTTCTTCCCTCTCCCTTTTCAGATATTTGTATAGTGCCCCACTGTGAAGCAGTTTACTCAAACAAGCCTTTTACCCCATCTGAAGCCTCCTACTGCAGACAACAGCAGTTAAAAGCACTTCTCTGGACTCAGCACTATGCCCCAACAGCCACATCATTTAAGGATCTGACGCATTTTTAACAGCACGTAATACTTTCGAAGGCTGTGAGTCACTTAGCAATATAATACATTGCCAGTCAGCCAACTTAGCTTACAGTCAAGGGCATGAGCAACTGATGCTACTGTTAATTTAAATATTAACATAGCGATTCATACTATACTTATAACTGGTTAAACACAGAACAATGCCTAAAGCATGACTGATTCATGAGGCTGGTGTGGCTGGAAGTGCTGGACCTACCGTTTCGACCATTTTGTTTCAAGGTATTTGCTGACAGCTGAATGGCGCTCCCATGGCCCATGTTCTGGGGAAACTTCAGATCTTCCAGATTCCCATCTGTGCTTAGTCTCGCAACTTCCAGCTCTGTTTGCAAGAGAGACCGACACTAAGAAAAATCTCTACTGAAATAATCTTTGACATGATACTTCAAAGCTACAAAATGGTGTTCCAGACCATCTGAGAGCAGAGGAAGCAACTTACAGTGTTTCATGCTAGACTCTGTTTGGGCTCCTATTTCTTTTTAAATCTTTGCCCTGAGGAAGTTTTAAATTTAATTAAAAAAAAAAAAAAGCGCAAATAAATTTTACTCTCTGTGGAAAACAAAAGACAACCAGTTCTTGTAAACAAGAACCTCAGGATATTAAGGACAATGGTTAAAATGAAAATCTGAAAATGCTAGTTCTTTGCCACTGGCGATTGGTACTTTCTGTAAATGTTATCAGTACTCGGGATCTGTATTCATAGAAATAGAAAGAAGAGTTGTTCTTATTTTACATATGCACACTGGGAGTGCTGGTGCTTTCCATCATGCTTGTTTTTTAATTAAAATCAACAATCAGCCAAATAAAGACACAAATTTGTATGAAGTGAAACACAATTGCATTACGATGAACAATCTCCCTGTGAAGCAGTGCTTTCATTGCTCTAGCACAGATTTTGCCCTCAAAGCCAAGAGTAATAAAGGCAGGTTAGGTGCTCATTTTCCATGGGATTTCAAGGGCAGAGAGATGTCTTATTCCTTTAGGCTCTTTTGAAAAGACTTTTAAGTCCTTCAGACAAAGGGCAAAGACACATCTAACAAATTGCTCTCCAGTTAATCTAGGGGCCAAGACCGAAGCCATGTTTCCCAGCCTTTACTCTTCCTCCGTCTGCTCTCAGTATTTATGGGATCTGTCCCTTACGGATGTTGTCAGTGTTTTCCCGGACGATGTCCGTCTTCAGCAGGTTATCAGCCAACACGAAGGCACTGTCCTCCACAGTGTCAAGTAACTTGGTGGCTGCGCGCTGCTGTTCGCTTGCGTTCAGGTCCCTCCACGCATTCAGAGCCTGTGGCTGCAGGAGGTTGTTCACTGTCTCCACCATGGCCTGCAAGGGAGATAGATGGAGTGAGAAAGGGCTCTAGTGAACCTAAAGCACCATCGCGACCTCTGACATACGCTCAGTCCCATCCTCCACACACATCAGTTTATAGGGAGAGGACAGCATTTCATTTCCCTACCCATTGTGGCAGCCTGCAATGGAGCTAGGCATCATTTATCCCATCAGATGGGAGAGGGAGGAAATGTTGATTTTGTTCTAAATGCAGGCTGGGAATAGCGCTTTTCTGCTTCTGTGATCAGCAGCTCTGGGCTTGGAGTAAGAAGAAATTAGGGGTTGGGGGCAGGGCAGTGGGGAGATCAGGAAATCATTAAGAAAACATGCAGAAAATAGATTTCAAAACCCATCTGTGAAGCAGGTTGCTGCTACCTGCAGCACCAGAATTCAAGAGTAGGGTTGGGGTGCCCAAGGAAGGTATTTAGTATCTGCAAGGGCTACGCTCCTTAGAGCGTTCCCCACCACATAACCTCTGTCAGGCAGTCATGAAGACACAGAGAGAGTTGAGTTACGCCACTTCATCCAGAAAAGCAGCAGGTGCCCGTGGAGATTTAGTTAAGACACTGCATTTCAAATCACTCCATTCAGGAAGGAGTCAGCCTCGCGGTAGCAACTTCAGTCCCTCCTGTGGTGCACCTTCTGCCCTGGGCTGCCATGCACAAAGAGCTCTCCCATGGAGAACTTCCCACAGGTTAATCTGGATGCGCATCCAGGATCACACGAAACCGCGCTGGCCTCACGACTGCAAAATTACAGCAGTAGAGCCTACCCAACCTGAAGGTTTTGCTCAACCTAAAACCCCCGCTTAGTTACTAACCAGAGCTGACTCAACTACCTTCCAGCTAACATTTTTTAATGAGACCAGCTGTACCAGTTGGCAGAATTGATTGTGCAGAGGAAAAGGAAAAAAAAAAAAAAGTACTTTGATCATGCTTTCTTCTGCTGGTTAGTGTCTAGCCACCAGGCAGCCCTGCCCCACAAAGAAACACTTCCACTGCCAACTAATGCTGACTGCAGAAACCAACCTTCCTTTTGAGATGAAGTTGCCATTCTCAACAATTTTCTGTATGCTGAACGTGTAGGCATCAAACCCACACCTCTGTTCTGCAAGGCAAGGACAGTCCCACGGGATTTCAACATATTGCAAGCCTAAAGAATGCCCTATGGGCTCACTTTCATGGAAATACTTCAATATTTACTCCTGACTGTTTCTAAGCCCACCTCTACAACATGACATGGGAAAAGAAGATACGGCATGGCCCATTTTCCAGCAGAGCCCTCAGGAGGAGTGTTACAACGGCAAAACATGGCACAGAGAGTGTGGGGCCTCCTGACTCACTCACCAGTCATGGCCAGATACAAATGTGCAATGGGAGAATATAATCACATCAAACCAGAATTTGATTTTATTGCTATATCCAGATGACCTTAAAAAAAATTTCAATTCCAGCAAGGCTCAGTGAGAAGCAAAGACAGCTAGACCTGCCACTGCTGGTGCTTTTAATCCCAGCAGACATTTCACTAAGACATTGCCATTTGCATCTTCGTCCTAAATGCCCTTGAGGTTGGAAGGTTTCTCATACCACCACGGTTCCTATTGGAAGACTGAGCTAGAATGGGGCTCCTCTGACAGTACAAAGCTCCTACTCTCCAACCTACATTTATTCATGATCAATTAACTCATTTGTTCTTGTGCCAAACCTCTCCTGTACCTTAAACAGATCTTTCCCTCCCTGGCAGCTACTGCCCTGGTCCCTTGATTAATAGACAACATTTCTCCTGAGCCTCACAGCTTAGTTTCCTAAAGTATGGAGCAACCCATGTTTCAATCACTGAAGCAAACTGAAATGGCTGAAAATCTTGTCCTCTAGTGCTACTGCAAAAACCTTTTTGCTGTCAAGCCTTTACAATCCAGGACTGGAATCCCTTTCTCATTTGCTGTTAAGTGGAACTTATTAACCATAAATCAATTTCTTAAACGGATTATTAAACTGATTTTCCTAAATAGTCTAAAAATCACCTTAACACATTTAATATGTGCACATGAAAAGCTGGTTGACTTTAATAATAGTCAAGAAGAAATACTAAAAATCCATAGCATTTAAGTGGGTTTTTTTAGTGTTTTAAAATCTGGAAGACTGATCTCTGTAGCTCTTAATAAAATTCTGTAGTTTACTTTGGTAGCTTATCTGTTTACAGGCAAAAAGGAGGTAGTATGCTTTTCCAGGGACCAAAAAGCTTGACTATTTTGCTGGGTAGGTTTTCTTGCAAAGATGTTTCTTGCAAAGATCTTTTCAACGTGGTATTTTCTTGCAAAGATCTTTTATGCATGGAAAGCAGAAAATGAGGATTTTTCTCCCCTTTCAATGTTATCATGCAGACTACAATTTGCCTTACTTCCATTTAGCTCAGCTACGAATGGTGTCCTTCAATCTCTGCTAAAACAACATCCTGCATACTTTTATCAATATCTGAACAGTGGACAGAGTCTTTGCAGCAGATCCATCTCCTGGCTCTGGATGGAAAGGTAATGCCTATTTGTCAAAACATGAAACAGATGCTGAAATATTTGTGTTATGGTGAAACATTTGCTGCAAAGATTTTTCCCCAGAAAAAATATTTTATCTATCATCTAAAACTTTTTTTTTTTTTTTTTTTTTTTTTTTTTAAATGTGTGTTCATGTGCGCATGCAAAGTTTGAGAGAGAACACCAATTAGGCCTAATGTGCTGCTTCCCTCACCATGTGTACTCCCCACCCAATGGACACCGTGATGATAAGCATCCATCCTCTTGGAGGGACTAACTTGAAACCAGCTGCTTCACATCACTTTGGATCTGGGGTCTGACACAAAAGCTCCAGAAAGATCTCCAAGGACGTTGGGTCAGGTCCTTAGCATGCATCTGAACAAAGCTGGTAGACTGTCTTCATTGGCATTACATCCGAGATGAATTTAGTCCATAGCTTTTCCCAGAGGGTCACTCCTCTCACCTGTCTCAGTGCATTAATCAAGTGTTCCCCGCATTATATTTCTGAGTGCAGCACTTAATTATGGCTGAGTGCTGCGGGCTGAAGCCAAGGAGATGAGGTGCTAATGAAATGTTTGCATTTTGGACAGGAGCTAAGGTAGGTGTTTAAATGAAACAAAACAGCTGTTAAAGCAACAGTGTCTCCTGAGGCAGAGATGCCAACTCGGAAAAGTTGGGCAGGGGAGCAGGAACTGTGGGAAGGCAGGCACACGGGACAAGGATTGGCCTGTGTCTTTGCATTTAAGCTGAGCCATCATGGTTTAGGTGGGTTTGGCACCTGCTCCAATGGCTTTGTGGTCTGATGAACCTCCAGCATAGAAGAAGCAGCAGTGCCAAGCTCCCAGGAAAGCCTCTCAGTGACCAGCAGAAGGAGGGTTAGCTCTCATGGAGGAACTTTGAAATGAAGAAGCCATGAGACAGGTGTGCTTGGGAGCTGATGGCATGACAGGCTTTACCTGAGATCCCTGATGATCCTGATAAAGGTGGGGACTTTCAGAGTGAGCTAGGAAAGTTCTGACCTCGTTTCATCCCACCTCACTTCAAGAATTTAATGTTGAGCCAAGTCAGGAGCTTAGATGCTCTCTAGTTTCTCTCCCCACTGAAAGTAGAAGGAACTACAGCAAATATTATCCTCATTTAGGTGCCCAAAGTCATGTGAGATTAATTCTATCCTTGAAGAACCCAACACCTATTAAAGGATGCTGCACATCTACCTCACTGAAGACCCTGTCCTTACTTCCCAAGCTAAAGAACTTCCTCTGCTGTGGTTTTCTTCTCTTCCCCTGCCTGACCCCTCTTTCCAAATGCAGCTCAACTGGGTAAACAATTTCCAAAGCACCCTTGTGAGCCTCATGCAAAATAAAAATGTGGGGCTTGGAGCCCAAACATACCGCAACATCACCCACAGCATGGCACCACACGAATGCCATGGGTGCTGGGGCTTAATGAACAGGGAACACAAGCACACATATGCCCGGGGAGAAGGACAAAAGTAACTCAAATGACATCAAGGGAAAGCTTTCACAAGGCATACCTTGCTTGTTTGTAGCCTAGGATCAAATGAGGGAAGAAGAGCATGACAGAAGGGAGCCAAGAAGGAAGACTTTCCATCTGCCTTTCTATCCTGAGATATGTACGTGTAGCTGTATGCTGCCTGTGATGTCAGGGTACCTATACATGCAAAGCTAAACCTCCTAAATACAAGCCCATAAAGAGCAACCATCCTGGGTCAGAGAATATTAGACTCAGTGGACCTTTCATGTCTCCAGCAGGGGCTACAACTGGACACTCAGAGAAGTGCAAGAACATGCCAAGCATAGAAGACAAATCCCATGATGGTGATCCCTTTCATTATGCAGTTATATAGCACCACAGAGTGTACATTCAATGTAAGTAAATTTTAATAAATTGCAGAGGGAGATTTTTTCCCAAAGAAGGGCATATGCTCATGGTTTCTTGATTTTGTCCTGAGGTTACAAAACAGAAACGAAATGTAAACCTTCTTTCTCAGACACTTACAAATTGGTATTAAAAAATGTATTGTCAAAAGGCAACTAATTAGGAGTCTTACAGTAATTATACATTACTAAAAGGCCAATCATACATATCCCATTGATTTCATTTGTGACAGCTGCTTCATTCCGTAAAACTGAATTTTGCTTGTTCATTTATTTTTATCTTCCCCTCCAGAAATGTCTGGTGAGAATATCTGGCTGCATGACACACAGTTTAAACTTAGGAGGGGAGTATATATCCAGTGATACCACATCCATTTATGTATCTCTCACCGTACCACCATCCAAGGCACTCATCTTTGACAAAAGCAGATTCTTTAATATAAAATCTGTCTTTAACTGGGAGTTAACACTGGAAATCACTAAGAGATGTCAGACGTACTCATCTCATTACCAAATCTGGGACCAGACTGCATTGTGCTATGGTGCTTAAGCACAGCAACCCTAACCTTAGAAAACCAGCAGCTCTCCTACAGTTAGGACCTCTCTAAACCTTTGTTGTTCATTTTGGCCTCTTATCGAGCAGCTGATGGAAGAATAAAAACCCCAACAAGCTTACTACTGGGGAAAATACTGCTTCATGGCAAGTGAATACCAGCAGGCCCTACAGGGAATATTGGTTGAAACCTTCTGCTGAGTAATTTTCGAATATGCTGTTCGTCCTTCTTTACAAAGGAGCACCTCCTTAAGAGGAGACTGAACACACTATATATGTTATTTCGCATGGAACCTACCTCAAGGTCTTACCTCCTATAGCAGCTTTGGGAGAACGAGAATAGTGGCACAGGGCATTAAAGCACAACTTTTGCAATGACATCTCTAATTAAAATATCTGCATTTTATGACTTTTAAAGCCCTGTCTCATACTGCTAACACTTGTCTTTCTTGATCTCACAGGAATATTTCATGCAATGCACTTTCAAAAATTAGGATAGAAGGAGCTACAGTAACAAGGCTGTGCTTTGCATCAGTAGACTAAAATCATGTCTGGTGCCTGAAACAAGTAGTGCTTGTACAGCTACCCTGTACCAAAGGTGTTTGCTGGCAGAGCTTCATTAAAAAGGTTTGCTCACCCTTTCTGAGAACAGCAGTGCTAAGACTGTAGAGTGCAATTACACAGACAGAGCCTCAGGCTGTGCTTACGGTCTGAGGTTCTGGTCCTGCCTGACGTCTCCAGGTACTGCTCCAAAACAAGTGCATCATCATCTTTATTTGAAGCATGCAAAAACATTACTAGCCCACTTTTTAATAGCAGCTTGAGGTTTTATGGCAAATCAGCAGAGAAAAAAAGCATGAAAACCCTTTCAGGTCCACAGTGAAAATGAAAAACCCGTCAGAGAGCAGATGCACTGAAATGTGGATATGGTTCAATGATCACAACATTATGCTCTTTATAGCTTTTTCCTACTGGAAAGCGGTGGTACTTTAAAAAAGCGTACCTGCTTCCTTGCTCAAGAACAGCTGGTTTTGCTCTGTATTCATATGAAACACTCGGTGCTAAAACAAAACCTTTTCTTAAGCTATCAATATTTGCAAGCCTCCAAACTAATTGAGTTAAAGGCACAATCAATGACATTGATGGCGAGTTCTGCTGGAAGTTGTGCGATTCTTGCCTCTGGCCAGAAAAAGGACCGGTACAAGAGAAACTCCCATTAACTCTGAATGTACCTGGTGCAACCAGAATGGGTCCTTTGGAAAAGAGGACCAACATGAAAGCATGGATCTGGGCATGCAAGGAACCGCTCCTGGCAAGGTTATTGCATTGAAAGGGACCAGCCAGGACATGACGTGTCTTTTCAGGGGAGCAAATGAACGGCACCCTGATCCCACTACACAGGGGTCACCAATCAAACTGGAACAGTCATCCGCTCTGTGGGACTTCAGGTCAAAAATAGATGCACATGTTATTTCTTCAGCCTTCTAAAGAATGAAAATGTCATTTTGGCTACATAATAGCATTAAATCCTACTTCTTAGCTAAGAAGTGCCTTCAAATCTGTCTGACAAGGCAAACCATCTCCCTCGGATGGTTTTTTGCCTTGTCATTTATTCTTTTAATTCCAAATTAAAATTTGTCTTTGGTCAAAGCATAAGTAAGCACCCTGGAGAGAATTTCTTAAAGGGAAGCCCAGCCACTGTCTAAGGCTTTTTACAAAGCAATAAGGTCATCACAAAACAATTTTAATATTCAGTGAAACGGACAAACACATATTTAGATTGAAACTAGCTGAACCGCAACGAGAGCTTAAAAACAAGTCAGTCATTAGAATATCTACTGCTAATCTCCACTTCTGCCTTCAAAACTAAGCCAGAAACACTAGCCTACACCCTGTACCAGAGTAGTGATTGGCAACTGATGATATCAGTTTTGGTGAACTGAGCCAAAACCTATTACACACGGCAAAGGCAAGAGGAGATCTTCCCCCAGTCTTGCAGAGGAATTTCTAAAATTGCTCCACAGATTGAGAGCAAAGGCTCTCAAGAAAGAGCATGCAACCTTCTCTGTTCAACTCTACAGCAAATGTTTATGCTGCGGCTACAGGAACTGCACTGACTCAGAAATGGCCTGCATTTCAGCAGCGCTGAGAACTCACTGCAGTGGGAGGAAAGGCACTGACCTTTATTAAAATTAGGCCATCTACAAAATGTTTAACTATGGAATTAATGGTCTTGCACCAGGCATGCTAGGTTTGCAGTCTTGGCCTTGAACTACCAATAATCTCATAATGGGAGCACAGAAAAAAATAGGAGATCTGAGAAACAGAAGAAGGTTACAAATTACAGGTTATGGTTTTGCTTTGCTTAGTATACGAGGAAGAATATTTTAAGGTCAGAAGGCATCTGTAGGACCGAAATAAAAGGAATTGATTGGGAAGAAGGAAATAACATACGATCTATTTCATCTAATGAGATCTTCCCTGAAGAATAAGCTGAGAACTGCATTTATGAATCATCTGTATTTGCTGCCCTACTGTTTGGGATTTGAGACTATACAAGCAACTGCTAGAGTAATTACACTGGGGAAGTGAGCAAAGCTGTATTAAGAAAGGAAAATGGCTTGCAAACAAGAAATGCCTCTTTGACAGAATATCCATAGCCTTCAAGGGAACTCCTAGGGAGTCCGTGAGACTCATCCTTTCCTCCAATGGTCCAAATCAAAGGGACATCTCCCACTGACCTCTACGTCAATTTATACTGAGACTTTTTACCAGTGCCACCAGATTCCAGGACCGACTCAGCCTAAAGCAGAGAGTAAGCACATAGCAACGCAGAAAATGCTAGATTTTTTTCTCAGTTTTGCTATGTTACATGTGGGCACATAACCATAGCTGTAGCTCAGTTGTAGGTAGAGGAATACGTGGTCACCTTCATTTTTCATATTTATGCGAAGAATTTCGGAGTCTGGTGACAAACCCAAGGCTGCTGCTTTGATCCTCCTCTCCCCTAACAACGGGCTCACCGTGGCAGAAACATGCAAGGTGGGGATTTCTAGTTTCGCTCTCGCTGACACAAATCAAGTGCAAGTTTCTCAAGCTGTGAAGTATATTAAGTTCACAGAGTTTTAACAAAGGGCTACCAAACCGCAGAACCCCGCTGTGAATCACACTTCTTTCAGATGTCCTTTTAATTATATTAAATGAAAGTTTGGGGCACTTTGATGCTGATGGGCAAACATCTCGATCTCTTTAAAAAGCTGCTAAAAGTACTCCCTGTAGCTATAGCTAATATATGACATTGTATGCACACTGCTAGCCAATTTATTCCAGCCACTTTAACAACGATACTTTGCCTGACCCGCCGTGCAGAATAGCATCAGGAGTCGAGCAATGCGCAAATCATCAGAGGACTCTGAAAGTTGTTTGACACGCACTGCAGAGCTCTTTGTCATACAGGCAATTAAGTGACCAAACAAGGAACTCGAAAATCCTCATTAATTTGCCCCTTTCTATATAAATGGAGGTTAGAGTCTTTCTTGTCACAGGCACAACAAGAACACAAGTAAACGCAGCATAATTCAATTTACGCTCCTTCTCAGAGCTACAAGTTTCTTTCGTTTAGTCTTCACAGAAGTTGGGACCAGCCATGCAAGCACGAGAGAAGTGGGACAAACAGAATTAAACCACTTTAAATAGTACTGGCTAAGTCCCAGATGCACCTTTTATCTGCTGAGAACTACTAGGTTAGCAAAGAAAAAAAAAAAAGTCTCTTCTACTCAGCTCTAAACTTAATGCTTTCAATTCTCTGAGGAAAGCCTTTCATTTTTTGCTTAGTACAGCAATTCAAACAGCCCACATTCCAAGCGTGAAGCGTTCAGAAAACTTCCAGAAGAACCAGAAGGACAACGCTGACTGCAACCACTTGCCACCGTCTGCTACCTGGAACCTGCCAGCAGCTCAGCACCGGCTTCATCGGTGGCTCCAATGACACCTGCACCCAGCTCTTGTGATCTTCACGGAGCGGGTGGCACCTTCATAATCTTCGCCATTTGCTGTACAGACAAGCCCAGAATTACAAAACAGGGCAAGCTGATTTACAGGATAGCCCGGAGGATGGCAGGAACTAGAGCAGCAAACACCATTAGACCAGGAAAATGCTGCAAAAGCAACGCTCTGCTGCCTCCTTCCACCCTTCCCACAAAGCTGCCACTCAGGCTATCTACTGTATTCACCAGCCTCCAGCTTTGAAGCCACCACACCAGCTTTAAAAAGTAAAAAAGAAAACAAAACAAAACAGAACAAAAAGAATGGGAACCCTGTGAAGTTTTTGTCTTCCCAGATCTGCATCCCAAACGCAGCATGCAATTTCACATGGGAAGAGGCTGCTGGCTGGCACCACAGGGAAAGACATTGGCCTCATGATGCCCCACAGCTCCAGCCCACAAATCCAAGCAAAGCAAGGAAGTGAGCTCAGATTTTGCAATCATCAAGTGTATGTTTGTGATAAAAAGACTCTACATGCCCAGATGTGGTATGAGCCTTTATTAAAGCTTGTGCTTCCAGATACTAAATCTTACAGCAAAATTCTCTAATTTTTTCCCTGTGTTTATGTTTTCCATGTTAATATGGCCTCACTTATTGCAATAGCTGAGTACTCAGCCTTTTTTTCCCTTTACTACCCCACCTCCTTTCCCAGAGGCCAGGGGAATTGTACCCATGGATTTTAAGTTGGGGAGCTGAGAAATAGTGAGCACATGCAACTTGCTGAAGGGCACGGAAGAAATCTGTGACACCAAACTCAGTTTCACAGCCCCTAAAAGACAAAACATTTCATGTTTTCTACACCTCCAGTGCTTCAGTTTAAGGAGAAATGCCTTTGGAAAATGAACAAATATCAATTCTGAAAAAATTACAGAAAATTCATACCAGCTTACGTCACACACCAGTCACCAAATGAAGCTATGCTAATCAAATGCGTCACCCATTGTGACTCATTCTCCCACACGATGACTTTTCCATCCCTTTCCCAAAATAGAGTGCAAGAACAGTGCACTGCAGAAAGGTGGGCATGAGAGATGTAGATCTCTGCTCTCCAAAAAGCCACACATCGGGTCCAAGCTCTCCTTAGCTAATGGAGCACCTTTCCAAGGCCACTCGCTCCATCCATCTTGGATATCCACCTTGGTCACCTCAGCCTAAGCTGACTCTTAGTTTCATGAATTAAAGCCCATGTGGCAGTTTCTTAAATATCACCGTGATTGAAAAACCTCACATCAATTGTCCGGTCATTATATTAATATGTATTTATTACATCACCTGGCAGGTTGGTTCTTGTTGGAGTTTTGAGACAAAAAAGATCATTTACCACACTTGCAACTAAAGGAGCAGCATTTGTAATCTCTGTCTCCAGTAAATAAAATCCCCGAGCTTTTAACTCAACAAATATTGTGACACTGCACAAATTAAATCAATATTTGTTCTAAATATAAAGTTACCTAGAGACATGAGATGACAATCTGATATGGCATTCCCAGTCTCAATATTTGAATAACTCGCCAAATTTCCAGATCCGTTTTACATATTTGTTTATATTCATTTATTTTGGGCTCAAGAGAACTTTACACCCTAATCGCTACAGGGGCTCTGTCATGGCTACTTAAGTTTGACAGCCCAAAGAAAACAGTAGGACTGATTTTAGAAATTATTATCTTCTCAGGTCACCCTCCTCCTTCCCAAAATCCACCTTTTCTCAATTGCACTTTTGATATTTACAATTGCTGGACATCTCTCACATAAACTTTGTACTGCGCTTTCCTTTGTCTAGGGAGCACAGGACTGAAGGTACACTTCCAGCCCTGTGAGCTAAATTCAGCCATGGATGCTCTTCACAATAATGGGATCAGCACAAGGAGATCATGTCAGCAAGGCTGAAAACTATTTCTCTGCCATCAGTGGCATATTTCCCAGTGACTTCCCATCTCCCATTGACTTCACAAAGTCCAGGATTTCACCATTTAAGATTTGTTGAAAAATCTCTGTTAAATTGCCTCAGCCAGCCCAGACATTTCACTGCCTAGTAAAGGGTAAGTGGCCTGTAACCGGAATATCTGCAGTCACATTTAATTGCTATTACAGACAAACTCTCCCTCGCAAGATTTTTTGATGACTACATGATTTTCCAAATGGAAACATACTGTATGAAAATATGTCCAGATACATTACTTTACCTCCATATAATAATACAAAGCAAAGCTGGAAAGGTTCAATTAGGTCATCTAATTCATTCTTCAAGCCCTCCATTACAGGACTGTCCTCTTCAATATATTTACCAGCTTTGTCCATATTTATACTAAACAGCTCAGGCAATAAGCTTTCATCAGTTTTCGTCTACTAAAGAGGTAGGCGCATGATTAATCTTTAAACACACAAGTAGCCTTTCCAAGTGAAAGGGAAGAAGTCCTTGAAATTAAGGGTAAAATGAGGTTTGTGCAGAATATTCAGGCTTTATTCTGTCAATGCCAAGCTTTCTGTAGAGTATATTAAACTCACTATTCACTACTGTTTGAAAGAAGACAAAAAGACCAGGACCATGCATCGACTCTGTAAAGTACGCCTGTGCAGCTAGTGGAAAGGACAACTACGGGTCAGGTAGCACCCAAGGTCTCCAACAGAATTGTGTGGTCCGTGGTCAAACTAGCCTCACCACATTTCCAGTGGTACCTGTAGACAAGACAGCTAGCTTGGGAGTGAACGTTGCACTGTAAACTTTCCTAAATTCCTTCAAATGCTAGTTACTTTCTCTGGGATCTTAAGAGAAGTCACTCCAGACAAGGGATGTGTAACTGCATAACTCATCTTTATCCATTAATGTATACGGATGGGAAAAGGTGACTTTCTCTCATGGGAAGGGGACACAGACAGCCTACCAGCACAGAGGGGGACTGTTTTATTTTTAATGTCCTAGAAATCTAAACCATCTAATCCCGCACGCTAAATGAAATACGCACTCACAAAATGAAGTCAATACTGACTGTAGGAAGTTGAATTTTGCAGGAAAATTCAGGTATAGACAGCCCCCTCCAGAAACATGGAGTTCATTTTTACACCTCTGCATGTTATACATACACATATAAATAATGATCAACCACCCGTAAGTACAACATCAACGTTCATAAGCACAAGACAGAAAATAGAAGGTAAAACATTCACATTTCCTAAAGCAGCATTAACTCACCCAGAGTATATACACAGATTTATATAAAGGTCACTGGAGCAAATGCTATAAGGCAAGATGACAGGATAAATAACATAACCCGAGGCCCCACTCTTGAAAAGCCTACAAGCAGGTCTTTCCAAAATGCTGGGGCTTGACTTTGTTCATGTAAAACACAGTGTAAGCCTACAAAATTCAGGCTGCAGCTGGGTGAACTTTATGGGACGTTATGTTCCTAATCCTATATTTAGTTTGCAGCACTCTCCTCCTTCTTACATCCCTCTGTGAAGACACTCTGTATTTCATTACAATCCTACCTCCTCCCTCATGCCAATTGTTGCCATTTCAAATTGTTTCTAAATTGGCAAGTGTAAGAGGGGAAGAAAGAAAACTAAGGAAATGCAGGCAATTATATGAGTGACATGCCACAAGTGAAACCCAGCTGGTCTGGAGACCCCTCCATGAGCAGGAGTTTAGTATTCTTTACTTGAATGCATCCATACTGTCCTGCTTATTCCAATGGCCAGATGAGTCTTGCCAGATCTCTCCTGTGTTTTTTCCCACTTTCTGGTTCAGAGATTTTGCCTGAAATTTTTGTCAAGTCTGAGAGCAACTAGGTAAGTGGGGGGAGATGAAGAATGAAATTATTATCCCGTAACCGTAGCCTTAGAACTTGCTGCCACAAAGATCGTAATAATCAGATTATTCACAGAGACAAGACCCACTTCACAGTCATTCAGTCAAACAACTGGACACGTGTATTAAAAACACAAGAAATACCTGGACATAGGCCCTGCAAGAGCGCTCCCTTTTCTGAAGCTGAGTCCATAAAGACAGCAGATTAAAGACAGAATAGAAAAAACAAGTTAGTGACAGAACAAGGGAAAATAATTGAAGAAAACGCTTATGAAAAAAACCTCATTTCTCTCTTCAACAGCTCCTGAAAACCAACCAAACCAAAGGAAGCATGCGAGTTAGGCAGCAGTGGAAGGCTGGAAGGACTGGCTCCAGAAATACAGGTTAGTCCTTTTTCAGTGAAGTAAAGCACAGACTGGCAACTTGGCGAGAGCGGCTGTTAGATGGTAGGAGACACTGAAGTCAAGTAGAGATGCTCAAGAGATGGTGTTTTCTTTACAGCTTGGAGATCACACATGATATTTCCACATCAAACAAGGCTGGAAAGAATGGTGCTGATAGATATTTACATAGGAGGAGCGTGGGCTCTGCAGTCAGACAGCACTGAGGGCACAGTGAGGTATAACCAAGCTTTGGATGAGCAGGACGTATTCCAGGGAGCAAGATGTATGCAGGACTGCATCCTGAGACAGGATGGACCTGTACGGACCCATCCTGATACACCTGCTCAGGTCTCTGGCTCAAGGCAAAACCTATAGCTCTCCAGCTTCACTGCTGTCAGCTTGCTTAAAGCCAGCTCAGGCACATGTCTAGTGTGACAACACGTTGCACTGAAGGAGAGAGCATTGCCTAGGGCTCCTGGTAGCGTAAAGGGCCACTGAAGAGAACATAACAATGAAATGGGAATCAGATGTAATATTTCCAGTTGAGGCCATTCTTTCCCCTTTGGACTAAACTGCTTCTCCAGGAATGCATTTTCCAGTCCTCTCATACCGAGTTGTGCTTTCCTTTGTAATTTCTGGGCCTAAACGCCTTATATGCTGAATAGCTTTTCCACAAGGAATCCCACCTTTTCCACAGGAGCCACGTTTAGGACTGTACTTTGAAATGCACTTACATGCCTCCTGCCTGATAACTGCACTTTAGTGTGTCATGAAATTCAAGCAAGTACTTATTTACCTCCCCAGGACTTTGCTGGCAGTCTGGAGCAGTGAGCTAGAATTGGTGAGCTCTGCATCGGTGCAACTAAACCTTGCAAAATCAGGCTGCTCAGAGCCACTGGCTTGGCTGGGTTTGTTTTTGCTGATGCAAAAACATTCCTGGGTTGGAAATTGCACATCAATAGAGATTTGGGGTAACTTGTGCTCTCAACTCACAGCAGTGCAATCCCATTAGTACAGCTGAGAGCCAAATTTGTCCCCAAGAGTTCTGAGGCTCTGAAATAAACAAAATACACCCAGGTATCACGCAATGCCTAATTTCAATTTATAATTCATCAATTTGTAACAGTAGAAATCTTCCTCTGGGTAAACTTGGCCAGTACGAAGACTTTACAGAAACAAATGGAGATCAAAGAAAGCCTTGCTGCAAATTACCGAGCTATCCACTCGGGGGTCTTGCCAGTCTGCAATAGAACAATTATTACCTTAATTAAGCCTGATCCAGTGGAAAGCATAAAGCTTTTAGTGACAGCAAAGTGGCTCCTGAAAGATGATGGCTTTTAAAAATTCTGATTATGCTAGTTTATTTCAATTCATTGTATATCAGCTTGTAAAAAAAAAAAAAACAAACCAAGTACAAAACAGCACAGGTGATTACTTTCAGATCCCCACCACATTTCCTTTAATGATTAAAAGAATATTTAATGGCTATTGCTTACTTTATTTCTTCTTTCTGACTAAACAGCACTAAACAAAACTCTTTGCAAATGACTTTTTTCCTTTTTTTTTTTTTTTTTTGGAAATACTCTTGATCAGTGAAGGGGAAAATGGAGCAGTAACTCTGCTGCCTTTTGTTTGCCCAATACTATTTCCAAGTTGAATTCATGCATTCTTAAATGAACACAGAGCAGTTGCTCTTCTAAAGAATTAAGTGGGGAATGAGAGCAAGTAAATTACTGAGCCTGTCATTTGGATCACTGACTCGCATCGCTGTTTTGCAGGACTCCACGCGGTCCAGAATTTTAATGTGCAGTGCAATTGATTTGTATGATCTGCTTGTGCAAAGCTGATGGCAGGGGGGAAAACCTGCAAGGGGGACCCCAGGAGTGATAGCCGAGCCGAGGAGCTCTGCTTTGGCCAGTTTTCCCCTCCCCTGGGTAACTCATACCTGCTCCCATGATACAACCCCATTTCATGTAATCGAAACAAATATCGGAAGGTGGGATATAAAAAGATGAAAAATATATGCTTGCAAAGCTGAAGTGACAAAATGTTGGGTGTGGCTAGGGCATATTCAGAAGAGCAAGCAGACTACAACCATGAAACCCGTTAGTAGGTGACATTAATTGCTGGTTTTACCTGATATTGTCAGACATCACTACCATTTCAAAGAAAGGACCATGGTATGATTATAACAAATAATGTTATGCTGATGTAACAGTTAATACAATTATTACCTACATTGTTACAAAATAGCTGGAAGCACTAATTAAAAGCATCAGAATAACCCAATTCACAGCGCATGCAAAGCACATGAGATGCAGGACTTCAATTCCCATGCGGCTGTAATCTTGAACAATCCAGAAACCCTTTGCATTTAAAACAGCGCAAGTTTACAATAATAACTTACAAGAAAAAAGACTATGTTACTTCTCTGAAAAGTATTTCTCTTCAGAAGACACACAAGAAATTGAAGGCTTAGCTGGGATCATTTATTCCCCATATAACCTTGGGACCAAGTTCTGTTCTCACTTACATGGATGCCAGGGCTGTCAGAGCCAGCTACGCAGCTGAGAACAAAGTTCTGTGTCTTATTTTAACTGGGTGGCCAATATAACCATGTGCTTGTAGCCACAGGGTTCAGCTGCTCTTTGTTCTAATGACAAGGCCTGCACAATTCATCATCTGAATCCTATATAAGTCCTATCCCTTGTGTTTACATGAAATTCAGTGATGAAGAGGGCCTTGGACCAAGTAAACCTTCAACTTCAAATGTATTCTTAAGGACTCCACAGTTCATATTTCCTCCCACGACTGGTATCTTCTAGCACCTTTAGTATGTAGCAATTCCACTTAATTCTGGAAATGACTAAAGGACTAATAATTATTCTAAAACAGGGGGCACAGAAACCACACCGTCATCATGCAGTAAGGTGCTTCTGGGCTAAATCACAGGTCATCGCTAAAAAGGCCCTCTAATACTAAACCATCCTGAAGACTTTAAGTGTAAATGTGATGGTATCTTATGTGCCTTTGGTAAATGTATCTATCTCCAGTGTAAATAAATGTTTCTGTCTGCTTTTCTTTGTTTATATTCATGCATAAATTGTTCATTTGACCTTCACATCGGCATCTTGTAATGTTACAAGATGAAACAAATCAAAATCCAGACTTTCTCTGTCTCTTGGGGCTTTCAATATTCAGATTTTCTGGATCATATTATATGGCATTTCACAGACAGATTCAGCACTGGAAACGCTAGACAAAATTCTGGTCTCATTCACACTGGCACAAGTCCAAAATAATTGCTGTGGCATCACTTGAGTTATTCTCATACTGAGCTATGAGAGCTGAGACCACAATGAAGTACCTGAAGTTCATATATCTACACATCTAAGGGTATACATTTCCCAGCACCAACAGCACACTTGACATTTACAACTGTTTCGTTTCTCAGCAGAATAAAATACACTGTAAACTAAAAACTGCCAGGTACTCTTGTCTACTATGAAAGAATCACTGCCCTAAAATGGCAGTCATTCAGAAAGACATTTATAATAGCCTTCCAGGAGAGCCAAACCCTTCTTCAACCTCCTGTTGCTTCCAGAGCCCCCTTGGTTTTACCTTATTTAAGCTGCGTGCAGCACTGTCCTTCCCGCCCGGAGTCAGGTTTCGGAGCTGCACGTCAAGCAAGTTCACCAGCTGGACCATGGCGGACACAGAGTACGTGATGTCACCAGCATACAAGTGGTTTTTTGTGTGCTCCGCAAGCTCCCGGGCAATGTTGGCAGCCATCTCCCCCGACTTCATCTGCAATTGAGAAAGCAGAGGGAAAGGTTGTCCCTGGCTGTTAGTATGATGTTACACCAGTCCCTTCCAGCCCCACAGTGTTAAGCGAGTCAACCCCCTGCAAGAAGATTAAGAAGAGGAGAGAAGATGAAGAGGAGAGAAGATGAAGAGGAGAGAAGATGAAGAGGAGAGAAGATGAAGAGGAGAAGAAAAGAAGAGAGGAAGAGAAGAATTTCCAAAGAAGGAAAACTATGGCAAGGGTCTTCATGGTTTCATCATGTACAGTGTTTGAGTATGGTTTAAACGTGTTTTTTTCCAGCTACAGTCTCCGTGCTGGTTTCAACACAACAATTTCTGATCTTCTCACAGGGCACTGCTGGAATTGAGGGGCAGCTGCTTCTTTGCACTGCAGCAGATGCAACCAAAGATGACATTGCTTTCCATGGGATGCCCATGCCTGGGAGTGCTTCAGTTAGCTTATCCCATTGCCTTATCTATGCCCCTTGAAAAAAAAAGTAAACTATGTAAATAGTCTCTCCTGTCAAGAAAGCACAGTTTCTCATTCCAGAAGATTATCTGATAGCGAAGAGATGATTTTCGTTACAACTCCTGTGCAAAAAAGTTCCTTGTAAAAGGAACAAAAATAGATGACATAACGCAGATGAACAGGAGAAAAAAGTTCACAATTCCCATCATGTGGATTTAATAATCAGGTGCTAATTTACCACTTAGCATTTGCACGCAGGAGACGTACTCCTCACCACACTAGCCACTACATCTGTAATGAGGCTAGTGATTCTCAGCACATAAAAGCATACTAACTCAGGAGCAAAAGGCTTAAGGCTTCAAGCAGAGGCCCGCTGGAAGGGAAAACCAAGTAGGCTGTTTGTCTGAATCTTCTATTAAAAGACTTTTATTGTCTAGTTGAGTCATAAAACTGACAAATCACCTGCAGTGAAAGTCACTGTGTAATTATTTGGGAAACTCTCTCTTTCCCCCTGTGGCTTTTCCCTCTTTCTTGCTCTGTTTTGCTTCCCCTATCTGGTGCCCCCTTCCTCTTTTATGCCATGGGGACTGGGGACAGGGCAACTGGTCCCATATCCTTTCTATGAGCAGCCCACTATGAAAATACTATTGCAGGTTGATGGTCTTTTTTTCACTATATACCACTCTGTGATCTGCAATGCGTATCTATGGGGAATATGCCACGGATAGGGAGAAATTACACAGGATGACATTTAAATGAAGCTCCCACTTCTCTGTCGGGCTCAATGACCAACTCTGCTGGGTTCTTCATATGAAATTTCCAATTGTCTTAGCTTCCAACCGTTAGAAATCAGGTATTTCTCCTGTTCCCTCAATTTCTGGTGCCTATCATAAAAGTGAGGTTCTAGGGAAAGATTGCAGGCTGAGCTTCTACCTCTCTGTAAATCAATTAGCTGAGTTATAAATGAATAACTTACTTCCATCAATTTGACAGCAACAGCCCATCTGATTTAATGAAATCTAACTGAAGATGTTCATATGCTCATCTTCAGAGAATTAAAGCATATGATGATATAGATAAGATAAATAAAGGAGATAATGTGTTGTTCTTCCCATTAGAGCAATGATAACATATATTCAAAAATTGAATTATTTCTTCCTTGTTACACACAAGACTAATGCCATAGAAACCAGATCCTATTCTTACAGCTGCCTGCTCTCCTAAGCAGCTGAAGAAAGCCATGCATCAGCACAGAGGCCAAATTTTGACCTCTTCTGTTGGCATGCAGAACTTTAAAAGAATGACTGCATCAAATCTCTTTACATAAAGAAATCAATTTCAACATTTTCCTGCAGTTCATCGCTGGAGCTTAGCATGTATCATGACACATGGTGTTTCTGTAAGCCTTGCAGAAAATTGCAGGAATGCAAGAGTTTTTTTACAGATAGATACATTAGAAAAAAAAACCTGCTACCCAATATTTGATGCATACATTTTCTATTGGACCATGCATCTGTGCAAACTGGCATACTCAGAGCAAATTGCTCAGCTGCTACAAAGGCAAACGTAAGAGTTTTCTTGCTCTGTAATAAGCCTTTTGTTGCATTCAACTGCAGGCTGCCGTTGTTCCTACTGGTCTGCAAAAGCGGTCCAGGCTGGTCACTAATAAACCCTTCTCCCTTTATCTTGGACTGATCCTAAAAACTGCAAATCTTGAGGAATTCTAGGGTGACCAAATAAACACCCCAAAATAGGCAACAATGGAAGAAATGCCTGAGAAAAGGCACATTAAAGTTCAAAATCCATGAACTCCTGGGATACAGAGGTATTTACCCAAACTCATTTCATGCACCCAGGTTTCCTGAAAACACAGAGATGTGCCATTCCCTTGGGACAATGTGTCTGGTTGACAGGTGATGAAGCTACTTCCTAGCACCGACACTCATTTCCAAACCTATTCATTGTCACCCAGAAAATGCAGCTACAAGTCACTACAACAGTACTGAGACACTCTTTCCATCCTGCCTGTGTGCATAAACATGAGGGGTATCCAAAATTATGGCCATTTGACATGTTAATGCTAATTTCCCCAATTCTTTTGAGCATTTTCCACTGAAATTGAAGTGTCTCCTATGCAGTCCTGTCAAACCCAACTTCTGTTATCAGTCCCAAATGTTGGCTGAATATTCCAGGCCTAAGATATATGTCTGATCTCTTATAACAACAGGACTGAGCCCCTTTTTTGGTTAATTCTCAGTAAATTCTTTGGTTAATGCTCAGCAAAGCTCACCACTGCCCAAGAGGACGCATTACTAACTTAATTCCCTTCTATAAGGCACCTCTCCACATCTTCCTCTTCATTACTGCTGCATGGAAGATGAGCTCTTCGTGAGGTATTTATTCCAAAACATGTAATACTCTTTAACCCAAACACTGACATAGTCACTTAGGAACACAGGAACATTCCCTGGAGGTTCTTCAAGGGTCAGGCTGTCATTGACAGGCAAGCAAGAAGGAGGGAAAAAATGTGCAGGTAACTGAGCTTTCTACTGGGAGGCTCAAGAACAATAAAGGGAATTAAAGATAATACATCTCTTTCTGTTTTGAGAATAATTTTTTTCTTAAATTTTCTATCTTGATTATGAAAAAATTGAATTTAAAAACAAAAAGGATTCTGGGATAAAAGAAAATATTCTGTTCAAACCAAATTGGGTTTCTGGTTTTTTTGGGTGATTTTTTTTTTTTTCCTTTTACAAATCGATTAAATCTAGTCTTGGAATGCTAATTTGAAGGAGAGAAATAATGTTTCCTGCCAAAAATGTCAACACACAAAACATAGTTTTCTAGCTCTGTCAAAAAAATTGCTCCCCTCTTCCATTTGAGCATGCTGGCAGCATTCAGGCCAGATTTACAAATGAGCATTGGCGTACCTGAAATCATGCTGCGCAACACTTGCTAATATTTTCCAAGTTTTTACCACTATTTTGTGTCTTCTTATGACTGAAAAGACTCTGAAATAATAGGTGTTGGAGAGGGCATATATTCCTGCCTGTTTCATACATGCCAAGGAAGAGAATCAGGGAGCTTTGTCTGGAAAGACTAACAATGACCCTCCTGCAGCACCGCTCACTGTTTCAGCCCTACCTTTCTCAGAGGGAACCGACTGCAGAAGAGGACAGTAGAATAAAAATGAGAGAAATTGCAGAAAAGAAGTATTTAGGGAAGAAAACTCAGAAGAAACAAGAAAGATGCTGGGAAGGAAGCAAATGTGCTGAAACACCGGTGGTCATAAAGACAAAAATATTTTCCTGCAGCCTGAGGTTGACTGATATAAAAAAGAAAAAGATGGTATGGAAGATTGAACCAGGATTTTTAAAACCAGCGACATACAGATGGACCGGTCAGCTGGAAAGGCCATGGAGTTGATGTTATTTTCTGGAGGGAGAAACATCTGACGGGTTTCATTGGGCACCATCAGCTGCCAGCAGTCAGGTAGCAAGGCTGAAACAGGGGCTGTGGGCTAATTCCTGACACTGCAAAGCCTTCATGGCCATTTTCTTTCCCTGGCAGAGGTTTCATTATACACGTGTGCATTCATAGAAAAGAGTCAGAGCATATCTACCATCCTCTTTTTTTTTTTGGAAGACGAACATCCCATTCCATTCAACTTTGTTTTTTTCTTTTATTGAATGATACCTAAGGATATAACTAACTAGTTATAAACACTGGTTATCCAACAGACAGTTGGATTGCTGCTCTCCATACAGTACAGCAGAGCTGGAGAACACTGAAAAAGTGGTTTTGAAACTATGGTATTCAACCTACTTAAACCGCGTTTAATGTCCCTTTAATAATCTGCCAACCGCAGCACCTGCTGCATCCAGCAGGATGGCGCTCTGAAAACAGACTGTCAAAAGCAACCTGAACGGAGAGTTTCATTGTGGTGTCATCAAGACTGCAACTTCACCCTTGGACCTGGACACGATGATGTGGCGATGTCCTCCACAAAACCCCACTCCGTATGCCAGACACACGCAAGAACATCTATAAGACCTGATGAAGGTACTTTGAACCCTATGGTTTATCTGCTCTTTGTGACTATACCATCCAGGCTGTTCAGGAGGACAATATGAGCACGGGTGGCATGTGCTTTAGATTTACAGTTTGAGGCTTTTCATGCATTCATGAAGGACACAACACTTTCTATTCTGCTACAAAAAAGGCCTCCTCTCTTTCAGAGGCTGGAAGTTGAGTGTAGCAGTGCCTCTCCTCCCAGGAAGCACCCACAAAAGAAAGCTGCGGCAAGGAAAATATATTTTCAGGCAAGTCACACACTGCGCCAAGGGTGGTACTGATGAAAGCAAGAGGTAAAACAAACAGGCTGAGACTAAACGTATGACCTCATGATCAGGACAATGCAATGTATCCAAAGCTGACCTTTCTGCTTCCTTTTACTGCTTGACTCTAGAAATAACCCAGGTAGCAGTGCATAATTCAATCGCACTGGCAAGTTTATTCTCCTGCTACGTTATGAGGGCATGGTAGGCACCAACAATAAAGTTAAAGTAAATGTCAGGAGGCCAATGAATTGCTGAAGAGGACATTTGTTCTGATCTTCCATCAAGCACAATAACTCTAATGGAAGCTAATAGGGGGTTGTAAAACCTAATACCATGATGCAAGCAGGCAAACACCCAATGTACGATCTGAGCACAGCGGGAGAAAGAAAAGAAGCAAGTAATAATCCTTACTTCACCACAGAGACATGAAAGCATTCACAGCGTTTCCCTACTATCCTCTCTAGCTTGGCTGAAATCCCTCCAGGGGACCCATCACCCTTCTTCCTGAGCAGCTTGGACCCAGCAGGGTCCAAGTGGGGATTTTTGGGAGACAAAGCAGATTAGGAATGAAGACACGCTGAGCAGGTATGATCCCTTGGTGCCAAAGAAGTGTTTCTACCCATTTTGTAAGCTGTGCTGCAGCTGCAGATGCTGTGGGATGGGTGGGCAAGGAGGACCCGAGTGCTGGGGAACGCAGGAGAGCTGAGCTGCAGGGTGCGATCACCCCGTGTCCTCATGGCATGGCTGGCTTACTGCTTCCTCTAGCTGCCCCCACAGCAGCACGAAGGGGAACTGACTTGGCGTAGAGGAGGAAGGCTCTGTTTTCAGCTTTAGAGAGGTGCTGGAGCAAACCTGCAAGTTTCGGGCAGGGAAGTGTCCCATCCACGGAAGGGATGTGAGAAAGCAGTGTCTGATTTATGGATAAATCAGTCTCCATCTCTAAGTGCAGTCATGATTTCCAAGCCTCTTGCTTCGGCAGGGAAACCAACTGGCTATCGGTTATTAAATAAGTAATTTAAAATTGTGTTTGCTGTAAGGATCCTACAGAATGCAAACCCCAACACAAGCCCCTAGGCAAGCCTGGCAGGGCTTTCCCCTCAAAAGTCACTCCTGGAAAGTCCTGATGTTTTGTAGCAGCTCTCCATAGAGGTTGGGCCACATATCCCAAGATCCTGGTGGATTCCCACTCAGGCATCAAAAATTTAGATCCAGAGTAATTTGGCAGATCCCCCTAGTCTTTCTACCAACTGGTGGAAGCTTCCCAAAGCTGAACATAACTAAATTCCTTCAGAAAAATAATAATTAAAAAAAAAAAAAAAATCTAGTCCCAATTGTTACCTGCTGGGCATTTCTGAAAACCTGGCTCTTCAATTTTAGCCTGCTTTGAAAGCACGTAACAAATTAAATGGGGCTCATTTGTTACGCAAATGATAGCTGGGGTTTCAAATAAAATAAGCCTAACCTTGATGGAGATTCCATCAGGGCAGGCTATTATTTCTCTCTGCTAATGGCTAACGGCCTAGCCATCTTCACTGAGCAGCAAGAGGTCTCCCAGCTGCCTAGGTGAATTATGGCTAGAGTAAGTAATATTAACCCCTCCAGGATAAGTACGTGGGTCATAAAACAAGAGCTGCACAGCTGCTAATGCCAGCAAAGGCAGTCTTTATTAATCAGCTAGCTGAGCGTATGGCAGGAGAGCTGCCCACCCTCCCGCGTGGGACAGAAGGACCACAGGCTTTGTAATGGCTGCACCATGTTACAGCAGCCCCACGTTAATTGATATCTTCCCTTGTCTTTGGCAAGGGATGGGTATAAATACAGATGAAGTGAGATAGGGATGATCAGAGGTGTACGTGCTAGTGATTCACAGGTTACTGAGCCTCAGTTAAGATGGGGGACAGAGAGGAGAAAGCCAAAGAGGCTTTCTCTGTAGGGTCTGTAGAGTCACCCCATCCCGTTCAGCGGTGAGCTCTGGCTCTCCGGGAGTGCAGTGCTGCTACTGCACAGCAGCACAGCTAGCCCGCAATGCTGGGACTCGCTTGCTCTGGCTAAAGGAGCGAATAAATCCCCACAAATTGCTATAATAAGGATTCAGCCCACAGACTCTGTGGCGTAAACACACATCTGGTCTCTGTTTGTAATGAAATCAGCTGAAAGCACCACTGTGCATTAATAACAAAAACGTTCAACATATTGCTACCAAATAAGCTCTGCTTGTCTTGAACTTCTGTTGTCACGTTAATGCACTTTTAACACTGATAAATGATGAAGTGCTACAAAACATTCATCAAGGGACTTAAGAGTCAAAAGATACGCATTACAGCGGCATTGTTTTCGATTCCATCAGTTCTTTTACAATTTGGGCAGAAGTTAAAAACAGAAAGTCAGAAGCGCAATGCAAACATTTCATATTGAGCCTGCCTTTCTTTGGTAAAGATTTCTCAACTACGAGGTTTATCCTGTGCTTGCGTGGCATGAGAAAATCCTTGGGGATGCGTGAAAGGGAAAGTTTCCTTTTGCAATAAGTCGGTATTTTCCATATGTCCACCCACCTCCTCCTCCCTCTTCCTCCTTGTCACAAACAAGAACCGTCATTCACTCTAGTTTAATTCCACTCTCCAGTCCCTCTTCTTTGCCTTTCCCTTACCCTCTCTGCCTCAATTTCCATCAGATTTTTACAGTCTTGCTTTCTCCTTGCAATTCCTGGCTACTACACATGGCTCATGCTTTATGTGTGGCTGTTGGTCACTTTGGGTTCCCCGTTGTGAAAACAACCAGGGAGCTCAGGAAGGTCAGTGCGTAGACTTGGTGTGGTCAACACACAGGAAGGGTTTTACCTTCTGAGTGATGTGGTTGATCCAGGGAGAAGAGCAGTTGCTGAGATCAGGTCCTTGGGGTTCCCAGATCCCATCTGGCGCAAGACACCGGAAAGTTGCAACACCTGGAGGAGGAAAGCCGCTGTGTTCAGTGTTATCAGTCAGTTGAATTTTGCACCCAGGATCCCATGTCACAGGCTTCATTTCACAATGATGGACACCTCATGCACAGCCTGGAAGCTTATTAGTGCTCAGGACCTTGGTAGGACACTTCTGAGTCATCTCAGTGTCCTAGTCTCCCATCACCTTAGTGCTTAGGGGCCCTAAAACTTATATAAAAGACTCATGAGGCAGTGCAGGGATACCATCTCCATTTTGCCAAAGGAGACTACAGACAGAAGGCTTTGCCTTAGGCCAGGCAGGAAAGCTGCCAGGGACTAAAAAATCGAAGCTGGATCTCAAAAGCTGAGCCAGCAACTCGACTACTCTGCCCCACCGCTGGTGCCCTGGGATCAGACCCTGCGCCTCAACTTCCTTGCTGCTTTACGAAGACTTTACTGCTCCGAATCATCATTAAACCATTTGGGTGGAAACACACAAAAGTTTAAACGCTGCGAATGCCAAGATGTAACCGTTGGGCTTTATTGTCCACCCCCAGACGTTGAGAGGGACTTTAGAGGAGGGTTTTGTTTGGCAAGGGCTGCCCAGTTTCCTGCTGTAAAAGAGAGCAAAGCGCCTCAGGCCTTTCCAGACAAAGAGAAATGCATTCAAAATGGTGCAGTTAAAGATCCTTAAAAAGCAAGAAAGCTGGTACACGTAGATTACAAGACTGTGAATCCTATAAAGTGCTCTGCCCTGCAGAGCCGAACTTTTCAGCAGAGGAGTGAATTACAGGCTAGGTCTGACGGTAGCGCCGATTAAAACCAGTGAGAGTTTGCTCATGCCTTCAAAGGGAGTTGGAAGAGGCCCACTGCTAATATACCACAGCTTTTAACAAGTTGCATGAATCACTGAAATTAGAGATGGGAAAGGCTTATTGCCATCCCCTATCAACAAGTTGGGTTATTTTTTTTTTTTTCCTTAGCTATTTTCATCCAGTCCTTAGCTCTTGTGCTTAGAAAAGGGCTCCCTGCATTCAGCCTTCATTTTCCTTTTTTATCTTTTCTTTCCTTTTTCACAGCTTCAGTTCAGACTATCCTTTCCCCTCTCTGGGAACCACATGACACTTTTTGCATTAATTTTACCAAGTGGGGCTGGGAAACACAGCAAAAATGTTTTTCACCTATTCTCACCACTGACGTCTTTCCACACCCCTCATACTTTAATGTATATTGTATCAGTCTGACCTCACCAAATTTAAGAGAGAGTCAGTATTCATATACACAGGTGTGAGTGGCTCTCCAGGGCAATGGAGCGGAGAATTAACAGAGAGTCTCCTCTGCAAGCCAGATCCCTCCAGCCCTTACTTTCAGGCAATTTCTCCCACTTTCTGATTTCTTGTTGGCAAGCGGGTTCTTGGGGCTGGACACCAAGACAAGCTTGAAAAAAAATACTTTTGGAAAACTGCATTTGTTAAAATACAGCAAACTGAACCATATGCCAAAACCCATTCTTCATTCTACCGTGTTTTAATTTGGACAGAAAATTTCCAAAAGCAACCTCTTGGAAGAAAACAATTGGGGGGAACAGTAGAAGAAAAGGAGCAAAATCCAATAAACAATAAACCATTTTGAAAGATCTGGCTTTGTTTCCCCCCCTGCTTTCCCTGCTGATCACACTGGATGCTGGCTGTAGTTTGAAAAATCACTCACGCTGGTTCAGGAGTGCGATCTGGGAATACGTGTGCTCTGAAATGCTGGCCACAGCCTTTGAAATGCAAACAGTACAGCACAGAGCTTCAAAATGTAAGTTTTGTTGATTTCCCCCATGCCCCCTGCCCCAAACATGCAAAGCATCGGCCATCAACACATCAGGCAATGAGCCCAGGGGCTACAAATACAGGCAAAACCAGGAATACCAGGCGCATCATACATTACTTCTGGAGGCAGAGGCTCTTATAGCACATCAAGCTCAATCCCACAAGGTCGTTAGCTTCTACTGTCCTTCGGCCAGAGCTTGGGATGCCAAAGATCCTGCAAAACGTGCTCAGCATATTGAGGCTTCAGCCGCGGCCAGCTGCTTGCCATTCCTCACCAAGTCAACGTAGGCCTGACAGAAGGCATCACCATGCTCCACTAATGAAACCCGGTGCAACCTGGTTGCACACTCACAACGTCCCATGGGCAAACAGAGACAGCTTGCCATGTCCTCCTGCCCCTTGACTCACCTATTGAGCCCATGGGACACGGCTGCTTCGCCACCTGGCCCTGCCGAGTCCGAGACCACATAATATCACGGGCTTCCATGGGGTCACAGCTCTCCGCACCAGCCGGCGGCAGCTGGGAGGAGGCGGGTGGGAGGTGTGTGGTCATTTCGTCAGGGACATCAGCCATGGGCGATGGCGTGCTGGTGCTCCTGTTCCTCCTGCCCGAGGCCGAGGTGGTGGTGGGGCGGCCGGTGCTGCTGGTGGCCACCCGTGGCGTGGTGCTGGCGGTGGTGCTCCCTGGGCCCAGAGCCCCCGATGTCGATACTCCTGAAAAAAAGGCAGAGGTGATTAAAGAGAGGAAGGAAAAACAGGACTCAAGCCTGGGTCCCAAGGATTTCCCCTCTGCCGACTGCGGTGGCTTGTGGGGTGTAGCTGGAGCAACAGCTAACGCAAGGCTTGCTGCATAGCCACCTTTCAGAGAGAAGCTGGAGCACATAGCGAGAGAAGCACGCAGGGGGGTAATGACCGCTGGAGCACAACCGATTTTCCAAAAGCACTAGCATCTGATGAAAATAAAGCAGCACTTTATGCCCTCACCATTTTTCTTCCTGGCATTTTAATGTAAAAATCTTATTTTCCATCTTTTAGGGAACACCTAGCACAGAAGTGCTTTTAATTTTTTAGTGCTGCTGAAGACCCAGCTGGTTTGGACAGAAAAACATTTTCCATGGTGTAATAAAAAAAAAACACACCACAAATCCATCCCCAAAACAGCAGTGCACAGAGGGATGAACACAAGGCTTCAGAGTCACAGTTGCTCCATGTCCAGCAACACGAATTGGAGTTTCTACATTAAAGACACCCATGTGTGAACTCCAGCCTAGCCAGAAATTAAAACTAAATGCAAGAATCACCCTATTGCCCCGAGGAGCAGCCTCTTAACTATCCAGCTATGTGAGCAGGCTCAGCCTGCAAGTTCCTGACAGCGGAAACTGTCCTCTCTTCTAGGTCCAGTGAAGCAGACCATGCTCACTATTTGTGCAATATTAGTCACTAATGTATAATGATATTGCTGTCACTGGAGTTCATTCAAGTCAACCTATTTCAAGTGTAAAATAGGAGTTTTTCCATTCTGAAGGTTTGTTTTTTTTTTTTTTTTTGTTACTTAAGTAATCTAAGCCCATGGTGCTGTGAGCAATCCTCCTGCCTCAGAGTAATCAATAACATGGCAGTCGAAGCACATGCTTGCTCTGGTTTTAGGTAATTTTACGCCAAGCCTGAGACACCCTCTCCTCAAACTTTAAAACTCAGCAGCGTCATAAACATAATTTTCTGAGGGATCAGTATTTTTCAAAAAAACATTCAGTTCAAAAATTCCAGCTCTACCATCCCTTGGAAAATGGGATTATCTTCTCCTCCAGCCTCCAAAAAGACGAGCAATAGCGCAACAGGCACTAAACCACCTGAGCACCAGGACACTCATCTGAAATCAGATCTCCTGAGCTCATTGATCAGATTTTCCACCGTTCTCGTGCCACGTCCCTTCCACCATGAGCCCTGGGTTTGAATGAACTCAAAAAAATACAATGCAAAATCCTGCAGACATTGACAGATTTCTTCTAGTTTCTGCTCAAAGCTGTGCTAGATCACCAAGCAATGATTTCCATCCGACGTTACAGGAAGGATTACAATTTGTAGAAAACTTTGGCAAATATTATCCATTTTTACTACAGCAGGTCTTGCCATGACTACATATTTTATTTCTTCATAATAATGATTAGCTCGGTAGACAACAACGTGCAGAAATTTTCCCATTTACTCATGCAGTAACAAGTTATTCTCCAGTTGCAAAATGACCTACGCCGTGCACTACAGGCCCAGAGGTACCGAGCAGATATAGTGGATGCAGTTTCAAAGCCAAAACTAGCAAAACCCCCTTAAAATCATTCTTACAGTAATTTGTGAGCACATAGAAACATATACTGAGCACCCAGGAGCTCCCCTTGATCCACACACAGGGGTGCTGCACTTTTGAGCCTAGTTTTCATTGACAATCATTGAATATCTCACGGCGTGTTGTTTTTGAAATAGCTCTGGCAAGTTTACTGTAGCAGCTAGGCACAAGGGATTTAATGGCATTTTTCTTTAGCCATAAAAAGAAAGAGTTGTTTTATCTTTCACAGACCCCTTGGTACTAGTGTCGAAATCTCTTTGAGGGCTTGCTCTTCCAACTTTTTTCTTGTTCAACTGGGCTTTCTTGCTGCTTTTAAAAATAAACACCTCCGCCATTTACACAGGACAAATTATAAGAAGACATAACAGAGCTGCCTCCAAGTGGCCTAACGGAGTGAGATGGATGGGATACCACTGAACCCAGTTCAAAGGTCTGAATTATTCAACGAGTCAATTTGGTAATGAGCTCCAGCAAACATGATCACCATGCTAACACCACCCAGTTTCACCGGCCCCAGGCAGCACCGCTTGCCGATTTTGCTCACACAACTGTGTGCTTTAAAACAAAGTTAATTGGTAAGAAAGGGAAGGAACAAGAGATCAGGATCATTTACATATAAATGATTCTCAAATCCAAGCAAAACCATGAAGACACTGCAACCTGTGCAAAATTACCTAAATCCTACAGCACAGAACAGAGATCAAACCTCCAGATTAACTCAGGCTGCCAATAAACTGTGAATTTTTAACTCAGGGAAAAGCAGCATTGCTTTAACAGAAGGATTCTTCCGATTATACCTCATAATAAAATCTCTGCTCATAGACAAGCAGTAACCTTTAAAAATCATCAGCACTATTACAAGTAGAAATGTATAATCTTGATTATTTTACTTTTATTACTTGTTTTTACCATGCATTGCCATATCAAGAGTTTAATGACAGCTTTTGAGTAAGATTCAGTTTTTACTCCTAGGCTTCAAATCCAAAACATTCACGAGACTTTGAAGACTTCAATTCCACGAAGCACAGCGGCGGGATAGGTATTTTCACAGTGCTCCCAAAAAAGCAAACTGTGGCTGTGGAAACATCTCTTCTCCAGAAACACCCCAAAGTGGTACTTCACTTTTTTCTTCCCTGCTCTATCTAGAGAGCTGGCACTAATAGCAGAAGACTAAGTTTTGCCATCATTCAGACTAGAGATGCAGCTATAAAAAAATCCCCAAAACATTTCTAGCATCCACAGGGGAGTAATTGCAACTCCCAGAGGAGCCCCTCTCTACTTCTGACACATTGACTAGCAAGAAAAAGAAACTATTAGTTTTTTCCTTTCTTTCTTTTATTTCTCAACCTTTACACAGAACTCAGGCCTCTGGAGGAGGAATTTTGCTTGGTGGAAGGAAAACCATGCGAGGGATTTGCTCATAGGGAAGAATCTTAAATAAATAAGGGTCTGTCTGTCTTTCTTCACCCCCCGCTTTCCTTCTTTTCCCCTTTCCTGGCCTAACATGACAAGTGCACAACTGGCCTAAGACCAGCGCTTCAACTCTGCCACCAGGAAAATCCAGCACACGTCATCTTACCTTCTGCTCTGCTCACCTCCTCCTGGTATTCCCAGACACAGGAGACTGCTTTTCCAGATGACTCTGACTAGTGTTCACCTATCACAAAAACAGCTTTGATTGCAAGCAAGGCTACTTGCGATAACTACCAAGCTACCTTTTATCTCATTTTTTTCTTTTGGCACCTAAGTATCCAGCCTATGACCCGGTGTACTCCATAACCGAAAATACTTTTTAAGAGTATCATGCGTTTTCTGTGCCATGGATGAAGATAACTGGGTGCCCCTCAAGCAGAAATTGCAGACAAGATTTCCTGGGTGAGGCTCGCTGGCTTTTGCTAGGTAACAGATGACAGAAGACATCTGTCAAGCTCTCCCCCAGCGGCTGCAACCCAAAGGTATAGCCTGATGACTACGTGCTACAAGCCAGCGCTCACTCACATAACTGGAAGGAGAGGCTGCGCTCCAAGTTTCATGCGCAAGGTCCAAGCAAACCATGACGACTTCACTCTCCGGCGAGTTTTGCATTCCTGAGCCTGATGCTCAAGCAGACGTGCCAGGGTGCTGGCAGCCAAGAGCCCTGCTCCCTGAGCTGCAGCTGGTGCAATGCTCAAGCAACTGAGGCACAACTAATCTGAGGGGTCAATATCTTTGGGAGGATACAGCAATCTAAGTGCCCTCCTGAGCACATCTGAGCTGTGTTCACAATTATGTATGCATATCGCTGCCATGCTAAGGCAAACGGAGCATTTCTGGTTTCTGAAAGGCTGTGAGAAACACAAAACCTGAAAGTCCCTCCCTCTCTCTCTGCTAGTTTTGCCCTTTTCATATTTGGTAACTACATCCTTTGCTTACAGCATCCCCTTTTATCATTTCTTCTTCTACTGAAATATGGTGCAAGTTGTATTTACATAGCAAATAAGAAGGTTTAAGCACGTCTTGAAAGAAGCAGCACAAAAAAATCCAAACCTAATACAGTTGGAGGATTATATCACAGCTGTTTTTCTTTTCCCTGTCACATAAAGGCATCTCACGGGAATTAGTTTTCTACAGGCATTTTCAAATGCATTTCAGAATGTTCTCTGAAACTCCATAGAAAAAAAAAATTATTTGAAAATAAATATATTCCCATTTCCTTTTGCCTTTTTTTTGGGTGGCTTTTCACTGAACTCCCTGTAAGGTGACATAAAAAAATGACTGAAGTCAAGGAGCGCCTAGGTTGAGCCTTGCAGAGCTGGTACCATCCCTAAGAGCTGCATAAGCAGGTATCCATCAAACCAGTTGTTAACGCTCCAGTGGATTGCAACGTTGTACTGAGCCCACGCCACAAAAGACATCACCCTGCAAAACCATCTCATGTTGGATGTCTGCTGGAAGACCAAAAGCCACATGCCGGTGCCACCCAGGAGCTGCAGGCCGGAGAATCAACAAGGTGAGATGAGCCCCTAAATTATGTACAGCTCCTTCCATGTGTTTGAGGGAAATTATGATTTATTTTTACTGCAGGCAAAGGCGAAGCAGGCCTCACATCAAACATCTGAACAGCTCTCCCCTGTGCTCACACATGCCGTTATTTGGGGAAGCTGAACCAGAACAGCGTGTGAACATGAAAGTTCACACACTGACTTTGGAGGGGCTGGGGTTGTGGTTTTTTCTTGTTGGAGCTTTATTGACTGAGACTGACAAAAGGCTTACAAAAACTATTGGTGGGAAGAAAAGATTAGATATACGATGGCCTCAGAGTATTCAAAACAACACGTTGTCTTCAACAACACACAACACAACTGCATGTAGTCCTGTGCCCTGAAAAAGTCTTATGAAGTATGATACGTAGATACATACCTCTTCTTTTTCCTCCCTCTTACCTAATGTCTGAAATAGCAGAGAAGAAGGATGCTGTATCTGAGAGAAGAAAGGTCCATTCCCTTGTGGACTGCTGTCAAATGGGAAAACCCTTTCTGGATTTTTTCCTACCTCTTCCAGTAGGGGATGCATGTTTGTGCCCAAGGCTACTCTGCCCACGGGTGACTATTCTGCTGGGCCTGGACAAATCCTGCGATGGATATGGGCAAGATGTTGAGTCCCCTGTACTAGGGGGAAACCTACAGCTGTGTTCCAAGACATGGTGCAAACTCAGCTGTTTCAATGCACTTCAAGCTGGAATCACTTAACACGCTGTTTTTTTTCCTCGGAATCTCAGTTTGAGCATTTAACATTAAACAACAAAGAATGAGAGCTTAAGTGTGCAAAACCTTTGCAACAGGCTCAAGTCCAGTCAATCTGCCCCAACTCTTCCTTTCTCACTGCACCACAACTCTCAGCAAGACAATACATTCAAAGCAGCCACCACATGGGACCAATTTCCAACAGGCAAAAAATATGTTGACCAAAGCCCTTTTGAATCAAACCTTTACATTTCTGACAATGCTTAACTGTTCATTACACATGCCGGATTGCTATAGAAAGGTCGCTTTGTCAAAAACGTTTTAGCTATTATTGCAAACTTCCAGGTTTTGCCTGAAAAAATAAGAACCCAAACAGCAGCCTGGCTGTTTTTTGGTGAAATATCAACTTTTATGCTTTTGTGGGGCTTTTTTTGTATATGCATGTGAGCACTTAATACTTTTTCTGGCTCCCAACAGCTCTTAGTGTCAGGTCCCCAATTTAGTTGTCATGTGAATAAAAGCAGCTACTTTTTTCTTTTCTTCTTTTCCTCTCTGACCCATTCTTCTCCAAGAAATTACTGGATCCCACTTAAAATGTGTAACTTCAGAGCCATCAGACAATGTTTTAACTGTCATTGGCATGGGGTACAGGACATCAGCATATCTAGCAATACCAGGAAATTAAGTGGTAGAGCACATGAGCATCAGCTGTTGTCTTCACCATGGTCGTCTTCTATCAGAAGACAGTTCCTAAAGTCTTAGCTCTGTTTTCCTACCCAGGACCTCTGCCGCATCCCCCTTCATGAACCTCTCGTACCCTTTGGCGCCCATCCAACAAGGGCATTAATGCCATATTGCTCTTTCCAGACTTTGCAACTGATTCTGAATGTTCAGGCAGAAATTTAACTGGACCATAGTGCGCAAGACATAAAAATTGAGTATTTTTTCTCAACCTCATGCTGTAATGCTTTTAGAAATGCAGATGAACTATGCCCATATGAGGCCTGGTAAACAGGAAAAGATTACAGAAGAGCTGATCTAATAGACAGTGGATCAGGATTTATTATAAATGGACTAATCTAATAGGTTTGAGAGTTCAGTTCAAGAGCTATTTTTAGGCAATCTAGCTTCAAATCACTCTAGTTCTGAAAAATACTGTCAGATGTAGTTGCAGTTATTTTGAATTTCTGGATTTGAACATATAAAATCTGACTACTATTTTTTTCAATCTACATGTTATTTCACACAGGGGGAAAAAAAAACCATACAATCTCTTTTTAAGAGCACACCAGCTGCATATTATTACTGAATGTATGGAGTGAACTTCTAACCTCCTAAACAATCTCTGTCCCCTGGCATGATTCACATCCATCAGAGCCAGTGGTGCAGATCTTATGTACTGTCTTCCAACCTGAATCCTTCAAACTCTATTAAAGAGAAGCCCAGTAGGAATTCCCCAGTATCCCATTGTTAGAGAAATCACTTTTGATTTCAATAACAGGTGCTGTCAGTTTTTCATTCAGACCATGTTAGAGTGCAGACACGAGCATGACGCTTATAGCTTCAAGAGATTTACTGGAGGCTGAGATTGCCAGGTTTGTATTTTTTTTTTTTTTTTACCTTTTAATTAAACCATGTGTATGTTTTATCCATGCAAGATGAAACATAGCTTTTAGTTTCTATGCAGAACAAGCACATGCGTAGTTGCTAATAGGGAAAAAACAATTTTTCCTGCCCATTTGGCATGGATGTAGCTTCATCTAATGTGTGTTTCCTGCCTTTTGCCTGCACTTCTGCATCTTTAATTCAACAACTTGCATGCATTCTGCAGAGGCAGTGCCAGATGGAGCCGGTCCTCCTCCAGCAGTTCTCCACCTCTGCATTTGTGATGAATGGAAGCAAGTGCAGGAATCATAAAATGACTATTCACACCCTAGCATTTTTTGATCTATCTTATCAGCACGACAAGTCCTTCCAAGGGCCAAAGGCAGTCAGCTTGTACCACTATCTGAAACATTTCTTCAGTTGCAAGCTACAAATACAACTTTAATAAGAGAAAACTATCATCTTCAAATAGTCTCTGTTCATCTGTGTGTGTAATATCTCCAATCTAGATGTTAGTCAGCAAGATGGCCAATTGCATTCGGATAAATGCCTTGGACTCTTTTAAACATATCATAATCTGCCTGTGAAATGGCTGGATGGTTGCTTTCCAATTTGTGAAATGGTTCAAAGGCTGTAAATAAAAAATAAATTGGACAGCTTTCAAAAGGACAGATTAGACTTTTCAATTCTCAGTGATTCGGTGCTTCCAAGCTACACTCCTGTGATCTCCATATTAATATTTAAAACCTGATTGTGTTATGCTGTTATCTTGAGGAAGAGGGCATAGTACAACTGCACCCAAGAACACAACACACTGGAACTACAAGAAATCAGCTCCCTGGCCCCACAGTACATGTGTGTGCAAGAAGCATGAGGGGAGTGGTGGGTGGAAAGTTGCCCGGCCCCTCTTTCTCCTGTCTGGTTTGGCAGATGAAAATCATAAAGGCTGCTTTTTGCATTTACTATGCATCTACCCTTACGCCACGTGCACCGTCCCTCGATCCCAGCTGCTCCGGGGCTTGGGATTTGAGGTCCCTCCAGGTTTCGTGTACCATTGCTGGGCTTCCAAACCAGCCCCAATGCCCAGTGTTTTAAGTGCAAACACACTCTGTGAGTGGGCTGGTCAGCTGAAATCAAAGAGAGGAAATGGAATAAAGCACAAAATAGCAAAGGTGGAGTTAGGGTTGCTTATACCCTTCTTTCTCTAACCCATGTTAGGATTGACTTCATTAGCATGCAGGTCATACTGCATTCCCAGACATGAATTGGAGACCTGAAAGCAGGGCCTGCTGTCTGTACAGTAGATGTTATATCCATACTGTACTTTTAGCATCCTCTAGAGAAACAGGAATGATAAACCTGCCAGCAAAAGCTTACCTTTCGTCTTTCACCAAACCCATCTATTTTCTTCTCTTGCTACAACCCACTGGTTATTTCAAACCTGATTCAAAAAACCAAATCCTTCTCCAAATCCACCAAGTGATTTCTCTCTACAAGGCACTTGCTCCCCTCAGTCTCTGACTGCATTGGCTTCTATGTTATTTATTTATTCTATTTATTCTTGCTCCTATGAGAAAACCAGCCTGAACTATGGAGAGAGCTGACCATTGAAACCAGCAGAAATAGGGAAATGCTGAGAAAGGCTATCTTTTCTCATCCTTCGAGCATGTTCTGGTGCACCTCGGTGTGGATGTGCTGTTAAGACCCCTCCTGTAAATCGGAGGGCAGGCACAGCCTTCGCCTCTTGGCCACATCTTGTTTTGGAGCTTGGATTAGCTCAGCCCTCTCCCCAAACTTGCGAGCGTTTTGCTTTCTGCCCCTAGAGTGACAGATGGAAGGGAGGGAGGGAACAAGCCTGTGCTAAAAAGAAAAAACATCTTTCACGTAAGCCAACCCTAAGAAGCTGACAGAAGTCCACTGTAAGAATATCAATATTCAGCTACTTTCAGAAATAAAGCAGTTTCTCTGACAAACCATAAACCGCTGTTTAGCTCCCTTCCAAAACTCTTTATTACTCATGTAGAAACATCAATATTTTGTAAAGCTCAATTCTAATAGCTGTATTCATGTTGGCTCAGGGATCTGCCTAAACAATGCTTAACTACAGGACTGGCGTCTAAATTTGTTTTATAGATATCTGATGTTCTGCGGAGGGCTTTAACAATGAGAGAGCCATTAATATTATGAAAAACACATTTGCTTCAGCAAAGCAGATTTATAACAAATAAACAAACTGTGCAACATGCAGGGAGTTTTAAGTTGAAATGAACTCGGTAACACTTTCAAGGATCTCCCATTTTCACACTAGACTTCAGTACTTATGAACACAGGCAACTGGGTACGCTATCAAGTCCACGCTGACGTCCTAACAAGCCTGGATAGTCACCTCAGTTGAAAAGTCACAGCAGAAGGCTGAGAGGTAGGAAGGAACTGCATCCAAAAATCAGAAAAGGAGGTTTAACCTAACTTGTTTGGCTCTGCACCATTAAGGGCTACCAGCTCTCATGCGGTCAGCTTTGGCCAAGACGTAGTTTCAAACTCTTACCTGAAGGGTTGATGACAAGATGACAATACATAAGCTTGAGGCGGAAAAACCTTCAATGCTGATTTCTAGCTTTACATCTGTCAGCTTTCAGATTATTCTTGTTAATAGCTAGTTCAGACCAGCACATTGCAATGTAAGCATGTTTTTTCTTGTGAAGCGGAGGAATATACCCATTGACTTTGTAGGACCTTGAATTGGGCCCACAGAAAAGAAAGACATAAAAAAAACCTACAAGAAAATGAATAGTAGTGCTGAAAAGCAATATATTTTAGGTCGAAGCTGTATGCCTGCCTCTCCAGGTTTGGCATGTGGTTTTGCATGCAGTCAGGTGCTAAAGTTTACATGCCCAGGGGAGTTACTGGTCCAAACCAGAGGCACCATATGCACAGAGGGACATCCAAGTGCTGCTGTGCCAGAATAGGGATTTTCCATAATGTGCTCTTGGCCTGGAAGCCTAAGCTGCACCTGATCCACTTGGGCTATGAACAAAGGCGTTGTGGATCCCCACGAGCATCAGCAGAATCTGAGGAAGTTGGAAACTGGTAAAGAAAAGCAGATAGGATGACACAGAAATGAAAAAAGTAAATTGTATCCTTCAGAGATTTTTAAGCTGTGTAATCTCCTTGCCTTTGTATAATATATACACCCATAAAATTAAGTACCTGATGTCACTGCAAGGCATAAATGTGATGCTTTGAACAAAAGAATCACGTCTCTCATAAGGGAAAAAAAAGATACATATATTCAACATGTGAAAAAAGGAGAGAGAGGAGAGATGAGAGAAAGTTTGACCTGGTCCAATGCACATACCTTAAAAAATATATCTGCTGTCTAGCTAAATGTTAATGTATCTTCATATGACTGCAAGATTCAAAAGCATAACAGAAAACCAGGAAACAAAAAAATGTTGTCAAGCAATTTGTATCTGATTCTGAAATACAGCAGAGACTCTTATGTACTTACAGGTATTACTTTAAGTATAAGATAAAACTACTGCTACAGTACAGGGATAAAGAGCTGTTCTATGCTTCTAGCACACAGCCTAAACCTCACTTTACAGCTCTCACAGGTAACATAAAATAAATGCACAAGTCTACAGTGATTATTAATTTTCCCCTTCTTCCATGTCAAATATGTTGAAATGTTTTTGTTTTGTAAATATTTTACAGCAGACATGTTGAGACCTGTAACGTTACTAGCCTTGAGCCTTTCACATTCCATGCATGCATCAAGAAGTTTCATCAATTTGCAGGGAAGAAGTATATTAGTTTTTCTAGTCATTGCAGTGCTTTACAGGTACTAAAAACCTCAAAATCCCTAATATTTTACATTATCCAGCCAGAACTCTCATTTTATAATAATGCTAACCCAAAATCTAGCTCACTTATGACATCAAAAGCAACTCTTCTTCCATTATCTTAAATGTAAATGAGAAAAAGCATGCAGCTGAAGCAGACAGAATAATTTATAATGAGAGGAAATCTGTCAGGCCATGAATACTAAAAAAAACAGAGCATAACACTGAACTCATTTGGAATTGAAGGAAATAACAGACTTTCTAGTGTGGTGGTCAGGCTCGAGATGGGAAGGGAGGAAGAAGGTCACCTGTGATAGACCCTTGTGGTCAGCACGAAGCAAGTCAAGAAATCTTTAAACCTTCAAATAAATATGAGACTTTTTTTCTTTTGAGAGGCTAGAGCCTGACTGACCATTGATCAGAGACACAGAGTTTATTGACATGCCAACCTGGAGCTGCTCAGCAAAATACAAATTACGAGTGTAAGCACTGCAGTGGCAAGTGGCTCGCCCGCTCTGTTCAGCTGCCACGGAGATTGTTCCAAGGCAGAGAAAAATGTGACTTTGCTTGAAGAGAGAGAAAAAGAGAAATTTTATTTCAGAATCTGAGTCAGCCAGTCTATGGACAGGAAAAGGTAGCATCAAAAGCTGTTCAATTTGCCCAAGACCCAAGGTGCTCTTTGGAGGTGCATCACAACACTGACGACAGCAGGAACCTACAGATTCCTGCAACGCCATTGCCTTCACTGTATCAACATTTCCATGCCCGAGCCTCGGCTGGAAATCGTGCCACCCAACGGCAAGCAACATCTGACTTTGTCTCCTGAAAAATGCTGTGTCTTTTACAGCAAATCTCTGAGGCACAAAAGAAACTGCAAGCATCTCAACTATTTGCTCAGCTTTCCTTGAGGTGTTTAGTTGGTGCTGGGAAAGGCTTAAGCCTTTCCATGGATAACCAGAAAATCCAGAACTACAGTACGGATGCTAAGAGCAGACTGGTGGGGGGAGGCATGGGAAAACTCCACCCCGACCAGACAACCCGATGTCCTTATTTCCTTCTGCTCCTGCAGAGGACATCGTTCATCACAGTCCACAACACACTCCTGGGAGGTGCCGAGACATGCCAAGGATTACAGTAAAACAAGAGCAGGATGGGGAAAGCTTTAATCCTCCTGTGTTATTGTATGAGGAAATTACTGGCTAATGCAAAAGAATGAGCCCTTCTCTCGATCCAGGTTATTCCCCAAGGAATCTCCTTCTGCAAAGTCTGAAGCTCAGACAAGGTATTGGACTGAAGGGACCATTCTTCCCATCTTCTGCGCCAAGCTCAGCATGTCCACAGTACATTTCTGAGTACAACGTACAACTCCCTAATCCTCTTGGCAGCAGTCACTCATACGAGGTCAGTCCCCTGGCCTACAAGATGCCTTTCCAAATTAAGCTGTTATTTTCCCTTATTAAACTTCATATTTGAGCTAAAACAGCGACACTGATTCAGTTAAACCATTGCTGTCTGCAGCTCTTGTTCAGAGCAGAGTGCACAGAAATCTCATAGAGACTGAGACGCCTGGTCGAACAGACTCCAACGAGGCAATGGGTTGTAACTAAGGGAGATGCAACTTTATTTCAGCAACATGCATCATTTCCAGCTCCAGGAGCAGCAATGCGAATTATGTTTCCCAGCTGAGATTTTGTCTTCAGTAACAGAAGTACATCCTGTACTGAAGAGACTCAAGAGCATCTCTAAGAGCAGCCTACAAGTCACTGGTACCTATCGGGGCATACTGACCCGACACTTATTTTCCACACATGGCTTTCAGCCCACCGGCAGCTGCTGTTTTGGGTGGGGATGGCGATGTTTGGCCCCGAGAGGAGCTACTATTTACTGCCATTCACCACCACTGAGGGAAAGGGGTGGAGATAAGGAGAAAAATCAGCTCTCAACCCAGCCAACTTTTAAACATGAGCAAGCACTCACTCGATAACAAATCTCACTAAGCAACTTAGGCTGAATATGGTCTAATAGAAAGGAAATTTTAAGTGTGTGCAAAGAAAACCAAATAAAACACATAAGGAAGGAACTGAATCTAAAAGCAGATGTTAGATTTCTTTTCTCTCTTGCACTCTGAGCAAATATTGTTCGAGGATGTTTGACAATCTGTTTGCCAGCTGAAGCGTGCAGGACTCTGATAACAACATAACAGAAAATTATGTGTCCCTTTCTGTCAAGCTGAGGCAAGTCCACGCTGTGGTGTTTGCCTAGATGAAAAACAAAACCATGGCAGAACTGACCCAGGCCAGCCTGAGAGCATGTTGAATGAGATGGAACCGAGCTGGGGAACAAGGGAAAGAGGATACAGAGGGTGTAAAATGAGAATGAAGCCAAGCACAAGGACCAACCTGCCTTAACATTTCCTTCTTCCTACAATTAATATTAAGTTGGGCCTTTCTAGGTTGCTTTTTCCTTTTTGATAGCATCTAAATCTTAAAGCCCAGCCCAGCTGGATGAAAGCAGTACGAGCGAAGCCAGTGTCACTGAACATTTTTCCTTCCGAGACAATTTCTCTGCGGGGATCCTCCAAGTGGGAAATACGGTGTTAGATTGCCTTCATCAGCCAACAGAAACATAGTGCTGGTGAGGTCGAGCCCTTGCAGGTGATAGAATCCCTGATGAAATTTCAGACTAACAGAAATCCCCCAATCTCCCTCTTACCCAGATTTCTCTCCCTGAACGTTGAATAAAATCTCATTCATGTGGAACCTGCATTAGAGCTCTCTGGGCATGGTGCTCACTCATCTCCACTAAAGGGCATCTTAAATCACTAATTTTAGCTCTTTTCCTCATCCCGGGTCAGTTCCAAAACTTACCCCTGCCTGTCTCACCTGTCATTGCCTACAAACCACTTCTACATCTGGCCCCTGAGTAACAAGCTGCTCCTTTCAGTTTTATTTCTCCATTGTTTTCCATTTGCTTTCCTTTCCCAGAAGATCCTCTGCCGGCAAACACATCCGGACCTGGAGCTTTCCTCAGCCTTATGCCTGCCTCTCAGCTCTCTGTTCCCTTAACTCCAAAACCAAGGATACTCCTGATGCCAACAATTTTGGATACCTCCTTAACTTGACATCTGACACCTCCCCCCACCCCCCCTCCCCCCCAAAAAAAAGTCCAGTGGCCACAACTTAAAGTGTGTGGTGCCTTATACTTTATTTTAAGGATTACCTTGGGATGAAGGGTACCTTGGAGATGCAGGATGTTACCACTTAGGGCTATCCTATCGGAGACAGGAAAAATTAGACCTGAGAGGACAGGGAGATTGCTCCCTGCTAACCCTGCAGTGACCATGCCCAGAGGGTATGACAGCAATGGAGCAGACCTGCAGCAGCTCCATGGCTTCACCGTGGCAGGAGCTCACCCCCACCATCACTCGCCCACCAATTCATTCCCCACTGCTGCCACAGGCACTGGGCAGCCCTGGAAACTGGGGCAGCCCAACAAAGCCCCGGATTAGCTTCACTGGTATTTTCTGTTCGAGCCAGATCTTGCCCCTCGTCTGCTTTCAGACTCCCCAGGAACACTGAGGCTGCTCTGTTAGAGCCACGAGGTTTTATGAATTGCTTTTCTTAGGGGGCCATCTGTGCAGGAGGGGCACCTATAGGGCCCTTCTGCCCAGGGCTGTGGATCCCCAGCACATGCCTCAAATTCTCCTGACAAACCTTTCCATATTCCAGGTAGGGGTCTAATGGACTGAAGGAAGCCCACCTGAGCACCGAGTGCAAATTAAGCTCATAACGTCGCAGGCATTTTCTAACATTTATCAATATCTTTCCTTCTGCAGAACCCAACGCAGCAGGGTATAGGGAGGGGAGAAAAAAAGCCTTCTTTCTGGCTGATGTGCTACATCCCAGTGGTAGTATTTGCTGAATTACCACTTTCTCCACCTTTGGAGAGCCATAACCAGCGGGGTAGTGCTAAAGTATGATTGCAGAGTGGAAACAACATTCCTTTCCCCACCCCCAGAACTGGAAGACGAACTAGCTGTGTTTGTGAGTATATATTTGTATATACTTTTCTTCCACCACAAAACAAATTACAATTAGAGTTAACCGCATCTGAACAAAGAGAACATGAAGAAGGACATGACAGAAGATTTGCACTCAAAACACCTGTCTCAATATAATTGGTATTCTTTAAAGGTGTTTTTTTAAAAAAGACAAGAGAAACCAAAATTGACACCCATAAAAACATTTGTGATTTGAGCTTCAAGTCAAGTGTGCTCTATCAGAACTGTAGGCAAAGACCTGGTTTTGCCAACAATAACCAAGCATACTAGAAAAAAAAGTAAATTATGAGACACTCGATCCTCTAATAATCCAACTTGAAGCCAAGGGCATCCTTCATAGGCTGGAATACATTTCATTGAACAAAACTGTCCAATTGATTGCTGACAATATACCAGCTGTGTCAGCAAAATTTCCCACACTGCCCGTCTCTCCCTGCCACCCTCCCATGCAGCAACATGGGAGCACAAAACAGCCCTGTTTAAACCTTCCTTGTTGCAAGGCATCCTCAGTTTTCTCTGTGAAATATGTATTCAGTCCACACCATCCTTGGTGGCCAAGGGTAGGCAAGCTGTGGCAGACAAGCAGCCGGCACGTGAATGATGATAGATAATAATTTTGTGAACATGGCCCATCATTTGGTCAGTCAGCGGGAGACACAGATAAGGATTTGTCTTACCACATTCATGTGGAGAAGCTTTAGGTTGCAGGAAGATCAGCTGGATATTTATTCCAGGCCTATGATGCTGGAGGTAACACAAAGTGTTGGGGAGGACGATGCCATCGCACACCCAACGTATCACAGCATCCTTCAAAAGCCCATTTTAAAGAAAGGCCCATTTTACTCCCAGGCTGGTAGGCCAAGGATGGAAAGAGCTACGGAGAGCTAGAAAAATATTTCAGCCCTTGAAAAGTGAGGCAGCTATCCAAACATTGTCCTGGGAACATCAACAGGTTGTGACAGAGATGTGCCAGGAGAGAGAAAGAGTCAAGTGCGTGCTCCTCGGGGAGCTCTTGCTCCATGGGTCAGTGAAGGTGCTCGTGAAGCAGGCACAAGGTTAGGCTCTTTTGTTGTTTGAAATTAGTCCCTTTGAAATGTTATAGTCCTAACCAAATAAAGAGAATTCTTTGGGCACTGAATATTTAGAAAACCATTGTCCCACTGAGAGCAAAATGGCAGTGGGGGATGCAAGAGGAATGGGCTGTGCCCAGCGGCAGGTATTGAGTTCTGTGCAGCCTGTGCCCTTACAAGTGTGTCAAGCAGGACTTTGCAGGCTTCTCTCTCCCTTAATTTTTGCACTTCATTATTTTTCCCATAGGAAAAAAAATGCAAACACAATGGATACAACATTTAGGTCAAGACTTTCATAAACAGGATCCCAATGTTAGTCTCTGAACAAGTGGCCTGATTTTTAAAAGTACTAAGAAAGCAGTATCTCCCACTGCCTTAAAAAAGCACTGACCTTTTAACTACCAGGTTATTTAGGGATCTCAATCTTACTTTCCCTCTGAGTTTCATCTTCCCAGAGCACAGGCTAAGGACTAGCTTGGGAGTCCAATCTAAGGAAGTTGCACATGTGAGGCCACATCTAAGAAAACCCTAAAAGGCGGCCCCCATTTCACTCAAGCTAATTGGGAAATCCTGAGTGCACCTTGCTGAGCACTAACTGCTATATTTACATCACACCTCAAATACCTATAATTTCCAGTAAACCACAAACATCCTCTTCACACATCTACATGATGCTCAATTTTGGCATGTGCTCTTCCAAATCTCAATCTGGAGGTGCCCCTCTCCCTCGACGGCAGAGGGAACCCAATGGATGGTTCAGCCCATCACACTTTAAGTAGCTCAAGATGGCTGAAATCCCTCCCATGGTTTGCTACCCCTGTACACGTCTCTTTGCATTTGCCGGACAGAATTAGAAGCAGGGCCAGCCTTTATTACGGTCAGGTCAGATTAGCGCTCGTGGTTAGAGCAGTGTCTCAGGGCTAAGGAACATCTGCTTCACATTTACTCTGAAAAACCTGAAGAGAGTCTGTGATGCCCTATTTCTCCCCACGCACTGGCAAAGAGCCCCGCGACAGCCTACATGTACCTTCTGCCTCCTACGTCACTGTTCAAGTTTAAAATCGATTGCCTTTGGTGCTCAAAAAAAAAAAAAAAAAAATCTCCTTTCTTATCGGCTTTTGAACAAGTTTCACTGCTGGAAATAGAATTTCTATCCATGTATATCCGAATTGCTTTGCACAATATAGTTTATAAATCTTCAGAAAATACTATGTGAAATGGAGCACTGATGGGTTTTGCATCTGGAACTGAAAGGGATTGATACTTTTTGAAGTATTTTGATTTGCCTTTTTTCTATAAAAAGTGTATTAATTATTAGTAATAATACAAGACATAATTTAAGGAAACAGACTACCACAGACTAAGCTCGTTAACCTGGTAGCGCAGCGCATGGCAGCATATAGTCCCCAATTCAGTACAGCTTTTAAACCTAGGCTTAAGGTTATTTAAGCCAACGCTGAAGAGCCTGGCATGGGCTGAACTCATTTCTCAGCTACAGACCCAAACTTTTAGACACTCATTTGCTTGCATCCTCCTGAGGAGATGAAAAAAAGCCAGATCAGCACCAAAACATGAGGCAGGATTAACACAGGGATCCAGCATCTCTCCCAAGCAGCGTCTGTCTAGCAACAGAGATCTGCCGACCCCAGGTCACATTACAGAGGGCAAGAGCATATGAAATTCATTTTGCTATATACTAGACAACAAATGAGGTCATATATAAGGGATCAAATGCTGTAATAGCACAAGGCAGGTCCTGCTCTATCTCTGTGCCTATCAGCTCAGTCCCAACAAGGGGTGAATCACACTTAATCTTTCGCACAAACTCCAACAAACACTGTTTCAATTGAAAAAGGCTTAAGGTGAGCTTTACTTCTTTCCATATGAGCTCCTGCCACAACCACTGTCAAGATACTTGCAAGCATTAAAACATGACAGATACTAAATCATGAAGTGTGTTATATTTCTTTTTAAACACAACTAAGCATTTCTTTGAAAAGGACATGTACCATCCTAAATTTTAATTCAGCTCCTGTTTACCTAAAAGGGGCATCTTCTCCCTCTGCAGTCTCACTGTGCTACAGCTGTTGAGGGTACCATAATACTACACACCGACACGTCGATATAAAGCTAAGTGCTTTTTTTTCTACACTTATGAAAGAATGGATCAAGCTGTCTCAAACCTTGTTAGCTACTTGTGTTTGTCCTCTCCTTGCACCAGGAGCAGATCCTGGTGACAAAAAGCTAAGGAGTGCTGAAGGTTACAATGCCACGGACAGAGAGCAATAGGAAGGAAGTATGTAACAGAAATAAATTAGGCTCTTAGTGAACAAGGACCCTGTTTCTGAATAAATGTCCTCAAGAGGAAGAAAAATCTGCGATGAAAACCTAAGTTTTATAAAACACAGCTAATTTGCTAAATTGCCTCAGAACAGACTGGTTTTTGGTTTTTTTTTTTTTTTTCTGAAGATTTCCATGGAGATACCAATGTTCCTCATATAAAGCAATCTAAAAGCCAATAATTCAGTATCTGCTGCTTTCACACCTCACCAAGATATGTGACACACAGCACTTCTTGACCCATGCTGGTCTTCCAGGTGCTGGAGGTGACGAGCTAACCTTTTGGCTGTTTGATGAGAAGAGATCCGTGTCCAGTTCTTGCTATTTCCAGGTTTGTGATTTTTCTTTCAGCTGCCAACAAATTTTCAAACATATGATATGCCGCAGATCTTGTGGTTTGGATTTCCTCCAGCACTTCACTAACATCTGCCAAATTCCTGTTAAATCCAACACTGGTTGATGAGCACTTTCCGATGGTGTGAAACTTAATGCAAGTAACTAGTGGAAGCTTGGGAGCAATTAAATTTTAATCAGAGATAAGTTCAGTTTTCAGCATTATGAGTTATCTCTAGTGTCTAAATAGCTAATATCAATAATAATCCTCTTCTCCTCTTGTAATCAGCAGCATCGAGAAGCAGAAAGGGAGCAAAGTAACAGTTTAAGAAGTCCCTTTCCCAAGAAAGCCACCCACCATATTAATAATCTATGCAGCCTTTCTCTCTGACATGCCAAATTACTCAGTTGTGTTTTCCAGGCGGATCCAAGCATCTGCCCCTCTCCCCGCTGCCTCTCCTCAGTCTCCTGCCTGAGATGGCCCCTCGTGCCCAGCTCTGCTGGCAGGGCTGCTCATCCTGCTGCTCTCCAATGCATTTTAGGCCAAAGGAGCAAGGCTAACACTTCCTTTTGAAATCACGTACAGCTTCCTTCCAACCTCCTTCCAGCACGCACCAGGTCCTTGAGTGCGAGCTGGCTTTTGCCTGGGTTCTTGGCTTCTTCCTCCAGCTGCGCCTGGGGCAGTGGGACACCCCCAACCCTCCTCCAAATCCCTTCTCTCCATGGGCTATGAATTTACAGATCTCCTGCCAAAGGCTGCCTAACCCACAGCCTTCCCCATCCTTGTAAAAATGCAGGACGAGCACAATGGGTTCTCATAAAATAAATCAAGCCTTTCTACCTCTCGGTAAGTTCCAGATGCAAGTCATGGTCCTTTTACTACGCTGCCACAGTGGGCTCAAAGCATTCCCACTGCTCTTCCAAGTTCAAAAATCCCCTGTTGTCAACCTAGAGACTACTTTTGCATGCGCCCCAGCAGGACCAACAGAGCAAGCGGAGCTCAGCACCTCCCAGGCTGTTCTTAATGGAAAACATAAGCCCCAATACAAGAGTTGGTGGATGAGGTCTGGGAACCATTCGGAGAAGTGGAAGGATCCCTGCAAAACCCACTCTTTGGTATGAAATCTTTGTTCGAAGGCAGCCACACGATCAGAGCCAGGCTTCAGGGAAGCACAAAATGCAGCAGCGGGCTCCCTGGCCTCAGAAGGCTCCATAGAAAGCGGAAGAGATAACAGAAGCTGGGGATTTTTTTTTATTTCTTTGCAAGTGAAAATATCCTAAACACCCTCAGCATGTGCAGCTTGGGGAAGTTAGATGAACAGCTGCCTGGAACTGAGCACTAATTCATCCATTTTGCTCTCTGTTAATGAATACAGACAATGGAAAATCAGTAGATGCAGAAAACCCACGATTTTTACGGATTTACAGACTGATTTTCTGTACCTCATCTAGTCATTTTTATGCCTGTGCAAAGTGACGGCACAGTTGGTGTAAAGTACTACCAAATTATCATAGAGATATTTTTACCCTCCATTTCCACTGGTGCAGCAAATGGCTACAGGTGTCAAAAGCAAAAGAAAATGTGTCTTTTAGCAGAGAAAAGGAATATTCAGCAAAACTAAAAATGAAATTAATTTGTTATCCCCACTGCTGTCTCCAGTTCAGATAGCATGCAGGGATACGTACTACTTCGTCTTCAGTAAACAGTGTTTCCCTCTCCACCCCTGCCCCAAATTTTTCCCATTAAAAGTAGTGTGCAACCACCAGGATCTCTTTAGAGTAAGGCAGGAGGAGCATCAGTCCCAGTTGCAATTCTGTGCTGGAACAGCCTTTTTCTCTCACATTTCTCACCTGGTAAGACCTGTACTCCACTATACATTTTTCTTGCAGCTTGCAGCTCAAATCCTGCTGGATTAGCAATGAACTGCGCTGGGCTCAAGGAGAGATTGAACACAGAGCGAACAAACCATGTTCTGACTTGCACAGCCTCTCCTGGATCCTAGTTATCATTTTTTTCCCCAAAAAACACTGTGTAGGGTAAGAGAAACATCTTCATAAAATGTGAGTGTAGCTATGAGACAATCTTCTTTTTTTACTCAATGGCAAATTTTAAGGCCACGGTCATTATGACAAGACAGCTATTCCCACGTGCAAATGCAAAATCCCTTTGAAGCTGAATATATCCACAGTTCAAAAATGCACCAAATCCCAAGTACTGCTAAGAGGAGGAAAGGGGAAATTTTATTTCCAACCAAACCAGCAAGAATAATGCAGCCCAACACAACGCCATGACAGTATGCACACTTGAATAAACGATGCCTCTTCAAAAATACAAATGGGAGACTCTACTTCTTGCTCTAGTTTGCAGACTTTTAAAGCAAGAAGGCATCATGGCATCATCTGCTCTGACCTCTGCGGGAACCAGGCAGTATCGTTCCAGCCCCTGTGCCAAAAACTCAGGCTCTGGGGTTTGTATCACTGTCAGATTGGTCTTGCTGTGAAACTGCTGAACCTGCCTTGTGAGAAAGCAGTGAGTCTTAGCCAAAAATTGGCTCACCACCCTTTATCTTTGATACGGGCATTCACTGCATTGAGTTCCTACAAAGCTACTCCAGCTAAACCGCAGCATTATTAAGCAGAGCCCAACAGACTCACTATTAATTTTATTCAGTGTCATTTTTGCATGCACGCACACAAAACCCATAAACAAACAAGCAGCCCCCAGAAACTGTAGGTCAAGAATAAACAGACAAAATCTTCCCTTTAAAAAGAAGAGAAAATGCCATCACTTTTCCAGGTGAAATTAGCTATGTCTATATTTGACATCTAGAACGCAGTGAATACCACAGTCTCCAAAAACCATGGCAACCAAAAAAATGTGAGCAACATCTTTTTTTTTTTTTTTTTGCTTAAATAGTTCTTCACACGGCTGAGACTCCTGCTTTGGTTTTTAAGATAAAAGTGTGGCGGCTGGGAGGCTCCAACCTGGAGCGCAGCTGCTGGATGAGCCGTGCATGATTTCGGGGCTTTGGGAGATTTTGCACCACGTTTCTTTGTTTTTTTCACTCAACTGCATTCAGTCAAAGACTTCAGCCATCCCTCACTCACAGTATCTCCATCTCTGTGCATCCACCCTTGGAAGGAGTTTTTTCTATCCAAGAAGTAGCCACATCCAACAATATGAGGACAGACTCTTTTCTTTTTTTTTTTTTTCCCACAGTGCTATATAACTTTCTTTTCCCTATAATTTTTTACCTTTGTCCACTTAAAGAAAAGGTGAAATACCATCAAACAAAAGCAGAGCAACAACCTGCATTAGAGCAAGCGCCAAGCGAGAGCAGCAATTTACAGCTCTCTCCCTCAAGCAAGGGTAGAGATTACTGCCATTTAAACCCACTTCCACCTTGCAATTTCCACCATTTCCTGCTACTTTGCAGCCCGGTGTATTAAAAACCAAGACACCAAAGCCGAGGTCTGACTTGAAGAGAAACCCATCTCCTTCTGCTTAGGAATTACATCATATTTCAAGGCAACGTACATCTTGCTGTGGACAAAATTAAGTCCAATAAAACCAATTTCCGCTCTGACATTATTCAAACATGGCCACAATCAAATAGAGTAGAAAGCCAAATGAAAAACCCAAGCACTAAAGTGATTTCGTAGATGAAGCCTGAAAAGCTCCACAGATTTGAACCCCCTCCTACTAAAGACAGATGCCCTGCAGTATATTACGGTCTGTGCACTGTAAAATTCTGTGACTTTTAGCTATACTCATCATTTTAAGTGGATCATGTACTACACTCCCTTCTGCAACAGCTTAAATCCCACTACGTGATTATCTTTTCCTGTAATGCCACACTTTTCAGAACAGCAGCACACCAGCATTGGGAACAAACCTCAACAAAGAAATTTAAGGACAAAAGAAGCATTGAGGGATACAGCCTCAATAACTACGCTGGGGATGGCTGTGGTTCACCCTTGCTGTTGCTGTAACTGTGTGAAGTACCTTTGCCTTTTGAAAAGTGCTGTACGGAAAACTCCCAGCTATCCAGTCAGTAATATTAGCTTCTTTAAAGATTTCTGATAAACTGCATTGGTCTTTAAGTGGACACAGAGAAAAAAATCGTAGTATCTTTGGATGTAGTCGAAGTTCCCTATATATTTTTTTCTTTATTCTTCACCCATGTAGCTTTTGGCCAGCTGCCCACAGTAGTCCTGCCCTGTCTCCTGAGGCTGCAACAGAGTGCCAGAAGAGATTTTCGCTAAATCCTTGCTGATCTGACAGCGACTTGCAGTTCCCGACTCTGAACCCTCTCATCTAGCATGGTATCACAAAAACGCCCCCTTTGCAACTCGCCCCGGCAGCCTTGACACAGCTTCAGGACACAAAGCACATGAGCAGATGCATCCATGTCCTTTAAATACAGGGATGCAGGTTAAAACAAACCTCTAAGCAGCAAATTAAACGTACGATGTGCCTCCCCCTCCCCTCCAGCCGGCAAGGCATGGGGAAGCAGTAGCTGCACTACCACCCTGAGGACACAAAGAGCAGAGTCAAGGCTGCATCTCAGCCCTGCCTGCAAATTGCAGGGAGTGTTTCCAATCCTGTTCCTTTTTTGTTTTTCCCTTCTATTCCCCACCCCTCGCCTTTTTTTTTTTGGGTGTGTGAACAAATGATAACTGTGTGAAAATCAGAGAACAAAGGGAAGATCAAAGAGTGCAGGTAGCTAGATCATTATGTATCCCAGCTGGGGCAAGAGTTTAAGCCTCTGGAGCTTACTTGCCAAGTTATTTTAGAGTTATGCCAAGAGAGTTGTGCCCTCTGAAGCTTCCTGGCATAGGAACTGTTGCGAGGCAAAGCAATGAGGTTTCCAGTGCTGCAGGAGGGATGTCAGGCTGCAGGAGCCACCAACTACACAGGCATCTAGTTAAATCAAGTGCAATTAGGGTCAATAAAAGCCGCTCGTTACTTACATCTCTTTGGCGTTGGACTCAGAGATGCTGGTTTATGCACTGGGGCCCTCCAGGGGGGGGGGCGAGGATTTTGGGGCAGAGGCTGGTTTTGCTACACATCCAAATAATAACTTGAAGGCTGAGGTGCTTGCAGACCACTCTCTCCCCAATGCTGCACTGTCCCAGGGGCGGTCAGCTCCTCTGGGATGAGGTTCTACACGGACAATATTTTGAGGATTGGGCTGGAAGTGTGGATCAGAAAAACAGCCTAGAAATACCACCACATCCCCGATGGGATTTGGCTAGGGGAAAAACCCAGGACTGTAACTGTAGCTTGGGCTCTTCACTAGGAGCCCCTTCTGCTCTGCCTTTTCTAGCAAGCCATAGATGGATGCTTGGTCTTACCCCATCCTGCCATCTTCAAAATAGGGAGGTGCTAGGTGGTAGATACACTTCAAATGCCACCAGGTAGCCAGAAACTAAAGCTCAGTCCCTTCACAAGATGCAGTGGCCAAGCACCCAGAGTTGAAACTCATGGATGCAACCCATCTTCACCCTGCATCGGCCTCTGGGCCCCAGCACAGTCAGAAGCCAGGTATTTGACAAGTGTTTTTGACCTGGCACTACCTGGTTGAAGGAGAGCCCTTTCCAGGCATGCCGGGCGTGAGCCTGTACATCTGTTCAAAGTCCACTCAGAGTCCCAAACAGCAGTGCCTGCAGCAACACAAGCGCTTTGCTATTTGGCCTGAACTTACTTGCACTCTATGAGTGAGAGCCACCAGAGAGGGATGGTACCAGGGCAGGAGGGACAGGCACTACTATCTCTTAAAGCAGCCCAGCACTGAGAAAGCATTTTAGACAGGAAAGTCACCTTGGAAAACCAACCTTTATGTTTGGAAATGCTCGAAGATGCAATTGCAGTGGGTGGGAGAACATACCTCGCTCAGCATGCTCCTCCGTTCCTCCATCCTCGCTACTCACGTAACATGCTCAGTATCTTCCCAGCACCTCTTGCACAGCTGAATGCAATCTGTACTAATTAGCTGTTCACACAGCTCTTTGTTTTCTCCTATGTTGCCTTTCCTCCCACATTTTTCTTCTTTTCCACTTCTATTGAAATTTTGCAAGACTTGTAGCTTTGAGCCAGCTATGAATGGGGGTAAAATGCTTTGTGCTAACACACTTTCCCTCCTTCCCAGCATTCCCAGCATTCTCTTAAAACCCCAAAACACACCTCTGGGAGCATGTTTTCTGGATCTAATTTGTAATCACCTGTGCAAACAAAACAGAAGGAATATGCTAATTTCACTAGCTACTGATTGCAAAAGTCAATACTCCTTGACCCATTCGTGCCATTTCTCATCTTGCCAATTCTTCTGGAAAAAAATAAGATGTCAGAAAGTGCAAAATGTTTTACCCATGTGTGCAGGTTACCAACAATTGTGCCTAGAGAGCACAACAAAAAAAAGTGGTTTAAAGTATAATCCCATTTCTTTTCTATGTGGAAAGGATAGGACATGTATTTCTGCCATTATCTGGTGATTTCAGAAATATTTGCACACTAATTATGCTGTGTCAGCAATAACTGACCAGCTCCACAATTGCCTTTTCTCTTTTCCTGCAAACCTAGAGCTTCTACAGAACCAAAAAGACCATTTCCCATTTCTCAGCATACTATGTGAAAAAAATAGCCACAAGGCTAGAGGGTGCCACTGTTAAAAAATCACTTTCTACAGAAACTAGATATATGTGTGAATGCATGAAATGACTAATCACACAACCAGAACAAGGAAACATAACAATAAAATCTGGTCTCCAGATGACAAGCAATGGCTCCTAGGTCATGCCCAACTTCTCCCATTGTTTGGAAGGAGTGACCCTTTATTAATACCACGCCATGGGACAGTGAAGGACTACATGGGCAGAGCAGTGCCTGGAGATGTGGCCTGCCACATTGCTCCTAACGGGGCTATGCTGAGTAAGAGGGGTCCTGCTTTTAACCATTGGGGCATTCTGTTACTCCTTTGGGTTTTCCACATGGCTTATTCCTCTAAAAGCTGTTTTAGCTCTTGCTCTTGTGTTCACTTAGTTTTTGCAGGGCAAGCAGGACATGCAAGAGAGACAGACTGACAACCCTGTGCTGAGCTGGCCCCTGCTCCGTCAATGCTGCCCGCTCCCCAGCACTGCAGTTGAGCAGCAAAATTTAGCGTTGCTACCCCAGTTTCTTGCAATATAAATACTTTTATATGATTAACGTGCTCCGCATCTTCTACAAACGCTACAGCAAAGCATGAGAGACTTCAGGTACTCTGAGCATCGCTATGCCAGCATGCAGGAGAGCCTACCTTGAGTGGTAAGGGCACACCGTGACCATGCATGCAGGAGCTCACTGCTCCATGGGGACTCACGAAGATCAAGTCAGATCTCATTGAGTATTTAGGATCGTAATTTCTCAGTGATGTCAATGTGCAGGTAAGTATCAGAAGAGAAACCAGTGGCCTCTGTGTATAGTCAGATGGGAGCTTAAGGGTCTGCGGAGCACAAAGGGCTCTAACAAAGTGCATTAAGTGAGCAGACAGGACAGCACAGCCCCGGTGCTATGGCAGAAACTTCGGCTCCCTCCCAGGAACCATTTCACTGAAAGGAGAAAGCAGAGGAGAGCTGACACAGAAGCCCTGTATCTGAAAGCAGGGCCTCGAGATTTCACTGTGAGCAAAAAATCCCTTCCCACTAAACAAGGCTTAGCACCTGCCATTCTCTAGTCTCCAGCCTTTGTTCACTCCAGTAATGAACACCTTTGTAAAAATAGCTGTAGATTAGAAAAGGAATTAACCTCCAAACAAAGGAGAAGCTTAATTAAGCATTGCACTAAAAGAAAACAGAGGGGAAGTACAGGTTAAAAAAAAAAAAAAGGAAAAAAGACAAGACAGCTGCGCAGACTTAATTCCAATTTCCCCTCTTGTAGGTCATTTTACCCAATGTAATTTCCTTTCTGTATTTGGGCGAGTTTGTTACTGAGGCACTGCCCATTAACAGAAGGGGTTTTGTTGCTTTCCATTCACTTGTACCTTTTTTAATGCTTTGCATTACGAGCCCTCCATCAAAAAAAAAAGCAAAACAGATTTAAATTAGACTTTGGAAGTATGCAATTTCATAAACTTCTCCCCAGAGAGCTTCAGCTAATTAAACAAATGATTGCAAAATACTCACAATGTCAACCCTGTCAGCTTATATGCGAAATACCTACACCAAGCTGCAGTTATTTAACCAAACACAATGTGGAGGAGCAATGTGCTTTAAAGATAAGCACAAACCTTAGGCCATAAGGGGGCACACACTTTTTAAAACCATGGGCGGATTACGGAGAGGCCAAGGACTTTGAACATCCCTGCCCATGGCCTTGGGAGCCAGCAGGCACTGCTACGCCGATCTGGAAAGGACAGGAGCTGAAGATCTGGGTGGCCAGGCTGAGAAGGAGACTTCAACAGATTAAAAAAATGGATGAGCATACTGGGCTGCTCTCGACATTTGGGTTGAGCTCTATGTTACTGCAAAGAGGGCAGCTTAGGAGTGGTTAATGATGCTCAAAGAAATCTCTGGATTTTTGCTGCTAAATTGCAGCAACTCAATGTAAAAGCTGGGAAGAAGCAAGCAGGTAGGAACAGGTGCCTGGAGTAGGAAACCAGGAATATAAATGTTACATGATTACTCTGCGCATAGTTGCTGGAGGCAGTTAGAGTCTCAACTGTCCAAAACGAAAGGATTTTAAATCTCTCTATACGTTACATAAAAGCACTCTTTAAAAACCCCATTTTTTCCTTCCCTTCCTTTCCATCTAGTCTTGCTTTTACTCTAAGCTGTGTGGCTTGCCCAACAAGCCTTTTGTGCCCATCCTCTCTGCCCAAATCACACAGCCTGTCTTCACCCTCTAGTGCTTCTCTCCCATTGGCCTCATCCCCAATCCACGTCCTGGTAGCTCATCACTCTTTATTCTTCCCATTTTCCTCTTTACAACACACACCTCCAGTATGAAGTACCCGGTGCCTCCCAGGGCTGACTAGTCCTTTCCCTCCCACCCCTCCACCCTGCTCTCGTCTCACACTATATTTAATTTGCCCAAGCAAGTCACACTTCCCAGGCCAGGCACCTTAGCTTCTTGATGGATTTTATGATCAGGTGCACACAACGAGGTATAACATGAATTATTACAGCCTTGACTAGGAAAACGTAATATTAACTTTCCTAAACCCGTGTTAAGGGTCAAAGAACCCATGGCACAAAATCTGAGCAAACAGGACAGTGAGGAGGGAAGGGAGAGAAGAAGGGAGAAAAAGTGGCTCTGCTCATCATGGCAGGGTCAGGGGCTGAAGCTGATGTTAAACAACCACTAACAGGGTTAGGATACTGGCAAGCCCCTGACAGGTTTCCCAGTCCTGCTTGAGGGCTGCTGCTTGCCGGTGCTCTGGGAAACAGGAGTGACCTCAGCTGGGTGGGCTGCTTGCTCTGTGCCCCCTGATTTAGGAGCTGAGATTAAGAGGGGATAACCTTCATTGTACCCAATCCAGGCGCAAACCAAGCTCCTGAATGTTTGAAAATGGGAGAGGCAGTAGTACGAGGCAAAAATTATCTATTCTCAGGTGCCATGGCCATGATACCTTTGGATCATTAGGACACCGTTCTGGTCGAATCAGCTAGATGCAAGGCATGCCAGAATTGAGACAAGCTCCTACCCATCCAGTCCTCCCTATTCATGGCTGCTTCATGCCTTGGCAGCAGTATTAATGAGAAAACAGTTTTGAAAAGGGAAACTCAGTTCAGAACATGCCTTTAGGAGGAATGCCAAGATCTTTCCTTGTTTATTTTACTTGTTGTGTAAACATTTTTATAATACTCATCAATACAGTCTGTAGAGCATATTTTTTAAAATAACCAGCATGGACATCAGCATCTTGCTCATGACTCTGGCCTTTTCTTTTACTCCATACACTGAAGCTAATGCGTCATGTTGCCATTTTACTTTATGTATTGCGCTGGCTACTACTTGATTGTAGGCTCTTAGTGAATCAACCTAAATGAATCAGAAGGTACTGAAATCACATAATAGACACCAGTGCTGGAAATGGTCAGGAAATAGGAATTAAGGATGAACGCTCTGTTTACATGATCAAAACATATTAAGGCACGAGAAGGCTGAGAAATTCTTCACTGAACGTGTCTGGTAAAAGCATTCGGTTTGCTTCTGCCAGATTCCCTCTTAGTAGCACCAGTTCCAGATCCCTACTGCTGAGCAATTTTAAAGTCCAGTGAACAAATTCTTTCAATTGTTTGGTTTTTTTCCCATGTTATGTGTGAATTCTTCCCAAATTCAAGCTTACTTTTTGCCTCTAAATATGAGTGACAATCTACGGAGGCTCTAATCAAAATGGTGCATTAACTTCACTCTCCCTTCCCTTTAACTTCTTCAATGTACAGAACCCAGCTTGCATAGTTATGATCACAAAATATTAACATAATGTACCTCTTCCTTAGCAACAGCTATACTGTCAGGGGAATGCAGCCCATAATAATGCAGCTTGATCTAGAAGCACAATAAAATATAAATAAGCTTGTTACACTTCAGTGCCACACAGGATTCCACTGTGAAGGGCCTTCATGAATTTAGAAACCTCATCTTTTTCCTCTCCAACACAGATTATTTAGAAGAAGATTTATGGGCACACATTCCCTTTTATTCCAGAAAATGAAACGTAATTGTTTACTCAGTAACAGTATTATTTTGCTGCATGTCTACTACTAAATTTGTGGGCATAATACAGACATGCATACACACACATCTGTGCAAAGCAGTGCTCATAATGAAATAAAGATGAAACCAGGACTCAGAGAAAATCTAAAGAGGAGACTGCCATGAGAGCATCCATAACTGTGGTCATTTTTAAATGAAGAAAGCAAAAGCAATTTTCTCCAAAAACCAGCTGCAGAGAAACAAGGGATATACTTGCTACAAATTAACATGCTTAATCTAGAGCCCTGTATAAGACTCCCTGTGTACCACATCTGCAAAAAGAACAGCATCCTCAGCTGGGTAAGGGCAAAGTCTTCTCCTTACCCCAAGTCCAGCTGGTTCTCTCCATCCCTGAAAGCTCCTTGGCCAACAGCCTCATGGCTGTTGCACCCTCATGCATCCTGGCCCTCTAACCCTTATAATTACATTGAACCAACCTTAATATCTCTTCTCAAAAGCAATCAAGATCTTTTAAATACTGCTTCTTGTGAGTTCTCAAGGAGAATGAACTACATCGAGCCAATTTCAAGGCAATAACAAACCATTTGGAGCTAGAGGATAGCAGTCCTTGTCTTCTGAGCGAATATTGCAGTTATCAAGCCAAATTTGCTTGGCTGAAAGACTTAAATCATGAGGCCTCTTATGAAGGAGCCAAGTTACAATCTTAGCAACAGGGCTCCATGATGTTTATCTGTAAATCAGTATTTAGTATGCATTTATTAAGGCTGGGATTTCCAAAAGCGCCTTTCAAGAGTGAGGTACCCAATTCATGGGCATAAATTTCCCTCTGAATGGATTATATCACATCACTAGGATTCCTCTGTAACAAACAACGCACAAAGGGAAGAATCAAAATTCAACAATCTGCTTTAAGGAAATTCAAGGGCCAAAGCAGGCTCTAAACCCAAACAGCACCAAACCACTGACTCTGGTGGAAATCTCTCATTTCCAACAATTTCTGATTCAACCGAAGATGATTCCAAGAGCCAAGTGCTGTAAAAAACGTGCTTACCTACAGAAAATCCCACTGCACAGCTGAAGAGCCATCAATTGAACACAAAACTCTTCGACTCAGGGCTGTCAACAGCAGTACGTCTGAGCCTAACATGATTTGCTTGTATGCCTTCCTAGAGACGCACAGCTTGAGTCTGATGAACTTCAACGAGAGCACGCTAAACTTGCTCATTGCGTAGTAAAATATTTCTACATTTTATTGGAAGGCAGCCAGACTACACCACTGAATAGCCCAGGTCTTTATCAGTTGCTTTTTCTAACTTGTCTTAAACCAGAACTTACATTTTTTACATTTCTTTTGTAAAGGTGATCTGCTTTCTTTAAATACATCATACACACAGTGAAAAATAACAACCACAGGAAAATGAAAAGAATGGGAAGAAAAGAATAAAGAAAATGTTTTCCGGGAGAAGATGCTATAGATGTAACATGATATTCCACCAAAATTTGCAAATATGCAAATATTTTAGTATACATGCCACTGAGAAATCCAAGTCACAAGTCTAGGAAACTTTAATATTTTGTTATGTAAACATACCAATCACTAGCTAGTCTTAAAAACATTTTGTACTGGCAATGGGAAACTCTATCACACACTAAGAAGTCATCTACTATTATAAAAGGTGTTAACTGGCTAATTTTTCATTCAGATTTATACATGAGGAAGAATAAAACAAATATTACCCCTGTAGCTGCAACAGAATAAAACACGTTTTCTCATTAAGTAACATACCAATAATAGACCAATAGTGCTATATCAGAGGTGGCTTCCTAGCAGTATTACTAACAAACCGCCTTCCCCGATTCAGAGTATTGCGTTGCTCTCCACCTGGGTTTTAACCCCAAAACAAGGCCATATATTAAAAAAATTAAATCATAAAAATGTATAAAAGGCATTTTGTAAAGGGACCCATGCCAGCCTGATCCTTTGAATTTGTACCTATTTCATTTGTGAATATCTACAGGCCCTGCACAGAACAACTGGGATACTATGTCCCGCTCATCCTTTCAGGTGATGATGACACACTTCATCACGCATGTCATGGAGCACTTCTATAAATAGGCACCATATGACATAACTTGAGAGAAGATGCAACATATAGCAAAGGATGCAAGCAGCATGGCTGCAGTGGCAGATAAAGACTTTCCAGTAGGTAAGCTCTTCGACTGTGGCAGAGGACTCCATAGAAAGTGTTTCCTCACATCGTACACCTTTTTATTGTCTCTGGACAGGTAAAACAAAGGCCAGTTATGCCTCTCAATCAAAGCGCTGCAGACCAATACTATTGTCTTTTAAAGAGGCGTATGGCTTAGGAAATCAGTGGACCTGAAATTTGATCTCTCATATGATTTATTTCCCATCTTCTCCCATTACACAAATATAAATATAGCAGGCATTTTTCTGCAGCCCTGAAATGATTCAGAATTAATACCAGATGACAAAATGGACCATGTTCCAGGAGGGGAAAAGTTACAGTAAAAGCTCCTTCCCATTAATGGGGCCATTCATTCATATGGCCACTATTCCACAGGGGAGCTGGACATAAATTATGTATTTGACATCTAGTTATAGACGATTATATCTGACATAATGAAGTTATAATGGAAGGAGTTTGCACATTGTTTGGTTATTAAGTGCCCATTTCTTGTCCCTGCACCAGGTGCAATGGTGATAGGCCATACAAATCATCCAGAAGAAATGCCAAAATGGGCTCCCTTACTGATAAAGCACCACACGTTTATTAATTTAACAGCTTGTCTTATGTCTCCCCCATCTGCTCATTTAAAACAGTTATTTGCCCTATAAATATTTCAGAAAGAGAAGTGTAGCCAAAAATTAGTCTGGCAGAAAAGAGAAAAAAAAAAGTTTGAGAAGGGTCTCATGCTGTATACAGCACTGCGCTCTTTTTTCCACGTTGAATCGGTTCAACAGCTTTTTTTTCAAGCTGGTAATAGGACATTCACTTTAGATTAGTGATGCTTGAGGGTGCACCACCATAGCTGACTCTGCTTTCCAGCTGTTGCCACTGTCAGGTGGGTGAAAACTTCTACCGCTGATGGCGAGTGGCACAACTCAGTACAGCGGAAAATGAAACCCACTGTCAAAAGAATCTCCTGGGTGGATGTCTATGTCCATTTTGAGCTTATCAGGTTGTATGGTAGCTTCAAACAGCCTACAAAGAATAACATTTCAAGGCATCTTTAAGTCACAGTTCATGCTGATCTCCATAGCAAAACTCCTTTACAAGGCAGCAGCTAGCTGGTAAAAAAAAAGCTAGTTAAAAAGTGCTTTTTCTGTTTTTTTTTAGATGACTAGGAATAATGGAAAAGGTGTTAAACATCACTCAGACTGTTCCCCCCCCGCCCCCAATTCCTTGAATATTTTCAAGTGTAAATACTTTGAACAGTTCCCACCAGCATACAGGATTTAGCACTCCTCCTTGAGAGACTCTGTTAGCTCCGGCTTTCTGCTAGAGCAAACGCTGTTATCTTATAAATAAACAGCAATGCCCTGAGGTGCCCCTCTGCAACTAAAACACACATTCCAAAGAACTAAGAGCAACAGTTCAACACCATAGTAAAAAAGAAAACTGCGAACGGCATGCAATTAACTCTTTCTGACTATGGATAGCTATAGGATGTAAAGCGGGACCTCGCTGACGATAATAAGCAAACAAGAGGACTGCAGGCTGGCTGCAAGATTTCCAGGAGCTCTGGCTACTCCGGTTATGATGCTAGTTATCACCACCCATGACACCTAATGAGGAATTAATAAATACTGAGCATGGCCCATGTTCAAAGCAGCTGCCCACTTCAGGGAAATCAGCATAGTCCAGGAAGGTGGATGTTTTGGTATGGATCTGAGCCACAACAGCAGTTTTTCGGAGAGCTCTGGATAAGACTGAGAAAAGCATCGCATCCTTATATCAGAGCTCACCCCTCCACTGTCTTCACAACCCAAACGAGCTCCATACCTGGCAACGCATTCCTGCGTCTGCACCTACCACACTGCCCCAAACTCACCCTGTCGCCACGCTGAGCTGTTTGAAGGCTCATCGCCAGCCTGGAGGCTGAGGGCTTTAAATGAGTCTGCCCATCACGACAAAAAGCAAGAGTACAAATGAAAAATAAATAAACAGCAACGCAACCCAACAAACGAACCTGTACAGACTTCTTCAAAACAAGGCAGCTGAAAATTCACAGTACATGTGAAGCTCATAGTCATTGCAAAACCTTTCCATTGACCATGCAGGTATGGTGAACAGTCATCTCCCATCCAACCACTGTAACACCAGTTACCTGCATGCCTCATATACTCTGCTTGCCCGAAAAGCCACATGGGACAAGAAAATGTTGTGTGTGTGTTGCTGGCTTGCTGCAATGAGCACTCACACCCCATGTCGGAGGGAGTGAGATCCTCTGATGGGCTCAGGGCAGTTGCGAAGAGGAAGCCCTGAGAGCAGTCATACTTGGAGAAAACACTGAGCAAAAGCAAAGAAGAAAACCCGGTACACGATTGAGGAAGAGCAGGACACTATAGAGCACCCACCATTGCATAGAGAAAAAGGGAATAAGGGTCCCGAGCATGGGGGACCCGAACCAGCATCCAGTGCATGGTCCTCTCTTGGCTCAAAGTCATTGAATTAGCCTCTCCCCTGGACTCTCCTGCCTGAAGGACAGCAGGAAAATAATGTTGCCTTAAGAAGCTGGAAACATATAGCTGTAACTAACTCTAATGTGAAGGAGCAGGATGAGTAAAAGCGGGACCTCAGAGAGAAGCAGAGGGACATTGTAAAGGAGTCTCGAGCTGAGGGAATGGCTTTTCCAGGGGGACTCAAGCAGAAAATTAAAAAGCCTGGAAACAGGAGGTGCCTGGCCACCATTGGCTCAGAGCAGGGACTGCTGAACAGCACCTCTCTTGTAGCGCTGGACCTGGGGAGGGAGAGGCAGGAGAGCTGGTGTCTCAGGGCCTGGCGAGCATGGGATGCGTGATGCTGTGTGTCGGCTTGAATTAAGGCAAGGAGAGCCACTGGGCCTTGCTGCCCGGCGCTCCCCTTTCTCTGGAGCTGGGAAGGAGGACTGGGGCTGTGCAATGAGCCTGGCTGTCAGATCTCCCACATCATCTGCAAAGCCATCGACCCTTTCTGGGACCTTTGGGAGAGGAAAAAAAAAAAAAGACCCAGAATGTGTGCATCCAAAAACCTGCTCTATTTTTGGTAAAAAGATGTCACAGTGCTTCTGATGTTCAGGAATGGTTCTCCCTCAGATGTTGCAAATGCAAAGGGGGAGAAAAATGGCAGAATGGATCCAGCTTTTGAAGGAAGAAAGCACAAAGGGACATGCCACTGAGCTGGAGAAGAAAGGGGAAAGACCCAGCAAAACCTCTGGCTGTCTCCTTGACATATCGCCCAAGGGGTAGGGAGAGATTCTGCATCTACGGAGCCTGAACCTCACAACTGAGGTTTACAGGGAAAAAACCCCACAGTGCCTTAACTGGGGACAAAACAACCTCCCTGCCTAGAGAAATCTGTACAGAAGGGTGAGAACCTCCCATCCCTCCTTTATTTGCTATTTATTTCTAGAACTGGGGACCAATACGTGGTTTTGCTTATCAACTCATGTTTTGGAAATGTACTGACTTCAAGCGTATCAATCTCCAAGACAACTACTCCCTGAGCTTCAACTTTGAAGGAAACCTTTGCAAAATGCTTGCTCAACAAGGGAGGAGAGCTCCTCAAACTGCCTAGCTTTAAACGCCAGGCATATATTTCATGTTTAATATGATTTCACATATATGCTAAAATCTGCTTCTATAAAGCTTTATAAATAGTTTTAGTGTGTCGATTCTGAGTTTAATTCACTTATTTGCTGTGTTTTAGTACCTGGAAGAATTTGAGTCCAAATGCTAAATTTAATTCATTGCTATATATGATAATTCCATAAAATCCCTTTCTAAGCCAGAGTATCAGCATCACCCTCATCTGTGAAACTCCTTGCTATTGTCAGTAACCAGCGATCCATTTTTAAACACAGGTTTAATCTTCAGTCTATAAGATCACAAACTGAGGCCTCAGCTACCCCTGGAATTATTCTGCATATGGACGGTGTAGACAGTTGCGTAAAAATCATGCAATCACGTCTGCATCGTTAGACTGAGAGGAGGTGTAAAAACAATGGTTAACAGTGCTTTGTACACGGAACTAATTTTAAAACACCCTCAACTTAAAAAGGGGGTGGGGAATAAGAACTGTCTTGACAAATAATGCTGATTCAGGGCCTCATTTCTATTAAGTGATTTACAGTGTCATTACTGCATTACTGTACAGAGCAGTGGCTCAGAGTAATTACCCTGTAATGCACGATGACATTAATGTACTAGTAAACTACTGGAGTTTATACTCTATTCACTACTAGCATCAGGACACTGAAAGGCAGGTAAAAATGCCCTGCATGCATAAACAATGTGTGTAAATGTCTCCAGTGATAAAATTTTTAAAAAGGAGAAGGAAGAGGCACTTACAAATAAATCTGCCAGCTGAGAACTGCAACTGCATAGACCCACAGGAGCACTAAAGCTGTATCGCTTTTTAATAATATGGGAAGGAAAGTTGCTTTTATATCCCTGCCCTGCCTCTATTTCCATTTATTACAATTAAAATTGTATGGTGGCTTCTTCTTTTTGCCACTCTAAGTGCAACATTGACCTGCACCTGGTGTTCAGCTCAGTGCGAGGGGGAATACAGAAGGGAAATGAAGAGCATCAAAGCAACAGCCAGAAGCATTAGTGGTTTATGACAACTGTCATAATGCTGCTTTTTTTTTTTAGAGTTCCAGCTACTGAAAATGTGGAGAACCAACGAGAGCTTCAGGACAGAGGTGTTTTTGCCTCCTTTGTTTAAAACAGCTCTTGTGGTTACGGCATGAAGCTTGGAATGTGACCTGAGCATGTCCTAAGGTGTCAGAAAATGCAGCCAAACAAAGAAACTTCATAACCCTCACACACTTAGAAAAAAAAAAATCATGACTATTACAACGCTCTAATGGATTTTGGGCACTGAGGCTGGAAATGAGGCAGAAGACGTGTAAGTAGAGCTATGCATCCCAGATCCCAGGGCCAGAGGAAAGCCTTGCTCTTCCCTCAGGAGACAGTACCAATTACTACGTTTTTAACACCCCCTAGTCACCAGCTAATAGATTGATGCCTTCAGAGCTGGCTGCCTCCCTGGCCCTCTCCTACTGAGTTACACAAGGGGATTCAACTCCTTTTACCAGCGCACAGCAGCAGTAATATCAGTCCTTCCACCCTGAGCAGCCCTTTCTTTAAGATCTCTCAACTGGCGAGGTGCAGGCCCCGGTGGAAGCAGTTAATGTATCAGTTTATGTTCGATAAACTCCATTTTACCTTCTCTGCAAGCGCTGCAACTGTTCTGCCTGACCCACTTTGCCCCGCTCCTGGTGGCAGTGCCATTCATCTTGCAGAGGTAGCTATGCCCTCACGAACGGCAGATTACTGAAGATTTTTCTCAGTCTTTAGCTCTTTTATCTTGGAGAAAGCAAGACACAGCTTATTTAGCTGCTGCTGTTCCAGTGTCCTTGAGTCTTCCACAGGCTGCTCCAGACCCCACGGCAAGGATTTACATTGACCTATTCTAAGTTAGCTCTGAATCATCACATCCAACATCAAAGACAGACTTGAGGAAGAAAGTCCTGGAAGTCGTAACTGTCTCTGTCTTACTGGAGTGCTCTGCTAAAAAAGCAAGGTAGTAAATTTTACCACAGAACTGGAGTGGCTTAGAAGAAGCTGACAATCTCAAATGCACGTGTCAAATCTCAGGGTAGTTCACTCAAAGCTGAATGGAGGTTCTGGACTGCCAGGAGATTGTATCTGACCAGCCCAACTCACGACAAGACCAGATTTGGAGAGAGGACTGTGAATCCAGCATCCTCACACCCAAGATCCATCACCCAGCACACGGTTCCACCTTCCAGAGATGCAAGAGGAACCACCAAGGAATAATAGTGCTGAGGCTGCTTCTGTGCAGCAAGAGTCAATTCCTTAGTTTTTGTTACTGCATCAGCTAAGAAAACACACATTCATACTTACAAAGGGAAAAAAACCCAGCAAATGTTTACTTGATCAAGTTACAGATCTAGCCGCATGGATGCCGGTGGAAAAGCTCACTCAAAACTAAGGGAGCCTTTCATGTCAACAGCATTAACAGTATGCTTTCATTTAGCCCACAAAGTCCTTGGGCCATTTGGAGGAACGGGGTTTGCAACGGCAGCTGCAATTCACAGACACAAAGGTTTTTCTGTGTCCCAGAATATTAGAGATAGATAACGAAGTGAGATTTAGAAGACAGCCTTCTTTTCATATTACATAATAACAATATGCCTATTCAGATTAATCTTGCATTAGCAAGTTGCATTTTTCAATCGTGAGCACTTAGAGAAACACGTGTGCACACAAACACGTACTTGCAGCCTTACAGTGTTGGGGCAGAATGATGGCAATCACTACAAAGGTCAATCCCGTACCCTTTCTGCCACTGTAGCACCCTTTGGAGAGCAGGAGAAAGGAAAAACCCCAAACCTAAGCTATAGTGCATCTCCCTGCTAACACACTTTGGCTGTCCTCTTCCTCCCCTTCTCTTCTTCCACAACATTCCCCGTGTTTGATGTTCATACACATTTCTGGAGCTGACCAAGAAATCCCTCCATATACCTGTTTGATTTTAGCTTTGCTATTATCCATTCCAAGAAGGAGAAGCTAGTCATTTTGATATCCTGCGTGAATATCGACAACCTAATTAAAAGGAGCAAAGGGAGGTGTACGAAGTCTGCACCAGCATGGATGCTTGCTCTGGGGCCAAGCCCATCTCCCCAGGCCACAGGAGCAAACACTGGGGGTTCATCACAACACAGCCAGGGGACGATCCTCCAAATGGCGCAGAGAAATCAAAGGCTCACATTCTTATCACTTTATTTGCATCATTCAAGAGAGGCACCTATCTTAGAAGGGCTATTCTGGACTCAATCCACACGTATTGGCTGCTAGCATTGCTCCCGAGGGCAATCAGCTCACCTAAAATTTGAGTCATCCTCTAGAGTGAACATGCCTCCTCACTGACTCTACAAAAAAACTCAAGTAACGGCAACGCGGATTGAACCCAGGCCTGAACCACCTCACGACCACTTCTGCACCTTTACTCACCTGAGGGGCAGCTGAAATCTGCCTTTTTGCATCCTGCCACCAGCCCCTGGTGCCTGTGCACTGCCATTAGGAAGGAAAGGAGGAAGGCAGAGGGCAGGACCTAAGGTATACCCGTCCCTGCAGAAGTAAACTAGTGGGAAGAGCAAAATAGCTTGTGAACAAGATGGCATGTTCAAAGCTATGTAATGGGGCACATGGGACACGTTCATCTCTCATACAGCTCTCTCGCAGGAACGCGTTTGCTCCCGAGAGTGTCCTTGGATGAAAAAATGAATGATAACGCGCTCACGCCTATGGCTGGTTTGCAATGCATGTGCATGGAGACTGCATCACTGACTCACCCTTGGATGGCGGTCTCTCCAGATCCGAATCGAGGTGGATCGGTGGGGCAATGTAGGAAACCTGCCCATGGTGAGCCTGCCCTGTGGACAAATAAGTGTTTTAGTTCCACCGTTTCCTACAGAGATCTAGCAGGGCTATAATTAAACATAGTGTTTTTATGGCACTGGATTCAAAACAGGTTTGCAAGTATTTTGTTCTATTGTGCATTTTTCACAATGAACTTCCATTTTGCGGAGACACCTGATGAAGAGTTGAGAGCACTCCCATTTCTTTTGCTTTTTCCATGCAGACTATGCTGAACTTTAGTTATACCTGCTTTACCACTACCAGGTACATTTTGCATGATGTTCTCTCAAAAGGCCATATGCCACAAAAGACAACCGATTTCACACAAGCCCATTCAATCTGTTAATCTCACTCTAAGAAGGAAGAAGCACTTCTGTGTCACAGCAATTTTTGAAGGAAGCATGGTATGAAGTACAACTGCATCTGTTTTTCCCACCTGCAGAAGACACAGATAGCAGTTTGTGGAGCTCGGCATTGCTTTCACCTGGGTGGAAGCTTTTTGGTTCCCAGCACCGCCATGCAGTTTCCCAGTTGCTAAAGACTCAATTCTTCTCCAGTAATTTGGAGCTAACTATATCAAGAAACTTCTATTTATAATAAAAACATGTTGTTATAATTCATCTATTTACTGTAACAATTTACAGGGTTGTTAATCTCTTTTTCTAAACATGGAAAGTTAATGACACATAGATTACGATAACAGTTAGAGTAACCTTCCCGTTTCAAGTAATATTCGTGCTGCAATAAAAGCAGTTGATTCCTCTTATGAGACACATTCCAAATAATTAATACGGCTCCCTGTTGACACTTGCTGTTGTTGCTCCAAGCAATTTCCAAGCTAGCGTCACAGGCAGCAGAGCAGCGATACAGTCTTCGGGCTTCTTTGTAATGACATCCAGGAATACCACGAGCACAGTACGCTGGTGCACATAATATGTTGAAAACATCTCTTCAGGGGGATAAAATATTAATGGGAAATGGGGGGAAAAAAAGAAATGTGTCTGAATGGGCAGGATATATTTACCGCTTTACGCTGAGGCTGACTCAGATAATTTGCATTATTAGCCATTACAACAACTGGACATTATTCAGGTTTAAAATCTACCGACACATCGTAAATTCTATATTTGCTTTTAAGTGCTTTAACATGGGAAATCTGCTTCAGGCAAACCCATAGCTAATAATGAGTTACCCCGCTTTCCCCTTCTCGTTTACATGTTAAAAATCCATTTGATGTCATTAGTGAGCACAAGTCATCATTTAATAGCTGCTCGGTTCTGCAGCAGAAACAGGCAGAAGGTCTGCTCTTACTCCAAGCTGCTCAACGTGCAGGATCAGTGCCCTTATAACCATAGAACAGGGTCCCCATTTGCTGCATCAAAGATACCACTGAAATGCAAAAGAGCTGAGGCTGGCAGGGAGCTCTGGAAATCACCTAGTCCAGCCTGAGAGCAACAAGAGCCCACGGTAAGTGTCCAGTGTGATTTTTAGTATCTCCAAGGATGGAGACTCTACAGCCTCTCTGGTCAACCTGTACCAGTGCTTGGTCACCCTCGCAGGAAAAAAACCCAACCTTTTTCTTACGTTTAAGTCTAATTTCCTGTATTTCAATTTGTGCCTCTTGTCCTGTCACTGGATGCCTCTCAGAAGGGCCTGGCTTCATCTTCTTTATTCCCCAAGTGCCCAAGTGATCCCAAATACAAAAAAGAATGATTCTGCAGGCTTAAAGGCCTAGGCCGGAGTAAAGAAGATACATGCACAGTATATAAAAGACTAAAAAACATCTGTGAGTTTGTTTAGACATTCATTACAATTTAGTAATAACTATGAAAGTTTATGAATGTTTTATAAAAGCTTTTACCTAATATGGAGGAAGCAGTAGCATCAAAAGCTCTCTTGTGATAAATGAAACAAGTTGCAGAAAGCTTTTATCTACTTGCTGATGATGCAAAACACACTACTTCCAAAAAAATATCAAACTTGACTTCTGTTAGACTGTACACTTCTTGCAATGCTAATAAATCAGATTTTGGGTTTTAATATTCCCTCTATAAAAAAGCAATGCAAACAATTGTTATGCTTCATTTTCTGGTCACGAATGCCAGCTTAGTTGCTCTTCAGACTCATCACAGTCTTCCCATACGAGGAACAAAGGCTCTCCACTGCTATCTGTGGCCCCAATTATACATTCAGAATCAAGATACCTTGTAAACCTTCTTTTTAATCAACAGAATCACATTTTTTCTTTGGTTTTACTGTTATGGGCAATGGTGACATCTGAGAGGGTTAAGGGAGGCAAGGCGGGGCGCCTGAAGCAAGCTCTAGCAATGGGACTGGTACACAAGCACACAGAGAAAACTCTGAGTCAGGAGGCCAAACCAGAGGATCAGGGCAGTGGTCCTTCTGGCTTTAATGGTATTACAAATTTTGCCACTGACTCCATTAAAAAACACAATTTTACCCAATGGACCACTGCAAGATTTTGAGGCTGATATCATTGTTGTGGTTTAACCTGGCCGGCAGCTAAACACCACACAGCTGTTTGCTCACTCCCCCCCTGCAGTGGGATGAGAATCGGGGAAAAAAAAAGTAAAATTTGTGGTTGAGATAAAGACAGTTTAATAGGACAGAAAAGGAAGGAAAAAAAAAAATGATAAAAGAATATACAGAATAAGTGACGCACAATACAATTGCTCACCCCGTGGCCAACTCCCCCAGTTTATGTACTGAGCATGATGTCATAAGGTATGGCATAGCCCTTTGGCCAGTCTGGGTCAGCTGTCCTGGCTGTGCCCCCTCCCAGCTTCTCACTGGCAGGGCATGGGAAGCTGAAAAGTCCTTTGCTAGTATAAGCACTACTTAGCAACAACTAAACCATCAGTGTGTTATCAACATTATTCTCACTCTAAATCCACAACACAGCACTATACCAGCTACTAGGAAGAAAATTAACTCTATCCCAGCTGAAACCAGGACAATCACTGGTGCAGCTCAAGTCGGTTGCAAAGACTGGCAGGACAAGTTTTGCCAAGCGATGCCAACTCCCAGTCCCTTTTGTGTGAATTTTGCAGTCCAAGCCCCAGCTCTAGGAATGAGTGACTCCAATCTCCCCCTCTCCAGTTCCAGCTACTGCAGAAAAACACTTGAAACGGAGAACGTGAAAGCCTTAAGGAAAAAAGAGATGGCAGAAACACACAACACCTCCCTCTACAAATTGCCTGGTCCTTCAATGGTTTTTTCTGCATGTTGGGTCTGAGCTGACAACAGTGCAGCACCAGAAGGTGGGATGTGGCCTCCCTTGCCTGCGTGACCATCTCTCCAGCTGCCAGGCTTTCATTTCTACCTGCACATCTATTAATCCACAAGCCTATTTGATTGACCGCTCTTCGACCTGAAGAGCTGCCCACACGCTAACCAATATTGGCCTGGTACCCGTGCTTACAGGAGAGGAAATGGCTGGTGTTAGGTCCTTCCTGAATTTTGCAGGACACTCCAAAAATAACTGCCCCTCTTTAAATAAGTGGCTCAGTTTTTAGTTATTTAAAAAAAAAAAGAAAAAAGAAAAAAAAAGCCGGCTTCCAACAAAATACCAAAGGTCAAATTGTCTCTGTTGCTAATGGAAAGTTGGGCATGCCTCATGTCGTAACAGCTTGCGTGGCCACCTCCAAATCCCACCCTGACTATAACCATCTGGTGTTTCTGCAGCCGCTCTCAGGTAAAAAAGTAAACAGCAATCAAATGTAATCATCAAAGTAACGTGCAATGAAGTTGCCAATTTTGTAGCTAATCGCTAAGGTTGGGCTCCGTTTCCCTTATTCCTCTTGCTGGCGAGGTCCGGTCCATGAGAGGCAGGAGCAGGGCAGAGGGAGCAACGGGCAACAAGGGCTAATGCTGGAAGACAACCGTGGGTCAGTCCTTGTCTGCTTTTTTTATATCATACCACAAGGATTCAGGTCTGGCCAACATCGCATAAATGTAAAAAACATCTCAGGTGAGATGGGGCAAACAGCAAATGTGACATGGGTAGCCACAAACTCTCTGGCTTCTGCTAACGCTGCCTCTCTCAATGAGGACAGACAGACAGCACCCATAGTAGCCAGGCCATATGCACGTGCTGTGGCAATGGGAAAAGAGCATGCTTGGTAGCAGCAATTTTGGGAGCGAAACAGAGATATGACCTCGAAAGTTTACTTGGTGACACAGCACTTCCTTGGGTGGAGGAAACAGGGGAGATGTTTGCAGTTTAGAAAAAGTGCCTGCCTGGCCATTATTTTCAGGCCTGACACATGAGAGATGCAACATGTTTTAAAAAGCCAATAACTTAGAAGAACAAAGATAATGTTTCGTGAAACATAATAGCTTGGCCTAAGGGATTTTTTTTTATTTTAAAAGGGATCTGGATGCTCACAGACAGAAAATAAACATCCACACATCTTCAAAAATCTGCCCCTAAGTGATTTAGTCATCTACAGATGCCACGATATAAAACTGCAGAAAAAAATCTGCAAATGCATGGACTAACCAAGGAAAGTAGCAACAAAGTAGTCTCAACTGTTTATCTATTAAAAATATCTGCCCCTGACCCTTTTTGGAAACATACACACCGTTTGTAGCATCTAACAGGGCAGACCTCCCTCCTGACCCTATGCTGAGTTTCCAGTGTCTGCGACATTTGATTTTTTCTAGAGCACAACTCCTATTGTCATGTGTGCACATGGGAAACCTTTCTGCCCGGCCTTTGCTCATTGTCTCCCTGAGATTTTACTGTGCACTGTTATGGAGAAAACCTGAACAGAAAACAGAAGACTGGAAAATTCGAATCCCCGACAGCAAAGAGAAAGAACACCACCATTTACTAGACTAAAAATAAGCCTTTTTAAAACACCTGATGAGAGACCTCCTAAACATCTGATGACTTGCCACGTAAAGCTCTGGCACTGGCTATGTCATGAAGATAACGAAAATCGCCAGAATGGCTGGTCCTCACTTGTCCCTACTGCTCCTTTGCTCAGTGCCCATGGTACCGTGGTGGGCACGGACAGTCGTGCACTTGAATTGCAGTTCTCCCCCATGCCAGACCCAGCTCCAGCAGCAGCAACGAGAAGCCACCAGGAGATATATTTTTTAAATAAACATGCTTCAAACTGTTTGTCTTAAGGGGTGAGAGTCCCCTTTCTTTACTTTCCTCATCCAGAGGTGATCACTGCAACACATTTTTTTACTGCTGTGTCAGACCGCATCTCTTGCTCAGTTTTCTGCTGATTTTTCAGCCTCTTTCAGTATGTTTTTATTTTCCATGGGCTCACCAGTTCTCAGGATCCTTCTCAGACAGCCTAGCTATCATTCCACATAGAGGATTTCATTTAACTTTGTGCTGGTACCTCTGACAACCTGGTGTTCCTATGGACTGCCTCTCCTACGCCTTTTGTCAGCACCTCCGAACGCAGCCACCTCCATGGACTTAATCCCTCATTCTGTTTGCCCACTCGCTTGGATCACTAATGACTTAAGTTAATAACCGTGAAACCACACATCAATTCCTGAGACTTTGATTTCAGTTCTTCACATAATTTTTTTTTATAACAATGGGATGGGCACACACTAAGTATGCTGAATATATATTCTAAGGAAAAGCCTTGGAAAACTTACTGACAATTTTACTAATATCTTTACAGATAAAGTATATTTTGCATGCTGTGGCCTTTTTTTCCATGTAACTGAAAAAATCCATTTTTAAAAGAGTCCGGTTTGTCTGCGATCATCTGATCTGTACAAAACAACATTACTTTTTGGCCACATTTCTGTAATCCTCTAACTGTTAATGGGATTTTTTTCAAAAATCTAATTTATTATCTAACTGAAGACTACATTCCACTTTGTTGGATTGCAGTTTCCAGGATCATCACTCTCATCCTCTTTAATTTCCAAAATGAGCATACTTTTTTCTTGTCCTTTTTGCTCCACTCATGAGTCTTTTTGAACTCTGTAATATGCAGGCATATATAAAAACATATGGAAAGAGAAATTAAAAAGCTGGTAGGTTGCTAACAAACTCTTCTGACATGCCATTAAACAAATTTCATTCAGACCTATTACTCGGCATATATTCAGACGACTCCTGGCAGCCTTTTTTTCTGCCTTTCATCAATTACTATCTTTACAAAACATCATTTCCTCACTGCCCACCCTTTTCCATTTTGCATTAAAAGCTTTCTTTTTAAATAAAGCTTTTATAAATCCATTCCCTACCTCAGACATGTCAGAGTTAGCACTGATTCTGTCCACCGCTTCATTTATTCATGGCCTTTTATGGAGTATCTCTCTTTCATCTGTACATCTCTCTTTCATCTTTCATTGCCCTTTTAACTCCTTAGGGTAGCAGTAACTCATCCGCTCCCTCTTCGGCTCTCCCTCCGAGGGTTATTTCCCTGTCCTTCCCCCAAAGCTGTGCATGCCTCTGAATACAAGAACACCCTCTTTTCCAAAGGGCACTCTCTGACTACATTATCTCTGCTCTCTTGCCATTTTGCCTCTTGTATTTCATACCAGGAACCACTGCAAGCTTGAAGCAACTGCAGCAGGAGAAGTAGGGTACCTGCAAGCGTGGCTGCGTGCAGAGGGACTGCTGCTCCTGGTCACGGCTGCCTTCTGAAAATGGAGGTTACCGAAACCGGCAGCCTCAGTGGGCATTGACAGAGAGCCTACAATCCACGCTGAGGAGAGGGCTCCTGGGCAAAGCCAGCGTAACAAGCAAATGTGTCTTCTCCCATACCGTTCTTGATAGGAGCAAAGTTATAATATTGCAACTCTATACATTGTTTAGCTATACATTGCTTTTGAAGTTGTCATAAAATGTATATAATAGCAGCTCTTTCAAATGCCAATATTGTGTGCTGATGCATCTTATCTCACAGGTGTAATTTAAAGTCTGAGTCTAGGAGATGCAGGACTGCACAGTCTTTTTCTGTTTTTTTGGTTGTTTTTGTTTGTTTGTTTTTTGGGTTTTTTTTGTTTGGGTTTTTTTTGTTTTTTTTTTTTTACTAAAAACCTGCTTTGATATGTGCATTTTGCTTCTTTGCCTTCCAAAGAGAGGGGTCAGCAGGAAAATTCACAAGGAACCAATCTGCAGATGGGAAGCAAGAGGTGGGTTCTCGCCTCCCTGTCCCAAGCTGCGGCCGAGTTCCCCAGTACTGACCAAAGCAACCCGCAGGCTCAGCCACGGGGGCTGCCAAATGAGAAGAAAACCTTGGAGTCGAGGAAGAAAGCTTGATAAAGGATGCAGGGAGAGGGGTGAGCTGGGGAGACGTTTGGCTAAGTTCTTGTCACACACGCATCTCGTGTTTTAGAGTAAATGCAAATCCAAAAGCAGCACCTGGCAGCATGCTTGTGTTAGCAGAAAGCGTGATCAAATGGACTAGTCTTTTCCGAGGATGTACTATTCCTGCTTTGAATCTGTCACAACAAACAACAGCCTTAACCATGAGAGGAAGGAAATCAAAATGGTCTTTTTCGATGACCGCACTGTCCCCCATGTGACAGCCATTACCTGGGAGGGCCTAGGCTAGGTTTGAACTACAGGCAAAAATAAGGACAAAAATAATGCCAAAGGAATGGGTTAAAAACTGCCTGAGTATTATAGTAGCTGAAGCAATTGGAGGCTTTTCACTAGTGGCAGCTGCATAATTTCAAAGGAGCATTTATGACTCAGAAACTCATGTCCAGCTGAAGTCAGAGGTGAAGAAGCTTCTTCAAGTTACACTGAGATTCCTCGTTTTGCTGTGCAAACATTATAATTTGTGTTTTGTGTTTAGATGAACATCACCCCTCTGTTAAGGATTTAAAACATTTGATTTAGCAGCACCTAGGCTCCAGCGATGCTCTGCATCCTCCAGCGCACATCCCAGAATCTACCCTGCGGTACAAGAGCCTGGTATAAGGGGCGGGGAGGAAGAAGAAGAAAAAAAAACGGGAAATATTTCACACGTGCCATTATAACAATGTTAAAGACCTCCTGTCTTCCCCCTATACAGCAGCACGTGGAGGAAGGCCATATCCAGGTCTGGCTTTTCCCAGTGCCCAAGTCAGGGAGCTGACCTGAGGGGTTGCATGTTTTTTGAGCTTTGTTCCCTGAAATCTTGCCCAGAAGGCTAAACAAACACAGCACAGTGTATTATTCTTCCCCTCCCAGATGTGCTCGCTGTGCTATGAAATACAATTTACCAGTCACCTGCACTGGAAAACGGGGAAGGAGGAGAGATATTTTGGTGCAGAGGAGACTGAAGGATTTGGAGCAATGCAGTCCTCAGAGCCCTGGGGCAGATGACAAATATTGGTAACCACAAACCACCCAGAGTGGGTTTAGCAATGGTGAATACAGCGAAGCCCAGGAAGGTTTTCTTGGCCACTTCTCAAAGATTTAATCTGATATGAAGAGCGCTGTGCCAGCACCTGCCGTCCTTACTCTGCTCTCGTCCCAAAAGTCAAACAGGAGGTTTCCAACTGCCTTAGTGGGTCAAGCCCAGCCTGTTATGCCTCAGATGAGGCTGAAAAATTTTGGGATGGAGAAGTCAGGAAGAGCTTTTGGGCAGAAACCTAGGCAAAGCAATTCAATCCATCTCCTGCAGAGGCAAAATTGTTCCTTAGGTTGTTTTGAAAGGTATGTCCTCAGGACTGCCCACCGCTCCCTCCCAGATGCTGAGCAGCAGATCTCACCATCAAAAGATTTCATTTTTGTCTTCCCTTTCTTGGGGGGGAGAGGAATCCTGCTGCCTCCCTGCCTGAGATGTTTCTGCCTTATTTTTAACCCATTGCTTGCTCTTTTCCCCCCCCACCTGTGCTCCTTTAGGGCCTGCCCTTTGCTGCTGTGCTCTCAGTATGGCCCGTGTTTCTTGTCTCCCCCACCTCTCTTAGCTGGGCACTCTTAATCAAGGGTGCAGCTTCGTGTTATAGCTAACCCATTTCACAGCGGTCTTCCCTCCCCTGGGACCCAGCCAGGCATTTCCATCCCCTCCCTTGCAGCAGATCTGCCAATTAATGCAAGCACAGAGCAAGCTAGAGCTGATCTGATGGAAAACGACCCACTGAAAACAATAATTACTAGTTTTCCCCCAGCTCAATGAGCAGAACCAATTCAGGCTGCTGTGGTGGCACTGCCAGATCTGATGCAAAGGAAAGGGCAAGAATAAAAGAGCCAGGGGTGGGAGGGGGACAGCTATCGGTTTAACCGTAACATAAAACCACACCTGGGAACAGTAGTGGCATTGTATCTGGACGTCTCCTCCATCCCCACACCAGCCTCTCTCCTTGCCCCAGGGAGGCTCGCACCAATTGCATCCTTTCTTTACTGCCTTTCAGACAGCTTTTAATCCACCTGCCAGCATAATTTAGAGATCTACGTCTCACAACTCCAGGTCAAGGGTTTTAATGAAAGCCAAATGTGTTACAGCATGCTCACTCCTCGGAGGCAGAGCTTGGGACACAGCCCTGTCTTTCTGTTACTTGTGCTGCTCTTGTTCATGCAGAAATGGGAGCAGTGGAGGAAAAAAGAGATCGGGCAGTAGCTTTTGCCATGCTGAGCTTAAATTTCAGTGGCTAAGCATCCAGGGGGGTTGTCAGAGAAATCAGATGAGATGCTGGATTATGTGGTAGGAGACATGTCCAAAGCAGACAGGTAGATCTGTGAGTCACCAGCCCGGAGACGGTAATTGAAGTCTCTTGTGGTTTCAAATATTGTGAGATGTGGCCCAAGAATTTGTCACTCTCACTCTCCTCCATTTGTGACAGCCTATAGTAGATGTCCCCTCCAATTCTGCCTTTATTTTCCAGCCTGTGTGATTCTGCATGCGTAGCATGGTGTCCATCCTCACACTGTACCTCCCTGGTACTGCCTATACCTCTGCTCCGATCCTCTCTCTTTCTCCTCCGCCACCTGCTGAGCAGGTGAGACCTTGCCTCCGCTCACCTTCTACATCAGACAAGACTCTTTCCAGGAACTCATGATTGCAAGCCTACAAGAAACAGTTTCAGTGCACGGGCCTGCTTCTCTGGCTCCCGACGTGCATCCTCTTGTCCAGCTTAATGAACTCCATCTTCCATAGCCACAGGACCACATACCACGCCAGCCTTACCTCCTGTCTTCCACAGGTTTCTGTGACTATTCCTCACTGCGACTTCAGCCCAGAAAGGACTGCCAGACAATAAAGCAGTAAAGCAGTCGTCTTCGTTACACGTATCAACTGCTCTCATTAAGGAAGTGCAAAGAGATGAGTAATTTGTTTTCCGAGCGTGTCAGTGCACCCTAACTTCATTAATCACTTCTTTTGATCTGCAACGGGAGCCTTGAGACAGGCAGTACAGCCTTCCGGGCTCTGCTTCCAGCTCGCTGCCGAGCTTCAGCTATGGTGCAGAGTCCCTGCAAGGAGGGATAGACTCCATCCCAAAGGGAGTGATCAAGCAGTAAACGAGACTGACGCTATGTTGTTTGATGAAGAAATGAAACAAGGGTGGGTATTTTCTGCATGACCTAAAAGAACAGTAATCTAAGCCACCTCATCGTCTTTCTTTTTTTTTTTTACTGCTTGCTTTCTTTTTGAGATAATATAAGGTATGTCTCAGCACGAAGGACATGGCTGCCTGTAGAGAGATTTTGACAACTCCCCTCTGAGTGCTAAAATGCTGTCAACCGAAAAACTGAGCTGTTTGGGCAAATTGATCCAACTCTGACAGACTTCCTCTCTGTTTTCACGTTTTCTCTCTCAATCAAAAGCCTCCTAAAGAATCCATGTTTTCAGTTCAACCTCAGATAAGGGGGAGAAGAGGGGAGATCATCTACTTTTGCTGCACTGTTCATCATTAACCTAGCTGGATGAAGAAACCTGTGAGAGGAAGAGGAAGGCCTCAAAAGTCTCTGGCATCTCCCCATTGCACACGGACAGAGGATCTGAATACAACAGTTTCCCAAACTCATATATAGCAACTGCGTATGGACTTTCTGACTGCCGGTGAGGACAGAGTCAATACATTTTGGGTGCAGATAGTAACAGCATAGGAGGCAGAGCTTTTAGGCCTGAGTTTATCTCCAATACCAATAACAGGCAAGTTGCTGGATCAGCCATCCAAAGAAAGCCTTACTGGGATTTTTTTCAATAATCATTAGGAATCATCTCCCCCTTCCTCAGCCCAAAGAAAACGAAATCTATGTGTTTTTAAAACTTGTCCCTAGCTGTGAATATATCTGTAACCTTTCCGCACCAGTGACAATTCTGAATACAATTTTTGATGGTCAAATCCTGGGAGCACTCTTACTCTTTATAGCAAAGATTAAGCATGCTCCTGTCACAGTCAGTAAAAGAGCATCTCTTTCTATCGCCTCAATCAGGAACTCCAGAAATCCCCAGTCCTATAAGGTGAAGCAGTGCCAAGCAGCCCAAAAGTGCCTTGCAAAGACAATTTGGGGCTGCGCTGGTTTTGCACTCTTTTCACCTTTGCATGCAATATAGCTTCAGAACTCGACAACTGCTGTCTTGCTCACTGGGTCTTTCTCCACGGTTTTTCTAGCCAAGTGTCAAAACATGGTGATGTTTGTTCATTTTTCCTCTTCACCTACCTGCTGCAAACTCAGCTGGGGGAACCCATGCTTAATGTGGCCAACTTTTTAATTTTTTTTTTTTTTAAAGAGCTATGCAGCAGAATTGCTGATTTATAGATTCAAAGAGAACTGAAGTCTGTAGCTTACCAATTTTAGTTTTGGTGGAGTCAACTACGAACTTTATATAAACTTTATCGTGTCCCTTTTCATTGCCTCACAAAGCCAGGAATGACACAGGAGGTTTCACCATCTGTTCCCTTCATGCTGCCGTCCTACACTTATTTCTTTCTACATGGCCAGGGACTGTGAAGTTTGCAATGGGTCAGAAACTGCACAAGCCCACTGACTCCAAAATAAATGTGCGCAGAACACAGGTCCATACATTAAACATCATTCTACAGACCAGATGTTTCATACAAGGTCAAACATCATCTTTTAGTACCAGATATTCTGTATTTGGAACCTAAATTCTTTAAGGCCCTTCAAGCGTGTCTCTGGATTATTCTTATCGTAGTTCCCACAATGTTACCGTAGGCTTTTGGATGACAGTTTTGATTATAAGTCTGCACACTGCCTAGAACAATAAGATCCTGATTGGTACTTCTTGAATAATACATATTAATTCTCGCCTGAGCCTCCTTCGCACTGTATGAGTCATGCTGGATGTCTGTCCCCTGCAAGGGCAGCAGACGGGTCTGCAAGGGCACTGCTCTGTCTTGCCAGCATTGGGGCAAAGGTCCAAAGGCGCCACCAAATTTCCTGATCCCATTGATCTACCTGGATACATGCAGGGGGAAGAGGCACGTTACACTACATCGTTTCTGATGTGTTTGTCTGGCCCCAAAAAGGATTACAGGAGACATACAGCATGACTAAAAATGAGACCATGGGGTCTGAAAAGTACACCCAAAAGGTGGCGTGTTTCAGCCCACTTGAAAACTCTTTCAGCGCCTCCTGCCTCAGGCTCCTGCTCTTTGCAGTGAAATATGCTGCTATAAAATTAAGACAGCTTTAGTTCTGAATATTTTGCTTTGCAACAGACAATATTAAAACTGTCCTTAGTCATATATTCCATCACCTCTGAAACACAATCACCCAATACATCAATGCAAGAGAAATATTTTTTTCCCCTTTAAAGCTACAACCCCTTAGTTGCTTTAGTGAGCGTACAGATTTACATATTCTTATATGCTAGCCCTGGCCACCATCTTGAGTTAAACTTCCTCTAACAGGCTAACCCTTAACCTTGCATTTGGGTTTCTTAAATCATCTTTTGAATGAAGAAATGACAAACTCAAGCTTCAGTTCTCTGGCCAATCCAGTCTCTGCCATGTGAAGCTCTTCCTTCACCCTCTCATGACCCGAGCAAGGAAGAAGAAACACTAGGATTTCTGACTAGGTATCTGGATGATGTGGGATTCACAACTTTTAAAGAATTAGCTTCACACTGAGCAACGGTAATGACTACCTCATTGCTGAGGAGCCCAGGATGGATACACGCTTGTCTTCCCTGGATCAGGGAAAGGACAGAGCAATTCTATTTAATCCTTCTTGTTTAGGGTTATATCTAATAGTATTTAGTGGCTTTGGTGCCACTCAAAAGGAGTATGATTTCTGGGTTGGCTCCTTGGGACTGAATACACAGTCTCAATAATATCTGCCATTCCAGCTCTGATTGACATGATAGTTTCAATTGAAGTAACATTGGTTGAATGGCTCAGTGACCACTACAGCAAGAATTGCGTGTACACAAGAATCTGATAGAAGACAGTATTTTGCTTTCAGCAACCTGTATTACAAACGAGCCCACTTGCTGCAGATGGATTCTTGAAGCAACACAATCTGCTTAAAGAAAAGAAAAAAAAAGATTGGAAAAAAAAAAAAAAATCCAGCGTGGAAGTAGTTGTGACCCCACCATGCCAGTGGCACCTTCAGAGTGTAAACTCACCTTTCTAAAACCAGCCATCAGTCCTTAAGCAAACCAGCTGAGCCCCGGGCAAGCCTCAGCCGAAAGTCCACCTCCTTTCTACAGCCTCTGCAGATGGAGGGGAACACCACTGAGCAAGGTGGCTGCGCTGCTCTCTGTGCCAGTCTACCACTTCAAAGTTACTTTAAGCTCCTTTGCACAGGCGACTTCTTTGTGTGGGAGTTCAAGCTTTCATTGTCCTTCCCTTCAGGGATGACTTAATTAGAGATGGGCTTTCCCTCTCAAGTTACTGGATTTGAGGAATCATGCTGTTGTTATTTCCAGGCAAATCAAACAGAAGCAAAGAGGGACAGTAAATAGGGGGGAAAAAAGTCCCTAAAAAAAAAGGTGATAAACTCTGACATATCTACAAAAAGGATAAGACTTGCTCACCTCCACAGCAGGTTGGAGACCCTGCCATCCGATCCTGTATCGCTGCATTCAGGGAGCAAGTTCTCTGAAAGCTTTTCCTTTGCAAGAGGCCAGCCAAAAATCTCCAATTAGTTTCATACAGATGAGGGGCCAGATTGCAAACCGCCTGTTATTTGACACAAAGGCAGCTTTCTGCTCAGGATAAGCAGAGGTTTAAAAACGACTAGAAGATTTTATTAAGGCATGAGCCCAAAAGAAGGAAGCCATTGCAAGAAAAACCGGAGGGCAACAAAATACCTGTGCTGTGGATCGAAGGCAGATACCCACACTTTCTGCTTTACAACCTGGATGAGCAGGGAAGCAGGTTTTCACCAGATACCTCAGTCAAGCTTATTACAAAGGTTACAAATGACTGGAACAAGCTTAGAGCTCCCGGGACAACCAGAAAAAAAAACAACCTGTGAAAAGGCCTCAGTTTGTCAGGTGCTTGAAATGACATTGCTCAAAAGCTGGTGCTGGGAAGACATTTCACTGTCAACCTCAAGCATGTAAAGTCAGGAGAGACACCCCCAAATTCTAGGATCCCAAATCCTAGGACTTTTAAGCCAAAAGCAAATAAAACCCACAATAAATAATAAATATTATGGATTTAGGCTTTTCCTCACTGTGCCTCAAAGCCTTCAGGAACTGTGTTTTAAAGCTTCTCTTTCCACTTAGAAATGCAAGGAGACTTTTGTACTTTTAAACAGAACTGAAAATCCTGCAATCACAGAGGCTGAGGCTCTGGAAAAACCATCACTGGGCCCAACAACATGGTCACTAGAGTTGACAGCCCTGAAGTTTAACTTCAGAGAGTGAAACGTAGAGCCCATCTTTGTGAAAATTTGTATTGTTTGGGGGGCATTTAGAAAATGTAGAAAGCAGAATATAGTCCCAGACGCCTGATCCCCCGGTGACCTGGTAACAAAGTCAGGCTGCTGGACTTTGCACTGGAGCAGATGAGCGCTCATGTGCTCTGTCCTATCAGCTCTGCTGGGGATAACCTCCGCAAGGAGCTGGGAGCAGGAATATCATTAAACAGCCACAGTGCCTGGGCAGCTCAAGTTTGCTCGGATTCACGGCACCACGAATTAGGGCCATACATTTTAGCTATTCACGGCGTACACCAGACACGTGCACAGAAACGCTGTGACAGCTTGAGTTGTTCAGCGGGAGAAATCATATTTGAAACAGCATGTCAGGTTTTGATTAAACTGGCAATTAAGCAAGCAAGGAGCAACATGCCCTGGGGTTGCAGAGATGATAAGCCTGTTTCAAGACAAATGGCCAAATCTTTAGGTGGTGCAAACGGCTGCAATTTCACTGCCTTCAGCAGGGCTGCACCTTTCCATGTGAGCTGCAGATCTGGCCCTCTCCAGCCTGGGACAGGACCGGCAATATAAAAGGTAAAGAACTGCATTCAGCTTGGAAGAAGCCATTGTGCAGGGATGCAAAAATTGACACTTTACAGTGATTTCTAATACAACACAGCAATTTCCAACACAGTGATGGGCCACCAGCAATCCTCATCTGTGTTGGCCTCCTCTCTCAGTTGTCCGTAGGTCTCTTTACTAGGGGCAGCTGGGCAAAAAGGGAGAGATGGGAAGACGAGCAGATATCTGGTGTTATCCTCTGACCACCAGAAGCTGGTAAGGGTCTTCAACCCTGTTTATAAAGTTCAGCCTGTTCAGATGCTTTTCTGAACAAAAATAATGCGATTCAGTGGACTGATGCATCTTACATTTTCAATGGGCACAGGACAAAGGAGAACTTAACAATTCTATCATAATCTCCCCAAGCTGATGATCATCTACCAAAATTTCATCAATCTCATCTATAACAACCTCATATTAAGTGGGAGGTCTCCAAGATGAAGAAATTAGGGTCATTTGAGGTCAGCAGCTCAAATGACCCTAATGACTGCTCAAATTTTAGGTAAGAAAATTGTCACAGACAAATTAATGCACTGGAAACATCAGAACTGATCAGTATGTATAACCAAAGGATAGGCTGCTATCAGATAGTGATTGTGTAGACACACTTTGATGTCAGCAAACCCTTTTTGACCTGGTCCATATCTCCCAGTTCCAGACCAAAGGTCCAGAATTCAATTTAGAATACTATCAGTACAGCACTAACATGGACAGAAAAGAGCAGGCAATAAGCTTACTATGGGGTGCCACAAAATGAGAAAATATCACGACCACCTGAGGATGCAAGCTATGATTTAGCTAGAAAACCATGAGCATCCAAGCATTCAGAAGAGACTGTGGTTGGAGAAGCAGGGCCTCACAACATCAAGCAGAAAAGCAAGCCTGTGCTCCTAGGAAAGCAGGAAATTCAGAAAGAAATTCAGCGCAGCTCAGGAAGATGCAGGGCCTGTATCCATCCCTGCCTCTCATTCAGAGAGAGAACCTGGAAAGGCACCAAGGCTAGTTTTTAACCAAAGTCATCTGTGCTTAGCTCTGCAACAAACGATGGCCTCATAAAAAAGGCCATATTCACAGTTAGCTCTGCTGGCCACCTCTCTGTCATGCCTCTACTCCTGGCATTTGACATTTTCAACCACATTATGCATGTCTCGGCTCCCCTTGCCGGTTTGTTGTTAGTGCGATGCACCCAACCATCACAAAATCTGGCACACAACGCACCCCCTGCTAAATGCCAATCCCTCCATGCAAGCCTGAAGCTGAATCTCAGCCCTTGCATCTAGCAATACAGATGAAATACACAGCTTCATCTTAGTATGTAGTTAAACACTGGACAATCCTAGTTAACTTTGGATATCGAATGCCAATAGGGTGAAACACAAAGGTTTGCTCCCTATGCACAGTTAAGGCGTTGATTTTTATATAGACAAATATATCACCACTGGGCACAGTTACAATACCTATCCTAACACAGGATTTATGAAGATAAAAGATTCCATCCCAGAATTGTAAATAAATAAATCACCCAGTAATTCGCTTGGTGCGCTTTCTCCTTTTCCCCCAAAGCAAAATGCAGGATGCGTGATTGATCTTCCTACCGAGTGATCAGCAAACTTAAGACTTCCCCTGGTTAGTTCAGCAAGGACTGCCAAGATTTTCCAACATTTACCACCTGCAGAGGAAAAGTTATGAGCTATGGAAAAGGGCAGAGTATGAAACAGCCACAAAATAGCTATAGGCCCAGCTAGAAAGGACAGGGAATATTCCTTGTTAGACCCCCTCTAGGTAGCTAAACCACAGTTTCTCTGCTTGGTCTAAAAATGCAATGAGGCCAGGGTACAGGGCTCAAATCAACAAGAGCTTTACGTTGCTCTGGCAGGGCTGAGGGACCATAACGTGAGTCCAGACCAGCACTGGTCAAAAAAAACCTGCCCTCCGAACAAAATTGTGATGTGCGAGGATCTGTTTCTATTATGACCTGGAACAAAAAGCTGAAATTTCTAAAGGATTGTGACTTTCAAACAACGTTGACTCAAGGGTCACCAAATCTTACATTCCATAAAACTAATTTTTTTTTTTCCTTGGGTAATACTAAAATGTTCCATGTTAAACATAACAATAAAACAATAATATAACAACAATTTAACATTACTGAAGACAACAGCAGCATCCAAAAGGCTTGTTTTGATACTTTCCTGCCAAAAAAGGACAAGTTCCCACAAAATATTTTGATTTTATATCAATGGGACATTTTCCAACCAAAAAAAAAAAAATCATTCTATTGATAGTTGTTTGGTGTGCTGCAGTTTAAATGTACAGTTTTCTACATCTAAGCCCCAGGGTGGTATAAAAAACCTTCAACCTTAATAGAGGAGGAGGCTGAAAGCAGCGGTGTCTCAACTGTCCCCATTTGCCACCTGGATGACTCCTCTCCTACCTGCAAAAATCTGCCTTTGAATTTCCATCAGGCTGATGCTCTCTCCTTTTTAAAGCAGTGACTGTACTTGGGAACATCAGAGGTTGGAAACCACTCCCTAACAAATCAAGACAATCTAATGGTGTCAGAGTTAGGACCGTGTCTTTGCTTCACTGCAAACCACAGGAAAATTGCCTAATTCAGGAAACATGCCCGTTCCCTCACAGTCTTGCTGCCCCACTTTGGTTTGGTTTAGGCTTTTTTCCTTTCCCTTTAAGCTTAGTATCTGATGTTGTCCAACAGAGCCAAGGACCTTCGCTACTCTGCCAAAGCCCAACTAGTTTTGCCTAGAGGATCCTATGGGAGGGAAAATAGGTAAAGGGATAGAAATTTATCGATTCCCTATCTGGAGCGATGCGCGGAATCAAATTAATAGGTCTGCATAACATCTTGATGTCTGAGTAGAGCCAGGGAAGCCTACCAAATGCTTGTATCTATCAGAACACATGCATTGCTTGGGACAGCTTCATCCAAGGAGGAAAAAAAAACGCTCTCTCTCTGTAAATCTACCGAGTACGTCCCTGTCTTCCATAAGAATAAACGTATATTTAGCTAAATCACCTTGACAACTGAGCCAGCTTGCAAATCCTACTTTTTCAAATATATCTAATCAACGTGCAAATATCTAACCATATATACACACAGGCACGCACATATATATCTCTAAAATGTACATGACTTACTGTCAATAGTACTTCCTCCAGCAGTCGCTTCAGACAACTCTATGCTCAGTGTTTGATTTCAGCTGCTAAAAGATGAAGTCTGAATACCAAATAGGCCTAAATAAACATCTCAGAGATGCAGGTATGGCTTTTACCAGGCCAGCACCCATCTCACGGACCCTCCAGGTGCCTGTGCGTGAGAACCTCCCTATGGAAGTGAGACGAGGTCTTTCTGGAGAAGAGTCGCTTCCCTGGGACACAGCCATTGACAAAAGTAGGGGTTTGAATCTGCTGAAATTCAGAAACAGGGCTAACTTTGACCTTGAAACACTGCCCATACAAAAAGCACCAATGTTTTTCAATACATAATGAAACTAGCTATATAAAAAGCCAGATAGACAAGATGAATTTTTTCTTTAATGCTTTGAAATTGCCTGAAAGATTTTCTTTTCTAATAACTGGATCCAGTTTTCAGGCATTCAGTACAACAATCTTTATGTTGTTAATAAACACATTTGTCTAATGAATATCTCTTGGTAATCTTGACTGTAATTCAGGAAACTCAAGCGCAGCTGAGATAAAAATATGCACATACTAAAAGCTCAAATTGAAGAAAAAAAAAATCAATTCAAAGTTAAATTACCCATCTTAAATTTCAGTATAAAGGCTACTAGAAATACTGAGTTCTTGAACTTCAATTAATCTTTAGCTATTAAGCCAGAAGGGAAAAAGATTCTTCAGAGTATCAGATGGGAAGCTGCGAAGAGCTCAGATCAGCTTGCAGACGGACGTCACTATCGCTTAAACTCCCATTCACGGCTCCTTTGGGCTGGTTAACTCATGCTTGTCTTAGACTCCTTTGGGTTTCTTTTTTCCAGGCATCTGTGTGTGACTGCCTGCATGCGTGTGGCATACATTTTCCAGCTTCACTTCTCAGGGATTAATTGGCAGAAGTGCTTGTCATGGTTAAATAATTTTATTTAATTTGCACTGTGTGAAGATATTTGGGCAAAAGGGAAAAATAATTAAATTTTAATTACTTTTTTTCCCCTTTATAATGAGAAACAGTTGCATTCCTTGGAGACTCAGCTGGGAATAGAACATCACTCCGTTTTATTGTTAAATATGCAATAATAAAAAAAAAAAAAAAATCATTGATCAATCTCTTGTAGTAGAAGAGTGACAAGCCCAGGATAGGTAAAACAGATCCCTGGAATCAATGATAACTGAAGTTTATAAAGATATTGAAGGGACAAGATAACATCAACATCCTGTATGGAAACATCCAAAGGACTTTCTTACAGTTTTCTAAACAAACAAACAAACAAACAAACAAATAAATACTTTTACTAAAAGGCTCAAAGATGTCTCTTCAATGAGTCATGCCAGCTATGAGAAGTGCCACCTTTAGTGACAGGCCAGAGTCTCTGCCATGCATGTTAAGGGACTTCATAAAACTTGACAATCTCTCCTTTTTTCTAATTTCAGGCAAAAATATTGGTTTGTTTTCTGTGGTTTCCAAATGGAAAGAAAGGCTGCCTAAGCCCTCCTCTCCCCTTGATGTCATCTCTCCTTATACATGGCCATCAGAAAAGGTTTGGCTTCATAAAAAAAATAACTGGAAAGGGGCAGAGGAGATGAATCAAGGATCTACTGGAGATATATTATTATTGTGCTCCATGATACACAGAGCCTCTTTCTCCTGGAGTCCCTGGCCCTCTGCTAGGCCCATCTTCAAACTACTACTGTTTAAAGACCTTACCTGCAGCCAGCCACAAGCCTCACATTTTCTGGACTCCCTGTTTGATATCAACAGCCTCAGACATTTTTTGACATGACCCACAATGGCTAACAGGCAACCTCTGTGGCAAGATGCACCCACAGAGGTGTGGGGCGTTCTTGGCTAGCTCTGGGCTACCTCGTAAAACACCAGTACCTCTGCTCCCTCGAAAGTTCCTCACCACCATGGCAAAGAAGGCACAACAGGTGCCTCTAAGCTTCTCCAGCAAGGACACAGGTCACATCGCAAAGTGACTTTGGAGGAATCAGGTTAGCACCATGATGCTAAACAGGTCTCTGCAGCCCACGCACAGAAGCAAAAATCACGTTCAAACATCACATCAGCAAGTTGTGGTATGCATAAGCCCATGCCTGCTGCTTCTGTACCCATAAGGCTTCCAGGGAAGATAAATTAAAGAAATGCACTGATGCATGCTGTATTTTTAATGATTATTCCTTTTGCAGATTAAAATCAGCTTTCAGATCAGAGCAGGAAGAGGACAGTAAGGTCACTGTAACAAAACCTTTATCTGGAGAGGACCAGCTTTTACAGCTCTGGATATACTCACTAGAACATTCATCACTGATAACTGTCAAATAACTGTAGAGAGAAACTTTTCACGTCATTTACCCCCAACCTAGAAGTCATCATAAGGGGGAAATTTAATGAAACACGTAAAGGCCATGGTTCAGCAAGGTGATGCTTACCACCTTCCATGGGCAATTCAGGTTGCATGGAAATCAGCAGCACAAAACTCCCATTGGCACTACCCTACACCAGGTAGCCCCAAAGACATTTCTGTCATTTTAGCTAATGTGAATCTTCTTTCTTTGGTTACAGTTGACATAAACTGTCAACTATATTGGGGCGATGACTTCCAAGTGTGCACAATATCACTGTGGTCACGAATTACACTGTAAAAGGAAGAGAGGACTTCCCTAGCCTTCCTTGATGCATGCCCATTTTAAGGTTTCTTCTCTCCAATAAAAAAAGTGAGAAACAGGGGGTAAAACGTGTACTCTCACAGTGCTTAATCTAATGAAGCCACAGCCTTGATAAAGCCTCTCTCGGGTTGTCAATAACCATAAAGAAATGCCCGGACGTGAAGTTTATCCAAAATATCACAAAACATGGTGTTAGAAGGAAAAAAATACATTCTGATAGCACAGTATTTCAATTTGAATGAATACATTTTTTAGCGCAGCCAATTTATATTTGCATATTAAGAAAACGACAACCTCTTTCCACCAGAATTTGCCAGTATGTTTTGACATGAAAAACCTGGTGTAACAACACTCTTAACACAATTAATGGTTATTTACCGACGTGTTTCTTGTATCCTCTACAGTTCACTTCCTTGCATCATCATCTTTTTTTACCCAGTGTAAATACAGGCTCCTTTATAAAGAGGGTGGGAAATAAAAGGCAAAAAACCCAAACCAACAATCAGGAAACCCATTTGCAATTAAATCTTTCAATACCTTATGGAAAAACTGCTGGAACAAGTTTTTGCCCTTTTGAATGGACAGATGTTCTCATCAACAAGAAAATTAGAACTTGATGACAAACTCCAAGGTTTAAATGTCACTCCCTACCACTCTGGTTCAAATAAAAATGGAAGTGGCATTAAAAGAGCAGTATGCAAGCTCTGCAGACTGGTAATTTCTTCTAATTAAAAAGCAGAGTTCACAGACACATTTAGTGACACTCATCATAAAGTATACATCTGATAGTAGAAGGCTTTCTTGGTTTTAGTGCCCAGAAAGCTATTTTCTCATTGCTAGTGAATTATTTGCTTTCTCAGTCTGTTCAGGAATTTCTCACTCCACATAACAAGTTTCTAACATCTTAAAAAAAAAAAAAAAACCTCAGACCTACCAGTAACTCCCACAGAAGGCAACCTCCTGAGCACCGTCTGAGCAAGGTGCAAAGAGTGCAATTCAAGAAGCACATTTTTGACTTTTTATGTATGATGCAAAAAGGCACAAGAAAGACTTGCTGACTGAGCAGTACAACCAAAACATTTATAATGCGAATATTATTTTACCTCTTTAACACTGGGAGAGAATATCCACCCAAGAAAAGCACTCGGTGAAGTGACGCACTGATTGTCTGGGTGCCTTTCTGGAAGGTACACTTTAGTTAAAGTCAAGTCATTAGGCTCAGTACAAGAGGAAGCGGATGAAATCCAATCGAATGCATTACAGAGGTCAGACTAAATGAGCTAATGGTCCCTTCTGGTCTTAAAAAATCTATTAATCTAATTTAATTCTCTGTTCTACTCTTCATACCAGAGTCAATTTAAACTCATTTATATGAAAAGAACACATTACAGCAGCCTTACACAACACACCATGTTCTGACTATGCAGTTTTAGGCTACCCAAAAGCTTCATTTACTTCCCACTGAGCTCAGGAGGATGCTTTGTTTATCCATAGAGAGAGCTTATATTTACAAGCAAGGCACCAGGCAGAGGCACCTCTCCCAACACAACACGGGGTGAATCAGCACCTTAAACTATACGAATCGACCAGAAACTTTCCACAGCACTTTCCACCTTGGCTTGGTTTTTGGGTGCTGGCGTTCTTCATTCATCCTGAGACTTGCCTTGGTGAAGAGCACAACACGTTTATCAATAAAATCTGTTCCAGTCACTCCAAGGATATTTCTTGTGAATAACTTGTAACACACTCAATATTGCACCAAGAAAATACTTGGCAGTCACTGTCCAGTGAGAAAAGCAAGCACTTACGTGGAGAAGGCCAAAAACATTCATTGCTATTAGTCCCTCTGGTGTATACATATGCTCCCGTCAAGCAAATCTATTTTACTACCCCTCCCTAATAACAAAAAAAAAAAATATTCCCCTCTTTTTCTTCTCCATGCAGCCTTCCCTCAGTATTTCCCTCCTCCTGAAGCCTCAGTGTTCACATTAACATTACCAGTCATTTGCTTAATTCAGCAGTACAAGAGCTCAACACATCACATGAATTCAGGCTGATTGACCTTAGCGAGCCACAGCATCCTTCACGCATGCCTTGGATAGAGGGAATAATTTAACACAGTCAGAGGGGCAACGGAATTTGAGGCCAATACACAGGGGCTCACAAAAGCTCTTCTTCACATGGTATGTTGGAAAGACCCTACGAATGGACTAAGGACTTCTTCTTTGCTGGCATATCTATACTCAATGCCGCCTTTACTTTTTCCCTCTGCCTGCAGCACACAGATGGCCCTTTCCCCATCTCTGTCCTGAACATCGACAGATGAAAAAGAATTGCAGAGCTGCCTAATGCCTCATCTCTCCAGTGACTGTGTTAATTTATTCCAGCTATTTGAGGGAAGCATGAATGGCACCCCAGTAAGCCAGCTCAGACTGGTATAAAGGCAGCTGACTTTCCCATTTTCTGTTGTGGAGAGTTTATAACTTCTAGTTTTCAGCTCTGATGTTTCTTTGCTTTTTTCCCCCCTCCCTTCTGAATCTTAAGCAGCTGGTACTTTGTGAGAACACAGAACCGAGGAGCTATGTAACATGAAACACCCAGTTTGCTTATTCAGTGCCAGTCTTTTTAAACCGAATCCCATGTTTCAGTAAAATTTGCCCTAAGTCCTGTTTCCTCTCGGCACATTTTAATCAAGCAAAAATGCTATTTACAGTGAAGAAATCCCGTTACAGCAAACAATCACTACATTGTTTTAATGGATACATCTCTTTCACCTAAGCCTTTTTTTGCCTGCTTTGCCCTCCAATCACGAGCACACCTGTAAAAAAAAGTCTTTTCAACATAAAAATGTAGGGCAGATATTGCGACTCAAATTCATATGAATATTCACTATTTGTTCCAGCTTACAATTTATAGTTATATATCCTCTTTGGATGCTTTAGACCCAAATCAGGAGGTCAAAAAGCCTCTCACTGGCAAAATGCAATTCCTTCCAGGGCAAACAGAAATTCACTGTGGACTTGCTCCTGAAGCCCCTAGTCCAAACTCCCACCAACTTCAGAGGATTTGTCTGAATAATGGCTGAGCTGAAACTCTCCAGGAACTCTGGGATTTTGTCTGAGAAACTTTGTCATTATATCAACTTTTACTCATGCACACCTGGCAGACTCACCTGAAAGAAACGGACACTGTTTTATTCTTGTTTTTTTTCTACAGCCCAACTCTCTTGATTTAGCATAGTTACTAATGCCAAAATGCACTTCAAGAAGGTGTGCTTCAAAGTGCCTATTATCTCTTTTTTCTGGGATCTACCTATCTTCTCCTGTCAGGTTGTTGACAGCATCGCCAACTAGCACTTCACAGCCCTTCGTGGCTGGTCCTATTTCTCCCAGACTGCAGATCTTCAAACTAGCTACCAATATTCTTTTGGTACCTTTAACCTAAATTTCCTTCCTACAAGCAATCCATCCAATCCAACCCTACCGTGAGAGTTCAGCTGGATTTCTGAGGATAAGGTTGACCTTTCCATTCCTCACATATACCTTGGGTACTTTTTATCAGCACAGTCACACCTTAGGCATGGGGAAAGTTGACTTGCTGCCACATCTGAAGGATAGGGAGATGCTAAGGGCATTACCACAACTTCCTGAAGTCAAGGGAAGGCTTTGTAAAGCCTACCTGTAAAGGTTCAGTAATTTTGTAGCTTACTGCTGAAGAGCTTTTTACTCCTCTTTAACCTGAGTATCAAGGCCAGCAGTATGAAGGGCATCCAATGCGTCCTCTTCTTGTTTTGACTCTAAAGCAGAATATGGCAGGGCATCCACATCTGCTTTCTTGGCTTTATTGGTTAAAAAAAAAAAAGAAAGAAAACCTGGCATGGCAGCACTGCAGAGTGCTGGCGGCACTGAAGAAGTTAATTAGCAACACTGAACTAGACTTCAGGAGACGAGTCTCATTAAGTACTGCTAAAAATACTACAGTAGTCATTTCCAGAACAAACACAATCAGTGGCAGACGAGCGAGGAGAACGATCCAGACCCACGAGCTGCCATGGTGGAGGTATTTTCAGTGGGGAGCAGGAATAAAGGCTGCTCATTTTAAAAACACAGTAGCAAAAAACCTAGCTGGCAGATGAAGAAAGCATCCGGGACCCCACGTCCCAAGCCAGGCTCGTGGCTCTGCAGCCAGGCCACAGTAGAGCTGCAGGGAGCAGAAGGTGTTTGTGCCACATATGGGCTCAGGTGCACAAATATAATCTAAGCTGAGAGGGTAATGTCTTCAGAAGATGCCTGGCAGGTTATAATCCTGTTTTGGGGTGGGAGGACGGGAGCTGGCAGAAGCAACAGCTCAAAAATGGAACAACCTGGAGTCTCTTGCTGGGCTAAACACCTAACCCTGTGCAGACCCCGACTGCTGCACACAGGCCAGCAAAAGCTGCTGGTCAAGGGATAAATGATGCATTTGTCACTAAAAACCACGTGTAAAAATCCAACACTCAAAAGCTGTCTCTAGTACATGATGCAGTCCCTTCCTCCTGCAAAAGGCAGCCTCGGCCATTTGCTACATGTCACCTCTCACTCCCTGCCTCCAGCAAACAGTTCAGACCCAAAGGGCTGGCATGCTTATAGCTGGGTTTGGTGCAAAGTATTTGCATCAGACTGATAAGCTGTGGCGGATGTCAGCGTGACAACCCGGTGGTCTCGAACTTAATGAAATGACAATTAATCACAACTCCAGGCTGATTCCTCAAGTCAAATAGCTCACTGCAGAAGAGGAAAAGCCGCTATCCTTCATAGGCAGTTAATGCTTTTTTCTCCTATGCAATCACCCCACTATCTTCAGTAGTACATCCCATGCTTGCTGCCAGGAACAGCCGCCTCGGCTTTTCAGACATGTTCTTGGCAAGGTGATTTCCCCCTCCTGGCGTTTGACAGGATTATGAAGTGCCGAAGTCTCTGGCCTCCTTTTGTTTTGAAGCTTGAAAGTGAAGTTTAGCTTAATCATGTTGTCTCTTGCTGCCCTTCCCCTACTTCAACCATCCTGGCTGCCCACTAGCCCAGCACGCAAGCAATCCCGCTTGTGAGCCTGTGGGAACAGGACTCCAGCCCATGGATATTGGCTGTGACTTCACGGCATGCAGGTCTTGCAGCAGATTCCCATTTGGTTTGCAGTGGTAACAACCGGTCTCCAAAGAGGATACAGCAGTATCCAGGTTTAGTTCCCAGATGGGTTAGGTCTGCTGTACCGTTTTCTCAGGCTGGCTCAAATAGGTGCCTCGTAGTAGGAGCAGTGACTCGAGGAAAAGGAGGGCTCCTCCACCTCCATTTGGTAAGGCTATCTCCTGTTCCACAGTCCTACTGAGAGAAGTACATTTTTATTTAGGAGGAGAGAGCAGCCGCATATTCATTCTTACTGGAGAGGCACTGAAGATACTCCCGCTGTGCTAACCAAACAGCATTAATATTTATGAAATGCTCCACAAAGGGAGCATTTTGAAGCTGAGGAATCTTGCACTTTTTAAGGATTTTTTGTGAGAAGGTAGAGGAAAGGGCTCAAACTCCAGCGTTCCTGACAAAAAGCAGAAATTCCTAATTTCAGAAAAGTGTCCAGTGGTATGATCCTTTTTATCATTTTTTAATCAAACTTTGCTTTACAAAGAGGGAAAGTTTAAAACAGAATAAAAATGAAAAGACACATCACGCCTCAAAATGGGGAACAAATGCAATTCTGGATCCCAGCATACCTGAGGTAGGTGAAATACCCTCCCTGTCCTTCTGACCTTAAGGTACCAGCTGGCCAGCAAATGTAGGTTGAGATCCCACCTTTGTTCTAAAAGATGAAGAGTCTCCGTGCTGCTTTCTTCACCTCCACACTTAGACATGTCTTTCTATCTTAAATAGCAAAAAGGGACGGAAATACTTATACAATAAATGGGACACGCATATATGGGCAAATATTAGAAGATAAAAGCCAGGGCCCCAGTCACAACAGGTGTTTAGCAGAGGCTGCTGAAAGCAAGCACTGATCTCTCTGAAAACCTCCAGCAACACTGTGCAACCAGCAGCTGTCACTGCAAGCAACGAAGAGTAACAGGAGCGAGAGAGCTAGGGATGCTCCTAGATGGGAGGAAAGCAACTGGAAAATAAAAACACAGGAGAAGCCACAATTAAACACTCAGCAGCTCCCTAAAAATGGCCCTTGCCGCCAGGAGAAGCTGCTCATCAAAAAGGCTCAGCTGGCCTTTTAAAATGCAGCCCAAATTCAACTTCAGAGATACTAAGCGTGGCTTATCGCAATGGGATCTCAAAGCGATGGCAATTCATATCCTGTGCACAAGTGGGATTTAAGATTCGGCAGTGCTTTTGATGCATTTCCCAGGCAAGGACGTAGGGCGTTAAAGGCGAGCGGCGCAGGAAGCCGCTTTCAGCCACCTATTAGCACGTGACAGCTTTGAAACGTTCAAGATCCTCTGCCCACTATCCACATTACTCAGCTGTCAAAGGAAAGGCCTCAGATTTATGATGTGAAAATTACATTTTAACGAGGTGTCATATGTGTTTAAAGTTCTTATTCATCACCATACTGCCACATCTTTTACCCAAGACACAAATGCACTTAATTAGCATATTATAAGGACAGAGGGTTCACCTTATCTGCATTGTAAAACCGCTTTAGGAAAAAAAAAAAAACACAACTACCCTTACTGAATAAAATGGTTGCAATCACGTCAAGAGAGCATCCCACAATATTTAACAAAATGTGGAGGATAAAAGTTTGACATGCACCCTCTGAGGTTTTTAAAATATCACAGGTATGGATGGAAACTTCATATCACATTTGATTACCAGACTAGCAGTCCACAGTGTTAATATGCGATCTAGGGAAGCCACTTAAGCACAAGCAGGCTGTATTAGAAGTCCTGTATCCTATAACTGTCTTCCTTATGTATTGGGCATATTTACTTATTAACTTCATACATCTGTTAAACACCCCATATTGTAATGCCTGGGTCTCCTGGACATAATTTAAAAGGGAAGAACAAGACATCTCCTCAAAAGTAGGAGGTCTGTTTTTCCTGTGTCATTGGGAACGGCTGCCAGGACGTCCAAGTTCCAGACACGCACAGAGGGATCCTTGTCCTGGTTGAAGTCCTTCCCTGGACTTCTTCACTACCGAGCTATGGGACAGGCTCTGGTCCATACCCCTGGTCTAAACGTTCAGCCAGCATACCCGAAGCCTCTGCACGAGAGCTGCCAGCATTGGTGTGGGGCACCTCAGGCATTTAAAAGACAAAACTTTCTTCTGCTGGTCTCTCTGCTGCCCAGGAACCCCACCTGGTGCCCAGCCAGGAACCGTGGCCGCCCGGGGAGGTGCAGAGATGCAAAGCAGGGAGACGTGTGTTTGTATGCAGCACGGTGCCGGGAAGTGGGATGGGAGCACTTTACCTTTTTGGAGAGGAGGATTTGTTGATATTTTCTTGAATTTGTTTACGCAGACTGTATCACAAGTGGGTGATGATTAAAACAGGTAACTCTGGTGAATATTAAGACTGATTAGGTTGCGGAAAATTTTTCATTCTGTTGATACAGCTTTTCGTTTCCCTCTCTGCACATGTCTAGTGGGGCACATAAAAAAATAACAACCTGAACACTTTTCTGGGTTCAACTTCTTGAAGAATATGATGGAAAACACTGCTAGAGGTGCAGAGCTATTCTCACCACCACTGCAAATTAGCAAACTCAAAAGCAGCTACAAAGAAATAACCCAAAAGCTCAGGAACATTGATGGAAAAGCATCCTCCAAAAAACTCATTTAAAGGCCAAACAGCTCAAAGGAAATATGCTTCAAAGGCTTTTGGTATCTTCAAGTTCACTTCTTGAACTGAAAAGGTTTCCTGGGATTTGCAGGCACTGAGGAGTGTTTGCTTTCAAAACCACTTTTGGGATAAACGAAAATTACCCCAGACAAAAGGAAAAAAAATGGAGCGGGGCAAATCTTTAACATGCAGCTTTTACCTTTTCTGAGAAAAATGAACAATTGGTATTAATTCAATCAAGAGCTCTGAATTGCTTCTAAATCAGTTAAATCCAGCTTTGTGCTTCACTTAAGACTTCAGAATATTTTGTCTTCCCTGGTACCTTCAGCTGCTACAGAAGTTGAGCACAGAAACTCCTGGTTTTGACACTGAAGAGTAAAAGCCCATTTTTTCAAACAGCAGGTGAGAGAAGCTCTGCAATAGTGAAGATCTCAAATATGTACCAAACCCACATGCACAAACAGACCTTTAATTAAAACTCACAAAAAAAATATTTAATCACTGTAAACAGCAAGAGGATGTGGTCCCTGCCCTTCCTATAAACTAAGCGACTCCTGCCTCCTCCCATTTTCCCTGGACAGTTTGGGAAAAGACTGAAAATGTTTGATTCTAAGAGAACTGGAGTCCCAGCATCTGCTTTTTATTTTCGATATCCTTGAAATGTACAATACCAGAGATTTCAAATATGTTTCTGGCTATTTAGGTAGCTAAATATATCACTTTTCTTGTTACGATCAATTTTTGGTTTTAAGAGCTCTTCTCCTAAAACTTCACCCTTAATTGTTTTTTAACAACCAATTTGTTCGACCCATCAATTTTACAATCTTTCTTTTATTTTCTAATTAAGCAGATATTGTTTACATATTTTGCTACTCAAACTGTAACCCTATGGAAAATGGCTGCATTGAACATTGCCTTGCTATAAACAGAGAAACACTGGTGATTTTGGAAGAGAAGAGGGGAAACACATATCAACAATCCACTCTGTAAAAAAATAACTAACTAATTAACCGACCAAATAAAAATATCCTGGGTCTTCACTGCTTTCCTAGTGTTGCATCGGCTCCTGTTCTGCTCTTTGGTGGAGGAGCTGGGTTTAAGTCATTGAGAATTTCACTTGCTGTCAGAGCAGTCCTCTCAAAAGTCCTCTAAACCCGTAAAATAGTGAGGTAATGGGATCCTTATGCATTTCTGCCAAAAAGGAAATCCCAGCAATTTTCAGAGAAGAGAAACGCATGTAAAATTGAGCTTTGTGCCCACATTACAAAGCTATCAAAAATTGCATGAAAGGAACATTAGAGAAGGCTCACCAGATTCCCTGACACGAGCTTAACCCTCTTGTGTCCACCACCCAAAGGCAAAAACTGCTTCAGCTTTCCATCTGAGGCACTGGAGGATTTTAAATTCTCATCCAAACATGAGTGAAATTAAAGGGTCTTCAAACCAGTGACACAAGGACAAATCAAATCCTTGCACCTCACAGACTTTCAACCCTCTGGAAGGTTTTCACTTGCTCTCCCATCTCACCAGCTTAGACTGGGAAAAAGGGGAGAACCATTTCCTTTTTTATAAGAAAGTACAAAATCTGGGTTTTTCACTGATTATGGCTCTTTTTTTATTAAAGATGCTATTACTGACAATGGTCACCACATGAAACAGTGGCAGCAGAGAGTCTGCTGTAATACCTGGAAATAATTCACTGAATAGGAGAGAAACTCTGTGAAATAGAAGGGATGCAATTGATTTTCACTCCTCGGGGATAACCAACAGCTCACAAATTGCTCTGCTTCACTCCACCACTCAGAAAGTACATGCTCATCATTAAGTTGGTAGAATGAGAAGTTCTTTTCATTTTTTGCTCATCTGAGATCTTGCAGAGGTCAACATCATTGAAAACATCCCTGCTTCTCTCTTAACAGTCACTCGGTTTTGTTCATCTTCCTCTTCAAGATCTCCCTCTCCTCTTCCTTACATTTTTGTATAAAAATGAGAAATTCACTGCCATTTTACTACTTTTATTCCACCCCTCCCCAGATTTTCATATCCACAGTTTCTTTCAGCATCTCTTAATCCACTTTTTATATGGATAACAGGCTGCACACAGGAAAAGAAAAAGAAAAGCTCAACAACAGAAACCTCTCAACTTCTCTTTTGCAATCTGAAGACCTGAATCCACTCATCCACTTCCAAGTTTCTTATTAATAAAAAAGAATTTTTTGGGAATAGCCATGTTAAGAATCAAACAGTTTACTGTCCAATTTATATTAATTCTTCCTTTCCTCTTACTTTTCAGCCTTTCTGAAGTACACAGTCCACCACAGAAACTACCTGATAACTATGACTACATTGCGTATAGCAGTAACCATTTGAACATGATAGAGAAAACGCTGCTTGGAAATGCTTGCAACGTCATATGGGGTTGACCACAATCTAGGCTAAGTCATGTTACTAATAAAGTGGCAACTCTGAACATAATACTTGCAAAATGATGAAGAAGTTGGTAAAGTTAAGTGAATATAACCCAACTAAGTAATTACCGGCATAATTTCTAACAGGAAAAAAGGTGGAAAAGTTGAGAATCCTCTGGGGGCCAAAGGCTCCTCCGTTAAAGAAAGTATAGTAAGTCATGAAATGCTTTAAAAAAAAAAGAGCACCTTTAAAGAAAATAAACCAACAATTTGGAGGATTTTGTTGTCAATTCCCCTTCTGACTCCAGACACACGCTTGTGGGTGCATGCTCACATATGCAATTAGCGGTGGCTTCCCCAAACAGCCCAAACTCCTCCAGCTTAATGGAACGAAGTCATATAAACTGGCTGGCAGTTTTTCCCCAGCCGTTTGCAGCGACAGCATCTTCCACGCTTTGTTTTGCCAAAATGCTTGCAGAAGGGAAGATGATCTGACGTACAGAGGAAAATTCAATTAAGTAGAAAGAGTGCTATCCCTGTGATGCGAACAAGAGCACGGACATTTGGAGAGTGTTTCAGGTTAGTTACGGGTAGCACACTCCTTTCTCCATTTCATTTCAAACTAAGATAAAAAAAAATATTCTGCACGTATTAATATCTGAATATCCATCATACGTCTTGTGGAGCTTAATTTACAGAATCACAGGCACATCAGTAAGACAGGAGTGTACTTCAATTTTGCACCCTATTTGCAAGAAAAATTGAAAGCCCGATTCAGATTTTGGCTCGGTATTGAAACCCTTACCTGCTCTGCTGTCCAGCGGGCCAAAATCCAAGGAATATTTCACGACGTGATAGTTGTTCCATACGTAAAGGAGGTTGTCCCGGGGATTATAATCCACAGCAGCAATGTACTGGTAGGAGTTTGGAAAGGGCACATCCACCATGCTATCCTTGCTTTGGTCAGTGTTATATATGTAGTCTATTTTATTCCCTGTGGCTTCATTGTCGTCATCTTCGTACACAGACTTCACCACATATAAAATCCCACAGATCATGAAGGCGTTAGAAGCTGACCTCTTGTCATAGGCAGTATCCCACGTCCCTTCAATCCTTAACGTGTAAGGGTTTAACTGGCTAATGACTATTTTGCCATTATTTTGTTCTGTTGCATAGATTACCCACAGCCCGTTCTCATCCACAGCCAGGTCTATATCAGACTTGCCTCCCCAGCGGTAGGGAGAGGTGTCATGGTAATTTGCATTAGCTATGATAGCCTCCCCGCTTTTTATCCTTGTCCGCAAGTCAAACTTGACTATGTTCCTGGTTCGTTCCTTGTTGAAGAACAAAGCCCCGTCGTACACCACGAACCCCGTGCCGTCTACCCGGTGCGGGAGTTTGTAGGTCGTGGTTGGCCTCCCAGCGATGAAGTCATCCTTGGAGGAGTACTCCGTCAGCGTGTCCGTCCGATACGGTGTCCAGGGCATGTAGTAGATCTTGTCGGATGCCTGCAGAGGGTCCTTGCACCAGGCACCAGACTGGTGGTCAGATTCGAATAAGTGTTCACTCTGGTATACTCCTTTCAGCAGTCCAGGGCAAAGAAAAACTGTCAGAGGGGAAAAGAATTTAAAACAAAACAACAAAGTTAATGACAGTCTGGGGGTGGTTGGCCCAAACATCTCAACAGCTTCTATTTCTGGAGCAGAGGACACTTGAGATCAGAGGAAACCCAAGAGCAATTCCTTGTAGCTGGAGACTAGCCTTCCTGCTGGCCATGTCTCTAGAACAAGATTTGCTCCTCCGAACTGATTTTTTTTTTCCCCCTGCTTTTTCTATGAACTGTGGCTCATTTTCTTATTGCTTTTCAAATCTATTTTTACAGGTGTACTTACTTGGACCACTCGCTTTTGTAAACTCTGAAATGAATATGTGCCCCCAAAGGATTTCTGGGTTTATATTTCCAGATTATATTCTGCTGTGAATCTGTACCTACTAGGTGAAGGGGTAAACTCCCGGGGAATTGATCCACATATTTATTTGAACAGCCCACAGAAGAGTGGCCTAGAAATGGAAATAAGAGAAAGAAATTCCCATCCTTACAGCCCAAGCGATATTACATATTTAAAGGGTACCAACAGCAAAGCAGAGGTGAATCCCTTAGCAACTTAGAAGAGCATTTAAAGCAAAGGGGGGGGGGGGGGAACACCCATCTACAGATCTGTAGTATAACTAGAAATGAGGCTTTCAAAGCTGCTACAGGACACACGAAACATGCAGTCCACACAATTAAAAACGAATGATGTATGGATGCTGAAAGGAAAAGACAAGGAAGGAAGGAAGGAAGAAAGGAAAGAAGGAAGGAAAAGAATAAAGTTCACTGGAGAGAAACCCAAGGTCTAGATTTTAATCAGTTAAAAAATGTCCTGTTAAATATAGTAGTAATTTGAACTTAAAAACATATACCTTCTATTGTTACATGAGAGGAGCACAGAGGAGCGGTTTGACTAACCGGGGTGCTTTGCTGCTCAGACTTCGGGGGGGCTGAGAGGGGCCAGGGCATGCCCAGCGCCCAGGAGGAGGCTCGGCAGGCACCTGGCTGACCTTGGCATCACGGGAACACCAACGCCAGGAGGCCGGCCGGCTGCACAGGGAGACAAAAGGAGGGATGCTCCGGAGCAGAACTGGTTCGTTTGTCCCTCGTCATCCCTGGTAGCACCCTCCTGACCTGGCGGTGCTGCACACACTTCGGGGGGAGAATATTTGTTGGTTATTTGTAATGCTGATCTCCGTGAGCATGAGTAGTACAATAACCATGATGATGGGATACGCAGCAGGGATGCGTGAAGAGGTATCCCACCACACGCATCTGGTAGCGCGGGGCTGGCAGATGGGGTCCCACGTTCACGCTCCCTGCTTGGAGTGTAACCAATTATTTTCGTAAATGCAGAAATTGGTAATATCCTCTGGAGAGCAAGACAGGAAGAAAATCAGATTTAGTAACTGGTGCAAAAGTATATTGCTCTATTGGAGTCTAAGTAACCACCCAGAGTTGCTGATAAAGGGGTGCCATTTCCAAGAGGCTTTTATGGCATAATTAGATATACGCATACGTACGTATGCACACTTTCCAGATTCTTTGGGGCAGGAGAAGAGTGAGTTGTCTAAACCTTTGAATAGAAATTTAATGAAAAAAGTGGCACTGGTAAAAACTTTTCAGCAAAAATCAGTTATCTGGTGAAGTTGAGCAGCAGAGATACTAAATAAACTTTAACAAAAAAGTAGTGAGAATTAATGACAAAGTATTTCAACTAAAACGTTAAACTGTTAAATAACTTAGCCTATACATAAGTAATATATATATATAAATTTGAAAGGTATTTAATTACCTTTTTGTTCCACTTCTATTGTAGAGAGAGAGGTAAAGAGAGAAAGGAGAAAAGAGAATAGATTAATGGTACTGTATTGGCCAGGTACTTTTCTTTACCTCTTTCATATGAAAAGGAAGCTTCATTAATTTACTTTAGTATGTGAACATTTTATATATTTTTAAAAAGCCTTTCCTCTGATATACACTGGATAATATGCAGACAAGCTGAACAAAATACAGATAAATTTTAACTTTACAAAAATCTTTAAGAAGAAAAAAAAAAAACCAACACTTGGGACATACCAAGCCCCCTGAACTATTTGAGATACCTCGTCAGCAGCAGCCTTGGACTAGTTACATAGAGCAAAATGAAATACCCATACACTGAAATAGGACTGATACAGATTTATGTATAGAATAAAAACTCCAGGGACAAACTTTATAGAATATACATCTTCATATATTTCGCCAAAATCCTGTAAAATAGAGATCCCTGCTTTAAGCAGGAGAATATTCCCTTATGACATGAATAGAGAACCTAGGAGAGTCAAATGAAGCACATCGGTGGATGTTCGCAGAGTCCTGTCCTACATCTCAGAGAAACAAGCTTTAGTAGGACTTGGGGAAAAAAAAATTAAATATTATAATACTTACATGATTTATAAGATCCCAAAGACTTATAGCATTAACGAGTTAAAAATATCTAAGCACTATTTAAAAAGCCCAACCCCAGAACTTGCTGGATATTTTTATGTGAATTATTCACCATGCATAATAATGCTGCTGAAGAGGCTGCGTCCCTTCGCACAAAGCCCCTTGCAGTCAGAATAAATGAATGCGGTGCACTTATTAATTGCTAAACTCTCAGTAGCAGTTTCTATAGCTAACAACCTCCTGTGAGAGGCCTTGGGGCCCTCATCCAAAAGCCCCCTGTGGTCATGGCACAGACCCCTTCTTCCAGCATCTTGGGGCCCCATACAGCTTCTGCACCCCCAGCCCTGGGGTGTGCTGGTTCTGCAGGGCCTCTTCCCCGAAGGTATAGGAGAAGACAGGCCCCATAAAATATCACTGAGGGAGAAGTGAGAACTTGCCAGCAAAACAGTATGGTTTTGACAGCTGAGAGATCTCTGTTCAGAGAAGCGAGACAGGAATGCAAAGGTATGCATGTGCGCTTTGTTTTTGCTTGCCGAGAGTTCACTCCGGCCCCTTCCAGACCGAGACACTTGCCAAATGACTGTCCTCCGGTGCTGGGACTGCAAACCCCTTTGCATTCAAAAGTCTCATTCATTTGGATGGGAAACTGCAGGCTCAATGGAAGAACGATTTCAGGGTAAGACTGCAAATGCATTGGCTAGACATGTGGATCTGCACTTTGCCGTGCGGGGAGGCGTACATCTGGAGCCAACTGCAGCTCCCAAAACGAATGTTTCCAAACTTAAACAGCCTTTTTTACCTGGGCTTTGATTCAGGCTCCTTTCTACCTTATAACAGGTTAAGGTTAAAGGCAAACGTTTTCACCATGTGGCTTGTCAGGGCTCTAGGGAGCAGAGACTACGCATTTCAGTGCAAGCACCTGGTTTTGCAAGGGAAAGAGCCAGCAAGATTAAAAGGCAGCAGACCCAGCAACTGGAGAAACCTGCACAGCAATTGCTTTCCCCATCCCAAGCTGCGGCTGGCCACAGTTAAGTAAGGTATTCAGAAAAACATTAAACGTCCCTGGCAAAAGCAAGAAAGCAACATAACAGATCCCCAAAGGTATGGCTTCACACTGATTCTTCTGGCTGATGGTATACCGTACCTCTGGCAGCATAGAAGGTAGTAATTTATGTTTCCAAATGAGCAAAAGCTTTTGTAATGCACTTGAACTACAGTGTGATATTGTAAAGCAGGAAGAGAGAAGCTTCTGCAGGAGATAATATATTCACAACCAGCTGAGCTGAGTGACCTGAAGCATTGATTACCCTTATCCTGAATAGCTCGTATGTTTTAATAGCAGTCAGTGCCATATCCAGCTCTCTTTCTTTTAACTCCAGACATGGTATGTGTTTTGGTGACCTCCTGCATGGTGCTTTCCATTGTACGTATCCCAAATACGTATCTTCCTCCTGCTGATTTAAGACTTAAGGCTTTTGAATTTCAATAATTACTCAGCTTATATTGGGATGTCATATTATTCGAACAGGTTGCATGGGAGACTTGGAGGATTTAGCTCATTGAGCAGTATTAAAAGGAAGGGTCTAATTAGGGTCTGATTATCCCTTCAATTATGCAACATATCACTGAAAAACTGTCTTCATAAAGTATTGGAAGAATTTTTAAAATTTTTCCCAATTACAGACAATTTTACATCTCTGCAATGCCTGTGCCAGCCCACAGAATTTAAATACTGCTTATAGCATAGGAGGCACCTTACCTTCCTACAGGGATCTACAGAAAAAGCACGCACACACAGTTATTTCTTTTACAGTGAGATCTTCCACTCTTGCTATTGCTGCATTGGAGCAGAACAAGGGAATTTCACCTCGATTTCCTATGCTGGTTGCAGGCCAGTGCCACTGACTTCAACAGTGCCAGAGGCCTGAAGGAAATCAAAAACCGCTTGCCAGGTCTGAGGGGAGTTAGTTACAAACAAGACTTTCCACATATCCTGACTGTCTTCCATTTCTTCGGACAGAAGAAAAAGCGAGGCCGATGTGCGATCATTGGCCGCTACAGCCTGCCCCCGCTGCGCCTGGAGCCGAGCGATCAGGCAGGTTCCTGCCACCCATCCAGAGAAATCGCACAAACAAATTAATTAAACGCTCTTAGTACTGCTGGGTTGAGGCTCTGAAAACACACTCTTAATTTCTGGCACAATTAACACTTGAACAACATTAACTGCTCATTTTCTTACCACCACGTTGAGTTGCACTCAACTACTTAAGGCACAAGCACGCAGTGGCAGAGTCCTGTAGAGAGCTCTCTCCCTGGCACTGCTTCAAACCCACAACAGGAGAACAAAACTCCTGGAAAAAAATGATCTGAGTAGGGAAGGTGTTAAAAGGTAATTGCAAAAGGAAGTAAAAAGTTGTGCCCTGTACTTGGCCAGCTGTTTTTTTTCAGAACAGATGTTTAATAGCAGCATAAGTGACATCCACTCCCTGTTCCTGTCCTTCACAGGTCAAACTGATTTAATATAAAGAGACTCAGCATTAAACACATAGTTAATGACAAAATGGAAGGACTAAGAAAACAGGTTTTTGAGGCTGACCTTAGTAGCACAAGATGCAGCGTCTCAGCCATGCTGAGGGTGCTTCACGCCAGACGTGGCTAACCACTGCATCTTGCCTCCACCAGCCAGCTTGACCAGATGCGTGGGGAGGTGAAGCTGAAAAGCGGTCATGGCACTAGGGAGCCAACGAGGGAGAAACATCCCCAGAAGGCACAGCGCTGGCCTTGTGCCCTGCCCTGACACATGACCCATGGTGCAAGATGGTGACCATCACATAGCTGACTCACCACTTGGCCCTGAGCCCTGTTGCGATGGACTCAAGCATTTTGCTCCCTCTAACGATAAAACAAAATCTGGAAGGTGCCTTGCACCAGGGCTCCTCATATGAGGACAATCTGGGATCTACAGCCTTTTCTTTCTTTCTCTAATCCCTAGACTCCAAGCTCCTTGGCCAGCCTTGTGCCAACAGCAAAGCACCCACAACTTTCCCAACCTTTGACCTGAGGGCTTCCCTATAGCACCCACAGAGAGCTCTCCCAATTTACATGTTTCTCCCCAACACACACACACACCATCTGTGGGTTTTAGGTTGAACAAGAACATGTTTGGGAAGCTGCAAACCTAGCAAGGCACCCTAAAGCGTGCCCATGTAGAGCCTGCTCGGAGATGAAGGCGCTCTTCTTTTTTGAAGACATGGCTGAGTGCTGGAGTCTTGGAGTTCCTCTACTGAAAGAAGGTTAAAGTAAACAACAGACGTGTTCAAAATTCAGGGCACCAAAGCACATGTCGATAACAGACTTCCTTTTAGCTATCACAATAGAAAGCAGTAGTCTAGGCAACTAGGCAGTATACGGGCGAGGGCAGCATCATATTCACAGCACGTCCAGCGCAGCAGATCGTTGATGACAGGACCCCGTAGTCAGTGCTAGAGAAACTCTGTCCTCTAGGCTGTAGGAAAATCTGCTGTTGGATAGGATGTATATTCCCAGTCACACTAATAGGGCACATGAGCTCCTAAGCAGTTTCTCTTCCCAGCATCTAAAATTTAAGAAAGTGGTTGAGGTCCCCGAGGAAAGGCAGCAGTTGACAGATTAAAGGCAACATGAGAGTGGGGCACAGATGCTGCAGGAGGGCCATCAGCTTCTTGCTCGTCCCTCTCGTTCCCCATCCCAGCACCCAGCCAGCGAGGCTGAAGAGGCCCACACCTGTACACATCTCAAACCCATGGTGCTCTACCACCAGGAAGCCCAGGTTGTACGTAGACAGATCCTGATGGGGAATCACAGCTGGAGGCAAGCTGAACTCTGCAGCAGCAGATCTAAAATAAATATATCTAAACCCAGGGAATGGAAAAATGAAAATACTCTTATTAATTTGTACTTAAAACACACTCAAACCCCCACATACAGTTTGCCAGAAAAACAGTTAGAAAGCTAGCTCAGCATTTATATGACACGAGCTGTTTTGGCAACCTAAAGTTCAAAACACTGCAGAAGTACCCATCTCTGCTTCCTTTTCTTTGCCTGACACGTAATTAAAATGACAAAAGAGACCACAAAGCCAAGCTCAGTGCGCACTCTGTGCAGCACAGATGCAAACCAAAGCACATGCCACCATTTCTCTCATCCACCAGCTCTTTCTAGGAGAGCCTGGGGTCCCTCTGAAGCAAGCTGTAGCCAGCAGAAGGTCAGATGACTTTTGCCTCTAGGCAAAGGAAAAGCAACAGCAATACAGTGGTCTTCGGTCTCAGTCCATTCATTGCAACTGTCCTCGCTACAGAAGACATGGTGGCCAGCCTCCATCCCCATCCTCCACATCAAGCTGCCGCTAAGCCAGAATTTAGCTCCAATGAGTGAAGCACTCATATGATGAGCTTTTAATGTGAAAAGTTTTAACATGCAAGAGGGGAAGACCCCTCTTGGGTCTTGGCTCAGGAGCAAGCACAAAGAATGGAAGAATTAGGTTTTCTAAGACTACTGTGCAAATACATACTGTTGCCATCTTCCCATTTTTGCCACCTAATCCCACTTTACTAAGATTTTTAATTCTTTTTTCCCCCTCATCACGACAGGTTTTCTATAAATCATTTCCCTTCTTCCTTTTCAGAGCAAGAACAATATCAGCTTCCTTTGGCAAGGTACAATAGATAAATACGTAACAGACTGCACTTTGTGCCCCGCCACTGCTTTACCTGGGGGATCTTCACTTGTGCCAATGGCAAGCATGTACATGCATTGAAATGGGGAAAGACCCCATTAACATTACCTGGCTTTGCAGTCCAAGAGCAACCTGACACTCGAATGTAAAGCACTCAGACTTTCATTCTCCATTCAGAGGAATGAAGAAATTATTCTTATCAATTATATTGCCATGAATTAACTTTCTCACAGCTGCCAGTTTCTGTTATGAAAGAACTACATGCAACTTCAAGCCTCTCCATTGTAGTTCTCCGCCAGACAAAAACTGTTCTGCAAGCTAAGTTTTAAAGTTTGTTTAGGTTTAAATGATTATAATGGTGGCACACCCAGTTAGTCTGTAACTTTATTTATATTTTCAAGAAAATGTAAGGTTTCAGTAAACAGAGTACTTCCCTCTTCTTGACTGTACGTACCCGTGTGTGCACATTATACACCCTCCCATAAGGCTGAGGAAAAAAAAAATCTTGATTTATTGCACAGGAAAAATGCTTGCATTTTACAGCAAATGAAGTGCTAATCCTTTATTTAATAAAAGGGAGGAATAATCTCACTTGCTCTGTTTCCAAATTACATTTTTCATATAATACCCAGGCATCAGAGAACGAAGGTGCTCTACAAGTACCTTGCGTTACAATGGCTTCATGTAACACAGTCCCAAAATTATCACCTCCTAATTAATTTCGCTGTGAAGTATGGAGATTGGAAATGTCAATAATCTATAAACGCTTTCACGAACCACAACCTAAATTAGATCCTTAAATATGGTATCTATGGATTTGCAGAAATCAAAGCTGTCGCTTTTCATAAGCGGATTTTTTTTCCCTTAGATTTCCATTCATCTGATAAATTTGTGAAACCTTTCAAACCATTAATTTGGGCTTCCTTAAAATGTCAGTGCTTTCAGTCTGCTTTTTAATACATAATAACTAAATTTAATAGATGTTCACTAAAATAATACTAAGGATTATTAATGTTAAAACACCTGTCAACGTAACTTACAGTCATCAGGACCCAGGAAACCACTAATACACATTAACTCTTGTCCACTAGAGATTTCTGTGAGATGAAAAAAGTTACAGTTTCCTACAAAATTGCCTTGTGTATTATAGATCAAACTTCAGGCTATTTTGGGAGGAAGCCATCTTTTTGTTAGACATTCATATAATGAATGATAGGCATCAGAGGCCCGAGTCCTCACATGGACTCTCCCCCAAACCCAAGAAATAACAAATGCTTTTCCATGGCACTGTCCCCTTGAGGCCAGTTTTCTAGGAGCTTAAATATTATGACCTCATTTCCCAATTTTAGGTACCAAAGCACACAAAAAATTATGCCTTTAAATGTTTTGTTAAGGGAAAAAAATATCAGTCCTGCAGAAATCCAATGAAACTTTGGGATTCTGAGTTTTGGGGTTAATCAGTAAAATCCCTGCTATGTGCCCGGCCCTGCAAGAGCTGACGCTGTTGTGCAGAGCAGAGCTCAGCAAGACGGTTCTCAACGGTTTTGCAAACATTCGGATTTCCCGAAATTCCGTGAATAATTTCTATTCTTTCTTTGCCTCTCTCCTCTTGTTGTTATTCCAGGTGGCAGTCACAGTGACTGGCTTCTCTGAAGAAGCAGACACTTCATCAGCTTCAGCAGATACTGAATGTGATTGCGCTGCACTTCTAAATGTATTATTCCAAGAGGTAAATATTTTTCCTCAAGTAAAGATAATTCACTTAAGGTATAATGAGTCCTGAAATATACTGCACTGGGAAAAAAAAAAGAAGCAGCAAGTATTGTTATATTCAAAATTCATCTTCAGAAGAAATATCTGATTTTTTTAATGTGTATAAATCTCTTCTGTAGATGAGATTTTATGTTTAGAGCACCATTCCAGAGATAAAGGAACCTGAAAAACCAATTCATCCCTGAATTTGGGAAACAAACAGGTTGTTTATGCTAGTCAAAGTGTTTGCCAGAGCACTGGCCACACTGCTCACCACCATCACAAGCAGAAAAACGAGCCGGGCAGACTTCTGCTGCGACCCCATGGCCAGTAGCACATCCCCCTGTTGTCACCAGTTTTTACAAAAAACAGCAGTAGCTTCTCAAATCATCGCAACTCTCAACTTGTTGCGCACCAGAATTTTCCTTTTAAATTCATCAATTAAAAAGAAACAGCAAGATGAGTTAGCACGAGAGGGAAAAAAAAGGACTGTACAAGTACTGTGTGAAATTCAATTACGGCTACAAGTCATTCAGCCAAACTTTCCTTGGCAGTTGGTGTCTTATTGTTTCCAGCACAACAGCAGATGAGTGAGCTGCCATTAAATTACAGCAGAATCAGCCACCTGGACATCATTCTCCCATAATAAAAAAAAAAAAAAAGAGAAAGAAAAAAAAGTTAAAGCGCAGATACAGAAAGGGAGGTAAGCACCGCAGGGCTGACCCTCTGAAGCGCTTTTTCCGTAGCTGGCTCCTGCTGCTGACGAAAAGCCTGATGCTGAGCACCCACCAGCCTTTTGCAACACAGCCCTGCGGCTAGGACAAGCGAGATGTGGAGATCCGGTCCCTCCAACGGAGGCGTGAATTAAACCTCATCCAAGCTGTGAGCTCCTTTATAAAAGGGGAGAGAGACATTACCGTGCATTACTTCCAGCTCTAGGTCTAAAAAGAAAAAAAAAAAAGAAAGATAGCTGAGCATTTTCCAAAAAGATTTATTTAATGGTGCCCCTCTGGAAAAGGTCTGGGCACAAAATGAGTACTGAGATGCTGCTCCCCACCATCAAGAAAGGCTTCTGTGCACGCAGAGGTGGACCAAGAGGTGCTGGCAGCAGGGTTTGATCCTCCGGGGCTGCTGAGTGCGGCTTTCCAGGGCAGGAACCTATGTCACACCTAATTCCCAGTGCTGCCAGTTCAGCCCAGGAGTGCTCAGAGACGGGGCACAGAGAGACAGACCAACAGAACACTTAAAAACCCCACAACGAAACAGCTGTTTGGGAAATAACCTTGCCTGGTAAAATCTAACCCCAGAGAGCTCTTGTAAGCGAGTTTGAGTCTAGGTCTTACTCCCCTTGCTCATTCAGCCCATGTGTAACCGGGTACGGTAAAGGGACCTGGATAACCACCCCACTTCTTCCTCCTCCTGGGATGTCAAACGCACAGAAAGATCACTTGGCAACCAGGCAAATGTAGCTAATTAAGAATAATTATTATTTGCATAGCTCTTTAGATCTTCCTTGCCAGATGAATTGTAAACCCTCCTTGCCTGACTTTAAAAGGAACAAAAGCCTTAAGTTCATTAAAGATTTGTCCTCATCCAGGCATGAGATAAATTTGGGATGTCAAGAACCTGACAGAGCCATCAAGGCAAACATTAGGTGTCTTGCCTTAAGCAATAAGCAGGAAGGGAAAAATGTCTTAGGTGGGGGAACGCTGAATTAAAGCTCTGTGTCTTTTGGTCCGATTTCTCTCCAAAGAGGAATAAACTGTTTGTCATCCTGCCAGCTATGAGACTAGCTATAAAATAATGGATTCCACAGGCCCAAATGAGGCTAATCATGATTGCCAAGGCATGTCTGTGCTCTGAGAAGTGAGTGAAATCTGATGCTCTTCAGAGAAAACATTTTTTGAAAAGCTCTTTGCTCTGCAATAAGCCTTGGCAGTTATCTCATGTCTTGGAGTATCTACCATATTTCTTGTTTGATTGCAAGGCATATTGCTGACACCGGCTGCTATGGCTGAGTTTCCTTTAATAACGCTTTGGTAGGTAAAACACCGTTTCTTTTTAGCTATTGAGAAAATGGTAAAGGAAGGATTTTGCATCAATTGCCTCTCTCAATAGTACTTATTCTTAAGTGTCTCCAACTGGATGCTGTAGTAAAATGCCCATCAAAATCAGAAAAGGATTTCCACAAAGCCAGACAACAAACCAACGTGTGTTTTCTCCTCTCTGAACTGGGGGTACACCTACAAAGTAGCAGGAGAGGTGGGATTTTACCGCAACCACTTTGGAGAGCAAGTAAGAGCAGGGAAAGGAGTCGTCAGACTTCTTCAGGAACTGGTCCTTTGGAACAAGATTTTACAATCTGGTGTAAATTTTAACAACATCTGCTATTTAAAAAAAGAAGAAGAAGAAGAAGAAAAAAAAAGAATCAAGGCGTGACTTCTAGCATTTTTAGGTTTAAGTAATTAACGCAAGTGTGCTGTGTGTGTGTGCGCGCACATATGCGCACTCATATGCAGAGGAGTGACTTCCAACATTTTACGATTTAAATAATTAACCCAAGCATGTGTCGCATGCACATACGCTCACATGTGTAACGCAAAGGTACTGGCATAGCTTACACTTTGAGGCACATTCCCAAAACACTCTAAGGAAACGATTCTGCAGTAGTCTGACACTCACATCCCATCTACAACCCGCTAAACCAAGTATTGCAGAAAACTGCTTAGGAGTCTTCATTTCAGCTTCTCTTTTGCTCTGGCTCTCAGTACTCAGAGTCGACAAAATCTCAGCTGAGAGGCAGATGTTTCAGCGGAGATCATGCCCTGCTGAATTGTGAAAGGCTCCCATGCCTTCTCCCCAGCTCACGCTCAGGTGTGCTGGGGAGATGGGAGAGATTGAGAGCATGCCTATGCAGTGCAAGACAGGCACAGTTGCCTCCTCGAGAGGTATGGACCAGAAGGTAACTGTCAATGTGCTGGTTCTGCTGAACGTGAGGGTGTCCTCGTACCCCAGCTGAGCAAATCTCTCTCTGCTCTGCACAAGCATCTTCCTCACCTCTGTTTCACTCGTCTCCCCGCCACACTAAGAACCCATTAATCACCACCTCCCAAACAGCACAGAAAACCCTCACGTATTTGCAGAGCTGACCGAGGAGCAGAACTGAAGCTGGGAGTCCCTGTGGTGCTCTCGGCAAGGCTGCAGCAAGCCAGCCTGCCACCAGCTGAGGCTGCCGCACAAGCGGACCCTTGACAGGTTGGCACTGGGGTGTATTTACTTAACCAAACATGCAGGTAAACGCATTAAGGGAGAGTAGCTTGCAACAAATGCGTGCTCTGAGCCCAAGTGTAAATAGAGAGCACTTTATGGGTTTCGGGATTTGGCTCCCCACTGTTTGAATCTGGGACTAAGAAGGATGACATTATATTTTATACTTATTTTTTAATGAATAAGTACTGATATAAAGCAGGGACGTAGCTGGAATGAACTGTCACTTTAAAGGAATACATCTGAGACCTTTAACTTGCACTGGTATATTCAGTGAAGTAAAAATATTATTCTGCTTGGGAGAACCACAAATTACAGCAATAAAATATATGCGGTGAATACATAGAAATTTGGTACTATTTGCAATGAACTGAATATTAGGCACCGCTAAGACCTATCATTTTCGCCATTAATGAAAAAGAGTCTATTTTATTTCTAATTTAAAGTGTAAGAATTTATGAAGGTTCAGAGAAGTCTTTTGTGTGCTTTTGCAACAGCTTAACTTCTTATATATTATATATTCAAAAATTAGGATCCTTGAGCTCTTGCACAATATTTACTGGCGCACGTTATTGGAGCGGTCAGTGTGTGGTGCCCTCTCTCTATTTCATAGCCAATGCAGCATTTTCCCCATGGCATCAATAGATTAAAAAAAAAAAAAAAAGTCTTGCTAGAGTAAAAAAAAATTATGTGACAATGAAACACACTCATTTTGCTATGAGGTAATTCAATAAATCTGCCTACTTTGCTAAGGCTTAGTTTTTATGTAAAACAACGCTTATTTATCTTGCTAACTTCAAAATGGAAAAAGAATTAAGGGCGAGGCTCAGTTTTCAATCCAGCTTTTAGTAATCTGAAAATAGGAAATAGAGCTAAGAGGGACCCTGAGAGGTCTATGGGACAGAGCCAGATGCCAAGGCTACGCCTGCTTCACATAAATGCTCTCTCTGTTGAAATCTCTTTTGGACAACTTAGATGAGGCAAAACCACAAGAATCTAATGGTCATGTTGCCAGAGGTCCCCAGAGGGACACTGATGGGGCCATGCTGATATGGTGGCACAGAGGACTCGGCCCTTTCCTTTCATTGCGTGCCATTCTCTTCTGCATTCAGGAGACCTCATCTAACAGATCTGATGGGAGTGTGCCATGGACAGAGCCCTTGAACAGCACAAGCATAGCTTGCAGCATCTGCTGGGCGAGGCTTCTGAAGATTCAGCTTCCCACCAAATTACTAAATAACCTTGGAGGTGGGAGTGAAGGGCTTTTGAGAAGAGTTGGACCAAAAATAAGCACAATTAGGTGACCTAAGGCTGGTGAGAAGAGGCCACACCAGGCTAGAATTTGAAATGAAACAGTTTAAGAAGCATCACCATTAAGATTGGTATGGAAACACAACGTAGAGACGACCCAACAAAATACGTCTCAACTAGGAGCAACCACAGCTCATTGCTAACTCAGCCTGCTTTTTCTACATTCACCTCTCAGAGAGAGGCAGCAGTTTTTGATGACCAGCAAAACACCAACACGATAATAACACGTTCCTGGCAGTGACAGCACATTACAAAATTCCGATCATACTTAGGCACAAACCAACAAAGGTTTAATCAACCATTTGGCCTCAACAGGCTTGTGAAAGCCTAGGATGTTGTGCACCTCCATCACAAACTGAAGGCAAGTGCAGTGCCTCGAGTGAGGGGTTGTGGGTAGCTCACCCTACTGCTAGAAGGAGCTCGTGTGGCATGATATTTCACAAATGCCTACTTCTATAAAAATTTAAACAACTTTCAGTGCATTACTGAGCTAACGCACAAAACAGAAGAAACAAGAAGAAGGTCCCCATGACGGCTCTACCTGGGTTGACTGAGGTGGAAGGCCTGTTCTAAAGATGTTAGTCTAAATTAGCAGAAGACCAACCCATTTTTAAAAAAGTACTCTGATTTAAAGAGAGCAGGTACTCAGCAATTTCCGAAAGACAATGGCCCGTATCTTGTTTCAACACCAATGTTCTTAATAATAGCAGATTGTGTGTGTGACCTGAGACATGGAGAAAGGATGGAAGTGTACGTATTACTTCAGCTGAGAGACCGCCCATCTCTGAAAGCTAAAGGAGGAGGGGGCAGTGGCTTTCAGCAGCTGGTGCTGCCTGTTCTGGTGTCACAATCAAATGGGGGAAGGAAAAAAGGTAGATGGATGGGATGGCTCCAGTGCTGCATATTCACAGGCAGCTGGGAGACACAGCTGCCACAGGGGTAGGGGAGGAGGAGGAGGCAGCAGCGGGGCCATCCTGCCCTTCGGTGCGCACCGAGGCTTTGATGGCCCTGGCCAGACTCCCGGCAAAGGAGCCCGCTGTTGGGCTGCAGCATCCAGGCTGGTCTGGTTCACAGACTAGGACCTTTTTTGTGATTCATGATTTCAACCAGCAGAACACGTGCCCTTGAATCACGCCATTAGAAAGGAATACAAAATGGGCACAGAAATGCCACTTCATGTGGCACTTCCGGGCGCATCAGAACAAAGAAAAGCCATCCCCATCCCTGCAAAAATCCCCAAATCCCTCTTGCGTGAAGGCACATCCAGAAGAGCCCATGCTTTCTTGTCCTCTCCTTATGTGCCCACACATCCATCTCTTCCAGCCAGTGCTTCTGCTGCTCTCACTCCCACAGCTGTGCAGCAAAGACAGCATTCCTGACGACAGCTGCAAAATCTATAGGTAAAGACAGATCTGATCGATTTACAGGAACCCCCGCTGCTGAGCCGAGTTGCTAAGCAGTTCATAACCCCAGTAGATGCCTGTGTTTTTAAGCCATGGGGAACCTTCTGGGCAAGGCTATAGCATTGTTACTGGAATGGGCAAGAGGCAAGAAATGCAAGCCGGAAGCAGCCTGCTTTGCTGGCCTCTAGATCTTTTAGTGGACCTCTCGGACAGTTTGCAAAATCCACCTTCAACTGATGCCTTCTGGACACTGTTCAATGCAAAGAATAGGTATTACACAGCTAGTCCCTCCAAACTGCACCTGAGCAAGTAATATCTCCATTTTACATGTGAGGAAGCTAACAAATGCCAACACCCTGAAACCCTGGCAGAGCAAGGATTGGTGACCTGGCACAGCTGGCCAGGTATTTAATTCACTGTCCATTAGCTTACAGCAATTCTCAGTTCACAAACTCTCTAGGAATATTATTATTCCGGTTTTCAGGACGGCAAAAGGGAAAAAACCCAGGGATTTTACAGTTTGCTCCAAGTCATGCAATGAAGTCAGAGGAAAATGGACCAGGTGCTCGTGGCACAATCTGTAGTGAATTAAGAGAAATGAAACTGTTTGACATGTGCACAGCCGTGCATGAATGCAAGGACAAGAGAAGTATGTTCAATGAAAAACTGAGATGACAAGTCTAGTACGTCAGAGCTCTTTAGGGATCTGGATGTCCCACAATAAACCTCCATTTGCTAAACATGTCTCATTCCTTCCTGAAGCACAAGTGGAGCCAGGAGTATAAATAGCAAGAGCACATTAAAATCTCCTCTTATTCTCTCTGTATGTTTTTTGGGGGGAGTGGGGGTTGTAAGAGAACTATATGTAATTTTTTTTTTTTTTTAAAAAAGCAACAACACCTAAATAGGTATTTTAAAATTATATGTAATTTCCATCCAAAGCCACATGCCACTTTGGATTGGCACTGCAATTTTAAGTTCTTCTCAGCAAACTTATTTCACTGCTTACAATTCTGGTCATCTCTGACTGCATCACAACCAGAGAGAGAAAATATCCGCCAAAAAGAACAAGGCTTGTTTTCCTAAAGAAAGGGATGAAACAATAATTTCACGACTCACATTCACAGGAAAAAAAATACTAATTTTAAAACTATATACATATTCTCAACTTGTCATGCTGATTTTCTTAAGCAAAGACCTTCAGAAATAAAAAGCATTTTGTTTATACTTGCTCAAAGTTAGAAAAATAATATGAACTCTAGATGAAATGTAAAAAATTCCTAAAACATTGGGTTTTGCCATGAAGAAAGCTGGCTTTTTCATGGAGGCACCTTGTTTTGTTCCTCTTAATCCTATTTTAAACACAAGCCTCACAAATGTTGTGAAATTGCTTCTCCGAACGCTCCTGTAATGCATGCTGGGATTCAAAACTTAGTCAAAATTGTGGATCAACAAGCCAAAGACAGCATTTCCACTGTGGGTGTGACTGCCACGATGGCAAAGATAGCAGGCGAGGAAATGTCCTGTTATTTTTGATCGTACTTATCCTATAGCAATATCCCAGGGCCAGAGCAGAAACAAGCAGTGGTCCACTGCTAATGTGAGAAAAGACTGCTCTCCCAATAGCTTGCAAAGTAAACAAAGAAAATAGTCAGGGTTAATTGTAGATTGATTAAGATTCCTCTTTGGGAACAGTGGCAGGAAAATATTACCTGCTTCGCCCAAGGTCGCCGGAGGAAGCCGTGGCAGAGCTGGGAAATGGTGCCAAATCTGGCTTTAACCATAGTCCAAACTCAAATATGAAAACCTTCAAGCATAAGGAGCGAACATGGATGCTTTCCTCGAGGGATGACAACTGCAAATGCAGCTGTCGGCATCTTTCCAGTGTGCTGTGCAGCTTGCCAAGGACACTTTGCCCGGGTCTTTTTAAGGGTGGTTGGGGGATCACAGCATGGTGGCCTCCCTTTAGAGAGACATGAAGCAGCTATAGAAGATAATTTTTCTGTTCCTCTAGTCACATAGATTCAATGTTGTGGACTCCTGTGAATCACGTTTGCTCAGGAGAGAGGATGCAGTGGTCGGATTTGGACGTTGATGTCTTTTCAGTGAACTCAGAGCTATTTTCTCTCAGTCTTGCTACCTGCCTGGATGCCTGTCGGCTGCTGTCAGCAGATTCTGGTTGAGAGTGGGAAATGTCTGGTCATGGGAAGATCTGCTCTAAGGAACCGAGAAGGTTTGTTACCTTACAGCATCATTTTCAGGTGTTGGCCTGCCAACTGGCCAAGCACTTCCTAACGACAGCCTCCCCATAGATCCGATGCTATGGTTGGATTCATCGAGCAGCAGGAGGGAGAAAAGCCTGTAAGAAATGCTTGTCTGTCTTCCTCAGCTTGTCAAAAGCTTGTTTCTCTTCCTCTGAGAGCGGGGCCTGGCCTCAGCCATTACGAGGTTAAACTCCCAGAGTAGGCTGCACTTTGGAAAGCCACCAGGAGATTAAAGCTGGTGCACAACACAGCTGCTCCTGTTTTACACAAGTCAGCTCCCAAGAGGAAAGGCCATGGTCCGTGCTCTGGACAAAGTGCCAATTACCTTCTGGATGCACTTCAACCCACCATGATGCTGGCAAAGGCTCAGAAGCAGCTCCCCCCAGCAGCCTGTTGTCAGGGCAGCTGTCTTTGCATGAACCTGCTGGCGGTGCCCATCCCAGGAGTGGGGATGGCCAAGGAGGTGACAACCATCATCTCCAGCAGCCAAAGCTCCTGGGATGCCACCAGCACGGTCACTACTGGTGACACATTGTGAATGAGGTCAGAGGCAGCTGCGGATGGGAACGGGGATGCTGCTTGAGGAGCACTGAACACAGGGAAACAATATGGGGTTGGAGCCAGAGCCCCTTTGGCAAATGGTCCAAGGGTGCCGCCATCCTTCCCGTCTCTAACAACAGAGCATCAGGGCATATGGTGCTCTCACTAATGCTCCTTCTCCCCCACTCCTGATGTCTGCACAGCAGAAGGCTCTTAGGTTGAAATGTGAAGTCAAAGTGGAAGTGGCTTTGCACATACACACATGCCGTAGAGCCACACTAGACTGACTGATGCCAGTTTGGTCATGGGGACACCAGAGCTGCACGAGTTTGCAGTGGCTCTGAACACAGGCCTTACTGTTTTCTTTTCTAGCAAGGCCAGAGGAGGCCAAGGATCATCAAGATGCCACCTTCAAAAAACACAGACCAGAACCATAAGAAAGTGGAAAACACAACAGCAAGAGCTGGAGTTCAGGATCACTGTGAGACCACATAGGGGTTGCATTCACAGCAGGGGAGAGCAAAATGAGATGTTTAGGTGCTTCAGAAAAATAAATGTCAAGATAGTCAGGTACCAGTGGGGCACAGCCAGTTAGGCCCTCTGTTACGTTCTTAGCTCTGCCTGGCCACGACTGCAAGGGTAGCCTTAATGCAGTGACATGTGTGACATGCACACAATGGCTTGGGAGTCACAGGACCTTCAACTCTGAATTTCCCTACTATAACAGCAGGAATCTGCCTATTAGATTATACAAAACGTCGTTTAATGTGTGCATGCTGTGAGGACCGAGATGAAAGGAAACACCACCACCCCCACCCCCTGAGAGACAGTATGAGATACAGTTCCTTCCAGGAAAGGGTTAAGTGGCTCTGCAAAGCACATCTTGCTACCCCTGCTGGCATGGAGGATAAGTAGAGAGCACTTGGTGTGCAGAGAGGACTTCAGCTCTGAACAGTGCAGTCCTTGGGGAGGAGCCCCAGGAGCAGCTCAGCACGCTATATTTTGTTGCTTTCTTTGTTAATAAATCTAAAGGGGACTTTGGGCTTTGCATGCAACATGGACTTTATTTATAGAGCAGGTCAGGGAAGGCTCCTGCTCACAAAGTCGATAGTGGAAAATGGCACTGCTGTACACAATATCATCACTCCAGGGACCTGAGTGTGCAGAATGCTAAGCTTGTTGACTGTAATCAGAATTTCTGCTTTGTCTTCCAACCTTTAGCCACATAATGACTATGTTTCACAAGAGGAAAACTGGGATGGAAAATAGCGGCCAACAGGTTAGGGCATAACTGGGTTTCCTTCTGGACCATCAGGATTCATCCAAGTCACACCCAGTTACAACACAGCGTTTGCAATCATGACCTTCTCTGGCAATTACAGCTTCGCCTCCCTGTTAAAACGTTTTATCCAGCAATGATTTCGCAGCTCCATGAAGCATTCCTGATTAGATTTTCAACACTGTTACACATGAGGTCTCTTGTACAGAACAGTTTCCACACAGAGAATGTGAGAGTCACTATTCAGCAGTTTTCAGTGCACATTTTGAAAGAAAATATAGAAAGAGAAAAATCTTATCTTATAAAAAAGTAATTTTAAAGTGCTTGAAAATTCTTTAAAAACAAGGCTCTTTTTTCCACGTGTGTGCATTTAAGCAAACGTGTATAAATGAAGCATTGTTAAGAGTAAAAAATTAACAACTCCTAGCACTATGCACATTCAGGAACTGTAAGCAAAAAGCACCATCATAGGCTATTGCCCTGCAGTTTTATGGCAGACAGAGGAGGAGCAGAGAGAGTTTTCAACTTGTCCAAGATTGATTCAACATATTAGAGTTGGAGATGGGAAAGACGGGTGGGTTACCCAACAGTCTGTAAAAAACCTTCAGTTCATATCAGACGAAGTCCTGTACTGGACATTTTAAAGAGAGAAGGAGGAAGAGGAAAGGAAAGAGACACATTATCACCAGACTAATTTAAATAGGAAGAATGTTGAGTACATCTATTAGTTTTTCTAAAAGTAATATCCAGCAGACAGAGGAATGGAGAGGGAGGTCTCACACCTATGGAATAGAAAAGCAGTCTGTAGCACCAATGTCGCTCTGTAAGGCCAAGACTCTGTTTCCTTCCAGACAATAGAAATCCAATACAAGGGAGTCAGGGCATTAGCAAGAGCAAAACAGGAATGATGAAAAACTCTGCATGTCTTGTCCTCCCTACACCTCACATTGCAACACTTCCAACGGAAGTATAAAACATCTACACGCAACTGGTCCAAACGATCCCCATAATCACGGAGAGCTTACCTTCCCCTAGGATGCTATATGGCAAGCCATGGTATCCCTTGAAGCAGGATCATCAGTATCAGTGAGTTCAGTGTTTTGCAGTGAACCCAAGAGGAAGGGAAAGAAATGATGGGACACAGACAAACAGCAATCAGATCCTATTTGGTTACTCTATTTCTATGTCTTTCAGCTGATATAATTCCAATTCTTTAAAAGCAATTTACTGTGAGAAGTTCGGAACAGCTTACATCTTCTACGCCTACCATCAAAGATGCATGGGCCTGCAATCAATAGGCTTTTTATTATTCTTTTTGGTCAATTTGCTTAAAGACAATGAAATCCTAACATCAATACATTTGGTAAAATTCCACCCCAAGTAAATAGGCACGGGATTTGTAAATGTTGTTCCATTAGCAGTGAAACAATCAAGGATTAGCTCTTCTGGATAAAAAGAGAAAGCGTGTCCAAAAATTCTAAATAATGATGACTTCACACTAAATGGAAGAAGATTTTTTTTTTAATCTATTATTTCACTCGCCAGGTTCACCTGCCAAGCTTGCTATTTTTCTCACTCATCTTTGTACAATTACTCAGTTGCCTGAGCAGCCAGGAATAGCACAGGCAGTACACAATGTCCACTGCAAAGCACCTTTAGCAGGATAACCATCAAACAAGGCTGCATTAATCATCTCTTGCAGACTAAACCTTATGGAGACACGATTGGGTTTTTAAAAACACTTAACTACTGTGTGCCTAGCCCAAAACATTCAGAGTTTTTAGTTCAATTGCATGCTGCAGGTACACACAACAGAGCATTTATATTTCCAGCAATTCCTTGGTATCAATTTTTTTTAAGCCCAGGTCAATTAGGTCTGGGGTCTGGCAGACCATGAAGTTGGAAAAGCTCTTCCACTAGGTACTGGGCTACTAAGGCAGCTTTGCCTTTGCACAGGCATGACAGATCAGGCATCTCCCTGAGAAACTAAAACAAATTTTGCTTGGATTTAAGCTAAAAGGATGGCTTGAAGGTTGAAGCAGCAGTGCTGAAATTCCATTTTCCGCTCCATCCCCATTTCAAGGCAGGCAAAAGCCTGCCCAAATGGCCCAACAGGAGCATCCACTGGTCCAAAATTCAGGCCCACTTATCACACTCTTTCCCAACTAGAAAGACAAGTGAGTAAAGCCAGACTTTTCTTTGCATGTTGTCCAGAACATCACCCAATTTGCCATGCTTTTTTACAGAGCTGCCACATATCACCACAGAAACATCTTCGCTGCAGCACTGGCTGAAGAGAGACATCAGGATGCTGCTATACTTTAATTAACGTCTGAAAGAATTTCTGTTTTTTCAAATAAAATGTGCTTTAGAGCAAGAGATATTTGCATATTCATTTGTTTAAATGGAACTAACAAGCCACGTACATAATAAAACCTAAAATCAAAGGGAAAAAACCTGTAACGTTTATTTTCTCTTAGGTATCCCCAATTAAACATTTTCTGTAGCACACCATTCTTTGGAGCTTTCATGCCTATGCTTTTATAGACCAAAACCAATCATTGCTATTTTGCTTGAAAGAAAACCTGCAGGCTGTGAAAAGAAGGCTCTAATTGACTTATTTTGTTTTATGAAAAACTGTGTCCCCAAATTCTTTACGCAGTAAATTGAATTTTCAAACTGATGTTTATCATATGTGTGTTTCCAGAAATGAATTTTTAAAACAGTGATACTGGACAGATCACTCAGGTAAAGAGCTTGCCTTATGTTTTTAAAACGAATGGTTGCAGTAAAAATGTTGGTCTGAAGAGGAAGTAACAATTTTGGCTTCTACTGCTAATTTCATAGGTTTCAAAAATTGTATTAGGACATTCATTTATGGCCAGCATTAATCAGGAGTCATACAGCTGTAGGTCATAGCAATTATGTGCATTTAGAAGCAAGTCCATCATTTCTGCGTGTGATTTTTCTTTGTAGGTTAAGAATAGCTTTATGGTGAATATATACTGTTAGTCTCCAATAAAAGTGTATTTCTCCTTATTTTTAGATCCATTACACATACACAATTCATTCTGGGAACTTCTGAAATTCAGCACGGCGGGCTGTATTTAGAAACAGAAGTTGTTCTCAGTTTGATGCTTTCTCACTGATCATTAACTACCACACAGCTGGCAACGAACTCAACCCCCCAATTGTCTTTTAAATGCAATAAACACATAACTGGGTCATATTATTGCTGTGAATCATCTTTAGCCACTTTTACATCATGTAATTTAATATCCGTTTGTAGAAGAGCTGACACTACCACTCTACTTTCATTCAATATTGGAAAATTTAATTGGCTACCTATTTAACTTCAGGCAAACAGTGATATAAACCAGACGAGCTCTCACCTCTTGACCCTATCGACTGACCAAAGTAAAACACACCTTTGGTACCACAAAAGCCATGTGAGCATTAAGTCAGGATAATTCTGCGTTCCTGTGAGTGAACAGATTTTGGGACTCTCTTGTTGGAGCGATAAGAAACACTTACAAAAAAAAAAAAAAGAAGTCTGAGTTGACTGATTAATAGTAAAACCAATGCTCTACAAGCCAATATCCTCCCAGAGCCTCCTCTTCCAGGAGAGCCTCTGCTCCCGAAAGGCAAGGTCGACTGCAAAGAACAGCATTTGGATTTAAGAGGCTGAAGCTTGTAAAGCCACAGTCACAGCTGTGCAGGTATATTTATGATAGAGTAAGCGAGAACGCGAGAAATGAAGTGGAAAGAGAATAGAAGGGGAGAGGAAAGGTGAATTTTCAATAAAACCTTCCTGAATTCAGGCAGAGGGAAAGAGATAAATAATCCCTCTTCAGATAGCTCTCATCTCTATACTCTTTAATGGTATTCATACACCTAATTTCCATGGACTCTGATATCATGAGAAAGACAGCAAATCTTGGGCACCTAGGGCTCCTTCCCACAGATCCTGATTTGCAATGAGTCTGTCAGCCTGCTCAGATTAACGCAGCCCACAAACTGCATGGCAAAGATAACCAGCTTCACATTAAATGCAGTAGCTCAGTGTTGGACCAAAAGCATCATGGGGAGGATGAACACAAGTGGGAGAGAAGAAGGAGGAAGATGCATCTCAACCAGCAAGATTTGGGTAGCAGGAGGTGCACCTCTTGCCAAGGGGGCCATCAGTATCTAAGTCTGCCTCTTCTTGCCCTGAGGTCTAGGGAAAATAAATCTTATAGGCCTTGCATGACTCTCACCACATTCCTCCAGAGGATCAGGCAGGACCTGTAGAGCATTGAATCCCACCACAAAAAATCAGCTTTTACATTGGAAACTCTCTACATCCAGATCTGACCAACAGCACGATACAAGGAGTTTGTCCCATTGTTAGCAAAGAGCACTGCAGAATTCCTCTACTTTAGTCTGATAAAAGTGAAATAAAATGGATTTTTTCCCATTAAAATAAATACCAAAAGTAGCACTTAAGAAACTTCTTGGTTAACTTTAGAGCTTTGTTTTGATTTATTTATTTTCTTTGCCTGAAGAGAAGGCTGTGTAAATGCTGCACTGTTAAGGGAAAGAAGTCCAAACTTTACATAAGGGCTTTTTGCCCAGTGTCTCTTGGCATGCTTCCTTGGCTTTTAGATTGCTTTGTATGGTGAAGCATTACAGAATAAGATAACACTGTGTTATCTAGGCACTAAGGAAGGGCTTTGCGCTAAAGAAATTGAGCCAAAATTTCTTTTCAAGGAGAGCAGAGAGTGCATTTGAATAAGCACTAAATTCAGCAGGGGAATAACTAATATGATTGGTTTTAAAGACACAGAAATGAATATTTTGCTGTGTTATGAATGTTAAGTGTGAATTTTAAAAGGCCAGAGGAAGAACATACACGCTTTTTACTCCCACTTTCAGCCAAGACGCTGTAGCAATTTTATAAATCAGAAAGTAAGCAAATGATTGTGATTTTATTTTTGAATGGCTACTATCACAAAATACCTTTGGCTCATTTGTTCTGGAAATATGTGCCTTAATGATGTATTTTGCGTCATAGCAAGCAAATGTTTTTGCAGCATATTTTGTAAAAGCAATGAAGATTTTTAATGGCCTGTTCTTCACCAAATTAAGCACCAATCCTGCAGACGCTTACACAGTTTATTTGTTTCCAGATAAGGCGTGTGCATAGACTTTTATGTCTGTAGTAAAAATAGGCACACGCTCAGAGAACGTAGTCTCCAAGATTGTTGGTCCAGTTTCTCAGGACTGCTGGGCTGCTCATCTGGATGCAAATGAATTACAGCATTGCTGTCATCTGGATTGCTCTTCAAGAGCCAGGCTTTTATTCCGCAACAACCTTTCACCTGCTGTATTTAGAGCGTTGTTTTATTTTTAAAAGAAAGCAATGCGACAGATGTAGACTGAAAAGAAAACTGGCTTACTGAAGGAATACACAGTATTTTCTGCAAGTCCAGGCACCTGACAAAGCACCCATCAATGTCATCATGATACACCTTGATCTTAGGTTATCAGCCGGCCCCTTGCAGTAACATCGCACAAACTTCTTCAAACTTCAGGTAAGAAGTTTTGCAGAACTTCCCTGTCCCCAGGCCCCTCGGGAAAGGCTGATTGATACTGGTGCTGCAAACGTGAATTTCACCCTTGCCCAGACAGGTGCAGCTCCCACCAAGCTGAGAAAGAGCAGGATCCTCTTACACCGGAATTGATGTTTGCTCACAGTTTTCCATCATGCAGTATTTCATGGTCTTCATTTTCGGGTTATTAAAATAGGATGTTATCCAACAAGTGGAGGGGAAGAAGGGGTCAGGGAGCTGGTTCCCGTCTCAGAAGTGGCAGCTAAAGCTGCTGAGCAACATGTGTTTCTCATTTGAAACGTATCACTCATTCTTAAAAACAATAATACATACCATCTGTTACAGCCATTCATAATTGATAAGATTTGGGACGAGTTTGACTGTGAAAACCCATTTCAACATGAGTATCGACGTGCAGATGAAGAAGTGTTGCAAAGCAATTCGTTGGAGCTTTCACTGCCATACATTATAGCCAACGATGGCCAACTGTCTCCGGGCACACACATGGCACTCTGGAAGCCCCATTTATCGAGTCATTGCAAAGCATCAGCATTTTCCCGTGGCAAAAATAGTTTAATAATTTGGCACCGTTTCCCTCAAACAGTTAATAAACAAATAGCTAGATGTTTGTGTGACTGTGCAGAGCAGTTGACTGTGTCAACAGAGCTACTAAAATGCAAGGATACACAAACACACAAGGCATATTTTAGAATAGAATAGAATATTTTCAGTTGGAAGGAACCTGCAAAGATTATCTAGCCCAACTGCCCAACCACTTCAGGGCTGACCAAAAGTTAAAGCATTGTCCAGATGCCTCCTAAACACTGACAGGCTTGGGGCATTGACCACCTCTCTAGGAAGACTGTCTCAGTGTTTGACCACCTTCTCGGTAAAGAAATGCTTCCTAATGTCAAGTCTGAACCTCCCCTGGCGCAGCTTTGAATCATTCCCGTGTGTCCTATCACTGGATACCAGGGAGAAGAGATCTCAACCTCCCTCTCCACTTGCCCTCCTCAGAAAGCTGTAGAGAGCAATCAGGTCGCCCGTCAGCCTCCTTTTCTCCAAACTAGACAAACCCAGAGTTCTCAGCCACTCCTCATAGGACATGCCTTCCAGCCCTTTCACCAGCCTTGTTGCCCTCCTCTGGACCCTTCTGAGTACCTTAACAGCCTTCTTAAATTGTGGGGCCCAGAACTGCACACAGTACTCAAGGTGAGGCTGCACCAAGACTAAATAAAGCGCAATAATCACCTCTTTTGACTGACTGGTTATGCTGTGTTTGATGAACCCCAGGATGGGGTTTGCCCTCTTGGCTGCCAGGGCACACTGCTGACTCATATTGAGCCTGCTGCCAACCAGCAGCCCCAGATCGCTTTCTGCAGGGCTGCTCTCCAGCCACTCCTCTCCCAATTTATACTTGTGCCTGGCGTTACTCCTTCCAAGGTAAAGAATCCAACAGTTGTTCTTGTTAAATTTCATCCCGTTAATCATTGGCCAATGCTCCAATCTATCCAAATCCCTCTGCAAGGCATCCTGTCCCTCGAGAGTGTCAACAGCACCTCCCAGTTCATCATCAAACTCGCTAATGGTGCATTCAACTCCTGCATCCAGATCTTTGATAAATATATTGAACAGAACTGGCCCTAGAATTGAGCCCTGAGGAACAGTGCTGGTGACTGGTTGCCAGTCAGATGTAGCCCCATTCACTACAACCCTTTGAGCTCTGCCCTTTCAGCCAGTTCTTCACCCAGCGCACTGTAAACCTGCTCATCTCACAGTTGAACAACTTGTCCAGAAGGATACTGTAAGGGACAGTATCAAAAGCCTTACTAAAACCCAGAAAAACTACATCCATTGCCTTCTCTTCATCCACTAGGCGAGTGACCTTGTCATAGAAGGATATTAAATCAGTTAAACAGGACTTTCCCTTTGTGAACCCATGTTGGCTGTGCCTGGTGACTGCATTATTCTTTAATTGCCTTTCAGTAGTACCCAGTATAATCTTCTCCATAATTTTTCCAGGAACTGAGGTTAGGCTAATAGGTCTGTAGTTCCCTGGGTCTTCTCTCTTGCCCTTCTTGTAAATTGGAATAACATTGGCTAGCTTCCAGTCAGCAGGGACCTCTTCAGACTCCTTTGGTAGATGATTGAGCGGAGTCCTGCTGTAACATCCGCTAGCTCCTTCAGCACTCTGGGACGAACCCCATCAGGCCCCAAGGACTTGTGAACATTCAGCTGATACAGCTGGTCCCTCACAATTTCAGTGTTCACAAAAGGAAAGTCACTGTCCCACACTCATGTCCCTCTGACTCAGAGGACTGGGCAGCCCAAGACTGATCAGTATTATTAAAGACTGAGGCAAAAAAAGCATTGAATGCCCCCGCTTTTCTTCATCCCTATTAGTCAGGTGACCATCTTCAACAAGTATCAGCCCAATGTTTTGTTTTAGACCTCCTCTTGCTAGTAACATACTTAAAAAAGCCCTCCTTGTTATCTGACACAACACTGGCCGGTTTCAACTCTAACTGAGCTCTGGCCTTTCGGGTCTTCTTCCTGCATACATGAACCACAGTTCTGTAATCTTCCTTGTATCAAGGAAAAATCTGAATGATGGTTTTGTATACTCTAGAACTGGTTTGAGACTTTGATAGCCATTTAATTTTGTCTCTGAGAGCAGATGGGAAGACAGAGCAGTCCTCTTTGAGAAAGAAATGCCTCTCCTTTGCACTGAAAATATCTCTTCCTATTATCATCACTGCACCACAAATTTCACCACTCACAAATCTGAAGGCCCAGACTCACTCTGTTTAATAACCAAGGCTGAACTGATTTTAATACAGCCCGATTTCACTCTGTGCATTCAAATTCCCTCCAAGTCAACAAGAAAACTCCCAAGTGTTTTAGTGGGCTCTCATCAAAAGCATGTGCTCAAAGACAACTACTACACCTTTATTAAGCCTGTTTTTAAACAAAACAAAACAAAAACCAGAAAAAAAAAAAAAGAACAAGAGTTAAGACATTAGTTTAACTTAAACGTGACAATTGAACTGGGACATATTTTTAATGGATTCTATTTGAAACACTGACTTTTTGTTTTCAAAGTACCAGCCACAAAATGTAGATTTGTCACTTTATGATAATTACTAATATCCTCCCTCACCAGAGTCATCTGGAACATATTTAATTATTGACTTCATTGAAAATGTACACGGCACATGCTCACTCTTCTGAGCAAGTCTTTACATGGACAAAAGCCCATTTGTTCCTTCTTCGAAAATCCAGCCACAGCACATAAAGCGACCCCCAAATTAGCCTTCTGTTATTTGTGTGTAGCATATATAAAATGTAAACATGCAAGCTGACATTGATCAAGCATTTAAGCACATGCCTAGGTACAAGCGTCCCAGCGGTCTCAATGGGAAAAGCCCTAGTGAAACCAGGGCTACAACCGTGCCTCCTACAAATGTTCAGGTGGTAAATTAATTCCTGCATTACAGCTTGTGCCTCTGCATCTCATCTCCTAGTCCGTAACAAGGCCGACTCAGGTGTGCCTGTATGTACTGCAGGCACTCCCCGCACACGCACCCCGCCACGTCAAAACTGCGGCAGTACTTGGGTACCGCCATGTTTTCCCTGCTACACTTTAATAGCTGATGCCTCCGTATTTTCAGCTCTGTACTGACTATCCACTAACAGTCTTTCCTTTTTCAGGCACTGCCAACCCGAGTATAAATACCCAAAGCAGCAACAGGATACAAATGCAATTATACTTGAAGCAGGACTCATTTCAGCCTATGATAAGAACAAGACCACCAGTAATGATATAGTGTAATTTTATACCGAAGAGAGCCACTAGCCACTCCTTTCTGCTCTCCCAAGCGAGGCTAGAATATCAAAATCCTTTACCTTATAATTTCAATGTTTTGTGCCAAGTCTTACCAATAAAAAATATCTTCAACGTCACCTATGCATTGTTTCCTGATTTTTCTTCTCCTTAGGGTCAAATTTTCAAACCCGAGTCTGCATTTGCTACGTGGAGTTTACATTCCCCCCATCCCTTCAGTTTTGCTGCAGAAACGCGGAACTGTCTTTTAAGGCCGCATTCAGAATAGCACTTACATGCACGATTTGTTGCTTTAAATAGTAACATAAGTGGAATAACTCCAGAGTGCTTCATATACAGACATTAAAGGCAGATTTCTAGGGGAGCTTAGCTTTCATTAGGGTACCTAAATATAATGGGCTCATTTTCAAAATCCCACAGATTGCCATATCTCCTGTTCTGTTTAGCAGAACCATTATTTTGCAAATCTGAACATCTGAGGTTCTGTAAGCTTTCAGGTGCGTGAGTGTGCGTCTCGGTGTTCCCGCAAGCCTTCGCAAGAGCTTAAGTTGAAAAATGTGTGATTATTAATTTTTAAATCGAAAAGGACCAAGGCCCAACGCTGCCTCTCCTGGGATAAAAAGAAAGGACTCGGCTGGATTACACAGCAATGTACTAGCCCCAGCCTCTCCTGAACTAGCATGTGCTCTCCAGCAAAGGACAAGACAATAGTTTCACTCATAGACACCGTTCAACATACACAAGAAAGAAAAAAACCAGAGAGTTAATGAGGTGCTGCTGAATAATGCCTTCACAGAAGCAGAGAGAGAAAGCAGGTAGATGTCATCTGCAAGGTAAATTAAAATTATACATCTGCGAGGATTATCAGTGAAAACTGAGATCTGTAAGGGAATTTGCTTTTGATATTGGAAGGGATAAATACCCAATGTAAATCCTTTTACGTGGGCCTGTAGAGCGGAACAGAGAGAAATTAAAGATAAATGAGATTAAGGCATTTTTAAAAACTACGTTAGACATTTTAAAGTTACCCATGGAGGGGAAAAAGACTTTGGAGAAGGAGATGATTAGTTTAGACCCTCAGCAACACATTCATCTGGGAAATCAATTGGAATAAATCTTTTCTAATCTGAATTGGTCGTTGCCCCCCCGCAAAAGCCAGACACACCCCAAAAACCCTTAAGAACATTTCTGCATAGCCTGGCAATCAGCCTGGGTAAATGACATGACATGTCATTTTTTTTGTGAGGTTTGGGATAGGAAACCTGTAGGCATAAGTTGATTTCCTTCTTTTTTTTTTGCGAAAGGATGCCCCGGGGAGAGCCCCTTTGCCTTAGCCTCCCACAAATCCTCCTCCCATTTAATTCCTCTTGGAAACAGAGACAGAAGCTAACCAAAATCAAATGCTAAGCAGTCTGTGTTTCTGTCTCCTTTGCCAGAGTTTGAGGTACATTCAACTACTGCGGTTTCATACAGGCCTATATTGTTATTAAAAGTCGACTGGAAATGATGTTAGCAAGGAAAGTGGAGGAAATGAGTAAAAAAGTAATACATTCAGATGCATTTGGCTCTCTTCCTGGGAGCCCTTTTAATATAAAGAAACTCTAAGTTGTATTTTTAGATCTGGAAAGATGTGTTTTCGTATTTCACACACTAAAGGGATTTGCCTTAATACACTCAAATTTCCCCCTCCCTCATGTGCTAGAAGAAATGAACTTCAATCCTCAACTTAACCACTGGATACACATATTCTGTTCTCCCCATTGGCCAGAATATAAACCAATAAATGTATTTAATTTCTTTTGTGGATTTATAATAGCACCTGGCAAGGATGGTCTTAATCTCCTTACACTGCTTGCACCAATGAAAGAAACCTTTGCAGTACTTCTTGAGAGAGAAATGAAAGGATAATAAGAATAAAATCTGGAAATATAAATATCTCCATGAAGATCTGTTATAAAATATATGAAATCCATATCAATGTCTCCAGAGGGTGCTTGGCATAATAGCGTAATTTAGACAATAGGTTATTAAAGACGGAAAGAAATATATTCCTCTTAGTGACAACAGAACTGTTCAGAGACAATTGGGAAGTATGGGGTCATGTTTAGATAGCAAAATGGTGGCAAATATCTAGTAGTAGACCTATCAGAAAGAGAGGAAAAATACGGCTTGGTACAAATGACCTAACGCCAGTGGTTTCTTCCCGTTGGTACTCCAGACAAGCATGTTTGCAGGGGACAGGCTGCTATGTTTTGTCAACATCTTTGTTAAGCAAGCACAAATCTATTTCAGACATTAGAAAGATGTTCTGCTATTTGGACGTGGAACCATCAGCCACGGAGGTGGGGGGATTGTAGCTTATTAATATGTTGAGGAGTTCACCAGAATTTCATTCTTCTTTCTGCCCCATATTGGTTACAATTTCCATTTTAGCGGAGACAATATCAGTTATTTACTATGCTAGAAATGAGTGCGACAAAGACAAATTTCTCGAAAAAAGCTAATGACTTCAGATAGCCTCAGGTTACTGGGAACCTGACCCAAAGTTTGCTGACACTGAAAGAAAGTTTCCCTGTGATTTAATGACCTTTGATTCAGACTCAAAGGCCAAAGGCATTCAGGTAACAGATTGAAAGAATTTAAGCAACTTTTAGTTTAAATGGCAAAACTCAAACCAACAATATACACTTTCTCACTAAAAATTCAGCTGCTGTGGGACAAGATTGGAAAGGAATAAATGGTGCACACAAGTCACACAAGGAATTAAGTTACTCCCTTATATTCATAATCTTCATAAAATGAGATAAGTTACACTACTCATCACAGTTTTCCACCTTCAGCTTCCATAATAAACCAATTATAGAGGCCCTAGGGAGAACTGACAGGGCTCTACATCAAGAAAAACATCAAATGTGAGAAACACATAACGTGTCTACGGTAAAGTCTTTGACTTATTTAAAGTCTGGATCTCCACACTGCACACTTTGTGAGCATGAGGTGATGGTGAGGGTAGAGATGTGAATTTTAACTCTCTTGCTCTACCACAGAAACCTTTATATATTCTCTAAAGAAAGAAAGAAACCTTCCAGCTGTAGTTACTTAAAAAAAAAAAAAAATCAACATTAAACTACTGTCATGCTTTCCATGCTCCCCCACATTCCCTCCAGTCTATGAATTTTACTCTTGTGAACTTGTCACCGGTATCCATTTAACTTTCCACTTACTTAAGTATTAATTGGAAGGGAAAAAACTAATCTCCTCCTTAATTACATCTATCACCAGAATACCCAAACTTTCACACCAGAAGAATCGCGCCATTCCTGCTGTTTCTCTCACCTACGTTCAACGTGCCCAACATCACCAAAAGATGCTCAGCGTTCCAAATGAACGGAAAAGGAAATTCTGAATTTGCCTCAAAAATGTAAGTAAATAAAAAGACACCTTTCTTGCCCTAAGACTTGGCGTTTGGACCACGGGTGTTTAATTTGTACCTTGTGTAGCCCAACACGCCGTGCCATTCAGACGCCTGTCAGTAGAGCACACTGCTGGCTGGTCTGCTCGTAGTTCATCATGTAATGGGTTCGTTCAGCCTTCAGTTAAAAAAAGCCCTTTTGTAATGTTGCAAAAAAGTATTTCTCTTTGGAGTGAAAAAGGAAAAGTCTGGAGGTAATAACATTTTTATAATAGGACGGAGAAAAAGCAGTATAGAGGGGTGTAGGGCATCCTTCTGTTTACTTGCAAGCAAATTAAACTCTCCCCTGCCACCTCCTGCAACACTTTGATTTTCACTGTGCTTGACTGCAAGATCTTCAACAACTACGAAGCTTGTAGATGTCCAGCTTAAATGTCAGACCTCATTTTAAGGCTTACCTCACTTCCATGATTAATTAGGGGTGCAATTTTAAAATATGATGGGCAGAGAAGTGACTCTCAAACATTCATATGACTGAAATTATACTTACTCACTGCAATGCCTCTTCCATAACAACCTGTTCAGCTGGTAGCCTACCAAGTTATTTTTCTAAGTGGTATTAATACATGTCCATCAAATTCTGTCCCTATCGACTTTGACAGCAAATGATCAAATAAAACACCCCATGATCAGCTGACAAGTTCATAGGTGCCCAGGCTATAACAGCGGGCTCTTCTCCCCTGCAGCATTTCAGATCTAATACAATTAAGTAGAAGCACTGTGGTGACTTTTCTGATAAAGATAGCATGTGTGACTCAAAGATTCATGGGAGCACAACTTGTGCATGGAGATACGATTTTCAGAGCCAATGCATGGTGCAAAGACTGAATGCATCAGTGAATAGAGGCATTTCAATATTTTAAGCCTGGGAGTGGGGAGTGGGGAGCTAGTTCAGGAGGTGATCAGCTAAACACTCAGAAGAGAGAAGAAAAGATGACTTTTCACACAAGGGTTCATACTGGCACAAGTGGGAGACATGGAGAAGTGTCCCACAACCTAGAGGAAAGGACCAAGATGACAGGAGCCAGCAGGAGCTGGCTTTTCAGAGGATCGTGCTGGAAATTATAGACAGAGCAGGTAGTGATGGCCTTCATATTATGGAGACTACCTGTGTTTATCTAACTTCGTCTCACAAGAAAGTCCATAGTGGTCCAGCTGACAGCAGACCTTTAAACCAATATGCGTTACAGGCACGCACACTTGAAATCACCTTGTTCCTTTAATTTAAACCAAACTCATCTCAGATTCAAAAATAAACCACATTGTCATATATTGCACTGTGTCTCACAAAAATGTCCTTTTTCCCCTCATGTCAGGCTACTTTCAAGTTTTCAAATACCTTTATTTCCCCAGCTCTCAGCACTTAGTTTTCCTCCCCTTCTTGAAAACTATGCACACGCCTATACGGATAGCTCAGCCTCCAGGTTCGCAAAGCCCCGTAATATCAGGTTATTTTAATTAAGGGTGCTTTCCAGATGGCTGCTGTATAGGTGCCCTCTCCCCACAAACACATGGTGAAAGGAGACTGATAGGGGAAGTAATACGTCCTTTGCTTCTGCCTCCACGGATAAAGAACCAACAAGCAAAGCTGGGAATTTCAGCAAATACTAAAAAGGGGTTTTTTGGCCACAACGCCCAGGAAATTGTATGCCTTAGAAGAAAGGCAATTTGTCAGCAGGAGACAAAGTAAAGATTCTTTGCTCAGAAATAATCACAATAGGTAGTTACGTCTGGTGGGTTTTGGTTTTGTGTTTTGTGTTTTGGTTTTTTTTGTTTGTTTGTTTGTTTTTTTTTTTTTTAAATTATTGTTCCTAGCCCATGCACAGAAATAATTTATTGAACTAAGTAAAACAAATGATGCCTGGCTTCAGGGGGGAATTCACTCGTTACTGACCAAAGCACCAACAGCTGGGTTTAACCCCTTGGGAACGCTTGCCATTTTCACCAGTGGGCCCCAGGGGACCAAGTTCTCTTGGGAAAAGAAAAAAAAAAACAAAAAACAAAAACCCAGTGCAAAAGAGAACTGGAGAAGCCGCAAGTCCATTTGTTTAACAAAACACAGCATTGCTCTTGGTGGGCAAACACTGCCTCTCAACCAATAGGGAAGGCGGCAAGAAAACGCACACAGGGAAAGCCTGGAGGCCACATAATGGTCTTACAGCACTCCAGAAATAATTAAGAACTGTATTCTTGGGAAAAGTGGTCTCATTAAATCATTTTCAGTTTGCAATTTTCTCCCAGCTTCTCCTCCCTCTTTCCTTTTCTACCAGCAATCTTGGAGCAATGAAAATATCAGTTTGCTTTCTAGTGCTTGTATTCTCTTAAAAATGTCATTATTCAATTATCTGTCTATTCACTGGCCCTAAGGTCCAGCGGAGCAGATATTGTGAGCCATCATTTAATGTTTTTAAATGCACTTCAGTCCACTTGTGATACAATAAAGTTTTATTGAATTCTGTTCCCACATCACACTTACCATCCCTCACTTTTATTGATATGTGAGCCCATCTACTCTTCTGTCAGCAATAAAAGGAATATTTCTAGCAAAGAAATGACCTTTCCTTCCATCAATACAGCAATTGGGAAATGTGATTTCAGGTTCCATGTTTAAAAAGAAAAAAAGTTTTAAGAAAAGAAAACATGAACCATGCTCGAGCATTGTTTTCCTTTCCCTTGTTAGCATTAAAGAAGCAGGAAAATCTCTGTAAGCATCAAAATTATTTGGTGCTTTGGTAACATTTATTAGCCCGTTTACCCAGAAGAACGGAAAGCAAGGACGATTCATCCTTCCTCAGAAGCCAAGAACGTATTTCCCTTGCAGGAAACAGCGCTTTAAATAGATCTCCCCAATATTAAAAGCTGATGGAAGACTTGTCACCTGGGTGCAAGGCAAGTTATCATCACAGTGAGATGTGTGTCCTGATTTTGGCTGGGATAGAGTTAATTTTCTTCACAGAAGCTAGTATGGGGCTAGGTTTTGGATTTGTCCTGAAAGCAGCGTTGATAACACAGGGATGTTTTCATTGTTGCTGAGCAGGGCTCACGCAGAGTCAAGGCCTTTTCTGCTTCTCACCCCACCCCACCAGCGAGCAGGCTGGGGGGGCACAAGGAGCTGGGAGGGGGCACAGCCGGGACAGCTGACCCCAACTGACCAAAGGGATATCCCACACCATATGACGTCATGCTCAGTATATAAACTGGGGGAAGAAGAAGGAAGGGGGGGACGTTTGGTGTGATGGCGTTTGTCTTCCCAAGTAACCGTTACACGTGATGGAGCCCTGCTTTCCTGGGGATGGCTGAACACCTGCCTGCTGATGGGAAGGAGTGAATGAATTCCTTGTTTTGCTTTGCTTGTGTGTGCAGCTTTTGCTTTACCTATTAAACTGTGTTTATCTCAACCCACGAGTTTTCTCACTTTTATCCTTTCGATTCTCTCCCCCATCTTACCAGAGGGGAGAGAGCAAGCGGCTGTGTGGTGCTTAGCTGCCAGCTAGGGTTAAACCACAACAGTCTTTTCTGGCACTCAACGTTGGGCTCAAAGGGTTCGAGGTAATGACAGATTTGATTGGAATGTGCTAGATGGAATTTATAGCTATTATTGCTGTTTAGCTATTAATTGACAGGCTCCTGTGCTTGCTATGGGTCTTGCTTGCCTTACTGCATATTAGCGTCTAGTGCTCATTAGTGGCTGCTTTTTGCTTTCGCTGCTTGCTGTATTGCTTATCCTCTTACTCTGCTGCTGCTGGGAACATTTTGATAACAGCAATGGCGATGCGCCTGGGCTGGCCGATGGCCAGGGCATCGCTGCTGTTTCTGTGCTGCTGCTCTAGACAGGCTGGAACTCCAGTGTGAACTTGAGTTGAAGGGACTGTGACCTGTGGGTGAGCCCACACAGGAGCAGGACACCGCTAAGCGTCTGTGTCTGTGAGTAAGTCCATGCCAGAGCAGGTACATCGTGAAGCGCCTGCGGCTGTCTGTGCTGCAGCAGGTATACCTCCGAAGGCGTTGTGGCCCAAGGATAAGTCCACGTTGGAGAAGTTACACCTTGAAGCATCTGTGGCTGTGGATCAATCCATGCTGCAGCAGGTACACCCTGAATCATCAGTGGCTGTGCATGAGGTCACGGTGGAGCACCTCAAAGTGTGCAGCCATGGATAAGCCCAGGACAGAGCAGGTACACATCTGGAGGGACTGCAGCCATGGGTAAGGCCATGTTGAGCAGGTTTACTTTCTGAAGGGACTGTGGCTGTGGGTAAGGCCACGCTGGAGCAGGTATATCTATGAAGGCATTGAGGCCCATGGAGAAGGCCATGTTAGAACAGGCACACCTCAAAGCAATTGTGGCTGTGGATAAGTCTATGCTGCAGCAGGTATAACCCTGAAGAGACTGTGGCTCATAGTTAAGCCTCCATTTGGAGCAGGTACACCCCTAAGGGACTACAGTCTGTGGATAAGTTCAAGCCAGAGCAGGGGCAAGGGGGAGAGTTCATTACAACATTAAACTCTATGGTCTGGTCCAAAGGGACCAGGGGTAGAGATTGTAATGGAAATACCTTTAAATTGTTGTAACCCGGGATTTCAGTTGCATGTTATGGGAATTACTGCAGCAAGAACCACCTGAACCAATGGAGGTCGAGCCTTATAAGAAGCAGTGCAAGTGCAGCAGTGACCTGATCTTAGCTGGCTTTGGTGCCCAATAACTCCATGCAACACACCACCTCTCCTGTCCTGAGTGACCACCAAAACAGATGGAGCCCAAAGTCATGGACCAGATGAACTCAATGGACATTTTGTGGACATTTTAAAGACGTTTTATAGAGGTGGTCCACAGACTAAGGGAATGATATGTGTGTATTATATACACAGAAGGACAGGAAGGGGGGTGGCAGTTAATGAGAATGTATAGGATAGTGTGGGACCTGATCATGACATAAATGGTATGGAATAAGGGGTGGAGAATGTGCTGGTTTTGGCTGGGACAGGGGCAATTTTCTTCACAGAAGCTAGTATGGGGCTAGGTTTTGGATTTGTCCTGAAAGCAGCATTGATAATACAGGGATGTTTTAGTTATTGCTGAGCAGTGCTTACGCAGAGTCAAGGCCTTTTCTGCTTCTCCCCCCACCCCACCAGCGAGCAGGCTGGGGGGGCACAAGGAGCTGGGAGGGGGCACAGCCGGGACAGCTGACCCCAACTGACCAAAGGGATATCCCATATCATACGACATCATGGTCAGCGTATAAAGCTGGGAGAAGAAGAAGGAAAGGGGGCACGGTCGGAGTGATGGCTTTTGTCTTCCCAAGTAACCATTACACGTGATGGAGCCCTGCTTTCCTGGAGATGGCTGAACACCTGCCTGCCGATGGGAAGCAGTGAATGAATGCCTTGTTTTGTTTTGCTTGTGTGTGCAGCTTTTGCTTTACCTATTAAACTGTCTGTATCTCAACCTATGAGTTTTCTCCCTTTTACTCTTCTGATTCTCTCCCCCATCCCACTGGGGGGGAGTGAGCGAGTGGCTGCGTGGGGCTTAGTTGCTAGCTGGGGTTAAACCACAACAGATATGCCATGCCCGAGGAACCCGACTCGCTCCCTCCTGCAGCTGCCATCCTTTCCATCAATGCAGCAATGGGCTTGTCCTCATTGAGCCTCCACCTTTTTTCCACTTCGTCCTGCACTATACCTTAAATTTTCCAAGTCTCTATTAAAAAACCGACTGTTTCTGAAGGACAGCAATGCACAAGTGTCCTGGTTTCAGCTGGTATAGAGTTAATTTTCTTCCTAGTAGCTGGTATAGTGCTGTGTTGTGGATTTAGGATGAGAATAATGTTGATAATACACTGATGGTTTAGTTGTTGCTAAGTAGTGCTAAGCAGTGCTAAGTTGTTGCTAAGTAGTTGCTAAGTAGTGCTTACACTAGTCAAGGACTTTTCAGCTTCCCATGCTCTGCCAGGTGCACAAGAAGCTGGGAGGGGGCACAGCCAGGACAGCTGACCCCGACTGGCCAAAGGGCTGTTCCATACCATATGGCATTGTGCTCAGTATATAAACTGGGGGAGTTGGCCGGGGGCAGCGATCACTGCTTGGGGATGTGCTGGGGATCGCGGTTGGCGGGTAGTGAGCAATTGTACAGTGTATCACTTGCTTTGTATATTATTATTGTATTGTTTGTTTTTATTATTATTCTTACTATTATTACTATCATTCTATTTTATTTTACTTCAATTATTAAACTGTCTTTATCTCAACCCACAAGTTTTCTCCCTTTTACCCTTCCTATTCTCTCCTCCATCCCACCGGTGGGGGGGAGTGAGTGAGCGGCTGTGTGGTGCTTATTTGCTGGCTGGGGTTAAAACATGACAAGAAGTTATTCTGTGAACTCCAAAACCTAGAACCTAAGGGAATTGAAAGCTCAGGAAAAACTGAAGGTAAATTTGACTCAGCTAGCTAAATCCTCTTTCCAACACCGTGCTGGATCCTCAGGAGGCTGAACGGTTGTCTCTAGGGGGAAATAAACAGAAAAAGCACTCCAAAACACCTCTGAGCTTTCAACTCGCATCTTTTTCGAAACCAAAACCAAAATCTAAATGCAGACGGTCCCTAAATTTTGGTAAAAGCCAGTGGGAGATGGCTTTTCACATGCTGGAAAATCTCCCCCTGTTCTGACTTGGGGTGTCACCCATGAAGGGCGGTGTTGCTGCCGTGGCCCATGGAGCATGTGTGCTCGGGAGAGCGAAGGGAATGAGGCTCGTCAGCCCCAAGTGTGTTGTTCTTTCCCTTCATGCATCTCAGAAATACACGCAGGACTACTAAAACATGTATGGTTTGAGCTGTGAAGTGTTATATGCGTACAAAGGCTTTATTTCCATAGGGAAAACCAACATGTTTGTTCAGATTTATCAGATTATCAGTAGGAAATCTGGCTGCTTACAATGACAGCTAGCTCAGCAGCTCTCCCACCACCACTCATCTTGCAAAACTGGGATACTCTTGCCTGTTCACCAGTCTCATGTACAGCATTGGATAAAGTGCTCATCTGCTTTCTGCACCGGCTCATGAGTAAAATGGTAAATCCCTTAGTACATTACAAAGGTGAAATAAGAACAATTACACTCCTAGATTTTCTGGCACCATGACAACAGCACTGTAAAAGCACCAGAAGAAGATACTGAAGTGTTTCTGCAATGAGAGTGTTGACCTAGCTTCACAAAACCACCTCCACCACTGCTGTTCCCATTACCCATTTAACACTGCTCCATAATGGGAGAAGGGGAGAGGGAAGGGATGCACTAGGAAACAAAAACAGAGTACGGAATCAAAGGGACCCTCGCAAAGTGAGGTTTCTCATACTTAAACACATAGTAATGCAGCCTAAAATGCAGGTTCAGACATCTCTCTGCAATGTGCCATGTGTCCACAGCTCTGGCAATGGCAAACTGCAGGTCTGCAGTAGCACATATTAAATAGAAAACCATGGAAAAGCTCTCTTGGTCAGTAATGATTAAAAGAAAACTAAATTTAAGAAAATTGGAGTAGTAATTTCAGTATTTTGGAAGAAAAAGGGCAGTATTTAAAGCAGGTATCAGAGAACTAAACACCACATGGCAAGGCCTGCTTTGAGAAAGACAAAATTAATTTGGTGACTTTATCTGATACCAGAAAAATAGGACAACTGATGCCACTGAAGCCTGTCAAATTAGGCCTGGTATCTTTTCACCTGCTGATATCGCTTGCTTTTCATTGTCAGAGGGCAACAAAAAAAGTCCAGAGGTCCTTGGAATGACTGTCCATTTTTGTAGACAGCATCTGCCATCACATAAACTGACTACAGGATCAGGAAAACAAGCAGAGGACCGGGCGATCTGTGTAATCATCCGTTGTCTTCCCCACATGTTGAGAGTAACTGCAGCCTCACGAAACTCTCCTTGTCAGGAGTATCTCTAGTGAACACACAGGAATGTTGTGTGGAGGGTAATATAAAGGACATTTTAAAATATATGAGCTACTGAAGTTAGAAGAGATTTGTTTCCCCCCCCTCCCCTGAGAGGAAAGGGGGATGCTTTCCTCTTGAAAATTAAACGAGTCAGTGGTGGAAGAGTTAAAAAATGAATAAATAAATAAAATCACAGGAGGAGCAGGCTACCCAGTGGAGTTTTAAATCTTCCATAATTTTTCTCCAAGGGAGCATATACACTAGCACTATACTGAGCATAAGCGCCTAAGGTCAGTCCTAACAACATCTGTTAAAGATGACTCCTAAATGCTGCTCTCTTGAGACGCACACATGCTCCCCTCTGCTGCTGAGCCAACACTTGGGTAAACTGTCTCTCTGCATCCATAAGGAATAATTTGAAACCGTAAGGAGTAACCCATCCAACCAGACGAAGCAAGCTGGAATTGCACAGAAGTACAAGTGCCTCCTGAAATATTAATTTCTTTGTTATGCAACTGCTCTCTTTCTTGAGGAGATGGCCATATGGCAGGCACCACTGTTCACCAAGGGCTCGGTGCACGAAGCCACTGAGAAAACGTCAGTGGCTGAGGAAGGGTTTTTCCCAGCACTGAGGAGCCTGTAGAGCCCACTCCCCTCCAGCGAAGCTTCACGCAAGGCAGCTGGGTGTACGTAGCGATACTGAGAAAGCTGGACCTGAAAGGACTTGGACAACAGCCCAAATTTGGCTAGAGGGGCTGAAGCACATGGACTCAGTGACAAGAACCCAAGGGGACCAACTGACCCACAGCAAGCGGCAGAGGCATCACCGAGGGCATCAAGGGGGAAACAGATTTCATCCACCAGGCATAGCTTTGGTCCAGCCATACCTTTGCTGACCTCCTTGTCCAGCTGACACCTTCCCCATCACTTGGATGGCTTTCACTCATGGGATACTCCCAGGGCCCAGGCAGGGAACTTCTGCAAAGCTGAGCCGACCATTTTCAGAGGGAAGAAATGGAGGCGGTAACAAAGCCAGGCAGACTGAGGTAGGAGAAGAATAAAAAGGAGCCCTAGGTTTCCTACTCCACATCTGCAGATAAGGGACACAGTTCGCCTGAACGCAATGAACTTCCCTGGTGCTAGACTGAATAACAGCGCATGAATATTTGACCCAAAATTTCCTAGGCAATGCAGAACAGCAGCCCAGAAGATGGGATCCTATTTTACAACGTGCTCACTCCTCGTTCCTCCCCCCATAACTCTACTCACAGAGGCACTATATTTGAATCATAAACAAACAGAGGAAACAGCCATCAAAGCTACTAACTTAATTGCAAAGGCAGCATGTCTTGTTGTTGTTGTTTTCCTCCCCACATTCAGATCATTAAAACATACTCAACCCTACTGTACATTTGGTACTGAGCAACCTCTCACAAGAGTTATTTTACATCCTGTACATAGGGCTGATTAACACCTCGGGGCATAATATTCACATATTACCTTTCTCACAAGGCACCACTATTCCTTTTTGTTTTATATGCAACAAAGGCTACAGAGGGGTACTAGGTAATGACTATTGCTTTACCAGCCCAGTCTCAGGAGGGAACAGCATACCTCATGCAAATCACAAATCACAAGGAAATACAACCTGCTATGATAAGTAGAAACCGATCTCCCCTCGCCCTCCCCACGCACAGTGTCGTTTGTAAAATGAAAGACCTCATTTAGAGTGGAGTAACTCCAAACTGGTAATTTGGTATGAGCTCGCTAGGGCAGACCCTAAGCCCCTGATGTCACTCTTTCCATGGGTTTAATAGCTCACCTCATAAAAAATATTCCATCACTGCATTTAGAAGCTTCATATTTTTGTTTAGAAAAATCAAATACGGACACAGCTGGCCCACCGCCAGCAGAGAGACAGAGGTCCTCAGCAGAGAGGGTCCCCTTTGCTCAGGGAGGTGGTCTTAGCCGCATCCCTCACCTTGCGGTTTCTCAACAAGCAAAACCCCTCACAGCTTTTCCACATCGTGGCGGCAGGCAGGCAGCCACCTCCTGCACGAGGCATGGGGACCACTCGGGGGCTTGTAGGTTCTCGCTTCCCCTCTGGACAGCGTGCCTGTCATTTCTCAGCCACGTTTACTCTTCTGCAGCCTGTGCTCGAGGCAATGAAGAAGATGCTCTTAGTCCTCCATCCAAATCCTGGGTTTCGGCAAATTGAAGTCTCCTGCTGCTCTCTCAAATACAACTCTGTGGCTCGAAAGCATTCATTCCCATACCTGCTTTATTGTTTTGAGAGGTGTGCTATGAGCTTTGGCCTACTCAAACTGAAAACCTAGAAATAGTGCTGTTATTCACTGCTCAGCCCTTTACGACTGCTAATAAAAAGTGCACTCCTAGTATTACTGTTGTTATTTCCTTTTTGAGGTATGCTGTTTTTGACAGTAGGACCGTAACTGTGTCTAACAAATTCAGTTTCTACAGAAAGCAAATTCTGAGGTACACCTAACTTTTTGTAGCTCTGACGTTTCCCATTCAGTGCATATTGCTATAAACGCAGATCACTGTCTTTCTACCCTCAAAAATTCAGGCTAAATGGCTTGCCTGTAATTTGTCTTCATAACTTTGGAAGCTTATAGATTAATATTTTCTACCATCAAACATCAAATTTCCCAAAACACTAGCTTTCTACCTCCTCAGCGATACAATACTGTATTTAAGGCACTTATCAAATGTCACCAATTACATGGACATAGGTCGGTCGAAGCGTACTGCTATACAATTACAAGCATAAAACTCTGGAAAGAGAAGCTGTAAGGTAGCAATAGTGCTTCATTCTTCTGGTCTGCTTTCACTAACAGGGCTTCCCAAGTGTTGTCCGAAAGGTGCTACGTCACTGCTACACTGTACAACAAGGAAAACATGGGGCACTACTAGGATATTTTTAACCTAAGCACAAACCTTGCACAGAGGACAATTTTTCATATCTTATCAGCTCACTCTCATATGATGCACGTGGTTTGTCACTGAGTGTTTACTTGCCTTCAGGCAACAAGAGACAAGCTCAAGGCTGGCCCCGTCTCCACAATAAATCAGATCTCTAGTAAAGAAACAAATGCAAATATATCAAGATACATACTGTAAGGGACACATTCGTACTGCACTTCCAGGTACTTGTACGTCCCAGGGCAAGGGTCTGGAAACACATCAGGGCCAGCAACAACTGCACATTGGGTCCGATTACTGCATCTGAAAAGCAAGAAAAAAGAGAGTCAGAAAACAGTCCAGACAGAAGGACAGGTCAAGAGGTTGAGCGGCCCCTCCAGCATCAACAGAAGTGAAGATGCAGAAGTCAGGACTTCAGCATCAGCTGGGGAAGCTTGCCAGAGAGTGCACAAAGGCTGATGGCAAACACTGATGTCTTCATCAGCTTATTGCCAAAAGACAAGAGGCAGGGTGGCACAACCCCTTCCCCTCCAAGTAGTTCTTACAGCACCACGAGATATTTCTTTAAAACCAAACTGAGAGGAAGATTTAAAAATGATTACAGTTACGTGATCCTCGAATTCTTGAAACTCGAACTCCATCACAGTGACATCAACTAACCTTAACAACCAGCATCCCCACCAAACGAAATGCAAAGACTAAACCAACAACATTTGTGGCAAAAATAATCATTGTATATTTTATAGAAGGCATAACAAATAAGTTTTACAAAATATTTACAAAGTGTTCCCACAAAAACAGTCATCTTGAATAATGCTGTTTAATGCAAATCAAAGGCTAGAAACAGCAACACTTGAGTGGAAAAAAAAAATCACCAAATAAGCTGTCTAAAAACCAAAATAGTAGTTTTTCATACACAGCCAACACACTTGCATTAGTTATAAATGGCTACGTTTTATTGAATCATTCTGCCCAGCACAGATGCATCTCCTGAGATGATGTATTTTTTCCAAACGCGAACGTTGTTCCCAGCAAAGGTCTTGCCGTACAACCGCACAGAGAAGGAAGTGACCCTGCCCGCTGCAGCGGGAATCTTTCAGGTTAAAAGCGCACACATGGAGGCTGGGCCCTGGGAGATGCTTTCCCTGCGGTACATATGACTCAGGTCCATGGGTGACTGATTTGTGCATGTGTGGAAACCCACATTTGCCTCTGCTTTCGCAGTACAAGCACCTCTGTGTACAACTTTTGTATATTTTGGGGATGCAAAAACCCTTAGCAAACAGCAGTTCTATGGAGAAAATCCTCTGCTTGCTTGTTTAAAGAAAAGAAAAAAAGAGAGAAAGAGAAATATAATTAGTCTTTGATTTTTATGCTTTTGCATGCCAGAAAGAGACCTCCTAAGGGCTAGACCACTGCATTTACTTTCTCTAAGACGCTGCCTCCTATGATGTGACATGGGACCCCTGACCCTCCTGCTCTTCTGGCAGAAGCTGCGACATCCAGCGCAGAACTCATTTAGGTCTGCAGTGGAAATGCTTCGTGTTTACCTGAGGCTATAGTTTGTCAGCCTTAATGAGGATTTTATTTGAGCCATAAATTAAAATTGATTCATTAGTGACTGCCTTAAGCTCCATAATTTCTTTAATTTTATGGAAAGATTAATAAGAGCTGATAACGCTTGCTCATCGGGCTGTTTTGCTGGATAACAGATAATCCAGAGGGCTAGGACATCCTCGTGTTTTCTAGTTGAAAGACGACAGTTATCACAGCAAGTGATGAGTTTTATCATATACAAAGAAAAACAATTTTATTAACAAAACGGGTAACTTCGCTGTCCTCACCTTTGCTACTTATAGACAGGTGGCTTGGCTGGAGTATCACAGGTAGCTTGGACCGTGCAAGTGGGCAGTATTCCAGGAGAGGCTTTGAACATCATCCAAAACTTCACTTTCAGCAAAAATCCTTTACTGGGCTCAATGTGCCTTTCAAAAAGCAATTGTACTGGCCTAATCAATAGTCTCTCTGGCTGTAGGGACAGCCCTGGCCACGTTACATAGAACAAGAGCAATGGATCAAAGAGACGTTTCAAAATCACGAGTCAGGATCCGAAATTATGACAAATTGGAAGTGGGGGGAGGAACAGACACATTTAGGGTTCATCTGCACGTGTTTTCTTTCTTTCTGTCTGTAAGGAAGTGTTTGCTTTGAATGGCCAAGCGCTTCCTTGCAGCCATTCCTTTTTTATGCAAGGACCTGAACACAAAAACCACAAGTGAAAACATGCAACCTAGAAAGCTCCAGGTTTACAACCAGTATTTCAAAACTTGGTTTGGAAGCCGCAGGCTGTGAACACCAGCTTTAAGCTCCCCAAATGCATGCTGCCTTCTGGGATATCACCAAAGAGAGCAAAAGCACCATGATACAAGGGGTTGAGTGGGGAAGGCAGGGTGCTGGTATGGGCTTTTCCCCTCAAGTCCAGCAAGTCCTGAAGCCCCCTTGCACATCCCTGGGTCAGGGGATGGCAAAGCACTGAGCCTGCCAAGCACAAAAACTTCCCAAAAAGGTGAGATCAAGTTGTCAGTGCTACCTTGGACAGAGGGGGGGGGAAACAAAAGAAAACCAAATTAAAAACTCCCAAATAAAAGCTCAAATACTATGGGGTGTCAGTACCTCACACAATTTGCAAAGAAGGGCTCATATTAAAAAACAAACAAACAACAAAACCAGAAAAACTCAACCTCCTCTCTTTTTCACATTCATTTCATATGGGCAGCAAAACTGTGTCCAGCACTTGGCATTTCAAGTTTCCTTTTATCACCCCAGGGCGAAACATGCAGGTTCCCATTCCAGCACACTTAAGGGATGAGGGCAATTTGGACTAAAAATCTTAGAAAAAAACCTAATACCTGTTCAACTAACTATTACTGTCAGACATCAGGCTACGAAAATTTTAAGGGGAGAAAGAGGTAAATAACACTCATCATTAAAGCTCTGGTTTCTGTGCTTTTGCTCATACTTTTTTCCCCACTTTCACAACAGCTTCTTGGTCCCTTCCGTTTTGTCATATTTCTTTCCAGACAGATTAAAGGCCCAGGTGACACTAAGTGACACACAAGAAGTGACATAGAAAAGGAGATGTGTAAAATAAAATGCATCTGTAGCCTTGAAAAGGGTGGGGGAAAAAAAAACCCGTATAATCATGCCTTACTCCATTCCCAGCAAACGAGCCCACAAGCTCTTCTTTGTAAATCACAGGATTATACATTGAATCTTGGGACTTCTTGGCGCTTGGGTCTTGGTAACACTTGCTCCAAACTGCTGCAAGTCATGAGGCTCAGTGCTGCGTATTGACCTTTCCAGTCAATGCAACAAGAATCCCTCCTTAAACACTCCCACCTCCTTTTTTTCCTCGTTTCTTGAAGGAAGACCTTTACGGACTACTGGAGTTACAATTCACAGTGAGAACCAGCACTGCATCAGCTCAAGTATAAATCTATCTCTTCTATAGGACAATCGCAGAAACACCACCCAGGTGCCTTAGCTTCAGAAACAGCAGCTCCACATCTCGCTAGATTCCCCTCCAACAGGGCAGGAACCATTTGCATCACTGGCTCTAGCATAACTATACTCCAGAAAACTACAGTCACCTTTTTTATACCCATCTATACCTCTTATTATCACCTTTTGACAAGCGCCTCTTATTTCTAGCACTGATTCATCAGCTCCTTCAAATGAAACCACTTCTCCTGCATTGCCCTCAGGTCGCAACTTTCCTAGGTGATCCCTGCCCCCTTGGGGTATTTTCTCATTCTCCATATGCTCTGACACCAAGCAAACAAGAGAACTGTGGGAGGAATCTGTGAATTTGGGGGATCAGATAGACAATTTTATGCCTATTAAAAAAGCAGCTTCCATTTTATTAGTTTGTATAACATTTTAAGGCAAATGTTCTGGAGACATGGAAGAATTACAGGAGCCCCTCAAGTGGTTTTAGTTCCCTTTATTGCCATTTGTCATGAAATCTGACAAGGAATTTATAGCCATCCTGTTGTTTCGGGTTGGTTTGTTTTATTCTGAAGTCCTTTTTTCTACCTGCAATCATTCCTCTCTCCGCGTTGCTCCCTGAAGCGCAAGTTGGGCATGTGAAGATAGAGCCTGCTTCTCGGAGACCCTGCATGTCTCAAGCCACCTCCGTAATTGCTGCTGGGATTTGTGCACATTTTACCTGGACCAAGAGTGTCCACACAGCTCACCAGAAATTACTCACCATGCTGCCACAGCATTCGGGCTAGCAAGGCAAAAAGCCTGCTGCATTTTCCTTTTGGCAACATACAGAAAATAGGACTTGCCAGTGCCTGGGTTCCTCTGCAAATGCTTTCACTGGTGCAAAGTGTGCTCAATGAAGAGGCCCGTATCTCACATCCCCTTTGCCCAGGCACAGATGCCTACCAAGACCAACCAAGAGATCAGAAACCAAAGCATAACCCGAGATCTGCATTTTCACCCTGACTTGAGAGACTGATGGGAACATACATTCCTGTATGTTCAGGAAAAGAGAATACGCCAAAGCCTCCTAAAAATCTGTTCAAGGTACTCAGCAGCCTTTAAGCACCCAGCATCTCATAAACAGAAGTTCACGTTATTCACATATATGTTTTGGAGAGGAAAATTTACCTCCTGGGAAAAGTGTAAATTGTCCCAGTCACAGAAGAAAAAAAAAAAAAAAAAGGGGGTTTTTTATACCTTTCCAGCTACATTTATTCCCACTTATTAAGGTACCTGTTTTGTCTTTCAGCTATGGAAAAATATTTATCCTGGAAGAGAGGTGTCAATCCAGTGTAACACATACGCTGTAACAGAAAACATGGATTATTTTTGCAGAACTTCTCCTAGTTCCAGTGGAAAATGACTTTCAAGGGTTTTAATGTGAAACAGTAATAATAATTCATGTGGCATTTGTTTTGCATTTATAGCAGTGGGACTGAAGGAAGCATTTGAATTCAGAACCAGCTGCAGGGCTCAACTCTTGCAACTCTCGGTTGAGACTTAAAAGAAAAAGCAACAAAACAACAACAAAAAAAACCACACCACCACCAAAACTTCATTTCCCTTCAGCAAACTTCCATTCCTTCTTCCTGGCAACAATTTTATGATTTTTAAGTGACAAGGTCGTCTTGTGATAGTGAGGCAGAAACACTTTGAGACATAAACAGCTGCTTATACCTGCTCTGACATCTTTGATTTTTTCCAGTGCTGACACTGTTGATATATTTACCGAAAGAGAAAGAAAGGAAAAAATAATAGTTTGTCAGGTGATGTTTATTTTAGGCCTTTCCAGAAACTTTAATAGCACAGACATGTCAACAGCATCACGCTAGACATGTCTGGGGCAATATGTTTGCCATAATAAAAATGCAAAGGCAGGACAAAATAAAAGATCAATCCCAAACAAAAGCCTTTCAGCATTAATCATCGCAGGCGCAATACCAGTAAGTCCTCCAGCTCCCCATCCAGGTGGGGACCATTTGCCCCAGACAAGAAAAACGTGTGCCAAAACCACGGCGGCAGGCACCCATCGTGCTAGGGACGCCAAGAAAAGAGCAACGAGAAATCCGTGCACAGGTCCACAACAAGCCTAGAGGCTCAAACATCCATTTCATCCCCAACACACCCTCCTTCTCTTGGCCCCTATCCTCTAGAGACAAGCCCTTCTGAGGTGGAGCAATGCCTTCTGCGACGCTGTGGCCGGGAGCTCCTGAGAACAGGGTGTACTGGAAACCACTACAAACGGGGAAGCCACCCACTCCCTCTGAATCCACAACGAGACCGTCAGAGTCCAGGGCGAGGCTCTTAAATACCTTGAAGATCAGAAAATTTCAGGCTACGTGACCATGAACTTGAATTTGTATAGAAAACACTGAGTTGCCATATCCATCCCTTGCTACTGCTAAAAAACCCTGTTTGTAGCTGGTGCTACCCTTCCCCTATAGCAACGTATAACAAGGGATTCTTAATGCCACGTGTGCCGACCAAACTGGCTCGGCTGCGCTCACGAGCAGCGGTCACCAAAAATCAAAGATACTCTTTCCCTCTCCCCTGAACTAAAACACCTACTTTACATAGACTTTATTTTTTTCTGCAAAGACAAGGCAGCCATCATGTGCCTAGGCACGCTAATATAGACAAGACATCAATATCTAAGCCTCTTTCTCCAGGTCTATTATAGTTTTCTAATGGTTTTACAGTAAGAGACAGACTTAATTCATTATCCTTCATGGCAATGCTGCAAGACATACTTTTCCTTCTCTGGAACACAAAAATCTCCTCTCTGGATGACTGCTTTAAGAAAGAGGCTGTCACAACAAATAAGTCAGCCAGGAGTGTGTTCTCCCCTGTCAATATGTAATATTTCCAAATCAACCCTTTAGGAAGGGCCAAGAGAAAAAAAAATACAATAAAACTAATGCCCTGGAGAAAGTAAACAGGAAGCAAAGACAAATTTCACTCATAAGTGGAGATAACATGATGGCTTGCAAATAAGGGGAAAAAGGAAAAAAAAAAAAAAAGGCAAGCAGAGAAGGGAGGCAGCGGAGGGTGGAGAGGGGAGAACAGAACCGCAAGCCTTGAGAAAAGCCTTTGGTTCACCACATTTGCTTTCAATAACGCACTGCACAAAAGCAAAGCTAAATCCTCCGCCTGTTTAGCTTCCAGAAACAAAGAATTCCTCAACAGAATCTTTTTCTGCCTCTGCAAAGCCTTAAATGCAAAGGATCTAATGACAGGGAGATGAAAATCCAGTTTCTCTAACATTTTCTTCATTATGAATGGGCCTTTTTATCGATCTTTCAGAGCACGGAGAAGCTGGCTTTCCAACCTCTGCTGTGATATAATTATCTGTGGTGTTTAATGCTAGCACAGACGAGTCCCACTACACACTGCATTTTGTTGTTTTATTGACGGGTTTTAATTATCTATCCAGGTGCTAAAGCTGTCAGATAGGCTGCTTCTTATGTGATCAAACTAATACAAGGAGAGGCAGAGCACTCTAATTGCAGCCTCAGCAAGCGCCTTTGTGGAGATATGCCAACGAGATACATTTAAACTGCTACGGTTATTGTAAAATCTTACGATGTTTGATGGGAAAAAAGAGTCCTCTTTCTATAGCTTCAACCCATTTCGTTCCTCTGATTATTATTTTATATTGAGCAAAGCAAAACTGAAGAAAAACAAACCACCAAAACCACACCAAAACCCCAGCCAGCCAAACAGCAGAAAAATCCTGCAGAGCCAAACCGAATTCGAGCTGTAAAGGTCACCAAGGGGACTACCTTGATATATTATGGAGAGCCTGGGAGCAAGATGGAAAACAGGTCCTGGAAATAATTTAAATACCACTTTTACATAGGAAAAAAGAAAAAGTAATTACGCTGTTTCAACTCATTGATAAGGCCCTTAAAATTTAACAAGAAGCATTTAACAGCAAATTCACAAGATTTAACAGATTTAATGGCAATTTGGGGCACCCCTGCACATGGTACATCTGCTCCGCTGCCAGGGACTCCCCAGCTCAGGAAGCCGCGGTCTGGGGCAGGACCTGCCAGTGGCGAAGCCCTGGCTCATCATCACCCTCCAAAGGAGGGTCCCGCTAAGCAATGAAAGCTTTTTCCTCTGTGCTTCATCAGGTAATGTCTCTTACATTTTACAGTTTCCTTGGATTTCTTTGTGATTAACACAGTGAGGAGGGGAGCTGAAATCCCCAAAGGCAATGAATGCATACCCCAACAGGAAAACCTGCCAAGTGCTTTGTGCTAATGTGCCTGGCTACAGCATCCCTGCAGCAACGTGGAACCTGAACGCAAGCCTGGTGGAAGAAAAACACATCATTAGCACAAGAACAACAAAATGACGATCTGTCCAAACCATTGGGTATATTTGGATGAAAGGTTTGGGTCAGCATGGAAACCAGATCTGCACCGAGCACGTCTAAAGCAGTCACGGCATTGCTCCAGCTGCAAGGAGCTGAGGACACAAGCAAGGCCAGGTTTGCAATGTAGGCTAACATCTTGTATTGGATGCCGGTCCATAGGGCTGAAAACCAAACCAGGCAAGCCTTAAGGCGCTAAAGCTCATCTTTTAAAGAACTACATCTGCCCTTTTACAGGTACTCCTTCCAACTCCATAAACTCCTGTAGCACCCTAATAAAAAACCACTTTACAGAACACTGACAGGATATCTGGAGAGAAGAGTAAACACCTAAAACAAACCAACCAATAAAAGGCTCACCGATTTAGCTAGAGTTAACGCTAGTTAAAATAACTGTGAACACAAAACAATCTGGCTTTTAATTTGGGTTAAGAGGTCAAATTAAAGGCTAGAGGAGGTCTGGGCTGAATTTCAGCTGGCGCTCCACATTACTTTGTCTTCATCACCATTTTAACACAAGTCAATGTGAGTTAAAGCCCATTTTTTCTTCTTCTTTAGTGCAGCTACCCAGAGCAAATGGTAAAGGATTATTTTCTCTACAACAGCTCTGAAGTGTGCTCAGACCCTTGGTCTACCTTCACCTAGCTATCCACCAAGTCTGCAGCACAGGGAACCGATGCTGTGCCAGACACCAAGGCGCCAGCCCTGTAGCACCGCAAGGTACAAACCTGCTGCTCAGCACTGGCTGAGCAAAAAGCAAATCTGAACGTGAACATTTAGAAACCTTTAAAATATATTAATAAAAAAGAATAAAAAAATATATTCTGTCCTGTTGTTAAAGGAAAATCCGGTAATACTTCCACTGCATCCCCCCCTTCACTAATCGTCACGTTTTCTCAAAGTACAAGGAATTACGCAGCCTGTAATAAGCGCAATGCTGCCATTTACTGTCACCACCCAATGCCCCCATCCCAGTCAGTGATTGATTCCTTGAAAAGGAAAAACTGAGAGGAGACAATATTGTCTCTAAACAGGCTAAAGTAATCTGTATTCATGGGCTGGTAGGTTTAATGTACTAGCCTTTCACCTCTGTGACTAGGGTTAAGGAAAGGTTTGGGGCCAAAATAATTTGTACTGCACTCCATCTCAAATTTGACATAATAATTGAATGACTGAATGAAACAAAAATGAATACATCCAAACAGCGCGGGAGGTCAAAGCTGAGCAGCTCCCTGATGAACTCAGGAGTGAACCGAAGGCATCCATGCAGCGCTGTTTCTAAAACCCAGAGCAACCTCTCTCTTCATCACTCTTGCCAAAGGCATGATACTGAGGTGATTTTTAAGTAAAGGTCCATAGATTTTAGTTAAGGAAGTAATCACCCCTCAGCCTCTTGGGGGGGGGGGAGCTTCCCAACCAAGTGAGACGTAGGATCAACATGCGACAGGTTATGCCTTTAGCATCATGGCTACATCAGTTCAGAGAAAAAGATAATATCAGTGAGCAAAACGAACAGCCTGCCAGGGTCGTATGCTATTAATACAGCATCTATTAATGGTGCCTGATTCTGTACAGCACCTTGTGCAAAGGAGTTTTGGCCCCTGTCTGTGTCTCAGGCATTAAAGCAGTACAAATAATAATCAGAAACAAACCAAACTTTCTCAAAAAAATAATCCTGAAATGAACTAAATATGTTTTTGATATTCAAAAGGGTTTTTTTTTTTTATTTTATTCCAACATAGCCAACTCTGCCTCTTTGATCTTCAGCCCAAAGCTTGAATAAAGGCAGCCTGCACTTTGATTCTAAGCTCAAGAGAAAGTACAGCGTCACAAAACCTTCATACGCTTCCCAGTCCAGCGTTGCCCAGCCAAAGCATATACGGAAGCAAATGGTAACGAGAAGGGAAAAAAAAAAGAAAAAAAGAAAAAAAGCACCTAATCTTAGATATATTACTTGAAACAACCATTGTGAAGTTCCTCCACTGAACTTTCTGTGGCTGCATGCAGCAACATGGGAGGGGATGGAGGGATGCATTTTTGAGAACATCTGTCCAGCAGCTCCAGCAAGGCTTTCTCACGCTGTGCTCAGCCCTAAGCTGAGGGAAGTCAGGGATCGCATGCCCCTGCCCTCCCACCACCCCATTCCCTCCTCACTTGGCCTTCCTGAGGCAGTTTTCAGCATATCTATCTATTTATCTACCTATCTATCTATCTATTTATCTATCTCAGTTTTCAACTATGTATGCCCACCAGCTCATCTCCTGCCCCACCCTATCTGGTCACCATCCTGAAAGGGACACTACTTGCTCATTACATACCTTACCCGCCTTTAAATTATAGGGTTAAAATACATACAGATTTGAGCAAAAAGACTGTCCTGAGAAAAAGTCTGATAGGAAAAGGGACTCTGAACATCTGTGGGACAACAACTGGTAGGAACAGAGCAACAGGGCTTCTGCAAAACCTTGTCTTCTTTGTGAAGATATGTAAAACACTTTGTTAGTGGAGGACTGGCTATTTCATACTACAGAGCCTGCCTAATGCTGTACTCATAGAATTAAACTTGCTCTACATAAGAAAGCTTCCTTTAAGGAAGCTAAACTCAAAGGCCAAGTTTTCCAGAAAGGCTCTGCCTCCCACTGGAGCTGAATTTTTTCGAAGAGCTTGGTTCTTCTTGGAGGAGCTACAAAAAGACTCAGCTGTTTGAGCATGGCCTGGGGCTCCTCAGTTCTCATGGAGAGCAGTGAAGCTGCTGGCTATTAAGCATTTTTCAGGCAGCAGGCTGTGTCGCAGAGTACCTAACCACTTTGGTAATCCAATCCAGATAGTTCTGCAGAAAAAAACTCGCCTGCTTGGGATTGCACGGGGCAGAAACTGGGAAATCCACATTCCAGAGCATGGAGCATGTCTCCGGCAAGTCAACTTTAAAATATGTGACTGATGCTGCTCAGACATACTAACTGAAGTCCAGGGAGATGGATGAAAGGGTAAAGATGCAGGATAAATTCATCAGATGTCTCCATAAATCATTTCTATAGTTCACATTTGTTCTCTGCCTTTCATTACTTACATTTCTAAAGCCACTGGGTGCCTTGGTGCAGTGGATCTAATAAAAAGGAAGATAAATTTTAACATCCCTTTTTGAAACATCTTAAAATGATCTAGCTTTCTTCTGAATGTTAATGGCAAGCATTACAAGAAACACACTGTCTCAGAACAATTCACTGGGGCTGGAAGTGACAGCAGAGTCCTGCTGTAGCCTGGAAATTCACAGTCCTGGTTCCCCCCGCAACTGGTATAAAAGATCTTATTTCTGGCCCTAATGTTTTGGCAGCCTTAACTTTGTCACTGAATCCTGCCATCGCTTTGCGCAGACCCTCTGACTCAGGGGCGAAATTCCATACTCAAGAAGAAGAGGAAATATTTTTGGAGATTGGCAGTTTGGAAAAGAATCTGAGCTGCCTGACAGCTGTTCGGAGACGTGGGATGCCAGAGGGGTCCCAGCGGAGCATACAGTATTACACACACGCACATGCACAGAAAATCATTAAAGTTTCTGTCTCTAAAGTTTCACATTTAATGAAAGAAAGCGAGGGAGATATCTGGAGAATTCTTGGGTTATATTAACAGCTAATGATATTCCCTTTGCCAAGATCGCAGCCCTGGGAAGCTCACTGAGGGCGATGGGGGCGACCCGTGAAAACGCCAGCGGTTCCAGGCGGCGTGGCAAGGGGGAGTGAGGAGAGACATCCTCCCCTTTCTCCCTGCTGCGTCCCCAGGGGGGTCGAAAATCGAGCAGAGAGCCTGCTGTTGCATGGCTGGAGTTGTTCTACGACAGAAACAAGGACCTTTATAACAGAGTTTAATCCGTTGCAGGTTAAACAAAACCAATGACTGCACAAGTGAGCAATTAAAGAGCATTCCACAACCAGCACTTGGAGAGCCTCGCCATTGATTAATTAGGTTCAAAGGGCCAAGGCTAACCTCACAGTCCCCTGAGAAAGAGACCACTTAGCCCCTTTAAAAAAGAAAAAAGAAGAAAAAAAATTGAAAAATTTTCAGCATTCTTATTTAACACTTGAGCATCAGTTAAACAGCTGCTAAAGCAGTGAAACAATTACTTAGGACTGACCTACATTCAGCTGTATCGCTTTATTACATTCAGAAGAAACTTAATTAAGCTTCTGTTACTTAATAAAAGCAAATAAAATCCTCCATTTTACGACAAGGAGTTGCACTGCTACAGCCATGTGAAGCTTTTGAATTCGGCAGCGGGGTTTCCCAAGAGAGCATGGCTCCCACTACCGCATTCCTCCTCGTTGCATTTGAGGGGTAAGAAGATACAGGATATTTTTATGCATTAATGCTCCTCGAGGTGGACTAGCTTGCTCTGCTAGCTCCCACCACAGTGAAGAGGACTGTAGCCTCTGATACTTGCCCTGTTACCTTATGAGACCTACTGTACCTGTGCAATATGGTCTAATCCCAACCACATCATGAGTACTTCAGCCCTGCCAGGAGGAAGACACCAACTTCACTGCAAGAAGGAAAAAAGCAACCTGTTCCTGGAAAAAAAAAACAAACATACTGGTGGCCGTATGGTTGCTCTTCCCCACAGGCCTGACCCACACCCCAGTGAATTCAGTGGGTGATCAGTCATTTACAGGCACCACTTACCATCAACAGGGTCTGAGCTGTGTAGTGGGAGTGTACAGTCAAGGATACTCCCATATTAAGAAAATATACAAAGACTTTTACCAGTTCATGTCACCAAAGAGACTCCCCAAACCATCCACCCAAAGCCTCCCTCGAATTTTAAGACTCTAAAACATTGTTAATAAACAGGACCACCCCATACATGTGACCCACACTCAGCTACACTCATCCACTGTAACCGTGCCCAAGTTCTCTATAGGATTATCAGTCACGTGCTACATCCTCACCACCCTCCTCCTTAAAATGCTCATCTTGCCCTCCTCCTCTCCTGCCCTCACACAAACAGCTCTCCTGCTCTGACTTACCAAAAGATCCAGTTTTGGGGAGAAAATCTGTCCCCAGCCCTTGTACAAGTAATGAAAGCAAGCGCTTGAACTGCAAACAGCCAGACAAAAACACTCACCAGCTGCCCAAACCCTCTGGACTTTCACTGAACTGACTGTGGATGTTCAGACAAACCCTGGAAGCTTTGGTGAGGTCATGGGAAAATTTCTTTACCATGAGGCAGAAAACCCAGAAAGTGTTCCTTGCCGAGCAGAGGCCATGGCCAGGCAGCTCTTCCACACTGGCACCATGGCCAGAAAATGCCTTCTGAACACACGCCAGCTCCTGCCGTGTTTCCCAGCCAAGGGGTAACTTGCCAACTGGCTTTTGGTCCTGCTGAACTCTGTGCTGGATGCTTGAGACCATGAAGCTGCTACAGCACTTTTTGCCACGTCCAATTCCACGTGTGACCTGTTCACATTTATATTTATAAAGCTCCCTATTCTCTCAAGGAGATGAAGACTTGGGCACAGAGGTGACAGCCATGCTCCCCTGGGGCCACCGAGGAGCAATTCCCCCAGCCTCATGACACAGGGGCCTTTGCATCAGCTCAGCAAGTCACGGAAATTAATTGTTAATAATGCCATGACATCTCCCCAGCTTAAAAATCACAAGAAGCTCTGAAGTCCTGCACCTTATCAGGACCATTAGTGCCAAGCATACTGGTCTGATGATGCCTTGTCCCTTGCACCTACTTTGTTCCTGCTCTCTGCAGTAGTTCAGCACCACAGGTTTTGTTCAGGATCTCAAAGAGTTGGATTTAATTCCACGGATGGCCATAAACCCTTAGTTCCTATCCTCTACCAGAACGCCCTTATGGTGGTGAAGTCCACCATCTTCTCTTTGCAATGGGCTCCACTTCTTCTGAGTAATCGAGGAAGCATTTTTGTAGGGGCTGAAAATGGCATCCCAGCTTTCTAGTGTATGTTGGACTGCTAGAATAAAGTGTCAGGCAGGCTCTGCTGCTACCCGGCTTGGTGAATATTTGACCAATTAATGTATAGGCAAGAGCAGCAATGGGAAAAACGATACATTCCATTCCATGTAATGCCATTAACATTGTGGTGACTTAAAATCCTGCAATACTTTGGTAGTCCATTTTGCAGCCTGGCTGTAATGAGCAGCAGTGGTGAATGGTATCTCAGGTGCTGGAGAGTAAGCAGTCAGGGGTGAGGATATCTCAACTCAGCTTCGGGGTTAAAGAAACTCCATATACTCACTACTGCTAACCCTGAAGGCAGTAAAAATAATAGGTGACTAACAGTATTCTATTTTCTTTACTAGTGTAAACAAGACTAGTTTGTTAAGTAACAGGTGATATCCAAATTCTTCCTTCTTTTTCTCACTACAGCCATGGAAAGTCAATTATTTTTCAAATATTGAGATGACGAAGCTTTTCCTTATGCTATCGGTGCCTTTAACAGCATTCATCTCACTCCAGGCTTTTTGAAGTGCTGTGTATAAATAGCCAGCGCCCCTCAGGATACTGAATTAGCCAGTACAGGCATATGGACAGTGCTGAGAAACAGTCTAGTGTGAACAGACTGACAGGCAAACCCTAAAATATTGACCAACTAGGAAACTCCCTCTGTCCCAACCAGCCTCATCCTATATGTCACTCCCTGCAACCGTGCAGCCTGGGAAAGGGACACTTCAGCTTTCCAGCTAACGGCTACCTACCTGCTAGTGCCAGGGGCTCGGGCTTGATCCTGCAGCCTGTGCCTTTACAAATACTCTGACAACTCTCGCAAAAAGCCAGCGAGCCTCATCTCACTTACTCCAACACGCCTGAGTAAATAAATAATGCTATTTATGCACTGCACACCATTTGTCAAGCCATTTGTCATTTCCGATCTTTCACTGCTCATGCAGTAAAACTATGTCGGATTTTATTCAAACCTCCCTTGCAGGTGTGATGAATGCTTTATTTATACAGCAGCATTTCATCTCGCAGAACTGTTACTATGCAAATACAGGCATTTAAGTCCCTGTGTGGTGTAAGCAGAAGGTGTAAAGAAAGATGAAAACTAGAGGCAGCACTGTAATTAAAGCCAAGGGGGGAATCACGGATGGCTCAGCTAAAACTGGGGAATGTGTGCCAGAGAAAACGTACCAGTTCAGAAGAAGCATTTGCTCCCCACCATCAGGCAAGGTGAAAAACATGGAGCCGTTTTTGAAGACCTTCTTAAAGGTAGCATGACACTGTCAATCCCCACTTAGTTTATCAGAGCACCTACGACATCGGCACACGCTGTATGTAGCAAGCGCATTACTTCCAGGCAAATCGCTTCCCACTGACTGCCTGAGATGGGAATTTTGGTCCAGGACTGAAAATCCTGGAAACAGACACTGCTACGAACAACTACAGTTGAGCAATCCATGAATAAATTCCCTTGGGCACTGTCTTCTAGTGGCCAGAAGACCAGACAGGGAGTGGCAAAGGGGCCTCTACTGTGATTTCTGCTGCGAGGCAGAGCAACTTTGGGGGCGGGGGGCACCTCTGCTCTTCTTCAAAATGGGAAGCATTATAGTGACCTCCCTGAAAAGTCTTTTGAGAGCCACAGAGAAAACAAAATAATATTACTTTTCTTACTTTACTGACGTGTGAAATCTGCTACCCAAACCTGCCGAGACCTATAGGGTCTCCTCTGGAAGTAAAGCACCATTGCAATGAAGGGCATTCAAACCTGTCCCTGGTTTCTACTTTGCATCACAGTCACCATAGTAAGGCTTGAGTTTCATTCACTCATGCAATGGAGCACACCAAATGCTTTCCTGGCTTACAGGAGCTTCACAACCATTTGACTCAAGCCAGTCTGCAGTAAAAAGAGTAAAAGTTCAGCCCTGAACCAACCCCTCAGTTTCTTGGAAGGAACTTCCTTGGCAATTTTCACCACGAGGGCAAAATCTCATCAGCTCCAGCATTATCTTCCTGGCAACTCCTGTTTGCTTCAGATAAATCTGCAAGAGCTACCATCAGTTCTCATATTTTTGAGGGTGTGGGGTAAAGAAAAGGTGAGAGAAACAGCTGTGGACCAATTGCAGATACCTTGACATCAAACCTCTTCTTCCTCCACTTTCTTTTTAAATTTCAAGGGGGGGGTGGGGGGGTGGGATTCATAAAGAACTGTGTAAACAGACATCAGACTCATGTTTATTGCCTAAGCAATAAAAGATTAGAATTGACAAATGGAGAGGTTTTTGGAGACACAGATGCTACAATCATTTTAATATAATTTGGATTTCCAAATCAGTAATTACTCTATCACATATTTATAATTTTGTAGATGCTACTAGAAATGCTGATGTCTTTTTCTATGCATAGTAATGAGCAACAACAAGGGCTGTTAATATAAAGCCTGTAATGTTTGTATTCATATGTAAATAGGTTATGTAAACGTTTTAGACATTTCTCACTAAAACGCTGAGTTCTAATCTAAGTGGCTCCATTCCTAAACTAGAAAATCGCACTCTGCATAGAAATTGTTCACTAGTCTGTCAGCAAAGCCGCCAAAGCAGTGAGCTGAATTTATAGGGGGATTTACATCTCTCCATTAGATGCGATATTGGAGTAATTGGCAACCTATAAATGCCCAGACAGATATGCAGGTTGATATTTAGAAAGTTGCTTGCTTGCACGTGGTGGCACACACCTTCAGCACACATACACCTTCTGCGTACACATATACGCAAGCACAAGCACCTTTTTGGGAGACTGTTTGAGGAATGAAGTTGTGTTTGATTTAATTAAACTAATTTACCTAAGCTGATACAAACCCCTGGTTAAGAGTGACAGAATCAGTTTAGTTTCTACCTGCTCCTAATTGACTTATGATAAAACTGAATAAGGCACATTAAAACACCAACACGTGCCTCCAAGCAGGAGTAAATTGCACAAATTTAAACCCACAACTTTAGTTAACTCCAAATGATGCTAGGGATGAAAGGGGGGGGGGGGGGGGGGAAGTGGGCTAAAATGCCCTAGGGCCACACTTTTGACCTCAAGATGTTACCATTTCTCTTCCCTCCCCTTCCATTCAAGCACCCATAACTGCAGCCTTCAGTGTCCCACCTGGTACACGGAGAGCTTGGTAGAGTAGCCCCCGGGGCTTACACAGGCCATTTCTAACTCAGCTGGAGCATGGGTACACCACCATGGTACTGTCCTTTACAGGACCTGATGGGCCTACCGAAGCAAAACCCTGGGTCTCTCTCCTCTTTGAACATCATACGACTAACGTACATTAACTTCAGTGAGATCTGTCCTCAACTCTGTGATGCAGAGAATCACATCTTGAGACGTTTTCCTTGGTGTCTCTAACAAATCACACCCAGCCTCATCCCTCTCTCTTCTTCTTGAACGTATATATTTACAAAGATGATTTAGTGCCAGTAAAGACTTTGGAAAGACAGCTCAGAGACCCCCACAGCTCCACTATAGCACATGAGTAACTCCCACTTGTATAGGAGACAATAGATGTCTTCTCTTCATCAGCAAAAATGAAATGGAAATGACAACAAGGAAGCAAACATCCTGCTGTTGCTCCAGCAACTTTCAGCATCTTCTACCATCTAGGGATAGTACTTTCAAGATCTGTTCAGTCTTTTGCTTTTGATGAGGCTGCTGAAAGCTGCCAGGGGCAGCTACTGACGTTTTGACCTTGCTCTCTCCTGCCTTCCCTGATCCTCCTTCCTCCCCGCTTTTCCTTTGCTCCACTTCAAAGTACTCCCACACTGCTCCTGGAATGGTATTAACACCTAAAGAGCCAAGGTACATTTAGATCTCATGCAATCGTAGCTTCACTCGTCCTGCCCGCTAAACCACTACCTTCAAACAAAGCAAAGTAACATCATTCATGCCACAAAACAACAGGGAGAGAAAAGCCCAACACCCATACCCAAGTAGTTGAATTATTGCCATTTCTCTGGTGAGCTGCAGTGATGTGGGATGGCCTGTGACAAACAAGGCAGGTTCCACTGGAAACAGGGGGAAAAAAAAAAAAGGCAGATAGCTCTACAGAAAAAGCGTAATAAATTTCTCCAGGCCACAAGTGTAGACTCTATTACGTCCCTGCCAAGAACAGTTACTCACACGAGTAAAATTAAGAGTACTACTGACTAGGTGAGTAAATCCATGCCCACTTTGTTTCCAAGGAAAGAAATTCACCCCGGCAAGGCTCTGTTTGTACACTGGAATAGCAGTATCGATTTCGGCAGTTATTGCAGTCGCCCAGTGCAGGAACACTGCAGTGAATCAAACCCACTGTGCTTTTGCCCCTGCGATTACCTTTGTGCTAAGGAGTACCGGGATGCCCAGTACTAAGAAACTGGGTCGTAGGCTGCTTTAAGTTTTTATTCCCTTTTAGAGGGGACACTCTTGGATATGATAAATGGTCAGTGCTTTCCTGTGATGATGTAAGTGTTAAAACCTGGTTGCATGTCAAAAAAAAAAAAAAAAACAAACCACAAAACAAAAAACAAAACATGGGAGTGGAAGTCATTTTGCCTGTTCACCTGGAACTTGTTACATCAAGTGAAATAGCAGACAAGCACTCTCAGCAAAATGAAAACTCTTTGCTCCTGTTTGGTGAATGTTCACCTATAAATTTTAGGAGGAAAAAGTAAATAATGGGCCATATGGCACATTTGCTCAGCAGCACTGGTGGTCTGACATTGCTATGTTACTTTATTATAGCTGTACACTTACCAAATCTGACCAGATTTCTCATTACCTTACTGTTTCCAACAAGGACGATTATTTTTACTACATCAGTCCAATGAGAGACCCCCACTGAGGGACCAAAGTCCTCCCTGGTTTTGAAACACAATCCCTGACCTGATGAGTTCGCAGTCTAGCCCACAGACTCTGCAATAGCCTTGATGCTCAAAATGATGCTCTGAAATCAGGGAAGCATTCAGGGCCCTTGTGCCATCTGAGAGAGAGGACCTTGTCTGGAGGAGCCAGCCTCTGCCCAAGGTCTGCACAGGGAGCAAAGTCAGCAAACCGCTTTAACTGTCTCTGTTAAAAGTATCACAAATGATGATGAATCTGGTTTAGTATTTGCGTTTAATAAAAATAATGCTTGCTTCATAGAAACCTCTCTTTGGCATAGCCATATCCAAACTAAACTAACTCAACAACACCGTGAAGTAAATGAGGCTGATAAGAGAGGGCTTTTGCTGGCAGAGCTTTCCTTATCCCCTCTGTAAAACTGGCTACTCTGGCAAAATAAATTATTTACTAATAGGTCTGTGCTCAAATTATGAGTCCTAATGGCATGGCACAACTTATTCCTCTGCTGTTAACCAACTGCGTTGGCAGAAGGGTCCAATGCAGACCAGCCTGCAGATCAGTCCAGTGTTGTTTTCAAAGGCTTCCCCCTCATGTCAGGAAAATCCCATTCAGCCTTTGATTCCTTTGGTGCCAATATACCCTTAAACATCTGCTCTTAAGACCATCCCTCCGCATTACTTCACAGCATAATTACAAGGGCACAAAGCTGGAGTCTCCCTCACCGTCCGCTCCAAATCCTCTCTCACACTGCCTGCCTTTTCTCATATTGCCCTCCATTTCAGGCAAATCCCCATAACAGCAACGCAAAGGGAATCGGACATCTTTGTTTAGATGCAGCCTGAATATCATTAACAACATAGAGACTGAGCGCTTCTATTTGTCAAGCTCTCCCCTCGATTTTTTTTTTTTTTTTTTGCTGTTGTTGCTAAACAGGGAGCTAAAAAGTCTATAACTATTTCACCAATTAAAAAATTACAATGGTTTTCTGGAAAAGCTACTAAGAAACTCCATTCTCTCCCTCTTTCAGTTATAGCTGCTATGCTTTCTTGCATAAGAGATACTGCTCCAAAAGATGTTTAGGTCCCTGTTGATTCATCCTAAATCCACTTGGCTGTGGGTGGGAGAGAAAGCAGGAACAAAAACCGAAGCAGGAAAAGGTTCATAATTTTGTACCACGCTTCAGAGGGCTGTAAGGAACATTTGTCTTGACAAGTCATCTGTTTAATCAAAGAATTTTAATCAAAGTGCAGTTCCAGAAACTACAGGCTAACGTGGACAAATGATAAGAATAATTAAACCACTCAATCTGTAGCTCGTCTGTCATCGGCTCCTAAGTACGCTGGAGGTTTGAGATAGTTTTATCTTGCATATTTAGTGAGCTGGATCCTTAGCAGGTCTCAGTCAATAAAGATCCCATGGAGCGACCACTGATCCCTGATGAATGCAGAGCTATTACCTCCAAACGCTGCACTGCTCCAGTCTCTGCATTTCTTCAGACACTCCCACGCATCCACAGGAACAACAAGCGTGTTGTTTCTTACCAGCGTAGTTGAATCCAAATAGTTGTTGCAGTCAAATATTTTTGAGGGACTGTTTTCTCTTGGAAAATGATGAACTATCAAATCAAAATGTTGTGTGGGAATGTGTCGATTCACATTGTCATTTAGAAAAAAAGCTTTCCAGTTTAAAATGTATTTTATGTATTCTCGTTAAAATTGATTATGTAGCTTTGAAAAGCAAAATATTCTGATTCAACAGAAACATTTCTTTCAACGAAAAATGAGTTTTCTGGACAATTTATAAATGTTTGATCTTGCATTGATTCAGAATTGGTTTACATTGTCACTGCAATGGCAGAAGTTCCTGCAGCACAGAATAATTGGTCTCCAGGTAGCTCCAAGAGTTGTTTCTTTTTCTTCACATCTTTTAACTTAATATATAGTTGCTCTCCAGCAGCTGAGCATGCTCTCAGCAAATGCCAAGTAATGCAGCCCTCTTTCACCAGCTTACAAGCTACCTCAAATTGACCTGAGATTACTATATGGTCCCTCAGAACACATGTATATATATTTTTGAGAGTTACTGCAGAGCCACTGATTTTCAGTACCTCACTGGCCAGCCAAAGCCCTTCCTTGGTCCCTAATTCTGGACACTTACAGTACTTCAGAGGATTGTCTGAGTAGATTTGTGGGCATTAAAATATAAAAGCAAGCGCACACGAGATGTTGATTGCACCACAGCCTAGGAGGAACTACTCGGCAAGAGACAACCTGAGCCTTTTGCAGGAAGGAGGCTCATGAGAAGGGAAAAGGATTTCAGGTTGGTCCAACTGCATCGTAATGCCTTTTAAGATGAACAGTTTGTACACCACTGTGCTTTTAGCTCTCATAATACCACCCCTGTTTTGAAATGACAAGTTTTCATAAAATAATAGAATGCTTTGGGATGGAAGGGACCTTTAAAGGTCACCTAGTCCATCCCCCCTGCAATTGGCAGGGACATCTACAACTAGATCAGGTTGCTCAGAGCCCCATCCAGCCTGGCCTTGAATGTTTCCAGGGATGGGACATTTACCACCTCTCTGGGCAACCTGTTCCAGTGTTTCACTACCCTTACTGTAAAACATTTCTTCCTTATATCTAGTCTGAATCTACCCTCTTTTAGTTTAAAACCCATTACCCCTTGTCCTATCACAACAGGCCCTGCTAAAAAGTCTGTCCCCATCTTTCTTATAAGCCCCCTTTAAGTACTGAAAGGCTGCAATAAGGTCTCCCCACAGCTTTCTCTTCTTCAGGCTGAATGACCCCAACTCTCTCAGCCTTTCCTCATAGCAGAGGTGTTCCATCCCTCTGACCATTTTTGTGGCCTCCTCTGGACCCGCTCCAACAGGTCCATGTCTTTCTTGTACTGAGGACCCCAGAGCTGGACGCAGTACTGCAGGTGGGGTCTCACCAGAGCAGAGTAGAGGGGCAGAATCACCTCCCTTGACCTGCTGGCCATGCTTCTTTTGATGCAGCCCAGGATACGGTTGGCTTTCTGGGCTGCAAGTGCATATTGCCAGGTCATGTCCAGCTTTTTATCACCAGTACCTCCAAGTCCTTCTCCACAGGGCTGCTCTCAATCCCTTCATCCCCCAGCCTGTATTGATACTGGGGGTTGCTCCAACCCAGGTGCAGGATCTTGCACTTGGCCTTGTTGAACCTCATGAGGTTCACACAGGCCCACTTCTCGAACTTGTCCAGGTGCCTCTGGATGGCATCCCATCCTTCAGGTGTGTTAACTGCACCACTCAGGTTGGTGCCATCTGCAAATTTGTGGAGGGTGCACTCATTCCCACTATTTATGTCCTTGATGAAGATATTAAACAGTACTGGCCCCAGTACGGACCCCTGAGGGAGACCACTCATCACCGATATCCATCTGGACATTGAGCCATTGACCACTACTCTCTGCATGCAACCATCCAACCAATTTCTCATCCACCAAACAGTCCACCTATCAAATCCATCTCTCTCAAATTTAGAGAGAAGGGTGTTGTGGGGGACCATATCAAAGTTACTTACACAAGTCCAGATAAACATCTGTAGCTCTTCCCTCATCCACTGATGTAGTCACTCCATCATAGAAAGCCACTAGCTTGGTCAGGCAAGACTTGCCCTTGGTGAAGGCATGCTGGCTGTCTCGAATCACATCCCCGTCCTCCATGTGCCTTAGCATAGCTTCTAGGAGGACCTTCCCAGGCACACAGGTGAGGCTGACAGGCTGGTAGTTCCCAGGTTCCTCCTTTCTATCCTTTTTAAAAATGGGTGCAATGTTTCCCTTTTTCCAGTCACTGGGGACTTCACCTGACTGCCGTGACTTTTCAAATATCATGGAGAGTGGCTTGCCAACTACATCAACCAATTCCCTCAGGACTCCGGGATGCATCTCATCAGGTCCCATAGACTTATGTATGTTCAGGTTCCTCAGGTGGTCACGAACCTGATCTTCCCTTACAGTGGGAAGGACTTTGCTCCCCTGATCCCTGTCTTGAGGTGTGGGAAGAGAGGTTGCCAGTGCAGACTGAGGTAAAAAGTTGTTGAGTACCTCAGCCTTCTCCTCATCCATTGTTACCAGTTTGCCAGTGTTGCTCATCAGGAGGAGTACACTTTCTTTGACCTTCCTTTCTGGCTGACATACATACCTGTTTTATGGGGTGATTTTCTCCTCCTCAAGAAGACCCTGCACTCCTCAGCTGCAGAAGTACCAGGGCATCCAGCAGCCACTGGGACAATCATTGCCGTTCAGACCTTGCTTGTGGTGGTATTGCGATAGCCACTTCTGAGGTTTACCCTGCTCCTGCCCCTGCCTGTTGGCATCGCTGACGGTCATTCAGCTGCTTTTTGAGGCAAGCCATGCGAACAGCACACAGAACTTGAATTCTGCAGGGCTGAGAGGAACTGAATATTTGTCTGAGAGTAGTGAAAGAAAACGGGAGCAAAAGGAATTCCTTCCTATGCTGCAAAGGACCTGAGCCCTTATGTGCTCACCAGGATGAGGGAAGATGGAAAAGTCCAAGCTTCGGGGCATAGCTTACGATGTAAGAGAGGCCCTCTGTAAAGGAACCCGCAGAAAACTTTATGAGGAAGGGTAAAGTACAGTTGTTGAGCAGGGAGCCCTAGATGATGCTTTTACAAAACAAAAAAAAAGTCTAAGTGTTGTTCCCCAAAAGGTTATTTCCCAATATTGTCAAAGAAGGTTTGGAAAACAGACAAGTGGCCATAGGAAAGGTAAGATGACCATGGCCATTTTTGCTACACTGTTGAAAGCAAGAATTGTACTGGCAGAAGATTAAGGTCAACATCTCCCAGAAACTCAGGAGATCCAGAAGAAAAAAAAAAAAAAAGAAGAACAATGAGATGCCCCCTTTGGGATGTGGGAGGGCTGTAGCAGTCACAAGAGGACAAGGAAATCTTTACTATTTTGTCCAAAACTGTACTTATAATCAATAGGATATACATTTTAGCTTATGCCTCCAAACATCAAGACTATGAATCAGCGGGGAAACCAAAGCATAACCATAGGCAGACTCTTTTTAAAAGCCAGCGCTACAACTGTTTGGTTACAATAGTAGTTGTTTTTGCATTTTTGTCTCAAGTTTATCCTTCAGTCATCCTTGCAAATTGGAAATGTGCTGCCAGGATCGATTTATTATCTAATACGTTGCAACGGCTACTGCTGTTCATTATGAGATGCTACAGCGATGTTTACTCAAACATTCAAGAAGAGCAATTTCACTTCCTACCTTAGATTGTTTGTTCAGGTACACACTGATACTGATGCTACCCAGCATCAAATTAAAATCACACATTAGCAACATAAGCTTCCACCAGTTTTGCCCCTATATTTTATCACCAAGGATCAGATAAATCAAAGCAATGATTTTTTTTTCTTTCATCTGCTTTTAAACATATTCTACTGTATGTTGTTTTTACTTAGGTCGGGAGATGGCTATATAATACATTAGACATTTGCTTCTGCAGACTTGGAAAGGGATTTAATCAGTACATGAATGAGGCTTAAAGAAACAGAAAGCTTCCTAATGCAAATGCAGCTGTGACTGATAAGAAGGACAATGGACAGAAATCCTTGACTTGATTAACTTAGTGACCTAGAAAGAGGGATGTGTCTCATTCCAGCAGCGCAGAACAGAGAAACACTCATTAACTGTTCCTTTCGGCTGAAAGGATCCACGGCGCTCACTTCCGCACCCAAAGGAGCCATTCACCAGAAACTTGGACACACTAGCGAAGCCTTTCTTTCAGTTTCTGGCTGTACAAAGTCGAACAGAGGGACGGACTTCACATAAATAAGTGTCTTTCTCTCTCCCCCTCTCCCTCTCTCACTCCCTGCTTTGGCTTTTCAGAGGGTTCAGCTGGTCCTAAACACATACAGTAAGAAAGATTATTTCAAAAGGACTTAATTCACTTTGATGTGTTGTTTTGTTTTAATGGGATGTCTTTTCTAAGGACACACAAGAACTCTTAACTATTTCATATCTGCACGCGTACCGTGTGCATCTGCATGGTAATTGTATGGGAAAGAGAACAAAACTCAGCAAGGCTCATCTTAGTAGTACCTTTAAAAATATTTCAGATATACCTCACACCTTCAAAGCCCTGTGGACAGCAGCTAATTAAATCTCTCCACACTGTTCTGATACACATGGGTGAAGAGTAGTTATCTGTTTTGCAGGTGGAAGGAGAGAAATGACATGCTGCAGAATTTACAGAGGCTACAGGCATTTCCTTCTCCAACTCCCGGCTCGACGTGCACACCCCAAAACCCCACAGAACAGCCTGGCTGTGTGGGCAGAAGGGGTCGCAGGCTGCCCTGGCAGAGTTTGGGCACCGAGAGAGACAGGACACGAATCCAGAGCCAGTCTCCTGACCCCAAGGACTCGTGCCACAGAGCAACAATGCCAAACAGCACTGACATTTTTACACAGAAAGAAATGGAGCACAGAGGCCTCATAAAGAATCAATTAGATATTGCAAACGAATGCAAAATAAAGGCGAGAGACGCACACACAGAGAATATCAAATGGAGAGGAGAAAGGCAGGAGCATTTTCTCCCCGGGCTGGCTCGTGTCCCCACCCCAGCTATCACACGGCTGATCAGCATGCAGGAGCATGGGAATCCAGAAGTGTAACAGAGCTGGAAAAGAAGCCAGATTTTCCTTATCTTGACACTGTGGTCCCATTCCTCCAAACAACACAGGTTTGGAAAATTAATTAACATTCTGAAAGTAAAACCTGACCATAAGAGCAGATTTCTAATTAGCTACAGATAGTGCCGGCAGGCTGCTTAAGAGTCAAGGCTGATTCCACTGGCCGCACACAAGGTGCGGGCCCTGACTGAGTAAAAAGCAAACAAACCTGGAGACTGCTTACTACAGTGATTCATGGATAACAGGGCAAAAAGAGCACATTAGTATTGGCTTATGAGATGGAGGGCTCTCTCCAAGGATCCTAACGGTGCTTCCTAAGAATTAAGACATACATGTCTCTGAATGACTATATGAACATATGAATGCTTTTTTCCTTCTCTCACCTCAAAACAGCAATGTACAAAAAATAGCATACAAAGTCATGAGAGCTTACCTGAGCCTCAGGCCTGTTTGGATAATATCACTAAGTGTAACTCATGCTTGGCTAAGGATTGCAGAAGGAGTGGGATAAAGGTATAGGAAGGCAGTGGCAAAGCCAGGACTCTTCAATGGATGGAGCTCTTCCACAATAGGGAGAGTGAGGGTTAAACATTTCTGATGATCAAAAGAGACCTTCAGGAGTGTCACGACTGTGCCCGATCTTGGAGAGCTGGCTGATATTTCCAAAGTCATTTTAACCTCCCCACTCCCACCAGCACTACCACCCTCTCCCCTCCAAATACTTCTTCTCATAATGGAAGTCTTCTCTTTTGGGAGGGGTTCAAATTTCCCCCCGAAGCTTAAAAGTATTTTTTCCAACCACACTTGAATCAGAATAACATTCATAAGAAGTGAGGGCATAGAAGAGATTTAATGGAGAACTAGAGCGGGAAATAAGAGTCAGGCAATAAAAAGTGAAAGGCACTGAGAAGCAGAGAGGCTGAAGACCACCTAAGCGCAGCTCAATGCAGTTAGCGGGGAGGGAACACCTTGGCTGCGGGCAGGATGATGCACCAAGGGCAGAACGAGGTGTGCGAGGGAGTGGGCCAGCTCTGCAGAGCAGAAAAGCACACAAAAAGAAGCTGCGAGTCCTTCCGGCAGGGATAAAGGAATGGTCTGAAACTGGAATCCCGGGGAGGGGGGGGGATGCAGGAGGTGCCAACTTCTCCTGCCAGCCTCTGAGGCTGGCACAAGGTGATTGATGGGGGACATGTAAGATGTATAAAGGAAAGGAACTGTGAGGAGAAGGAAGAACCAGCTAATTTACCCACAAGCAACTAACAGAGCCAAAATTATGTTAGGGTCAGGAGCCAGACAAAAATCAGGAGCTTTGACTTGACAGGAAGATGCTCAGCAAAGACACAAAGACAACCCAGTTTCTTCGCAAAGAGATTGTGGAAATGGAGGCTGCTAGGAGGAACACAAGGAGTGGTTTTTGTTTGTTTGTCTGTTTGTTTTTTTAAAATCAAACCCATAAGCAAAAAAAAACCCACAAGGTGTAAGAAGAAAGGAGGCAATGAAGGAAACCTGATCTAGAAATGGAGCAGGGACTGGAGTGCCTGACATGAAGCTAAAAGGATGAGCTAGTCAGTGGCAAAAGAGAGAGAGAGGAGAGATTTATAAGTTTGGAACAAATCACTTAATTACAGATGGAATGAATAAAGCTTTCACCTAAAACCTACTTCTTAATGCAACTCCCAGATAGTTGGGTGTGTGCCTGCCGATAAGGAGCTAGTTCAATACAAAAGGAAAGCACATATCTTCGAGTGTTTAAAAAAAAAAAAAACAAAAAAAACAAAACAGTATGTGGGTCTTATCCTGCCGGTAAGATTCGTGTGACTACAGCCAGCCAGGTCCAAGCCATGCTCATGTAGCAGACAGGAGAGGCAGATCGGACCCTGGGAGGAGCAGGGCTCTAATTCCAGGGAAACACCTGACAAGGGCACATGGAGGAAAACACCCAAACACACTGCCAGAAATAGAATCTACAAAAAGCGGCCTCTACATAGTTCAAATTAGTGGCACAGGTCAGGCCTGATTAGAAAAAAAAAAAGTCTACAACTATAGCCTGAAACTAAGGGGTGTGGGGGGAGAACTAGTGCCCCAAAAGAAAGCTCAAATGCTGTTTAATTCAAAGCAAATGACTGAAAAATTGCAGGAACCTCTCTAATCCTATCACCAACACCTTATTTTTCAGCCACCTTATCTAATCTTTTTTTTTTTTTTTTTCAGCAGGAAAAGAGAAAAGATTTCATTAATTGAATTAATAAAATCCCTTGTTGACTCCAGTCCATCCTGGGTGATAACAAATCCTTTCCAGATGGATTGTAATTTCCATTTAATCTTTTATTCCTCTGCCGATCAGCAACCCACAGGGCACGAGAACTCGTTTCTGGCCATCACTGGCTTGGTGCTAGATGGTCAGAGGTAACCATAACAGCCCTTTAAATGACTTTAATCCATTTTTGAGACCACATTCAAAATCAGTTTCCTTTAGTATCCCCACATAGATGAAACACTGCATCAGGCCCCAGCCTTCAGTCATATCTGTAACTCTTCCCAAAACCTGTCCAAAGATGAGCAGGATCTGCTAACGTAAGTCTCATTCAAAGACTGGAGGCTTAGATTTGAAAACGTGCTGCGTGTTCAGGTTCATCCTCTAGCCCTTTACCATTACAAATCATGCTTGTGGCGTTGCTCAATATTGTCATGAGTGTGCGTCTGCGTTGCTAAATTACTGCCTGCGGCTGCTTTCACACATACTTTAGGAAGCTGTATTAATAGCATGATCGAAGCTTGCAGGAAGCAAGTGAGAAGTGCCATCCTTCTTACAATTAAAAAAAAAAAAAAAAAAACAAACCCACAACTGCGGACAATCAAGAGCAGAAAATCCTATTTTAGTGCTGCTGCTTTGTGTGTGCAGATCATTATTAACCCCTTTGTACATCACAGGATTCTGCCTTTTGATTGAGCCATTAACCAGGCTCCAAAAAGGATGCCAGCAGCTCTCTCCCCTCTTCTCTCTCTCTCTCTCTCTCTCCCCCCCCCTCCCCTTTTCCTTGCCCCTCACAGGGCAGCCTCAATGAAGACCCCCATGCCCAAAGAGGGAGCGAAGGCTCCTCCTAAGCCCATCACGGATAAGGAAAGGTGGAAAGAGCAATACAGATAGCAGCTTTCCTCAGCTGTTTTTAAACAATATATCCTTTTATCATCACTAATGCTTCCCTGCATTCAACTTGAAAGAACAAGTTCCTTCACTGTTCAATGATAGTTAAGGGATTAAAACAGCATTCCCTCGCTGTAAGCGACTCTTGCACACAATACAAATTCCTTAACCTGAAGTAAACCCAAAGAAAACGTTTCTTTAAAAAATAAAGGATGGGTGGGAGGGGGAGACACTGAAAATCCCTGCCAAAAAAGAATCTCAGAGCCACTTGGTTGTTGAAAACAAAGTAATAACAACTTATTAATTTACAGGCTCTCAAACCTCAGCCCAAATTTCCAAGAGCTACAAAGGGACTCCGGAGTCCTGATGGCATGGCCCAGAGAGACGACCCCACAGCAGCGCAGGGGCTCAGGCAGGCTGCCCATCCTGGCCCCTCGGCCACGGTTTAGCCAAATGACAGCGAGGGGGTCTCAAAGGCTGATGCAAATAGCTAGGAGAGAGGCATGAAGACCGTCTTAACCTTTCATTTTGCACAGGCTGGCAATTTAGCGCTCTGCTTTCTGCAGCTGGGTCTCTACGGCACAGGGAGCTGCCAAATGCAAAGGAACGGCCAGAACCATGAGTCCACATTAAGCTGCACTTTGTTAGACCTAGGTCTAGGTTTCCATCCAAAAAGAGAAAAACTGCTGTTCAGGCAAATCCAAAAAAGAAACCACCCCCTTCCACTTGGCATACCCATTTCAAAACAACTCCAGTTCCATTAATTTACCTATGTTTAACTGTTGTGTTCACATAAAAGCAAGTAACAGCAGCACTGAAAGCCGCAATGAACTAGTATGTTAAATGAGTTCCGACTCCTCTCTTTAGTGGTCACTTAATTCTGCAGTGAGCCAATGAAAATAATCTTTATTTTAAGGACTAATAAAGAATAGCCTTGATAAAATAAATCAAGTTTATTTTCCCTAATTATTTTTCCTGTTTCCTCGAATGACTTACCTATGCTTATTGAAATACCATTCCTCAGTACGTATAGGTACCTATGATTTTAATAGGAATAAGGTTTCAACCACTATGTTCAAATGGTAATCACATCTGTATAAAATCACATTCCTAATAATAAAATTTAATTCTGTACATATTCACACAGAGCAATATGCTAATACTAAGTTCCTAGTTTCAAGCACAACTTTACTTATCTTATAGGCATATGTATATTAATGTGCACATCTTTTTCAAAATACACTTATAAAAATACACACACATATAATATACATACACACACATCTAATGTACAGGTATAACACATTCAAGAAGATGCCATCCAACAAATGAAAGAAGAGAGGATTCCGAGTATGACTGAAAATAGGGTAATGGCACAGTATAAGACTGGCTCTTTGTACAGGTTTCCTAGAAATTTTGTGTGGATGACTGAGGACTGCCTGTACATCTGCAATATTGAATGCAGCGATATCTGGACATCTGGTAGCCCAGCTGAAGCTACTGTATGTCCAGACATCTTGGCTGTGCACATTGTACAGGCACTGGTGAAATTGCACCACACACGCACATAGAGTCCAGTAATTTAGGAAAATGTTGGGTTTAAGGTTCAGGCAACGAGGCAACTCGTGTATATTTAAATTAAACTTCCACAGAGCATCCAGCTGATTTTCTGAGCAGGACAGAATCAAGCAGACATTCATGGGCATGAAGCTGGAAGCTTCCCACACTGTATCACTGCAGTGCTGCTTCAAAGACACCTTGGACAGAAATATAGTACCTCTAAGATTCAAGGGAAGGAAATCCTCGGTGCTACATATACTGACATTTGTCTTCATTTTCATTCAATTAAAAAAATATGTCTTTGGTTAAAAAGTGAAAATAAAACCCAACGCACCATCCATTTTAAATATATACATAAATAATTAAAAAAAAAATAAAAGGGAAGAACAGATTTACTAAGTTAAATTAGAATCAAACATAATACTAGGACATTTCTGATGCAAAGCATCTGAAGAGACTGTACCACAACCAAAACCTACCATACATTTCTAAACTGTGGAAAAAGTCAGCTAAGAAAACTTCAACACGCTCCCCATATTGGACAGTCTGTGCAAAGCAGTTCTCATTTCCCTCCTTCTTTGGCTGTCAAAACAAAGAACTGGGAAGCATTTACCCAAAGATTGGCAGAGTCTGTCAAAGATTTAGCAGTGCAATTGATGGGAAATCTAGTGTGTTTAGACAGCACTGACTGAAATCAGCCTCTACAACATCGCGTGCCAAAACTCTTATGCCATTACAAAACATGTCCAACAAAAGTAGTCCAAGTTCTGGCGGCTTGTAATGGCAGTTTGCTTGGATACGACCAAAAGCAGCTTCGTCCAAAAGACACAGAACATGGATTTACTCTGTGAACTATTAAAAATGGGTGTGTGGCCAGTAATATGTAAACGACACTGAAAAGAAGACTGTTAAATAATGGAGGCATATGGGACAGTGGCATCACTGTCACCAAAGGAAGTGGAGAATATCATGTTCTTCAGGTGGAGAAAAAACCAACAAGGAGCTAGAATTAATAACTGCATAACTATCTATAAAGCTTTCCAACTACAACGGACATCACAGCATTAGTATTCTTGACTTAGACGTGTCTGCTGGTGAGGAGAAGCCTGGAAGCTGTCAGCAGAGCAACAAGCAGTAAAAACAGATCAGGCTCAAACTGCAAGGTGAATTTAAATACTTAGTTCTCCCCCAATGGGAGTTTAGTCAAGTAACACAAAACACATCAGAAATATTTAACAAAGTATAATGCTCCACAAAGGCATCTGCACACTGCTCTTGCACCATATTGACAATTTGAGTTACTCAAAGTGGGATTACCAACTCTATTGATAACTCCACCCCACTGTTCCTCAGTATCAGCAGCTCTAACTAACAAGATGCAGCAGTTTCCTAACAAATATGAATTAATACCATCACCAATTAGTAAGAAGGTTTCAAAATAAAGACTATATTCGCTAACACAAGAGGCTACTGGCATGGGCAATATATCAAATGTGGTATCAACAAAAACTTGTGATTTAACTGTCTAAAAATTTTTAGATTAAATTTCCTGCAAGGCACATTTTCTGTGATATATGCAGGTTTAACATGAATGCTCAGCTTTTTCCTGCTAAGCTATGTTATATTTTTGCAGTTTTTTTGCTTTGTGTTTTTTTTAAGACATCTCTAGGCAGACTAAAGGTTTACAATCCAAGCTCCCCAGAAGGCAGCCGACAGTATATATTGGGAGACAAGCTTTCAAAGATCAAAGAAAATAAATGTCCTTCCCTGAAAAACAAAAATAATAATGGTCAACTGAATTCTATGTCTTTTTTTGGCTGGCATACTTAAAAAATGCAGTTGTAACCAAATGCCTCTCTCCCTCTGTCAACTTGTCATCTAGAAGCAAGCTGTGTAATGCCAATTCAAGTTTGTAGTAGCAATGATATCATAAACTGTAATGGTGCAAAGGATATAAAGCAAGGCATTTTATCACATTTCTTGACCAACTGTTCAGATGCATAATCTAACAAAAAAAAAAGAAAAAAAAGAAAAAAAAAGAAAAACGATTTGTATACTTCAAAGTCAACAGAGTTTAATAAACACAAAAGGAAACTGCAAAGATATTTGAAGTATTGGTCTCAAATACATAAAAGTATATGCTTACTAAGATTAGTACTATGATGTGATAAAGAAACTCAGATTAATTATCAGTGAAATTAGTAATATTTTTTTTCCAATGTCTGCCATACCTTAAAGGAGGGTTTTATAAGAAAAAAACCTCCGCATTAAAATCTAAGCTTTATAGTTTTTGTATTTAAAAAGGGAAGACAGTTTTATATAATGCATTTCCCACTACTCAATTCTGCATAATTTCTGTGGGTAGCAAACTATACAAATCAACCAAAAATATGGAATTTGTAAGTGGGAAAAGATGCATGCCCTAACTCCAAATTAACAGTAAGGTGATGATGTTTTCTTTATGGTACTATTTTTGCTGGGCTATTTCTTCATTGTAATAATAGTTCTTCATTTCTTCACCGTGTTATATATTATATCTAAGAAATACAGGGAAAGGGAGGAAGTGTTTGGGATTATAAAGAGTACAGATAGTGAATCATTATTTCAGTGTTCTGGCATAAGTTTTTTAATGAAATGGCTGAAAAGGACACAAGATTCACCTGAACCCTATTTTCCTTATGAATAACCTATTCTGATTGCTAACTGAGTAGTACCACCAAACACAGATGCTTAAACATCATGCATTAATGCCCTTACAAGCGTGACATAGATTTAAGGAAAAAACCTCCATAAAGAGAAGGGACATCTTCCCAACAGTTTTGACCACAAATCACTCTCTCAAATAGAAGTATTTTTAAATAACCGGTGTAAAAATATTGTTTTAAAAATCAGAATGGTCAAATATTACATGCTTTCAGCAGCTAGAGATTAAGAAGAAAAAAGGCCAGTTTGCTAAAGGTGAAAAAAAAAATCACTAACACTGGTAACTTCAGAAAGCTGCTCCAGGGTTTCTCTCCTCTCTGCAAAACTGGGATATCATTAAAGCCGGTAACAACCAGTTGCCCTCATAGGAGCAAATGATGGCCCTGATCCTGCAAATAGCTTGCAAGTGCTTCCAGGACTAGGGTGGATGAATTGAAATAATTTCCTTTTTATGGCTTGTATAGGATCATCTGTATTCTGCACAGAAGACAATCCATTGCAGGCAGGCAAACAAATTAGATATTCTTGGGGTTTGCAAGCTGAGCTTGTTATTTATCATTAACAACCGCAGTAATTATGCTGCAAATGGCCACCTGTTTAAATTACTCAGGTATTTGTGTTCCAGTCAGACTACTGGGAAATCTAGGCACGTGGGGTTTTAAGGAAGAAAGTCCATAGTTCAATAATTGAGTTGGATCTTATTAAAAGCAGAGGAGTCCTTGGAAAAAAACATAAACACGTGCAGACTTAGGAGCAACCGTGCATACAAACTGCTACCACACGTGCGCTTGCAGAGAATAGCCATACCCTACATACTCCTCTGTGGGGCAACAACTTGATTAAGTGGTTTAAATCCTGATCTTCCTTCTGCCTCCCATCCCTGGCTGCCCTCCTCAGTGCCCAGCGCATCTGCCTTAATTCAGAGCTGCTCCTTGATGTGCTCTGGCTTCCTGGCCTAAATTTAAACGATACCATTTTGTTCCACATTTCCTTGTCGCAGTGCATTCAGGATTTACCCATCCCACTACTGCTCCCGAAAAGACGCTGTCAGATTTTGTGCAGAAGAAATCTGCACACAAGTTATTTAGACCACATGTCGTCTCTGCCCAGAGAGCTGACTGCTGGAAAGGGACTTGAATGCACAACCCTTGCAGAAGGCTTCTAGGAAGTGATTCAGAAGATTTTAAATGCACACTTGTTAAATAGAAACTTCTATTTTCTTTCAGAAACTTCAACAAAAGCCGCTGGATATAGAAATTAACTTACTAACTTACATTACAGGTCACGTTTACCATCTCAGCAATGCACACATTCCTCCAAAGGGCAAAGCAGGGGGATTCCCAGCTCACTGATAGGTGATAATGGAAACACTTCAGGTTTTTGTTTGAGTTTGGGGGTGGTGTTTGTTTTCTCCCCCCCCATCAGTGTAGCTTGTTGATTGTACTTTGTCTATTACCACCAAAATACTGCAGAGATTTCAAAGCCTTATGGTGCTAGTCCAATTTGACAGTGTCGACAGTCTGCAATATTTTGGTTGTTAAATGAACTGTATTACATTTACTATGCAGCTCAGGGAAGGGAATTAGGAAACCAAACTGGCTTACAAAAAGAGGGGCACGGAGAGTTTTTGGCACAAACGGTAGCCTGATAAGCTATTAATAGGAAATGCAGCCTTAAATAAATAATTAAGAATTCCAAAGAAGATGTGAAGAGCTTCTTGCCATATTAACAACTTTCATTTTCTCAAGATAATGCTGTGCTACCCCTAAAGTTGTTCTTGGATATGGAACAGAAATGTTAAGCCTTTGCTCTTGCTATTACTAGCCAGTTTTCTTAGACAAAAGCTTTAGGGCAAACTACTTTCCACTGCTGGAAAATACCCATACTTTACTCAAAGGGTTAGCGATTTTACAGCATGTATTTGTTGCCAACTCTCTGTCAATTTATTTTCCAACTAATTTAACACATCTTGACTCTGAAGTGTCTTTTATTTTCTCCCCTGCTGATATCACAATGTCAGAGATCAAAGGCTCATTCCCATCTTCCAGCTCGTGCTACATTCAAGCAAATTACCAGATATGTTACAGAAAATTTGCAGCACTCACCCAAACATGGTCACCAGCAACCCAACAAAGCTCTGAACACATCGCAGAGTCGGGGGTACTGACAAGCCAGGGCTGGAAAGGCGAGCTAATGAACTATGAAAATGTGTCTCCTGTACCAAGCGGGCATTTACACATGTGGGCTGGAAAGAAAACCCCAAAATCCTATGGGGGTGGCGGGATGGGGAATAAAAGGGAGGGAAGATATAGGGGGTTTCTTTTAGCTTGGTTTAGTAAAGCTAGTAAAGAGGTTTGTAAAGCTTTGGCAAGGCCACATGGTTTGTAAGCTGTTCTTGCCCACACGCATGAAGAAGGACTTGCACAACACTCAAAAAAATGAGCAAATGTCTAGTAAAGACCAGGTCAAGCATTTCTAGCTCACCTCTCTCCCCCTTTCAGCACAAGCTAATCCTCCTTTGGCACTGAAATAAAGAAATACAAACAGAAATCCCTTCTGCGTTGGCTGCCTGCCTGAACTATAGTGTCTGTAAACTTTCATTGAAAACCAGGTTGGAGTGAAAATGAATTCAGTGAAGACAATTCATTGCTACAATAAGTGACTCTTTCATAACAAAACATACCTGACAGTTCGGCTTTATGACCTACATTGGAAGAAAAGACACATGTATATGCAACACATGGCAAACATGCACAGAAAATGGGGAGCAGTTGGGTTCTGACTTGAAGTTTGCAAGAATACTTCAAAATAAGAGACCTATGATAGCGGTGATATTGTACATGGACAACAAAAGCTTAGAGAATTTTTCTCAATTCCATTTTAAGTGCTCTCTAGTTCACACCAAAACCACCCCTCTCCCCAGCATTCCAAGTAATTAGTGCCAATATCTTGAAAACAGTAAGTAAAAGATAAATTAGCTGTGCAGAGGGATTAAATCAAGCCAGCACCATGGGCTGGATCAGAGCCTGGATCCCAGGATATTCTGCACAGCTCCACAGCAACTTAACCAACAGTTAGCAAGAAATACCTAAAAATCCTAACAAGAACAAAGAAACCTTAATGGAGAAAGCATATGCTACTTGTTATGACCATCAGAAAACAAAATAGGGTGAAAGCACTAACTGAAACAGCTTCAACATAAGTTTATTTTAATTTAAAATTACAGTAATGAAAAGGTTGCTAGTTTAAGATTGCTGTCATATTAAGTGCATCTGGAAGACTATTCAGGACCTTCTATGCCCCCCACAACTTGAATGCAATTAGTGTCTCAAAGCAATTTCAGGAATACTTTTGCATAAGCCAAAACTGGCTAACAAGAAGGACAGCAAGTGTTGGAAAATCACCATGTCAAACCCAAATGGCCTGCACAAAAAATCCCAGCTGACAAACCACCAAATGCAATTTTTGACCATTTCCCAGTGGTTTTCATGCCATACGCCTTCAAGCTATTCGACTGTACTACTTATCAGATGGAACGGCTAGATGGATGGGAGCTGATTAGTGTCAGAGAAATTCCTGGTTAGGGGCTGAACCACCCAGGGCATGGGGGGGGGGGGGGGGGGGGGGGGCGGGCAGGACAAAAATAGAGTGAATCATATACGGTGATTGATAATTCCTTACAAAGGGTTTCTCCTGCTTTTCTGGGAGGGCTGCAGTGACAAGTATTGAGGATGAGAGAAACAACTCGAGAGACAAATCTCGACTGTTACTGGGGTTACAAAGGCAACAGCTTCCGCAGAGTGAAAGCTGTCAGGTTACAGCAGCCAAGCAAGGGATAAATTAAGGTATTTAAATTAGATAGTGAAGTAGTAATTTTATTTTCCCTCCTTCTTCTTTCTTACTTTTGCCCCCCTTTTTACTAGCATAACTAACCATCCTACCCCTTCCCATTGTGCACTACAGTTGCCGTAGCAGGCAGACCTACCAGTTATACTGAAATTGAAATGGTGACCAGCAGACAGATGTTTTCAATTGAGTTTATATGATTTTTTTTTTTTTCAGTCCTCTTTCCAATAAACGGCAATTGCGTGCATCTTGCTAGTGTAAATCTGAAATATCCAGCACCAGGTTATATATAATGACTGTCGTGTTTCCTGGACCAAACTCTCCAAAGTGCTCAGCTCCTGTTTAGAGCTGTTAGGTGAACCAGCCCATCTTTAAAGGGTTTGGCAGGCAGCAAAATAATCAGTCTCACTGCTATTCCCCAACAAAGCTATTTTCCAAAATGACAAGCCTTCCCCCTTTCGGTTGTCAGAACAGAGCTGAAAACCATGCTACCATTCTTCGTCTAGAGTGGAAGTTGTACAAACAGTAAATTCCAAATCCCTCAAAACACTGGAGAGTCATATGTATCATCGCTAGAAGAACACAGCAAAAAAAGTTGTTTTCAGTTGTATTATTCACCTATTCAGCCTCATTTCAAGAACATCTTCAAACAAGCCTGTCTTCCGGACACTTCTTGAGCACACACTTAAAATTAAGTATGGGTCCATTCCACAGCTAACTGCATCCTTAATTACTCCTGTGTTTTCCTAAATCTGCTCGTCCCGATACTGGGTCTACATAAACAGGGAACCAGTACTAGTTGTATTAAGCAATAGCAAAGAGTTAGAACTAATCTTACAGGCACAAACAAAATATAGTTCATACTAATGGTGACAGCAGCCTGCCCACACAGAGCCAGCTGACTCAGGCTACAAAATCCACCTGAAATTCTGCTCTCTGTAAAGCAGGAGCTTATTTGAACTTGGGTTGATGCCGTCCAACCAGTTTTAATTGCCTTTTTTCTTTCATCTATCGACGCTCTTGATATTCCTTATTCTTTTAAATCCACACACAACCCTTCTACGGCTTCGAAGTCAGGCATTTCAAAGCCTCCTCCCCGAGCAGTTTACCGTGCGCCAGAGCTGACTCTGTGCATTTTAGCATTGAACACTGATGCAATGAGAAAGGCTATTTTACCCACGGCTCCTTGAGCATGAGGGAGCTTTCTCTTACTGGGAACGGTCTGTTGTCACCTTGGCTGCAATTCTCCGTTAACGTGACTTAGGAGACAGTGCTAAGCTACAGCTCCCGCTTCTTTAGCTTTTCTTCAGAGAATTAGGAGCTCCGCATCTTGATAAAAATGACAGAGAATATCTTCCTCAAGAATGAAAGCGATTTTCTAGCCTTTGATGGCCAAAAGCATGCTTGATAAATTGAATGGGAAGGCGTAAAAAAAAAAAAGGAGGGGGGGTGTGACTGAGAACAAGAGATGTTAACAATGAAGCTCTTATGTGAGGAGGATTCAGGTCATCAATTTTCCTTCAGTATGAATCAAATACTGTTAACAACATGGAAGCGGCTCCACGATAAGACACACAGACGCACTCGAGAAATTTAATGCTTTGCCCCTCATCGCAGAATTTACAGCATTTAATCGGCCAAATGGAAAGGCAGAGGCTCTTATCAACTGGAAAGCGGGAGGCGTGACAGGAGAGCGGGCCGGGATAACAAATGCACAGTGAAGTCATAGGGATGCTTGTGAAGCCACTCCAGTGTCTCGGCGACACTGAGGTTCTCTGAGATAATTAAATTATATCTCCCCCATGGGCACAATCTAATTTGGGATGTGATGGCAGTAAGGGACGGCCTCCGTTTTCTTCCATGCCCCAGAGGACACGGAGTATCACTGAGTTAGATGCCTGATGATCCACATCAAGGTTTGCATCTGTATCAGTGAGCTCTTCTTCTGCCTTCACCCAGAAGATTTCCCCCTCTTCTTCCTCAGATCCTCTCTCCAGGCTCCTTTCCAAAATACCTTCCTAGAAATCTCTCTCAACCATCACACAGACCTCCATCCCTGCTATCACCCCATTTAATGCTGACCAGGTTTGTCTGCCCCCAGGTCGTGCCTGCTGCATGCTTCACGCTCTTGTCATTCTCTAAATTCAGTTTGCTAGTACACAGCACGTAGCAGGTAACACCAGCACCCCCCTCCCCATAAAAATAAACAAACAAACAAAAAGCAGCCCCACAAAAAAAAACCAAACCAACAAAACCAAACCATCCAGCACTGCACAAGATGATTCAGTCTGCCACCAGGCTTTTATGCACATCTCTTCTCCCTCAAAGTTGCTTACAATATCTTGGAGGCTTTTTTCCAATCAAAATTTCTCTAAAAGGCAAAAGTATTTGTCAAGTCGAAAAGCTATCTCATACGGATGCAAACCTTTATGTGCAGAAAGATCTTCATTAAACAATATAAAGGATGCAACATTTAATTAAAATTAAGACTCTGCTAATAGAGACACTGCCATTCTTCCCCATTACATTTTTAATGGTGGTGGAAAGGATACCAAGTAAGCTTTACAGATCATCCAATATGTATTTTGGCATCTATTGATGTAACCATGTATTTTAATACACCAGAATGTCACAAACACCGAGTTTTCTAATATTTCTCAGAAATAGAATTTTACTTACTGTTCACAAGTAACCTGTCCTGTATAAACTAATGCTAAAATTAATATATAGCACCTATTTCCACATCAAGCAACCTGTAAGTAGAAAATTGAACCGAAACGGAAGGTTATTGGCAGTAATAGTTGCAAACGGCTATCCAGGGGACTTCTCCCTGCTCACACCACTCATCTAAACATTGATTCAGCACACAAAAGGCATCTTTAGTAATCTGAATGGGACCTGCTAGTACATATTTTTTTATTATGTTAGTTGAATCACACCGTCTTTTGTCTTCTGGAGAGCCAAGAGACAAATATATTCCTCTAGTACCTACGGTGTCAGTTTCCTCAACACATTCTTCCCAGAACTTCGGCACTGACAAGCATTTCATTCTTTCTATTGATCCAAAGCAGACATTAAAATGGCTTGCAGAGGAGGAACTGCTCTGTCCTTACTTTATTCAATACTTGCCATTCTATAAGGTCAAAAACCCGGTGCCTTTAAATTACAGAGAAAAGGAACAAACTGCAATTTCACGTAAGATGTTGCAGATTCCTGTCACACCCAGCTTTCCTGTCCAGTTTGGTCTCAGTAACCCTCCTTCTGTGAAGATGCCAAAACTCCTGCTGCCTTGATGCAGCCACAGGGCCCAGCCAAGGATCTGGGAGAGGTTCCCCTTGCACCGTGCCACTTGTGAGCGGCTGCCGTCAATGCCACTGATGCCTCACCTTGTGATCCCCTAGTACAAAGTCATCATCTCCCGCATGGGAAGGATCCATGCTTCTCCCGAATGCATGCATTCACTTGTGGAGAAAGGGCACTGGTGGACAAAATCTCAGCCAACAGTGTCTGCATTTCATGACTAGGAACACAGTCCTCCCTTGAGCCCTGTGGGAATTACCCACAGGCTGCGATCTCAAGGTGGCATTTCTCTCTTGACAAGCGGAAAGAACAGTTTTCATTGAAGAATAGCATAATCAGGCAAACACTAGTTAAAGAATATTCTCATGCTGCATTCGCATGTCAATCAATCCTCTAGGTATAGATCTAGACACACAAACAGGTAATCAACTTTCTCATCACAGGAAAGACTTTTTGAATGGCATTGCTTCTTGTTTCAGAAAACAGAATCTACTGCACACCTCAACTAAGGGAAAGTCTGTTTTCTTCACGTTGTTTCTGAGAAAGTACACAAGAGACAAAATTGTATGAACATGAGAAATGCCAGAGGCTTTGACCAAACAACGCTGCTCCCACTGCCCTGCTGAAATTCTCATTTGTCTGTTACCAATACAGGCAACAGAGGTACAGAACAATGAAATACCATTATTGCAACTTAATCCTTGACCTGAGTAGGTATATGCTTTCCATTTTAGAACAACAGAGAATGGGAATTATCCCAACGATCCACACATTGCATGTTTCTGGGTGGAATCGGGATGAGGAGCAGAGGCTGTGGGAAGCTGCCCTCTTTCCTCTGTTAACTGGCCAACGGTGTGTCTGCACTGGAGAAAGGACAAGAGCTTTCGACCACACCACCGTCCCTCAGCTTTTCTGCCTGTGCGCCTACCAAAATGCAAACTAGCTCCATTTTACTGTATAAGAGCAACTTTGGAGGCAACTTTGGGACTATATACAAAAAACAGGAAAGAAAGAGGCTCAGTTTTGAGTTCTCCCTAAGTGCCACAAAACACGTGTGAGCAAGCCACACATTTTATGATTTTCAAGACCAAAAGTGACAAATTCCTAACCATATTACTGTGGGCGTCATAGAGGCAATTAAGCAATCACCCGGAGATACAGACTATCAGACAATCCTGCTGTCAGTAGCAATCAAAGACATCAAATACATCTGCAACAAAAAGGATCAGCAGAAGCAGAAGGATCAGTGACATCAATTCATTCCAAACAACTTACAGGAAAGTAAATGCCACGGACAGGCAGAAAAAGAGAGATCTCTCTACATCGAACCAATATATAAGCCTTAAAAAACCCAGAAGCTGTTCGCACTGGGAAAAGCAAAAGCACAGCGCTGGCAAGGCAGCTGGTTAGGAGAACAGAAACCTCTGCCACTTGCCCCAAGGGTGCTTAAGAGCTCTAACACAATATTAGGATGCCAAAAAAAGAGACTAGAGAACAACATGCATAATATTATATCTGGTGAAACCTACTAAGTCAGTGACAGCAAGGATCAGAGAGGAGAGAAGGCAAGAATTTGCCCTGAAGGTAAATTTTACCACAATTGCCTGCTTCAGGACTACTTGTGTCCTAAGCACTGCTCTAGTTTAATCTCCGTAAAATCAGTATGGGCTGCTGAATACTCTGAATTGTGAAAATCATTTATTTATAAAGATTAAAATGTATAGTGATAGCATGTATTTGCATATAGTGTAAGTGGAAAAGTCATGAGCAAATAGTGAATGAGTTCTGACGTGACTCGGTCTAACAAACCCCGAAGAAATCATTCCTCCCCTCATTCTATAAATCCTTGGTCCGTAGTGTTGCTGGACACACTGACAAAGCACTATACAATCTTAACCAGAGGATCAGTTCTACCCCAGCCAACATCTGAAGGCTTTTTTTGGAAATGGCCCTTTTCCCCCAGCCCTGTTTCCTCCCACCAGTATAATGCAACTGATGTACTTCTTTGTAGACTTCATAGCTAAAGCTCTTGCGGCTTAGAGTAGAAAGCCTTCCCCTACCTACGGCTTTGGCCTCCTTAAAGGTATGAGTAATAAAACACAGTCTGAGACACAGGCGTTCAGGATAAATTCTCTTTTGGAAAAGATGAAAAATTCATTCCCTCCCCAGAGCCGTGCTGGAGCATTCAAGAGTATTTGCGTCTTTCTGCTATTAACTCAATTAAGCACGCAATCAGGATTGCTGGGTAAAATGCAGCATGTATTTGCATGCATGCAAAATGCAGACTCAAGGAGTCTTAAAATGCCCTTACAAATACAACAAAAATAGACCAATAAAATATTTTGTAATGACTATTTATGTGTGTATAACAACTCATTATTTCAATTCTCCGCATCAGGGATTTCTTGTTTCTTTGCTCTACCCCTTAAATAAATCTAAATAAATTATACATTTAAAAACAGTCTATGCATCTATAACAACAGAAACAAATTTCATTTAACATCCAGCTGTCAAAGCCAGCCCTTCTGTCACTCTTTATTCAAGTCTGTTTTACATAATTCATGTCATCTTAATTATTTCCTTCTCTTTCTGGGTAGGATAGCACTTAAGGACGAGCCACTTAGAGCACAGTCATTTCCTTTGGAGATGATATGACTGCATGATGTGATCGTTCACAAAAAATACACTGATGTTTTAAGGTCTCCAGGTGGGGAATTATGTATATGCAGAGCCTAACATGATGGGACGTCACTTGATCCGCATACTACAGCAATAAAAATAGCAGTATATATGCATAATACTGTGTTTTAATGCAGACATACTGTGCTATTAATAGCCTCCCTTTTTGCTCCTTTAACTCCTTTACAAACAGATGCTGATAGAGTTTATGGGAAGCAGAGGAAGAGAGCAGTAGCTCAAACCAGACTGAGATTTTTTTTTTTCCCCCCAAAGTCCCCAAAATTAAAAATTCTTAAGCCTCAGCCAAGGTCCTTTCCATCCTCCACCACTCCATGCCATTAGTCAATTAGTAGGAATTACAAACAGAGCGTTAATCACATGTATACTAAAATATGTCTTAAGCAATACAGGCATCACTCTAGAAATATCCTATCCCATTTGCACAGGATAAATAATTAAATTGTTTTAAGCAGTCTAATCTATTAATGCTTGGAGAGACCTTAATTTTGGCCACTAAATTTCAAGAAGCTACGTTCGTCAATTCAATATCGTTAACAGCCATTAATCAACTTCCTAGCTGTACATGACTAATGAATTTTGCTACAGGATGAAAAAAGCCAATTCCTTGAATTAAGGTTTCACTCTAAAATATTCCTCATTCTCTCTATTGCCCAGCACATTTCTCCTCCTTCTCTCTCCTGTCTGTGGCCTCCTGAATTCCACAGCAAGGGACCTTCAAAAGTGATAGGTTGGATCCTGCAAACATTTACTCACAAGGATAACCACCGTCACTCAGGAAATGTTCTCAGTTGAATGAGCCACTAATGCACAACAGAATTACCCCGGCTCCTCCAGAATCGGGCTCCTGATGCACCAAAACACCGTTAGAAACGTCACTTACCACAGCCAATGCTTCCCAGGCTATAAATTCATCTGGTTTTGCTCCCTGTGCATACAGTCCTGTGCTTTCCACCCTGCTCGGATTGCTCTGCACACCATCTCAAGTTATTCAGAGCCGCAGTGAAGCATGACCGCTTACTCAAAGCTGAGCTGAAATGGCAGGAAGACCCTCCACGCTCAGGGTTTTTGCCCTCTCAGAGTGCAGCCCAAGGCCAGGAATACGAACATGGATTTATCTGCTACTGCTGGCAGAGCCACACGCACAGCCCAGCAAAAGACAGGGGCCCCACCTCATTAGGAGCTGGGAATATCGAAGGGATTGAACACAGCCACAGAATAAAAACCTTGTAAAATATTAACTTAATTCCATCCTGGCTGACCGTGCAACCTCAGAGAAATCCCCCTCGTCTCCAGTTATGCAACATACCATACCCTACCAAGATACAGATTGCCTATTCAGTGCCAAACCTGAATGTGAAGATAGCCTACCCATCGTCTTCCCATCATAATGCGGGTTGTAGGAAGTCACTGACAATAGAAACTGCCCTCCCTGGTGGTGTGGTCCCTGTGGAAGGCATTTGCTGGTACAGCCACACAAAGGCTGTATTGAACAGGGCAGATCCTCAGCACTTGCAAATCAGGGCACTCCGCCTGCAGTCAGCAAAGTGCAGCTCACCTAGAGCAGTTCAGGACCTAGACTTCCACATAGTCTAATAAAAGTCCCTGCAACCACATAAAAAAGATATAAGGATTACTTAGAAATATGTAACAGCAGCACAGGTTTCACAGTTACAGAGAAAACAGTGATCACTTGGGAGTGAAAGGATGCCGAGAAGCTCCTAGGAAGAAAGAAAAAATCCAGCAAATGTAAAGCCAAGAGAAAATAGAAAGTATTAAAGCAAGAGTTACAGCTATCTCCACTGCCTAATAATGAGATGATAATAAGATGATAATAAAGCGAAAAGCTTGGGTAAGATGGAAAAATTTAAGCACTTGGAAGTCAAAGGCTAAATTTTTGCACATATTATGGAGCCAGCTCCCTTGGACCCCATTTGCCTACCACAGTCTTACACACTATGGGCAAAAGTGGGATATTTGGCCACAGTGTCAGTTCACTGATTAGGAGTCATAAAAGTTTTGAGGGGCCAAGCTGGCAGTCACAACACCTGTGTGGGATATTAAGACAGCAGTTTTTCAGCATTATGTGTGGTGGAGCAGCACAGGCTTAACAGACATCCAGGGCAGTGCAACTTGCTTGCTTGCTTTGCAGTTTCGAAGAAAAACAAATGACCAACAAATATATACATCATAAACCAATCTGGATTTGCTAGTATGCTGCAACACCTTTGGGGTCTTCTGGATGTTGATACTGGTTTTAATTGTCTGAAGAGATGGTGAGTTGCTTCTGCTTTCCTTCTTGATTCTAAATCTGTTCTACTCTTTGTGTATGTGAAAGGCAAGAATTGTGAAGTTTCCTCTTCAAAAAAGGCTGCCATTTGCTATTTTTCTGTGCACATGTTGCTGTACTTTCTGATATGTAGATCCCTCTCTACATATATGCAGTCAACCTAGATGTATATACAAACATGCCAAATGTTGCACATTAAAGAAATGCATATATTTAAAACATGATACTGTATACGGTCTATTTTGGCAATAGCCATCTGGAAGAGGGAAAAAAACATAGAAGAAATACTTAATGTAACCAAACTAGATTTTGTACACTTCTGCCAACCTACAGAAAGAAATTTACCGGCTACTCTTTGCTCTGCAAGCGAATTAACCATTACTGCAATAGCTTTATCCATACAGAGACACCCAGGCTACACCGTATGGCAACCAACTTCAGCAGAAGATCATCTTGCTTTTCAGTATATTTTTAACTGCTGCAGAGAACAGGACAGGCACACTTTTATCACCGTTACAAAGGACATACCCCTGCAAATCTCAGTATCTAAAAATCTTTTATTTTCCTGTGTGGTCAAAACATTTTTGTACCATTTTGTCCTAGTTAAGCCCTCCCCTGGACCAGGTCTGGGTAACCAACAGCTGACGATGGCTCCTGTCGCAGCATAGTTACCCAACGTTTACCCCAGGGCCTCATACTCATGACTAAGCACTCCAGCCATTCCTGCTGCAAATGCTAAGCACGTCTTTAAATTAGCACCACAGCCACTGCGGCTTTGTTTCTCTTCTAGCTGAGCAACACTGGACTGTGACCAAAGCCATATCTGTCCTATAGATTTCCTCCTTCTTATAACACCCTTAATAAAATTTGCGATATTCAAAAAGTGATGGGCCCTTGACTTCACATTCCTCTTTCACAGCTGCCTTATTCCTGCTGAAACAGTGGAATGAAATTATGCATGGAAACTCTGCTGAGAATTTTCTTCTTCATGGAAGAACAAAAACTGCCTGACATGCTCAGAATTCAAATCAGAACCAGAAGGGCCCTGATTGCCTATACATGTTATCAATATGGTACACATTTGAAAATCGCATGATACTTGCCAAACTTGAGGGTGTCCCCCTGGGAGGAACGGCATTAAGATGTAACCTTGGGTCAAAAGAGGTTACACAATCAGGATTTCCCATACCAACGCTGAGGAAATTAAATTCATGGTGGAAACGCTCAGCTGCTGAAATGCAAGGAAACACTGGAAGAGACTAACATGATTAAAAAACATGAATTAATTCTTTTACGCAGAAGAGCCCCAAAACACTGATTTGGCAGGAATACTGCTCAAACTTACTTATTTATTCATTCATTTTAGTGGCCATGCTCTACTTGGTGAATTATTCTTGATAATTCAAGGAGACATGTAAGAAACTACCCAGTTCCCACATATTTTAATACATAATCTAGAGTCTCAAAAATGAAAGTTTTTGCACTATATATCCATTTCTATGTGTGCATATCTGTGTACATCTCCAAAGATGACAGCTGAAAAAGGGAATATTTGTTTTTCATCTCGTAATTATGGGGTTTTTTTCCCCTTAGTGCATTAATTTAGCAGCTAAAAGTTTCTGCTCTCACTGAAGGGTAGGACAATGGAGCCTCTTGGAACACCAATTTTTGACACCACCTCACTCCTACTTTATGCTTAAGGCTACTTCCCTTCTGACTGATTCTTAATTTGAATAAGCTTTCACTGAAGACTGTATCAGAACTACAGCAAGTTAATCTTATTAAACCATACGAGTTTAAAAACTCAGAGCTTGATGTCAGGCAGACTGTTTCCAAATTGGTATACTTAAGATCCAAATTAGATCATGAGCAAAATATTAAAAGGCACTAGAGCTGCTTAAGAGCAAACTTCAATTTCCAGAAGAAATTTCTGGACATTGGGAACCCAGGACTCATGCCAGTTCAGTGGGAGTCAGGCTCCTGGCTGCAATGGGTGCTTTTAAGTGTTTTAAACCCTTAAAATTTAAGATACAGAGAAAGGCTGTTAAGACATAAAGGAATTTACTTCACCTCTTGTCAATACTAGCACAAATACATGGGTCCTCCTGAAGGATACTTTAGTTACAGGAGGCTTCTACTCCCACCCAAAGTCTCCTGACAAAAAACACCTTTGGGGGACACTGTGTCCATTGGCACTGAAGCTGTATGCTGATGCAACGAGGCGCCTTTTAAGCACTATAAAAGAAAATCTCCACGCTCTTCCTCTCCCGTCACTCTTTATAGAGTACTTTTGGTTTTTAAATAATTGACAAGTGTTTACAACTTCAGTTTCACTGCAGCCACCTCTGGGCATAGGAGGCTGCAGTCATTAGAAGCGGGAGAAGTGGTGACAGTAGGATTGCATGATCCACCCTCGGCTTGCCAACCTGCTCACGTGCATGGTTTGCAGCGAAGCAGGTGGCTGCTTAGCTGTTGCCCTTAGTTCCCCTTGACTTTCAGCGACTTGGAGAGATGACCACCAGGTGCTTTTGCTGCCTGGATGCCATCCAGGCCACAAAAACAAAGTTTGCGATCTCCTGGAACGCTTCTACCTCTGCGCCGGCTTCAGGCAGCTCCTGTCACATGCATGGCGTTACAGAAGCACGAAAGTGTTTTCTGGATTGCAGCCCGACACGACAGGCATTTGCCTGCGTTGTTTGGTGCCTGGCTTTAACTCTTTACATCTAGCTACAAGTGCAACTAATCAACTCAAATTGATTTTCCAGAGCTCAGTCTAATCCACTCCATTGAAGGTGACCTATATTCTTTGTGTGTGCATGTATAGTTACAGGGTTTGGGTTTTTTCAAGGTGTCTCAGATATTAGCTGCCTGTGTTCAGCTGTTGGCAACCTTGTCAGTAATTCAAAAGGGTGACAAGGAGCACTTCTGACACAGGCAGATTTAGAGGGATCCTAAAGACTTCTGCCTTGCTCTCCCAAATATCAACAGTGAAGATTACTCATCTGCCTTTGTACATGCAATCCTCCTTTACCCATGGGAAAACCACTTGAGGTACCAACTTGAGCACACCTCCAGTTCACCAACATCGCTGACGAGAGCACAGTGCTCTGATATGCATGATTCAGACCCCAGACACCTGCAACAAGCACTATATTTTTTCCAAAACTAACCTTGCTCCCTCCAACCTAATGGTTGCCTTTATATTTTACTCCACATATTTGCTAGCATTAGCATCGAGGACCAAACTTTGCTTTCCATCAGTGCTAGCTGGGCACCACTGTAACCATTTAAGTGGAACAATCTGTTCCAAGTGACCAAGAGAGCTAATAATTTATCAAGAACAGAACAGACGTTTTGGGGAAGGACATAATTATATTTGTGTGGTTTGCAATACTCTTGAGTCAAATGGGACATTCTGTGTAAATCAAAGCACTTGGGGAAAGGAAGAGAGGAAGCAGGCTTTCCAAAGAGAAATAGCCTCAAACTCTCAAATTTATCACAAACAATTTTTTTTCTCCCTCCTCTGTCCTTTCGGTTTTGCTTAAAATAAAGAAAACGTTCAGCATTTGAGTAGGCTTCATGGGGTGGGGTGGGGGGAATAATAATCAAAAAATAACATCTTGCCTTTATATAGGTAGATGATGCAGCCTGAACTGGAACGCTGTGTACGGTACAGCTCATCTTGTCTGAAATGTGGCAATGCAGAATTAAAGGGCATTCAGGGAAAAACAACTAGAAGCTTCAGGCACTCATACTAAAAACGCAAAACAACTCCCATAAGAAGAAATATTTGAAAGATCATAACTTTTTCCCTTGGAAAGCAGATAAATTAGAAGCAATACGACAAACGCATACAAGCTAATGAATGGAAATGGAAAAGGGAGCTTGGATGCCTCTGTCTCTTCAGTCTGAGGAGGAACCTGTTGGAGTGGGTCCAGAAGAGGGCCACAAAAATGATCAGAGGGATGGAGCACCTCTGCTATGAGGAAAGGCTGAAAGAGCTGGGGTTGTTCAGGCTGGAGAAGAGAAGGCTGCAGGAAGACCTCACTGCAGTCTTTCAATACTTAAAGGGGCCTACAAGAAAGATGGGGATAGTCTAGCAAGGCCTGCTGCAACAGGGCAAGGGGTAATGATTTTAAACTAAAAGAGGGTAGATTCAGACTAAACACAAGAAAAAAAATTTTTCACGATGAGGGTGGTGAAACACTGGAATGGGTTGCCCAGAGAGGTGGTAGATGCCCCATCCTTGGAAACATTCAAGGTCAGGCTGGATGGGGCTCTGAGCAACCTGATCCAGTTGTAGATGTCCCTGCCAATTGCAAGCAGGTTGGACTAGATGACCTTTAAAGGTCCCTTCCACCCCAAAGCATTCTATGATTCTATGAATGACAATGAAATTAAAACCTGACAAAAAGCAACTGTTTTTCACACACTAAGCTGTTATCCTGCTGGACTTAGAGCTCCTGGAAGTCATCATGACCAGGGACTTGATGAGATTCAGAAAGGGTTTGGTCATTTATATGGACAGCAAGACTATCCAGCAATTGCAACTAATGCTAACAAAGAAAATTTAGAAAGAATAGTAAAAATCTTGGGCATTGGAGTGAAAGCCCACCTCTAACTATGAGGGATCAGACAAAAAAAGGCATGGAGGTGGCAGAGACAGCCCCTGCCCACGAAGGGATGCCATGTCCTGCCCCGAGGCAGGCAGGACAGGGCACTGGGGCAGGCCAGTGACTGCGTGGGAAACCCTGTTCCCATTCTAGCATCTTTTCTTCTGGCCAGCTCCAAATCCTCCCTTCTTCCCTTGCATTAGTTTTATAGTTTTCTGTGGTTCTCTTGCCCATAACTCCATCTCCTGTTCCTTACAGCGTCTCTGCAATAAAGTTTTTCCTTCTTTGTCACCGATCCTGCTCTGGGTAAAAGCATGTAATATACTGCCTACTACGAACTGCAACTCTCAGTAACAGACTGAATGCTGAGGCCATAATTCAGTCTGGAGGCTCTACTACTGCCCATAAACTACTCGCTGTCTCCCAGTTTACGATGTCAGCAGGACTCCAGCTGAATTAAGGCTTCTACTGTATATAACGGACACCAATGTATTATCTTATGCATAATGCATAGAAGATGGCTGTAATCATAAATCCCATATCCTGCCCTTCCTTTACATCACAGATGTGGCCCTGGCATCTCTTATGCACTCTGCTTACTGATACATAAAATCCTTCTCCTGAATCATAATGGCAGCAAAACCTTTTCCTGGGTCACTACTTCCGATAAAAGCCGTTTGTTCCCGCTTTTCTCCAAAGAGTTTGAAATAAACTTCAGTTCATCCTACTAACAAAACTCACACTTAAATTTAAGGACCATGTTGAACTGATGATCCAGGAACACTGCCTGCGTCAGTCCGTATTTTTGATACTGGTGAGCGAATGGTTTGTGCCTAACACCCATCTTCTGCCTGGTTGCATTTGGTATCAGCAGAGCAATCACACAACATGCAAAGCTATGCTGTGGATGCCAAACTGCAAGCATGCAAAGGTGAGTGAGGTCTGCAGAGAGCGTTTCCAGCCCTGCAGAGAAGTACAGAAATCCCAGGCATACACACAGAGAGGGTGTGGTATAAGCCAGTGCGGGTTTTACACGTCTTGGAATGGAATACGGAGTTCAAGCTCCAAAGACTCCACAAACGATGCAGTCACAAACGTGCTGAATGAAAGCTTTGAAATATCCTGGAGAATAGACAGTCCCCTGTGTATAAACCCAATTTTGACCTCAGGCATAGACTAACTGAGCTCTTTTGTACAGGAAGAAAGAAAAAAGCAAAAGAAACTGATATAGATGCATTACTTCAAAGTCATCTTACCTCACAGGCCTTTAGCCATTATTTCTAGCTAGAAGACTAACCAGAGGAGCACACATGTATCTTTCTACTCAAACAAAATTATTTCTTTGTTATCTTAAGATAGTATAAGTCCATTTAGCCTGAATAAATTTTATACACGATCTTGCAATGCTCTAAATCAATTTAAGCCTTGTGACAAAAAGACCAAACATCTGAAGACCAAGCCCTGTGATGGCCTCATCAGGCTGTCACATTCAGGCAGACTGAAGGTGCAGGAAGACTGAGCAGAAGCATCTTCGATGTTCATCGCTTCAGCATTTTAGGCAATGGGCAGGAGGTGCCATGGGCAGCATGCAGATGCCTGGCTTTAAACTTTGCTCTTTGAGCACCTCAGATAATGCTTTTCATGGTACAAAACCTGTTTCAGCAAAAGCAGAGAACAGCACCCTAGGGCCTAGAGCTGCATCTTCCCTGATCGCCCTCCTTGTGTTTACACAAAGGCTTTCTACGTGCTTGCACCCACCTCCTGCAACATGGTAATAAATGTAGTATACGTTTCAACCGGTGGACACCACTGTCAGCAACATCTCCATCTTTGCTCAGCGCTTCCTCCCCGTGCACAGATCAGTAGCTGCTGTTCTCAACAAGCCTCAAACATTCAGAGAAAACAGATGACAGGAGCATGTTTCACGTAGGTCTTCTCCCACTGGCAAAAGCTACATGCGGCAGGCTGCCAAGGGCTGGCCAGTCCCTTCCCTCTGACAGGCTGGAGCCGGCCACTTTCACGCTAGTAAACTAATGGATGGAGTAATAAACCTGGATTTTCCCTGCACGGTTTTCAGCACATCATGTGTTCAGCACTTCCGAGGCCAGTTCAAGACATGATTTATCCAAGAGATTATCTCATGTCTTCTCTTTGTCAGTTAGGCCAGTGAGGGGGAAAAAAAATGAAATGAAACAAAACAAAATAGCTTGCAAACTGAAACAGTCTTAGAAAACAGCAATGATTAATTCCTCCAGCTTCCTCCAGCCTGCGCACTCCAAGGAGGCCTTTCCCTTTGGCCACGGAGGCCGCCGGTTGGCACATTGCTTTCTCAGATCAAGCCTAGATTTTCTCAAATGATAGCACATTGGAGTCGTATGCTAACAGCAACCAAAAACCAGCAGCCACGGCACAGCACAACTGTCTATTTATTTATTTAAGTGGGGTGTTTTATAGCTGGCCACGGCTACCAATTGGTACTCGGGGAAGCCTAAAGCATTAGTTTTGATCTACAGAGCCTTCCACAGTTTGGAACCTAATAACCTTCAGAAACTACTGCCTCCTCCTCATCTGTTACCATGGCAGCTGCAATCAGCTGAGATGCTCGGGCTGACAAGCCCTGATTTACTAGGGTACCAGGGCAATTCCAGGGGGCTGTCGCTTTCAGAATTTACTCCTCTGCTTGGGTCTGACAGCATTTTCAGGAAAGGAAGAGGTAGGATAAATTAAGATTGTACAGGCTGGGAAGTAGCGACCTTTTTTAGAGTGATTCAACAGCTCAGTGCACACTGCTCCACCAGCACTTACTGTTTTTTTTTTCTTCGTTTTCTATTTTTTTTCCCCCTCTTAGTAATAGTATATATGCCCTTGTCCCAGGATCAAGGTGCAGGTGAGAGTAGTAGACTTTGCTTCATTTTAAAATATCTTTCCACATGGTGAGAAAATAGGTTGTTTAACCAAGTGGTGAGGCTTGTTTTCTAGCCTTTAAAATCAGAATCCAGGGAACGTGAGCTTCAGTATTCCCTGTTCATTTCTACTGGTTACAGAAACTAGCGTCTAACTGAAACATTAGTATTTTTTCACGTTGATGCTTTTCACATGGCAATCTCAAAGCGCCAGACTTATGCTTCCCAGAAAGAGAAAAGCCTAGCTTCCCATTGCAACATCTCAGTCCTTCAGAAATGCACTTCCCATGCCATCTGTGTGATAACAAATTTAGAATAATGAGTATTATCTTGGCAGTCTTCGCAAAATGTACTCAGGATGCAGGGGAAGGCAGAGGGGTTCCTATCAAATGGGGCATTCAGTATCTGAGTCAGAGGTGATGACAACATCTATGCAGGGGGCTGTTTTCTGAGAAATATGCCATTAATTTTGTAGAGTCTGACACCATTGTGCTGCAATTCAACTGAAGTCTGCTCATTCAGTCCTACTGACGGCCTTGTCATTACAGAGCCTCCAGGTCTGCAGCTCTCCTTGTCCTGTGCACATCCTCCCCACATGCAACAGGACAAGCTACTTAATATAAAAGACTCTACAAGAACATCCCAAAATTGGTATGATCAAAACCAGTAGCCACTTTATGAATGATTAACGTGAATTATCCTACCTATCTGTAAAATACAGATAACCCTGCTTCTTTATTTCCCAACGCAAGAGCAGATCACTGGGATTTGGGAAGCGTCTTGAAAATCACAGGTGCTGATAGCATCAATAACAGCACACCATGAGATACAATATTATTACAATAATAATGGCGCTCGTTTCGGACTCCTGCATTTTTCAGGTCATCAACCAAAAACATTAACAAAACACAGCCCTTCAGGAGATGAAAAATCTTTGCGGTGTAATGCAAGCTGGTTCATACAATTTCTTTCTTCTCATCCACCCCATGCAAAGTGCCTGCACAAATCCTTCTGACTACCAGGAGAATTGTGAGTGCCCCTCCTCACGTAAAAGGATCAGGCCCTCTGATGAAACTAAATGGAAATCAGAGAGCTTCAAGCAGCTGACTACGGTCTTACACTCTTAATTGCACTTTTTTTTTTTTTTAACTCTAGGTCTTGACCTGCAGGCTTCATCAATGATGCCAACACTGAAACCACAGGGACAAACTGTGCAGATTAGACTTGAACCTAAAGGAAACTAGCTCAGCTAAGCAACTGAAGCCCAGCAGGGCATCTAGTACCTCCCAGCTGTGACTGCCATGGAGCTACTAGAAATTCTCTGTCTGCTCAGCCAGCGGCGGAGACTAGCAGAGCTGCAGCGCCCACTTGCCAGGCCCTGACCCGCACCGCAGCAGCGTGCTTTGCTGGGGGCAGAGAGCACCACGACCAGCTGCAGCGGAGCAGAGGGTATACATCCCACTGCACTGTGCAGGCTACACATCCTCTGCTGGAGAAGCCGCAGTTTCTTTGTCCTGGGAGCAGCGGGAAGCTCTGGGGAAGAGGTGTCTCGTCTGTGGGACACAAAATGGGTCCAGTGTTCCTTTCAGGTGAGAAGAGGGGAGAGAGCTAAGCAGCTTTCAGCCCTCATCCCCAAGCCAGAAGTGGCAACAGCAGCACACAAGAGCTCTGCAACGCTCTACTGTGGCAAAAGCCAGGACTTGTGCAAGCTGCTGCCTTTGCAAACTGAGCGCTCCAAGTTGCTGAGCGATACGAGAGAGCTCCCCAGCAAGAGATTTCTACATTTTCTACCCTCCAAATTTTGAAAAGGCAGAAGGAATTTTGCTTTGATATTGGGAACAGCTGCTGAGACCTGTGAACATTTCTCCCCTGGCTCCTCTGTTATGCCTGCTGGTTTTGTCTTATTATTCCATCCCTCCTTCTCTTCCTCTGGCTTAAGAGTAGCAGACAATGGTTGGGGTAGACAACGATCCCTTTACTCCTGATACCTGGAAAGCAAAAGGAAAGCTTTCATCTTGCCTTTAAGGCAAAAAATGCAATTGTTCTGTGTATGTGTACCTACATGCCAGCTTTGCTACTTGGACTTTGCCCCCCATTTTAACATTCAAGGTTAAAGCCTACAGGAAAGCATACGGAGCTCAGCAAAACAGACTGTTTCAAATTACAAAGTTAAACACAAAGGTGGTATCAATAGCACACAGTTCCGTGAACGTACACGCAAAACCTGATCCACCCATCTTCTTCCTTCCATTGGCTTCAACCCAGGAAAGTACACGGGCAGGTCTTCGTTCCACAAAATGCTTAAGCACGTGCCTTAAAAAGAAGCATACGCTGGCCTATTTGTCTGAATCAAGGAGGAGGCAACTAAATGTTTAATACCCTTGCCCACATTGCAGTCTTAAATTTGTGTAGCACTTTTACAAGACAACTAGCTCCACTGACTTGTAGTGAAACCACCAGCATGCAAAAAGTAATCACAGATTTTGTCCTTCTGAGCTGGGCATTTCCTTGGTGGAAAGCATCCACAAGAAATTCAAGAGAGCACGCTGAAAGCTATTTTTTTTCTTTTTCTTTAGGGTGTTTTTTAATAGACTAAATGGCAGTGTTAACACTATAAAAACAAAGGCAACTCTTAGGGGAATAGGGGGCTGCTTTTCCCTATTGTTTGCAGAGAACCCCGACTGTTTGAACGGATGATATGTTAATTTTGTGGCACAGTTGCTCAAGGGAGGACATAGAGAAGTCTCCCATGGTACAGTGCACACAGTTTACAATGGGCATGGTTAGAATTTAATTGTTCATTACAGGCCTTGAAAAGGCGTTTCACCAAAACAAACATGCTATGAAATACATTTTTCTTTAATCACATCAGAAAAACTTCAGTCCATAAAGCACTCTTTCTGAGCTTTTATGGGCAGCTGCTGCTCCAATGCTTGAAGGAAGAGCTGGCAAGTTAAAAAACAAAATAGGCCACAAAGATTTAATTTCCTATAAAATAGCTCCCTACAAGCTGTTTATATGTTCTTTACTTAGAGCAATACTCCAAAGATTTTTAGAGATTTTCAGGGCAACGCTTGAACGCTTGCAGTAAGAACTCCTTGTGTTCCCTCTGCTCAGGGGGTTCCACAAACACACCATCAGATTTATGCCTTTCCCTTTCAAAATAACCCCATGTACTCGTCTGCAAAATTAATTTAAATAAACATACAGAAGAAAGGAACATGCTAGCTCAATTTTTTTTTTTTTTTGGGGGGGGGAGGGTGGGCTGGGAGAGCAATCACTAATATCTACCATAAATCTGCTCACTCGCAGCCTCAGCTCACATACTAACAACATCTCTGTCTCACACAGACTTTTCTTCCCACCTTTCCCTCTCCCCCTCCCCACAGCCATGCCATAATGTGTCTAAGTCAGCTGTACAGCGTTGCTGATTAAAAACTGCCAGCAGTTAGACAACTTATTATAAAACCTACAAGGGGACTGTGTATTTATGAATGCAATAATTAATCAACGCATAATAAGCATGCATTGTGCATATCGTTTTTCTTTCCATACGAAGACAGCTTCGATTACCATGCGGGCTACACTGCCATGAAGATCTTTAGTTCCCAGTAGCTGCTTCCCCACCCCGCAGCGTTAGCAAAGACAAGCTCATTGTATTAAAGCCTGCATTCATCTGCAGAACCACCCAAATACTGCTGAATTGATTAATTTTGCAGGTAGAGGCTTTCAGAAGAAAATGCCATAGTTAGTGCCACAACTACTAGGCTGTCATGATTTTCCTTTTAAACTACTTTTTTCAGAAGCTCAGCTATAAGGCGTACTTGGAGCTGTGAGCTGGCAGGCTGGTTTGCATCTTAAGAACATATTTCATTTTAATGGTTTTATTTTTAAATTGTTTCAACTCTTTGAATTAACGGAGATTAAATAAAAGAAATAAGACTGACATAAAAATGTAAAGTAGAGTATTTTTCCCCTTTTTAATCTGCCTTTTAACTAGAACCAGGTTATATTTATTTTCAAGAAACTCAATAGTACCCAATTAATAACACGATTGCACACTTTGTCATGAAAACTGATCATCAAATGTCTTAAATGGAAAGAGCCACCACTCTTTCCTGAACCTCCTCACTGATAAACGGCATCAGGCAAGGCCTCACAGATATTAATATTCAGTCAGTAGGGATTTGCTTTTCCCTTGCAAGAAATTTCCCCTTCAGTGGCTGTCCTCTACAGCACCAATTTCTTCCCAAATGGGAGAAAAGAGATGCTTTGTCCCAGAGATGCGCTTCCCTGCTAACTCTCTGCTAAGCTGTTTGAGTCCACAGTGATGATACCTGGAGCTGAGCAATCAACGTGAGTTTTCATCCCGGCGCTGTGGGCACACAACATGATTATGTGCCCTCCCTGACCAAAGGGCTAATGTTTATTGCAGCCTTGCTACACGTGGGGACTGCCCAGAAGATTGCAGAGCTCTGCATTTGGCTTGGAAGCTAGCAGCTGGAGGATGCCACTATGTATATATGAAAATATTAATACTCTGTAACAGCCCACAAAGGGGATGACATGGTTTTATTCTGACAATATGCAGAGGATTAAGGGTTTCTGCTTGAAGCCACTAACAACCTGAACAGGAGAATTACAGTAATTCCACTAAAACCATGCCGAATCCAAGGGACCGGCTGATGGCACGTTGTTACCCTTTCCGCTTGTCTTGGAAATGTAACCGGGACAATCCTACAAACAGGACTTCAACCAGCTACGCAAGGAGATTCAACTTAAAGAATGGGCTTATAGGAACCATATGCAGCGGCGAGGACGTTTTTCACAAGACCTCTCAGCGTTTTGAGATCTAAATCCTTGACGTGGAGCAATTCTAAAGGGAGCTCAAAAATAGCTGTTAGCATGTCAAATATAGATGAAACTCAGACTTTCTCTTCTGTGGCTCACACAACTCCATTTTTAGTGCAAAGTGTCTCACAGCAAACAATAGCAAGATACTCCATTAAAACCTTGCACTGCTTTAGCCATTAGGTCACCATGCAAACACTGTTGTCATGACTTCAGTTAGCAACACTTTGCCTATGTCAATACCATTATTAATGCCCCGAAATAGTAATTTCTATTACTATTTAATTAACAGCCAAATATACTGAATAATTATTCACGTGTAGTTATTAGGAGAAATGTACGGAATGCAATTACACTTAAAGAGCTGCGACTTACAGATCCTTCCCACAACACGTCTTATGCCAGAAAATATCCTGAAAAATTCAGCAACAGTTAAAGGCTTTCCATAACCAGGATACCTCTAGGTTGGAATAAACTGTTAGGCCCTGGCTCTGCAACATGTCTGTCTACATGGCGTGTGTCTCAGTTACTATTGCCAGATGCAGCAGCTACACTTATTATACAGAAATTTAGCAAGTCTTCTGCAAAAGCAATGTGAATGCGAGTCCTTGACTGGGAATTCAGATCCTCCCTAAAACTAAGCCTGGCAACATGATGAATGATGGAGACTTTCCTTTGTATTTTGAAAAATGTAAATGTTATTCGGAACGCAAAGTATTAATTGTTTAAAGGAGATTATTGGCCATCTGTTTGAACACAGCACAAAAAAGAGTGAACGTGCATTTGAGAAAGACTTCACTTATATATTCATTAAGAGCTTTGATATTTAGGTATTTCAGAGGTAAAATTGGGACACAGTGAGTATCAAGATGACTGATTAGTAGTACTTACAGCAAATGCCATTTATATTGTGCGATGCTAACCCAACTCTGTTAAACCCACAGTTTAGCAATGATAGCTGTAATTCTGTGCACATACATACAAAGTACCTGCATTTTCTCATGCAAACACACACACAAACTGGTGTGTACATACTGGATTAAAAAACCAACAGCCAGCAAACAAAGAATATTAAATACTATACCTTTGAGTCATAATCTTATAGGCATCTGGCAGATAACAGCGGATATTCTCCATCTGAGCAGGATCAGAGTCACAGATTTTATCATCTGTCCTCCCGTAGTTGGCACTTTCGATCATGATAACATCTGTTCCCGGGCAGCGAAGCTCTATGGGGTAACTCTCGCAGGACAGCTCCCTTCGGACCACAGCCATGGGGACCGGGGCACGGCTGAAAGCTGCAAGGATTAACACAGAAACACAGTAAACATTTACTTTCCACACAGAGGCTAGGATTAAAAGCGGAACGACGTTTAGCAGCAGGTTTTATCCATATGCTGTACTGAGATAGTTTTGGTACCGTTGAGATACAGTCTGCAGAAAAGGGGTCCAATCCCCAGCTTGCTGGCTGCCCAGAGAAATCACTTCTCCACTCAGCGACTTCAGTTTCTCATCTCAAAAATACGCTAACAATCCCTTTTATACAGGACTTCAGAAATCCCCTATTGAAAGAGAGAAATAGCAACTATGGCATTGTTATTCCTTCTGCTTACCAGGTGAAAAGCTAGTTGGCTTTGATATATAAAATTACAGTCCTGTGTTGTACCTGATCAGCCGGGGGAAATTGTCTGACAACAAGCAATCCAAGCGCCAGGATCCCACCTGCTCAGCAAGACTGCATCTGTCCTACTGCAGATGTAATAACATCTGCACTGCTCCTGGTCCTTTTTTTGGTCCTTTAGAAAACATGAGCCTAATGGCTTTTGCTGTAGCCTGCAGTGTGCCGGGGGATGGCCTGTGGGTTCTGGCAACCATCCCGAAGTTTTGGCCCTTGCAGTGATATTTTCCATGGAAAGGCCAATATATGGGACACTGGGTGATTAAAGTTCAGTCTCAGCTTTACATTGGATCTGCCTGGATGTTCAATACTGGCACATATTTGTGAAGGTAATTTAAAGAGCTCTCAGAAATCTTGCCCGTTTTAAAAGAAATCCAGGCTACACTTTGCAAAAGAAGAAAGAAACACGCTTTGAGATGCCTTGAAAACAAAGCCCTTAAGGATTAGTAAATAAACTCACATGACACCAAGCAATAATATTTCCCATCTTTACAGCCTCTTTGATCCAAAGATCTTCAACAGCTTGACAAACATGATTGTATTAATCCCCCAAATATCCATATGAATTAGCTATGCGTTGTCATTCTTGTCTCAGCCGCAGAAGGGCTATGCAGCTTCCAGAAGATCTCACGGGAAATCCACAGTGAAGCTGGGAACCGAGTATTTGTTTTCCAGCCGAGTGCACCGGCCATGAGCTGAAACAAAAGCCAACCCCTTCCCTTCCTTATTCTATGAGAGTGAAAACTCACCCACCCCAAAAAGGTTTCCAGCTGCAGGGATGATGTGCCCTTCTGGCTCCATTTTGTACTACTTCCAAGCACAAAACTCAACATATAAACTGAGCCTGTATCTATGTGATGGTTACAGAGCAGTCAGGGAAGGTTTAACCCTCTAACAGATCCAGGGGCCATTTGACACCAAGCATCTTTCAACAACTTACTTTCCCCCCCGGCCCCATTATAAAAACACCAAAATACCCTCCCCAAAACCAAAAATCCCTTCCAATGCACTGCTGTCTTGTCCCATAAACTTTCCATGTGGTACATACATGCCAAGTTTACTTATGGAAATAAAAGCCTACTGATGTTTCTCGGTATACCCCTTAGCTGTATCGAGGCTGCTCTGTCTGTCTGGCAGGCAGCAATCCAACACATTACTCTAACTTCCGTGAAGCCTTCTATTATTGTCAGTTGTCTCATTTAGATTTGTATTATTGGACAGATAAACATTCCCATTTCTGTAAATTTGCAGGGATTACTCTAATATCAGATCCTTACTGATGTACCAGAGTTGTGGACTAATTGCCAAACTCCCAAGACAGACATGCACTTATTCCTGAATAATAGCTTCTATGATTAGCATAGCTTTAGGGTTTAGATCATGTAAGATGTCCTCATTCCCCGAGATCGGAGAAACAGTTTTGCCTTGAGCTCACATTGCACCATACATTTGTGTAATGCAGTAAATTTGTACTGCGACCAAGTTCTCCTGTTACAGAAGGAGGGAAGCCAGGAGGACAAGCGCAAACCTCCGAGAGGCAATACCTCATTCTTACCCTTGACTTTACGTCACTAATCAACGACAAGGTGAGTGGAGGAAGGATGGGACACAGTTAGAGACAACATTTGATGAAAGAGATAAGGCTGTCAGAAAAGCAGAGTTAGCAAAGCCCAGCAATTTTAGCCTGCCCTACAAACAACACCAAGAGGTGTTACGTCCGCTTAAAAGGATCTGTCCACAGAAGCCTGCAGCAGCCCCTGCTCTGCGAAACACCGGACTCTACTGGCAACAGGGGGGCAGTTTATATTTGCCTGCATTACCTTTAGCATTCACAGGCCCAGTGCTGACCAGAAAACTTCTGATGCCAGGCTGCTGCTTTTTTTTTTTGGAAAAGAGCTGTGGTGAGCTCTCTTTTTGAGCCTCTTCTGTACTAAACCTGAACAGATTGGCAACACGGGAGGCAGAAGGTTTCTAGCAGCTTTTGGCAGAACGCTGAGGCCAAGTGCCCTCCCTCCTCCTGCCATGTACTTAGAGGACTCGTATTAACTGCCAAGAAAATGCAAAATGAGGTTTACAGTCAATATTAGTTGTTCGGGGCTATGGTTTGGCCCAGTTCTTGGGCAATTTTGATCCTTTTCTCTGGGAGGCTACTGTGGGCTACAGAAACAGCAAAGACAGTTGCTAATACTACTTTACTTTTTACAGTTCCCACTATAGAAAACAAAACTCAAACCTCCAACCCACATGCTTCAGAAAGTATATTTTTGTTGTTAATTCCTATGCATTTTTTGCAGTAACTGTTCTATTTTGTCGAAGAAAGCAGACATGAAACATGCAATGGTTGAGGAAAACCCCGCTTAAAATCACAGAAATAAACTGTCTGGGAATTCACTCATACAGCCCCGGTGTATTTGTCAAACAGCAATCCTGTACAGATGCAGCTAAGCTTAACTCTCGTGTTTTGCTGGAAATAAGACATTAGGAAGGGTTACCAGCAATATGGTTTTATTAAAATAGAAGTTTATCTGAGGGCAAAGGTAGCATCCTAATCTCACGGCAACTCTATCAACAATGATGATGCAGTACTTCAGGCTCCTGGTGGAGGATTTCACAGTTAATATGAGAACACAGAGGTTGAGTAAAAGCTTTTAAACAAGTTTCTGTACCAGGTGTGACAGTGTATTTCTTGTATCCTGGGCATCTATCATGTACTAAGAGACTTTACAGCATTGATCTACTAATATTGCATGAATGTCAGTCCCCAATACCCCCCAAAACCCCTCAAACTGAAACCAAACACCCCTCCCCAAAAATAACAGCTCATGTTCTACTTCCCATTAAAGAACCTCTGGACAGACGCAAGATGTGGCTTTCTGTTTACTGGAATTCACGTTCTTGTTTCTCAGATAATCACTTGACTGCTTGCCATTAGAAGGGCAGCTTTCACTTACAGGCACCTGTGCTGGTTTCAGCTGGCGTAGAGTTAATTTTCTTCATAGTAGCTAGTATGGGGCTAGGTTTTGGATTTGTGCTGAAAGCACTGTTGATAACACAGGGATGTTTTCATTGTTGCTGAACAGGGCTCACACAGAGTCAAGGCCTTTTCTGCTTCTCACCCCACCCCACCAGCGAGCAGGCTGGGGGGGCACAAGGAGCTGGGAGGGGGCACAGCCGGGACAGCTGACCCCAACTGACCAAAGGGATATCCCACACCATATGACGTCATGGTCAGTATATAAACTGGGGGAAGAAGAAGGAAGGGGGGGACGTTTGGTGTGATGGCTTTTGTCTTCCCAAGTAACCATTACACGTGATGGAGCCCTGCTTTCCTGGGGATGGCTGAACACCTGCCTGCCGATGGGAAGCAGTGAATGAATGCCTTGCTTTGCTTTGCTTGTGTGTGCAGCTTTTGCTTTACCTATTAAACTGTCTGTATCTCAACCCACGAGTTTTCTCCCTTTTACTCTTCTGATTCTCTCCCCCATCCCACCGGGGGGGAGTGAGCGAGTGGCTGCGTGGGGCTTAGATGCCGGCTGGGGTTAAACCACGACAAGACCTCACTGTGGCATCATGGAGTCAACATTTATTTCCTGGATATACAGCATAAAAGAAATGTGACACCCTGGACAAACTGTAGGAATAGCTGAATACTGTAATACAATATGATAGGAGAAAGCAATGGCATGTGTTTTCTATCCTGCCATCCTCCACCAAATCAGTTGCTCTGCATGGCTTGCTTTCTACCCTGATATCTGCAATAAATACTCCAGAGAGAGATTAGAGGTTGGCTGTTTATCTCCTTGTAAGCACATTTCTTGATGTTGCATCCCTATATGATAATATTACTTAAACATTTTTTCTGGTTTTCCTATGAGGAGCAAAGATTTTTTTGCCATGAAATAAGATACATCAAAACCCATCTGTGAAATACACAGCAGGATTGTATTAATTAATTAATAGACTCCTCTCTCCTTTGAGCAGCTCCTTATTTTTGCAGTCTCTCACTGAGGTCCTTATTTAATCTCCTAAATAAGTGACCTAATTGTTGGCTTGAGGTCAAGAGGAGGTGATGGCTGCTCACTGCTTCGGAAAACAGGTGTCGTTTTCCAGGATCCAATGTGCAGACAGCCATCTAAATACAGACGGCAGAACTTAAAAGATTTTGAAAACCACTTTTTTTAACATTTAAACATGTGCCAACTTGAGTTTTCTAAGTGCAGCCATTTGGTGGAAAATCATCCTCCTGAGCTTCTGCAGGGCAAAGTGAGAGCAGAGGGTGAAACGGCAACAGATAATGACAGGATTTTATCTGGGCGATTTAGAACTTCTTTGTCTCTGCTAATTTCAGGAGCTAGAAAATTAAGTAAGTCATCAAAATCTTGTGCTTTTTCTCCCCCTCGCTTTTGACCTCGGAACATAATTGCCTCTTGTCATGCCTGCAGGGCATGGGCTTGTAGTTATCACTGTGCGCTTAATCAAATGCTGAAATAGCCTTTAAATTACGTGTCTTCTTGGCTGCTAGAGACTTGTTGAGCTCCGTTACATTTAGAGGCATGATGGTAGTGGATGTACTTTTAAAAGAAAAGTGTGGGATGATGCTTTTAATTAGGTTTTATATGCAATTTTCCCAGCAAAATGATGTTCTGGCTCAGAATTTTCAGAGTGAGATTTCAGTGCATATGTAAGGGCAGTGAAACAAAAGCTGGAAATGTATAGATAATTATTTTCACAAGCTCTGCACATGATTTGGTCTGCCCAGCTAAATACCTGACTTACTGTTCCCAAACGCAAACACAACGTGCTGGGGGAAGAGGTTTCCTACTGATTTGGAGGAATGCCTCTGTGTTTGTAATTTCACAGTACTTAATATTCCCACAGTTCACCTTGACTCTGTGGGGGGGGAAAAAAAAAAAAAGAGAAAGTAATAACAAAAAAATCCCCCCCTCCCCCCCATTCTGAAGCCGACTCAGGTATGGGTACAAGCTGAAATCCCTTTCAGTCATTGAGTCAATAGGCCTTATAAGACTGTCATTCCCTGAAGGGAAGCACATGCTTAAGTGCTTTTCTAAATCAGGGCTCTGCTTTTCCCTATAAAGTCTCATCAGCACATTCATTTGCAGCGTGCAAACATAGCTCAGTCCTTCTTCTCTGTCTCCCTTTTCCTTAATCTAAATTATACCTGACCTCTGATCTCAACAACAGTATTAGTAGCAAACAAAAACTCAGGTTAAAGATGGTGACAACAAACATTTCTCCAATGTGTAATACCCCCATTCTCCAGTATTTTCATTGCTCACAAGTATCAGTCTAGTTCTGACAAGCTTAAAAAACCTAGTTGGTCGAAAGTTCTTTGAAAGCTTGTGATTCGTATACAAATATGGAAATACTATTCTCTCTCCCCCACTTTCTCTACATACGCTGACAACAAATCAAATAGCAAGAAGTCTGTGTCTTTTCTAGGGGGACATGGTGGAAAAACCTTTCTTGGGCTCTCAGCCTGCAGAGGGGCTAAAGGTGCATCCTACAGACGATGGCTGGTGCCAAGACATTGCAGCAAATGCTTGCAACATCCATATCCAGCTCCCCTGGGGAGGAAATGAAGACTGAAGGCAGCCAGTGTGGCCAAACGGCTGGAGCCATCAACAGTGCAAGGCTGGAGCCGGACAGTGCTGGTCTCCACTCCCGGCTCTCTCCTCTGTGCCTCAGTTGATTGCTGTCTCATCAATAAAAATGGGAAAATTATCTGATCTCCTCCATTAAGCACTCCAAAATCTGCTAGGGTTAGGAAGAAGAGAACCAGACATAATCCTCAGGTGAAGAATGTGGCTTCAGCCTGGGTTTCCCCACGTGAATCAAATACCCACATGCCCCCAGGCTATCTTGGGCTTTCTTATTTTATAGAAGATAGCAAAAACAATTTGTGACTTTCCTTTGGGCACCTTCACCAGAAGCAGTGATCCTCCTTACCCAGCAAACAGCCAGCTATGAATAGACTTCACAAACTGCAAGAGCATCCGCTTATATGGTGGGATGGAGTATACAAAAAAAGACAGAAGAGAAAAACAATGCTGTGCAACACCCCAGCCATGCCAACCAAGGAAAAGCAAAAAAACCCCCTCACGCGCTTCCCTGTGCGTTTTATGTGGAGGTTGAGGTCAACTATCTTATGGTTCCATAAATTGCTTAATCCACCTCCATTATAACACTCAAGTGACACTTGCTAGGGATTTGCTCCAAGGTTATGTGAGTGAAAATACAATAGATGTTCAGCAGCATGTTTATATCTGACACCCTCCCCCACAATGAAGAGGGGACACAGGAGAAGGGTGTAGCAAACATAGAGTGGGCTTTCTATAGGGGCTGCCAAACCCCCACACAGACAGCACATTTTCCAAGATGACATAGCCGAGGATGCAAACAGGAGCACAATGAAAAGCCTAGCTAAGTCCCAAATGGCACATCTCTGAAGCAAGCCTCTGCCCGCAAGCACCAGCCTCCTGGAAAGTACCTTTTATTTCCATGGCAGATCTCCTTCTTCCACATTTCTAGACACCCTAGAGGTTGGATCTCAAAGGGGTGATGCGGAAACAACTGGCCCTTTCCACCACCCGCTGGATGCCCAGAAAGCCAAGGGACAGCAGCCAGAGAATTAAGCACCAGACAGCTACATCCTGGGGCACTTCTGCTGCTCACGCTTCATACCACTGATATTCCTCATCTCCTTGCCATGCTCAGCTGGTAAATACCCTTCTTCTCTCCCCTCACTCTCCCAAACCCTAGCTCAAAGTACGGAGAACCTTTTCTCATTAGTAAAAAAGTATTAGATTCTCTTACACTGTCTAAGTATTAGATTAGCTCTTCCTATAGGGGTAAAGAGAAAAGAAATTCGCAGATAATGGGCAAAGAGGACCAGCAGAAGACCACCAGAAAGAGGAAAGAACAGTGAAGTGGATGCATTAGCACCTAAGGATGGGTGTTGGCAAAGGAAATGGGTCATTGCGAGGCTCTGCGAGGAAAGGAGATGAAGTGATACAAGAGCAAGACCACAGAAACCAGATGGTAACTACGAATGGAGGAGTCTGACAGTAGGAAGTGACTGAGGATGTGTAAAGGGAGAGAGGCAAGAAGGCAGACTGGCCCAGGGAGACATGGCATTGAACTGAACCAGACCCGTGGGAGAAAGCAGTGCAACAGCAGTACTGTGCTTTCTTTCTGTTTCTCCATTCCCGTCTTCTGGGACTCATGGGCCGCTGCCTCATTAGTGAGTGATGGGAAATACTCTGAGAATTGCAACAAACATTTCTTTCGATAAGCCCTCATCTTCACAAGTGCCCCACTTAGAGAGGTTAATACCTCTGCAGCGAATATTTACATCGGAGCACACCGCAAGTCAAGGCATCACCAAGGGTCACCCTCCGTGCTGCTTAAGAGACAGTGGTCTGGGGTAAGCCAACCTACCAGGTCACTCTTGTCGAAGGGGGAGTAGGTCCTGCTTCCCCCTAGCCAAGCCCTCCTATGTCCAGCCATAGTTCAGCTGCTGGACCTGCACCCAGTTCTGGTACTCGCTGGACCCTTTAATGAGGCAGGTCAACTCAGTAGTCCGCCAAGAAACTAAACCAGCGGGGGAGGGTGGTTTCTGCTGGACTAGTAGAGTTGAATCAGCTCAGAAAAGGTTAGCTAAGGTCATAGAAAGGAAGCAAAAGATTTTTAGATGGAAGGAACGGAGGCTGAATTTAACATGCTTTTCAAAAATACATGACAACCTACCTTCAAATCAGAGGTCAGAAGCACAGTCCCAGCCTGAGCTAAATGTCACTTAAATGAATTTAATTAAAGCAGAAGCAATAAGTGAGAACAACAGACAAACGAAACATTGTCTCCAAGGGGAAGGTTGAATGCAAGTGTATTAATATTTCGGCCCCATCACGGGAAAAAGCTATTCCCAAGTATCTTTTCCTTTGCAGTGGATCATCTCATTTGTAATGAAAGGCACGCACAAGAAGATACTCAGATACAACTGCTCTTAAAATTCACAGGCTTCCTTCATGTGAATTAACTTTCAAGTGTAGGAAAACAGTGCACAGATAGGGAAAGTGTCTGCGGTTAAAACCCTGCAGTGCAGTGCATAAGATGTCTAACCAACCCATATGCTAAACTTGCCCTCCAGCCTAACAGTGACATTACTTAAAATATCAGGGTTTCAGATCCCGGTCCATAACACTGAGACATTTGTGTTCTCAATAAAGGAAGCGTTAGGTCCTGTGCCACAGGGATCAGTCCTTTTTACAAAACCACATACCACAATTTCCACTGGGGCCTTCAATAAGGAAAAACATGCCATTTATTACTTATCCAACTCAAAGTTACTGTTGTTACAATAGACACTTAACTGTCTCAAAAAAAAAAAAACCACAACAAAACAAACAAAAAAAAACCCCCACCAACCCAAACCAGGGAAGCTTTGACTTTGACATTGCTGAACAACCTTGAAGTCTTAAATTTAATGCAGCACAAATTAATGTGAGGCAAGGAGAATTTGAGTAATAACATTTTTTTAAATTTTAAATTAAAATTTAAATTACTCCACTGTAGTTTTTTATTGTAGCCATTAGTAAGGTTAATTTTTTAATCTCAGATAAAAATTTTTATAAACCACCATAGTAGGTATAATCATAAAGGCAGTTAGATAAATGAGTATCAAAGGTTTAGCCTAAGAACATAAAGGAAAAAGAATCTGTTTATCATTTTAGGATTTCGTATTAAAATCATAAGTTCATTTAATATTGCACTTTATTATTGCTTCAATTTAAAACACCAGCTTAAATTCTTACCCTTGCTAAAACAATGCAAATCTGGACTAACTTTCCTGTTACCAGCAGAGCTTTTTTAGGTGTGTCATCAGAATGGGCTTCAATAGGATAAAGAGGTGTTCCCAGATGGATATTGTCCAAAGGCTGAGGAAATGCTCTTCTCCATCATTTGTACCACTGTGAACTGGGAGGTGGCAGCCCTGAGCTACAGGAAGCAGGACGAGGATAAGCTGGAGGAGACTGAGATGCATCCTCAAAAGTCAGAGATGGTCTGCCATGGAGGATGGTCACATGCAACAGAGCCCAGATCTGACTTCTGTCTCACCACAGGAGAAAAAAAAATGGGGGGGGAAAAACCGAAAGAAAAAAACAATAACAAAAAATACAAACAAAACATAAAAAAACCCCAAAACCCCCAAAGTCAGGAGGAGATCCAGTGAACTCAGCAGGTTCAGAAACCCTTTTAAGGCTGATGTAAATCAGACAGGTTGGATGTATATGGAGCTTTGCTGAAGAGCAGAGTGACTGCAAATAACAGATTCCTACTGACTAACACCTCCTCGAAGTTAAAGTTAAATTTTAATTTACAGTTCCCTGAATAGCCTCTGACAGGGAACATTAGAGCCCTTGTAGAAATATCCGCATTATTAAAGAAATGATGAACAGCAGAGTGAGGATTACTTTGTTCTGTTTATGGACTTGTTTACCAGAGCAGTAAGTCTATTTTTAAGTTTGTATCGCCTGGAAAGGAAAACTGTGTGAAATCTGAAGAGCTGTCCAGAGAAAAAGACAGGCAGGCAAAAGAGAAGAATTTCTCCCTAAATATTAGAGCCTGTCATTCAAATACCTGTATAAAAATCTGGGGCCTCAGATACTTATCATTTAAACCAATTGCTTTACATCACCAAAGGCCAAGAATGGCTCATTTAGAGCTAGTTTTACAAGAAATTACCCAGACCTTGAAGACTAGCCATCTTCAGGAAGTAATATGGCTAAACTGTAGATCGTTAAATAAATAACTGTGATTTTTCTTGGTGTTTTAGACATCACAGCTCCTTTGAGTCTCTGTCATAAATAACAACAGAGAATTTGTTCTTTCCACTAGCCATAACTCTGTGAAAGTTTTATAAAGAAGCCTGACACTGCTTTAAGATCTTGCCTTCTCCCAGAATTACAGTCCATTATATATATATATATATGGGTTTTCTTTATATATGCACACACTTCTATAAATGCATGATATATATGTAACAAGCAAAATAGAAAGTAGTTTTCTACATGGCAAGAAGAAATTTGGGGTCCCTTACTCAGCACACCTTAAAGGTCACTGATTTTTAGAAACCAGTGGGTGCTTATCAGCAAGATCTGTGAGTGATCTACAAAGACAACCCAGTCTCCAGCTGCTGGATGAGGATTTCCATAGCATGACATCTACGAGCTCCTTCTCAGAAACAGAGGCATGAGATCCAAGATCCTTTTGGCTGACATGCTAACAAGAATTACAAGTAGGCTGTGGGAAGCCATTCTTTGCAGCCCTCTGAATCATAACTCTCCCCAAGGTCTGTGATGTAACTCCCCTCTGACCACAAAAGACCAAGGATTTCACCTCAAATATACTAGCAGCTGAAGAGAACTTTGCAGAAGCATATGCATTCATCTAAACAGTGGCCAACTTCATTTGCTTCCCACCAATCTTAAAAATAAAGAACAACAGGAGAATTAAATTTAGGAAATGAGCTGAAACGCACACACTTGCTCCAGGTGGAAATATATTCCAAGTAAAAGCAGATTTTCAGGGAAATCACATAATTTTGCCTGCAGATACCCCTTCTCCTTAGTGGAAAATAGGAAAACTTTAAAACAAATGAATTAAATTAACTCCACAAAATGGTTTGCTTACTAGGAAACACAGCTAAAATCCTGAGTGATGAAGTTTCTTATTGCACCCACCTGCTCAAAGCAAACACTGTGGTTAATTATTTTTCCAGCTAATGCGGCCTGTGCAAATATCGCTCCAGAAACACTGCATATATACATGTGCATATATATAATACACATACACAAACAATATTGGCCATCTCAAGGTGAGCCACAAAAAAATCTGAAATAATGCTCACCTGTAGGCTCCCAGAAATGCTCTGAACAGATTAACTGCTCCCAGAAAAGTCAGGGGAGCAGCTCTACAACAGAGTTGAGAGCTCCTGAGGTTCACACTAGGGAGGTGATGCTTATCCTGCAGCACCAGCAGGACTGCCATCACTGTCCCAGGGCAGATGGGGCACGGCAGCGTAGCCAAACTTGCCTTACGACATTTTTATCTGCAATAAATGCTCTGAATCCTGCCCTCCACACCCCACAATTTCAGTTTAAAGTAACCAGGGGACACCAAGATGCACGTTTCCACTCATTTTCCCCTCCAGCCTTCCAAAGTGGTTAACAATAGTCTAAAAAGCATTTTAAAAAGCAGCAATAACAAGTATGAATCGTCACAGAGACATTGTGCTCAGTAAAACAACATCACAGTACCAGTTAAAAGGCAGCCCTGTTCTATGAAAGTCCCTACAGCACTGGATATCATGACTTGTCCTGTGAGAAAGTGTAGGGCTCCTTCACAGACACCCATGTGCACTACTGAACAAAAAGAGGGTCTGTGCCCCAAAAGACACTTTAAAGAGAAGAGGAAATACGTGCACATTAGAGACAGGAGCTACAGTGGCACAGAAAAGGATAGCCATGCAGCATGGGTAACAGACAGATGCAGATACTATACTTAAGGGCACAATGCTCACCAACTCAATGAAAATATGGTTAAAAAAAAAATTATCTAGCTTGCTTGAGGAAAAAACACTGCAAACAGCTATGATGGATGGAAAACTTCCCCCCCTTCTTTTTTTAACACAATCACTAATCTTGTTTCAGATTCTCCTCCTCCAAGAGGTAGATGAAAGAAGTAAATCTTTTGCTGATCTCTGTGGCAACAAAAAGCAGGATCCAATTGCCCAACAAAACCAGAGAGATATCTCAGGGCTAAGGGCAAAGAAAAGTTTTCAACAAAATAACCTGATGAAAGACTCCAACCCTCCTGCCCCTATAGATATGGGGTCAGAAAGAGCAGGACTTTTTCAAGCCCCAGACAAGACAGCGCTGCTGGGACACCAGAGGATGCCCCGACAGAAGGGTACAACATAGAGGAGGCCCTTGGAGAATCGGGAGGCCAAAGTTAATTCAGGCACACCTGGGCACTGCAGCTCAGCCACACAACAGCATTCCATGCAGACAGTTTCTCTGATCAGTGAGAAGAGACACAGGATCCAGCACCCCCAAGCCGTCCCTGTCAGCCAGGGGAGCTTTAGGTCACCTTGAATAACACTGAGCTTAGGCTTACAGAGTCCCAGCTTTGACCTCCCAGGACAGAAGATGGTCTAGGCAGTTTCACTCAGATTGTCGGAGTGTGGCGGAGAGGTGAGGTTGGGGTGCTGTCGCATCCAGGTCAGGAGTCCCCAGGACCCCAGTCCAGGGTTAGGGATACCCTCCATCGAGACTGGGAGGCAGACAGCCTGCAGGCACCAGGATCCCCACCCAGCACCGACCTGCAACACTTGCCAAATCCTTCTGTACTGTTCCTCCCTAAAGGTTTCTGAAGGATTCCACCAAGTTGAAAAAAGCACCATGGAAAGGTTTCCAGAGAACTGTTTCTGGGAGATTATTAGTTAAATTTCTAATGTAATTATGTTACAGTACATTTAAGTGCACTTTCTAAATAGAAACAGACTTTTATCTAACAAAGGATCCATTTCGAGCACTTTTTCCTGTACCTATAATACTCATTTCCTTCTGTACCTATTTCAAGCGTTGTTCTTCTAGAGTTATTTATACCTCACATCTAGAAATTTCTGTTTTTTCTAAGAATAAAATTGTTGCACAGTTCCATCATCTTATGTTTGCTGTTCATATCCGAGGAAAGCATTCTGTTGTCACTGCCCTCCAAGGGCTCTTTTGAAGCACGAGGAAAAACCTTCATAAAAGAAATCAGACTTTTCTACTTCCATGCTCCCTATTATTCTGTTGCACCCCGAACCTCGAACTGTGTAGGGTTAAAAAACTGTTTTGCAGGGGCTGGGGGGAACTACCTGGGCAAAATACCAAAGGTCACTGAGCAAGTCTGTTGTTGCGCCTGCTCTCTAAAAAATAAAGTAGTTTTTGATGCACTGCAATATTTGCCCTTATTGCTCTTGGGTGCAGGTGCTAACACACAGGATGCCATGCTGGTGGAGGGTTGCCCTAAGGCCCCTAACTCAGATAAGAAATGAGGAAGAACAACTCCTAAATATCTCTCTGCATTTTTTTCATTGCATTACTATCACAGAAGTATATGCCGGAAATGTCGTGCCATGACTGGCAAAACCAATAAAGTATTGGTGCCTACTTTTGACCATAAAAAGTTAAGGGAATTTTAGTAAGACTGTCTCTGCAATTTCATAGGATCCTGTTCTAACAAATAAGTTGATCACAGACAAAAAAACAAACAAACAAAAAACAAAACAAAAACCAACAACAACAAAAAAACCAACATACCAAAAAACCCAGATGCCTATGAGCAAATAGCCACAAACCAATTTAACTTGGAAAGTAAAATAAGATCAGAGTCCTGACTAGTAACATATATACTTGAGGGTTTTACCCAGGATAGCTCCTCATAGATTAAAATATTTCACACAAAATTAAACAGAAATTAAAACTTAAGCTTAGAAATGCAGACAGTAAACTAAGAAGTCTGTTTCCAGATGACAAAATCCCCAACTCTGCAATCATGAGAAAAAGCTTCTTTTGTTGAACAGTCTACCGTCTCTTAAAAAAAGAAGACAAAGGCAGCAATGTAGTTAACAAGTACAAATTACAGTTTGGAAACACAAACATGCAGTAATAAGAGCTCAAAATAAAAATGAAATAACTGTGGACCATCAGAGTAAGAAAAATTATGCTTGCAAAATTTTTTAAGCAGCAGCAGTATTTTTGAAATAGTAAGGTGTATGGGTCAAGCACAACCAGTTATCAAGCACGAATTCAACCCCCTACAAATATTCAGTAACTCACTCCAATCTGTATTTGGAAAGAAGCAAACAGATGTGTTCATAATTCACAGTGATAAAGAGGCGCTTTTTGTGCTATCAGATATTAGGAAAGATATAATAGCAAACAGCCCAATATTTTTCACTCTGCAGAATTAGATATCTTCTATCTGGGAGTTTGGAAAAAACCCACAACCCTCTTAAGAACCCTTTGCTGTTTTTTAACTCGATCTGGGATACTGGCACATTGCTACTAGCAAGCCTTTAAAAAAAAAAAACCAAAACCCAAGGCTATAAAAACACCACGTAAGTCCGATTGCACAAATCAAAAATGCATTAGCTGTTGCTTCTCAAAAAGTAATGTAACCGTGGAACTGTCATCCCAGCTGAACCATTTCTGGAAGTTCAGCAAGAACCTCATCAGTCCAGTATCATTCAACACGTTTCTTGAAGACCTGAAAGAAAATAAACTCAAAGCTTGCCAAATGTGCAGTCGGCGCAAAAATTGATGAAATGTTAAGTAATGACATGGATCTTGTCGGTTTTGCAGATTGATCTACACACTGAGCAGACCGTGCTTTAACACAGACAAATACAAGTCCATGTAGGAATAAAAAAAAAAAAAAATGTTCATTATGTGAGACCACAGTCTCCCAAGCAGTCACTCTGAAACAAGACTGTTTTCATGATTGATATGAATTTGAACGCTACATAGTGGCTGAAAGGGCAAACATGATCTCTGCAAGTATTAGGAGGTGAATAACAAGTAGAAGTGGGAAGATGAAATTGCCCTGCATATGGTATTAATGAGTCCATTACTGAAACATGTACATTGTGGTGTCTATACTTCAAAAAGATTGTTGGAAACTTTGAAAGGGTTTGCAAAAGAACTTAAGAAAATTTTTAAAAAAAAAAAAAAAAAAAAAAAAGTAGAGTCTAGAAAGCCAGTTTTACAAGTGAGATACCAAAACTGCTTAGTCTGTTTAACTAGTCCAAAAGACCATTGTAGTCTGCAGATACCTACAGAGGGAAGATATTTCTTACAATAGCGAGCTCTTTAATCTAGCAGAAAAAGGCAAGCGAGATGCAAGAGCTGGAAGTTGAAGCCAGATAAATTCAGGCTAGAAATAAGGTACATATTTTTAACAGTGTGAGTAATTTACCATGGAACAGTTTACTTAAGTATATGATGTATTCCTTATCAGCTGAAGTCCCTAAATCATGACTGAGTGTTTGTCTGGAATATATGTTACAGCTCAAATAGAAGATACGGGAGCCTGATTCACAAATTACTGGGTGAGATCTCTATTGTGCAAACAGTCTGGCTTGTTGATCATAGGAGTCTCTTTGTATTTTAAAGATCTATGAAGATTTGGGAGAAAGAAAACAGGAGGAGAGGGGGACATTTGGCAGCATGGAACCCACTGAACTTTTTATCTTAGAGTGAAAAACAAACAAACAAACAAACAAACAAAAAAAACACAAAAAAACAACCCTCAGTCAGCTTTTATGCAGATACCTGCTGCGCTCATCCATGCAAAGAAAGTTTGTATCCTGCCTTTATCTAGTGGTCATGAATGGACAAAAAATGTTCCAGGACAGCTTCTTTGAATTCCTAGGAATAAAAGATGTCAAGGAGGAGGAAGGGAATTGCTTAATGCAAACCAACAGATGGTATTTCAGTCAGAGGCTTGCTTTGTTTTCATAATGAACCATAATCTGTGTAATCTAAAACAGTTTTTATTTGCTGCAGTGAGACATAAAGACGGTAGCTATGGCATGTGAATTGTATTCTCAACCATTCATGGTTATGGAAGGTACCTCTTCATTGCTGAAGACGCATTAGACCCTGGACCAGTCATTCAGATTCAGTTCAGGAGAATGGATGAAAACGTAGGTATGGCACTACATTTTTAGTAGGTTTGTCTGCTTTGGGGGTTTTTTGTGTGTGTGGGTTGGGTTTTTTTTTTGTTGTTTTTTTAATTCAGCCTTCCAATATGGTTATCTAATAAATATTACAATTCTGCAAAGCCTATTAACTAGTCTCTAGGTACTATTAGCTACATAAAGTCTTTGTGGTGGAAACCCTACGATATCAAATCAACAGCAGAGGCATTTAGGGTCCTGGTATGACGTTACTGGGATGGGCTGGGGGCATTATTTTCCAAATCCTACCTCCCTCTCATGGTGCTGCAAGTGTCCCCAACCCTGGCATGGTCCCGTAAGTCCTCTTTGACTGTGCAGCCACTTGCGCCAGATGTGGGGAGATGCAGAGAGCCAGCAGCACTGCATCGAAGCAGGGTCTCCATTCTGCTGGCAGCTCTGTACGACAAACCTGTCCCTGCCACTCAGGCAAAGCAGGGCATAGTATTACTAGATTACGTCATGTTACATTATACACTATACCGTAAAACGGAAAGGTGAGCAATTCAGTGTTAAGGCGCAAAAGAAAAACTACCTGGAAGAAAAAAAGAAAAAAAGAAAAAGCTACCTGGAAGCCTGGACCTGCAAACAGTGACTACCACATATATTGCTTATTATTTTACTCAGGTCCAATATTTAGGTTTTAGCAACATCGGACATCTACTTGTGGCTTCTCAGCATACTTATATTCCCATAATGTTTTGCAATATAAAATACTGACTTCTATTCATACATATTTCCCCATGTTATTTAAGTTTGTCTTCATATTAAAAAATAAATGGATTTAAAATGTAGGCAGCTACATATATAAGCACTCTGCTTGAAAGACATACTTCATCTTTAAATAGCAGCAATCAATACACACAGTATATAACCTAAACAAATTTCCATTATGAATCTTTAATGGCTGCATGCTTTGGTCATTTTTATTCCTAATATATTATTGATTTACAGAATACATTACCACCTTAGGCACTGGGATTTGCTGGAGTCCTTACATCCTGTATATAGTTTTAGTCAAAATAGGAGCCAAAAGTCAATAACCCATTTACCACCAGCATAGCCCCTCTACAGACTTAGACATTTTAATGATGGTCTGACTATCACAGTGGAATCACTTGTCTTACAGTGGCATTTATAAGTCATCCTTACTAATGTAAAATTATCCATGAGGCCTGCCTGCTTATCTTTCACTCTTCTTTATTGCCAAAACACTTTGGGAGTCACAATTTGGAAGAACAGTGGCAGACTAACCTTGCAGATCCTTTGCAAAGCAGGGTTTCTCTGAAATCAAAGCACCCGCTTGGGCTCTTTTGCTCTGAATCAACGAACAGTTTCTCTGTCTTTGTTGCCATTCACATCAGGGAGCAGTGATTGACTCCTGCAGTTGCCCAGGAGAAAGGGAACCAAACAGTTTTCTTTGATATGAATACTAATACCAGCAGACAGGGAGAAGATAGCATGCCAATCAGTCCCCCCACTACCGCCGTAAACAGGCTGCGGAGAACACGTCAACTGCTACTCAGTGAGGCTTCAGGAGAAGTCTACAATAAGATGGATACATCATAATATTGTTAACACAAATCAAATCCAAAATGTTTGTTTACTGCTACAGACAGAAATGAGGGGGAAAAAGGGTTTAGGGTTACAGTTACTTTGGTGAAACAATCCTACATTGTTAACTTACAGATTTACGTTAGGCAGGCACAACGGCACACGCGTGTCTTGCTGGGATATTATCACGCCTTGGGCAAGTCGGGCTTTATGTCAAAAGCCAAGCACAGAAATGGCAGAGATGCAGTACCGCAAGCATCATCAGTTCTTCAGCTGCTCAATGAGATGACTCTCCTATAAACTCAAAATCAGCTACTTCCAGAGTAAATCCAAAGTAATATATTGCTTTTCTTCTTTTAATGCCTGTTAAGAGATGGATGAGAACCCAGCCCCTTGGAGAGAAAGGTCTGTAAGGAGGGACCCCTGCTTCTCTCTGTTTCCTCTTTGCCTTTTTTTTTTTTTTTTTTTTAACGCATGCATATGAAGACAAAGGGATAAAATACATACAGAGTAGGAGCGCTTTGCCCCCTTTTTGCAGAAGAACAAACAACTGCAATAGAGACAACAGTAATCAAAAACACGCCTGAGAAAATAACAGCCACAAAAAGCAAAAGTCATATCAATTGCTTAAGCCTCTCTGAACACAGAAGTTAAGTGAGGTGAAGTGAAAAAGTTTAACTCACTGAACTGACTAGAATTAAACAAATAAGCCATCTAAAAGTGGGAGATAAACTCCTAAAAACCTGGCTGTGATGCACAGTGTCATACCAACTTTAAACTGACTTTTTTCATCCATTGTCTTGTTTCTAACCTAAAGGCAATGTGCCCACCCCCTCCTCTTCCATTTCTTTCCCACTTAGGGATGGCTCCCAGCACGTGCCTTGCAGGGGATGCCCAACACAAGCCAAATTTAAAAGCTGGCTCAGTCCTGGTCCTTGCTCCAACACCAAAGGAGACAGGAGAGCTTCAGCAGCATAGTGAGAGGTCCCTGAACATAACAAGAGCATGAGGGGAAAACATCCTATCAGCCTTCCCTGCCACCCAATTGTTTCTCTTTTTGCAGAGATAACTTTGAGGACCAGCCACAGTGCTGTGCGAGAGGCCATCCTAGCCTGACAGATCCAGAACAGACCCAGTGGAGGCTCTTCCAGGCTATGGTAGGGCTCTTGACAGCCCAAAAACGTTGCAAAAAAAAAAAAAAAAAAAAAAAAAAAAAAGCCTCACCTTTTAAGCAGCACAGGAAAAAGCTACCAAAGGCCCAGCTGACATAGATGAGACATACTGTAAGCATCCTTTTCTGCTTGATGAAAGCAGAAAATTCATTCACCAGTGGCAACAAGAAAACAAAACCAAATATAAAACTATTCTGACTGATGCCTGTCAATGGATCTGTCACACGTGGAGACAGTCCTGGAAATTATCCTTTCTCCATAGTGGCAAACCCCCTATGGCATGGCTTGTGTCCAGGACCCCTAAGTTAGAGGGCAATTCCCATTTCTGTGAATGTTTACTGCATCACCATCCCTGTTCAGCACATACACAGAGCACAGTGAACCCAGTAAACACTGAGAATTTACTTCCATGTATCTAGTGCCAGGCAAGGACACAACAAAATACCATGTTTCTAAAATTAAACTCTCTTTATTAGCAGAATTAAATAAAGAGGTGACACAACTTCAGTTAACTTCAAAGCCATAGGCAGAAGTTTGCAGCAGTTGTTTTGATCAAATGTGTTATTTGCCCAGATTCACACTGAACAAAGCAATCTGTAAGGCATACCAGAATTGGAAAGTAATATTCAAACAATATCTCCCTCTCATTTTTAAACACACTGCCAACACTGCTCCATTGAAATATCTTCCAAACAAAACAAATACCTTGCAAAAATATTTTTGTATTTCTTTAAATGCAATTTAAAACAGCTATGCAAAATAAATAAACAAACAGAACCTACAGGAAACCCTTCAGCCCAACAAAAAAGCTTAGTTGGATCCCACACAGTGGTTTGGGGAGCTTTTGGTTTTCATTTCCTTCTCCCCTCTCAATCGTTTCAGCAAGGAAACCAGGGCAAAAAGCCGGTGGGTAGGAGATGAGGAGGCTGGAGGCCATCAGTGGAGAACTTGGCTCTGTTGGGTGAGCCTGCCCATACTCTGCATCATCCCCTGTTTAGGGGCACACAGGTCTTGGCATTGCCCCTCCCAGTAATAATTTTCTGTGGCATCTTTGTGCTCCTGCCATACGAATGCCATCAACAACCATCTCTGTGCCTGGAAGCCCTTCCACTGCAGGCGAATGCATTCAGAAACACAATAATAACTTCCTGAGGTCAGAAAGCTGAGGAACTCCTCCAGATCAGCTTCCCATAACCCAGAGCAATGGCCATTTTTGTCACCAGTTAAGCAGCATTTCGTTTCTCCTTGGCAATGGTAACAGCTTCCATCCTCCTTAATGGTCTTGGACTGGACCAACTCCTCAGTTTGCTAAAGGGTTCCCTTGATGCTGTCAGCCAGCCATCAAGGATGAGGCAGTTTCAAGGGATGCAATGATTTCTCCACCAGCATTAGCAGTACTTTATGCTTCAGAAGCCACAGAGGCATTGCACAGATGGAGGTAGTAAGAGACAAGGCCAAGAGAAGAGGCTTCTTTTTGTTCTTATCCTCGCCTCGCCCTGTAGACATTCATCTCCTTCAGTTGCATCCTCATATTATGTTCAAACACTGGACAGGGCCCAGATATCTGTTCTGCCCCCCTGCTCCAGGGTATTCTCCAGTGCTGTCCTAGGATTACATCCATGCTCTGCCACAAGTGTTATTGCTGTACGTCAGCTGCATGGACCTCCAGGCAAAAACCTCTCCTCTTGCATGGGCTTGTTACCACAACGTGCTTGCATTTGCCTGCTAGCCACAGAATGATTGCACTGTATCTCACCAAGGCTTGGTCATATTTCCCTAGGCTTTTATTTTCCACTTATCAGAGTGGCTGGGATTACACAGCAGCTGGCTTGGCAACCCAGAGCAAACCAAATGGGCTGTTGACTCACAGCATAGCTGCAAATATGGCAGTCGAATGTCTGGCAACCTCCTCTAGCACTGCACATACAGAGAGGGTAGGTTTGTATCTCCTGCACTATGGGTTCCTGCAGCCCACGCGTGCTTCTGCATTAGGTTTTCAGCCCTTTACTGGGTCTTTCAGTTAGCTTTCTCTCCACCCTCCCTCCTGGCTAACCTGCATGCCTCATGTGGATTCACTGTTAGGGAGTCTTTAATGTCTCCAGAAATTACATGCTGGAGCCAGAGTTGTCAGCTATCTAATTTAATTTAATGGTTGGACTTGATGATCTTAAAGGTCTTTTCTAACCTAAACAATTCTATGATTCTAATGGAGTTAACTCTGCCTTCTCCTGCATCTCGGTTCTGGGCAACAGAAGCAATATTGCTCTGCCTGGGGCAAGGACACTCGCAAATCCCAGGCAGCCTTGGGCAGCGTTCCCAGCGACAACTTCTCAGTCATACCTTGGGGTCACTGTTCTCCCATAAGTTGGGAAGCAAATTTTACAGTTGTTTTATCTTTATCCTCCAGGTAGGTCTGTGCACAGACTCACGCCTTCCTTTCTCTATCACCCTGCTCCCTGCAAGGGAATTATGTTCAAAATGGAAGTTTTTTCATGTGTTTGAGATCTTGCACACAGCTTTTTTTAATTGAGTTTGATGGTGATAGTGGTTTTCTTTTTCTTTTCCTTTTAATCACACTCTCGTGTTGATGTATGGTTGGCAATAGTCTTGTTTTGAGCGGGAAGTTGGACTACAGATCTCCAGAGGTCCCTTCAAACCAGCACCGCTGTAATTCTTGCCCCTTATGGGCCTCGTTGGCACCACCGTACTTTACGCTTCGTATTCTAGATAATACCCTAAACTGAACAGTTACTTCAGGAACAGAATTAGCAAAGGCAGAACTACAACTCCAGCACACACCCTGGCCATGTTCACAGGCTGCCTCTTTCTTGCTTCTCCCAGCCTAGCTTCTTTCCTCCCCATACCAGGGAGGTTGCTATGGAGATTTCTTCAGAAACAAAGAGAAAAAGGGATACAAGAAATACAAAGCACCGAGAAGGACATGGAAGAGAAAACAAGTGTAACAGTACAATATCTTTTGTGTTAATAAATCCATTTTCCCCAAATCTTCACCTAGAAAGCCACTGATGAAGAGACCAGACCCTCAAACGCTCCTGCTCTGCAGGCACATTCCCCATCACGTTGCATGGGCTCTTTGCAGTGCTGGGAGCCCCCGTGAACGGCACCCCAGCAACACACAATGCTAAAGGAGGCAGAATTGGTACAGACACGTGTGCATACATGCAAAAAGAGTTGGTAGATGACTTGGTGGTGGCAATGGAAACACACAGAGACAGCAACTCTGCACGTAGCCTCTCCCCATACAAGCAGAGAGCTCACCGCCCAGAACATCCCACTGGCACTGCTTTTATGCGAGACCTACCTTTGCTATGAGCCAGCTGCCCAAAATCAGGGAAAACCCAGGTCTGGGCCCTGCACGGGGGTGGCCGGGCAGCACGTCGACACTAACATGGCACAGCTCCACACTACGTAATGGGGACCGCTCCATTTTGTAGGTCCACATCAGGCTGGGGAAGCTGAAAACAGCTGGCAGTTGGGAAAATGCTAGCAAGAAGCACCATATATGCCTCCTCTGGTCTTACAGCTTCTCCTACATGTCAGCAAAGGGGTGATCATGTTGTCTCAGTGCAAGTGCTCCTATGTACTTACAGGGGCTGCCATAAAAATATCTCCTGAAATCCTGTTAAAAGAGTCTGCAATACATCTTTCACATGTATGTGCTAGGTGGTTTATGGCTCTGGGTGGGTGTTCTTTTTGTTGTGGCTGTAAACCTGTGCTGCCTCCAGGATTAGGGGCACAGGAAGCTCATGAAACAAAGAGGACACAACAACTAGACAGAAAAGGACCTAAGGCCTTTCCCCCTGCTTTTAGAGTTCTTGAGAATGCTTTAAGTGATCGGTACTGGTTTTCAACACTTTCTCCAAGATGCCCATGTGGCTCTCAAACCAAAAGAAACTGGTAGGCAAGACAGAGGGAAGCTGGCAAAGCAAGTAAAGAGAAGAAATAAAGAAAAAAACAACTCGGAAAATACAGTGGCAAATTACACAGGTCCGTTCACAGCAGTACTCAGGGCTGTTCAATGATCCTGCAGCCATCTATCACCAACACACTAACAGGATGGAGAGAAGCAAGGTCTAAAAGAGATCAGAAAATAGGTACTTGAAACTACACTGATTGCTTCAGTTTTCCAGATTACGCCTTATTTTAGCTCCTCAAAACAAATGCCAGCACCTGGTGGTTGTTTGGTGTTTTCAATTTCTCTGGATATTGACCTTGTTATCTTGACTTATTCCCAGCATATATGTTGATAGAGCAACATAAGGACCTTAACTAGAGTCTGAAGACAAATGCAGTCCCTGGTCAAGGCTATTTTACACACTTATGTAGGCTCAGTTCCCACAGCGTTTCAGTGCATTTCACATTTTTCTGCCTGCCATGTGATGAGAAACAGAGCAGTACTCCTGTTCTCCTTTATACACCAAGGTCTGAAGGCATTAGGGGCCAGGGCCGCAAGGAGTGCTCAGAAGAACTGGCATGAGCCTTGGTGCAAGGACTGACAAGGGACTTCAGCCAAAGCCAATGCTCACCTCCGTGCTGCATCTTCCCTACAAGCCTCAGTTTGGCAGTGCTGTCAGCATCTCTGTTAGCTTCACTGTTGCTGAAGCAGCACACAAGCACCTTGTTCCCACTCATCAGCCATCTCAATGGCCTTCTTGACACATGGAAATGAGCCCAAGCGTCTCATCAGCAGTCATAAGGTAAGTCTGCACAAAAGCAGGATCCCCAGCTTAGCTGTTTTTGCTAGCCAACTGAGAGAGCTGGAAATGTTTGGGGAAGAAAAGTCACTGCTCTGCCTCTCCCCTTGGCTCCATGACAGCCCTCAAGACTGGTCAGAGTGCACACTGGCAGCCTTCTGCTGCAAGGCATGCAGGTAAGCAGCCTGCATGCATATGCCCCAAAGTGCAAAGCCCTGTTATTAAGCATTATCCCTTGCAAGCGTTCCTACACCAAGGAAGTTCCTAATAAATCCTCTAGCTTCCAGCAAGGTCACTAAAAGATCAGATATTGACTTGACAGGTAGGAGGAGGTGAGGCAGTTCAGCTCTGCAGAGCAGATGCAAGGCATGAATCCTTCACTGAAAAAAAGCTACAGCCTGAGGTGAAGGTACAACAGCAAGTCACGTCTTCTTCAGCGACAACTGACCCATCACAGAAGCATCCCACTTCAGGTTTCACTCGGAGGCTGGTTACTACAGCACACCCCTTGGTGGGATGGCTTCCACCCAAACAAAAGCTAAATATCCTCCTTACAGGCATGATATGAATATATTGAAACAGCTTCTTCAGCTTGGAAAAGACACAACAGAGAGATATGTTTGAAATGTCTAACATCGGTAATGGTATGAAGGTAAATAGGAAATAATTGTTCAGTACTTCTCATAATACCACAAATGAGGAAAGCCAATAAACTACTCACAGTGACAAAGTTCAAACAAGCATAGTGATGTATTTTTGCACATAACATATAATGACTTTGGGAACTCACTGCTACAGGATAATGTAGAAGCCAAAGAGACATTCAAAAAGAACCAGACAAATTCACTTAGTACAAGGTCCATCAGTGGCTGTAACCTGACAGTCCAGATGTTATCTCCAGATTAGAAAGTCTTTACATCAGAAACAGAGAATGTATGCCAGGAGAACGATCACAGGCCTGCCACTGTTCTCATACTACTTTTCCCCTCACCCCACCTGCTGCTAATTGCTGCTGGAGACAGAACACTGGGTCAGCAAGTCTCCAGTAATGCTTTCCTTAGGGATGTTCTCAGTGCTTAGAACAGGAGAAAGAGTAAGGTAAGGTGTCTTCTAGCATTCTCCTAACAAAACTGAATGTGATTGTGAGAAAGAGGGGGAAATTAGAGCTAATTAACATAAGTCGACTTCTACCCAGCTATTGTGCAGAGATATTCTCTTCTCCTCTGCACCCTATTGCTCTGTTAAATAAGACATCGTTACATCAGTGTAAAAAGTTATTTCCTAAAGAATAGATTTGCGAAGCTTCCACTGGCTTAACACTGCTTTCCCTGAACTCTATGTTAAAACTCCCGTTGAGTTCAATGATAGCACTGAAGGGAGGTAGCAATGGCAGCAGGGGAGAACACATCTCACATGCTAATCCTTCAAGTAAAGCTAAAAATCACTAAGGGAAACATTCAACGGGAACCCAACACACATTACCTGCCTCTATCACTAAAACCTAAGGATTCAAACAGAACAAACAGCTCTCCAATACCGACATGCCGAAGTCAAGTGCGGTCACAGGAGCATGGCCTGGCTCGTCATTCGCACAAAAGCAGTGGAAATGGGGGGAGGCTGGAGACCTCAGCTCCCGTATATCCTTATACTCTGCTTTGGTGTAGTGTTAGTCCTGTTTCATATGGGAACATGACTTGTATAATATTATGTACAGGTCTGTGTTTGTGCATGCCACCAAATCACTGACTTTCGAGTCAAGGAAAACGAGATTTCGCTGATGATTAACTTCCTACATATTTGGTAAGAACAGTAATAAGGCAAAAGCCAGAAACCCTATTAGCACCAAAGAAGCTGTAGTTTCAGCTCAGCCCATACTAGACACCACAGGAATCCAGTATACTCAGTACTTTGCTAAGGTACCATCTTCTAGCTCCCATAGGTGGGCGCATATGGCAATGAGTAATGCCCAGTTAATTCAAAGACTGTATTCAAGCCTCTAGATGTCCCACCGCAACAGAAGAGCCAGTCCACATGAGAGTGGGATCTTGCTCTGCTTTCTAGTCACCAAAAAACCGTTCCCAGTCCACTCCCTGCTTCCAACCCTGCAGGAACTGACAACCTTTAAATCCCTTCTTCCTGGATGTGGGCCAGCACCCTAGGGGTTAATTATAAAATAAATATTGATCAAATCCAGTCTATCCCACACCCAGCCAGATGGTGCAGCTGTCAAACAGCTCTGTCAGTGCATAAGAAGAATTAATTGTGCTACCGGTCCTACCGTAAGCTCACGGCAAAGTTACATTTTAACAGTCAAATTAATTTCAAGACTTCATTTTCTTCTTGCCATTTTAAATCACCATAAAAAAAGATACAATATTTCTGGAATATAATAAAACACTTTCTCATGATCTCTAGCATGGTTCTATTAATACACATCACTCAGCTTTTACAGCTTCTCCCAGCAAGCCTCACGTGAGATCCATGCAATGATTCAGGAAAGGTTTGCCCTCACTCCCTCATACCATACCAAAGGCACTTTTCTACCACATTTTAATCAAATCTATAAGTTGCATAAAACTAACAAGGTATTACTTTACACAGTACACTGCTGTTCAAGATTTGCCTACTAAAAGAGGAAAAAAGCTTACCAAGTAGCATGCATTTATAATGCCATTTTATAAGCATTTTAAATATTTATATAAAAATATATATAATACATTGAAAATAAAGAGCTGTAGTGAAATACAGTAACAGCCTGGACGGATGCAATCACAGGGCTATTTCAGAAAGTAGTTGCCGAGGTCCTCAAATAACATAGCCAGTGAAGAACCATCAGAGGAAGAAAGTCACTGAAACAATAAATTATTGGACTAAAAAGGCTTCACTGCAGTAAGGAAATAAAGCCAAAGCAACCTCAGAAGAGTCACTTTGCTTAGCAGAAGTTGCCGAAATCACATGATGTACAGCCGCATCAGGATGAAAATAACATCTAGGCCTGAATAACTGGTTACTCTTTCTCCCTCTTTCCTATCCTCAGAACATGGGAATTGCAGATTTCAGGCTGCTTGAAGTTCCTGTACCATTGTACTTTAGGGTGTTGAAAAATATATGCCATCTAAAAAATAACAAAGATAATCTCTGAAAGTTAGTGTGGGGGGTGGTAATAAAAATATAAAAAAAAATAAAGGGAAAAGCAAAAGCAAGAGAACCACTACCTTCCAGCCTGGTCCAGGACAACGTTTCCCAGACCAGGAACCCCAAATTGTCAGAGCATTTCTGCCTACACCTCCCTTAAGGCATGAAGGTCACATGAATGACACTCACCTCCTTGCTGTCTGGAGAACAAGTGCTTAGGAGCTGCCTCCACTGTGTGAAGGCGAGGGCGAAGTGACTTAGGGACTAAAATCATAGCCTACAAGAAGTCAACCAAAGCTTCAGCAGCCATCCCACGGTTGTTCCATGCCAGTGAACTGCTGATCCACAGACCAACAAGACTTGGAGGGGGCACAGAACCTTGTGGAACAAAACTGCGCAAATTTTCAGGGCAGGGTTATTGCATGCTGAGATGAAGAGAAGCAACGTGTGTTTGAAAAAAGAAAGGTTTCTTCCTTCTATTACTTTCTACTCACCATTTTACAATGTGGTTTAAAAGATGTAGAAATGATGATTAAAAACCGTCACATTTCCACTAAAGTGAAAGCTGGAACATCTGTATCTGCGCTGCTGCCTCCTGTGCCTGTTAGCACGGAGGGGTAGCCTCAAGCCTAGCGAGCTGCGGGCAGCCGTCGGAGACCACCTCATACAGCAGGACATCCCGGCATTAGCAGAAAGCGCCATCAGCTGCAGGAACAGCACCTGCTGCGTGGCTCTGGAGCCCACATCCAGAAGATGACCCAGCGAGCAAGCGTTTGAGGAAATCTGCTTTCCTCTATACTTCTACCTGCAAACTGGAGAACACGGTGAAGGCCAAGCCTTGGTTGCAGCAGCCTACCAGAGACCTACGGGTTACTGCATCTGGCTGTATTTCTGCTATCCTCACCTATAAGACCTGTAGACTCACCTGAAGACACTTTACAGGCACCACCTTCTTTGTAAAGCCTTTTTGCATTACTTAAAAGGAATGTATTATAACTATTTCTGGATATAATATAAAACCAGCTTTTAAAATACTCTTTCCAGGTAAGAGTCAGTTCGTTTTCACTCTACCGCAAGAGCTGACTTAAAAAACAAGCAGAAAATGTTCAGGCTACATCACCAGCATTTCAATTTTGAGGAGAGCAGCTTTTCTGAAAGAAACACGAGCATGCATCCTACAAGGCCTGCCACATGTACAAATGCTTTCCCCACAAGATAATCATTTGTGAATTACCCAATATAGCATAAGCGTGTTCCATGACAGACAACACAATACACTAACAAAAAAGTTTACTGCTACTTCACGAAATTTCATAATTTCTCTCACTACCAAAACAGTGTACAAAACTACCTATTTTTACATTTTGTTTAAAACCAGAATTCTGTAAGCCATCAGTGGTTCATCTTCAAGTTACACTGTCACTTGGTAATACCAAAAATTAAGAAAAAACCCACAGAATCTAAAATTTTATTCTAGCATAACATTCGCCTGGTTTTATGCTTTACTTGACACACATGTGGATTAAGAAAGTATGGTTGGCAGGTTGGTGTTGTTCAGTATGTAGAGCCCCCAAAAGAGCTGGCTGAGAATGTTCTGACAAAACTTGTTCTTTCATCAGAGAACGGCGATCTGTCAGAACTAAATCTGTTCATGGGAAGAGGGGAAATTCTGAGAATCTTTTTGGGAAAAGAAAAATGCATATAAACCAAAAACTTCCAAATTGTTAAAATGTTCAACTTGAACATCTTCTAAATGAAGAGATTAAACTAATCTTGAATGCTTTTTCATTTCTAAGCGCATATTAATCTTTTTTTCAATCAAGTTTAAAAAAAGTTGAAATTAAAACGCAGTGCTTCCAAATACCATAAATCCAATATTTTCACTGATGAGTTCTCATGCCCTTTTCCCCACTCCCAAATTATACACTGATTAAATCCGAGAGACTAACATTGCAGTCAGGATGGGAAAATTTTCCTTTCTTTTCCCCTCAAAATCATTTCGACATGATCAAAAAAGTCTTTTTTCCTCTGGCTCTTCTCAGCAGATAGAGAGTCTGTACTGTCACAGCCATGCACACGGCCACACTCTACTGAGTTCCTTTAGGATTAGGATTTTATGGAAGAAACCATCTCTAATGAATGTTAAATATGAGAAATAGAAGATGGTATAAGAAAAACAACCATGTTTATCATAAATTTCAATTTCTTAGAGAACATCAGAAAAAAAATCATCATTGCCCACAGCAAAATTCTGCCGCAAATCATACATTTTAGGAACTAGTTGCAGCATAGGAAGAGATCTCTCCATTTTTTTGTTTGTTTGTTTGTTTGTTTTGTTTTCTGGTGAAAGTAACCTCTCTAACAACAACTGCAACACAACACAACACAAATCCAGACTCAGGTGAAGCAGTTATAGCAGCAAAACCATCAAAACCTTTTTCCTCTGAGCTAAAATTACCACTGCCATTTTCACCCCATGCTTCTGACATTTGAGACATTTGAAAAAAATCTTCCTTTCCAGCTCCCGTCAGACTGAGACTCAACTGGGAAAATCTGAAATGCAAGCATCTACCTGGTCGTTCTCCATCAGGACCATACGGAGAAAAGACAGAGCTCCCAGGAGGTTCTTGCAGAATTTTATTCCCTTACCTGAAAGTTTTTTCACATCAAATAGTTTAATAATTTCTGCCTGCATTGGGACCTCACCTAGCTGCAAAGTTGCAACATCGGGCACACCGTAACACCACCATTCAAAAGCCTGCCAATTTGGGGAGCACGAGTTATCAGAAGCGTAGTGATCATCACACCCATTAAAGCCTGGCTGAACAGCTGGATTTACAACAGCCATATTAACATTTTATTGCCTTTTTTAACATAAGGAAATGTGACGTGGCATAAGGAGAGCTGACGGTGAGTATCTGACGGTGAGTATCTGAAGACCAGTGTCTGCAGGCGACCTTTAGGGTGGACATCAGCGAGCTGTGGTGTCGGAGTCAGCTCCCGAGATTGACAGTAACAGGCAACTCCAGCAGGTCACAGCTGCTGAGCACCTAATTGTGACTTGAAAACCTGAGTCCTGGGTTATTAATGTTCCTGCTGATAAACTCTCCCCTACGCTTCCCCCCACGGCCATTATTGCTTTTATTATAGTTTTGAAGATACAGTCAGTGCTATTTATGTGAGAAGCACCACATTAAACCTGGTTTTAATAAATGCATGGCTCAATATTCCTGCTGGTTACCTCCCTTTTAGCTCAGCAACATCCCCTCCAGCTCTGAGACTACTGTGAATCTACGACACCAGCTGTGCCAAAGCATTCAGTTCAAGCTAACTCCTCTGTACTAGCAAGTCTCCTGCTTTCTGTCAGGAGAAAAGACAAAGTTTCAATCTCATCAGGGAAATGAGATCACCCATTACTTCAAGCTTTGCCTCATACATTCGCAATGCCCTTGCTGGTTTGCACTTTGCCTAGGGCAAAGTCCAGATGCTTTCTGTCAGCTGAGCATAGGACAGAACAACCGAAAACTCCTGGTTTTACTAACAGCAATCTGTTAACTAATCAACACCATAAAATAAAAAGCAAACAGATTTCAAACGTTATTCAAGACCTACTTGGCACATAAAATCATCTGAAGCACAAATGTTAGTTAAAATTAATATATCCTGGCTGCCACTTGTGGAAAGTTAGAGAGGCCGTAAATGTCCCCTTAAAGTCATTTATCTCCAAAAACCTGCATGTCTCCAGAGCCAGCAGCAATTTCAGTTCTTTACCAATTTCACTCCCTGGCTGCAGCAGAAGCCTGCAAGTGTGATTCAGCTCTGACAAGCAGCTTGGTTTCTTTGTTTGGTTGGTTTTTTGGGTTTTGTTTTTTAAAAAAACAGGCACGGCATGTGAAAATCAGCCCAGCATACATCTTTTTTGCACATCACTGTAAGTAATAGAAGTTCTTTGGGCAAATTAAACCACAGTTGTTGCTGTGCAATTTGATGGCATTTATTGGAGTTGCACAAGTGTAACTAATTATCCATGTAGAAAAAATTTAGTAAGCCGTGTTTTCTCCAACACAGCAGCAGAATAACCACCTTTCTTAGCTCTAATTTGCTAGCAGGAATTTTTAAAATATAACAATATTGTTGTCGACAGGAAGGTGACGTTACAGCACAATAACTTAGCCAAAGCAGGTGAACCCTTTACCATCAAGAAGAGCATTTCTATTCAGCAGATGTCAGAGCAACCAAATCTTGCAGTCTCTCTAAGAGCTGGGCAGTTGGTGCAAGGCATGCGTTTTCTTCCTTGTTGCCTCTGGAGGCAGAGCCCACCATCCCTGTCACCTGCTGAGACTACTGAGCTCGAAGAAAACATCTGCATCATGACCTCTGGTACAACACTGACATTACAGGAAAACCCAAACCCATACATAGTTTAGAGCTGGTATTTTTAAAAAGTTTTTGCTCTGTTGAACGCTGAACATCGATATCCACAAGAGTACTAAAGTTTTGACGTCTTATTTACTTCCTAAGTTTCCACAGATTTCAATGTCAGCTTAATTACTTTTCTGGATCCAGCTGTAGCTCCCTTAAACCTCCCTAAAAATCCCCGCCTGAGTACGAGTTGTGTGCCTGATCAGCAGGCAGCTCATATTGCCTGTGTACAGCTCCCCTTGTGCTAAGGGACTGCAGCTGAAAAAACCTGATATATGCAGAGAGTCTATCTCCTTTCAGGCTATGTGCGCAGCATCCCTAAACTCCCTCTCCAGCAATGCAAGTCTTACAGACAGAGCAATGCTTGTGTTCACATTAACATACCTAGCGGTTAATATCAAAGCCCAGTAACTTTTCAACACACTACCCCTCTGTTGCCCCAAGCACACCTATAAAAAATATTAGGCTCTCAAGTTGAGCCCAAATGCCTACCCAATTAACGTAGCTGTCATTTATCTCAATGCTTTTGACATTAATATGGCACTCCAGCATCCTGCCAGTGATATAATGCCAATAGGATCAGATATTGTTAGGCAGGGATGCAAGGAACAGCGTTTCATGAATTTTTTTAATGACCTTCAGTATTCCCCCCCAATCCAGGCTGTTTCATCAACACTATAAAAAAGGAGAAAGTTTCAGCAAAGGCAGAGTTTACCCACTCTGCTGTTCTCTTCCCCCGTTACCATCACTACAACTGCATTGCCATAAATGTCCACTGCACCTTCCCAAGCAAATAAAGATGACACAGATGACACACTCTATGCCCCAGAGAACTTAATTTCTGACACATCTTGAGACAAAGAGCAACAGTTCAAGCATGAGAGGGCAAGGGGTCACCCTGGAGACGAGGGAACAGACTGATGGCAGAGCAAAAAGGTAGAGAGAAAAAAGAAGTTATCCAGGGTTTTTTTGCACAAAAGGCAGAGGAGGGGAGTAGGTAAGGAAGAAAGAAATGATTCAGTGACATATAAAGCAGGAGGAAATAAGAATCTCTACCAAAACACAGTGAGGCAAAGAAAGCCAGTGAAGAGATTGATGAGAAGCAGCAAGTGTTGTGAACGTGGAGAGCATCCTCGTGTGTCTCACTCAAAATGTCAAGATGGTGTCAGAGCATCTACCGCACATTTAACTCCTGGCACGAAGGGTTTACAGTGACCTTGAGTGTGGAGACCTATTTAAAGGACGATGAGCTTCTAACATTTAGAAGACAAAACAAAAGTCTTTCGGCAAAATAACACAACCGAAGTCCATTGCATTCCCCTTCTGGTTGTTAACTCCAAGCCTCGCTCCTGCAGCTCTTTCTTTACCAAATTATTTACTAAGTGCATTAACATAAATGGAACCAGAAGATTTATTTTTAATTAAAAAAAGGGAGAAAGAGACCTAAGCACACTGTTAATATTGCCAATGCCTTTCATGACTTCATTAAAAAATAAATTTTAAGATTCACCTTTAGTAGCTATTGTAATAGAGCTATTTTTTATTGACTCGGTGAAATTCCTTTCACATTCCTTTTACGATGAGAATGAAATGTAAAAACAGATCTCATTTTTCTAAAGCAGAGACTTCCTCCAATAAGGAAGCAAAACAACTAAATTATTTAACTGCCGTGTACAGGAACAGCAAAAGGAAAATTAAATCATTAGCCTTCTTCAAAACAGTAAAAGAAAGCAATCTCTCATCAGATACTTGCTTCTTCAGCTATCAATGTTGCACTAATTATATTCAGAAGCACACAGCAAGATTATTAGGAGAACAGAAGGCATTTTCTAGCACTTCCAAAATTGAACTTGTCTGTCTCCCAGGTCTTCCTGCGCTGCCCAAGTCCTCCCAACAACCAACACCCCTCCGGCTCTTAGAGGGCAGCAAATCGCCACAATCCCCAGTCCAAAGGGATGAGGTCAGAGGCAAGCTACCGGTGAGCTGCCTCCAGGGGTCTGACCCAAGTATTAAACTCAAAAGAGCCACACAGCATGTGAAGGAAGCTCAGCCAGAGAGTGCCAAAGACATGCATTTTATCTCCCCTTCTGTAATCTTGCTTCACTCCTTCTGGCAGTCAAGAGAAGGAGCAGGCTATGTGGATGGACGTGATACACCACCAACACAACATGGTCTCTCTACCACAAAGCTCGAATAAACTGCACGTTTCAGAAGCTGCTTCCCAGTAATCCAGGCTTCCCGACACCTACCATGCACATAAACTGCTATTTACACCTATTCAAAGAGTGTCTCCATGTCCCAAAGTGCCAAACAATGAAGCGGAGAGCTTTGAGCTAATCCAACACTTGCTGTACAAAGGAGTGCTAAACTGTAAGTAACTGCAAAAATCTAAGCAGAATTAATACCTATTTTCCCCCAAAGGAAGAGTGAGTAGCAGAAACAAAAGGCTATTAGATAAACGTACAAGGGATTATGATTTCCTTTTCGATATAAAACATAGTGAAAACATAATTTGTTTCAAGGACAATAATTCAAATAAGCAAAATTAGAGATTCTGTTTCATTTGATACCCACATCTACATTTCATTGCAACCTATTAAGCATAGAAGGATGAAACGTTCTATTTTTCAAGGAAGTTAAGTGTGAAAACATGCAGGTTACATCTCTAAATAAAAAAAAAAAAATTCACATTAGCGTTTTCATTCCTCTTACTGTATCACCTACTCCGTCCTCCTCCCCATCCGCATTGCACGACAGCACCAGGTATTTAAACAATGACCCAAAATTTTCCAAGAGCCCATTAGCAAATTCATCTGGGCATCTCAACCCAGGTGTGCTGATGTGGAAGACAGCAGAAACTGCGCCACAGGGAGAGTTTTGCTGGTACTCCCAAAGGGTGACAGCACCCCGTCGGAGGGAGTCCCTTGGAGGGATGCCAGCTGGGCCCAGAGGTGCAGCGCAGGGCCCTACCTCCATGGCATTTGTAGCTCTGTAGGAGATACGACCCAGGCAACCAGGTGCTCTCCAGATCATCTTTCCTGGTCTCCTTTGGGGATTTTGGTTCAGTGCCACCTGATGTAGTGTCAACTGTCACACCAAGGCCTCGGAGCAGCTGTCAATCAGCAGCTGCAGGGAACAGCTCACCCAGGCAGAGCACAGCAAAGCAGAGCTGCCTCCAGATACCACTGGTCATGCAGGGTTTTTGGAGTAAAAACCAAGTATCTCCAAGTGTTGTGTGTGCAGCAGTGGGACCTCCTCCAAATGGACCCAGGATTGTCTATCCAAGTGAATCGCCACAGTCGGTGCAAGCCAAGGCATGCTCCTCTGACGTACAAATACAGGGCAATGTGAGAATACAATGTATGCAAGACAGAGCAAATGCTGCCAAAAAAAAATATCAATCCCAACACTGAGAATACAGTTATACTAGTGAATTAAACAAGGCCAGGACATTGCCACAAACACTAGCACATGATCATCCACATACAGAGTGTTAGCGCTGTTCCTGGCATGGGTTTCAGCTCCAGCAACAGCTTTCTCCCAACATCTAGGTAAGGCAAAGGGCTTAGGATGGGCCAATGACCATATTCTGTAAAGCAACTGGAGGCAGCCACCCTGTTTTGGAGAGTTACCTTTGTATGTACAGCCTAGCCACACCATCCATCTCAGAGCTAGACAAAATACTGGTAAAACCAAACTGGAGCAAGGCCTCCAGTCATCACAGTTCATTTGCTGGGCAAAGAGCAGACCACATCTGACTCTCATACCAGTCCCTGCAATATTGCCAAGTGTTTGGATATTACTGTGGCAGAGGCAGCATAAGACCCTGAAGCACACAGAATAAGTTTGTTGTCCTCAAAAAAGGGGCGATCTGATCACTCCTGCCCAAGAATGAACAAGTGAGCAATTTCTGGGAGTAAAGGATCTAGGAGAGGTACTGTGGAGGGTCTGGTTTAACACAGTTCCCAGTCAAGCAGGCAGACAAGCTAGAGCAGCCTCAAGATTATACCAGCCATGCACTTACAGCGTTTATATTCTGTTTATACAAGGGAATTGTTTTCAGCAGGTCTCATTATTTAAAATCCTTCAAACACCCCCACGTAATGCAGCAAGAAAGGTTAAGGCTTCATTTCCCCAGTGAATTCTCGACGTAATTTGACAACGGTAAAGCACTGTTCTTGTTTATTGGGTTAGATACAGACCCTGCCACATCGCTGGAGTGGACACCAGGCTCTCTGACAGTCCGACACACATGTCTTGGCATTACCTCTCTTTGTGTGTGTGTGTTTCTTGCAAGAGATGGGTTTGCAACAGCTTTTATAAAATGGTAGTGGAGTTAATGTTTGTTTCTGCTTCCCCAAGCACAAACTGTACCCACTTCCCCCATCGCATGTAGACAAAGCGACCCAGAGCAATGCCTTGAAAATTTGGAATAATGGCTGTAATCCTCAGAGTTTGATCTTGTGAGACTCGAGCTGACCAGAGCCCGCATATAAACCACCCAGCAATGAGATTGCTCTGCTTCTGGCAAAGGACGCTTTATAGCACCTCACAGGACTGAGCTCTGCCTGGTCTCTTGTATCCATAACCCATGTGATGTGGCTTGTCTAAATCACTAACCAAAATCAAATCAGACCAAATCATGCACTGTAAGTGTGACAGCCAAACAGAGCCCTTCATCTCAAATAATACAACAGCAGCGCATAAAAAGCAGGAGTGCTAGTGCAGCATTTTAAAATACATTTTCGCACCGTACAATAGCCACAGGTTGGGAACCCATCACCAAGGCCTCATTCCTACAGACTTCTGCAGCATGCCATGGTACCAACAAGGAAGAAAGCGTGTGTGATGGCCTGCCTGCTTCCTGCCAGCCTATGCATGTATCTCCACGGATGCCACACACGTGGAGAGCCCCCTGTGCAGCCCTAAGAAGTGCTGGAAACAATGCTATCAAGGAGAAGGAAGATCATTCCAAGATTTCAGCTTCTTCTGTCCAGCCTCTGCTCTTCTGAGTAGTCTGGCGGCAAAGAAGAGCCCTTATGAATGTAGAGAAGGGGGACTGAGCTCTGCTCATGCAGGGTAAACCCCTCTGTACTTAGAGTGGAAGCAGCAAAAACATAAACGCAGACAGACAAAAGCAAGTCTGCATTTTCAAACAGCAATAGCAAATTTGAGATTTCTAAAAGAAGAGGTGGAGAAGTGTCATCAAGAACATATCAAGGCCTAAATCAGCATGTAAGGGAAGCTTTAATCTGGAAGTTAGCCTGAAATAACACAAGATCCAGTCACCAAACCCACAAGACGTCACATCGAATGTCTGATGTTGCAGCTCCTTCATTCCCATCACTACCTGACCCAACAAAGATAGAGCTCAGCGGGGCACTTCTACGCACACAGCGACTGCCCCTCCAAAATGCACGGCAGGCACACAGTCAGGTCTGATGAGTTTCTGGGTGAGACTGGAGACAGGTGAGACAAGGGCTGCCACCCTGTTATTCGACACTGGAGATGCGAGGCCCAAGGCTGTGTGTTTCTGTACAGTCATTCATATGTGATTTCAGTAACTGTGTATAATCTTCCACAATAATATCCACAATCAGTGGTGGTGTTGATGTTAATTACTTAAGTTTAAATACAAAACATAATGAGACGCTGTAATTCCATTTTCAGACAGTTTTACCCTGAACATTAAACATTATTCAGCTTATTTAAAAAAAAATATCACTTTAGCACAGTCATCTTAAGGGACTTGCATGTTTTAATCATCAGTTTTAATTAGGCTAAAAAGTAGAGTATAAATCAAGGTCCTTTTTGAGGCACTCTCAAAAGGCACAAAAAAGGTTCCATTCTTTATTTGACTGAAGTGCACATTATGCTAAAGTGTTAATGAGAGCAAACGAGAGTAACTGAAATCAGTCTCCTGCTAATTTTCATAATTTGTAGTGGAACACTTTTCTAATTAATAATAGACTTCTAGAGACATCTATGTTGACAAATACACGCATGCAGCACTCCTTTACCTTTCTGGCATCTCTCCTCAGTGCTGATGTACCTGTAAAGGTGCTTTCATACCTTTTTTCCTACAGACTGCTTAGCATCGAGCGCTTGCATTTTTCCATAAGTCTTCTGGTTGCACCGCACTGTCCCACTGTCTGGGAGTCTACATTAGAGGATACTGATATTTCAAGACCGAGGAAGCCAGTAACAGGAACACAGTTCTGCATTCAGATACACACTGAAACAAATGTACTTTGCATCCAGTTGCACCGTAAAATTTGTAGGAAACGATACATTAAAAAAAAGTATATTATTATTCAGGTTTTAATTTCTCTATCTCTAAAGTCTACAGCTTAATTGTGTTGCTTACATGCCAGCGGCTGTCAGTTGACACATTAGTCGAAGTCAGCCAAAGCTATCAAGACTGTCATGGAAGGATGCATTTGTGTGCCTTTGGTACCCATGGACACTGGAGATCATTGCTCTGACACTGCAGGTCATGAAAGCCTTTGGGGCCTTCTGCTACTCTCCATCCATTCTTCTGGCTAAGTCACTCAGACCAACTTTGTCTTACTATAGGCTTAGAAGAGCATTAAAAAGCAAAGGACAAATCACCTCATAAAATGTGAAACCCACCAAGATGAGGCACCTGAGTGCTTGTTGTCTCTTTGCCATACAAGTCTGACATGACACACGAGCGATTCTTGTGCTTGTAAAACCTGTCTTCCTGCATACAACAGCCTTAGCAGTCAAGACTGAAAAGTAATCTGCGTAGTAAGCAAAAAAAAAAAAAAAAAAAAAAAAAAAACCAACCACATTCACTTTTTCTCCTTATTTGGTTCTAGCTACTACCCAGTTATAATCTGTTTGTTGTGCTCTAGTGTGTAGCATGGTCCAAACTGACGAAAAGTTGCCTTCCATCCACTACTTGTTATTTCTACATTCTGCATGCCTTTGCTCTGGCTCCCCAAACCTGCTATTTGCCGACATTAACAAATGGCATCAAACACTAGTCAGTGGTGGCATTCATCTGCTAAACTACCCCATGATGTCAAATCAACTGAACATATTCTTCAAGTGTTGCCCACATCAGCACAGGCCTAAATTTGAAAGCATTTGCCTCACCCTCCCAAGACAGGCAATTTCATTTCATTTTAATTTATTTTAAAACCCTGTAATCTCTCTCAGAGCTCATCACTTTTCCTAGCTGTTCCAGCCCCCTGACCCAGCTCACGTTTCTGCCACATGTACCAGCAGCCCTTCAAGGAGCAGCAAGAGCGACAAGCAGCTCGCGAGAGAGGAAGGGGTGCACTGAAGAAGAGCAGGAAGGCAGCGATGCGGGAAAAGGCAAGGAGCATGAAAAGTAACTGAAGGGTTAGGATTTGTGCATGCAACAGCCCAGTCCTATGAGCCTGTAACGGAGATTTTCCTGTTACTTAATTGCATCCACTGCCAACCTCCTCATGTGTCCTTTACAGCCTAAGCCATTACTCATGTAACTCAGGTTAAAAAAGATGCAGGCCTCTCGAGAAGTAAATCTCTCTCCACTGACCACAACCCTTAGCAGATAACCCTAATTTTTGTTAAGTTGAAGAGTAGCATGAATCTCACAAGAAGCAAACAGGAAAGCAAAACAAAGCCTACCATGACAGAGAACTTCACAGATACGTGCGTATCACTATTTGTAGTCACCTAAGTCAAATTCTTATTTGTCTTAGAGAGGCACCAACTTTAAGTCATGTCTTCAAAAGGCTCCCTGCACTAGATTGAGGGAAATACAGGGGTTTTTTTTGTTTTTAAACGGAGTTGAAAGCCTAAGGTAATCACTTATTTCTACACAGTAGGTCTTCTAAGAAAAACACAAAATATCACAAGACATGCCGCAAAATATCACGAGATATAAGTCAATGATGCCAAATTCAGTGATTCAGGAGATGAGTTTTTTCTGCCTAACACACAGTAAATTTTTTTTTCATTTAAATAGTCTAGTCACCAAAAAGCAGTTCTAAAGTTGCCAAGTACCTTCTGGAAATTTATTTTGAAATCATCTAGGAGAATGTTAGACTGAAACATTATTTTAAAAAGAATCTAAAAGGGAAAAATAAAACATTTCATTTGGACTCATGGTGAAATATAGTTTAATCTGAGCTGGTTTTAGTCAAGAGTTTTCCTCCTGGTTAGAAGTTTCCCCTTAGAAAATTGACACCCGAACCCCCAAATGATTTAAAAGAAGTAACTATTTTTCTTCTTATATTGTTCCAATTTCTGGCCTGGCCATCAGACATATAAATCACATTTTTCATGTGGGTCTCTTTTTCTCCATCCACTGAGGGCAAATGAAAAATAAGAGGTTTCCAGGAGCCCTCACAATGATAGAGTTTTCTTAACAAGCACATATTGAATATGTCTCCACCAAAACTCAGCTAACAGCTGGCTCTGATAGGAAAAATCATGCTGCAGTAGGAAAAATGTCAAATCTCAAAATAGGAAATCTTTTTTTCTTTTTTTCTTTTTTTTTTTTTAAATCATGAGTCAAGTGAATTATTCCCTCTCTGAAAGTTTTCAGCATTTTTATAGTGTCTTTAACGTCAAGAGTTTCAGAAACTATTTGCATCTCAGCAGGGATCTATATGCATACACCGGTTCTGGTGATGACCCTGCTTGCTGTTAAACTAGCTGATCCAAAATTAGGCAAATACTTAATAAGAGCCATTAAGGGCAGAATTTACTTAAAACAAGTATTTTTCCTGGATCATTTTCTTGGACATCCCCAAAGATCATTCTCCACAGAGGTGGGAAGGGAGCAGGGGATAGCTTAGACTTCAGCAAGCACCAGGATGCAATGCAACAACAAGGTTGGGTTTTGCTGTTTTTATCTCAGTTCCTTGGGGAAGAGTATCCCCGATACCATATGCCTCTCCCATCTCTAGTGATGCACACAAAGACCAGCTGTTGCTCCTCTTTAGATACCACTCTGTAACACCACTCTGTTCACCAGGCAGAAAAGTATCACCTCAGGCAAGGAATAACACCAAAAAGAGTGTTATTCTGAGAAGGACTGCCTCCTCAATTTATCATTATCCAAGACCAGTCAGAGAAAGCAGGCAGCCCATTTTGAAAATAAATGGATTAATCAACAAACGAATAAACCCTCTGAGCCCAGGTGAAAAGGGGGAGAGATTGCCAGGGCACGAGTGTTTTACAGTTGTGGTTCTTTGCCTTCTCCCCTGTCTGGAGATCGCCCAAGGAGAAAGCACCCGGTGACCAAGAAGGGTCCCGCATGAAGCACACCACGATGTGTTCAGAAATCGATCCCCATCCAGCACATGGTGCAGCGCCCATTCGTGCTGCTGCCGTGCAGCATCCCCAAAGGCACATTTACAGCATTACTGTGACAATTCCTTGCCCGCCTCTCACAGCTAAGTGACCTTTGGGAGAGATTGTAGCTGAAACCACAGTTGTGAAAAATTACTCTGTGTTAAGAGCATTAAGACACACAGTTGCCTATTCCCTCCTCAAATTCTTCATTCTAACTTCTGCTTTTCACTTACTAAAATATCACTCGCATCTACAAGTGCCAATTCTAAGGTTTCAGTACATGGCATGTAAGACTACTACATTGTTACCAAAAAAGGCGCGCTGCCCACATTTCAGACACATTCACGCAAATCTCCCATGTGAAGTCGTCAAGTAGAAACCACAGCATCCATAAAAATCTAATGGAGAAATGTTTGCAGGGAAGATAAAATAGTTGATCGCACCACCACCACAAAGCAGATGGAAATAGCTACAAATGACGGAGAGGAATAGATGTTGGCACAAGGAAGATTAAATGAAATGAAAAATGAAATGTACTTAGATAGTACCTAGCCTGCAAAGATGTTGTGCTAGGTACTGTACAATTATCCAGCAAGCAGTCTTTGGCTCTTAAGACTTTAGAGTACAAGCATGATAAAGTTACAGCACCTCAGCAGCGGGGGCTGTTTAGTCACATTCACCATGCCAAGGACACTTGGATTTTAATGTTTCCCAATTTTTCGTTATTGCCTCTGCAGATTTGAGCTTGTAGTAGCAGCAAAATTAAAGATGGAATATAATAAAAATAGCACAGGATACAAATACTAATAGTACGAAGCATATCCATAAGCTACACAGCACACCGGGTGTCTGCATTGCAAATCAACGCTGATACATTCTACACACGTGAAATTTAAGGCAGTCAAGTTATGATCCAAAAGGAATACAGAAGCAGTCTCAAAGAACATTATTCTGTTTCTATTTCATGATTTTTTTTGAGTGTTGCCAATTAGTCTGTGAAAATTTCCATACGATCTCCTGAACAGAAAATGGGCTTTCTTTGTCTGAAAAAACAAAATATGCTTTGTATAAATACACTATGGTATTTTAAAAAAAGAAAAAAAATTCAAAGCCTGGGAGGAATTATTTTTGAAAAACACAAGAACTAAAGTATCAGTTTACTGCTAATTCAGTGTGCTGCAAACTCCCGCCCAAACGCAAATAAACGCTGTGTCCTTTAGGTCAGGTAAATGAAAATAGTCTTTACAACCTTCTACCAATAAAAGGCATCTGTCAAATTTGCAATACAGAGATGAAAAGCATTTGAAAGTTAAATCTGAAACCCCAGACTGAAACAACACTGTGCTTTAATTTAAACACATTACACTGCATGGTTATTATTAAGCTCTTCACTCACAGTGTAATTTAAGTGCCATTTTGATATTCTGTTTGAACAAAGAGGTGTCAAATTAAGGAAACTGGTGTCAAGTCCAGAAACTTTGTGAAAATGAAGCCGTATCTGTAATAGCACCCTATAGGGTTTCATTTCAACAGCATCGTTACATAATTTTAATGGTGCCGTAGCATTTGCCTCATAGACCCCCACCTCTACAAAAAGACTTCCACAGCATCCACAGCACCCTCGCTCTGCTCAGCCATGAGTGCTGCTGACAGATTATATGCAATCAGCAGCTAATACTATAAAACAACTCATGCTGCAATGGTCACATGAAGCTGTACGAGGCCTCTGCAATGCTAGACTGAACCCGCATGACTACACCGATGGCCTGCGTTTCCCTTAATGCTGACTTTTTACATTTGAGGCCAGAAAGGACTACAGCCCCTACAGTTCTCAACCTTGGTAATGCAGAGAAGGAGAAGAAGTTGGGCCAGCAGATGTCATCCACACAAGGAAGCAGCAGGCAGTCATGAACCAACTGCGTATCGGAAGGGATGATTTTTTTGCTTGTTTTGGCTCATTCTCCAAGGGTACTGAAGCTAAGATGAGCTTGCAGACCATGTCTGCTGGACAGTATCCCCCTAACCACTTTTAGCCTGTTGTCTGTTTGGAACCCTGTCTGGCAAAAAGGACAGAGACCATAAATAATTCAATTTCTGCAAGTTTCATGGAAGTGAGCAGCCTGGCAGCAAAGACAGATCCTACTAGCTTCTCCAGTGAAGGAGAGAATCCAAAATAAGAAATCAGTCTCCGTTATTTCCTTTGCCCATGAAACAAGCTATCTTTTCAGAATGATAAAGTTTGTTTAACTCCCCCAAGTTACACAAACTAAAGTTTGTGTATCTCCCCCAAGGAGCACCACAGAAATCTCTTCAGACCATTTCCTAGAAGCGCAGGGATGGACAAGTTTTCTGACTTTTCAGGTCTTTTTGCACTGGACCCAGGTACATCAGGAAAAGAGTTTCCTGATGTATGATCTGCACTGAAGTTGCAGGAGAAGAATTAAGATGTTTTTTTATGTTCCTTTCTTCCTGTTAAAGGGATAGATTGCATGTGCCACACCAACAGTCTCAGCCATCACATAACCTCCCAGTCAAGTAATAAATTATTTACTACAGCTCTCTATTTGAAAGGGAGTCAATTAGTTAACTGGCCATCAATTAATACTCAGCAAGGAACAACACAAAGAGAGGAACTGTTCTGAACAGCACAGAAACAAAGAGCATGCTTTTAAACCAGATACCTCTGTATTCAAGGCAGTATCTTGCTTCACTGAATGTCTATTTTAATACATAACCAGTTACATTTGCTAGCAAGACATCCTGTTGACACCTATTCAATCCTGCCCCACTTTGGCATGACGGTCCTGGGCGTTCTGCAGGGTTCAAGTGAGTGCTCAGATATAGTCAAAGCATTATAATACAATGTATTTGAGGGCATAAGGCAAAAGCTTTGTTTCCCAGAACACAGCCTGAAGGGCAGTATCCCCTCGAGGACCTCGCAAACAAAGTTACCCTGGAGACAGCCTCTGAGGAACGGTGACAATTCTCCGCAGACAAGATGATGTTCTGGGTTTGGTATTTGGGGGGGGTGGTGGGTGGCGGAAGGATGAGTGTTGGGTTCTCCGCTCCTTGTTTGGGAAGCAGAAAGGGAATGAAGGTGAGGGAGGAAAAAAGAAAGTTGTTCATAGTGTTTGTAAGTTATTAAGCATCTTTATAATGAGAAAAGTCCTTCGCTCCCTCTACTATACAATAGCATTCTTTTATTGGCATGAAGTACATAGGTTTCACAGTTCGTTCACTTTCTTTGCATGATTTTCTCCTAAACTTTGCTTTGAACTCTATAATCTAATAAAAGCAGAACTTGGTCAACCTCTCTGCTCAAGAACTGAGGAACTTGTAGTGTCTGCATATATGGTCTTTGTTTTGCACAGCTTAACTGAAGTCAAGTCTGGCACCTCCTCTCTTAGCCTGCTGAGGGAAGGTGGGTCACCCCAGGAAATGCATTTCAGACAAGGAGCCTGGCCAGGAGAGAACAACGCACCAAGCTGTGGGATTTGCAACTCACCTGAGACATCAGAGCAAACTCAGAGTCAAAATACATTTTTTTTTTTTTTTAATGTTGTCAAAGCTACATATTCAGCTTTATAAACAAACATTCCCCCAGGCTTCCCCCGAAAAAACACCTTTGCTATAACTCTTCCTACAGCTCTAACTAGCATTACTATTACTTTCCAGCTAGTATATCTGGCTACCCTATATCTTATATGTGTATTTGGCTTCAGCCATAATGCTGTAGCAGTTTAAGCATTATTACTGTATAACCACCAATGAATATCTTTATAAAAACTGAAGAACATTTGGCAGCTCTGCAGTTACCACCTCCATAAGATATTGAGATTGCTGTATCTCAGTGTAAACCATCAAAAAAAAAATCACACGCTGCGGTGAAGTGTACTACAATGGTCTTGGCACCTGAACTGGTCACAGGTCACTCTCACAGAGGTTTGTACCTCACAGCTCCCATTGAATTCAAAGTTCACCCTTTTTAATGGACTGCATTTTCATGAGTGCTAGAGAGACTGATCCCATCTCCTTGTACCAACTTTTCTGTGCCCTAAGCATGTCCTTCGTTAAGCTTCTCACCGTAATAGCGTTCCAGAGTGATATTAGATACGCCAGCCCTCCTCAAAAGTTATTCTTGATTGCATTTTGCGAATTGGCCAACGAGGGATAATGAAGTTCAACATGTCAGCACTCCCCCAAGAGCTGCAGAATTTCACATCTGTCATATATTTACTATCCAAAAAAGAAAGAGGCTGTATTTGTGCAAGGGCTAGGGCCCTGAGAAACAGGGTTGTCACCAGATGTTCCCCGGCTGAGAGTCTGCGTAGCCTCAAGATGTGAGGCTAATCAGTGCAGACCCCAAATAATTAAGTTACTATGCTTTGCAAGAACTGCTTGCTGGTTAGAGGAGAAAGACCACAATCCAACGCCCTAGCAACAGAAAGGCAGGAAGAGCTCAGATATTATATAGGTGAATGGGGGACAGCCAGCATTACCGGGGCAAAGACCACGCAGGACAAAACACAAATGCACATAAAGCCAGGCATCAAAATAGAGCAGTCCTACCTTCTGGGGCCTGCCAGGAAGTTTTTGGCACCAGTGCTACAAATCATGGAATATAGCAAATAGTCTAAACTGTTTGGGTTTCTACTAAACAGGATTCCCGCCCTCATTTTTAATTCAGTTCCCCAAGGACACTAAACAGAGCATACAGGTTCATCCATTTTGTGCATCATCTCCTCCATTTTATTGTCTTCCACCCCTTTAATCTAAGGCTCCTGTGAATTCAGGTACACTATCTGAAACAAGGATTGTAGCTGTCAGGATGCAAGGATGTGCCTGCGGTGCCTCACGGCAACCGCTTTGTGTCAGGAGAGGTAGAAATCCTAGGGACATGCCAAAATAGCTTCTCACAAGTAAGAACTCATCAGCTCTCAAAATCTACATCCAGATCTGTTTTGTCAGACACAAGCATAAAGGTAAGCAAGTACTTTTTTTTTTTTTTTTTCTTTTTTTTATGGCTGTCTGATACTGAAACACACGACTTCCAAGCACTTTTGTCAGCAGGGCTTGGAGACTCTAAGGTGTCTGCTGATGATACAAATTCATTATGTATTTGGCATCTGACCAAGAGGCCAAATTATTTTTTTATTTTTTCCAATCAAATTAAGGAAAACAACTAAACATTATTAGATTTCTTAGTCCTCAGAATTCCCCCAGAGTAATATCTAATAGTAAGATTTTTAATTGCCTATGCCTGTAAGATTACGAATTGCGATGACAGGCCAGATTTCAAGTCACATCAATGAAATGAAGGCATGTTAAAAGTTCCTTGCATTATTCCAACTTTAGATAGACTAGCTCTCTATAGCTTTATTTATATATACAGTGTGAAGATTATGCATAAAGCACAGACACACATGCATATATATATATAAAAATATATATATATATATATAAACACACACACACAAATAAACTCAAAAAAAAAAATCCAGTGACCTGGATTTTCCTACAATTATTACAAGTAGGCATTCTTCCTTAAAACATGCTATGAATTACATTCCCATAGAAGCGAGCAGCAATGATAGCAAAATATTGTTTTAAGCGATAAATAGGACTCGGCCATGAAATCTGTCTTGCACAGCGGAGCTGTGCCTCCACTGGAGGAATAAGGGGGATTCCTGCTCGCAGGAATGCCTGTCAGCACCAGTGCTGAATGCTCCCCTCCAGCAGAGGAGCAGACATGTTAGGGGAAGGGGGACGACGCATTTTGAGACATGCACGGCAAGCAACAGCTAGCATGGTTACTACCAGCCCCTGGCTTTGTGGAGCACCGCCCTGGTTTTCCCTGCCTGTAGAGACACTGCCACGTGGGTTTGTTCATCCACACCTTGAACTGCAAAGGAGCTAAGCACCCAGCCCCACTCCAACTCAGCCCAACTAGCACAGCTAGTCTACCTGCCTTGCTTATAAACCGACATGCACATTTCCCCCTCCACCATGCTAGAGAGAGGACTGTTACACAAGACTGACTTACAAAAGCTACTTTCCTTTTTGTCATCTGCTCTCTTGATACTAAATCAGCCCTTACTGCAGCCTCCAGCATTTCACTAATAGAAACAAAACACTGTGAATTAAAAACTGGAGACAGATCTTCAGCAACAAGAGTGGGGGGGGGGGGGGGGGGGGGGCAGCAATCCTCATTTAAATCAGCAGCACTGATGACTGCTAATTGTTCCTAGAAGAGCTTGAAGGGGAACATTCTCCCAAGAGAATAAGAATCAAGCCAACACTGCAGCTCTTGGGGCAGGGGAGCAGCCCACAACCTGGTCAACTCACTGCAAGCACCCACATTTGAGAGAAGATAATGCAAAGACAAGCCCAGGGTATGATCTCTTCCATGTTACACTCCAGCCTTCCCCAAAATAACCCCTCTGGGCTGAGCAGACCAGATTGAAAGTGCATTTACATAGAATCACCGACTTGCCGTGGGATTTGGATCAGACCCCAAAAACTCCGTTTAAAAACGCCATTTATTTATGGCTCCATGTTCTGGAGATTTAAGAACAAGCAATAATTTGCCTGAGCTTCTACAATCCATCAGGCATGTCGGTTTCTACAGATTACGGCATAGAAGGGAGTGACGATGCCCTTACCTCTTCCTCTGCCCACTCTAATGCACAGACTGACTGGGGAGGATCTTTAACATCCATGACTCTTACGTGAAGCAAACTCACACCTCAAGATGTGTAGCAAGGCACCCAACACTATCAGGCACTGCAGAAAGCAGCCCAACACAGCAAAGCACGAGGAGATATATAAAAGTAGATGTTGCTCTGATTACAGTTCCCTGAGTTACGGTACACATTCAATACTGCACCATAACTAAAAATCCACCAGCCTAGTCCTATGCTTTCTGCGATGGACAGATTGCACCATCTGTGTGGTGTTGGCTAAAAACCCATTGAGCATCCCACAACTTGGAGCAGATTCATGAGAGAACAGAGCTGGTCCTGCCAGGCACTGGGAGGGATATTCAGAGGGGGCTGCCCAGCACCAAACAATTTCCTGGAATCAGGGAAATTCAAAGTAGGGAAAAGCTTCTGAAGTCTCCAACATGCTTTTAATTTCTTCCCGTCCCAGAGTGTCTTTCCCAGATGAGTTGCTCATTGAGCAGCAGGAGATCTCTTCCAAATTCAAATAAAACCACATTACCAAGCAACATAACCAATTCAAGAAATCATGATCACTAAAAGAACCAACTGAACAACAGTGAATGTGCCATGGGGTAATAAACATCAGATGGCTCTAGGATTCATTTAACGTGACTGTGAAGTTGATAAAATGGATGTTAGAGATTTCTTCCACAGAATCAGCAGTTTCATGTGCAATAAAGAGCTTCTGCTTGCTGTTCTTGCTGGGCCAAGGGTGCTCTTTCTAAGAGGAAAACAGCAGATTTGCCCAGATCTTGTGGGAGCAGGTTAGCAGCAATTGAGGAGGCGGTGCGAGAATGAAGGTGGCCATAATTCATTCCCTCACTCTCACTCTTTTCTCATTTTAGCTTAAAGTACTTCAACATGCCCAGCTTATATGATGAGAGAACTAGGGCCAGACAACCCTCAGAAGTATTTTTTTTTTCCCTCCAACTCCAATGGTTTAAGCTTAGCTGAAGTTATTAGGAAGAGAAACAGGAGTGACATCCCATCTGTGGGTATATTCACATCCAGAAAAAGAGGTGTTACAGCTGCATGGGAAGGACGGGCATGTCAAGCTCTTGTGCTTTCAAAACCTGGCCATGGCTCCCCACCTGCATTGCTGGGAAGGGTGGCTTTGCCCTAGCACTATGCATCTACTTTATCTGTGAAGCTGTCTTCAGGTCCTGCACTTCTCCAAGTATTGGGGAAAAGATGCACAGCCTCATCCATCAAACCCCTTTACACAGCCCAGAACAGCAGGCTCTCGCCAACCCCTGGTAGCTTCCTGTCATCTTCATCACATAAAAGCTTTATCTGGAAGTTTAGCATTAACAAAGTATTAGGTAGGATTAGCAATTAGCCAAATAGATCTCCATTTTCCCATTCAGGTAATAATGCAATAGGTGAAAGCAAACAAGGAATGAGTAGGCAATCATCTCCCCTATTTTCTGGGATGAGGAAAGGGAAGCTGTGCATTTCTGCTCCTTTCTCTACTGCACCAGCCTCATTCAACTTTGGCTTGCCCCACACCAGTCCCTTTGGAGTATCCTGCATGTCCAGGAAGACAGGGGACAAGCTGCCTTCTCACATGCAGAGATAGCTGCAGCTGTGAAAATATTCCTGGTGCTCCATGGTACCTCTGGGTATTGTCTAAGGCACGGCTGTACCCATATTAGTCAGCTTTGACCCACTACCTTTTTCAGTGCTGGTTGCTTGGGATTATTAACTCCAAAAGGACGTGTAAAAAGATTATTCTGATGTGTTTATTTGGAAAAGTCAAGCAGGTTTTTTCGTTTGGTTGGTTGATTTTTTTTTTTTTTTTTTTAAAGTATTTACATCTAAAGCCATAGTAATCATATCACAGACACTTACTGCTTACATGTAAAATTATCATGGTTTTTCATTGGGCTGCAGTAATATTCCTAAACCCCAGATATCCACCAAAAGTGAAACAGCCCCAGCCGCATCAATATCCTGATCAGCTAGAAGTTGCTGAGAGCGCAAGTAAAACCTATTCAGAGAGGAAGTCCCTTGGAAGAGCCCACTTTTAATAGCTATTGCTTATTTATTCTGCACCTTGCTATGACAAGGACTAGTCGGGGACAGGGCTGGCTAACAGTGCTTGCTAGCCAGGGACTATTGCAGGAGAGACTCAGCAGGATCAGCGTGGATGAATCCTCCTGAATCCCAGGAGAAAGCCAGGCACTGCCCCAGAGATCCTGTCATCTCAGTGACCAGTGTGCCAAGTACATGGCTGCTCTTCATTAATTTCTTTAAAAGCAATTCATCGGGAAGAGGATTTTATCCTGGTAACCCTTAAGCAAACATTGAGAAAGATTTTTAAGGCATTCATGGCCCTTTTGTTTTTCTTCTCTAGTACCGCCCAAGCCTTCTCTAGTACCACCCAAGCCACTTTCCAGGTTGGCTTATTCTTCCCAACACTCAGCAGAGCAGGCATACCAGCCTGGTCCCTCCAGTGCTCTTCCACACTGCTGCAGACAACCCATCCTCTCTACTCACTCAGCGCTCACTAGGACCAAAACCAAATGTGCCGGCCGTAATAGGAGTGTCTGACGTGCGCATTTGCATAGCCTGAACTGGAAAAAGATTGGAAGGCTCGAGAGACTGGGTGCGAGCTAAGGTTTCCAGATCAAATCAAGACGAGGTCAGGAACAAATAAACCTAGTCATCCTACTTAGCAAATGCTTGGCAGCTGATATGAAAGGAATAGTTAGAGTTAGGTCAGTTTTTTACACAGCAGATGTCTGCACCACAAGACCCATTCATTAGGTAGGGTTAATAACTGCACAAATATAAATTTTCAGGATTCATCAAAACTCCCGATCTCCCAAAGCTACTTACCCCTCTTTGTGACAAGATCTGTGTTGTACTTTTCAATTCTGTTTTTTAAAAAGTAACTTTTCTTAAAGAAGTTCACTAACAAAAACATTTTTATAATCACAGTAAAATATAATGGGAATTAAATTATGGTACAATAATTCACACTTAGCTGCACAGAGGCCATTTGGCCTTCATCTTTGTGCCTGAATGTGCTGGGCGTGAATTACTACACTGTAATTCACATGCTGTCACGTCTTATGGCTTAATTAACGCTACCAAAAAAAAAAAAAAAAAAAAAAAATAATCAGAGTGCACAGAGTTGGTCACTAGAGATCAGAAACCAGTCTTGTCAGGAAATGATTACAAATGAAACAAGCATTGGAGGTTATAGGCCTGCACAGTAACACAACTCCCCCCCTTCCTATTGCTGTGAGCGCAAGCACATTTTCTACTGCTATAGCTCAGAAAGAAACCCACGTGCCATGCTGCTGTATGTCATACATGTTAAGAAGCCTATAGAAAGGATAACTTCCATGCATTAATTTGGGCCCTAGTCACCAGCCTCCTTCTATAGTCCAACTCCTATAGCTCCAGCTTCATTGCAACTAGAGCTGTGCTAATAGCTAAGGATTGCATGTCCCATGGAAAGCGTGCTTTGGTATGAACGGCAAGTGAAAATAGTACAAGATCTTGTTTCCCTCCATAACACAGGAAGATGCTACGAGCAGACACACTTGCCAAACACTGAAGAAAAAAAAAAAAAAACATTATCAGAAAATCCCCTTAAAATCTCCTTCCTTATTTAGTGTGAAATTTAGACATGAAAGAAGTGGGTCCGCACACAGACCTCTGCACTGCTTAATGGCTTAAGTGAGAATTAAATGGTGTATAGAGTCTTTGCGAGGTTGAATTTCACCCTCTACCAGCTTATAGATTGGTCAGTCATCACATGGGGAACTTAATACTCCTGATTTTAGTACACTCCTGCTAATGAAAGCACTGTAGTATATCCATAGAACAGCCACCCCCTTTTATCAGGAAAAGCCTTCCTCAATCACTTGTTCCACTACGGAAAAGGTGGCACAGCTGCAGGTAATACAAATTGCCAAGAAGAGCAAATATTATAAATATTTCAAGGATGATTAATCTTTTAAAACAATGAAGTTAGGCAGAAGCCTTGAAGTCAACTTGGCTATTTCACAACTAATAAAACATGTCTCTTGTATTTCATTTTGACTATATAAAGAGTATTGTAGTAAAAGGCAATTATCCACCATTCACTAGCTAACATAACACTTGTACAAGTATAAAAGAAACACAGTATGTATTTTAAGCAGCGACAGTATTTCCACTGTACTAAAATAGTAGTGAGGCAAATGTTCAGCTCACATTAAACAGCACTCTGTCACCAAGGACCAGCTTGCTAGCATCGTATATTCCCCCAAGAAAGATAATGCTGCTTGCTTTAACAGAATCATTGTCACCAGGCAACTACCAGTGCTGTTCAGTAATAAATATTTCCACTGTTCCCACAGAAACTGGCTCGGCATCAGGACCTGCTAATGCCTAGAGAGATCAGCTTGACCTTTCAGCGCCATCTTCTCACAAAGACGCAGCCCTCCCTCACCACGGTTTTCTCCCAGAAACATCGGGAAGATGGCGCAGAAGCGCAGAGGGTCAGAACAGGACAGCAGATGAGGCTCTTTTCCTTGCAGCGGCGATGACTTGAAAGGACTTCAAATTTCATTTTCTACTCTGCAAATGATAAATTAGTTCAGCACCATCTCGAACTAATTCTCATATGAAGAGACAAGATGGCATCTGTCCCTAAATGCAGGAAGGTCACTTTACAGCTATGCCTCAAATCTGCATAAATAAATTCTTGGAGGCAACTTGGGTTTTGGAAGTTCAGAGTTGGGCCAGCAGCAACTGCCAGTTTGGTGCTGTCAGCTGTCAGTAGTAGGCCTCAAGCTCCATAACAACAGCAGGCTCCAGGACTTGTCAGGCTCTGTCCGAACTAGAAACTATTTTAGCTTGAACTTAGCTCTATCTCCAAAGTTATTTAAGAAACCTTTGCTGCACCTGCAGCTTGCTCTAGGATCAGATGACTCTCATCTAGCCTGTCCTAGCTGTAATAGCAAAACTACTCTAATGTCAAATACCTATTGTCTGTCCTGTAATTTCAGCCACGTTTTTGTTATATTATTGCCTAACTTGTTCTGGCTTCAGTCTTGCTTAGCTTTGGGCAAGCGTGTGGTTCTAGCCCCCCCAAAAAATCACACTGTATATGGAGAAAAAGATTAAGAAAACTAAGTAATCACAGCAATGACTAACTAACCCCACGGATCATCAGGAGGGAACAGTCTGCAACCCATTAACAAATGCAGGGTTAAAACATATGAAAAATAACCTCAAGCAGCTGCAAGACCAAGGAGGAACCAACCCCCACAACTGACACCACACTTTTGCCTAAGCACGAACCGGCATGCTGACAGCTCACTCTCACGACACAACTGCAGCGCGAGACCTCAGCATCAGAGCAAACAGGCAGATCGCCATGCCTGTTCATTTTATTGCATTTGTAACGATCTCCAACAGAAACTGGGCAATTTGGATTATTGCTTTAATCTGAGTAATAATAAGTGTTTGTCCTATTTTGGATTAGACTGTTAAAGCATTAGAGTAACAACAACAAAAAAAATAATCATTCTTCACTACCCATCATGAAATTATGCACACAATAGAATCCTTAAAAAAAAATTTCAAATAAATAATAATAAAACAATCTGATGGGATGATAAAGATCTTTCTTTGCATTCAATAGGCCTTCAGCTCTTTTCCAAAACCTAAAATAAGTTACTTGTTTGGAGACATGCAAAACTTCACCCCACAACGATCACTATGGTATGCTTCCTATCCCGCTCTTAACAGCGTGCAGTTCTGAATGCTTTTATTTCTATTATTATTTTTGTCCAGCAGTCTGGAAGTTTTAAATCTCTACTCTCAGCCACACATGAGCATGACAGCAATGTGACAAAGCAGGTGTACATCTCTCCAGGCTTGCAAACTGAGCTGCTGCCGGTCATGTCCGTCTCATTTCGGGTGAACTTTGACGGTGTTCATTTGTGGGTAAAGAGCTTTGTTTGGGGTCAAGGGAAGGAAGGCTGAGGAAGATGAGAACAGCTGCTCATTCCAGAAAATGCCTCTGGGAAATCCACCTGTTACAGGCAAAGAGGATCAGTTTGCTCAGGTGTACATGGGGGGATGCAAGCCAAGGAGCACTTTCCTGGGGGTCCAGGCCTTTAGATGCTTTGGGAAAAGCTTCCAAACAGGGGCAAAAAGGAAGCAGGGGTGCAAAAGCCCTGTCCATAGCAGAGCCCTTGCAAAGGATGACAAAGCCTTTGTTTTTGTTGTTGTTGCTTCTGATGTGTTTTCTGATTGGTTTTTTTTGTTTATTACTATTACTATTATTATTATTATTATTATTATTATTATTATTATTATTATTTTATTCTCTGGTAGTGTTGCTTTTTATCAGGGCTAATTCTCTAATTTTGTATAACAGCTTTAGTTTTATCCAACATATGGATTTATAGGCTTTGCCGGAGCTTAGAAGAGGGGATAGCTTTCTGGGGGCTTCTACACCAGTCCGAGCTGTGTTGTCTACGCAAGCTGTAAGCTATTTTCCATTCAAGTGAAGGACAACAGTAAAGAAAACATCCACTACTCAAATCTGCTATTATCTCAAGTATTTCACATGGTTTCAGTTTTTTTTGTGAGCTATGATTCAGAGCAGTCTGAGCAAAACTAGACAGTACAGTGCCTGTGCATTTAGGATACAGCAGATTAACATCATCACCGAGAAACTGCAAGGATTCATGACTTTTTCCCTTTTCATTATTTCTACAGCTTATCAACAAGATGACATTGTACCACGGCAGTATCCTGGAAGATTACTTTTCATCTTGCAGAGCACTGAAGTCATACACCCTTTGACTCCACACCTGTCATCACAACCCAAGACACAATATACGCCAAGAAATGAGACAGCTAAAAAAAAAAAAAAAAAAAAAAAAAAGAAAAAAAGTCCCCTCAGAAAAACCCAAAACAAACAAAACAAACAACCAACCCCCAACAAATTTTTGCCATCACTGGCCTAAGAAATCTGTCTATAATGTAGCTACCACTACAGATGAAGGGACTGTGTCAGGAAACTCAAAAAGGGAATGAAATGCGGCGAGGTCAGTCTGTAAAAGCAGTTCGTATCAACTCTGGCAGTCACTACAGGACAGGAGTTGTTCCAGCTGATGAAACAGGAACTCAAATGCTTGAGTCCTGTTAAACATAAAATATGAAAGCTTTCTGCATGCAGTGAAAGGGGATTATTAAAGTGGGGGGGGGGGGGAGCAGGGCTTCACTGGACTATTTTTATATGCAAGGTGAGACTGTGGCATGTGTTTAAACACACATATACTGTCTTCAGGTTAGCAGGAACCTCTGCATTGATACCGGTTTACCATTCACTTTAGGCAACCTTCTGCAGGTGCTTGCAGGGAGAGGGGCAGCAAGGGGGAGCACCTGAAAGCCATCAGATACTCAGTCTCTGATTTCAAAGCTTTGGAAGCCCCATTGGACTATTTATTCCAATCTTCAGTACAACTCTGATTTTTATGCATGTGTCCTTCAGTCCCCATGGGAGACTGGATGGGTTTGACTGCCCAGCGCTAGCTGATACCAAACATACCCATCGAACACCGCATCACACAGCTAAACTGCAATCTTCTCCCTTCGTTTAGTATCAGGAACATACCATCCTTAAACAACCAGACACACGCTCAGTACCTGCTTCCCCCAAGAAAAGCAACAGGCCGAAGTTTTGAGATGGTAGCTGCATCCTGGCCAATCTTAGAGATCAAAACAGGGAGAACCAACCAAGTCCTTTGGCTCAGACCAAAGGTCTTCGCTCTCCACTGTTCAAAGGTGGCTGTGACCCTCTACCACACTTCTACTAGCGATTTATAGGGATGAGATAACACGTGTGTTGGTTAGATGTGTGGTGGTCAGATTTACCACCACTGACTGCTACAAAAACCACAGCAGCCACCCTGTACGTTTACTTTGTAGAAGAACATAAAAGGCAGAAATATTTCCAGGCATCTAGTTTCTGCATCTCTGGTGTTTGCTCATCTGCAGCATACGACTCCTAGGATACTTGTGACATTTTCCTCTACTGCGACTATCAGGCAGGATTTTCCAGCTACATTGGCATTAAGAATTTAAAACAGAACTGCCAGAGGCATATTTAAATTGTTAATTGCTTTAACTGTTAATATTGTTTAATTATAAAGATTTACAAAACATTTAGCATTTAACTTTCCTGGAGAAGAAAGGAGAGCACCTTTCCTAATAGCTCTATCATTCCACTCCAACTGGTTGGCTCAATTTAAATATTCATTCTAATTTTCACATCAGCGAGGAGTTTCGCTTGAAGAACAATAGTACAGATAACCTTTGTGCCCAAAGGTGTTATAAGTGATATGAGCAGACAGGTTGTGCTCTATAAATAGATATGTTCAGCCAATTACACATATTTCATTTTTTAACCTCTTTCTTCACTGTAAAATTTTGCTCTAGTGTCTTAGCACATACACAGTGCGTGTACAGAACAAAAAGTCTGATGAATATTTTAAAAGCAGGGGCCCACAGCCTACATACAGGGAGTCATGTTATTTACAAACATGTTCCCATTGACCTGTAATTAAAATGAGATCCTTGGCAGAGTTCACCTTCCATTTAGGCCTAAGGAAAATCAGGCAGCCAGAGCCAGAGCCAAAGCTCTGCTCTGAGCATTTAGCGACCATCACTGCAAACAGGAGCTCCTGAACCCTTCAGCACTTATGAAATCTGGCAACTTACTTCTGGGGCCTACATTTGGGTTTCTTGTATCAAAAAAACCCAACCCCAGGCCTCAAAATCTTACTCCAAAGAATTAAACGTGTCAGACTTCACTTAACATTTTCCTGGCTAATAAAAAGACCAAATTTTTCTGCTAGAGCTCATACATCCCTGCAGCACAGCAGCTGTGCCTGATGCTGTTAGCTCCATTCTCAGATGCAGCCTAGCTGTGCAGCATGGTGCTACACCTAATGACTCCACATTGCTGGGTGGGTTAGACAGCGTGCCAGGCTAAGGCAACTATACTGATTTTTGGTTCTTCTCGGCTCAGAGTCACTGAGATTATGGGAGCCTCCGTCTTTTGGCAGAGCATGGAAACATCCACTGCAATGGTTGAAATTACAGTCTAACTCCTACCCTGGAGCTATGGCTAAAGGGCGACATGCAGCCCCTTACTGAGCAGTATTCACAGAAGAGAAATTAATTTCCATGCAGAGGCCAAGAGAGACAATCCCAGTGACACACAGGCAACAGAATAGGTTTGGGCATGAGAAAAAAAGTCTGCCTTAATGTAGCAGCTAAAATCGGTAACAGAAATCTTTACGTGTGACTAGAGTTCTTTGTTTCAGGACTTAACTAGTCATAATATAGCCTGGGAATTTAAAGACCTGGGGTGGAAGTGGGGAGAGAAATCAACATCCTGGAAAAAAACACACCATTAGGTAAAAGATGGAGGCAAAATCCTTGCTATTTTCTATTCTCTCTTCTCTTCTGACAGGCAAATTTACACCATCTCTCACTCACCATGGGCTAACGGTGTTAAGAGCATTGTGAAGAACAGCAGCTGTGATGACCACATGACTGTGAAGGAGGGCTTGAAAGTATCCCAGCAAACGAGGGTTCAAACAAAACAAGGTGAGCGTCCTCCTGCACTTGCTTCCAACACTTCAACTGTTGGCCTTCAATTCACATCCGAAAAGGGGAAAAAAACAATCAAAAATAATAATAATAAAAAAAAAAAATCCCACAGCCAGTATCCAGAGTCTGAGACCTACAAATGAGAAAGGAAAAAAAAATGCAGTTAGTAAAACAATAAGATAGGTGTTTTCAATCAAGTCTCGCTGTGTTTCTTTGCTGCCAACAGCTGTAAAGGCAAACGCGTCTCCGCCTCCCCTGCCCTTCAGATGTATGCACATTCCTATGCACAATAGGAATTAAAACTTGTCCCTGTGCAGAGAGACAGTTTGTGCATCACTAATGCTCTGCTTCCTCTCTCAAAACAGGGCTCAAGACAGCAGTTTTGAACAATGATGCCCACAGGTCCTGAGAGTCCACAGACTTTGAAGTAGACTAGAAAAAAAAGTCCATACATATTGCATCGTATCTTATGGGACTTCTAAAACAGGCTGCAACTGTCCTGAAAATGTTTGGGTGTCTAGAAATCACAAGCCAACAGAAATTCCAGAGCTAAAATGGGTTTAACTGGTGCCTAGGCTCTGTGCTGATCTCTTAAACAGAAAGAAGTTTCCACCCGAGCCACTTCTTTTCCACCCAAAACCCTCAAATACAGGGGGGGCAAAGAGCAAACGCAAGCTCCTGAAAGAGGACACTTGCCAGCATGCTGGCAAGTCAACAAGCTGCCGACAGGAGCGGTCACTTTGCCACTTGGTCTAGGCCATACCTGTGAGCACGCGTGGGAAGCACGGTGCTTTAGGAGAAAATGCAACTCAGTGTTGTGACAGAGCTGCACTCCCTGGCCTGCCTTCCCCCTCCCTTCAAACAGAAACCTTTTTGCAATATATTTAAACACATCCATACCAGCCTGGTTGGTCCCAGTGTAAGGAATAAGACACCCAGACAACAATCCTGCTTTCTCTTTAACCTCCTGCACAGTATCTAATGCAGGTGGACACGCTGGCCAAATATAATCTATGCGGACATCTGCTACGTGTCCTGAACAACTCAGGCAGAAACTGAGCCCAGTGCTTCCTCAGGTAGTGGGCATTGCACTCTTCTCTTCTGCTAAGACCTTCACTCCCTTTTGCATTTCTCCCATGGCTCTGCTATTGAGGCTGACACCAAGATACCAGGCAGTGGGATCAGTAATATGGTTTGGGAGTATGTCTGCCAACGGTATGCCTAAAAGCCTCTTTATTGCCCCATTTGACATGTCCTGTAGGGCTTTTAATCACTGAATCTGAACCAGGCTTTGAACCCAAGCAGAGCCCAAAAGTCACCCTTCCCCTATAGCTATCTTCTGTGGTGACTGCCAGGGACTCAGTCACTCACTCCTAGTCGAGCTCCAGTTATTCATCATGGGATTAAAAATAATGGTCTCGTCCATCCCACACACTTACAGGAAAGCACAGGGCAATCTCAATCCACGCTTGAATAGAAACATTCGCTCATTTATTTGGACAAAGTATTCCAGCTTCCCATCGTTTTAATCTCTCAAGAAGGGGCTAGATGGCCACAGTGACTCAAACTTGGCAGGAAAAAAACAACTATACAGAGTTAAACCATGGCATCAGTTTGAGACTTAGCTCCCCACTGACTTTGAAATGATGATAAAATATGAGGAATTGAAAAGTACTTTGCATATCTGTTTTGAACTCCCTAGACTCTGCAGCCTTCACAGCACTGGTCTAATTAAAAATCTCTCCAAAAATCTCTGATCAACAGAAGTTATTCTTCTCTGAGCAAAGAAGCTGGTTTTGCCAACTTTTATTCTTACCCAAAACGCAGTCTGAGCCAAAAAGCTATATGAAAAACTGTGCTGCATGCCACTGTGATGTGGGTATATTTCTGAAACTCCAGCATGACAAAGTGGCCTTTGTTTTGCCTCCTATCTTTGCTGATCAACTAAATCAAACCCCACATTGTTCAGAACCAAAGACTATAAGGAAGCTGCATTTTTTTCTGATAAAATATATCTGCTTGCACTGCCAAGATTTTATTCTCCCACTGTACTCTCCTCCCCAGTCTATCCCTGCAATTTGTTCACTCAAATGTAGCATTTAGTTTCCAAAGCTTTTTCTCAGCTCTGTAACTGGGGTGACTAAAAAGCCCAAGGTCAATATGCAGTCAAGTGGCTTCTTTATAGACATCCTAGAAATTAAAACTTTGCTTGAGCTGGGACTAATCAGAATGGTCACTGATAATATTTAAAGCCTGTTTTCTGAAGGGGGACAAGACTCATGAATATTTTAAATCATACATTCTAAACAGCGATCAAGTTTTCCATTTATATTTTAGGAGGGTACCAGTACACATCAAACTACACCACTGGCCATTATTTATGCATGTTTTTTCCTACAGCATCGTCTGTAAAGTTTTAAAAGTGAGAAGCCTTTTGTGCTACAACATTTGCAAAGGTGTACAGAGATGAGGGAAAGCTACCCAAGCGCAGGTACACTTCCCTAAAGCAAAAGCTCAGCCAGGCAGTGAAGGAGTGGAGGTTTGTTTTCTGATTTTTATTTGTTTAAGCTGAATCAAGTTCTGGATAACCTGAATCTGTTAGAAAGAGATAACATTATGGTACAGTAAAAGGTTTTTGGGTGTAAACCGAAGAAGTCACAAATTAATTGTGCTACCTGTCCCAGAGAAGGGATAATTGTCAACAAATTATTTACACAGTCGACTTTAAAATTGTTTTTATCTGTCTATACATTCCTGCATGATAGGATTCAAAAATTTTTTTTCTATGGTCTCATGGGCTGGGGCTGAATGAGCAAAAGGATTCACCTGCTCTCTGCAGAATGCAAACACTAATTTTGGGAACTAATGTCGTGCAACCACCAGAACTGCAAATAAATGTTTTATCCTACTGGAAAGAGCATTATCCAGTCACAAAGCTCCTGTGCAAAACAGATGATAGGAGTAGCTCAGCATCATGCATCATTTACTCCGGTTGTAAATCTGGCCCAATATTCCCAGCCCTACTTTCCTTCCTGCCAGAGTAGAACAAGCCAGGGACACGGCCTGTCAGGTTGTGTCTGCACACCCTGGCTGGCACAACCTTGCCCTTAAGCTTGCTCCTACAAAGACTTCAACCCCTTAGGCTTAAACTCATGCACAAATCTTAACAAATCCATAACGTGTCTAGAGAAATGCCAAAGCTGTTTAGCAATATGGGGCACCGCTATATTAACCAAACACATTGTAGTGCTACAAAATTCTGGGTGGTTTTGTATTTCATGTAATCAAATAATCATAGTGTGTTTGTGAACTGGATATCTGCAGGGGAACAGCTAGATAGGGAACGAGTGGAGCAACCCTTTTCCTTAATGGTCACGCAACCCCGCTCAAGCAGCATTATGAGATGAAGAAAGAGGCCTGCAAAACAAAATTTACTTAATCTTTGGATTACTTCCAGGTAAAGTACAGCCAAAGAGAGAAACTAGAGCACGTATCTGTGAACTGTTCAGTGCAGAGTGTTATATTTATTGATGCAAGAAGGGGATATACCATCACAGTGAAAAATTTAAGGGCTACACTTGACCTAAGGGGTTTGGACTTGAATCACAAAGACGACGCAGCCTGCATTGATTTGAAGGAAAGTTCTTCTGCTCACTGACCTTTCTGCCCATAGGGCTGCCCCTGACACCCGCACGGTCTGATGTGCTGCCAAGCATCACCCAAACCTGATTTGCATGCTGGCAGTTCCCAAAATCCAACCCAAAGTAGTACTGACAGAATAGGAGAAAGCCGAAGGAAACTAAGGCCTCGTGGTGTAGAGATGAGCAGTGAAGTATTTGTCAAGGTGTCATTCATAAAAGAATATTATAGATACACTGACAAACTCAACATCTACCCAAGTCTGTTCTTCAGCAGTTGATGTCAAGCAGCACATGGGGCATTTTCTGAGCTCATCTGTCGATGGTCTACAGGGACGGTGAAAAAGAAAAGGAAACCAGTTCATCTGATGAGTGAACAGATAGGCTGAACTCAAAGTAGAATTTAGAGCAGCACAAGCCAAACCTGTCAGAAATTACTTAATTACTGACTTCCTCCAAACATGAGCATTTGTGCCTGCACAAAGCTGGACACTACCCTTCTCACATGGCAAAAGCTGCCTACTTTCCTCAGGTATCTAGCATTTTCTAGACAGTTGGGGTACGGCCACAGGAGGGGCAAGAGTGTTTTACAAGGGGGCTTACTAGCAAAAGCTAGATAGAAATGCCCTGGTTTTCTCATCCAGTTTTACTTGCAGCAATTTTCTCCCCACCCCTGAAAATGTGCATAGTAAAACTAGCTTAAACAAATCAGTGATGCAAAGATTACTTTATATTTCTTAATAGAAAAGATTCCTGCACTTATCTCCTCCTTTGGCAGAAGTTGCTTACTAAGTAGAAAATAAGTGTGATGTTTCAGACAAATACTGAATAAATCCACTATTTACAAGGGAAAAAGTTTGGAAGTAATTAAACCCCTTGAAGCTGATGGGCCAAGCTGGAACCACGGATGTAATTCCGCATTCTCAGCATCTGCTACTTGAGACAATTTATTCCAGACAACATTTTCAGAATTTCACGGAGAAGAGAGGGAAGAGAAATAACCCCAGCAAGGAAAAAGATAACATGCAATCTCTGCAAAAGTAACTTAACTGCAATTTAATGTTAGAAAATTTCTTTTAAGTAAAAGAATGACCTGTATTTCCACTCCCATTATGAATGGCTAAACAAAAGAATTGTGGCAATGCCTTTGGTCATGAGTTGCCTGAAAAACACATTTTTTTGTTTATTTTTTGCAACATTACTAAAAAAGAAAAGTTTTGCCCCTCCCACCTTTTTCCACTTTTACCCTATTTCAAATCCATTTCCCTGTCAGGTACTCAGGATGCGGCTCCGTGGTCCCTTTGCGGTGGCAGCAAGACAACCTGCCATGTAAAAGGTCACACAGACATTACTGACGGTATAACGCAGGGGCAGCAAGGCAGGAGCAGGCTGCACTCCTGGCATTTCAGTGGAACCACATGCACTTTCACTCCTAGCCACTCACTGAAGTTACCACTACAGGGACATGGTTATTTATGGGCAGATTTTTCCATGAGTATTTTTAAGAAGTCAGGAACATGTTTCTGAGACACATAAACTGAATTGCCTGTAAACTTTTATCTGTGTCTGCATTTAGCCCAGGAGAAGGTTCATCCTATACTGCAAATGCTCATAAAGTCAGAGTTCTCACAGAGTTCAGGAAAACTGGCTTTTGTTTCTCAAAATATCAAGTGGCAGCCATGGCTTTTGACTCTTCATTTCAGGTTTTAAGTTTGCTAGATGTGATGCACTGCGAGAGACCCGGTGAGCCTTCCTAGGGTGAGTGGACTCACCAGCTTGTGGTTCAACCTGCTCACATCTATGTCCTCTTTCTGTACCGCAGACCCTGCTCCCGTTCTCTCTCACATCTCTACTGGGGCTGTGAACTCGGAAGGAAACTCCTCAACCCTGTCACCCCATATGCACAAAACTACAAGGTATTTCCAAGTCCCTATTTCCAAGCAAGGTTTAAAACAAGCACTTGCACCTCTGCCCCTAATTGCACATTCCTGTATATTAACGTTCATTTCACCCACACTGTTTGAATACCCTAAGACCATTCTACCCTTTACTCCTCATTTATATCTTACATAGCACTCTGAGAAGTAATTTTAAATACCTTAAAAGCAAGCAACAACGGCAACAATGTGTAATAAGTTTGCATTCACCCTAGGTTCTCAGGTATCACAGCAGTGCTACTTACGCTCCCCCGAGAGGAGCAGCCGAGGCAGCAAGGAACCGCTGTCAGCTCAAACCAAGCCTCATCAACCACCTGTTTAGGCTATAATTCAAAGTGACAAAGAACTCTTTAGATGTACTACGGGATTCGCTGCAAAATAACTCTGAAGTGTTAACTGAGTTAATTCATTTCAGATTAATCAAGCCTTTGGTAGGGGCACACCTGAATACAGACCAGCTGAATATAGTAGCCTTTTTTTCCTGTGTAGGTGAAATGGAGGCTTTTGTGCTTTTCCAAAGGTCAAAAGGGGAACTTAAGCTATCAGCTGCTTGTTGGTTTTTCCATTCAATCCAGGATCAAAGCAATTTCAGCAGAAAATGATAACTAAACTAAAAGTGAAGCTACTCACACATCTTGCGACTTCACAAGGACAGAGAGAAGAGTCTTGGAAACATGGTCCAGAAGTTTAGAAAGATTGTACCTCATTGTACACATGAATATCACAGCTACTGAATGCTCCAGCCTTTCTTTTAAGCACCTCCTGGTTATCCTTGGCAATATACTTCATTACAGATTTAAGAGAGGAAGGTACATCATTCACAAGGTCCCTGCATGTATGCAAATATATGATTAACACATGCAAAATTTCAAAAGGTGCAGGGTGTCATCTGAGAAAGTCGTAAAATAGGCAAGCGTTTGTATTGCATTACCACCCCTAGATCAGCGGGCTTTCTGAAAACCGATCAGGAAAAACTTGGTACTCTCACTGGTTAAGCACCACCTGCTAAAGCAGCTCACAACTGGCACGAAGCAAATTAGCCCCTCCACCACTCCAAACCCCATCAGGGGAAAAAACCCTACATGTCTTGAGAAAAGCTATGCAGCTCTTCACACAAGCTGCACAGCACCATAAACTTCTCATCACCTGAAACAATCCTATTTCATCATCGTATACAGCAATTATTACAACAATGTTCTTCAGACTTTTGGGGAGGTGTTAAGATCCTTCTCGAAAATTTATTATAGCTACGCAATATGCCATCTTTCTCAAATGTTTTAGTTTGTAGCACATCTTTATAGAGGGAAAATAATACATAGGCAAGCACTCCCTCACAGTATTGCCAACAGTTATGATTTCATTGCGAAACTCTCAGTATGTGGCAGCTTCTTGCAATAATGAAAATTTCAGCTTTCTTTTCAAGTAAATTTCTCCTTACAGAGAAAAGCTGAAAAATAGGACCCAAATGCAGCTCAGAGACTTACTAAGCCAGTGGTAAATAAACATAACTCAACATATTTATTTGATTTGAAATTCATATGACTTTTAATCAAATCTCGTAATTTTTTCTGTGAATGATTCATGATGTTGAAAGTCTGGGTTTGACAATACTCTCGTAATGCTTATTTGCACTCCACAGAGCCTTTGGCAATTATTCTGTGACAAATAAAACATATGTGGTGCGCGCATTGAAAATGGAGACAAGCTTATCACCAGGGTCAGCATAATTTTAACTTCCCTTTGCTACCATTAGCAAACCTTATATTTTGAGGCATCACCTCTCCCATACATACCAGCCCCATTTATTCAAGTGTGTTACCACAGCTGTATTTGTGACGGCACAGGCTCTGCACTGGCTCTTGCTTTAACCTGAGGAAGTGACAGCCTCCAAGGAGAAAATCAGCCAAAGGAAATGACAGAAAATTCCAGAAGAGTTCAAAACAGCACATCAAGTGAAATGTGATATTGGGACCAGAGGAGGAATACTCCTAAATGCCTCTGGATGCAGCCTTTAAAATAATTTTCAATATTCATTTATCCACCATATCTCTCCCTTCCTGCTGTGTCTTTCATAACACCTCTAATTTTCTTCCTTTCCTCCTCCTAGCAGGAAAGGACCTCTTTAACTTACATTGCCCAGAATTGTCCAGCAGCTGCAGATATAGAGGGAGAGAAGAGTTTAGTGCCATTTGCCATCACAGCAAGAGTGGGTTTTGGGGGTGGGTTTTCTTCCTGGGGAGCGTTGAGGAATGCAGGTAGGGGCCGTTTCTCGTTTGCCTGCAGCTCATCAGGAGGCAGCCCAAAGCCTGTATGGGTGGGCTCCATCTCCCCGTACATCAGCCACAAACAGAAGGATGGTGTACAGGCTTTCCGAGCTGTTTGCTCCCCAAAAGTGGCATATGCCAGAGAAGAATCTTACTGGCAAAGATGATAGTGAACTCTTTTTTTTGTGGGCCCTGCAATTCAGAAAAGGGGGAAAGGGACGACCTTATGTCTACCTCCTGGCACACTCCTTTACCGCCCAGGTGGCCCCACAGCTCTTTGGATATGAAGGTTAAACAGCAAAGTTAGACCAACAGCTACAGAGAATTGAGCACTGCTGAGCTGAAGCAGAAAGCCTGGCCTCTACTATAGCTTGTTTCACAGGGCCCGCAGCAGCAGGCACCTGACAGACAGCAACGCATGAACCAAAATACTAGGGTCGCAACTGCATTTGTTGTAGGCAGCAGTACTTTTGACAATGCTGGATTTCCTCAGCCTTTGACTTACTCCAGCTCCAAGTCACTACTCGCATGTATAACTACATCCAGTAATAAAAAAAAGGGAGAGAGTACCATTTGACAGAGCAATTGCAGTGAAAACAGCAGCAAAGCTGTGATGTATTTCCTATCTGTAAAACGTGTCTCCAGTGCCTTTTTATTCTGCTCTTGCTTACTATTCCTTTCTCAAACGGATGGTAACAGATATTACTTGTTTTGCACTAAGAAAATGTAATTTCCTTCACTTTTTGTGCTGATTAGGAAATTAACAGGCAGTATAAGCAAGGTTCATTGCTTTTCCCATTTGAAATGTACTGCTTTTGAAAGAATTAGAGTAACAACAAGAGATCACCTATACACACAACTCTATGCAGACATGCACACTATCAAATGAAACAAAAGTCACTGGCAAATGAGATTAATGGCAAAAGCCAGGTGAATAACACACTTTTGCAAGAAAGTTATCTAGGAAAAAGTTAAGTTTAATTGTCTTTCAGATCTGTTATGATGTAATAAATGTCTATTATGTTTAGCGGCAAATTGGGTTTTAATAATCATTGCTGGTTTTGGCTGGTGGTTAACACGTAGTTTAAATGTAAACCAGATTTATTTTTGACACCAAGATGACTTTCTCGCACGACTCTCCTTGATTTAACCTCTTCACACCCCACAAGACATTTAATATAATTTTATTTCTAATAGACTGTGAGCCAATAGGATCATATTTGCTACTACTGATGTTTTCAATGAGAAATAAAATCAATGAGGTTTATGCTGAAGGTAAGTGTAAGTGATTAGTTAAGTGTAAGTGACTTGGAAAAATATTAGGAGGGTTACATTATTCAACCAAATGATGCAAAGTAAGAAAGAGTCTGGATAGAAGTAAAATCTATGAAAAACTCCTGACCTTGCTGTGTTGGAGAAATCTTAGCTAGAATTTGTTCTTTTGTGGACACTCTCAATAATGAGTATTAGTAGGTGAGAAACTTTGTCTCATTTTTCGACACAAGCGGTCAACCTTAAGCATTCATACCTACAATTAAAAAAAAAAAATCTTCTTCTTAGACCAGAGACAAAAGAGCAGCCCAGTGGGTTGCTAGGAGAAAAACAAACATCACTTGATGTAGTATAGAAAGAGCAGGCAAGCGAGGCGAAGCCAGTCCATAGACCGACTGGGAAAGCAAGACAGTAACACAGATGCATGCTGCATCATAAAAAACTAAGAGATATGCATGCAGAAGAATAAATGTTGCATCTAAATTTCTAGGTGTGGTATTTTCCAATGAACTATATACACAGGAAAAAGCAATAGGCCAAATAACAGAACAAAAAGTATTTACAGTTCCCCACAGCAAGTGTCTGTGTAGTAATAACAAAGAGCCTGTTTTTCCACATTTTACCATGTTAATGACTTCTGTTGCACATTAATCAAGAGTCCAGCCTCTTTGATCTTTGGACGGGAAAAAAAGAAAGATTTAATTATTGCACTCATTTTCTGCACAGATTACTTTTGTTATTATTTATATTCTGCTAACTGGGGTCACCATCTAACCCAAACCCTAGTTATGAAAGGTCCTGGGCATTCTCATAGTGAAACACAACTTTTCTCCTCCTTCCTCTTTCCTCCCTCATATTAACCAACCAACAAAGAACGGGAGGAAAACACTCTTTTGCAGAGAATAGAGCTGTGGAGAGATAGTGGCTGGTGATTGCCATGCGTGCCCTTCAACTCTGAAACCAAGCTTCAGCCAGTAAGTGGAGTATTTCCAGCTAACTTTGATAACAAGTAGTAAATACTCAACATTTCCTCAATCCCTGCAGAAGCAGCCCTGCCAATGAGAGCAACTAAACCCAGTCCAATCTCTGACAAAAATATTCTCCCCCTCCCCGCCCCAGTAATTTGCAGTTGCCTTAGCTTTGTCCCTCTCCAAAGGAGTACTTTGGAGATCTTTTAGGTTAGTGGTGAACCTAGTCTCTTCCCAAGCTACTACTTCAGCTATGAAGCTCGATTAGCAAACTGGATAGCAAAGCTCCCACTGAACCTTGTGGAAATGAGGTAATATCCTCAGCATCCCTCCTATTGCCTTCACAACGTTGGAGGACAAGACTACAGCCATTCTTGTATAAAACATTGCTAAACCCCTGTCCAGTGAAAATGTGAGGGCTCAGCTGTGCGTGAAGGTACTCTGGTGTCACCCCAAGCCAACAGTCCCCCCGCAAACACAAGCTGACAGACTGCAACTTCTTTGGTCTCCTTCCTAACGAGGAGCATCATACAACTATACACAACAGCGATACGCAATCTGAAGGGGCCACTGTGCTCCAGCTGAAAGTCAATGCTTCTCTTGGTACTACAAAGGAAACATTTTATACTAGAAAGTCTGGATGGATAAAATATTTATATAATACGGATCACATACACTTCTTTTTCCCCTTTTGAAATGAAACAAAGGCCAGATATTTCCAGCTGAAACTACAAGAGGGATCTTAACTAAACAGAACATTTAAACACGGCTGGAATTTTACCAGGAGTTCCCAGCTGAAGCCTCCGCTCTTGCATCGTGACCTAGCGTTGCCAAGATCCATGTAGCGACCAATTCTTCTCCAAAAGGACTGGCCCCCTAATTCTTGCAAAAGGTATTTTTAGAGTCAAAATACTTGCTTTTTGCAAAAGAAATGCTACTAACTCCAATAAGCATGTGTGCTTTTTAAAGGGTACTATAAAGTTTCTAAACAATAAAACGTTTCGGTGGGTGAAAGGCTAAAATTAATTAATTCCTTGAGTGCTTTCTTGCAGAAATTAATTGCGAGGACAATCAGGACAAACGTGCTTTTTAAGAGAATTGTCTTGGGCAGCTGAGTAAGGAATGCGAGACACTTGCCCTGTTTTCATGCCTCATAGCTGAGGATCAGTAGCAAACAGCCAAAAGAGAAAATACACCTGTTTTGAAATTTGCCAATCTAAAATGTGCCTGCCTCGGTAAGCCTCAAATTAAACACATTTCATAATGGCCTATTACATAGTAACAGTCACTAAAAGATCCACAGGAAAACTGAAGGCAGTTCTTACCACTAAAGTCCCAGAAAATGAGGCAGTATCATGTAAGGGGGGGGGGGGGGGCACGGGGGAAGGAGAAAAAAACCCAAACCAAACCCTGAAACTTTCTCAGTGCCTTTTTCCCCAAGTAAACCTACTCCTACTTGACTCCCCCCAAAATTAAGGGATTGAAATTAATCTTTTAGATACATTACCACAGGACCGGAGCAACTGTATTCAACAACAATGCTCTCATTTATAGTTGGGCAAACGGAAGCAATGAATCTCTATAACATTTTTCATTTCTAAGTACACATTGAACTTAAAATAATCAAGAAACAATGTAAACATGTAACTCAGTCACAGGCATCTGGCAAAATCAAATACCATCAAATACAGTCAGACTGAAATGGGATGGCTGTACCACTGAGACTCTTCAATGAACTTAATTACTCAGTTTACTGTTTCCTTAGAAATAATGGAAACAGTCTCATTTCAATATACCCTAGTAGTTGTAAAATTTGCAGTAACACCTTTATGTGTTACACATAGTATGCAAAAGTCCACTTCTGATTTTACTCTTAATGCGGTGCTTCCACCTAGAAAAAGCGAGATGTCTCAGTAGTCGAGGAGAAACATTTAATTGTAAAAATCACATTCAATTCCAAAGAAAAAAATTAAGCACCTCTGGCAACTATAAGGCAAGATAATTAATCTGATGTATGGGCCTGTCTCTTGTGATATTTTGCAAGGGACTCTATAAATACCGAAATGTAGCTATGTTTGACATGCAAGATGAATTTGGGGGGAGGAGGGAGGAGAATTTTGGGATCTCCTGAAATGTTCCCTGTGAAAGGAAGACCACATTTCTCATCTTCTGCAGGAGAGGGTTTCAAAAGCACTGCTCTAATGCTAGCTCGTCTGAGGTCACAGGCAAAATCCCACAACCAATAGACGGCCTTTGAAAACATCACCCTAGCAAGCAGCAAGTAAAACCTTTGTTATTTAAGGTCATAGCTGGACGTGGAACTGCAATAAAGTATTTCATTCAATTATCTGAAAAGCCATTCATGGTAAACAACAAACGACGACTTTTTACTACATCTTTACTTTGACTTATTTTACTGTAAGAGGAGTAAGCACTCTAGTTTATAAAACAAGGGGATAAACGACAAAGAGAAATCAGCCCTAAACATTTTGCTAAAGCAATCACTCCTTTGTTCATTGTTCTCCCTATAAGGGAGGCTCACGAGGGTAAAGCAGGAACACTGGGCTTCAAAAGTAACCAAAATTGGCAAATTGTGCAGAAAGATAGATAGTGTCATTGTTTAGCACTTGGCACCAGTGTGGATCTGAGCAAGCAAGAACACAGATCGCCTGTGATGGGAAATCTATCAGATGTAACAGAGTCAACTGATGGCTAAAAATCTAACATTAAGATCCTTTCATCCACTGCTTACCTTACATTTGCATAAGTTTCACTTCCAAAGCAAAGAGACCCCAAAGAGGCAATGTCTGAATTGAAAGAAAACTATTTCAGCTAAGAGGAAGGTCAAGACCTTATGTTGATCCAAACTGACCATCAGCAAAAAGAGCAATACCTAAAATTAATTTTCTCCAAAGTAACATTTTTCCATTCAGGCTTTTGCCTGGACTGTAATAGAAAGAGGGAGGGGAGACGAGCATGTCTTCTGAGGGCAAGAAGTGGTAGGTTGCTTCCTGGCATCAGTGTCCCTTCCGACAGCACAATTTAACACTGCCTTTACCCAAAGCATACATTCAGTGCAAGTGCAGCCGCTATAATTCAGCAGCATATCATACACAAGCCCGCAGAGCAAGATCCCAGCCAGGGCTGTCTCATTATGGAAGAAAACAGAAATAGCATTCGTAAATTGGATCCGATCACCAGGAACAGTTTAGCATCAAACGCTTCAGAAATCTACGTGTATAAAGCCAAAGCACTACGTGCCTGTAGATTTCAGGCTGTAGATAGCTTTAGGGTGAGAGAGTAGGGAGAGCCCAAGCGAGATAGTTTGCTGTCAGATCTTTATCAAGGATTTTATGCGTGATTTCTTCTTCCTACATTAGGAATTAAAACCACTGATGTGGGGATCGGATCAGCAGAGTGAAGGCGGGGAGGGGGGAATCCTCAAACAAGCACCTTCTCACAGCTTCAGTCACAGCCGGAATGAGACAGCAATGCTCGGCAAAGAGAAGTCCACCAACATCAGAGGTTGGCTCTATGCCCACGAGGACTCTTGTTGAATGCCACAGTCACATACTGACCACAGGCAACAAAAATGCCTTTTCAGGGCAATCAGGTTGGGAAACATCTAGGAATTTCGCTCCCTTTTAAAACTGCCCTTCTTTTTAAAAACCCTCCCATTTTGAGACAAACACGGTCCACTCCAAACACAAGAAAATTAGGTGCTTTTACAAGCCTGAAGTCTTAACAAGCCACACCACCAGACGAGGAAGCAGTTAATCATCTCAGAGGCAAGAAAACCATCCCGGGTTACCCAGCAGCAGAGCTGAATTTCACTCTGAGGCACCAGAGGCCCTTGGCTCACATGACTGGGTACAGCAGGAACTTCTCAACCAACCTGCATGTATCAGGGTTATCCTGGGAAAGTTACCTTCATTTCTTCCTTGAGAATTAGAATTATGTAAACTCTCCTCCAGAACAAAAGATACAGATTTGCTGTTAGCCCAGCATTGCTGATCCAAATGACATTTTTCTGATTTTTTCTGAATTTTATGTTTTCCTGAAAATAATCAAATTATCAATTTCAATATTTTTGAAATGAGTTTTTCCTATTACCCAGTTAGAAATTACTTTTTCTTATAGTGTTTCATTTCATGGCATTTCAGTTTACGAAACTAAGGTGCTGTTAACAGAAAAAGATTTCAGTTGTGTTGAAACATTCTGGCTGATACATGATTTTGATAAAAAAAAAAAAAAGTCAATTTGCTGGAGAAAACAGTACTCCCCGGATTTTTTTTCCTCCTCAAAATTGCCAATAACTTAATTTTCTTTCTATTCAATGGAAAAGATGTGTGTAATGTGATGACTCAGATCACTGTTGCATAAAATGGTCAGACCACTGGGCAGCCTACTATGAGCTGAGAGAACCAGGAGGAATCACCATTCTTCTGCAAATGAAGGCTGGTGCTGGAAGGCCCTCCGTGACCCTGGTTCCCCATCATATTTCTGTTATACTTTCCTCAGCAAAAGGGCAAGTCCTTTCTCCCCCATCCTCCTCCAATGCAAAATCCACATACATTTTTAAGTGCACCTTTTCCTGCTACCAAATATACTTCATCTTACATACCCTTCACCTCTTAAATACCCAGAACCTCCACCCCACTGGGCTCAGTCCCAAACCCACTGCCTTTTTCCCCCAGAAACGCCTCCATGAGTCCAAGCCTTTCAGTACTGTAAGTAAAAACAAGACTGAGAAGTACAGACCAGCCCATCACTGAAAGCTAATGGGTGGAGAGTAGTTAAAAACACAGATCTCCCTAGAATTATATTCTCCTTATTGAGCAATTAGAAGTTAGACACAAGTAAACCAGAACAGCTAGTCAAACAGTGGGTCTGCTCCCTGGCGGCAAACTCACTGGTACCAGCAGTAAGGATGAATGCAACGTCCTCTTTTGTCCATCCCTACCAACTTCAGCATTACTCAGGCAAAAAGGCGGGGAGCAGGGAAGAGAAGAGAGAGAGCGAAGCACGTTCCAGCATCGCCATCCTCAAGTGCCACACAATCAGTTCAAGCACTTTCCTCTGCAAGACTCTCTTGCGTTTCAGCTCCCTCTATATACTTTCGTTTCCCACCTGCCTTGAAACACATTCACTAATGTTTAGCTTTCAAAGAAACGAGGTGTGAGACTGAAGTGTTCTTTCACTGATCTTTCTCTGACCTAATCTAGGTCTTGCTATTCTCATCTACAAATGACTGGTACTGGAGAGGCAGCATCAGAGTCTTCCCTACCATGCATGGTAGCGTTGTCCAAGAGAACACTATAGACCTAAAAAGCTCACGTCAAGAATAATTGGAATTAAAGCTCAGGGTTGTCCGTTAAAAAAAAAAGAAAAAAAAAAAAAAAAAAAGGAGAAGAAAAAAGGGTGAATCGTGAATTAGTTGGCATAGTACTTTTGATCCACAGGACTTGAATGTGCCTTCCTCTCTGCAGCATTACGCTACCTTTCCTTGCAAAATCAGCCAGCACCTTTGATTCATTTCTGAATACTAATCTTCCAGTCAGCAGCAGGATTTTATCCAGTTTAAGTGAAAGTGTCAGCCAGGCTGGTTCACCTTATCTAATGAAGCCATTGTCAGGTATATAATTTCAGGGAATACCTGCAGACCACACTTCAAGACTATGCCAGGACTAAGCCTTCCTCATAGCCCTTCCACGTCTCTACGTCTCATCACTGTAATTTAAATTGGCAAAGTTCCTGTGACATGCAGCGAGCCCCAATCCTTAAAACATGTTCCTCTGCCTTCTTAACCAAAGAGCGTCTGGAAAGGTTTTCCCATATTAAGCAAAAGGACAAAGAGGAGTAATCAGGAACACCACAGTGTGGTTATCAGAGGCAGGACAGAAATGATTGCAGGGATAACCAGCAAAGCAGAAGCTCATCTTCACAAAGCCAATAATTGTGTCTGGGAGGCTGCAATTCCAAAGGCAGTCTGCATGAAAATCACTGTGAAGTGAAAACATGCAACTTGTATCTCTGTGGTGTAAAGCAAAGCTATGCTGTAGCGACAGAAAACTAAATCAATACTGTTCAGGGCCAATATTGGTGAGCCACTAACCAAATGAGCAGGAATGTGAACCTATTGATTCTGTAGAGCTATACTTCCACGCTGTTTTCTTCACCTTCTGAAGCATTTCTATCACCTTGCAAAATGGAAAACTGGAGACTGAAACTCCTAATTAATACTTCCTAAAAACCTGAAGTCACACTTAGATTATTACAAAAAACCCTTGGTAGCATGTTCTGCGTTATACATTTGTCAAAATACTTTACGTTGAGAACAAAAATTGTTTTTTAAATTATTCTGCTGTGGATTTATCAGGCTGAACACTTAGTTATGACAACCTCAGGCAACTCAGCGAGGCTACCTGGATGGGTTTGTGACACGCTCTACCTGACTGACAACTGCTCCTGCCAAGCGCACAGGAGTGCAGACAAAGAACATCACTATGTGGGGACAAAGCCAGGTAAAATTAATGCATGGGTGTATTTTAACATGCATCCAGAGATAGAAAAGCCTGTCAGCTGCTGGAGTCTTCCATGTCCCTATCTTCCTTCCCAGCCAGGTGAAAGGCTTCTGAGGATGCACTTAGCTTCCCCTCCCTCCCTGCTGCTCCCCTGGTCTCAGGGTGAAAACCGGGGCAGGATTAGAAAAGAGCTGGGGGATAAACACATCGGTAAAACAATAAATACCAGCTAGACAGCTACGAAGGTCAGGAGATGTTTAGGAAGATTACAAGTTCAAAGACCACAGCAGCAGCAAGTACTGGCAGATAAAGTGTACTTCTCCTTCTGAAAAATATATGCAAGTTGCATACATATATATTGCACATATATAAAATTGTAAAATTTATAATTTTAATCATTTTTGCTCTTATGTAAAATTATTTTTGAAAAAGACCTGGAACATGAAGGGCTACCTTACATACTCTGCTGCAGAGTGCATCCCCATAGAGTGCTGGGGAGGGCACCTTCAATGTTGTGTCAGATGCCTCCAAGGGTATTTCTTTACCAAGTGTCCTGGTTTCGGCTGGGATGGAGTTAATTTTCTTCCTAGTAGCTGGTATAGTGCTGTGTTTGTATTGGATTTAGTATGAGAATTAACACACTGATGTTTTAGTTGTTGCTAAGTAGTGCTTACACTAGTCAAGGACTTTTCAGCTTCCCATGCTCTGCCAGGTGCGCAAGAAGCTGGGAGGGGGCACAGCCGGGACAGCTGACCCAGACTGGCCAAAGGGCTATTCCATACCATATGGCATCAGGCTCAGTATATAAACTGGGGGGGGGGGGGGGGGGGGGGTTGGCCGGAGGGCAGCGATCGCTGCTCAGGGACAGGCTGGGCATCGGTCGGTGGGTGGTGAGCAGTTGTATCATGCATCACTTGCTTTGTATATTATTATTATTGTATTATTATTATTATTACTACTACTACTATTTTACTTTATTTTGTTTCAATTATTAAACTGTTCTTAATTCAACTCACAAGTTTTCTCACTTCTACCCTTCCAATTCTCTCCCCCATCCCACCGGGGGGTGGGGAGTGAGCAAGCGGCTGTGTGGTGCTTGGTTACTGGCTGGGGTTAAACCACAACAGCAAGCCTGAGATTTGGGGGTCTTGGGCAGAAGCGGCAGCAGTAGGAAGGGGCTGCACAGGTCCCACGCCCCTCCCGAGCAGCATCTTGGGAAGCCCTGCTCAGCATCTGCAGCCACCACCCTGGCCCTGCTCCCTCCCCTCATGGGGGACAGTGTAGAGTCCCTGGTGGGGGCAGCACCACCTCAGAGCACCTGGACTCACTCTTTGGGGCCCACCACCCCCAGGTGGTGTGGGGCCTGCCCCATGGCCTCCTCCCCAGGCCCCACCACCAAGGTCCCTGGGCCTCATGGCAACCCCTGATCCCAAGGCCTCACTTTGATGGCCCCCAAGCAGCAATTCTCCACACCCGCCCCCAGCCCAGGCCCCACAGCGACCCGCTGGCAGGGCCCAGCAGCCCCACAGCATCCGGGCACGATTTCTCCAGCAGCCCCATCCCACGCCCACAGCACAAAACAGTCGTCATCACTGGTGGCCCTCCACAGAAACCAGTGCCGAGGCTCCCCGCCACCCAGGAGAGGAGACGCAGGTCCCTAATGCTGCTTTCAGACCCCAATCCAGGACGTATTAGGCATAGCAAGAGGCCATTAAATTGCTAACACAGCTTTGAGGCCAGGCAGGCAGGAATAATGGTTTGTAGAAGACTCGTTATCTCAGATAGAGTGCCTTGAAGCCTTCGGGGAGCCCTGAAGTGTCCCAGCGGGCCAAAAAGCGTGGTGAGAACATGGCTGCCGTCCTTCACCGGGTGAAGAGGTCAGGCTGCGTTTAAGAAGTCAACCAACACCTACAGAAGTACTCTAGAAACAGCGCAGCCTTCGCAAAAGGTAGCCCAAGGTCTACAACGCTTCCCCCTCTCCTCCAAAATAATCAGATTTTAAACATACCCTTCAGAGAAACGGTTCAGCCATTAACAGTAACTGTTTCTTATGTGCATCAGTAAAAGATGTAGTGCTACAGAGACTAAATGGGACTTACAGAAAAGAAGCCATAAATCTTTGTCAGCCTCTCAGAAATGAACACTTAATACAACTGGCTTGGAGTACTTCACTTCTCGCTCAGCTGAGGTACCAATTATGGTACCACTATGATAAATTTTAATCACTGTTGTTAATGGCTCCCCCAATTTATTCTATCCCCTCTCTGCACTAATGAGCTGTGCTCAAAGTCTCATGATTCAAATACTTCCCCCTCCCAGCTGAATAAAGCAATCTTTTGGATTTCAACCTGTAATACTGCTGACCTATTCAAAGACATATGAAAGGACTCCAGACATTTAGACATACAGAAAGTCTGGGTCAGAAAGTACAGTTACAACACAGCCAGCAGTCATTTGTTTCCCTTTTCTTGCCCCTATTTCTACTCCTGTGCTCCCTTGCTTCTTCCCCATCCCCCCCCCCCCCCCAGTGCTTTAATTTCCTTATCAGCAGGCAAATACTTTCTTTTCATATTGTAAAAGTCAGTGTAAAACAAACACACTGTTTAGGGCCACAAACACAGAGTTGCCTACTGATTCTCCACCACCCCTTTACTTACTAGTTGGCAATAATTTAACAAGCAGTTTTACAATCTCAAAAGGGGGAACACATTGCATGCTAGCAAGAAGCCTCCTCACTTCTACAAAACTTGGCACAAATCCAGTCTCCTTATCCCAGTAATGCAAAGGAAACCAATGATTCAGGCTCGCCAAAACAGGACCAACTAGAGATACTCCGCATCCATACATCCTGCATATGATGGAAGCACATCACTTAGAATAGAAACCACTTCCAAAGCAACAGTGAAGGGGCTCAGTCACAAGTGCAAAGAGATTCAGGTAGCCTGGGCACTGATGTTCCCCCAGACAAGATCAAGGGTCACGCACCAGTGTTAAAAAGCAGTAAATAAAAACATCTTGAAGGAATTCCCCCATCCCACCTAAGTCAGGGAACTCACTACCACAAGAGGGTGATGAAGCCAATTCACAAAAGCAGCAGATGTTTGTGTCCCAGCACCTAATCCTCGAGAGCTCACAAAATCCTTGTGACCAGGTTACCCTGGAACCATTTATCAGGCGATCTGGCAATCTCTTTGCTGCTCAGGCTCTAAGGAAATGAGAGAGGAAAGTCACATACAGAAGAACTCTCACATTTTTTTGCAACGGCAAGTGGGTAACATGGATGCAAACAAAATTCAACTAGTTCTTACCATCATCCCCTGAGAAACGTATGACAAAAGTCATCCAAGCAAGAGCACGTCAGAGACAACTTCTATGTTAATGATTAAAAACAAACAAAAAAGCAAACTTTTATGTAGTTATTTTCCTCTTCTCCCTTCCTCTCCATCCTGTCAGCTACCTATATTCTTTCCTGGCTAGTTCTAGAATTTTTTTAAGCTTCCTTCCTGCTGTGTACCAAGAATATGGGAATTTAAAGCAAAAGCCGCTTTCAAAACTGTTTTTCTTCCTGGAGATGCAGTGGGTTTGAGGCACAGTGCATCCCGTATCAGTCTTCAGACTACCTGGCTGTCTAAGCTGCAAAACGACAATGAAAATACATTGATAAATATCCCCGGTGTCCTCTCTGCATGACAACAGCTATCTTCACACCCAGATGATCATAACTGTCCTCCACAACGCGCCCTCCCTCCATGAGTGGCAAAATTTTCCTTACAATTAAGTTGTGGTCATGAGTAGTTTTATCTTTTGCAGAGCATTGGACACTACTGTGATAGCAGCTACCTTCTGGGCTCTGAAGCCCTGCAGGGCTTTGGTTATGAAGAAGCACCACCTTATTCTGCATGTGCAAGGGCCAACTCTAGGGGTGGATTATGGCAGCAGCTGGGTAGGGAATGGTCCTGTGAAACACAGAAACACATTTCATGGGGGATTTCCTTTTTACTCTCTGCCTACAAACTCTGTGCCATATGGAGAGCTGGCAAAAGGGAGAGGACAGATGTCTGGAGACATCATAGTTTCTACGTTAACTGCCTGCAAGTTTATTCATCAAGAGGTGATCACCCTTTGTTCTGGTAAGAATTTATTTTAACTTTCTTTGCAGCTTTGAGAGGTTGACAGCAAATCACTATTACACAGTTCTCAAAACGTACCAAGTGATTTGCAGCCTGATTAAAAGGCATGGGTCTTGGCCTGAAATACCAAACATTAAGCAAAACCTACCAAGGCAGAACACAACTAAAATGTGACAGCAGCAGAAAAGAAGATGAATGGAAGCCCTCTCTATAGCCAGGCAGACTCTGTACAGGTTTGCACACCCACGTACGACACTGGACCACGCTGGATGTCACAGGGATGCACAGCTATACAAGCAAAAAAATGCTGCTACACCAAAGAGAAGCTTCTTTCTCTGTATTCAGAGAAAGGGGAAGTTTGGAGCACTTGAACAAGCACAACAAAAACACTCCCTCTTTTTAAAAGAGGGACTTGGATGTGCATGCTATAATAAGAAAACAAAACCCACCAGAGAAGCTGTTCGCTTTACAGCGGTGTTTCACAGAGACAGAGCTCTCATGGGATGTCCTTTGATTCAACTTGGAGTTCATTTCCTGTGGACTAGGGAGAGCATTAAATGTCCATGTGGTTCTTGGAAATAAGAAAACAAAATTGGAAGACTCAATCATTTAGAAAATCTCTTTCAACAGTAAATCTGCTTTTGGAGTTTGCATCCTATAAGCAACACTTCCTGTGGAGGAGTAGCCATTGGCCGTACGAATCTGCAGTCTCGCAAACTGAAGACGGAAGTTCAAGTAAGAATTCAGCTCACAGATGGGCACAAAGCTCAAAACTTCTCACACTCTTTGGAGGAGCATCAGAGATACAAAACAAAGTCAGCTTCATCTAACTCCAACCGATGTGAAGCTGAGGGGAAGCTACCCTGGCATCACCTTCACCTGAGCATTGGATGGATTGCAATAGTGAAATCATAGATATACAGTCAGAGATAAGGGAGAAGGGAGAAGTTAACCATCCCTTTTCCCTGGAAAAGGGGGAACCCTGCAACACTACTCACAATAGAGAAATCTCAGAAAACACGTGATGGAGCAATTTGGCAAAAGGGGAGGGAGCTAGTAGCATTTTCCTCAGGTTTGCTACCAACATACCTACAATCTGGACAGGCTGGATCAATGGGCCAAGGCCAACTGTATGAGGTTCAACAGGGCTCAGTGTCAGGTCCTGCCCTTGGGTCACAACAACCCCATGCAACGCTACAGGCTTGGGGAGGAGTGGCTGGAGAGCTGCCTGGCAGAAAAGGACCTGGGGGTGTTGGTTGACAGCTGGCTGAACATGAGCCAGCAGTGTGCTCAGGTGGCCAAGAAGGCCAATGGCATCCTGGCTTGTATCAGGAATAGTGTGGCCAGCAGGACCAGGGAGGTGATAGTCCCCCTGTACTTGGCACTGGTGAGGCTGTGCCTGGAATACTGTGTTCAGTTTTGGGCCCCTCACTACAAGAAGGACATTGAGGTGCTGGAGCATGTCCAAAGAAGAACAATGCAGCCGGTGAAGGGTCTAAAGCACAAGTCTTATGAGGAGCAGCTGAGGGAGCTGGGGTTGTTTAGTCTGGAGAAGAGGAGGCTGAGGGGAGACCTGATTGCTCTCTACAACTACCTGAAAGGAGGCTGTAGCAAGGTGGGGGTTGGTCTCTTCTCCCAAGTAACAAGTGATAGGACAAGAGGAAATGGCCTCAAGTTGTTCCAGGGGAGGTTTAGATTGGATATTAGGAAAAGTTTCTTCACCAAAGGGGTTATCAAGCATTGGAACAGGCTGCCCAGGGAAGTGGTGGAGTCCCCGTTCCTGGAGGTATTGAAAAGACGTGTAGATGTGGTGCTTAGGGACATGGTTTAGTGGTGGACTTGGCAGTGTTAGGTTTACAGCTGTACTCAATCTTAAAGGTCTTTTCCAACCTAAATGAGTCAATGATTCTATGCAGAAAGGCTGCTCTTCAGCATAGCAACCTATCCAGTATCTTCACCCAACTGCTGTTAAAGGGTTATAAACTTTTAACCAGTCCAAGTACGGCTATAGAAGACAGTGCAATAAAAAGGCTGCCTCTGTAGAAACAGCCTTCATTAAGTCAGAGGGGTAGGAAGACAAAAAAAAAAAAAAAGGAGGAAAAAAAAAAGAACAGTGAAGCATCCATTCTTTATATACATACCAATGTATCTTGGCACTTTCTACAACACAGAAATTATTGCCCCCCTCCTTGGAAGAGTTTATCACTTACAGTGGAGGGGGGAAACAACTGGAAACCACGCTAGCAGTTCAGGGACACAGGAGCTGTGAGGTTCTCTAGATAAAACGTCATTTGCCAGTCTATCATCTAGTTCTTCTGGCGCTTCATGAAACTGCCTGCCTGTTTTTTCCACCAAAATTCAGGTCAGTCACTGTCCCTCATTCACAGTGTCACAGCTGCTCTGAAAATATACATCAGAGCATTAGCTGAAAAAGCGAACTGCCAAGCACCACTGCAATGCAGGTCAAGCACACGAGCATTTTTCTTTTTTGCCTGTGCCAAAGGCCATGCTTATTCCCCCCAGAATGCAAATCCCAGCCACCTCTGAGGAGGCAGATAGAGCAGGCAAGCAGGAGCTGCCATCCCACTGCCCCACAGGCTCTCGGTGAGCACAGAGGTGGGAAATAACGTCACCTCCCATAGTAGCTCACTTCAACAGGCAGAGGGGATGGTCAGCGATGCGCTGAGCGACACCACGCACGTACACACCCTTCTCCCTCCTCCCGACTGCCAGCCCGCACAGCCCATAAACATGCAGTGATCTTCCCAAGGCCCTTGACACAAGAGAGTTGTTAAATAGGTGCTTCTCTGAAGGAAAGAAGAACCTAAGAGAAAAACAGGGACTACGATAATGAACTGTTTCACAAGGGCTTTATCTCCACAGGGGAGGGATTTGTTGGTTTTAAACTCTCAGCCAGCAGATGATGAAACTCCTCTCCCTGGCGTTTACTGACCAACAGTAAACAGCGTGTGTGTATGCATGCACGACTTTTTTTTTTTAAGCTCCTATTACTTTAACACAGGGTTAAAGGAACCCAACATATATTGCACCTAACATAGGAACAACTGAGTAACAAATGCAAGACTAAAGTTCATGACTTATCTTTTTTTACCTGCTGCAATGCCTCCACTCACCTGCTTATAATATATACCAGCACAGAGAAGCATGAACACAGGACAGGAACAAAAAGAATCTGCAATATCAAAGGGCCAGGTTCTGGGAGCTGGCACCTCCATGCCTGACGCTAGGCCAAAAAAAAAAAAAAAAAAGAAAAAAAAAAAAGGTGGGGCAAATGCAGCTTATGGTACCGTCACTCTCTGTTCTTTCTCCACAGTGCTATTCCGTAACACATCTGAGTTGCTTCTGTTTTTCAGACCATTGCTTTCTAATATTACTGTTCTTTGCCTCAAAAATTGGGAATTTTTTAAAGGAGAAAAAAAATACACACACACCCCCCCCGAAGGACTGGCTGGATTGTTCTTTACCTTTTAGGTTTTTCAGGTGTGGAGATGAAGGGGAGATATTTCCCCTTACCAGAGAGCTGTCTGATCTTTTTTTTTGGTTCACTCCACAGCTCAGAGACCAAATCTGAAGCTGCGATTCTCATGCAGTAACAGGGCTGAAGGAGCTGAGATTTCAAGAAAGATGCCAAATACAGAGTTTCACAATGAAACTGCTGGAAGAGGCAATTCTAAACAGTCGTTTTCAGTGGCTTGCGCCACCAGCAGACACTACTACCGCGGGTAAAGGCACAACTCCTTTTCCCCAGCCGCTGTCCTCTCTTGCGAGCATACGACGAAGGGAGACTCTGGCTTTGTTGTGGAAGCTAAGAGGATTCCTCTGCGGTCTTAAGAAGCAGCTCATTAAACTGCGCTCAAGGCCAAAACAGCCAATACACCCAAGTACCACAAAACTGCCTTAGACAAGCAAGGATTTAGCCTGAGTAGATGTTCTTTCATCATTTTCAAGTGCTGTGTTACGGCCTCATCCAAACTACACTTTGCCACAATAGAGAAGTACTGATGGATGGGAATAAATGGGGAACTGATGCCTAGCTGCTAACATGAAACATTAACTTTATCTTGGCCATCACAGTTTTTTAATTAGAATAATAAATTTTAACAATAAAAAGCCCTATTTCCTGAGACCAAATTGCTTCTACCGTAATTAAAGGAAGACTGTGGAAATCAGGCCAAAATAACACTAGAAATGGCCTGCAAGCAGATGAACAACTCCGCCCATGACAGCAACATGCCTGTAAACTCAGCATTAGTACTGCACCATCCTAAGTACTGTGTTCTAAAACAAGTTATCTTGTATCACATTCCCTAGTAAATCTGTGCACACGCTTAATTCCATGGTAAGCAGGACATACAGCTCTCACAGGAGAGCAAACTATCTCAAATTATTTCATATTCCCTGCAGAACAACAGCAAGTGTGTGCCCATAGACCATGATGTACCAGCACAGGGTATCTCACAGTAATTTGCCCATGAATCAGGTATCTATCTGCAGGTACAGCCTCCATGAGAACCCACACCTTAAATTTCTGAATCAAGAACTGCACTCAGCAAGAGTGGTGCAAAATCCTAAATCAGTCCCCTTCCCTGCTCTGCAACTCTGCTTCCTCCCCCAGCTTATTTTGGTTACTTGGATGAGAAGCAGACAGTTTATACATTTCCAGCCATCAGTCAGCTGCGGCCTGTGTGTATTACTACTAATAAAAGTGCTTTATAAAAATATTATAGATTCACAATATAAAAAAAAAGTTCTAAATAACAGCCACGCACCTTATTCTTTATTAAAAAAAAAAAAAAAAAAGTATAGTATTACATTTAAAAGTCATTTGGGAGAGAAGATGAGTACTCAGAGCAGGCACACACTGCTGCCCTACATCCCATGCATCCAAAAAGTTCGCCATTTGCTGCGACTAACTATAGGTCCAAAAGCAGACCTGAGCAACTAGTGGACAAAGCACCTCAATTGAAACACTGAAGGTTCAACATCAAAGATGAGGGGAGAAGGGAAAAAAAAAAAAAAAAAAACAAACCAAAAACATACACATGAAGATTATTTGTAAGAAGTACAGGGTTGATGGCCAGAGAAGCAAGACCCTGGCACTGCCCACCCTCAGACGCGCTGCTTGCACAGGGACTGTTGGAGGCCGTGCTAAGGGGAAAAGAGGGAAAGGGTGCCTTGGCGTGGCTTTGTTCAGAGATTTCTGAGTTATAACAATATATTCTTGAGTACAAGCAAGGGTAGGGATAACAGCAATATGTACGACTACCTAAAACTCAGGCTACAGGGATCCAGAGAGAAGCACCTTGGAAAATAAAAAAAATTGTGACATGATGGAGTTTAAAATGGATGATCTAACAGTCTCTCCTAGCTGTAAAAACCTGTAATAGCCAAATCCAAAATGCCAGGCAAATAATTCTCCATCAATTACATATTATAAAACAAGCCAGCAAGGCACACAATGGTTTTGAAGATGGAAACACTGGAAAAGTTATGGGACTTGTGGCAGGCAACAGAGGAAATCACTGGCTCTCAAGTAACCCGCTAGATTACAGCTCCCCTTACTCCACAGGCACTTTGCTTTGAGTTTACTCCTCGTTCAGATTACCTTCCAGTATTTCTGCTCCATTTTTAAGCCCCTCAATACACACGCTGCCAAGATCCTATCGATTTCAATGAAACAGTCTGCGGAGCAAGAGGGGAAGGTCAGTGCCGCCAGACCCTCGGCTTTGGGAACCTTCCAGGGGGAAGCACAACTACACCAAATTTCTTCCTATTTGTGCCGGTCGGTTTGTTAAAAGCCCTGCCTGTGTTTGTGCCATGTTATAAGGCCCCTCTGAGAGGGGGAAAGACAGGTCAACGGGATCGTTTAATTTGGACTCAATAGCTACAGAAGAGCGCGACCCCGCTGGAACTGGTTCATTCTCGGGGGCTGAGTTACGGTCACCATTATTTCAGCCCCCCGGAGAGCTCAGCAGGCCAGAATACAAATTAAAAGATTATAAATAGCACCGAGCAAGGGTTTTTGTTACCGTCTCTGAGGCAGCACTGTGCTGACCTGCATTCAGGTTTCACCACGAATCTGAAATTCAGCTCGAGCCCCCAAGAAAAGTTCAGAGAAGTGTCAGCACCATCCCAATGAGGGCTGTGAATTGGGATAACCCCCTCGCCTTTCTCTCACAGTACCAGAGAAATATTTACGACTTCAACTTGAAGCCAGATGTAAATGGATGATTTTGTACAGTGTTAACCCAAGACCTGACGTTCACACAAAGCATTCAGAGCAGCAATTCAGTGTTCTCCGAGGGAAGAGAGAGGGCACACGATCCCAAACCAGTAAGCACATGCAAGCAAAGCTTTCTTCTCTACCTTGCTTGGTGATGAGAAGTTGCATGGACTGTAGGGGAAGGCAAGGAGCTGGGATTTGGGAACCTGTGTTCCGCTTATGCCTCTGCAACTCATCCGTGATATGGCCTTGTCTAGCCGCCCTGACATACTTGTGCTTCTCACCACTTACACCACTAAAACTTGTATGTTTGGTTTAAGGTCACTCTTTGATGGAGAGCATATTCTAGTTTACTTATAAGCCTCAAATTGACTCCCTGATCTTTCAGAAAGGACTTGAGACCATCAAAATAGACCTGGTTTACCACAATGGAAATATTTATTATTATTATTATTATTATTATTATTATTATTATTATTATTATTATTATTATTTTATTATTTTTTGGGCCTTCCAGCTGTAAACCAAAATGTTTTCCCTGGAATAATTTCAGCCAAATGAAGACTTCAGTCCTGGCTCAGAGCCCCGCTGCCCTAGGTGGCATAACTTCAAGTAGCCAGAATGACACTTTCTACCTCAGAGAGCTCACAATTTCCATATAAAACAAGTTACCACTGATGGCAGGACGCCAAATGAACTGTAGCGACTAACCCTGCCTTCACATGAGGAGAGGTCATCAGAATAATGGATCATTTTGGAGGACTGGGTTCTTCACAGTCCCAACTCATTTCAAGTATGGCAAGCATCAGTATAGCAGCTTAGAATTCATGGTCACGAACCCATCAATTTCTAGCAAAAAGGAAAGAAAACAAGCAAGACAGCTGAAACCTTATCAATTTTGAGGTAAGACAAATGCTAAAAACGGACCTCTTAATGCCGTGTTTCCCAGACCAGAGGGGAGGGTTTCTTGCTCGTGATCCTCCCCTCCAGAGTTTTTGCAGAAGAGCTGTGAAAAGTGACTGGTCTGAACAAAGGGATCCTTCACAATTATCTGGAAGCCTTTAGAAAAGGCTGATGTTAAATGTCACATTTTATGCTGCTATCTCACAGGCCTCAAGGAAGAATAGAGCTTATGTCAGAGTTGGTATTTGTTTTTCCTTCTGCGGAGATGCACACTTCAGTGCTAAGGCTTCTCTTGGAAAGATAAATTTCTTGAGCGAGATAGTGATATGAAAAGGAGAATGCTTTGAAGATCCCTCTCCCCCTTTTAATTACAGAGTTTTAATATAACACTTGGGGTAATAAGACCAGATTATTCCACCAATATTCAGGCTGAGCAGGATTTAGCACACAATAGCTCTTGCCAAAACCCACAGGATTCAGAAAACCAAGTTGCTGAATGCAAGCGGAGACCGCAGGATCTGGCTCAAAGTGAATTTGTAGAAATAACAGCCTCTCATCTCTACAGAGATCATTTAATAATAACACCGCCGCCGCACTGCTCAAAGAAGGCCAATCTCTGCTTAATAACGCTGATGCTCTGGGAGGCATCTCTGCTGAGCAAGGATTCAAAACCTCCCAATTCTCTGGCACTTGCCACCTCTCCTTCCCCACACCTCCAAAGAGTCAGCGTTACCCCATGCACCCACTCTGTACCTGCCCTGCTCCGCAGTCTTTCCACTTAGGCTACCGAATTCTAACCTTGCAGACAGGACCAAAAACTAACGTACTGGTTTGCAAACACAACCAGACTCACGGGTCTTCCCACAGGCATTTACCAGCGTATTTTAGGAAATGGTTTGCACAGATGGCAGCAGGTTGCTGGAAAACCGTTTAATCCTCCTCCATGTGCTTTGGAGACAGCATTATTCTTAGAGCAGGCAGCACTGCCTTGATCTGTTGTACCAAACTACAGATTTATCAGCTGTATTGGTATTATTAGATTGGTATTAAATTGGTATTATTAGACACTGGCAGTTTCCTCCAAACAAAACCAGTGCCAAGGCACTCTTCCTCAGCATCGGTCAGTACAAGCGTGCACCCCTCAGCGGGAACACCAGAAAAGCCCCGGGACAGGCAGAGCTGGGATTGTGCCAAAGCGGCAAGGGTTGGCCTGCATCAGTCCCTTCCAGACATGCTCCCACAGACAGCAACAAATACAACAGCTGCCCGAGCAACGATGCTGACGTGGCTGCAACCTGTGGCTGGCCCTGCAGCAAATTGCCACTGCTCGTCTAGGGACAAGCCCCATGGGACAATCCCCATCCTGCCATCCCCTCAGCTGGCCTGGGGACAAGATAGGCCTCCTGTGCTCCCCAAACCACCCAAAATCCACTTGCAGGCCATCAACTGGGCCTCAGTAAGGGACTGGACCCCACTTTGCAGCAGGAACACGCGCAGTCTTCCAAAGCTCAATTTTGTCCCCCCACTCCGACAATGTCCAACATGGTTTGCAGTATTCTTGCTACCCAAGGATGTGTCTCAACATTCGAAACCAGCAGGAGCTAACAGCAAAATATTGATGCCCTTTCAAGCTATACTGAATCTCTTTTTCTCCTGGGGTTTCAACCTCTACTGCATAGATCTACAAAATGCCCCATAACCAACCAAAAAAAAAAAAAAAAAAAAAAAATCAAATCTCCTTCCATGGAGGACATTCACCCACAAAGCCTCCTTTAACATCCTGAATTCAGAACACAGAGTCAGTGCTGGAGATGTGTCAGGAAAGGGACAGGAACACAATATTTTAAAAAGTGGGTTAAGTGAAGTTGAGATAAGTAGAGTCTGTTCAACACTGCAAAAATCACATTTCTTTCAAAAGGATCCTCAAGTCAGCTGCCTGAGATGCTACACCTGGGCAGAGCCACCTGCAGCAGTCTGCCATGAAAAGATGAGAGGATCAGAAAGCAACAGCATGAGGAAGCAGTTATGACAGAACAAAATGTCATGACACGAACCCTGGACATCTCTTAATTGCCATCTGGAAACAGCAAATTTAATTTAACTTTTTATTTAACAAAACAGCCTTCCTGCCCTAAAAGTCAGAGGGCCCAGCACAGACAAAGGCATGCACTAGGCACTCGGATGATTCAGACCATCTAGCTAGAGGGGTACACGCGTATGAGAGCACATCTGGCTGAGCTTCTTTCCTACAGATTGCACCCAAAAAACATTTGCAAATTTCAACACAATTATGTAACAAAAATTTCAAACAAAGGAGAAAAGGGGAACATGGAGCAAAGGCTACATTGGAAGCACTGCTTTAGAAGACAGCTGTTTCCTCTCCAGAGTCAGGCTCAGTCCCGTCACTGCCCGTAACTGGTGGAGCATCCACTGATGGCAGAAGATTTAAGATAGGGCCCATCTATTGGACTCATTTTGTCAGCTTGTAAAGGGGAAAAGAGATGCACACAACTTGTTTCAATTTCTAGGCTTTAAATAAGATAAACCACATACTTCCAAAAATGCAGGAGCCCCAAGGCACATTCATATTTCTGTCAAAGGTGCAACTAACACATGTTGACATACCTGCAGTATGTTTAATCAACCTGACTCAAGTGCCAGAAAGGGTGACAAGGGAGCCTTGTCCTGCCACAGCTTTACTGCTATTCCTGCCATGATAGACTTGATCAAAAGTAGGTCTCATGCTGCAATTATAATTACAATTTACAGTACTAGCATGTTTGTGCTTCACAGACTTTCAATATGATTTAAGCTGCTACAGGAAGAATTTTCCTAACTAATCCCACCCTAAAAGATGTTCAAGCAATGAAGAAGCCTAACTTATTTTTAGTGGAGCTACCAACCCTCACAGGCATGCAGCCACAAACTGAAGGTCTGATGGACTTTGCTAATTCCAAAGGCAAAGACGTCAGATCCTCTCCTGAATTATCTGTGGCCACTGCAGTTTTCTGCTCAGGGCTTGCCTCCATGTGCTGGTCCAATTGCTGCAATGCCCCTGGGACTGGCTTGTAGGCAGAGCTGGCACCCCAGCCTCACAGGCAGCAGTGCCATCAAAGGGATAGGAAGAAAGGAGATCTCCTTTATAGTCCAGAAATTCCCCACATAAAAAAAAAAAAAGGAAAAAAAAAACAACAAAAAAACCAAACAGGCTGGCTCCTAGACTACCTAGGCAGCATCCAGAAAGCTGGCTTGAGTACCTTATGATATATCGTTGGTAGCTAATTATCTTCTGCCATTTCCTGCCTCCTTAGGTAGTGAGTCAAAAAAGCATTTCACTTGGGGCTAACAATGTGACACTGACATCTACAGTAAGATCTTCTTGCTGCATAGCTAGCAGTGACAATTTTTAACAGTACCACCCAGTACCTCTGCTCGCATGCGGTATCTCAGGCTCATCTCTCCTGCTTCAACACCTATTCTTTATTGCAAGCTTCTTGCATTTTTCTATTGGCAGTCTTTGAGACACAGCCAGGCCACAAAGATTAATCTGATCATTTGATTTTCATGATTAATTATCTCCTGATAAGCAGCTTTCCCCCCCACCTTTTGCAAGAGTAGTTACTGCCCAGCCCTGACCTTAATTCATCATATCAAATTTCATTTCTCATATCACACTCTGACAAGTTGAGGATAAAGTCACGAATGAGCACTGCCTTGCCGCACACCAGCTAAGCTTGGGGACAGTAGTCGAGATGGAGAACTGACGGTCTGGCTTGAAATTCGCTCCAGAATCAGCTCATTGCCATGGGAAGGCATCTCGTGCTACAAGGAGAGATGCTCACATGAGCTGGTTGTCCTGACCCCCTTGTCATGGCACTGGTGAAAGGATGATGAGAAGACAAAACACAACCTCCTGCTCTCTAAAGAAAGTCCTCTTCTTTCTCTTTCCACTGCCCTGCTTCATGGAGCCCAAAGGGCTGCTGTTTCCAGTACCACCTTGCCATGCTGTGCCTTCAAAGTGCCACTGAACCCTCGCTCTGGTGACAAAAGAAGAAATTGCCAACGGGGATTATAATGCAGACAGCAGTGGCCACAAACAACCTAATTTTCCCCAGAGGCAGGCCGTGTATGCTTTTTGTTGTTCAGAGCCATCTGCAAGGAACTGGATATTTGCAAATAAAAGGAGATTAGGACAAGGCATTAATCCAGCGTCTGCTGCTCATTCATGCTGTCCTCTGAAAGAGAGCCCAGATACAACATTTAAGTCATAACACTCAGTTCTGAGCTGCTGGTAAATTAAAAAAAGATGATGATAATTAACAGACACACGAAGTTGAGATATTACTTTTTATACCAACTAAGCCCCAGGAGGGCCATAAGACGTTGAACTGTTAAGGAAACAAAGTGAGATTCCCTTTGGGGAAGGGCAGCTCCCCCTCAGCTGTGCCCACCCACGCACCAAGCCCCAGCAGAGAAGACATGATATGGCCAGGAACAGGGTGGGAGCAGAAATGGCAATAGCTTGTCCAGAAACCCTTGCTCTTAAGAAGGGTTGCTCTTCTTGAAGCCTACCAAAATAGCACAACAGGGCTATTGTTCCTGGAGTTGGACGGCAAAGGTTTCTGCTACCCTTGGGAATCATTTCTACTGTCAGATGGAAGGGCGCAGCAGAAAATGGCATCCACAGCTTTTACAAAAAGCTCTGCTCTGTACACTGCAACACGAGAGAGCAAGAGCATCAACCCAGCAAGCTCACTTCTACTTTTTATTTGGGTTTTCTTCATATCCACAGTAACTATGTGGCTGTCAGTGAGGCTTTTCTGGAAAAGGGGAAAAAAAAAAAAAAAAAAAAAAAGAAAATTAAGCTTGGGGGAAAACATCCAGTTCAGAAACACAGATGAAAAGCATTTCATCTCTGTGTATTGTCTGTTTTTCTACCAGCAGCCACTTTCACAGAGGATTTTGCCTGACAGAGCTGATAGGCACTCACCGCTGCTCAGATTTTGGGTTTGATACCTTTCAGATGTAGCTTGCATGTTCGGCGTTCAAAGGCATTGCACACGTGGCACCACCTGCATCCTCTGCCTCGGGAATCGAGAGCACGTTTCACATTATCAACCCTGACTGTCAACCACTGATGCTTTCTATTCAGTGTTTTTTTAGCTTAATTTCGTTTACTTTAAGATGGAAAAAAGATGGTTCATTAGAGGCACTTCCCACAGCCTGCTTAAAGCATTGATGAGCTGACATACATTTTGACTGGTCTGGGTCTCATGGCTTTACCTTGCGTTGCAGGTCTTTAGCAGATAGCAACACGCCAGCCCAGTAAGCACTGCCTCACTCATGGATCCTCATGGATCCCTATTCGCAGCACCTCTGCAGCCTGGAGTAATTCCACCTTCCTAATGCAGGAACATCCCGTGCTCAGCAAACCAAACTTTCCTGCCACCAGCATTCATTTCACTAACATCTTGGAAAAAATAAATTTGGTTTTCAGGTGATAATTCAGGTCAAATTTCAGGTGAAAGACCTGGACACCTGAGAAGGACACTCAGGCGGTGCGCCTCAGAGGAAACACTCTTTAGTAATTTCTGGAAGAGACTTGAAGGGATTTTAAGAACATGAGTTTCAAATATGTGGAAGAGCCAATAGCTGGTATCAGTCAGGCCCACCACTCCACGCCAGCCAGGGGAAGGGGACAGAGACTCAGCCTCATAGGGTGACTCCAGCTGGTGAAACACAGTGGGGAAGACATGCACGATAGCCATGGGAGAAACCTGGGAGCAGGGACGGTCGTGACTGGGTGACCCCTTTTCTGCAAGTGGTGTTTCACAGCCCCATATGTGACAGACCCCTCATGCCAAGCCAGGCCCAAGGTCTAGCCAGGCTCTGAGGGGGTATGCCACTACTTACACTCACCCCAGGAGCCATTTTGGCCCACCATCATCAGCCCCAGTCCTCCTCTATGACCTTCAATTACAGCCCCCAGCAGCTCCAGCCCTCCCGGCCTCCACAGCCCAGCCATGATCTCCCTTCTACAAGGGTGGCACTTCTTCCTCTTCCCTGGACTTACCTCCCCAGCTGAAAAACCCTTTCATTCCCATTTGGAACCAGCAAGTCCAAACAGCCCGACTGCCTTATGAGACAAAACAGGGTCCTGGACATCAACATTCAAAGAAAAATAAGCATCTACATCTTTGCATCTCTCATAAATGCAAAGAATGCAAAGAGGTAGACTCCAGCCCAGTATGGCCACCTCCTCTGAGGTGACGACTAGCCGAGTTGGCTGCAACTCCTGGAGAAGCTGCCCTCAGGACACACAACCATCTCCCACCTCCCTCTTCAAGTGTTTGTGAAACCAGCCCAAGCATCACTCAACCCAGGCAGTCTTTTGGCATCCAAGGGGCATTAAATCCACCCTTGCGTTGTCATGCCATTAGTTTAAATCAGTTTTACAGCCAGTTCCCCGATCAATAAAATGCAGAAACATGACTGGAGAAAGGAATTAGCATCTGTAATCCCGTGATTACATAAATCCCTTTGGTCGATCAGTTATTAATGGCTGTTATATTTATTGGGGTTTATAGCAGGCCTACAAACCTGAGCCATCAGAAGTAGACACCAAAGAAGACGCCGTAAAAAAGCTATTTGATTACTGACTCCTCACAGCAAGTGCTGACAGAATACAAATTTGGCTTACTCTCCCTCCTGTTAGCAAGCCTGCTAATGAGCTTGCCAATTAAGAGCCAATCTGAAGACCTTGGAGGGGAAGCTGTCAAGAACATGAACTCCCATGCCTCTGAGGAGCAGCTGCAGGACTCATGACAAGGGCCACCTCCGACGCTTCTTGCTGACGCCACCCACTGACCCCTTTACCTCCCACAACTCATTCTTCTCATCCAGGAAATACGAACACTTGTCACACATGCATATTATGGCTTCTAAGGCACAAACATTGAAAACAAACACATGCCAAAGAGTAATAAAACCTCCCTTGCTCCTCATCATTGCAGAGACCTTACTAGGTCAAATGCTGGAACTACTGGGAAAGTGCACAGGCTTTAAAATAATAATAATGTAAGAAAAAAAATGTCACTAATTACACATCATCATGTCTATCTAGTTATTTTGGGATACATTTTGTATTTTTGGATGTGTGTGTTTCTATTTAAGGAATCGAGGACAGTTTGGGCAAGAGAATTTGGGCTCCGAACTCCCTTTGGATATTTCCGTGCATGTTCCTCCCCTCATCAGCAATTAACTTAATACAGTTTGTGAAAGGCAAAAGCATGAATGCTACACTAGGCCAAAATCTCCGACAACAAAGCTTTATGACTTTCAGTGCAGCTGGCCCCAGGGACATGTACAATCCACTGCCAGCCACAGCACGCACCACTGCAGCAACTGGACGGGGTGTAAGCATGCGAGGGGTGTAAGCACGTGAGGGCTGCGGGCATCTCACACAGCAGTCAAATCTTTAAGCAGTTATTTCCAAAACACCCATTCTACTACCTTGGCCTGTCATTTAAGCAGACAATTCCATTTCAGAACCACTGTACGCTGTATTTCTTTGCACTTTTCTTCCTGCCCGGTCATTCAGTGGGTAACTAACAGTAGCATTTCCAACAGAGAACTGCGACCAACACACTTCACCCTTGAAGTACCCCCCTGGTGACGGCAGGTAGAGGTTAAATTTTATTGCAGCTTTCATGTCCGAGAGACTGTCGGGAAGAGAACAGGAGCTGGACTCCTGGTCTAGGTTTTCTTCCAGATTTATCAGTCCCCCATTTATTTCATCACACCACATGATGAGTAGCCCTCTGGAAATAACCTTTAGCAGAAAGCTCTGTTACCGAAATAAAGAAATGCCATAGTTTCTCTGAAACCGTATCCTTCTGCTGAAACTAATTATGAGAAAGCTGTTGCTTAATGAAAGTTTGCTTTAATATGACTTATGCTATTCATAAGTTTGCTTTGGACAGCATCCAGGTTTTTTAAATTAAATATTAGCAGTCTGTTAGCCTATCAAACAAACCTAAGCATGTCAAGTTAGCATTTTAATAGTGTTTTTTCTTCTCCCCCTCTCCTCCCAGCCTAGGTTTGGCTTCCTAATTGACTTGCTGCTTTAAAGTCAGTAAACTCAAAAGTCTGAGGAGAAGATGTCACACTTTAATGGTTTAGGAGTGCACACTTTGTCTGGGTGATTGATGGATCAAATGTGTGCCGAGGAATGCCGCAATGTTTCTTTCATCATTTCTGCTTCTCACGGGGCTGAGAACTGGTCTATCTCTAAACCTTTTTGCTGCTAGCAACAATAATCAAATTATCTCATTCATTATAAATGTAAAATCCATCTTACTGTCCTGAAGGGATGTTATTGAACTGACATTACTGTGTGAGCACTGACAAAGGTATACGTGCAAATTTATCACCTAGGATGCTGTTGAATATACGCACCAGGCATGCTGGGCTCTCTCTGGCTCATTACATTCCTTTCTGGTTATTGCCAGCCCCAACCTGTTTGGCAAATGAGATATGCAAGAGCTGCACCGACACAGCAGTGACAGGTCCTTCAAAAATGCAGGTGATAAGTGGGATAACATTCACAGATGAATGGTAAAGAAAGGCTGACGCGTTAATCGAGGGTTGCACATCTGACAAAAGGCACAAATGTAGATGGAGAGCACTTATTAAAGCAATATTTAATATTTTCAGAGTGCTTTTCAACTATAATTATTTACTTTCAGTGCTGCCTAATCAAGTAAAGGACTGCCATGTTTCTGATCTCAAGATGAGGGCTGAAAGGTAGAAAAGGTTTTAAAATTATATGTATGCTCTCCAAAGTGACTAATATAGGCTACACATATATTCATGCGCCTATATCAAATTTGCTAGTGCAAGAACAGTATTTCTGACTGCAGGCCCTGCCAGTGGGATGTGAATGCCATGCAGGTTCTCTAAAGCGCTGACACCACATTTATTAAAGATTTTACATATAAAGCTTAGTTAACAAATCGACTTATGACACACAAGCCAGAATAAAAGCCTGCTCCTTCTCCAGAGCAGGGAGGCTCTCACAGATTAAAGGTGAGCATAAAAGGTGTTGAAACTCACTGAGGTCAGGTAAGGGGGTTGACACGAATATACACTAGGGCAAATCTGCCCAGTGGGTCCCAGAAAGAGAGGACTGCAGAGTCCAACGCAACTGAGCATAAGCAATCAGAGGAAGAATGGGGCAGGAGGTATCAAGAGCACTGCCAATACCCTTGGGTCCTGAAATAGTAGAGGATTTGCTAAATCCTAGGGAGCGGCCCTGGCTGTATTCAGCAAAGGAGGATAAAGCAAAGCCCCGGCAGTGCTGACAAGTCTGGAGGGGGTGGTAGTCCCCTTCCTCTCCCCAGATCTGCGGAGCACAACTCGAGGTGACAAGCAGGGCTGGACAGCCGAGTACCCCAAACACATTCAAGCTCTCATGAGGAGCTGCTAGCACCTGCCCACCACTGAGGCACAGTGGGTTTCAGCAGGATTCAACTTGCACTTCGGTCGCTGCACAAAGTGTCTGTTTTGATGTTGGTCAGGCATTCGTCTTTGCTTCTCATCCCCACAGCTCCTTCAAAGTCCCCTGTGAGCCTAAAGGCGGATGCTGGGTGCTTGATCCTATAAAAATCTTCCTGTCCTGCCTCAGATGAGGATGGTTTCATTGCAGTGGCTATGTCTCTTCTTCATTTTTTTCCGTATCACCCATGGCAATAAAAGAAGGAAAAGGCGCTGGATTGTATCCAGACTGCGCTGCATCTGACTGCATTACATACCAGAGGTGAGGTGGACTATCAGGTGCCAGCTGTGATTTTTCCTCTGCTCTCCCCACTTCTAACTTGTACGATCGCTCTTGTGTATCTTCACATTTTAGACATACCTCTGAGACTGCTCATGTACCTAGAAATCATCCTCACCATAATGACAAGTCAGGAACACCGACTCCCCCTCCTTGCTCTACAGAGAGGCAAAGAAAACAAAGCAGTGATAACACAAGTATTGCCTGAATAGGTAGGTATATGCTTCAACTTTTGCCTTAGTAAAGAATCGAGACCAGGGCTACCCAAAAAACACAGTGTCCCCTCTCATTTTGGGGAGGGGGGATCAATCCCACCTGTGTCCACACTGCAGCGCTGATGACATTTCACAGGACAACCTGTGAGTACAGCAGGGATTCAGTCGCATCCAAGGAGAGCTTTGCACCCTAGTCAGGGCCATTTGCAGGACAGTCGTGCTTTCCTTTGTTCCTCATCTCTTTTCTTCAAACCTTCCTGGTGTTGCCTCCCTTCCCCCTCCCATGCTCTGAATGCTGATGAGACAATACTTGATCCATCTTCAAGCACTTATTTTCGGGCAATTAACTTGGCATCATAGAAGCACTTAAGAAGCCCTGGCTTTCCGGAGTGGGAGACAACTGACTAAAAAGCTAAGCAAGGTAGTAAATTATTGTCAAATGCCTAAAAAAGAACAGGAAGGGAAAAAAAATAAAAAGAAACTAACACTTTGATAGAAGACGTCTGCTGCTGTCAGACCAAATCTGAGATCTGACAAAAAAAAAGATCTAACAGCTTGAGGAACCATTAGCGTGAGTGCAATACTGGCCACTATTGGCCACTATCAATTGTGTCTATAACAATTATGCTTTGCCATTCAAGTGTGGATGCTTTCTCTTCTGACATCTCCTGATTGTATGTCACCGATTCATCCTCGGAATAATTAGCCAAGGCAAACCGTTTATCTGTTTAGATAGTGCACATTACTCTAATGTTCAAAGGCTTACCGATCACCAGTGGTCTTTCATCACTAACTATACCTGCTATAATAGCAGGTATATACCTTCTTTTCTACTTCCAAAGGCAATAATTTAAACATTATCAACATTGTACTTATTTAGTGGGTCTTAAATTCAATTCAGGGGAGCAGAACCAGAAGCAAATAATTCCGTTTTCCATAAACCAGAAATTCCCAAGTCTTCCTTGTGGCATTATTTTCCTGTCCCCAAAATGACACTTCAAAGATGCATTTGCCTCTCATCCCCCAGATGCCAACGTCAGGGCTGTCAGCAGTAGCCAGGAACAGGGCATGAGAAAAGCCAGTCTGGTATTGCCTGAGCAGTCCCTCTCTGCTGGGCACCTGGGTCTTCTCTCCCATTCCCTACTCAACTTTAACAACAGTGCAGATTTTTTGAACATTAGAAGCACGTTGATTTTGCAGGCACATCTTCAGATCCAAAGTGAATAAATAAACATTAGTCTTCCCATGCATAGCTTACAGCTACCTTCCACGTTTTCAGTGGATCTCACTGCAGCCACAAGAAACCTACAGACACCTGCATAATAAATTGTTCTTTAAGGGAAAAAAAAAAAAAAAAAAAGTTAAGTTCTTCAACTTGCAATTTATCCTACTGGCCATTCCGGCTATGTCCTTAGTTCGTATGTGTACTGCTGCTGTCAGTGAGTAATGTCCTGGAGCTGGAGCTCCAGTGCAGTGCTCTGCAGGTGCAAGTACCAGGGCTGCTTTCAGAAACAAAGAGGAAGAAGGTAGGGACAGAGAGGGAAAGAAATTCCCCTATTCCCCATGTTTTCAAAACCCATAAATTAAAAATGTTTCCTTTTGCCTCACTGAATTCACATAGTGATGTAAAACCAATGTAGGAAAGCCCACAAGGTGCATACAGAAAAAACAGACCTGCCATCTTCCTATCCACAGATTCACACAAAGAAGCCGGGATCTCAAACACCCAGTAAGCTTAATGTTGTAATTTATGACTTATTCCCATTAACTATTCACTGTTATAAGTCAAGCCCTCCACATTCTAATACTTTATATAAATACATCACAGCTCTTGCACAATAGCATCCTACTTGCATATAATTACATTATTCCCTCAAAATAAATGTATATTAAAAAAAAAAAAATATTCCATGAAGCACTGTCTGCACAATCCTCTTAGGAGTTTAAAAAGAACAAAACCTAAAATAAATGCAGGCAGTATCCTTAAGAGGAAATACCTTTAAGGCAGGTGGTTCAAGTGGGGCATACAGCAGTTCCAGGGCACAGGGACAAACCTGAAGCCACAACCCTCTATGTATTATAACGTACGACAAACCAAGAGGCACGGCATGTAAGAGAGGGAGCCCAAGCCAAACAGCCCTGGCTTTCCCAACCTGGTTGTTTTCTTTCTACAAATAAACACCCTACTACCACCTGGTATGAGCTGGTATCACTCCAGAGATAAAACAAGCACAAATTCTGAAAAAGTACCTGGCTTGCCATTTTCACCAAAAAATTAATTTTTAGGGGTAAACACGGGCACTTACATCAAGGCTGAATTATTAGTTGCACACTAAGCAGCATGAGGAATTATTAAGCCCTTCACTACTTTCTCCCATCTCCAGCCCCATCATACACACCTGCATGCACTGGGCTTCAACAACACCAAGCCATAACATGGATCATTGCAAGCTGCCCTAGTCCTGTCTCCCAGGACCTCTAACACACCAGTTCTGCCGCTGTGAAACCCTTCGTGGTTACAGCAGGATGGGCAGGGTTTATCCGTCAGTTGTCAGTGCTGGAAAATAAAAATTACTTGCTCTCCTGTACTTGTCTCACACTCTTGGGCATGTTCTCATCCTTTCGTTTAACTGAGAACACCACACACTTCAGCCACAATAACATCAAGGGAAACAAAAAGCTACTTTCAAACATCTATTATCTTTTCATTCAAACAGCCATCCTAGGCTAGACCAGAGGTCTAGACATGCTATTATCTTCAAACATCACCTACAGTGGATGCCTAGCCCAGAGCATTAGGACTGGACAACCATTTAGCCGTAGCCCTCTGCATGTTCTCGCAGACTTGAGCAATCCAGGGACCTGAAATTAAGCAACACACAGTTCTGCACACAGGTCCTTCCAAAACTAACGGCTTTCATTAGCACTAATCCAGCTGCAAAAATATTTGTCAATGCTTCATTAATGCCAAATGAGCCCTGCAAGCATGCAGGTTTTGTTAAGAGATCCTGAGATACTTGAAAGGTAGGGTGGGCTTTTTCCTCTCCTGTTTTGGTTTTCTTGGCCCTTCCGTCCTCCTCTTAAGTTCAAAAGCTGGTAGCAATTTACAACAATTTACAATTTAGAAGGTATGCACGTACATATGTGCACATGCACGCACACAAGCCAGAGAAGTCAGCGAGTCTCTTTGAGGGAAAGAATCCCACTGCAAGAGTCTGGACTTGGTCCTTGACAGCCAAAATGGGGCGTTCGCTGGCTGATCCTAATGAAAGCCTCAGGCAAAAGAGTTCATCCAGGCAGATGTTTCTCCAGAAAGAACACAGCAACCATTATATACCAAAACAGAATCAAGTTTGGAAATGCTTAAATCTCCCTGCCCTGGAGTCCCAGGTAGCACCCACCTATAGACTAGAGCCCCTCCACACACCAACTCTACCTTGCCATTGTCCCAAACAGGGAAAGCAAGGGATTTCAGGCCTGTTCCCCTAAGCATTTAGGGACTTAAATACAAGCACCATTCAGGAAAGCATCACAAGATAGTTTACCTTGTGATATTTATGCCATTCAGGCATGTAATCACCCCCCAAACTCCCCTACCTACATGTGCCAAAAACGACAGACCTCTCAACTTCTTATCATGGGTTCGCCACAGGGCTAAGCAAGCAAATATTTCTTTGCTGCCTTTCTTCCAAGTCCAGTGGACCATACTAAGTCACGCTTTTCTCTCTCCTCTGCTCACACCTATGCCACGAGGCTGGACACACCAGCACCAGTCTGTGCTTACATATGTAATGTTCAAACATCTTTTACAGAGAAGAAGAGACATGCACCTTCACCCCATTTATTCGGGTTTTCTACCTGCTCAAAGAGATGCATTTTGCCAAGAACCAGGCTTAAGTCACAGAATCCACAGGAGCAAAGACTGATGAAAACAAATAAATCTTTGCCAGGGAAACCAAATGAAATGGAGCAGAGAAGATGGCAGTTGCACATGGATATAAACTCACAGAGTCTCAGAGCAGGATTAAAAACACCACTTGCCTTCACCACAGGCTTTGTAGTCCTCATGAGCCTCAGAAAGATGGATTTCAGCATGTAAAGACTCTAACAGAATACCAAAAGAAATGGCATGCTATGTGTGGTTATATGATCTTCTGGTTTACCAGAGGATTTTGCAAACTCCCCCAACCCTTTCATGGCAGATCCGTGAAGATTGTAATGGACAGCCACACTCTGTTGGGGATTTGCAAGTCTCTTGACCTGCAAAGACAGACTCACGGGCTTAACAAGTACTGCCGACTGGCCTGCCTAGCTTTTAAATTTCATGAGCCCTGAAATGAACAAATAACTCATGGAGATTATAAAACATATCATTTTGCTAGAGAGTTTGTCGGCTCAATAAAACTTGAAACAAATGGCTCGCAGAGCATTTTAATTTCCACTGGAGGTGTCGCCTGCAGAGTTTACAAGGTGCATCGACAAACTTGGACCCAGATACATTTTGTAGTCTCAGATTTGCACAGGTTAGGAGGAGCCCACCATAACCAGCACAGAGTTTACAGTCTGCAAAACTTACAACATCAGCAGGAAAAAAAAAAAAAGAAAAACTATTAAGTTCGTATATTCCTTCTTTAATGCCAGGGGACCTCACAAACTGGAAGTATCTACTGAGATGACACACAGCCAAAAGATAAGGCCTTTGCCTTTTCCTTAGATGCTGATGCAAAAAGGGAAAAAACTGCAACCCAGCACTTCGCAAACTCTGGCACCCAACCCCTAAAAGCAGCTTCCACATACTCTTGCTCAATGAGAAAACGGCAGTAGATTGATGCACACTTAAATAGACACAGGGTCTTTGTAAATATTAAAAAGACTTTTTACATATCGAAGAACCTTTTCTGAAAATGCTTCAAAACTTCCACCGGAGCAGCGCTTTCCTTTTCCCAAGCTACTTCCTTGGTCAAGAGAAAAACAGGTCATACCTCCAAAGGAAAAAGAGCCCTCTAATCCCCACATCCTTCCTCCAGAAATTGCTCTGGAGAGGGAAAAAAAGAAAAAGAAAAGGAACTAACAATTTACATTCAAATTGTTTCGTGGTTTTCCCACAAAAGTTTTAACAGCTTCCTCCAGGTTGTCCACTCCGAGTATAATATTCAGAGGTATCCAGACGAAATTCCCAAGAGTTCAGCAGGATTTCTAATTGCATCGCTTAAAGCAGTTCCCTGTCAGGGGCCCATGCCAAAAGCATCCTTCGGATCAAGGCTATTTCAATGGGTAGACAGAGATTTAGAGATAAAAAGGCAAAGCGAGGAAGCACACAGCATTTTTATATACTGTGGCTAGTTAGTGTCTAAATAAACACCTGGGTACAATATAGGGCTTCGTTTTTAATATCCTCACTGTCATGCTTCTCAGAAGTTTTCAAAATATCATTTATTATATATCTTTGCAGAACAGGCAGACTGCGGTTATTCACATCTTTGTAAACACGCACATTTTAACAGACCATGAGTCTACATAGCTCAGAGGTGTCAAATGAAGAAAGAAAGAGACTGCCTCCTAATGAAGTTCAAATAAGGAAAGCATTTAATTACGCATACTTCTTCAATGCTTTGGACACTGCTTGTAAAGAAGAGAAAGTGTCATAACTCAAAGGTATTTAATCTAATGAAAAATTACAATTGTTCAGGCTGTTTCCAATATATTCAAATAAAAGAAGATGGGTTGAGATTTTTCCCTTCAAGAAGAACACTCGGGAAATTACATCCCATCCAACCCTTCCCCCTCATCTTTTTGTCAGCAAATCCTATAAACCCACAAAATGCCAGGAATTAAATGCTAAGGTTGGCAATCTGTCATTGACATATGTTCCTGCCATTTTTTTTTCCTACCAAGTCCTGAGATAAGGCTGCAGTTTCACCCTTAGTGTGCAATTTCTTAGCACCGGTTAGTATTTGGTGGCCTTCATTCTCCCTCTTCCTTCTTCCTCTTCCCCTCCTCTAATCAATGTGATTTGCTTTGGTATACCACAAGCCAATTCTTCAGGAATCCTTGGGGAAAAAATAACACAACCCAACTTGCAGGAACTTGGAGGCACTCTGCACACGTAACAGCATGCTCCGAAGCAACACCATCGGCTTCCAGCACGAGACCGGACAGCCCCGTGACGTGCTGCCATGACAAAATAGTTTCCTCCCTTTAGGAAACACTCAACGCAAGCTGTCCAAACATTATTTACAGTTTTGAGTGTTGCTTTATTTCATGGCTGTAATTCTCCCTGTTCAGAAGAGAGAGCAACTGAGTAACTTATTAGGAATGTTCCTGGGGAATGGGGGAAAGGGGGAAATGAGATCATTCATAACTCCAGAAACATTTACAGCTTTTATGCAAAATTTAAAATTGGAGCATTATCAAAAGAAAAAAAACAAACCCAACCCAAACAACCTTAAGCTGGTAGTCTGCCAAGCTACAGGTGGGCTTTGTAAGGAGAGGATTCCAGCTTTCTTGTTTGGAGAAGAGAGGAAAGCATGACTTCTGGGAAGATGAAATACTTGAGGTAGATATATTTACACAATATGTGGGAAGTGTGAACAGATGCTACCTAGGAGGCCTCTCTTATGACAGCATCGCCAGAACACAAGAGGGTTTTTCATTTGGATTTTGTTTGTGTGGTGGGGTGTTTTTTTGCAAGAAACAAAAATAATTTTTAAAAAGTGTTTTGCAACAGGAAATATTGGCTTCTAAGGCCTTCCGAATGCATCTATTAATAGTGGTTTTGGTAATTAATAGAAACAATTATTGTAGTCTTCTCACCTGTAGATTGCCAATACAGACTGACTCCGAGTGTTGAACGTAAAACCATCCGGTGCCGTTAGTAGCGGTGATAAATACAGCTGCTCCGACTGACACTTCTCCTGGTTACAGATGTTCCCCACAGCTGTAAACTCAGTCCAGACCCCAACCTTCCTCAAACGCTGGCCTGCAATTCTGCCTTACAGCAGAGGTTTTCAAATCAATGGTAGGGAGATCGTTTCTTGCAAAGACACCCTAAGATAGGGAAGGCATGACAAGGCTCGCCCGAGGCCAGACGGGCAAAGAAATCAATGGGAGAATTAGAAAGAGCAAACAGGATGCACGCCACCAGAACTTCTGGTGTTTAGTTCATTATAAAGCGGGGCCCGCGTCAGTAATGACAAAGAAACGATATCATGATTTGTTTGGTTACAGCTACAGGCATCATCATTTTGTGAAGAGTTGGCAGCTCCCAAATAGTTGGCTTCCAGAGAGTTCAGTTAAATATAACCCTCTCTGCCTGAGCCAGGAATAAAATCCATTCCATTTAATGTGATTTCAGCTAAATCTGAAGAGTTAACAGCCAAAGAGCTACATATTGATTATGCCACTTCCATTCTGATGAAAAGGACTTCAAAATAGCACCCAGAATCCAATATTTTCCTTGACTCCATTAAGTTCTGCTACCAAAGGTTTTCTGTTTATTTTTATTATAAAGTAGCATACTCACAGGTATGCATTCCAGGTCCCAGGTCATCCCAGACATTTATTAGCCCATACAACAAATACACACGTACAGCCATATCCCCATGCACATGCACACAAACACTCATTCCTCCACATACTCTCCCCTTTCATATCCTTAGGGTAGGGGAAAAAAAAAAAATAAAGGACACTGAATTTGTTTCAGTGGCTCAAACCAGCAAGGAAATTGGGCATGCTATATTGTTTTCAGCCTGTCGGCTAGACAAGAGTTACTCAAGGCTGCTGATGGGAGCACAGTCATTCATGCTTCTTTGTAAGAAAACAGAAATAAAAAAAAGTGGGATATGCACATACGTGAATACCATATACACCAGAGAAAATGCCTGGTTAGATAACCTCTTCTACTTCTAATGCTTCACAGTGATTTAGCTCTCTACCCTGAGGGCCTGTATGTAGATAGGCAGGCAGTTTTAATACTCTCCCCTAGCTCATTAAAAATATCAATCAGGGGAGCTCTCTTCTGAAGCTGTGTAAGCATCATCCACGTTAAAGTAATCAGAAGTACTTCCCACTGAGGTCCACATGGCATCTGTCCTTGTGCATGGCCAATGCAAACGCTCATTCGTCATAACTAACTCTTAAAATTGTAAAGATATTTTCTTCCATCTTAGGTCACTGCACAAAAACTAAGGGGGGGGAAAAATAGCCCAGGATGGTCATAAATCAGACTGTTTTACTTGCTGTAGACATCTTTAACTGATCTTTATCAAAAAAATAATCAGAAGTAACATGCTGTTCTTCTGGATACCCATAAGCCGACTATGGGTATCATAATCATATGGGTATAAGGCTGAGCTATGGAGAGGAAAAAAGAGAAAAACTGAAAAAAACATGCAGCAAATTCACAGCTGAGGTCCATGGCTTAACTTCTCAGCCACAGTAGCAGTTTTTGATAGGTAAAGTTTTTTTGTACTTGATATGGCTCCTTAGAGTAGCAAGCAGCAAAGGTAAAAGAAAAATCAAAGAAACCTTTTATTAGGTTCATGAAAATAGCTAACGGGTAAGGGCTTGTAAATATGCTCCTGCCCACTTCTTTCATCAGACTGTGGACCATGAGATGCCCTGAATGTTTGCTCACTGTTTGCCCTGTCGGTGGTTTTCAGCTCTACCAAATTCAGACCGACAACCATACTCATAGCAGAATAATATAACTACGAAAAAAACAATCTAGCAATTCCCATTAGGACTGTGACAGCACCTAGACAGCTGCAGATGAGGAAGCCAGTGATCCCACCTCCGTACAAAGATGAACAGCCCTCTCCCTGAAGAGAACTTGAGCTCAAGAGACAGATAAAACTTCCTTTAGTTTTTATGCTGTCCTCTGCAGTGCCTGATCATCTTCCAAATGTAAAGGAGAAAGCAAGTCCGGTAACATTTATTACATGTTCAATCCAGTTTCAGTATCAAAAGAAATCCAAGTGCAACATAACTCTTCATAATCACCTTTGCCAGGCACACTAGGAGAGCACTATTTCACCTCCTGCAAGGACATGCAGAATTTCTAATGCAAACTTTAGTAGCATATTCTAAATTTTTCAGACTTCCCCCTATAAAAAGATATTTGCTCTAGTAATAGTATGAAGCCAATCTGCATTTTCCGCTCACTTGGCTATATTTTCCAGTCCTCCTGCCCACATTTAGAGAAGAAAGCAGAGTATCTGGAGGGGAGAAAGCCCTGTGATGTGATCATTTTTTGACTGGTTCATCAGCTTGATTGCAAGGTGCACAAGTAGAGCTGACTAAATTGGTGGCATCTAGTTAACAAAAGCAGTTAAGATTTCGTGCCAAATTAGTCTGCAAACAGCTTAGCATGTCTAACGCTGGGCTCAAGCATAATTCTTCTGTCTTCACAAGCACCAGAAGCAGCCTTAACCTTTCTATACCAAAAACTGTCAGGTGAGACCCCATCAACACAAACGGAGTGTGTAAATCGTGCACAGCCACACTGTAGGGAAAAATGAGCTGCAAGAAAACCAATGTATAAGGACATCATATGTTAACCATTCAAAGTAGGTATGAAACCTCAGTAATTATGTGTTTGCTGAAAAGGCTGATTTCAAGATGGACCTAATCACCAGCAAGAGCTTCACTGGGACCAGATGTCCCAGAATTAAGCCTGTCCCCTCCATCCTCTCTCTTTCTTTGCAAAGAAAGTTAGGGTCTTATGTCTTGGGAGCATAAAAATAAAAGCACAGCCTTCTTCCATATCCAGCTTCCTCCTGCTCTGCTCTACGTGGAAAGCTTCCCCTTCCATGCTCTACCACATCTCGTGAGAAATCAAGGAAGTTCAATACAATTTCTCCTTTGTTTCTTTTTCTCTGTACCAAGCTACGGACATGGAACAGTACCTACATGCAGTTCCCAACTAAAATGCTATCTCAGCCAGACTCCCAAGCAAAACTTTGGAAAAGCCAGAGGAGAAACTCTTATGAAAAAATCCCTTCTCCCTCTTTTTTACCCTGAGCCAACAACGCATGGAAGCACTACTTGTTCCAGAAATACTCCTCAATCCTGCACTTCAAGACATCAATATTTTGGTCAAATTTTCAGCTCTCTGACGTGCATACTCAGCTCCCTATAATGCAAGGCCTCAGGGGTACAGCACAAGTCAAAGTTGAGAGTACAAATAGCAGGGCAAGAGCAACAATTTATCAATCATCAAATCCAGCTTACTCTTTAACAGTTTTTTTAAAAAAAATGTTCCGAAACCCACATTGGTTTTGACTTTGTTTTGGCACAAGGATAGCAGCCTAGTTTCTGGTCGCTTGAGCAATACGTTCCCAAGATCCAGGCTCGCGCCTAACATCACGTTGTCTCTGTCTCTCAGTTCACACAACTTCAACGCGCGGCTCCAGCCCTCAGCAAACAGATGCAAGAGGCTGGGAAATGATCTCATCTTGCATCCAGCCCCTGGGTCGTCTTGGGGGAACTGCCACAAGGAAAGCTGAGTGGGTGTTAGGGAACGGTGCATCTGAGTTACCACAACCAACATCTGGCTCATAACTCTGTGCCATGCTTTTGCTCCTTAGTGCTTTGATTTAAAAAGCTCCTATTTAGGGATCCTTAAAGAATTAAAAGCATGGGGGCACTGGTGGGGGGGGAATGAAACACTATTTGTAGGGTCTTAAGAACTAGCATGTTTCCTCCATAATCATTTTAAGCCCTCTCTTGACTTCAATGGGACCAGATTTTGAAGACAAACACAAGTTACTTATAATTCACTGGGAAAGCCCCCAAGAGAAGTGATCTTAAAAGATACCCATTAACTCAGAAATAAAACATTAACCTGCTCTGCGTGGGCAGACCAGAAGACATGAACTGCAGGAGAGGGTCCAGCGAGAAGGTAGCACAACAGCCACTGTTCAGCAAAGATGATACAAGGAACATCGTAAGCTATAGAGAACTGTACATAGCATCACTAAAGACACAACAATGTCTGTCATGTGCTCCATTAAGTCACTCCTGGCCTTTTAAGAATAATTCTTCATTTGCTTAAAACAACTGATCGTTCACTTTGTGTATTAACATGACCACTCATTAGAGCTTCCACCTATGGCTATAAACCAGATTTTGTCCAACCTTGGAAACTGAGCGGACCTGGGTTTGACTACTGCTTGGACAGAAGAATAAATTGGGACACCGAGCACCAAAGGCAAAGACCATTGTTGGTCAACTGATGTTTGTTCAAATATGGAAAGGGTAGGCAGAGTCTAACAGCGAGGTTCTAGCAGCAGCCAAAGACTGGACAAGAAATGGTATTGCAAACACCATTAGTCTCCGGGTCTTTATTACAGCAGTGTCACTCATTAAGTAAGTGACTGATGTCATTAGAGTTATGCCAGCAGCAAACCACCACAAAGAGAAGAGCGACAGGCTCGTAACCTTTGAGTTTCGTCTGTGCATCTCAGAGTTTCAGACTTCACCTCACTCTGAAGCTGCCGTTTGAGGGAGATAACGCCACAGCAAGCAAATGCCGAGCACCAGCTCAACCCCAAGCATGACTTCAGCATCCCTAAGCCAGTCTCTTTTTAAATAAATCGCACACAGACTCATGCTGAGTCGCCTCCCTGTTTCAGAGCCTAAAACAAGATGCCAATTTGCTTAATATGTAAAAATTAAGCTGCTCCGAAATTAATTATAAACATTCGCCTCACTTAGCTGAAATCTATTTGGCACAACAGCCAAGAGTCAGATTAAAACTCCAGCCTGTCCAGCTCATTTCTCCGACTAAAGAAGTTAATACCTTGTCGTATTACAGGTGACACGCTTGCCTCATTCCACTTTGCATAACATTAACTGCTGATTTTCCTCAGTGCCTTGGTTGGGAGCAAAATGACCTACATACATGCTTGCTAGTGTACAGCGCCATGCAGAAACCAAACCCAAGCATCCTTATATAGAAAAGTGTGCAAAGATGGGATAAGACTTTTCTTATATTAATATATATCATAGAATGCTTTGGGATGGAAGGGACCTTTAAAGGTCACCTAGTCCATTCCCCCTGCAATGGGCAGGGACATCTACAACTCGATCAGGTTGCTCAGAGCCCCATCCAGCCTGACCTTGAATGTTTCCAGGGATGGGGCATCTGCCACCTCTCTGGTCAACCCGTTCCAGTGTTTCACTACCCTCATTGTAAAACATTTCTTCTTTATATCTAGTCTGAATCTACCCTCTTTTAGTTTAAAACCATTACCCCTTGTGCTATCACAACAGGCCCTGCTAAAAAGTCTGTCCCCATCTTTCTTATAAGCCCCCTTTAAGTATTGAAAGGCTGCAATAAGGTCTCCCCACAGCCTTCTCTTCTCCAGGCTGAACAACCCCAGCTCTTTCAGCCTTTCCTCATAGCAGAGGTGTTCCATCCCTCTGACCATTTTTTTGGCCTCCTCTGGACCCGCTCCAACAGGTCCATGTTTTTCCTGTGCTGAGGACCCCAGATCTGGATGCAGTACTCCAGGTGGGGTCTCACCAGAGCAGAGTAGGGGGGCAGAAGCACCTCCCTCGACCTGCTGGCCACACTTCTTTTGATGCAGCCCAGGATACGGTTGGCTTTCTGGGCTGTGAGAGCACATTGCTGGCTCATGTCCAGCTTTTCATCTATCAGTACCCCCAAGTCCTTCTCGGCAGGGCTGCATGCAATCCCTTCATCCTCCAGCCTGTACTGATACCGGGGATTACATATACATATATGCATGTATGTACACAGACATACAGACATAGAGAGTACTTTGCTTCAGAGTGTTTTATTTTATTTTTGGCAAATATTTGGCCTGGCCTCTTATATACCAGTAACAGAAGCGAAAAAATGCTCTTGGAGCTTTCCCTTAGAGAAATAAGAGGAAATTTCACTCCTGTATTCCACTATATTTCTCCAAATGGGATTACTTTGTAGATTTGTAAGTCTACAAAACCAGGGATCTTTCTTTTCCTTTCTGCCTCAGTAGAGTCCCTGTCAAATAAGAATAACTCTTCTTTTCTCCCACCTTTTGTCCATCTTGTCTACCTAGAGCTGTATGTTTTTCAGGATGGAAACAGTGTTTATAACCAGAACACTTTGGCGTTTTGGCTCTCTCCTTCACCTTCACAAAGAAATAAACACTAGCTACTCTGCTTGCATTTTGAACTATGGATACAACTTTCATAAAAATTTAGAAAGAATTAAAATATTCCACTAAAGGCAGTATATTGCATGATGGGTTTGGGGAAAGGAAAGGGAGATCTCATGGAGGGCTTGTCTACACTGGAAAATAACATTGTGTTAGAACATGATGCTTGAAGGGCGCCATTAACAGCTGGGATCAGCTTTTCACATGGTATCATCTGGCACTGCTCCTGTAAGTTTTTTCCACAATACCTGCACAGATTTTCACCAGACACAGACACCACCTTCTCAGTCTACAAGGGAGCAGATGGCTGAAATCACGAGCGCCCTCTGCGGATACAATATTTTGGAACCGTTCAAACAAAACTGACCCATGCATATTCCTCCAGAAGAAACATGAAATAATTTCAAAATGCTTTTCCAGACCTAAAGCTTAGCCAAGCTAAACCAACAACAACATAAGAAGAATTCATACTATGGCCTACAGGAGTGCTAGGTCTTCAAAAAAGAAGCGCTACAGAAAAACAATCAAGCCAACACAGGGTTTACAGTCAGTGGCTTATGGATAGGGTATGCAGGGTAGCACCACCTAAACAGCGTTCCATCCTGCCAAGCGTTGACTTTAAGTATAGTATTTCCAGCTGTTTCCAATCCATAACCACGTGTATCCCATCCTACCTTCTTCCAAACGCATCTCGAGTTCAAGACACATTGGGAGGGGAAAAAAAAAGGCATAGTCACCACCTTCGCAAATCTTGTTAAATTAAACAAAACGTTGTTCTGGTGCTCTTCTGTGAGAAGCAAGTTGTTGAAGACAAAAGAAAATAGCACAATGTTTCTTGTTTTTTTTTCCCCCAGAAATTTTCCTCAAATAAATTAGATAAGGAGCTTCTATGCTAGAAGTTTTGCTGCAAAAAAAATGTTGTCCGTATTCTTATTTTCAAAAACATGTTTATCCACTCCTTGCAAGTGGTGCAGAGAGGTCATGACATAAGACTTCAGCCTGAGGGACAAAAAAAAGGTCAGGGAAGGTCTGACACGTGCTGTTCACAAGCAGAGAGCTACAGATTTCCCTCCTCCTCTGTCAAAACCCTGTAAACCCTGTGCTACACTTCCCCATGCCTGGTGAGTCAAAACCACTTTCTCCAGGCAATGGAAAAAAATTCACCCAAAGCAAGGAAAGCCCTGCTACGTGCAGAAGAACAACCACCACTGTGGATGTTCAGGTTACTTAAGACGGGCACGTTTTTTTTGCCCTGTGGCAAAATTGTTTAAATGCGTATGGAATGGTAGATTGATAGTCACAGAAAAAAAAAAAAAAAAAAAACAAAAATTACTCCTTTGTCTTTCCTTGTGCTAACATACAAGTCATAAAAAATAATAAATTCAGACTTATGTCCTGATAAACAAAACTGCAGCGGAGCGCTGCATAATTTCTCCTCTTTTGCTGCTGTCTACCTCAGCTTTCTTAATTCATGCCATATTTAATCTACATGTAGGAAGTCCACATTTGTTTCTAATAAGAGAAGGAAAGTAATGAGATGTCAAGGAACAGTTTCCTTAGGCCAGAGACTTCAAAGGTGAGTCTGGCAGCTTGTCCCGCATTTATCATTTGCGTCAAGCTTAAGATTTTCTAAAGAGCAACTGCCCATTTAAAATAATTATAAGCTGCAACTTAAACCCGAACGGCACATGAATGTATGATAAAACACTTACACCATCGTCCAAATTTCAGCATCAGCCCTATATCAGAGAACACGTAGCTCCAGATGCTGGATTAAAACAATAAGTACAAGCTGAAAATGAGCATATAATTCTTTCAGCTAATGCAGAAGGGTCATGCTGCTTAATGCAAAAGCAACACTAAATGAAAGTATGGACTACATTATCTCAACATATGAGCTGCAACAACAGCTACTTCTGGTGTGCCTATTGGCTATATCTATCCTGGAGCAAGAGACAGTCTCTCCCATAAAAAAGTAATTCCACTGAGGGATTCTTTTTTCCCCAACTATTCTCTTAGTCAAACTTCTGAATAATGGCAGAATTGGGAAAAACAGGGAATATATGAGGAAAAAGAAAAAAGACACTCTGCTTATTGCTTATCCCACAGAACTGCACTGCTCGTTCGGGACAGAGCCTTGCTGCTCCTGAAGCCAGTGCAAAGGCTCACCCAGGAAGGGGAAGCCCTTCAAACAAGGACCACAGCAGCAGATAATAAGCATTAGGATGCAGGTTCAATACTAAAAAAAAAACAAATGAAAAGGCACTACCTCCGCATCGATAAGCACAACACAAAAAACCTGCAAGGTCTACAACGCGCAAATGTTGAGGCAGGCAAAATTATTAAATAGACAGCCAATTTGTGTATCGCAGACACCACTGCTAAACACAGAGCGTACCTTCTAATTGATACCATTTTTTAATGTGTGTGTGTATCTGTGTGCATGTAATTACAAACACATACACACTTTATTGTTTATCATCTTTCAGCACACAGTCTGAGTCAGCAGATAGAATGCAATATGTTTGAGCGGTGTTTAAAATGACACCCTTTACAAATGAAACCATCTAAATCCGGTGTTAGAGAATTAATGAGCTTCTCATGTAAATCACGCATAATTTACAGTGGAATTTGTCCTTGTGCCAACAACCACTTGCGCTGCATAATAATGAAGGCAGGGCTTCCGAGACACGAAGCTATCTGCAGCCTATTTGTGTCTTGCCTCTGCTTTTCCCTGAGTAACCAAAACACTATAAACCCTTTCAAAGAGCAATAATATGAGGCAGCGAATAATACAGTCTTCATCTCCCATTTCTCCTTTCCACCTCTGGCTGAGGAATGTAACAACCACCACCCAGGGACACTCATTTTAAGAGCTATTAATTCACATTTAAGAGCATTTTAAGTTTGGGCACAGCCCAGTTTTGGGTTGCATACCTGAGATGAACATTAAGCCTTTGTAACACCACTGAAGGCATTACCTGTGTTGTAGGCAAAAGAAGAGGCAGTGACAGCCTCTAGGAGCAGAAGGGAGCAGAGAAGACCCCTGCACACCAGCCAGGTATGCATGAGAGATGCAGACAATGGGCATGGACTCAGGACTATATTGCAAACACATCAGTTTCATTTGACCCAAACCCCATTTCTGTTGAGGGAGAAAGCCTGAAAGACCTCACGAACACAGCCCTGAAAAAGCACATTTCTCTTTTTGCTGATTAGTATTAGCAATCACTAAGCTACCGCCTCGCGTACCACCACCTCCCCCCAGCTGCCCCCTCTCACCATCATCGGCCAGAAGCACTCCAACAAGCTGCTGCAAAGCAGGACCCCCTCCAGCATCCAGCCTACCAACCTCCTGGCAGGAGAAGAGCTAAATTCCTCCTCCCTGCGCACAGCTGGGGCCACAGCTGGGAGCCATAACACCTCCTTCTAGGGGAACACGGCAGGGCTGGGGGCCCGACTTCGGCACACATGGGCAGCCCGGCCAGTGAAACCTCCTTGCTCTCTCCCTGCAGCTGTGGCACCAAAGCAAAACAACTTCTTGGTCCCTGTCCTTTCTTTTTGTTTCTGGGGGACCATGGCGCACAAGTGCTGTGTGGGTTTGAGGGTGCATGGAGACCCAGCAAGGCTCCCAGGATGCAGGAACAGAAGCAGCAGTGCGGGGCATGCATGGAAATACTTAATTGTCCTTCCCTCCCAAAGCCACAAACATAAACCTTCTGTATCACCTCCACAGTCTCTTCTAAACGTATTTACAAGGGCTCCCCTGTCTGTTCCTTTCTGTTATTACAAAGCATTCGTATTTGATGCCTGGGCAATACAAAAAGGCATTCACCTATCCCTTCCTACCACTCTGCTTAGCAGCCACACAGAAGAGCTCATTAATAAACACCCCAACCCCTCCCCCCCAAACCCAGACGAAGGAAGCCCATATTATAAAACCTGGAGGGATCACACTGTTGCATTGTGCGAGACTGTGCAGGAGGAAGCAATAAAAACGTGAGTTTGATTTTTTAAAACAAAGGACACATTCTGCCTGGGCATGCTCGTGGCTCCCAGTAGCAGTGACCATTGCTGCTGATGGAGGTAGAAGAGAGGCAGGTGGAGAAATATCCCTGTTAGCACAAGTTAGGTATCTAGGGTGTCAGCAGTCCAGTCCCAGCAGCTCTAAGAGCCTTCTCAGGTGCCATGTTTCCCCCAACTTGTGCTTTTGCTGCTGGAAGTCCCATCTACAACTGCTGGTTAGGGAATTTATTATTATTGAACAAGGCAACTGGGTTTAGTGACATCCTATCAGGATTTCTCCACCTTTCTCCCTTCATTGCTAATGGCATCGCCTGCCCAGTCCAATCCAGTTGTCTTTACTCTTTTGAGATTTTCCTGCCTCCTTTTCTCCTTCCAAGCCTTCTTCCCTGCCATCCTGACTGGTCAATAACTTTGATTAGCACCAGTCATTAAACATCCAGCTCTGAGACAAGACCAGGTGCCCAGTGACGCCCAAAAAACTCAACGTACGTAGTGCAATGTATGTCCTAGGGACGTTAAATGATAATGTACCCACAGTTTCACGTGGAGCCAGGATATCACCTGAAGTCCCCGCTTCTCAGATTTAATTATTAAAATAAACAAGAATTTCCCATTTCACTATTGGTTTGAAAATCTGATGTTCAACAGACATGAGGGTCCACCTCTTCTGCTACCTCCTGTATTTCTTTTTGTTTTTCTCACTGAGTTGGCCCAGCAAAACCTATGGGGCTTTTCGGTGGTGGAACTCTACTCCGTGGGAGTGAAGATGACATGATCTGTGCCTCATTTTGCACAGCAAATTCGGCATAAGCAGAAGCACACCTGAAATTTCACTGCTGTTGGGCTGAAGAGCATCAACATCAAAGCTGGTGCCAAGTCCTCTAAGAAATCCTACCAGCCTGTCCCAGCTGAGCATCTGCTGAGCAAACTTCTTCCAGCCACCACCAAGATCTAGGATTTTCTTCCAGTTATGTGATTTTATAAAGATGTCTAGCATGCTGGAAGCAAAATGTTCAGGCAGCCCCCCCAGGGTATGAAGCAAGTCCTGTACTCATCTGAAATACTCATTAAATAAAACTATAGAAATAATGGCCTCTCTGTCTGTGGGTGGTCAGCAAATAATGAGTTAAAGCTCTAAGCAGCCCTGACTTCTCGTTAGCTTATCTCAGTGGTCATTAATTGGTCATTACTTGTGGAGATAGAGGCCCCTAATGCTTCTCTGTTATTCAGCATTGGCTGCACACCTCCACATTGTCCTACCCTTACAAGGGATTCAAGGCAGACAATAAAAGCGTAATCTCATGCCATATATTCACAGACATCCCCCCATAAAATAAAACCAAAAAGGAAACGAATCCCTGTGAAATGGCATCTCACAAACAGAGCTGGTAAAGGAGGAGCAAGCATCTCTCTCCCTCCTTCACTCTGCAGCTTTTCCTCAGGACCCGTCCGCTCTTCATTACACATAAGTAAAATAAATTAATTCCTGCTCTTGTATTCCTCCTAATGAAGCTTCTCAGAGCAGCCCAGAATTACAAACATTTACATAATGACTTAATTTTTAAAATCAATTAGGAATTTTTAAGAAGTCTTTCCACCGCCAAAGCTCTGCACCAAGCCAGGTGCTTCGCATGCCTCCCTTGCAACTGCAAGCAAGCTTCCTTCAAGTTGCAGAAGGCAGGCAACACTCCTTCGGCTTTAAAACCCATCAAATTACAAATATCGTGACTGCGTAAGAAAATTAATTACCTTGAAGTTTCGGCAGAAGTTCCACCACATTTAAATTAAATAGGGAAAAAAACAACCAAGCAAACAAAAACAAAACAGCCCACCCCACAGCAACCATTAAGTTTGTTTAAAACAAAAAGCAATTCTTCTGCAGCTCCCCCAGATTTTGCAGTATAACTTTTTTTTTCATGTTTCCTAAGGAAACGAGAGCAATGCAACCACCCTTTTTTTAGTCTCTCTTACATGTCTTCCCTCCCCACCATGTACCTCTGAACCCACTGGTTGCTTTCAATCATGTTTGAAAGAAGGGTAGAAAGATAAATTGATTTTTTTCATGATTTGTGAATGCCGGCAACTGGACAGAGGAAGAGATGCCAGTCAGCCTGCTGCCTCGGGAAAGTCAGGTAAAATTCAGCTGTTAGATGCGACCTGAATGTGGATGGGTGACTAATTAGTAGATGCAAGCAAAAAAAAATTAAAAGCTAATGTTTCACTCAAAAACGAAAACAACAGAGTTAAACAGAACAGGAACTACGACACACTGCACACAAGATCTCACATTAAAATCGCTTGAGTGCCCTAACGCAACTCAGAAAACCAGACTCCCTGCAGGTCAAAATGATGCTGTTCCTGCACTGGGGAGCCCCGCTGTGCAGCCCTCCCTCCTTCCAGTAATGTTTTACTACAGAAACATTAACCAGTATGCGAGAAGCAGCTTGGGGGGCATTTTGTCCCCCACCCACTTCCCGCCCCCCAGTTTTGTCTTTCCCCCTCCACTCCCCAGGGACACTGCTGGCCTCCTTGCTGTGGCCCTGCTGTGCTCTGCTGTGGTCCTACTTTACGCATGGTCCGAGCTCACCTAAATCCAGGGTACACCTGGAATACTAAGGCCATGCTGTACGTGCACAGATTTTCCTCGCTGTGCCCAAGAAGGCACTCACAGCTTTTTTTTTATGGAGCTCACATCTCCATAAAAAGTTTGAGCCCTTCCTCTCCAAGGAAGGTTTTGGTTACTGCAACATCCTCTCCTGTGGCCTTGCAGAAAATCATCCTGACACATTTGTTTTCTTTCAAAACGCTGCCATGAAGATCTTTTCCATACCTTGTTGCTTTGACCACATCCCACTTCCATGTTTTTCTTTCGTGGTTACCTCTACTTCACACATCCAGAATAAATGCTGTGCTTTTAGTGGAAAGTTTTTTTTTCATGGCTTATCTCCAACTTGAACATCACCTCTCCTGCTACCGAGATGTACTTCTGCTCTGCCACTAACAGCAACTTTTCCCCCCGAATTTCTATATTCGAAAACCAAACAAACATGCTTTCTCTTATGCTGGCATGCAGAGAAGAGCCACGCATGGGTGAAAACCTCTCTCTGGTCCTTCCCTAAACCCCTCCCTTGCTGCACTGCAGAAGATGATAGATCCCACATCTGTTTTTGAAGTCCCACAGACACAGATATGTGCTGAGTAGGGTATAAAAAACATCCCTGGCCTTGTAATTGTCGCTAAAATCAACACATGCAGCCCTACTTGCAGCTATAGTGCATTTATATAGTGGATTTTTAAAAGATCTTGCTTTCTGGCATGCTGAGGCTGATAACTGATGTGGATCACTGTCCCACTGCCTCCCTGCCTCCTCTCTATAACAACACCTTACAAGGGCGGGGCTTTGGGGCAGGTACCCCTCTCTGCTCTACAGTCATACAGCACCTATTACTTCTGTTCCCGGTCCACGTCTGGGGCTCCTAGATGTTACAGGAACTGGATAATATTTGGATAATAACAATAACATGCTCTGCTGTTTGTATTACAGCACCTTTGCAGTCATCAGCATGCCTTACATCTTACTTCAACTTGCCCCTTGCTATCTCTACATAGCAATTTTGGAAGAGTCCTAGAAAGCCTGATTTCCCTTAAAATCACTGAGGATCCAGGGGAAGGGCTTGGGGTGGGAGCTGGTTGGCATTCCCAGCAGCTCTCAGCCCTCTCCCTCCCCTCCAACACATTTTTACGTTCTCACCCTCTTCCAGCTGGGTCACCTCCTGCTGGTCAGAGCCCTGTTTATTTTCAGCAGAAGGCAGAAGGAGCCCAAATTAATAGAAAACAGGTAGGTTTCTGGTTTTCATCAAAATCCACAAGGTTCTGGCCAGTGTGGACAGGAGAAAGCACTTGGCAAGGGGTTTGGAGGACAGCAAAGCAAAACCATGGGGATGCTTCCTGGAGTAAGCCCATGGACCCAAGTGTTGCTTCGGCCAGGGCAGCATCCCCGCCTCCTCACGGAGCAAGCATCCAGGTGAGGGGAAAACTGGGGCTTACCCCGTCTCCCCGAGCTGAGCCTGCTGGTGACCAGTGTGTTCAGTTTTAGAACTTAAAAACTTGTGATTCGGCAATGAGTGTGCATGTATGACCCAGTGTCCAGACATGTGCTGAATGAATAGAAATGTGTTGGGCTTTTTTTTTTAAGAAGCTTAACTTCATGAAAGCTTTTTTAATTACGCCTTCTTAGAAGGATGCTATAATTTCTCTATATTTTTAACAGCAGGGATGAGACATGTTGGATGGCCCTATCAAATTTGGTGTCAAATTTATAGGAATGATACGAAAGCAAAAAGAAACATTAGGTTCCATGTATTTCTGAGTTCCCTAGGCTCCTTTGAAAACGACGTAAGAAGACGATTTAAAAAAAAAAAAAAAAAAAAAAAAAAAAAACCAAAACCAGACAGTTAGACATTAACATTATTTTCTCCTTGCACACAGTATATCTTGACGAGCTATTTGGCATTCCAAACCTTGTGTCTGCAAAGAGAATAAAGGAAGACAAAATGTTCTGCAAATGCAAATATACAACTCTACATTAAGCTGAGTATCTCCTGATATCTCTATATAAAATGAAAGCAGTGCTTAAATTCTAGTTCTGGAGTATCTGAACTCCACAGAGGAAAAGCAGTTCTTAAAAAGATCTATTATTGAGCAGTCTGCAGGATGACACATCTGCTTGTTAATATATAGGAAGCTGGGAAGGCTGTGGCTGTGAGTGATGGATTCTGAAGTCTTGCCTATGTACATCAAATCAGATTGCTTTTTGTCAAAGGAAAAACAGAGGTCTCAGAAACTGAGAGCGGGAGAGAGAAGTTTTAACAACAAAAATATAACAGTAATAATTATTAGCTTCCATTGTTTCTGCAGACAAAAGGGCAATCACTTTAATTCTTCTGCATCTTGCCAAGTCTCTTATTTCTTAACTCTAACAATTAGCACGCCAAATGAATATGAACCAGGATGCAATTACTGAAGAGCCGGGGAGGGGAGGGGCAGACAAGGGCAGAATGACTGCATGCTCAAGTTATGCCACTTTAAGGAACATCTCAGTGAAACCAGCTCAAGCACACTATTAACTGAAGTAAAATGAGATTAAAAACACCATGGAAGAAGACATGTGAAACTAGACCCCCCCATTCCCTTTCCTATATGGGCTGTGTGTGGGTGAGAACTATTCCTACATCCCTACTAAGGATTTCATATTTGCCACTACTGCATGCACATCTCCTCGCTGCAATGTTGATTGATGGGAACTGATAAAACCAAAATGTTTCTTCTTCTTTCTTCCCAGCTGACATCTAAGACATACATATAGCTCATGTCACCAGCATCCTCAAATCTTAACAATTGGTTTCAACAGTTTTTCTTTTTTAAATCAGAAATTAGGTACATGCAAATTCTACATTATCTTGCAGCTCCATAAGCCTCCATCCCCAAGACAAATACCGTTTTCACAGAGACAAAGAAGTTCTGTTAGCAGGTTAATATTGATATAATTTTAAAAACGTTTCACAGGGGAAAAAAAAATCTAAAATCAATTGTCAGAAATTAAGATACGTATACATAGTGGTTTTATTTTGTTTCCAATTACCTCTTCCCAGTATTAACGTTTCCCATACAAACTCTTACAAATGGACCCCCTTAGCATGTGAAGGGGAGGGACGGTGGCAGGACATTCATAGCATCACAAGGCAATCAGAGTCAGAGGACAACATGGAAGAAGGGTCCAGAGGACTGCAGGATGAATAAATTTGGAATTCTATACACACACACGTCACCTGGTGATTTTTAACCTTTTTCAGCCTGCAGAAAATTAAAAATGTTCCAGTCAACCTCATGTACTCTGCTGTTACTGCAAAGGTCTTCAGTGGCCCTTATGGTCATAAAGATCACCCAGGAAACCCACGGAGTGATGGGGGTATATAATTTTGCAGTTAGGTTAACTTTGCTTGCAGAGGAGGCAGAAGTTTCTTGGCAGCTGCTCTGGGTGGACAAATCTCCAGCTTGGGGTGTAAGGGCAATTTTGCACTTACTTCCCTTTTCTACTATAGCACGTACATATACATTACCCACATATGCATGTGCATGATTATATAAACCTGCCCAACCAAAGCACTCGACTCCACATCCTTCTTTCCCTGGGGAGCAGATGAAAGAGCACATACAGATGTGCACCGCTGGAAGCTGTTTGGAAACTGCAGCAATAAGAGCATTTCAAGAAACAACTGAGGAGAGAAAAACAAAACCACACGAAACCAAGGCGAAGTGGTGTGTCCACCCGACCCAGCCAGACTGATCAAAAATGACCTTAGATGGAGTGTTATCAGTCCATATATGTGGATACATAATACACATTTTTTTACAGTGCAAACACGTAAGGAAGAAAAAACACGAGAGGGTTCCTCCAGAAACCCTAACTGCGAACTTCCTGGCATAGCTGCAGCTAAGCCCCTGCCTTAATCATGCATGTGTTTTGCATTATTTTTTATTGACTTTTCCAACTTATAAAAGGAGAAATTAAAAGAAAATCTCAATGACGAGTCACACAACCAATCTTTCTGGGCTCATAATTCTGCAGCCCTTTACAACATAGTCTTATTTTAAACACCTGGGTAATCCTGTTGAAGTCAGAGAGATTACTCACGGACGTGAAGTCAAAGATGTGAATCACTGAGTGTCCCTACTGACGGACAAGGTACGACTCCCACAGAAACCCTCTTGAAACGCAGAGCTGTTAACGGTGGATTTTTTTTCACATTTTTTCAAGGGGAAAGCTAAAATAAGAAGCAATGGAAGCATGAGATGCATCGGCCACTCATCTTAAGTCTGCGGAAAATCAGAAATATCTCAAAGGTGACTGGGGAGCTGGGGATGGGATGAAATGTTAATGCAACCCTTGCCTGACCCACAGTCACAATGTAACTGCTAAAGCCATAGTGGTTTCTAGCAAAAAATTAGTATAACCTGCAGCGTCTTTATGGAGACTCGGCAAAATACAGGAAGGTCACCAACTAAGTAAGCATCAAACGAAAGATCATCTTCATTTAAAAGGAAGCCATTCCAGGAGGAAACCGGACCAGGCAAATTCTGTCTCCAGTGGGATCATGTCTACCTGTTTGAGCTGAAGGGAATCAACTCCATCAACAATAATTCCACTTAAGGTCAGTAAATATCAGTCTGCTGCCCTGAAAGAAACACATATTCCACAGATACTTTTTTTTTTTTCTTTTGGTGATCTCCAGTTCAAGTGTGGACCACTTCCAGCCCTGATTCTTGTTTAAAGTCACACGAACCCAGGTATAATATTTCAAGCATCCAGGTTTGGGTTCTTTAATTGTAACTTTCTGTGACTTCATGATTTATTCATCTCAGGATGCACTCAAAAGTCTATCGTATCGCTGTGATCCTCACACAGCATACTGTTAGCTTTAAAATTTCATAAACCACCACGTACTTGACAAGTTGAAAAGTTAACAAGGGTTATAAGGCAGGGAAAAAAAAAGCATGCTGAGCTCTGATCAGCTCAGCCCCCAGAACTCCAGGCTTTTCAGAAGTGCCGCGCACAGCTTGCTATTAAAAAGGGAGACTCTATTACAATATTGGCTTTATGGCCCATGTTTCCCCATTCCTCAGCTGAGATAAAATACATGTCTCCTCTTTAATGAAAGCCATACTTACTTCATACATACTGGCTGTAAACTATCAAATAGGATTTCTGTCTAACGAATAAATGAAGCCTCGCTTGCAGCCTTTTCTAAAGACCTTTGAAAAGAAAATGAAGCCACTTGCTCCTACACGTGCATGTGAGCAGTTAGGAGCCACGAAAAACTGCCCTTCACCCCCACACAAATCAATGACCATCTCTGCGCTGAATTTGGGGTGCTCTGGGGGAAGAGAGGAGAAACCTTGCACATGTGGAAATGAGGGATCCCTTAGTCCAAAGGACCATTCAAGACATTTTATTTAAAAGAAGATGCCTCTTTATAGAAAAGAAGTGTCAGAAATTCAGCCTGGGAAGGTTTCTACAAGGGTACATTGAAGTTCTCAGCCTACAATCAGTAGAAAAACATTACAGGCAGACACAGACAACACTAGGTAGAACAAAACTAAATACATAAATACTTTAGCAACATTATGGGCATTAATTTGTATCTAGATGGATGCAGAGACCTTTTTTTGCATCTACTGAATTATCCCACCAGTTTTTGTGCATTCAGCTTGATGCCAGAGACTTTTGCTATTCACAAAGCAGCTCTTTTCCGATGAGCAGGCAGTGAAATGAGAAATACGTGGTAAATCTCTTTTCAGCCCATCAGTGATGATGCAGCTCTCGCACATGTGCTTAGGCTCAGCATCAACTACCACAGGTCTCCCTCAGGGAGAGATGAAGGGGCTTTGGCCTTACACATGCACCGCCATATGAAGTTTTAGAGGATGACAAAACTGCCTTTCAACTGGTTTTCAAGTCAATAAACAGCACTTTCAGAGCAGCTTACCATTTCAGTTGTTCTGTGAATGGACTTCTTCAATGGGCAAGCAACAACAGTAATTCACTTTCATCCCAAACAAAACAAAAGGACCACAGCTAAACCAGATACCATGTGTGTATGGCACCAGAATATTTGATTACCACTTCTGAAAATATACCTGCGTGGCATGAAAAATCTCCCAGCAGACCGTGCTGCACCATGTTTTCATTTTCCAAATGCAAATTGAATTTAAGCGGCTTTGCAAAGCCTGTTTTGTTAACAAAATCAGCGAGTGGTGTGATGCAGTCCTGCCTCTCTTTTGCCTATATGAGCAAGGACGGGCTGAAATCTGCAGGATGGGGCAGGGGGGAGCACACAGGCAGGCAGTGACTTGGTTTCTGCACTAAACTCAGAAATTAGGCAGGCCGGTGAGAAATTCCAAGCTCACTTGGTGAACACTGAGCTTGTGAGAAAACACAGATTATTACAAGTTGGGCTGCAGCGGGCTCTCCTTGAAGAAGCGATGCTGCAAACTCAAACAGAGGCATAATTTAATAAAATGCAGTGGGACTTAGGCTAATCATAAAACTTGCCGTGATGAGAAGACTGAACGAAATTGCTTCTTCTCGTCCATTATGCCTTTATTTTTGATTAGGGAAACAAAAGCTGAGAATCAAAATGTCAGGCTTTTTCATCCCCAATGGGTTCCTATGGATACTGAAAAGGAAGAAAGTGCCTTGATTCTTGTAAAGATAATTAGCATACCTTCAGAGTGAAAAATAGGTAGAGCCATTAGCGGCAGTCAGACAGCTCACGCTTGGATGCAGAGTTCTGGAAAGACCCTTTAATAAAAAGCCGAATCTTATCACTACATTGATTTCTAAAATGAGTACATAAAAATACATTTATTTCATGCACTTGCCATGACATTTCATTACTTTCTGGAAAATGATATGCACCGGCTCTTGTTTCTTACATGCTAAAATGTATACTGCACTGCACGCTGGCTCTTGTTTCCTACATGCTGCATTTTGAAATATAGAGTAACAACCAGCTCGGGCAGCGAGGGTAAAGGAAATGTATGACTCAATGTGAAGCTTAATAAAGCTAACTGGTGCTACATGCAAAATTTTCCTTGTGCTATGCTCCCCAAACTCTTACCCTCTTTCTGTTGAGGCCATTAAAGCTGTTAAGTTGGGTTTCTTATAATTTCTATCCCCATGTTCTCAACCATGAAAGAAAAGGCTGATTAAAAATCTCTGATCCTTCCTGAAATGATACTCAGTTGTCCAAGTGTTTCAGCAGCAAGCCCACTGTCATGAATACTCTCACCATAAATCTGTCATCACCAGTTGACTCCCTCCAAGTGCTATGTGCATGCAGAAATAAAGCTACATCACTGGATTACTCTTTTAATTACTCTTATTTATGAATGTCAGTGACATCCAGAAGGCCAAAACCCCAGGTTTGTTGGGTATTTCCTCAGTCATCCACATGTAAAGATCGCTGGAGTAAGATAGCCTGATTTCTCCTCTTCCAAGTCAAAACGTGATTGCATTGGTGGTGGTGTTTAAGGACAAAACATGCCATTAGATCACTCTCTAAATTGTCAATACAACTGTCTTTCACTAGGACTACCGCAGCCGATATGGAAGAGATGATTAATCACTTCAAATCTACCAGCCATTATTTCTAATTAAAAACTAACCCATAAATACCTATTTTATCGCTAGGTCTGTGTGGTAAATAAATTCAAGCGGTCAGTAAAACACTCATGAAGGAAATTACCTTTAAAAAATGACTTTTCATTTCCAAGCGTATCTTCCTAATTAAAATGGCTGTTTCCCATACGTATCCCAGCAGCACAGTCTGCAATAATTTAAGAGTCTTTGAAAGCACAATTCTCAACAAACCCATTAAAATAACTTCTTGCCATCATCTGTTCAATGGAAACTATAGCATTTTAATATTATACCACGCTTCTCAATGTTGACAACTTTACTGCTGCTTTATCTCCCAGCCAGGCGGTGAAGAATTAAAGCACAAGCAAAAAGAAAAACACACAAAATGTGCAACTTCCTAAACAGGCAACTTTATACATGTAGATTACATCCCCCCCCAGTGCTGATGACAGACGTGAATCTCTATGGGTAATTATATCAGCCTTGCTTTCCAGGCACATCTCAAACCTAAGAGTTTCTCGGGGCTTTTTGGGGCTTCCCTGGTAGGAAAAAAAGCCCCTTTTTTTAGAATGCAAAGAAGCTGGTTCGAAGCAACCCCCCAGGGTGGGACTGCCAGGCCAAGACACTGTGTGTGGTCGGCATGAAAATGCAGATGTTAACCTTGTAATCATCACTTCACATCTAGCATAGTCATAACTTACTTTCTGTATACAAGGAGCCCTTAAACAAACTCCTCTGCCTTAGGAGCCCCAAAAGGACACACTCCATAGAAGGCAGAGCAAAATCCTCCATTCCTGATGGAGCACATGTCAAAGAAACGCAGCCCTGCTCCTTGGTATGGCTTCAGTGACTAGGGCAGAAAATGGGACCCCAGACCCTGAGATGTGTTTTTCACAGCTTGAGTTTCCAGAGCATGAAGCAGAAGGACAGTGCTGGGCACAGGCAATGTTTTCAGTGAAAAGGAAGGAAGGAAGAACGGCTCAACTGAGACATGAAAAAGGCAAATGCTGCAAGCAAAGCACCAGCTGAACTACCATCTATAAATATTTGAATTATTCTATGCAACATTTCAGAACATAACAAACAGACAGCACTGGGATTTATATTAAAATTATCCCTCTATGTTGGTTCCTGTATATGTACATTAATCATACACATTCTTCTTCAGATGCACTGCATATAAAATTATAGATCATATAAAAAGCTAACGACCAGAGTTTCAAAAGCACTCAGCACCCATTTAGATACTAACTGAGCACAGAGAGACTGCTGGAGACATCAGCTGATTTTTTTTGAGGACAGCAAGGATGGCAGAAACCACCACCGAGCTCTTGAATTTTGCCGATACACAGCCTGGGCATTAAGACTTTTCCAAAACTAGGCCACCTTACTTAGACTCTTAAGTGTGTGCTAAACACACTTGAGAAAACCTGACCCTAAATGGCCAATTTTACCTATGCTGACTCTGTTCAAAACCACAACAAAGCCATAGCTTAACATCTAGCCCAACTGCAGTGCACTTGAAACATTTATAATGTGCCATATGTATTACTAGTTATTTATTCTTTAGTATAAACACTTAAAAAATTAATTACACGCTCTGTCAGAGCTGTCTAATATATAGGCAATCTCAACTATAAAACACTGCTGTGCTCTTTTCTCTAACCTCCCCCACCCTTTGAAATTACCTTCAGATATTTGTTAAGGGACATTAATGCCTCTGAAATCTAGCAACAGCAAGAAGTGTTGCACTCAGTTCAGTGCCATGTATTTAATTCCTGCATCATTAACTAGAGGCCACTAATTTTATCCTTAAATGATGATACAATTTTATGGGACTTTTCCAGAAACCACTTCTTGTAACACTTACCACTTTGGGAGGACAAAAAAAAAAAAAAAACCCAGCCTCATTCAAACAAGTCTAACCTGAACTGCAATTCTCCAGCTCACATGGTTTTATAAGGCTGTAAGGGCGCTGCTATGGGAGTTTACAGCGTGATTCTCTGTCTGCCTGCAAGAACAGCTCTGGTGAACTCGTCTTCAGCATCTCTTCCACTCAGCTGCACAGATCTCCTTGGAGATAACCAGCAGTCAAACACCGGAGCGTATGCACAAAGCCACGCTGGACAACAAAGCATGGGAAAACTGGCTTGGGTATATATTTTTTTGAACTCAGAAAGGAAAATGGGAATGTGAACATGAGTAAAACTTAACAGGTGATCTTTCTAGCATGGGATTTGTTGAAAAGGATCTCTAAGTCTTGGAAATTATGCAGGAGGAAATGAAGACAATGCATTTAGCAAGAGGTGTTTTCCCTGTTCCGTTAACTGCAGGGTGATTACCAATCAGTTGTGAAAGTTATTAAAGCAATTTGTAACTTTAGGCATCTAATGGCATTTATGCAGAAGGGAAATGGCAATCAACACCACCTAATGCAGCTTGAGGTGTTTCTGTTTTTTAATATACCATAAGCGAATTACAGCTGCGCCTCTAACGATATGCCACATCTGAATCTGGCTCTTCATCTGCGCTATTAATTTGCATATTTTAAGCTGACTGGAACTAACAACCAGGGATGGCCTAAGACCGTTTCTCACCCTCCTTGCTCCCTTATTTTGACATATAGCCAAGAAATTCCTCAACACCCCGTTTTGCTCTAGAATAAATAAAATTACTCTTGAACATGCAGAACTCCGTTTAGTGAAGTAGAAAGCTATTTACTAAAATATCTTACTCCTACTCAAGTATGTGGGACTCCTTAATTCTCTCGCTTGGAACAAGATATAGTAGAAACAAAACCTGTGTCGAAGCCAGATGAAGGGTTACTGTAGCAAACACGCACGCTTTATTCCACAATCAAGTCAGTGAGTCCACATCACCCAGATATTCCTCTACCTACTTTTTACCCCCTCCAGACTTTTCTTCTCATTAACCTGATGAGTTACTGAAGATCATTGAAAACATGGGCACAACCAGCCAAACAGAGTCACCTTCGATGCCAACCACTTGGTTTTAGCAGACAATTTTAATGACTCCAAATACCTTATGTTATCTTCTTCAATTCTCTTGGCAAAATGTTTGCAGTGACTTTAAACTTAACTATGCAGGGAAATGAAATGCAAAGCCACAGGCAAACATCGCCAGAACCAGAAAGTGCGCTTCAACATACACCATCTTATAGGATCACAACTAATCAATGTAGCAAACACAAAATGCTTATAGAAATCAATTACCCATTAAGGGCTTTTTTTTTCTTTAAAGTGCTGAATAATTCTGAATAGACAAATAAAATAAACACCACATAACCCCTCCCATTTAGTCCATAATTGCCCACTATGGACTATTCCCACCTACGAGATAATGGGCCAGTATGTTCTCAGTTGGAGCCCTTTTGCTAAGAAATAACTGAAATCTCAATCGTCTGACATTTAAATATAATAGTGACTTTTGAATTGCTATTTTAATGCTGTGGTTAAGCAGCGTGAATACAAATGTGTTATGCAGAAATAAACTGATATATTTCCACCACTGAAAAAAAACCCACACTCCATGGCACTATTTTGACTGCAGTAAGCCCATTATTCCCTTCCCCGCTTTCTAAGAATGTTTTGGTTTTTTTTTCCTTCCAGGTGTGACAGTAAATCTGTCTTCCTCTCTTCATTTTTACAGACTCCAGCCCATGGGCATTTGCTAAGGTATGTGTCTTAATTTCTGACACCAAATACTGCCACATTTCTGAAGAAAGTTTTGGGAAAGAGTCAATCAGTTCTGCATGTCTCTGCATCCTCACAGATGTGACTTACGTATTCAAATCGAAATGAAACTGTCATAAAAATCACCTTTTTTTTTTTTTTTTTTCCAGCAACTCACCACCAAGTAGCTTTTGCTACAAACGAGGAGATCTGCTGGCTTCTGATACCTTGTAAAATGGTATCCGCTTTGGAGAGTGTCTTCTATGATTTAAATCCTGAGACCCTTAACTCTCCCCTCTCTATATCCAGCAGGTTTATGTGGCCAATCTAAAGTAAGGTGCAATTAGTGACTGCAAGATGCTGGTTAGGGTCAGGATCCACAGGAGCATTTCTCCACACAGAAGACTCAGAAAAATCCTCCTTGTGTCCTGGCATTTTCTAGGCTTTGCTGTCTCTCCATGCCCTGGAAGGATAAGCAAGATTTTTCCCTTCAAGGGTTTTCATTCTACATTCACCAAAAAAAATACAGCTTTATTGCAGGAAGGGGAGAGGAAGGTACGGTGGGGCAGACAGATAGTAAGTTGATTTGAAAATGACTCAGAATGGCTTTTTCTCCCTAGTTACAACTCAAGACTTACTGAAGTTTAAAATTTGAAATGTTCAGGTTGGCTAAGCCCCTCTGGGGCTTTGCATTACTAGTAAAAGTTACGACAACAAAAGGACCTGGGTTAGAAGCAGTTACAAACTCCAGTTTGTCTGGGAGATAAAATGGATGGGACAGCACATAGGGGAAAGAAATTTCAGAAAAATTCTAGTTTTAATACCATGACACAGGGAATACTGCAAATCCACTCTGCTATTTCGGCCTCTTTTTTTTGTTTTAAAAGTGCACTTTAATGCACACCTGAATCAGTGCATGAGTATATACGCGTAGGTAAAAGATACCCACAGGGTAGCTCAGTCCATTGGGCACAGAGAGGAGTTGTATTGGGATTTTAAAGAAAATCAGTGGCTGTCCCTACGCAGGCAGAGGGACCACTGCACCACAGGAGAGAGAATAAGGGAAGCATCCTCCCAGCTGTAACTCCAATGAACCAGGACATGACTGAAGGAAAAAAAAAAAATATATATATTCAGGGTTTTTCAGCTGTTGTCACATGCAGCAAGCCTGGTCTGTAACCCACCAATGCATACTGCCTCTCTCCTCCTCGCAATTGCTTTCCATCATGAAAATCACTGAACCGAGCTCAGAGCCTAACATGTACAGTTCCAGTTATCTAGCAAGCCTGTCCTCTGGGAGAGAAAAAAGAAAAAAAAAAAAACACAAACCAGGAGAGACAGGCGAAAAAATATTGCAAAAACCAAGAAATAATTAGTCTGTTTTCATACAGCATTTATGCATGTATTCCTGGGGAAAAAAAAAAAAAAAAAAGATGCATAAGTTGTAAGACTTCCACTCTGGGCATTTTCTAAAGTGCCTCTTACTGTCTTATACAGCAGTGGTTTTATTTGTACATTGTACTGATTTATAGCCTTCCCTTCTAAAAAAGAAAAAAACCCTGCCTATTCTCTGCAAGAAGGGTTAAGTGTTTAAACTTGTCACTTTTTCAGAAAAATTACAAATTGGGCTATGAAGCCAGCAAGAAATAAAAGGAGAAAAAAAGAAATCTCAAATGGATAAGCCATTCCAGCAAGCTCTGACTGCTGTATTCAAAGTACTATCTCTTTTTTACATTACATGAGAAATCTAATTAAATGCTTCAAGGGGGAAAGGCAAAGCAGTTCTCAGGATGACTATATTTGACCTTTCTTCCTTCAAGGTGACAGACAAACAAACAAGATGCTAATTATTGTCTCAGCTTGAATTTGCACTTGGGGGAAAAAAAAAAAAAAAAAAGTTTTGCTTAGCTAAGACTATGGGAAAGCTGTAAACTCACAGGAACTATATAGCTTGGCTTGACTTTCTTTTGGCTTTTGATGTCCAAAAAAGCATTCACTCAGGACACCATTACCAAGCCTATAGCTGGAGCAGAGCTGTGAGCATGAGCATCCAACTCCCATCAGCACCACTCTGACCTGCCCAGCTGGAAATCACTTGGTACAAAATTCCATGTGATTAGGACCAGGTATATATCAAAGAACAGCCCTGTCAAAGATTGCTTTGATCAGATGAGATAAAATTGGACTTGTGTCATCACTAAAGGAAACATAGGGGAATGGAATAATTCAGCTTGAGTTTTGGAAGAGTCCATCAGAAGACATGGCTTTTGGTTTGGTAATGTTCCCGTTACAAAGCCCTTGATGCAAACCACAGATTATAGTCATCTAAATGACTGCTTAGACCACGCTCTCTAGTTAGAAACCTCCTCTGAGGTTGCCCCAGCCATGCCTCCTGCACCTTTCCATACGGCCATGTGGGGACCGGGGCAGTAGAAACAGCTGACCTCCGAGAGCCAGCACCCTCTCTCAGGGCACCACATGGGTGTTGTCAGGAGCGGTGACATCAGGCCATGCAGGAGCTCCCGGCCCAAGAGTTTAAGGCTGCTTTTGTGTAAAGTAAGGGTGTTTTCTTTCTCGCTCTGACCTTGAACTCTGTCAGGGCACACATCCCCTTTAATCCTCTTCAGGGAAATCCTCAGCCTGTTGAAAATGATGGCAAACCTCCCATCATCAGCTTGAGAGCAGGCCAAGATTCTACCCTTAAAGCATTTGGCAAAATTAAAACCACCACGGGAAACTCTGAAAACCAGCAGGAATTTGAAGCACAAGTCCCAGGCTCTTCCCTTGCGTAGGTGTGCTTCAACATTTCACGTAGTCAATCTAATAGATAAATTAATCAATGAAATGGTATTAAGCCATAGTTGCTGCTAAGCTGTTCTACTCATCTAGGAAAATAAAACGTCTTCCTTATTCAAATGCCTATGTCCTGACTTCTGGTTTTATAAAACTGAAGCTTTGAAGATACCACATGGCTTAAGCAGAGCTCTTGGGATGCTGCTACCCTGCTTCCACGCCAGAGCTGGCTCCCTGCCTCACAGACACATATTTTTTTGGTGCAAAGTAGCAGGAAGATTTGCTGAGGGAGGAAATTCAAAGCAAGGAAAGGAAAGTGTTCCCTTAATAGCAATTGATGTCTATATGGTACAAGTCATTGGTCACTGTCACAAAATTTTTCTAATATGAGCTGCAGCATCGGAAGGAGATTTATTTAATACTAATGGTGTGGATGTATCCACCTGTTTGCCCTTCAGCTGCAACTGATATGCAGCTTTTAGGAGCTACATTATGGGTTTTGAAGAAGGACGTCCCACTGGAAAGAGTGGGGATGTCCTGCTCAGAGAAACACCTGCATGACACAGGCCAAGCCTGGGCTACTTGAGTATCGACTGAAAAATGAATCAAAAGCAACAGGTCAAGGCACAGTGAGAAACATGTGGGAGGAAATGCAAACAAAAAGCTATTAAAAGAAATCAATGCCACAAACACAGGTGAAATTACCAATGCTTCTCGCAGTCCCACTGGTTGTTTGCTCGCCTAATAAAAGCTCACAAGCCGTATTTTGCCCAGTAAGGCAGGGTTCAGCAGCAAGTTTAAAAAAGTCAAGTCCAGGGTCGGGAAATAGCTCCTCAAAATATAATCCGTTAGATGCATCCTACAAAGTGCTTTTAGAGCCATAAAAAAGAGTTATGTTGCAGGTTCTTTACAACATGTTGGGAAAGAGCTTTTGTTCGGTGAGACTGTATGAGGTATTTCTTCTCCTCCTTGATCTATGAACCAGTACTTAAACTACAATGAAAAACAATCCCATGCACCTTTAAATATTTTATTGTTTGAATCAAAATGGCTCTTCTATGCCTAAAATGGACAGAGGTTTATTTTTATCAGACAATACTGCAACAAATCTTTTGGAAATCTTTTATCAGCGTTCCACTTTGCAACATCCCTGCCATAAATTTTACCGTGAGGAATTCATTACATAATTGGATGTGGCTCTACCCAATTTATTTTCGCTTCCTGAGAATCCAAATGTAATTCATGATTCATGTATAAATTATACACAGGAGCAAGTGATCTGAGTGCAAACTGCATATTGCATTAAAGAAGACTGTGCTGCTCAACTTCAGCATGTAACACTTTTATTTTAAAATGGAGAATAAGTATAGGAAAGACTTTTGAGATACATGACACAGTGAAACACGGCAAGCCCAGAGGGTAAAGTCTCTGTCAGTCCAAAACAATGGAAAAGAAAAATGTACATTAGTAAACATGTAATTTATATGCAAACTTCAGTTATACCAATCCAGAAAATAAGTTAATCAGGACAACCAGCCAGCAGGAGCTGGCACTGCAGAGAGTTATATATTGGGGCGGGAGGGAGATATTTTCTAATTTTTTTTTTTCCTCTCTCTCTCTCTCTCTCAGCAGGTTAGTGTATTATCCAAGAAAGTAAGTCCAGGCTTTTAAAATAAGCAGAATAATTCAGAGATGAGTTTTTAAAAGTTCTCAGCTTCTCCAGCCGGGGCCAATTTTTCAAAATGTGCCACATATAGCAACAATAATGGGAGCTTCTGAATGCTAAGCTCTTCTGAAAAAGTTTTACATCCTTAATCTTCTAGCTAAAAATGATGCCTCCAGCCTGCAAAAAGGCAAGACAGGCCCTCTGACTCTGTTTTTATCTCTACCCCAGTCTTTCCAGAAGGGCAAAAACTGAGCTAGCTGGAAGAGCTCCACGAATTTTGACATTTCATCAAAACTCCAAGAAGAGAAAGTATTAAGCAAAACCAGAATTCCAACCAGGAAACCTAAAGGGATTATTTCAAAGAGATTGAAAACAAGTCAAAACTATCTTGGAAACAGTTTTCTATCAGTTTGTCCACTACAGTGCTTGCAGCACTGAAATGCTCCATATTCTCCTCTAGCCCAGGCCCCCTTGATAAAACATCTCTTTGCTCATCTACCAGGGGGTAGCGTGGAAGTCACACAGCTGTAAAGCATCTGGGGGAAAGCAGTCAAGGCAGGGAGCTCAGCCGGCAGGGGAAAAGCCACGCAGTACTTAGGAAGGACCACCTAGCTCAGGATAGCATAAGCCAACCTTGGAGGGACGATGTTAAATTCTTCTGCATGGTCTTTACTATAAGTGGTCTTCCTTTTTTTAATTTTTCCCACCCACCCACCCACCCACCCCCCAAAAAAGTTGACATTTTCGGCAGCAGCCAAATCCCCTTCCCTTTCTATTGTTCCACTACTGGAAAACAGTTTCGGCTCACAAGCCTTAGGGCAGCCCCAATGGGACGTGGCTGGAGCTGAGGCAGAAATAGGCATCTCCCAGCAGAGAGATCTCATAGCTGGTGAGCATCTTCCTTACAGGGGTCAGGGAATCCTCCTGATGGGACAGGGGACCTACAGGCTCCTGGGGTGGCACAGTGCCATTTGGCACAGCTAAAAGGGACTCAGACCAAAAAGAGAAAGCCTGAAGAAAAATATAATGACCACGTATTTGCTGAAGCACTGAAAAACATCTAAGAGGGCTTTAAAGCAGGCAAGTAATGATCAGCAATGGTTTTGGTCAAACAAAACCTCATACAAAAACTTCATTTTTTCACAGAGCTCAAGAAGAAGACAGATTTGAAGAGAAGGAAGTTAGGGACAGAAGAGGAGAAGAGGGGAAATAGTGGCCCAAATATCCACACTGATGGAAAACAAGAGACTGGGAAGACAGGAAAGTCTCACTGCAGGGAAGCCCATGTAGGATGCAAAGAATGAATGCTCCACCCATCAGGAGCAGGTGAAAAATAGGTTTTAGTATTTTAGGAATTCATTTCTAAGCATCCTTTCAGGGCCTGATTCACCACTTGCTGCACTCAATTTAGCCATGCAAGTGCAGAATCACACACTAGAAAATAGGATAGTTACTTATGACTTCATAAGACTGAAAGAAAGCATGAGGCTTCTTTAACTGATAGGAATTTTCACCTAGCCTTCCCAGAGAAACCCACCAACAAAAATATTAACCAGTTTTTACAGAAGAAGAAAAGACAATTAATCCACTTACATTCCTGACCTATTTAGCTTCCAGCATCCAGCACTAAAATCCACCAAAGTTTTGACAGTCAGAAAACAACCCAGTGCTACCAGGTACCTCTCCCGTAACAAATAATTTCAAACGTGGATGCGATGAGATTTTTATCATGTTGTTCTCTAGACTCATTTGGAGCAGAACTGAGCTTGCAGAGTCCTTAAAATGCCAATGACCTGCCATTAAAATGCCAAAAGTGCCACCACAACTAAAAGGGGTACAACTTATTATTTTTTAAGTGAAACACCAGTACAGAAGTGTTTTGAGAAAGCAGTTCGGGGCTACTGAAATATCAAAGTCCAGTCAAGGGAAAAAAACATGCACAGTGTTATGGCCATGGGCTGACTGCAAGGTCCTCTGCTTGCTGCAAACCAAATCAGAAATGTGCTGCGATAAAGGAGAAAGTAGAGATCTAGATCTCTTCTCATCTTTCAGAGTATCTTTTGGAAAGCAATGACTGTTGATAAGAGCCATTCCTTCCTACTTCATGAGTGGAAAATTATCTGGTTAAACATACACGCACATCCCCCATAAGAAATATTCCCATTTCTTATTTACAAGCACTGGGCATAATTTCTATTATAAATTAGACCTTTATAAATAAATGTAGGATTACAGAGACCTGCTAGGAACATCAGGAAACAGCTTGACTTACAGCATTTCAAATGTACCAAATCATGGCACTCAGATTGTATTAAAGTAATTTTTCTATGGAAAATTGGTTTTGCAATTCTCAAGCTCTGCTGTACTAAAACACCCTATAGTATGTCAGCTGATTCCAGGGACTGATTTGCACTGTATGTTTGCAATTATTCGGTAAGGATATACCAATGACATAACTCTATGACTACACAGGCTAAGCTCACCTCTTAAAGAACAACGCTTGAAGTGTTTCTCTTTTCATATTAATCCTCCACGCACTTTAAGTAATTTATGGTTACTTAAAGTTTAACAATTCCAAAAATTCTTTGTAGACTGAACCAGATGTTAATCTTCATTTTAAAAAAAGTGTTCTTGAACCCAACAGAGAGATAGCGCCATTGATTAATAACTGAATTTTCCATCATGTCATCTTTGAAGGATAGTTAAGGAAAAGTCCCTTGTGAAACGTACTTTTGAAACATTACTGATGTCTGAATTTCTTTGATTTTCCTCGCTCTCCTTTCACTGCTTCCACTCCATAAAAGCTTCTTTGCATCCTTCAGAAATTGTCTTATTTAAAAAAAAAAAAAAAAAAAAAAAAAATGACATCGAGCTGCTAAGTCTGGCCCTTTGACTAAAATTACAATTAACAAGCTATGGGACTGAAATCCATCCCTAAGGCAGATGCATGATCCCAACAAAGTAAACTGGAATAGCTACTGTTGACCTCAACAGGGCCAGAATTTGGCCCACTGCAAACTTTATAAGAATTATTTAAATAAGTCATTAGACACCCAACCAGAAATAAAGCATGTTATTCAAGGTTTACTCTTGCTATATCTTTCAGATAATACGAGAACCAACATTAGCTATCATTAGATTGGGAATTTTTATGGCCTCAATAGTATCACCTTATGCAAAGTAAAACATACGATGGCCAACTATTAATGAAAGAGCGTTAAATATTTAGACAGCTTTGCTGGCTTGCAAAATAAGCCAAAATTAGTGCCTCACAGTATTGCATTCCACTAGGATATTATTTTAAAGGGTGCTATAAGTAGCAGCAACCTGTACAGCTGGTATGCAGACAAGTCTTGCGTTCGGTTTGGTGGAAGAACGAGGAGTTTTGGCCACTGACATACGAATTTACATTCTGGAATCTGACACTCCCTCTTGAATTACTCAACTGTTTACCCTTCTCTTTGTCATCTTCCCTAAATCCTGGTAGACACAAAGCATCTGCCAGGAGGTTATGCTGAAATCAGCAGGCAGGTCCCACGGAGGAGCTAGCTCTGATCTACGATGGCTCCAGCTACACAATGCAACCAGCGCTTTCTCCAGCTTGCTTCGTGCTCATCAGACAAATGAGAAAATGCAGTCTGATTAGAGGCTGCTTTTTAAGTGAGTGCCAAAATAAAACTTCCACCTTCCAGAGGGACACAGATTATTTACTAGTGATTATTTCTCTCGAAAACTCTCTTTTCCAGGAAATCATCTTTTCTCTCTTCACTTCAGAACGTACAGTGTGAGCAAACTATTTACATTACTGCCATATGTCTATCGATATCCTGCAGCTGTCTATCTAACTTACAATTAGATATCAAACTTCTGCTTGCATAAACATTTGCATGCTTCCCTAATTGCATGTTTTTAACACAGTTAAGTAGATTTTTTTTTTTTTTTTTTAATTGGGCCTTGTTGTTTCTCCCCCCAAAACTTATTCAGGTCTACACATTTCTCTTATTTTAAGCATTCAATACCCCGGGACAGGTCTTCAGAGAGATGGTGCTATCTCCACCCTTGGAGGTTTCTAAGATACAGCTATACAAAGCCATCGCCAAGCTGGTCTCACGCAGACAATAGTCCTGCCTTGACTGGGAGGCTGGACCAGTAACCCCACAGATCCCATCCCGCCAGCTTTCCTATACCTCCCAGTTCCTACCATCCAGGCAAAGGGACAGGAAACATCATACCCTAATTCTTTCTGAAAAAAACAGTAAGACCCAAGTCACACACCAAGAAAGACAGCCCTCTTAGTTTCAAGCGTGCATTATGACCTGCTTCATGAGTTGACCAACTAAATGCAACAGCAACACTCCTTAATTAGAGCCATGCATGAAGTAACCTACCTCACCGCAACAGGACCTGCACTTCCACTGCTTCCACGGTATTTCTTGAGTGTAGATTCAATACTTAATCTCCAAATGCCCCAAACAAAAACCTTTTATAGCTCAAAATCAAGATGCAACTGAGTCAACATGTAAACTCCATGTGTGCATCTGCGTGCAGGCTGAAAGCCACCTGCAGCATAGGAAAACCTCTTGGGAAACTGTGGATGAGCACTGGACTTTTTTTTTTTTGTGTGTGTGTTTTGTGTTGTGAGTGGCTGCTATAAAGGACGGGCAAGTTTTTAACTCATGTGGTATCCCCCAGCATCACCTTATAACTGTCATGCAAAGGAGGATGCAATCTCTGCAAGGCTTGGGAAAAACCTCAGTATATTTGCCTCGGACACGAATGGCTGACAGGCATTTTTCCAGGGCTCCAAGGGGAATTAAGGGAAAAATTAATTTCCTAATCCAAAGAAAAGACTTGGAGATTTTAATTTTTTTCCCTAACCTGAACTAGTATTAAAATTATATATAGATATCAGAAAAAAGCTAATCAAGTTTTTCTTTTTGGTGAAATAACATTCTAGAATGAAAGTCATTTTAGGTTAATTAAAATAAGTTACATTCAATGAAATGAAAAAGCCTCACTTTCCTCTTTTCCTATTAAAACAGAGTAAGAACTACAACTCTAAATGAAAGTCATTTTACACTAAAAAAATTATCAATTCTGCAAATATCAAGAAGACATTCTGACATTTTCCAAATTATTTTTGTCTTACTTCCGCTCAAAAGAAAATGCCATTAAAATTGATGAGCTTTAGCAAGCAATTTTGTTTAGAAGAAATGGCCTTTTCTACGAGAAAATTGTTTCAATGGATTTTTTTTTTTTCCTGTTTTGATCACTAACTAATTATTTGAAGACACTGGAGTTCTCTGATCCCAGACATATGACATGGATTATAGTGAAACCAGCTGGAGATTAAATTTGTAACTCACATATGGAGCTCATGACCTCTTTATGAATCATCACACCGTTTGTTTAATATTTAATGCAACTCTTAGTTAGTCTGAAGAAAACGTTGAACAACAGGGGCCCATAAAATTAAAATCACACAGCAAAATCACAGCTACTTGCAAATCCTCTCTCTTCTTTGGGACTTCATCACAAATCTGTCTGATCTAGGTTCATTAAGTTTATTTTTTCACTCCCGAGATGGTAAGATATGATGGAACACTAAAATTTCATATAAACATATCTGATTACAGCTTGCAAGCCTCAAGAGATCCAGCCTCGCCTTTCATGCAAACCTAGGCATGGTAATATCTTGAGATTAAAAAGAAATATTTCTGATCACGTTAATCTACTGAAGTCTTAGGAAGAGTGGGAAATGAAAACTGTGCAGCTCCAGAGATAATTTTACTATCTTAAATGCATAGACCATGCACGCTGGAAAAGTAACTGCCTCAGTTGCGATCTTTCTTCAGCTCCTTAACTCACCGACTTGAAAATAAATTCTGAAAACTATCAGTAGATATCTATGGATCTCAATGAATGCAAACCTGTAGTCAGGAACATTTTATCTACCCATTTTGCCAAAGCTAAAAGAAATATACTTTTTCTAAATGCATTTGCACAGCTTCTAAAAATTGCCATTGCGTTAAGTGCTATTAAATGAGTTGTGCGAGAAGTTTAAAGCTTCCACCCACCTCCACATCCAAGCAAGGTCTGCGAAGTCAAGCCAAAACCCAGCTCCCATCCTGTCAACCTGAATCTGTCTTTTGTTCAAAGACCTGTTTCCACTCAATATGAAGACACATCTCGCCTCCAGCTTTCAGACCAAAGCACTGATTTGCATCCAATCCCCAACAGACAACCAACGAGCAAAATCTCTTTACAGCCATGTTATTTTCTGGCATCAAGCATCCTTCTGCCTTCCCTTTTGGTCCCATCAGGGCTCCCACTCCAACTCACCCTCATATTACCTACAAATTGCATACCTCCTCGCCCCTAGATGCCTATTTCAACCAGGAATTGACTGATGCAGCATTAGTCAGGTCCTATAAGGCTCGTGTGGTTCACTGCTAATAATTTGGCATCAGTAGGCATGATCATTTAAAAGCTCCTTTTAATAACTGTTTGAGTGGATTCAGCGTTAAAATATTGTGGAGTTGCATCTTTGCTCAAAAGTGGAGCTCCAGGCAAGTCTCAAAGCACAGGCAGCGTTGATCGCCTCGTGCCAGGGTTAGGTGTGCAGCTGGAAGACGTCAGTGATTGTGCCAGCTTGAAATGATGCTGCTGCTGCTCCTTAGCTGCCGCTGTCCTGCCTGCGCAGAGCCAGCAGCAGGGAATGTATGAGCACTCCTCACCTCTCCAGCGCAGGTTACCACAGCCCACACTGAAGGCTGCTGACACTGTCCTTAAGAGCAGATGAAAGGCTTTCCCACGGTCCTTTTTGCAGCTCCGCTGTGCTTTTTCATTCCTGCCAAAGTCCATGTCCGTCATGGGCAAAATGGTTTTGCATATGCCAAGAGCCACAGGTGAGGAGCAGAGCACCGTGCATCTACAAATCTGCATGTGCCGCAAGCAGTTTATACATTTTCCAAGTGAAAAGCATGCAACTGCAGCCCTGACGTCTGCACGGCCTCTCTCTGCGTCAGCCCCCAGCATCCGCAGAGCATTTGCCTGGCTGTTGAGGTTACTGTCTCTGCAAGCTTGAACCCATCTGAAGGGGTGGCTGTGGACACAGAAATCCCAGGTCACCCAGCTCCCTAAGCAGGGCAGCAGCAGCAGGGAGATACCCTCTTGCATTGGAAACACCAAGCACCCACTCAGTGGAAAAAAACAGGCATCTAAAGGAGATTTTTCTCCCATGAAACCACTTATTGTGGGGCTCTTTGCTGAATTATGTATGTAAGCATAGACCTCCCAAAGCCCAGCAACACTGTCCTTGCCATCTCTCCCGGCTTTGCACTCTGCATAACTATTCCAGCAGCACTTTCTTGTGCGCTCCCCAGCAGAATTAATTAATGTTTGCACAGCACTTTGAAGATGAAAGTACTAAGCGACTGCTAAATACCAGGCCAGATTCTCAGCTGGTTTAAAAATTGGCATTTGCAGCGCAGCATCTGGGCCCACGATCACCCTGTCTCATTAGGGAGACTGTGGAGAATGTGAAGAAAAAAGAATAAAAGAAAGAAAAAAATACATTTAAAAAAATACAGAAAAAGAATAACATATAAAAACACGTAGAAAAGCAGCACTGAAGTAATAACCTTCATGCTTTTCCCAGAGTCCCTCTTTCTGCAGGTGAAGAGTACAAATCTGCAGAGCCATGAACCGTTCTCCTTCAAACCTCCTTAAAACTCACCTCTGCTGAGATGCCTACAAATCATTCAGCACTGATTAGCCAGCTGATGTACTGTGACTTCTGCACATTACACTTACCATAACCATCCTGCTCTTAATGTTGGCCCGTCCCATCTGTTTACTCAGTGTGCTGCTTCTTTCCTATCCTCTGCCTTGAGCATTTGCAGGGTTTTTTTCTTATATATAGGTTCCAGGCCCAGCCCAGGGATACACAGATGCCAACAAAATGTATTTCCAGGCCTTTGCAGGCTCTGTAGAATACAGATGTGCAAAAGTCAGTCTCAAAGGATAAGCCTCAATAGGTTTAGATCCACTTACCGACATGTGTATGTTCCTGTATAAAACCATTGATCATGGAAAGCAACCCAGGAGGTTTAACTCACGCACGTTACACGTAAAGCAGTTGTGTGCTTTTCCAAAAGGCACCGTGTTGCTGCAGTTTAAGGGCTAAACCTACTGCTTATGCTAGATTTTTATTTCTTTTTTTAATAGCAGAAATTGCTCTTAAAATTGCAAACACGTGGTCCAAGAGAAAGCCAGTCTGTCACTTGAATAAACTGCAACAGTTATAAGGGGAGACAAAGTGACTCTTTAAATATTATAGAGACTGGCAAGAATGCCTTCCTCTGGGGGCCTGCAATAACACAGCTGGGGCTGAGAGGAGAGGACACACCAGCAGACTGCACGCATCTCATGCCGGGACACCACAGCTGATGGGAGAAGCAGCTCCACTGGCTGGCTGCGTGCAGGATGAAGCACTAGCGATAAGCAAGATCATCTGAGGGTGAGGTATTAGAACGAGTCACCTCATTGATTGCAAAGGAACCGATGCTGCGTGGCTTGGATCCGGCCAAATCTCATATCACATCCACGTGATCTAGGAGCCAAACTCAGACTCACTTCAAAAAAACACAGCTCTAGTTATTTCAGTAGGAAGCCATGCATGCAAAGGGTGTCTTTCCATGGCCTCGCTAGACCTTATGTTTTCAACTCCTTTACTAAATCAGTCGCATGCGCTATTCACAGAGATACAAGAGGAGAGCCCTCAAGCCTCTTCACATGTGCAACAGCAAGACTCTACTCACTCGAATGCCTAAAATAGTACTGGACTTTTAGGCATTAAAATGAAAATGTTACACCAAAAATGAGTTCCCATGCTGTGAGATTCCAGCGAGCGTTACAAATCCCAAGGACACAGCCTTTGCAACAACCCTTTTTTTTAAAGAAGGAAAAACCGAAAACAGGCCAGCGACCTCAAGTTTTTCATCTGTACTCCCTCGATGCAGCAGTACTGCTCAAAACATGAGAGGAGAGGATGCCCTTACCCACCCAAAAACAGGGAGTCTGCCCATATACACACACTGTCAGTAGCAGAAAATCACAGATGCGACCAAGCGGGTTAACTTCCAAGCCTCGTGCCTTGGGCAAAGCTGGATATTTCCCCATCTGGCTGCAGATCTTTCTTACCCCTCCAGTCTGTTTCATGCTCCTGCTTTCCAGCTGAAGCCTCTCTCCATTGAGAAACATCCCTTCTGCCTCTTCAGCATGACTTAGGCTGATGCTCTGCACTCGTAGCCTTAATCTCTAGAGAGCTGGGATGAGATTTTCAAAAGCACTTAGTGTTGACCTACCTCTGCTCCAAATCAGTCTGATCATATTAGGTTAACTATAAGTTTGGCCATGTATATTTTGTCATAATAAACTTACCCCAAAGGAATGCTGCTGCTTTAAAACAAGATTACTAGACCTGTGACTATATTTATGCATCTCAATAAGGAATCAGATTTTACAGTTCTGTGGATTTTTTTTCAGAGCACATTGAATATTTAGTACTGGTGGAACAGAGGTCAATGCAATTATATCCTACATCTTAAAAGGAAACAGTCCCCTCTAAATTCAGTGCTAAAGAAGTGCTGCACTGGAGACCTTAAGGTTCAAAACTCCAAAAACTAACGCTTAAAATTAATAGCAATCTCAACCCAGCCACAATGCGCTTTTTTTTTCCCCCCAGCATCCATGAACAGCTCTGCACAACCAAGACCCAAATAACAATATAGGACTTTATCGTTCACCTTCTCCCTTTTTAAAAAAAAAAAACAAAAAACTGCCAGGCAGTGAGTGTTTCTAAATGGTACAAGAAGTGACTGTCAGCTGTCACCAGCTCTTTTCCAACACACAAACACTTCTCAACTTAGTCCATATGGCACCTCTAGAAAGACCAGAGCAATAGTTGGAGAGTTTTGGCCACGAAGCTCATACAGCATAGGACTAAATGTACCCTTACAGACCTGGATTTTTAGAAAATTAGTATGTTGAACATTCTTCTGCTGCATTTTCTGATATATATATATTTTTAACTGAATCCATAATTGGTCTATCTAAATGACTGACAGCAAAGGTGAAGGAACAGTCTGTTAGTCTTGACTGCTGGGGTAATGAATAGAGAAGCTGACATGTTAAATTTCTTCACCTCCAATTGGAATTATAAATTATAGACTTCTTTTACATTATCATAATACCAAGTTCATCTTAAAAATAAAATGATTCCTTGGGGGTGTATTTATAGTGAAAAAATACATATCTAATGCTGTACTTAGCATATCTTCATATTTTAATATAATTGGATTGATTGTTCCAATTTTGTTCTTATTTTTGGAAATCAAGAAGCAGAATCAGATCACCTTACATTTTTCAAAAGGTCCATTGTTTTGCTTCGGCGGGACATTCTGAAATTTTCAAAAGCTGTCTGTAATTTAACGTATTCTCCTGCTCTCCCTACAGCCTCTTGGCAGGTTGCATCTTCGCAGCTTGGCCAAGGGCCACTTTATCTGAGTCTCTAGAAACTTTGCAGGGAGCAGAACCAAGATCTGAAGAAGTCTGTAGGAACTAAAGTTTCCACCCCATAAAAACCCTTTAATCGGCCTTCATCCCTAAGCAAATAACTTCTGAGAAACAAATCATCGAGTTCAAATTAATCAGTTTGTGTGAGAGCAAACACAGCCCATCAATAAAAGCAAAGCAATAAACCACAGGGAAATGCCTCCCAGACAGACACAGTGCATTTAAACTCTCCAATTTATTTTGTATGGGAGGGAGGGGAGAGAGCTCTTAAACTTTTGTCTAAATTAGACTTAATTCAAATCATGCTGGTACGAAACCTCAAGGCCCAGCTTCTAATAGCAGTGTAACTGTCTGTGGAAGTGCAGAGGAGATGAAGATGATCTGCATCGTGGGATGCCAAGAAGAGGGAGGTGCTGAGGAAGGGGTAGATGCAGTCACCCTGGCCCCAGGTCCTCTCCTCCATCCCAAGGTAGACCAGGCAATAAATCCCTCAATCCGCCCCTAAGTCTAAATAGCACCTGGGGTGGCTGCAAAAGTCACAGCGGAGCAGGGTCAAAGGGAGATACCTCGGCCATGGTGCTTTCTGTTCCCCTGGGTTTTCTATACCTTTAATGTATATGGCCTGTCAGCAATGCTGCTTCCTACTGACTATTCCACAGTATCACACAGAAAAAAAAATCAGCCTCAAGCCATCTGCATGATGAATTCCCCTCCAGTTCAGTTAAGTGCTGCCTGCCTTCAATTGCATTGGCATGCCTCGATCTTATGAAATATTTTCAATTTCCAGAACAGTTTCAACATGGGGAGAGAGGAAGGGACAGGGGAGAACAATACACTTCCAACAAAATTTGGCACCGTTCAGGATTTCTTTCGCCTCAGCAAAAAATCCTCTTAAGACACAAATAAATGTGTCTTATTAAGTTAGCAGGATCTTCTCCTAATAGTGCAATTAGCTTTCATAGAAGATAGGCCCCTGTACCGTCTTGAGAATAGACTCTCAGGCATATATAAGCACGTAATATCGGGCACACTTCTCTCAAATTAAGGAAAGCATTTGTCATTTCCAGTGTTGACACTGAAAAAGTGGTGTTTTAAATGCTATATTAACATTGAATCCCAAGGGACGCCCTGAGCAGCCCCTCTCAAGGAACAAACCCCTGCATCAACTCCTGCAATTCCCCTTCCACTGCCTGAAGGAGAAGTGCTGCCAGGGAGCATCACTTGCATGGGAGGAGACAGCAAGACCCACAGCACTGCAATGGGCTCATTAACAAGTCATGGCTAAGACGTCTGAAAGACTTGGAGACTTTACGTCTTGCAACCAGGTACAGAGCCTCTGCAGCAGTCCCATCCCATCCCAACCTCCCACAGAGGTCCAGAGCTCACTCCCTCACTTTGCAGCCCTACTCGGTACAAAACGCATGGACATACCTGTGCATCGCCTACTGCTCTGCAGATTACGCAAAAGCAGCTTTGTTTTATTTCAATTACTGCAGGGCTGGTAAATTGCAACCCTTATCCATCAATAGGATGGTCTTCATTAGTCTGTTCCCCGTCATTTAACATGACTATAAGCCATCGCCAAACAGATTATACTGACTATTCCATTAATATCCTGTATTCAGCAAATGGGGAGGAAATTATATTATTCTGGTAACTGTTCAATGTTTGCCACCAGACACACGAGGCAAATGTGTCCAGGAAATGCTTACTTGCCCAATGTCACCTGATGGATAAGTCCAGACACCCTATTCATCTGCAAGGAAGCCACAAGAAATAACTACAAAGAAAGGAGAGCCACCACACAGAGTAAGAAGAAAATGAGCTAATAAATACTGATGCACTATATCCTAGCATGCAAAGCAATGTTTTATTACAGGCTTTAAAATTAATACATGCTATTTTTTTGGTATCAACACACGCTCGAAATGCCTGATCCTTCACACACCACAAACCCTATGCAGTGACAAAATCAAACCCCACCATCAGCACTTCATCACCTGCGTGAAAGCACGGAATGAAGCACCCAAGCCCCCACCCTTCGTGCATAGCCGATATTAAAAGCGGCATGAGCCGTTTTCTTCTTGTCAAGATCAGTTTTCTCATCCGGCTCCCACAAGCCATGTTTACATTTCCCTACAATAGTTTTTCCCTGTCTCCTGCTTCACGTAAATATAACCTCTCAACCATGTTACTGGCCTTAATTTAACAAAAAAAAAAACCAAAACCCACACACACCCTGAAAAAACCCAACTGAAACAAAACCCCAACCCTAATATGTGGATTGCAGCAGTTATGTCTCCCATTGGCTCCTTCTGTAACCCAAGCAGCATTTCCAGTGCACAACTCTCATCGCAGATGGGCGAAATCACCTGAGAGTGTCCCATGCTTCTCAACCAACCAGGAGGATAAGGCTCTTCATGGAGGTACCCTGGGAGAGATGCATCCTCACCCAGCTGCAATCCATTTGTGATTTCCCTGGTTTAAGCTGCAGGTGGGGGACAGGAGGATAGCAATAACAACACTCAGCCCTGCACAATTTCCAGTTTTTCTTCAGCCTACACTGCTTAATATCTGGAACATCTAATAATTATTATTAATTGCACTTAACTGTAAACCGTAAAATAGATGGGGGGAACGCACAAATCAACTCTGGCACATCTGCAGCTTAGCCCCTGCTCTTCAGCTGGGTTCAGCTTTACCATGCAAAGTTTGACCTATCTGTTATATATGTGCTACAACCGAGCTTTGCAAAATCCATCAATCTGCAAGCCTTGGCAACAAAACCAGCCCAAGAGATGTAAGCGGCAATCTGAGAAGATACTCCCCAGGAATTAGATTTTGTAAACAAACATTTCAGCTAATTGCATTCTTGTTCTCGGTGCAATGAAGGCCCCATTTAGCCAAAGCATTTGTCTACGGAGTTTAGTTTCTTCCATTTAATGAACGCTGATGCTGTCTTAGCCTCGGCTGGTATATCATCAGGATCAACATGAAATGCTAATGGGGAAAGATGCTTAATATCATTTCAAGTGTTTAAGTTACAACCGCAGCTATTAAAGCAAATCCATTTTACCTGTTCCTCCTCAGGCTCCCCAGTGAGACAGATTTAAAAGTTTCCATGGGGAGAAGTGATTCATAAATGGCTACACAGATCAGAGAAGAAAGCCTTTCACCGTTAATTACAGTCAGCGTTTTCCGAACCGAAGCTGGTCATTTCACCGGCACAACACATAATTAGCAAGGCTCATTTTATTTCGTCGCCTTCACAAATTAGTTCACTTTTTAAAAAGCAAGGTGGCTGCCTCCATCGGTAGGGATAAGCATGCCAGCCAGCCAGGAAAATAAGGCTTTGTGCTCTGCTTGTAGTCCACGGCAGAAAAATCCAACAGGTTCCCCAACATTCAGTCCTCTTGCTGGTTCAATGCAGAAATCGGTGTTGCTTGCTGTTGCATCCCTAACGTGAGACTTTGCGGTGCACCCATGTAAGACGACCACCGCAGTCCCGTGAATTTAGTTCTTCACAGTGAGAAAAGCTTCCTTGTTTTCAGACTTTCCCACTGCTAAGCCAAAGCGCAGGACGTGAAATAGCCACAGCAGTGAGGAGGAGGAGGATGCTTCCTGCCCTTCATCTCTGTAGAGCAACTGCAGCGGGTCCAGCCCCAGTGGCATCTGTGGCACCCTTGCACCACGCACCTCAGGGACATCATGGAAATAGCAGGCAGGGATGATGCATTATAAGAGATGCTGGTCTTCACTCGCCCAGAGAGAACACTCTCAGACACCATCTGCATTTTAAAGCAGGGCTGTTTCTTTCTTCCCGTGGCTCAGAGTGCCCCTCAACCTCTTTGAGGAGCAACCTCTGCACGGCAGAGGCTTCCGGTGGATGCGCCTGCCAAGATCCCAGTTTTGAACTAGGCACCCAAAATACCAGTCAGAGCCCCCAGCGCTCGCCAGACGGAGCACGCTGCTGACAGCTATCGTTGGAAATGCTGAAGTTAGTTATCCTTGTGCAGATTTTAAAAGGCCACTGTTTATGCATGTAAATTCTGAAGGGCATTAGCGGCATCGTTGACACACACTGACAGCCAGCCCAGCTCCGGGAAGGGAATAAGCAGCAGCAACTGCCTGAATAATTGATGTGCTTTTACTCTGCCCCATGGCCCAGTTATTACATTGCTCACTCTCTTCAACTGCCTGTGGTTTCTAAATTAATTAGAAATCTTAATGTCATGGCCAGCCAGTTAAAAAAAAAAAAAAGAAAAGGCACCGAGAACAAAAGAAGAGAGTGCTTCTCATGCCCTTGAGCTTTGGGATCTCTTACTTTGGCCTGGCCACGCAGGGAATAAAAGCACAGTCTCAATTTCTGAAGCTCTGGACCCTGCTCACCGATGCTACACCAGCACAGCATGAAATCCACTCACCTGCAAAAAGCCTCCATTTCATAGGGGTGAACAAGGTCACGTCTCCCATAAGACGGGGCAAAGCCTTTCCTAGGGGATGGCACATGCACGGAGCAGCTATCATCTCTTCAATACAATGAAATACATCCGATACATCCCTAGCCCAGCCATTGCAACCTAGTGCCACATGATACCAAATGAAAGGACGCCGCTGAAGTCTGGAGGAATTACGGAGCTCGCAGTTGTCCTGCTCTTACAGTCAACAGAGCTAAATGACTCCACGGGATCCCTTTCACGGGCTGAAAAAAAATTGCATGCAACCACCTGACCTCAGAGAAGAGGAGAAGCTGATAAAAATGACACATTGATCAAATATAACAATGTGAGCGGCCATTTCTTTGCTACATACATACCCTTATCTACTTACAATATTGCTTATGCTTAAACTTTAAAACAATGTCTATAGCTTTCAAGAAACTCAGTGGGAATAATTCCCCTGTTTGAGCCATGTTGCATTAAAGCATGGGTAGTTTTGTTCCAAGTCCTGGGAAAGCACTTAGCCATGATGAATCTGGGGGTATTTTTAGTTTCTTACTTGCAAAAAGAAATACTGATTTTTTAAAAAAATCTCTTTGCAATTGTACCAAAAGCATAAATAAACACAAACGATTGGATTCGTTGTGATAATTTTAAATCACACAGATAACTTAGACTAATATTTCACCTTCTTATAAAAGAGCAGTGAAATACCAGTGAAACTCAACAGTGCAGCACAGTCTTTCTCTTTACCAACACATCGTGTCTTACTGTAATCTGCAGGATACTGAGGGGGAGAAAGGTATAAACCACCTTTCCATTATTCGCCTTGGGAAATTAATGATTTTAAAGAAAGATTTTAAATTAATGATTTTAAAGAAAGAAGATTTTTCACTCTTTCTTTTTGACATGGATAAACCAACTTATACTCAAAGCAATGAATTGTTTTGAGTCCCCAGTAAAGTTATCCTACATCTCCCGTACATGTTAAGTGCCTGAACATGACAGTCCTAGGGCAGAGAAATGAGCTGGTGATGGTGAGACAAGGCTTTACAGAGTTTTAAATGACACCGTAAATCCTAATGGAAGCATCCAACAAAATGAATCCCATTCATTAGCACATGGAAGGTAATTCAAAACACCGTGAGCCCAAACTACGTGAGTGTGGTTCTCTAAAAACTTAATGCATTTTGATCAAGCGTTTATTTGCTCCTAGAGCTTCTCCCTCTATCTACTTTTTTCCTCTCCTGTCATAATTTTGCATTAAATTGATGCATGCAGAGTCCACCACGAAAAACTTCAGAAGGATCAAAGCAAGTTGCAAATAGAAGCTCTTTCAGTGTGTTTCAACACCTTTCCTGAGAACTGAGATGACACTTCCATTTGTAGGGTGGGAAGATGGGCTTCCAGCAAATTGTAATGCCGATACATGAAGAAGGCAGCATTGGTCCACCCTATGATTTGCTTGCATTTGTCACCTTGGCTTTACATACTGCCTCTAAAATGCACGTGCTAATTATCGGCAGTGTGGCACTGCAGATGTAGTGAACACAAGATGTCACTCACATGCATTTTTCAAACCCAAGCAATGAAATGAAGTGTCTCATAAGAACATTGTTACGTGTTCATGCAGAAGCTTTCCTGGCCCCTGCAACATCTCCCATCCGTATCTCTTCGCGTCTGTGTTTTTAAATCTCACTATGTTTGCTTTGCTTTAATCAAATGTGCAGACCTTCACACTGTATATTTCCTTTTGCTCTCCATACTGTGGCATCTACATGTGTCTCTTCTCACTTTGACGTTATTGTATTAATTATTACAAAAACTAACTGAAAGGCTCAGCTCATGTAGATTCCTCTAGGTTATCCACAGTAACAACAAAGCCATTCACAGTCTTTAAGGCAGACATGGGGTCCTGATCCCTCCTCTGGATCACCATACAGCTGGAAGGATGTACCAGCTGAAGCAGGACCGCCACTTTTCAACATGGTCATGCCCTCCTTGCCCAACTTCTACATCACTTGTCTCCAGAAAGGAGGAAAGTGCAAAACCACACAAGGTCCCGCAGTGGTGCTCGCCTCTCAGCCTTGGAAAGAAGGTGGAAAAAAATACAGAGACGGCAGTGGTAGGGAGCAGCACAGCTTTCCTTGCTGCTTTTCAGAGCCTAGTCTTTCAAGATGCAGCCCCTGGCAAAGTGGCTCATGAAAGTTTGATGAACAGCATTTTGTTTAACACCAGCAACTGAGCCACAGTCCTGTCGAGCTGCATTGCCCAAGCAAAATGTCACGACCCAAGAGGATCAAGAGATTCAATTGCAAGAGGCAGGCTCACAGACAGCAGAGGAGCTCACAACTTCCAGAGCAGGGTGCACTACCCCATAAGTTACTCAGTCCCTAAAGCATAGGGAGGCTGCTGTGACACTGATGAACACTGAGCCTCCTCCGATACTCGTTCACCATGCTGCAAGGCTGTGCTAGGTGGTCTTGCAAATATAAGGCAGTCCACAGCCTTTTCCGTTGGCACGTATAAACCTTGATTTTTTCCCCTCTTTTACCTTTTTCACTTCTACATGCACTGAAAAAAATCATGGTGTGCTATTCTCTACCATTTCGCTTTATCATTTTCATGCTCTGCTGCTTTTGTTCCCCTGCTCCCTCTCCATAAAGGGATATTCTCAAGAAACAACCATGCCTGCATAACTGAAAATACACAAAACCCATACACAGAGACAGTGCTGTAGGCTCACGCAATGCGATCACGTTGAGCAGTTAAATATTTTAGCACCACTAACAAATGAGGCTAGACTATATGGTCCAGTAATTACCTTTTCTTGTTCTTCAGGTGCTAAAAATCCACACGCTATTTTTTGCAGAGTACCAAACTCAGCATTTCTGGAAACAAAGAGAAAAAGAAAAAAAAAATTAAAAACATTTATACTCGCCTCTGAGGACTTATTAGGGCTCATGAAGTTTCTGCTATGCATGCACCAGTGGATACAGCAACAAACAACTGGTTTTGGTCAACAGATCTGATTTTAAAAAGCCTGTACGAATTTTTAATCTCTATGAAGCACATCTCTGTATGGGAAGACTAGCACAAAACCAACAACGGTTGGATGAAAAATCAGTGGAAGCTATCACTGCCGATTATAAAAAAAAAAGCCTTGGAGATAAAAGTAGCTATCGAACACACATGCAGGTACGTGAGTATCTCTTCACCATAACAGACTCCAATGTGATCTGGATAAACTATTGTTATACTAGAGGATTTACCAGAGATTTTTAGAGGTTGCTGCACCAGAATAATAAAGAAATATCAAGTTTGAAAAGTACGTAAAATAAATTATCATAGAATCATAGAATCATTTATGTTGGAAAAGACCTTTAAGATCCTCAAGTCCAACTGCTAAACCATGTCCCTAAGCACCACATCTACATATATTTTAAATACCTCCAGAGACAGGGACTCAACCACTTCCCTGTGCAGCCTGTTCCAATGCTTGATAACCCCTTCGGTGAAGAAATTTTTCCTAGTACGCAATCTAAACCTCCCCTGGCGCAGCTTGAGGCCGTTTCCTCTCGTTCTATCACTCGCTACTTGGGAGAAGAGACCGACCCCCACCTCGCTACAACCTCCTTTCAGGTAGTTGTAGAGAGCGATAAGGTCTCCCCTCAGCCTCCTCTTCTCCAGGCTAAACAACCCCAGCTCCCTCAGCTGCTCCTCATAAGACTTGTGCTCCAGACCCTTCACCAGCTTCATTGCCCTCCTCTGGACACATAATCAATTCTTATGATTGTGAGGATGTTAATTCCTGTTCCTCAGCAGTTACATCTTAAATTTCCTCCGTCCCCTTACATCTTCAGTATTTTCTTCTAACTATAGTGTTAGATGCTAAACGTAACATTAATTGATAAAAGCATGAAATGCATGGATCCAGGTCAGCCTCCTGGAAGTGTTGGTTTTATTAGGATTAATTACACATGAAAGATTGCTCCTCACAGTTGGGATTGCTACAGAACAGACTTCAGTGGGAATCAGTTTTGTCAGAGTCAAGCTGGATGGCACAGACACCAGGACCCCATCTTGCCCCAATTAAACAATTAGAAAATAAAATAAAAAACCCATGCAAGGGAAATAGCAATGAGTCCTGCCTGAATTTTGCTTCCAACATTAACTACAAGCCCAGCTCATTGTCTGCAACCTGTAGGGGAGAACACAGGCCATTTCACTTGGAAGAAGGGTATTAAAAACTATGAAGCTTGATTAAAATAGGAACCAGTGTTAAATGGGGGCCAGTTGCTTCAGTTGCAGTGGCGGCTCCCTAAGCCTTTCCCAACAGGGACTGAAGCACAGCCTTCCCCCTGCTGCTGTGGTCCCACACCCTGGACCATCTTACACCTTAAAAACTTTGCAGACCAAAGAAGTGGTCCTAGGGCTCCAGTTTCACAGCTCAGCTGGTCCAGAACAGTCCTACTTTAATCTTTGATGCCAAAAAAGGAAAGTTTCACCCCAGCTCTATGCATTCCTTGGCAGGTACTCCCCTGAGAGTATGAAAAGAAGGAGGCTGAGGCATTGGTTCCCAGCGCATAATTCATCTTATTTATGTACTAAAGGAGCAATCGCTTGCATTTAGTAACCTTGGAAGTCAGACAAGTAAATTAAAACTTAAAACTAAGGCTTGAGAGTCCAGCATGCATGCTGCTTTTTGAGTGATTTCTCTATAACAGGCAAGTATGGATGCTCTGGAAGAAAAAGACCTATTCCAGGTCGCCTGTCAGCAAAATTGCCTCTGTAAGCAATAAACAGGTTTTGGACCATCTAAGAAATTTACAGGCAAGCTCAGGGTAAGACCAGCTATTATTTCTCACTGTACAAATGAAAAAGTCTCCAGATGTTAGCTGTTTTCAGCCTTGGATTTTGATCAAATATATACAGTTTCAGTAGGAAAAAATACTTTTACAAGTGCAGAGCAGACCAGGCAACACCTCATGAGGGCATCCATATGCTTTATTTCTAGGAAAAATGTCATTTGTTTAGACTACTCCACTTGTGTTTTATAGCAAAACTTCCACCTGGTTCCAAGAAGCTTTTGGAGAATAACTCTAATTTGATGGCAGAGGTATACAGCAGAGAAATGGTGGTTTGCCTAGTCTGAAGGAATTAATGTTTGTTACCCCATTACCTTGCAACGGCTTTTTAAATGAAATTAAAACAAGATCTTCGTTTCGTTTATGATACCCCAGATTTTACTTCTGCTTGGAGTGTAAAGGGCTAGAGATAGCACAACATACAGTGGTTTATGGCTCTTCTGTGTCATTTTAGGATTCAGCACATGCTTTCCTCCCAGCTCACCCTTATTTTATCGTAATGTGAGTATACTGACTGGTAAATCTTTCTTACCTTCCCTCCCCAAATGCCAAATGCATAACCTTGAGTTGGCCTCTGCCATATGCTATTTCTATGCAGATTTCAAATGTCGTTTGGGGAATTCTTGTTCTTATTAAAATAAGAAGGGAACAATACAGGGATTCCTGCACAGCAAAGATCTTGCAAAATACTTGCTTAGAGAGTTAGCGCTCACTGGCAGTGGGTGCACTGCAGGAGCTACAGGGACTTGGTGTTAGCCCTAAAAGACAGCATAAACACACTACAGAAAGAGACACTGCTTTACCTCTGACTCCTGTTAATAGTCACATCAGTACAGCGCCCACCCCATATGCAAGGGAAGCTTGTTTTTATTTTCTTTTACTGCTTTCCACTCCACTCGACTAACCTGCTCCCCTCTAAAACCTACAGTACTTCTTCTCAGAAAGCATTTGTTGTTTCTTACCCAGTTCTTCCCCAGTTGTACTCTGCCTGGACAATTTGGCAAGTGGTTTCACTTAAGATGCTAATGGAGAGGGGAAAACACCTTCTCTCCCTTGCTCCACCCCATGTTACCCTGGAGCTCTACCTGCAGAGATTACTGCTAAATGGATAACGTAGATACTTCAACACAGCCTGCTCCTACTAACGTGACTGCTGGCGTTCCTAGAGCTAAATATTTCTAAATCCTCTGCTATGGTGAGTAATGCATCCACCCAAATAGGACAAGGGAATACTGCTCTGCATCACTAGATGCCAGAAGAAAGGCAATTAATCTGCAAACTGGCATGCTGCTGCACCCCCATGCCAAAACAGAAGCTCCTATTAGGGAGAGCAACGATAAACACTTTCTGTTCGGCAACAGCAAAGGCTGGGAGAAGAATCCATCAAGACGGGATGGCTCACCCTCGAGCAGCTGTCTTCACTGCAAAAAGACAAGCAGTCCGACTTCAGTCAATGCTCACAGCAGCGGGACCCACAAAAAACCACACAAAGGTTTAGGCAACTAGCAGAAGGCTTGTGAAAAAGCCTTGTTTGCTAAAATGTACCAAGCACCTCATTTCTGGCTCTGTTCAAGTAGAGGAGTGAGCACCCAGCATCGTGCTTTGGAAATGAAAACCCATATGGAGTAGCACAGCATCGCTCCCGGGCATTAGCATCTCTGCATCAGCCCTATGAAACCAAATCAGCAACTTTCACCTATGGTGACTTAATTAACATGCACCCTACAGATCTCTCCAGATCCCGCACATTGCCATCTTCCATTACCAAGCTCTTTTGATGAAAGTGATTAAAGCTAACAATTATAATTTGTGTTAGAGATGCCCCTAGAGGCTTTGGCTAGGCTCAGACTTCATTGTTCACAGAACACAATGCAAAGAAATCTCTCTCCTGAAGAGCTCATCCTCCAGGAAGACAAAGCAATCAAGGAATAGCAGAAAGGAAGGCACCAGACAAAAAATAGTTGCTCAAGGTCAAACAGCAGGCCACCGACAGAGCTAGAACAAACCCCACCTCCTCCGTGGGGCACTCATGAGGCCATGCTGACTCTCCAACACTAAGCTGATCAACTAATACACTTTATTTATCAAGTGTCAAGAGCAGATGAAGTGTTACTTGCTGTTCTGTGTTGATCATGTATTTTTGTGGTGGCTCTCCAAGCAAAGCTAACCGTGACAGCAAAAGAGTTACCTTCCCTTCACCTTCCAAAGAAATGCTTCCCATACTTTTTTGTGCACATTACTGACAGATCGATCCCCCTCAATTTTTTTATTCTTCCATCAATGCTTTCAACAAAGAGTGATTGCTCAAGCGCCCTTCTCCACCTTGCACTTCCAATTTTTTAAGGAATGGTCAATCTCGGTATGCATAATTATAATTGCAAATGGATCGTTTTATCTTGTACTCTTCTATTTTAATGGGATTATGTATGGTCAAATCTCTACAGTAACATTTAAAGTCAAAACCTCCTACATCATTCAGATGTATTTTAGATATTTAAAAATATTAATATGCAACTAGTGATATTACAAAAGGTTAGATTTCTAACTACTCAGCCCAGTTATGACACCATAAATCTGATATAGTTTTCACTGATTACTAGAAAAATCTTTCCAAGGCAGTGTAACTGGAATTCAATAAAACTTCCTGCTATACAATTCATCAGCAAGAGAGTGCTTCTGTTTTGCTTTGTACAGGGAAAGAACAAAGCACGAGTGTGCAGAGTGAGTGAAGCTTTTAGTCTTTGCAAACAACTTCAGTGCATAAAATATTAAAAGCAATGCTAAACTAATCTCTGGCAAGAACTGCAGGCAATTCACTGCAACTCGTATTACGAATGCCTTTGGTTTACCATTTAAAAAACATTAGTCTACCATTATGGTTGTGTATCACAGTCCTGTACATTAACCTCTGTAATTTTCCAACATGGTATATTGCAGTAACACAAATTAGGCTATCTGGCAAAAAAGCTTAAAAAGACGCAATATTTAAAGTGAGCAGACAGGAAAGCTCCTCGCTCCTTCCTGCCAAAGACAGCAGGAGAAAGCCCAGTCCTCTTTTCCTCAAAGCAAATGGTAAAATCCCATTAATTTCCCCTGGAACGGACAGATCCGCAGCATCTGGGAAAGGATTCAGTCTAAATACATTGCAGACATAACAGATGAATGATTTGGGGGAGAGGGGTCGCCTGCTCTCATTTTAACACTTCTGTGTATCAGGAACGGAGCAGGTCATTTCTGTAAGCTTGAAAATGCTTTGTGGGCTTTCAGTAGGATTTTCCCTTCAGCATTTTTTGCCTTCTGTCTCCATTTTCTTCTTGTTCATATGCCTAATGGCTTTCAAATCTGTTATTTGAATGTACAAGAAGCTTAAAGCCTACCCTTGATACCTACTGTTGTAGGGCCCACATGGATGAAATTTTGTTCTCCTGTAATTAATAGGAAAACATTTACATTTCATATATCCCGGAACAATCATATGCTTTCCACTAAGGAAACTGCAAGCTAAATTTTCACCTACACATTATATGGAAGTTTTCATAGCAAGACATCTATTTTAGGTACAGAAAAACAATCATAATAAAAGCTCATAATGTTTGCAAATGACTCTAATTTCCAAGATGAAATTTTTCCGCTCTTAAATACATCTAGCAACTAAACCAGAAAGATTAATTTGGTTTTTTAACAGTTTTTGAAGAATTTTTTTTCTCGGTGGGATGAGAAAGAGACTTTAAAAAAGATGCAAAAAAAAAAGGAAAAATAAAGAAGAAAAAGAGGACATAGCCCAACGCTAGGAGAGCAACGCTCACCTAAGGCATGTTGGAGTCATGCTTCTGCTCTGCATCATGCAGAACACACACTTAAACCTCACTGCTTCCCCTACGAGGCCACTGGGATGCTGCTCTCCTTCCTGTATAACTACCTGGCTCCCTTCCCTCATTTTCCACTTCTAACATATCAAACAGAACCTCCGAAACTCCATCCAAACCCATACGCTTCTCTGAAATATATTGAGTTTGAGGAGAAAAAGGTCAGCTTCATTTTGTCTCAACCGGCTCTAGCTCCCAGCTGTCGGGACCAACAGCTGCTGGGTTTAAGCGAGACTTTTTGTGCCTGTTTTTGGAGCAGAAAGCAGCCATTATTTCAAGCTGACATCCCAGGGATTTTTTTCCAAGCAATATACTGGTCCCAAGTGGTTTTAGAAGCAAGCAACCAGGCAGCTACGCAAAGCCCAGGCCCTGGTATTGGAAGACCCAGAGGGTTCCCTACAACAGCAAGGCATTTAATGCAAGAGGAGAAGGAAGCCTGGAGTCCTGCCAAATCTAATCTTGGCTATACGTGCCACAGCTGGATTTCTTCAAGTAGGGGCTATTACACTGGCACACCGCTGACCGAAGTCTTCTGTTTCGTGTAAATTCCCTGCAAAGACCTTAGGAGATAAAACTGATTAATCCTAATTAAAATGAAAATCAAGGAAATGACACAGTCTGTTGAATCTACTTGATGAATCAAAAGCCTCCCTCATTTCTATGTTAATTGTCTTTTTACAAATGTGCAGTACTCTCATATGCACAGAATAATGTTTTCATATTTTTCTTCACTTAGAACATCGTGGGCCAGATGTTAGAAAGCACCCAGAGAGCCCTTCTGCATTATCGGGCCCCTGCAGAAGTGCCTCAATGGATGCCGAGTCCTTTCTCAGACTTCTCATGGCTTTAATAAAAAATCACAGCCTTCAGCAATGCTACAGCCCGGACACTTCAGCTAGAGAAGGACTGGCACCAGGCAGGATGCAAGACCTCCTGAGCATGCTGAAAGGTGTGCAAGATGCCCCAATAGCGTTGGGCAGGGAATATGCGATGAGTTAAATTCAACCAACATAAACCCACCAAATCCCTGCTCTCGATTTGCATGAGTCTGAAAACGCTTCGATGAAATATTGTTGCTCAAATTTTTATCAAAAGGCTACTTGCACATTACACCGTATCGCAGTAAGGACATTTGGGAAAGCAATCAACCTGCAAAGACATTCTTGAAGTGCAGAAATGCAGAACAGACCCTTTCAAGGACAGCTCAACTTAGGATGTGAGTGATTTAAAGAGGAATGAACCAGTACACTGCTAACACCAACTAATGAAGAGGTGGGATACATTTGGCACAGGAGGGTCCCTTTCTCCATAGATACGTACGTAACACACTAAAGAGAACCACATTCAGTTTGTATCCAGTCAAAACTGTATGTTGCCTAAAGCTGGGGGGGGGGCAAAGCTAACCTAAGATAAACAGTAAAGACACACTGGACGATATCCAGAATCTGCTGCGTTACTTGCTTAGACACCTTTTATTATGGTTACATTTTATTATACAGTAGTAAAAAATTACAAGGCAACATCCTGTGTTATTTCCCACTGGGATAAATGATACAGATGTACTATTAAATCTCAAAACCAGCACCAGTCTGCCAGGCTACATTCCATTTGTGTCTTTATAATGTGTCAATAGGCTGACATTTATGCTTTCTGATGGTAAAGCTATTTATGTTACAGACATTTAAATGTGCCATAAAATGCATAGCACTACACAACCCTAGAACTCTTCCAATCTTTACCAAAACAACACACACAAAGCAAAAACCCCACCAGACACCAGCATCCAAACTTAGGACATATTGGCTCCATTTTTTCTATGCTAAGTCAATGTTATGAGGGTTTTTTTAAATATCGTTATAAAAGAGGGTTAATGCAACCCTTCTCCTGTGCATACATTCAACCCATAGTTAGCTTTGACTTTGCTTTATAGATTTTTGTCCTTTCTCAAAACAGTTTTCTTTAAAACCTAAATCACTGGCTTCATGATGCGTTGGGTGATGGGACACGCCTAACCCTCAGCTGAACTGCAGGCCAGCAGGCAGTCCTATCCTGACACTTGAAATCGAAAACAGGAGCTGCAAGGCACCTACCCCAGCTCTGTATTGCTGTCAGCCACAGCTGGGGAGGCAGTCGTGAAGGTCCACCACAGCATGCAGCCCAAGAGCATCCTGAAACATCAAAATACACCGGCAAACGGATGGTCCTCTGGGGATCTCACTGAACCTCGTGGAGAGCAGATAGGGATGGTCACTGTGGCTCACAGACTATATGTGAACTAAGACATGATCTCCGCATAGTCACTGGAACCGAGGGTTTGAGGTGCATCAAGTCCAATAATACTGAGTTAAAATGAGCTTTCTCTGCTTAGCCCCCAGCTTTGGGGGGCCCCCAGGCCGGCCAGCCTTGTGAGAAATCAAGACAAAACACTCACAGATCTGCTATTAAATGGCCTGCTTGTGGGAAATGTCAAGATAAAAGCATGGAGACTAACATAACAATAATAATTAGCTTAGCCCCATCAATAGTTTCCCCTTAACGCCATCCCCTAAATTTTGTTTATGTGAAATGAGGTGAATGGCTTTTAGAAATGGAGGTGGGAGAATCAGATTGAGGGACACAGAAATTAATCTTTGTTGATAGATGGTCACAATTAAAAAGTCCATCCATGGCCTTATTACAGGGGCTGCCTGGGTGAGACGTAGATTGGGGTCACTGGAAGTGGTGGATGGGGATGCATAAACAGCAAAGTATAATGGTTTTGGTCTAAAACCAAAGAAGCCCTGAGGCTGTTGTCGAGGCACTTCTTGAATGTATCACGTTCCTTAATAATATAAAAGATAAGCAGGAAAAAGCAAAGGAGGAGTTCAGAAATATGCAGCCTGGGAGGGAATGCTGGAAGGAGGGCTGCATGCTCCAGTTACATACCCAAACAACTGGCATGTGAGGATAAGGAAAAGTTGCAAACATGCCAACTCAATAGTTTTCTGCAGGGATCACGTCTTGAAACGATTACGGTTGAAGTAAGGGCCACTGATACTTCAGGGACTTGTTTTAAAAAAGTCCTTAAAAGAAAATTACCATAGAAAACAAGTTTGGGGTATTTTTCCACCGAGAACAGTATCAGAGCTTAATGCATTTAGAAATGGAACTGCATCAGATACTGCACTAGGACTGCCCATGCTCAAGCTGCAGGTAGGAAAACGCCAGGCTGAGCCACTTCGTTACAATGCTTACAATCAAAGTGAGACAGAAAGTGGCTGCTTCTCCACTCTGACAAGTTTTTAATTGCATCTAGAAATTACCTTCTACTTTAAATTTCATTCTGAGATTGTGTCTAATAGAGGTTGCTTAAGATGAGCTTGTCACACTTCTAAATAATTATTATTAACGTGACCCTACCATCCTTCACTGGAGTTTACGCCACCTAAAGCATCTTTCAAAAAAATGCCCTTAATTTAGCATCCAATGTGACTGAAATGCAAATTTATCTTGACCTTTTAATTCCAAGTGGCTCACCAGTCACAGTTTCTCCTTCATAAGGAAGCCTACCACCTTTTCTATTTTGGTGACATTAGCAAACATCTTTCAAAGTGCAGAGGAATACCTTGCCACGTCAGAGCGTGATTAACACACATATGCAACCTTAGATGATATTAATATCCAATGCAAGACTAAAGGTTATTAACAGACTGCATTGTCTCAAGGCAACGCGATCCAATCTGCAAGTCCCAGGATGACCCAATTTTCATGAGCATCTTCCATGACCTTTAAATGAGCTTCTACGAGCTCATTTTATGAGCTTTGCAAACCGCCAAGGAAAATACCGCATGCGGTCCCAACGCACTGAAGGATCACCAACATTGTGGCACCAGCAAAGCACGGGCTTTGGGAACCCTGTGCCGCCAGGATCTGAAGCCACCAGGGAAGCAGGGGGTCTCTATGCAGTTTCCTTCATGAATTCAACTATCCAACAATCTGCTATCCAAATTCAGGGAGAAGGCCTCTAGCTAATGATGAAGATTTAAAAAGGGGGGGGTGGGGGGGAGCTTTCTGCTCCCCCTAAAGTAGAAAATAAAACTTTCCCAAAAGAAGAGGCTCCAAGGAAACTGCACAGTCATGCCCTGCCGAAATTTTCTTTCTGTTTTCTAAGGGGCAAAGCATCCCACAAGTTTTCAAGATCTATAAATGCAGCTAATCCGGACACTAAAGGATTTCTGTAAATATAAGAAAAATAAATGAAATGTAGCATGAAGAACTCCATAAGAGGAAAAATCTTACCAGTGTCTCCCCATACAGTTAGTATGCAATACTAGTGTTCAATACCTTTTTCCTGAGACATGAAATAAAGACAGGCATATAAAGACATCTCTGGCTACAGCTATTTTGGAACTGACTTCAACCGTCTTTGGTTTATTACCTCAGATAGCATGATGTCATCAGAAGCCTTTTAATGTCTTTTAAGATCTTTTCCAGTTATTCTTAAGTTATTAGGTGTGAATATGTGCATGCGTGTGGTATTTCTTTATTTCTGCAACCACGTGATAAACTACAGTGCCACAAGATAAATTGCATTCAGTTTACACATTTGACCTCCTCACTTGAACTCTGCCTGCTAATCCATTTCAGCTGGGACTATTTCTAATATGCCATACTTCCGAACAGCTTTCAAACAGCTGCAGGGCCTTTTTTTGTTTTTAAATGAATTTCGCATTAAAAATATTTTCTTCTTTGCACCAGAGAGTAGAACAGATTAGAAACAGGAAGACCCTGGCTCCTAGCAGCTCCAGGATCAAGTGTCAGAAACATCCCGAGCCAAAAGGGACCAAGAGCTGCTCTAGGTGTGCAGCAAACTTTTCTGACATGGGGCACTTGCACCTTTAATGGAGACCCTAACAACATCTGTCACACACCTGCAATCCCATTAAAATCCTCAGAAGCTATCCTCCTTCTTCACTCTGAAAGTTTTAATGAAGGTTTAGAGACGCAAGCCTGGCCTTCATATACGTCACCCCATCTCATGCAGGTGAAGCATCACCCCACCATACAGACAGGTCTTCTCATGGGCATGCAGTTAAAACAGGTGCTGCACCACTACTTGCTCAACTCCAGCCAAGCAATTTGTATAATCCTCCCTTTTCAGGAAAACTTCTGGAATTAAGAACAAATACCTCAACTTGTGAGTTGCAATACAGAAGGGGTAACCAAGAATCAAATAAATTCTGGTTTTCCCTTTGGAACAGATAAATGTATTTTAATTGTCATTGCTGTTTGTTTCCCAGAGGTAGCACATAACCACCTCTCACTAACACATTTTCTCTGTGTGTTTGAGAAGGTCACTGCTTTTCAACAGCTTAATTTTTTTTTTTACTTTTTAAATTTCCTTACTTGGTTTCACCCAAAATTTTTTAACAGGTAAATGATAAAGTTTTGTTTGCAGTTAGCCAGCATAAACAAATCATCTCTCAACTACTCCCCACAATTTTTCACAGAAAGGACAAGAATAAGTGTTTTAATAACTTGCTTAAATATCCGTGACAGAAGAGCCCTTCTGTTGCAAAGCTGCCGCTTGCATTTGACACACCTGACCAAATAGCAAAAACACTGCTTTCTCGGCTTCTTGAATCTCAGGCAAGATGGATGCTCCTGGTAGCACTTCTCTTTCATTCAGTTGATAGGTACATTTACTAAGCATTGCAAAGCATCCAACTGCACAGTTTAAGCATGTGCTTAACTCTACATATACTCTAAAATACCAGGATTCGCTGGCACATGCTGCCACACCAGAGGCTTAAACCTTAGCATTACTGCTGCAGAAGGAAAACAAGCCAGCCCCCTTCTCAGCTTCAAATAACTGAGGAGTCTCAGCAGCATCCGTAAAACTAATGCGGATGAAAATTAAGGATGTGGTAAAGGGCCCTGCCAGGCTGGGGTCTTGATGTATTTTTCCAAAAGAAGTTTGATAGCATCAGATATATAAACATGACTGGCTTAAGCAATTAGACCTGCATTTCTTACAAACTCTGCAATCAAATATTCATTTCATTTTGCAATGTCATCAGTAGTCTGACACAAGTGAAAGGAAATTAAAAATGCAGGCAAGTATTCCAGGTAAGCATGTACTTTTTAAAGGAGCTAAATTACTTATTTAAATTACAGAGACATACTGAATGGGATGGCTGTGAGAAAAACCTATTGCAGGAACTGGCAGAGACACTGGGTTTGGGTAAATCAGAGCTTTTGTGTGGTGGTCCTTGATAACAAATACATCAACTCACAGGGGGACATTTCTGTACCCACTCTAAGCCCACATACAGATCGTTTCAACTTCTAGAAAACTGCACTCATTTGGAGCCAATAGTTAGAACCTGACTGTCTTCTAGGCATGTTGGTTTTGGCTGATATGTTTTTCTCAAGTCACATAAATTATTAATCCCTTCTGAATTAAAAAAAAATTTAAAAAAAAAAAAAGCATTATGAAAAAGTGCACTTTTCTCAGGTGCTCCTTTAAGGAAGTTTTGCACAAGGAGGTCTCAATGGATACCACAGTTTTATTCACAGTTGGCTTGATTTTAGATGTAAGAGAGGAAACATCGACTCTTAAAATGATGAGCACTGCTCAGGCTTTCCTTAACACGGAAAAGGAGATTTTACTAATGGTTTGACCTGAAAAAAAGAAGGCAGACCTCTAGCAATGAGAACAAAAAAATGCTTTAAATTTCCCTTCTTTTTGCATGCACTGTTACAGAGGTCATTTGGCTGAAAAGCATCAGCTGCTGAATATCACAGAGAAATCTCTGTCTATCCCCATTCCTGCTGGTGCTTCTTCATTGCTATGTAGAAGTATAAACAGAGAAACCGTGTTCAAAACATTTTACCAGAGCAAGAATATTGGTTGAAAAAACATCAAACAAATGACAAAGGGAGACTATAATTGTTTAAACAGTATGAAAAAAAACCCCACAGTGCTAGCCATTTAGCAGAATATTGAGAGGCAGTATGTTTTCATCCAGTATTAGATTTATCAGTAAAAACCCTGGACAGAAAACTGTAAAAGTGTTTGGTAGACTTAGGATCGGGGGATACCACTCTCTTGATTGACTGAAATTGGTGGTGAGACACTAATGACCTAAACAAAAGAAGGATGGACAAACCCATCGCAGCTCCTGGATGCCAACCACTGCTCCACGCCAGACGACTGGGGGGGACCGTGACAGCTGAAATGAGAACCACCCTGAAAGGCAGTCTGTACACATACCTGACCAGCATCATGAGTCATGTTCAACATCCTCAAATTTTAATTTATTAGGTGTTTGCTGGCTGGGATCTCCTAGAACACTTATCAAAGATGTTCACACCTATTCCCACGTCTGGAACAAGTGACTCAAGTAAGCATCACGTTAGGGCAATAAAAATGAGAGCAACTAGTCTGACCTGAGATACCAGCAATTCCTGATGGCTGATGTATATTTATCATGTTCATTTTGAACCGCTGTAAGAGGTCCCGCTGCCCTCGGCGCTAAGCAAACCCTAAGCAGTGGGTGGTCCCAGATGAGAAATGTGAGAAGCTGCTTGCAGAAGCCCATCTCAACCCCTTGCTCAGCACCAGCAACACAAGGACTTCTTTGTAATTCCTATCTTCACAACCTCTAGATTGTATTTCTGTTATTCACAGGGTACCGGCAGAGCATGGCAAGAAATTTTGGCTTGATGTGATAAACAAAATGTAGTATATAAATGGAGTTGCCAGGAAGGTGCATTTTTGCTGAGCAGTATCAGAGAAATAAATTATAAAGAAATGCAACTGCTGCCTATTAAGAGCGAGATTTATATGATAGCTAAAGCTTTCATAGTTTATGAAACAATGTCTAATAAAATGGCACAGCTGTGATTTAGTAAGGTGTTTAAATTCATCGTTACATATATTTTGTATTTCAGACTGGTCTTCATTACCAAGTCACATATTGGCTTTGCCTAATATACACATCCTTTTTTGCATATGTAATGAGCTTATCACCTTCCAGTAGAAAAGGCAATTGTAGAGCTATCTTCTCCTAAGGTTTGCACTTAAATACGCCAGATGACTCATTCACTGTACTAATATACACAGTGAATTCAACAAGGTGAAAAATATTAAAGGCTGAGATTTTGCACAGCACAATAGGAGGATGAAGACCACAAAGAAATTAAACTGAGAGGGACTGTCCTACCCAGCAAGGCTTACAGGGAGTGGGGAAAAAACCCAACGAACCTCCTTACATATTTTTATCATTTGCTAGGACCATATAAGTCCTTGCATGTCAGACCTTGATCAGGCAAGCAGCGTCCTCGCTGCTGCAAACACAGGTCTGGGCTGCTAACCTCCCAGAAACACAGGCTGAGATTTCCAAAATCAGTCCTAAAGCCAACTGCCTTCAGTCACCTGGATAAAGCGGCCTCATCCTCTGGTGTGACGAGGCTCCCAAACCAGCTTTTGGCATCCACAGGAGCCGCTGGGAGCTTAGCATGTCTGAGATTCAGGAGGTTGTGTTTTAAAGTCTAACTTTGGGCAGCCTTCCCCTGAATCCTGGCCCAGATCCTCCCATTTCCAGGCTGGAAGCGACCGATGGCTCAGCTGCTCTGCGTTTCTGTGTAACACCAGCCAGGCGGATTTCAGTTCGCTGCTCCGACCATACCGAGTGCAGTCATTGCTGGTCAGTCTGTGCCTCGCTCCAGAAAGTGGGAAACTAGAGGTAACTCCTGTTGCAAACATGACCCTTGTCGGTCTCATCATACACACGTGTTTACTGTAGCCACAAAAGGAAAGGAATCTGCAGGATTTGGTGCTGCAGTCATACCATAGAACTGGATATTAAGACAGTCAGATGAATACTGCAAGATTTCTTTCTTAATGGAATCTTTTTCCCATATTTTTCATCAATATTTAAATGAACAAAACCAGAAAGCCACCACAAAAACTGTCCAGTAGCAACGTTTTGAAAATGAAGTCCAAACCAAATTTCTATTGGATTTAATTCATGCTGAAGTTCAAGTGAATATTTAGACAGCATTTATCATCTACAGAGCACCGTGCAAATGCAAGCTAATGCATGATTTGTGGTCCTGCTCAGCACGTCTGCGGTCCCCTAATTCCCAAGTATCTACATGCTTCAGCCTGACTTGAGTCCTGCACCCCGGTGAGGCGAGAGCCACCCACCACCTGAGCATTGGCAAGCTGCAAGCATTTCAGATTAATGACAGCTCTGGACACTACGCAGTAAGATCCCACTTTGGCTCATCTCTATGTTTCATAGCAGTTTCCAAGTCAGAGTCAATTTGCAGCCAAGATTTAGTTAACACAGCTCATAAAATACTATTCCATCCAGCTAAACAGAAAAAAAAAAGAAAAAAAAAGGCAAATAAATAAACGTGTTTTACAGGTAAGATCTCTTGGACCATTTCTGCAGCTCCTCTTTTTTTTCCCAAATAACAGAGGACTTATTACACTTATTCTCAAAGATGCTTACAAGTCAGCTCTCTCTTTTAGTGACAGCACTTTGGAGAGTAAATAACCTTAATTGTCTTGCACGTTGCTGACTACATCAACAGGAATACGGCAAGGGATATGGCACAGAAAGGAGCTGGCAAATCTGTCATCATCAGGGGTGAATGTTAGGGATGAATTAAATTCAGTGGCTACATTATAAGGAAAGAGGATCTAGTATTGCTGCGACACGGGAAACATAGTTTCTGATGTCTGGGCATATATTTGCCTTTCCTATCTATGTAGCATATAAACCTATGTCCAACTTGGTACCCAATCCAGTTACTTAAGATGGGAGATTGGATCACAAAATAAACCACTATTGACCCTAGAAAAGTCATATGTATTTACACAAACCTTTTCAAACTACAGGACACACCTGCCTTTCTGAAAGCAGTAATGCTGCTGGTGTTTCCCGTGGGACTTGAATTAGGGACTGGAGGGGCAGGCGAGGCACAGGCCCACATTTATGGAAAAAGAGGAAAAGAAAAAATGAAACGGTGAGAGAAGCCATTTGATAGCCTTGTACTGCAATCAGAGTCATACAGCTCTAAAGTTGTCTTTGGGATATTTGTTAAGCAGAATACTTCAACAGTGGGAAAGTCTGAAAGTGCTGCAAGGCCGCCAGGACTTTGAGGGCAATCACGAGGTTTGGCATTTTTGACAGTAGGCAGGAAACCTTCTGAGCAATGCCCTGTTCTCATTAAAGTCATTGCGGCAGGATTCCACATGCCTTCTGCAAACATTAACCCTCGGCAAGGAGTACGAGCACAGCCAGCTTTCCAGGAACTCCAAATGTCAAACAGGCAATCGTGAGGCGCAAGGGACAATGCTGCTGGGTGCACTCAGCGCTCCTCCTGCAGCTACACTCCTTCCGGCTAACACAGTGGTTTCCCCTTCTTTTCTTGGGAACAGAAGGTGAAGGCAGGCTGCTTGGCTGAATGCTTAAAAGGGAAATCAAAATTCTCAAAATTGATTTGCAGATATCATACATCAGCGCTTCTTTTTCATAGAATCATACAATCGTTTAGGTTGGAAAAGACCTTTAAGATCTTCAAGTCCAGCCCTTTCAGTGAAGCAATTTTTCCTAATATCCAACCTAAACCTCCCCTGGTACAAACTGAGGCAATTTCCTCTAGTCCTATCACTTGTTACTTGGGAGAGGAGACCGACTGGAGGTTGTAGTGAGGTGGGGGTCAGTCTATTAGGAAAAACTTCTTCACCGAAAGGGTAGTCAGGCACTGGAACAGGCTGCCCAGGGAAGTGGTTGAGTCTCCATCCCTGTAGGTATTTAAAAGAAGGGTAGATTTGGTGCTCGAGGACATGGTTTAGTGGTGGACTTGGCAGTGATAGGTTAACGGTTGGACTCAATGGTCTTAAGGGTCTTTTCCAACCTTAATGATTCTATGACTCCCGCCTCACTACAGCCTCCTTTCAGGTAGTTGTAGAGAGCAATCAGGTCTCCCCTCAGCTTCCTCTTCTCCAAGCTAAACAACCCCAGCTCCCTCAGCCGCTCCTCGTATGACCTGTTCTCTAGACCCTTCACCAGCTTTGTTGCCCTTCTCTGGACATGCTGCAGCACCTCAATGTCGTTCTTGCAGTGAGGGGCCCAAAACTGAACACAGTATTCCAGGTGCAGCCTCACCAGTGCCAAGTACAGGGGGACTATCACCTCCCTGGTCCTGCTGGCCACACTATTCCTGATACAAGCCAGGATGCCATTGGCCCTCTTGGCCACCTAGGCACACTGCCAGCTCACGTTCAGCTGGCTGTCGACCAACACCCCCAGGTCCTTTTCTGCCAGGCAGCTCTCCAGCCACTCTTCCCCAAGCCTGTAGCGTTGCATGGGGTTGTTGTGACCCAAGTGCAGGACCCAGCACTGAACCTTGTTGAATCTCATACAGTTGGCCTTGGCCCATCGATCCAGCCTGTCCAGGTCCCTCTGTAGGGCCTGCCTGCCCTCCAGCAGATCAACACTCCTGCCCAACTTGGTGCCATCTGCAAACTTACTGAGGGTGCACTCGATCCCCTTGTCCAGATCATTGATAAAGATATTAAACAGAACTGGCCCCAGTACCAAGCCCTGAGGAACACCACTTGTGACGGGTCACCAACTGCATTTAACTCCACTTACCACAACTCTTTGGGCCCGGCCATCCAGCCAGTTTTTACCCAGTGAACAATATACTTGTCCAAGCCATGAGCAGCCAGTATCTCCAGGAGAATGCTGTGGGAAACCTTGTCAAAGGCCTTACTAAAGTCCAGGTAGACAACATCCACAGCCTTTCCCTCATCCACTAAGCAGGTCACCTTGTCATAGAAGGAGATCAGGTTAGTCAAGCAGGACCTGCCTTTCATAAACCCATGCTGACTGGGCCTGATCACCCAGTTGTCCCATACGTGCCATGAGATGTGTACGTGCACTCAGGATGATCTGCTGCATAACCTTCCCTGGCACCAAGGTGAAGCTGACAGGCCTGTAGTTTCCAACCCTTCTTGTAGATGAGCATCACATTTGCTGACTTCCAGTCAACTGGGACCTGCCCAGTTAACCAGGACTGCTGATAGATGATGGAAAGTGGCTTGGTGACCACCTCCACCAGCTCCCTCAGTACCCTTGGGTGGATCCCATCCGGCCCCAAAGACTTGTGCGTGTCTACGTGGAGTAGCAGGTCACCAACCATTTCCCCTTGGATTATGGGGGCTTCATTCTGCTACCCATTCCTGCCTTCCAGCTCAGGGGGCTGGGTACCCCGAGAACAACTGGTCTGACTATTAAAGACTGAGGGCACAGAAGGCATTAAGTACCTCAGCCTCTTCCTTGTCCTCTGTCACTGTGTTTCCCCCCACATCCAATAAAGGATGGAGATTCTCCTTAGCTCTCCTTCTGTTGCTAACGTATTTGTAGAAACATTTTTTGTTGTCTTTTACAGCAGTAGCCAGTTTAAGTTCCAGCTGGGCTTTGGCCCTTCTAATCCTCTCCCTGCATAACCTCACGACATCCCTGTAGTCCTCCTGAGTTGCCTGCCCCTTCTTCCAAAGGTCATAAACTCTTCTTTTATTCCGGAGTTCCAGTGAAGCACTCTGTTCAGGCAGGCCGGTCTTCTACCCTGCTAGCTCATCTTTCGGCACACACAGAGGGGAGGCTGGCAGAGAAGGGACACTTGGTAGTGGGTGCAACGGACACAACAGGTCACCTTCCATGAGCCCTCCACAGATATCAAGACCTTTTAGCCTCCTAGACTGGAGAAGAGGGGACTTTTCACTTTTTAAAGGTTTGCTCTTCGTTAGTATTTCTCAGGCTGAGGCACCCACTTGCTTGCTCTTGGTCCACGAGTTGCTCCTGGCTTGGATTTAGCTCCTTGCTTCTCATATTGCCAGACTGCGGAGGCAGGACTAAGAGTGCGTTGACTATTTCCCCAACACCACAACTTCCTAGGACGTTGCACTGCCTTGAAAAGAAGCAGCTGGCACATGGCACATATTAATGGCAAGCGAAGGATCTGTAGTAAGCGCGTACCCGCGGCGGCAGGGATTGCTGGCCCCACTCTGGCACTTTCAATAAAAGGACGGCTAGCTTCAGCTTATCATCTGCTTCCCTTGCTTAAGGGCAAAAATATGCTACGCTGCACAATGAGGCCAAGGGGGAGGCTTTGATAGCTACAGTATGCTTAAGCCTAGAAACAAGACAACATGGGCAACACATATTTAAGAGGAAGGACTGAATGTTTCAGGAGCGTTCCTCCCCTTTCCACCTCCTCCACAATGAAAAAATCTCCATAAATACCAGTAAGGCAGAAAAGAGAGAAAGCAATGGGACTCCAAACCAGAGGCTTGCTTCCAAAGTCCACACAAACTTTTTATTCCTTTTATCCATTTCGTTTCCCAGGGAGGAAGAACTTACTGGCACGGGGAGGTGGCAGCGTTACACTCCTCTACGGGGAAATCAGACGCGCATAACTCCTTTGCTCTACTGAGAGACACCAACACATCCCTGGTGAGCTGAGTGGAGCCAGTTTCCATACGGAACAAAACATGACTTCTCCCCCCCCAGAAGAGTCACCACGGCAGGGCAAGCAGGCACTGCTTGGCCAGGCTTTCCTTCCTCTGCTGTGGCTGGAAGCCAGCCAGAGGCAGCTTAAGGCTGTGAAGAAACCAAGAATCCCAAATGCCAGTTAAATTTTTTACGCAGGTAAATAAGAGTAAAGTGCCCAGAGGTGATGCTTGGCCACCGAAATTGGTGGAGCCAAGGTGCAGGGCTGCTCCATTTACCCCAGCCAGGGAGTCCCTGAAGAAGGCTGGATGCTATTTTTGAATCCTGCAGGCAGCATCTCCTGAAGGCTGATGGCCAAATTCCTGAGGCAGGGAGCCTCACGAGGGACTCCGTTGCAGGAAAATGAACTCGGCTGCAGAAGGAAAAAGCATATTCAGCAGAATATGGCAGGGCTGGGAGGCATGCAGAGCTCGGCAGGCAGAGGTGGCAGCACCCAGCGAGATGATGGCAGGCGAGCACTGGAAGGCACTGGGCACTCAGGAACAATTCAGTGGAGACCTACCACTTTCTCTGCTCCAGCCCCTGGTAAAGGGGATTAATACGTGTCTCTGGCTTTTCCAAACTGGATGCTCCAATAAGAAGGATGCTGGCTATTTCTCATGCTGCCAGATGCCTTTTCTCCTTCCCTTCCAGTCTCTCTGCATTGCTCCCTTCTGCTCAATGCACATGTTTCCAAGAGCTTTCTGCGAAGACCTGAGCTGCCTTGAGGCAGAACGCATTGAAAGCATTCATGCCTTCCTGCTCACCAACAGCATCCTTTTCTGGTTTGCCCCCCCCCCCCATTGAACAGGAGTGGATCTGAGAAGCTGAAGTGGGAGTTGAACTTCCAGAAAGACAAAAATTGTCAGAAAGCTGAAGTGAGAACCCAGGATCTCCACTGCAAAAGTTTAGTGCATGTAAAACGACAACTGAAGTCAGGGGAGCCCGTGCTTTGAATAAACAGAGCCCAACACACACTCACTATGCGGGCAACTCTGACCCTAAACCTGCAGCCGGCAGGTAGAGTTCTCCAGCCTTGACTTCCCCATCTGCAGAGCCACCCAAGCAAATAGATAGGTAGACAGACAGACATTTTGCAATGGTAAAGAGAAAATAAATTCATCACTGCTTCTGGAGCACAGTGATACATCTGCAAGAAACAGTACAAAGGAGTCAAAATTACGTTAATAACTCTATCTTCAGCATTTCAGTACTTTGCAGGGAATAAAATACGAGGCCAACAGCTGAGGGAATACAGAATACTGTGAAGCAGCTCACTGAGTGTCCATCGTCCCTCCTTAGACTGGTGGGACAGGAGGTGAGGCTACACAGCAATGCAGAACTACTAAGGGACAGCGTTGAGATGTCCAAAGCTCACTGATTTCAGCCTTTCTTAAACTTCTTGAGCAGCTGGCTTTCACAAAGAGTTTCACAAAACATTTACCCTCAGCTACCGAGCAAGTTAACCTTGCTGAGAGGGAATGGTTTCAGGGGAGGGGAGCCCTCGTGCCTCCTTTCTGCAGGCAGGTGTTTGGTACAGATTGGAATCCCCTTCAGTCCTCTCCTTGCATGTTACAAGACACAGGGTTGCATTTAACCCCTTATTGCTATTTGGAAATACTGCAAACAAAAGTTGGAGGTGGTAGTGATGTACAACTCAAAACCCTAATGTCTTCAAAGAAATACCTTCCATGGCGGAGAAAGGAGGCTACAGGTGGCCCCATCCCATGAAAAGCAGAAAGCAAACATGAAACCTTCTGCCTTCTCCCTAGGTCAGGACCCCCCCTAAAACCAGGCCCTGGGTGCCCACTCCTGCACCATCATGAGCACTAGCAAGGACATACGGTGTGCCCCAAAGTGAGTTTGCAAAACGCAGCCACCGGCAAAGCCAGCAGATCACTTTACAAAGCTCAAAACACTGCCGCAGAGGTGTCTGCTCATTTCTTGCTCTCTTGTAAATGTGCCAAGGAGGGTGCAGTGAATGTTAGCTACGTGATATCATTGCAAGCTAAGGACCTTGCTGTAAATAGTTTACTTAAATTTCCTAGTGGATATATATACATCCACATACCTGCATTTACATATGTGTGTATATATATATATGTATATATGTATATACAGAACACCTGGCATGCAATGTGCTTAGGACTAGGGTACATAATGCTTGCTTAAAAGGAGGCACCATTGACTTGATAGGTACCATCCTACAAAATTCAATCAGAAATTTTAGATATTCTACTGCTGAGTTTGCAACTTGACCTTGAGATTTTCACAACTCTGACAAAATGGCTTAGTTTGGGGGTTTTTGTTTGCTTGGGGGTAAAAAGGGAGAGGCAAAAAACAAAGTCACAAACAGCAAATCTTTGAAGCACAGAGAGGAAATGCAAAGCGAGCAATGTAAAAACAGATACACTTTCAACCCTTCCAGTCCATATGAAGCTGCTATTTATAACAACAGCTGGTTAGGGAAACAAAAAAATAATTAGGCTATCAGGTCATTTTTAGGATAAAGGGTGGCCCTTTGACTACACACAAATCCTCTTTCCACCAGTCATTTCACCTGTCTGTGAAGGCTGCAGGGAGATCGCTGAAGAGAAACACATCATTTCACCATTCACTCCAAATTATGCTTGTTTGATGGATTATTTTCAAGGGCTGCAATAAAGGCATAGACTGCCTAAAGGGTTACACTGGATTTCTTTGCCATCTTGCTGCATTTAAAGCCAGAACAAAATGCAGGGATTTTTTTCCTTCCTTTTTTTTTTTTGTTTGGTACAACTCTACTCTGACAATCTGACAGCATGTTGTATTGCCTCAGGCAAGGATACACTCTAGTAGGTTAGGAGAAATAAACTGAACAGTAACATCTTACAACCACCTAAGGTTGGTTTTCTTATTCAGATCTTAATAAAAAGAAGATACAGTAAGAACTGAGATCAGCACAATGATGCTCATCTGCTACAGCATAAGGTCCCAGACAAATTTCCACCAAGGGCTCTCTACCTTTTTTCCTACAGGATTTCCAATAGACCTGGAAGAGGTCCAGCTATCTCATCTCCTTGCCCAAGGAGAAGGGAAACACCACGAAACAAGCAACACCTTGATAAAGGAGCCTTCTCGATGCAACTGGTGGGATGCACTGCCATGAGGCAGCACTTCAGACGGCACTCGGGTAATTTGAAGGAGCAACAGCATCGCTGAAGACGGTAAGCAGTATGGTATGCAACGCTTGACCACATGTAGGTTCTTCACGCTCCAGGAATAACAAGCCAGGCACGGTGAAGAGTAGCAGGAAGGATGCACTAAGAATGCTGGCTTTTGCTGTGGAGCTACATCCAGTGCCTTTGCCTGTCTCAGCACACAATTTGCAAACTGAACATGCACACAGCATCCCGGCTGTTTTTCTTGCGCTTACAAAACCGTCTCTGCTTCTGTCCTTTGAAGGCTACAATTGCTTCCTGCAGCCAAAAAATGAAGTGACATTAGGATCAGAAAAGTTGAGCCTCCGAAGTTCTGACATATGGATATCAGAATAAGGTTCACAACATAAAAATCATTGCTGAAGGATAATTTGACCTGAATAGCCATACATTTTCTCATACATTTAGAATCCTTCCAACAAGGCGGAGGGGGGAGAAGAAGAAAGAAAGCATGAAGTGGAACCATTTTAAAAATGTGACTTTTTTTATTACTGGAATTATCTTGGTCACTAATTGTTAATTCCAGGAGAAGGTGGAATAGGAATATGTACTTTAAAAAAAAAAATTAAGGAAGGTGTGTGCTAAAGCACCATTCTGAATATAAGCCATAAAGACTTTGAATTAAGCAAGCTCACAGGATCTTATGATTATGCTTATCCCTTACAGGCACACAACAGGGACTTTCAAACTATTTCAGAGAGGTTAAAGAAAAATCAGTTGTGATTGAAAATAGGGAGAAGGGGGGATGCCAGATTTGCTTGATGTTTGGAGAACATCATGTGTTTACAACCCTGCTCTCCACCCCCAACAAGCACACGTTTTGGCAATGAACAGTTGGAGAAGGAGAAGTTGCCAGTGAAAGTCAAACACAGACATACAGAAGGCATCTTTTTTTTTTTCTTTTTTCTTCTATGTTAATTTGGGAAAGAAAAGCTTCATCTTTTAGACCCTGGGATTAAATAGATGGATCCGAGCTCCTTGTTATCAGAAAAGCTGCTACCCAAGGAAACCACAAAAGGTCAAAGACAAAATTTTTGGCTGTCTCTCGGAAGGGGACCATGATCATTTCCCCTGCCCTGAGTGAAAGGTCCCTGCGCTATTGCCCTAGGCAATACCCAACCATGCCGTGCTCCTGCCTCACCACAAAAGTCATGAAGGGAAGAGCTGAAGAAGCTGCCAAAGAGTCAACAGGGCGGCACGCTGCCACCACAATAGGCGGCAGTGCCTTTGGCCACTGAGAACATATACATCCTTTTTATTGCCAACTTACAATAAAGCAAATGTATATTTTAGCTATTCCATCAGATGATGAACCTCTATTTAATTAATTTCTAATCACTTTTAAAATGATACATTCCTGAGAGTCACCGGAGCCCCATTGGTTGTGGCAATTGGCAATTGCTTCTACAGAAAGCAATTCTGAGAACTAGATGAATTTCCTTTAAAAAAAACTATTTAAGAGCCACTCAGTCTAATATATTCTATAATCATTCCCCAGCAAGTTTAATTATAGATTTTCAAGCAAGTATTTTAAGGTTTTGTTCCAGTATATCCATTCAAGCCAGGATGCAACTAAGTTTGCAGAAGCTTCAACAATGACCTTAAAATTCTCAAGGCCATGCCAGGTTACTCTTCTTTCAGGTTTTTTGCTACTCCATTGAATTTTTAATACAGCTTCAGCAAATAACAAGTTTACAGACTGGGATTGTTCCCAGATCAAGGTACTTGCAACTGGTAATGAAATAAAAATGCAAAATGCCCATCAGTTGCATAAGCAACATATCACCCGTCAATCGTTGCACAGACTAATGGTCACGGGAGACCATTTCAAAGCCAATATGGTAGCTTGACAGGCAGAAAAAGGGTCAAGATGGCAATGGTGATAAAGTGGGAGGAAAGCAGCATGCAAGATATCATTCATTATTTTAGTACTACCATAGTACCCAAAAACGCCAGTGAAGTCCTAAGCTCCCGCCTGCTAAGTACTACACACACATATAGGAAAATCCCTTCTGCCCTGAACAATATATATTCAATACGTCTGAGGACAAAGACCATGAAAGAGGCAGTAGCGCTGTCCCTGCGGTGCAGATGGCCAGCCGGGCCAGGAGGAGGTTATGTGCCTTGTGCAAGGTCAGATGAAAAATCAATGGCAAGCGAGCACAGGTCACCTGAATTGCAGTCTGGAGGCCACTGCAAGGCCAGCCCTTCCCTCTCTGATGTCTGGGCCAGCACTGCTGAATGCTGCGGTTAGGTACTTTGTGCATCCTCCTGGAATGCCGCTCTCGGCTATCGCGAGTTGGCAATTCCGCAAGAAAAAGGAAAGCATCCCTCCAAATGCCCTGCAAAAAAAGAGTGTTTCAGAGCTGTGCTCTGAGCCTCTCTCAGGATTTTAGGACCCAAATGATATACGAGGTAATCAAACAGATAGCAAGCGTGCAGGATATATGTCCCTGAAGGGATGCGAAACCTGATAACCTCCCTCATCAATGCCTCTCCAGTTACAAAACTCCATGCAGCACTTAGGACTCACTCATTTTTAGCAATATTACGTAAAAGCAGGAAGGGCCCTGTTTGCAGAGAAAACTGTGGCACAAGCCATTAAAACCAGTGACCCATGACAGAAGGAGAAAGAAACTCAATGTCACAGTGCTCCCTGGAGAAGCTCATCCTGGCTCGGTAGGATGGCTCGCTAGAGGAGGAGCAGAATTAAGCCCAACAGCGTTACCCTGGGCCCCTAAATGAAAGACCATGCTACATTCTCTATTCCCATCTACTTCATGACTATTACTACCCCATTCCCCTCTAGAACAGTGGAAGATGGTGAGTCCTTATATTTTATGGATTTGAAAATCGACACAAAATCAGTTAAGTTAAAGTCTTACCTGCTGCAAACATGCTTTGCTGTAAATGGTAAGATTTAAGCAGCACCTCTGTAGCAGTTCCCTGTGCTGTCGATCGATTGGGTGTTTTATTTACTTTAGTGAAAGGATTTTTCAGAACTAGACATCCCTTGTTTCTTAGGATCAACATAGCAAAGAGAATACATCTCATCATTTTGCTTTTCTGTCAATCAAAGCTATTTATCACAGAGGCTAAGAGTTGACCCATTAATAGGATAAGGATTCCTAATCTATCAAGAATATACGCCAACATCTAATCATTAGATCCTCTGTAAGTCTATACATTATTTACTTTTGACATAATACATTGTACAGCTCTCTCTTTTACTCAAAATTATATCTAGATTCACATTACTCTTGAATGGATGAAGATGGCTACAGAGGGAAAACAGTTTAACACCAGAAGAACCAGAGAGCCTGTATCAGCTCCTCAGATGAGATAAATCAACACAGCCACTGACCTGATTTCAACAGTGCTAAGCTAATTTGCATCAGCTGAGCACCAGGCCCATCATCAATAGGTTTGGAAATGAGCAAGCAGATGTAAAAAACCCATTTGGCATTGAAAGAATAACAGTAAGAGGGTATTATGAAGGTTTCTTACTGAGGGTTTGATTTTCATGGCCCCACCAATGAGTACTTGGCTTCCACACAGGGTCTGTGGATCAAGTTCTTGTGGATACTATGGCATGGGGCTCTTCCAAAGCGTGGTTACCAGTATGAAAAGGGTTTGTCACATAGATAATTTTCATGCGCATCCCAAGGGACCAAGGTGGGTGGAAGCGAGAAGGACAGAAAGGGGTTAAAGCGATGATATACTCCTCTACCTTCGCTCAGGTTACCCATTCTCCACCCCAATATCCACCCTGCAGAGTTTCAGCCCAGAAAGGAGCTTGGTCATCCAGACTTGTTTGTTTTTGTAGTTCTGGAAAAGAGAAGATAATCCAGACTCAAGTAAGAAGATAACTTCCATATTTAAACAGCTACACATATTTTCAGCCTATTTCAGGAGCACAGGGAAGATAATAAGGAGCTCCACTTTCCAGGCTTACCATGCTAAGAGGATAAAAAGAGAACTCTTGTTAATGCTCGTGCCTAGATAGTAGAGCATTATGGCTTGGATTCACAAAGGGATTTAGGACTCTAAGTCTCACTGAAATCAGGAAATGAATGGGACTTAGGCTCCTAAGGGCCTTTGTGAGTCCCAGCCTAAGTGCCTCCTCCTTTTGAAGCCAATGGGAACAATGCCATGGCGTTAAGCAAGGGCAGAGCCTGCCCACGAAGCTTTAACTCTATTAAAAGACTAGAGGTTATCTGGTGACAAACGGGCACAACACCCTTGGTGAAGAGACTCTGGCCTGAATGCCTTTAAAGCTTCCACCGCGCTCCATCAGACGGAGCTGAAACAAAGTCCATACACGTCGATGAGAGCTTTGCAGTGAATTAAGATTTCAGTCCAGGTCCTCAAGTCAGAGGCAACAGAGTTGCCATTGGGGAGAGAAACTGTGCCATTAGCAAGCCTGGACCATGCGCGGTTACTGCATAAAGCTCTTCGGGTAGGCAGGCAACAGTGCACAGCAGTGTAGTTTCACCAACGAGCCTTACTTTGGTTTTCTGTGATTAAAGCTTGACATCCCCTGACGACACTAGCTTCAAAAATGATCTGTGAAGTAAATAGAGTTATGATACTTGCACTTCATTCTTTATCACTATTTTAAATACACTTTAATAAAGATCAGTGGTATGCGCTCCTGTAGGAGGCAACAGGGTTCCCCAATATAGGTGGTATCAGCATAACTGAAATTTCCACAAAGGTAAGGTGAGGAAAAAAAACTGCCCCACTTCCTGTCCTCCTGTACAAAGGTTAAGAGAAAAAAAAGGCATTATCTAAGCAAGTGTCAAGTGTTTAAATATTATTAACTGCTAATAAGCCCTTCATTTTGCTGGTGTAGTATGTCCGTTTTGCTTATACAGCTCCAGAAATCTTCATAATGCAAGATGAGGGTATCCCAACCAGTGACCTAATGGAAATCACATTTGCACAGTGAACCCCTCTCTAACCAGGCACTTGAAGGCCTCAGCTCCTCTTCCCTGTACCCGCAGATCAAGAATTTGTGTATTGAGGCTGATACCCAAACAGCTCAGCCCAGTCTGCGGCACTTTTCTGTTTTAGCTTGACCGCAGCACATAGCCAAGAGGGCCGTGAGGCTGTTTTACATGCCGTAGCGATTTTGACAAATGGTCTTTCCTTAAAAAGCAGCCCTGAAATCTTCCAGCGTGTGCTGCAGACAATTTGACACGGGGTCAGAAAAGATTCATCTTCACTGCAGCAATGCTGTCTCAACCTCCAGAGCATGTAGCTAAAGCTGCCTCTGCTCTACCTAGTCAGGAGGAGTGGAGAAAAAAAAGAAAAAAAGTTTAAAAAAAAAAAAAAAAGGAATCAATAAACACCAGCACTTCATCTCTGCTCAATTTAGCCCTTTCTGGGAGCATAGATAATTCCTGATGGCAATTGTCCAAAGTGTCCGAATTCAGACAGTCTGATAGCCCTTTCAGTCGGGTCAGTCCTGGCGGAGACAATAATCAGGCCTCCCACGACGAATTTCATTCAACGAGTGGCACTGATTACGGGAGTGGTTCGAATCATCGCACAGTATTGACCGGAGATCAATTTTCAGCTTGAGGTATTGTGGAGAACATATAGTACACAGCTAAGCTAAAGGCGGGGAGTAGGAATTCAATAGCCTAACCAACCATGTCAAATAAAAGCCTGCACAGATAGATGCTACAATTTCTACCCCCTGAAGCCCGTGTTTTTAAAGGTACACACTATGATGAAACAGAGCCCCTGAGGAACTATATTTCATCATAAAGTTTTGCTGCATCATTAGTATTACCATTTGGTTCCTCCACCCCAAATTTATTTCAGGCGATGTGCTTTGAAATAAAAAAAGACAAACTTGCCCGAACAGCTCTTCCTTTGATCCCATCTTTCTCTAATTAAAATTCTCTGAGCCAGGTAAGGACTGCCCTTTCTGCTGCAGGTACCTCATCTCCCAGCACTCTCCTGCTCTTCTTCACCTCCACCCATGCCAGGCACCACAGCTTTCAGCTCTGACCCGACACCAGTGCTACCATTGTAAAAGGAGAACACCCCATGCTGCCATGCGCTGCTGCTCGCTTCTAGCCCTTCACACTTTTAAGGAAAAAAAAATAGCTTTGAGGTGAGGAAATACAACACGTGCTAAAAATAGTCAAAGGGAAAAAAGGGCTCTTGAGGAGGGATTCCTTTCCCAGTTATGCTCACTGTCACGGATATTACAAGATCACCAGTTCTTCAGAATATTAAAAGAGGAACCAGGGCTTGATCCATATCAAGCTGCAACAGCTCTGCGGCAAAGAAAAGATGATGAAGGTCCATTTTTGGACACACAGTTGCATGGGCCTCTCTGCCAAGTACCCGCTCCCAGGAAAACAGCTTTCCCTTGGGGAAACCGGCACCAAAAGTAGTTTTCTCCTTTGCTTCTCTGGCCCGCAATGCCTAGTTGTGGTCCTCAGCACACAAGAGGGGATGCTGGGATCCAGCATCACTGCTACTGCAGAGGGAGGTAGCAGGGTGGGAAGGGACGCACAGAGTCTTGCACAGACGCCCCCAAATCTCCACAGGAACCCTCTAGACAGGACAATTTGCTGCAGATGGAGTGGCTGTGCAAACGCACGACTTGACAAGCCAGCTTGGGAACACAGGGCTTCGACCTGGACAAAACATCTGTTTTACTTGCAGGGGGAGAAACCGAGAACCAGGCACACAAGTGGGACTCGGTCCATTTGCAGTGAAAAGTTATGGTGACTGCTTAGGGTGACTATTTTTCAGGTGTGCAATGGCAGAGAGCTTAATCTTGTAGAGATCAAGAGTTCTTGACTTTTTTTAATGAAGATTTTTCTACGTATCTATTATTTACGGAACCTATTTTACGATTTCCACAGGGCTCAAAGAACAGTAATACAGTGTCTCTTTTAAAAAGAAAGACAAACTTGAAAATGGTTAATCTGAAAATCACATTTAATCACACAAAACGTAAACTCAGCGACAATGAAACTGCTCACAAAGTCATTGAATAACACTATGCTGTAACAAGCTGTAGTGTCGCAAGGAGGCAGAGATTTCCAAACATCTGCCTCCCCACCGAAAGATCCAGCCTACACACAAGCCTAACACAGAAAATAATAAACCAAAAGAAACTCCCAGCTATAACAGGTGAAATTCTGGTCCTTCACAAATCAAGAGCTATACTGACTTAACTTCCCACATCCACAAGCAAAAAGCAGGAGCTTATGCACATGGGAACATTTCAATGTTCTGCATAAGATCCTGCTGTTTCTCTTCATTCTCTCATTTTCTGTTTTCTTCAAGCTATTTAAGACCTCTTACTTACACACATATTTTTTTCCAACTGTAAATGTTCTCAAGTCCACTTTGTGTTCTCTCCAATCTTCTTCCTCTGTCTAGATAAGTTAAACATCAAATCAAACCTAATTTGGTCATCAACTGGTAAAGAAATAAAACTTTGTGGTCTACAGAAAACTATATTAAATGATCCCACGCAAACCTAGCTATAAGACAAGAACTGCTAACAGCATTTAAAAATAGGGAGATGTCAGAAGATGCTATTTTTTTTGCTTTTGTCTGTTTTTCAATCTGTCAAAAAGCAAATGTAAGACAAGGACCAAAATAAAGTAACCGTGGTAAAAATAGTGCTGAATGTTTCAAACAAGACAGTGAATTCAGTCTTCAGAAACTCAGCTTACGGATCCCTCATCTACATGAGTCCTCAAAGATGCATGCTAACAGGGTAAAGTGTTAAAATGCATCTGAGTTGCAAACGGGATTGGTATCCTGCAGTGACAGAAAATTACTGCTGGATGACAGGGCCTGCAAAGTTAAATTGTACTGCTTTAAAGGAGAAGATAAGAGTACTGCTAGGAAATGCATGCTATACAGTAGAGTACAATGTGCACACAACAGCATCAGAGGTCTCTCTTATTATTCCGCTATTGTATTGGCCAAGGCATGCCAAATGAATTAAGGAACTTCATAGCGGCTTAGAAGTAGAAATAATTTCAACTTAATAAAAAAATATATATACGCATAAAAAGACACGGCCTGAAGCTTTACAAATCACAGGATTCCTATTAAGTATTAAAAATATTAAATGAGAATTTTACCTGCTAGTTTTACAAGTCATCTTCTGCCCCCAAGAAGAACAGATGAGGCGTTCATCCTTTTCTAACCTCAGCCAACTACACCAGGCTTTTCTGAAGATATTCCTGTGCCTTTGTTTTCAGCCCCTCCATTCTGGAGTGCTTTATGTTATGGCATAGCACTTTTCCCAGGGCTTCCCCCTAGTATTGTAATGGACCATCTCTTACGATTTTTATACTTCTATCTACTATAACAAGTATCTTTAACCATCTAGTTGTTTGTTCCAAAAACAACTACTCCTTTCAGTGTGCAAAGCAATTTGCCATCAGAATATTTTTTTTTTAAATGCTGCATACTTGCCCTTTAAAAATTAAACCTCTTTAAAAAAGGCCCAAGTTGGACTTTTAATAAGTGTGACCCACAAGATCCCCTGTCTGCTGGAAAATCACAGCCACAAGTCCTAACTTTAATCCATTGCTTCTTATCTTCTGAAAAGTTCATTCCCAGTTGGCCAGCGCAACTATCCAGCAATAAAATTTTAAAAAAAATGAATTTTCATTTCTGTAACATGAAAGTCTCTGTTAATTGAACAAATCCAATCAGCGATCCTACAGACTGGCCAAAGCTCGTATTAAAATGAGAAGGGGTGAGATAAAAGGAACAATTCAACAAGACCCCTGTTTCTACACGGAAAATTTGGTGCCAGTCAGAACGTCAGCACTCAGGAGCACGCAGAGACTGCAAAAAAGCTGTGATAGCTCCAGATGCACAATTTAAGCAGATTCTCCTTCATGCTTTTACCTCTGCACCTTCCCCATGATGCAAGTCACGGCTAGCCTGACGAAGCTCAGCCGGCTACGGTTAAGATACCAAAATAATTTGGTCCATCATTGAGAAGCGCTGAGCAGCTCTGAAACCTGTTCTGCGTTAACCTCTGTGCCTACTGATGAATTTCAGTGCCCCGGGCTTCAACTGATCAAGGGTTTGTCAATACTTCCCTGGAAACTAACTCTCATCCTGCAGCACAAGGGTTCATTTGAAAGACCTTGTGTTGATTGCTAACATGTGTCCTCACTTACAATATTTTATTTCACAGTGAAATTCAGATGCAGTTATGATTTCAAGTTTTAAAACACTGTAGCAATGGATTTGAGTGGATAAACAGACTAAGCATAGTTAAGAGTCCCACTGGGAAATCTTAAAAAGACTAATTTATGAATATGCAAACACTTTCATGTCACTCAATCCTGATAAACTCCAGTTGCAGAAGCCCGCAACATGAAGGCAATCTGATACTAAACAAAGCCACAAACTGTAAGAAGAGTAACTTAAAAAGAATAGTTACACTGAAAAATTTTATGCTGTGCAGAAGAAGGTTTCCTTTCAAACATACTGCTGCTTGGGTTCTCCTGCTTTTCTGAAGACCTTGTATATTGTTCTTTTGTGACCAGTTTTCTCCTCATAGTATTTTTTGACACCTGTAGTAAACTAGCCTGTGCATTCCCATCCTTTGCACACTAAGTGGCATAAGTAGAAGAAATGGGATTTTTTTTTTCCCTGACATACACAAAGTCACACAAATAAAAATACTGTTACAACTGAAAGGAAGAATTTGTTGCTTGCTTTGTTTGCATGTAGAAAGCTTATCACAATTAAAAATATACCTTGCCTAGTAACACTGAAGACGTGTTGGTGGCAATGTACAGGGTTTTCAAAATTATCTCATTCTAGCTTAATGCTGAAATCAGCAGTGAAATCGCCATCATTAGCTCGGGGCGGGAGGTGATTCCAGCTGTACCCTTCATTAGGAATGCAGGCCAATGGGGAGCATTTGGAGCAACCACCCCTCTTACAGAAATATATCACTAAAGTCAAGACGCAAAACAATTTTGGTTATAGATAGCCAGGGCGTGTGTCCTACGTACTACTGTGTGCAGTCGGAGGCACACCCTGACCCAGCCGCTCACTTGGTTTCGGCAGCTCTTGCAGCTCTCTCATCCTTGTCCTTGCTGTCATATTATTCTAAGTACTATGGATGATACACCAAGGGCTGATGAAGCTCTGACTGAGCCCTCCACTCACATTAAACTGATTTCATCAGAGTCAGGGGAGAAAATCACACCTACATTATCAGGTAACGTGGCAGCAGGCAGGGGGTGGCACAGACATGAGAAAACATGGCAGCTTCTCCTCCGGGTGGGAGACGCCAGAGAGCCCCACAACCCATGCAGCCGCCAGGAGAGGGGATGTGCCGCCAGTGTCTCATCAGAGCAAGAGACGGGGCTAATTGCAAAGCTAAAGATCACAGAGTCCCTGCCAGTACATCCGTCCCTGGACACAGGCGGATTAAATAAATGTGGCCATAGAGGTCTGCGGGTTAAATGGAACGACGTTAAGTGCCCCAGACTGCAAGCATGGGGTGGGTTTGCTCCTTTGAAATCTATATGCTTATTTTCCACTTCCTCTCTCATTAGGCTGGTTTGAGACCACCACCGCAGGGGTATTTTCTCCTTCAGCCAAATGCACATAAACCATTTTCAGAAATGGTTTTTGTCCTACAGAATGGACATACAGCATCTTTCCACAGTACACTGCAACTCACAGAGATCACCCACAGTTTTGGGAACAACTCAAACCACCACATTAAGAGGAGAGCAAGCAGCCTAAGGAGCCAGGGCTCAGCGAAGGCTGGCCCAGCATTGACTCTGAGGACATCCTGAGATCACTGATGATGGACAAGGAAGCAGCAAGAGGAATGCGGTCAAACCAAGAGTACTGCCAAAATTAAAACCTCCATTATCGTGTTCTGGTGAGGAAAACTGAGACAGGGAGTTGAACCAAAATGCCTTCTTGGTGATTTATGGCCAAAGCTGCTCCACTCTGGTCTGAGAAACGAGCAGTCTGAACAAGGTTTTAGTTCAGTTTTGTCCTTTGCTTAAAAAAAAAGTGCCTGAACTCAAATAGCTGACAGTGAAAGAAGGGGGCTGATCTTTCAGGCATCTCTGAAGGACGATGGGTTCTCAAAGGTGCGCAGGAGTCCAACAGCCTTAGGTGCAAGTGGTACAGGATGCAAAAAGGCAAACTTGCTTTTTTCAGTGTTTAAAATATATTAACCCAAATAATGACTCATTTTCTCCTTGATTACTGAAAGATGATTATTCACATTTAAATATTTTGTGAAGCTGCAACAATAAAAAATTATGATGATATTTCAGAGAATGTGAAAGAATTCTCTTTCCCCCAAACCTCTCATTTAAAAAATAAGGACTTTTTCTCAGGAAAATAATTTTCTCTCTGAAAAAAATGTGGTTCCACCTATAAACACAACCCTATGATCAGGAGAAGGATATGTGAAGGGTACTGGAGCGACGACCAGAATCTGTAAAAGCAGTGGTGAGCTCAGGTACTGGAATGTGAACATACCAAAGGTGCAGACCCTAGAAAAGTAGGATTTCGCCACCTGAAAGCACAACCCCTGCCAGGGAGCTTCTAGATCACGATACAGGAGGTGCTACCTCAAAACAGTGCTATCTGTCAAAACAGACTTATAGTCAAGATGCTTGATTAACAAAGACGCTAATGGAGGTATGCCTTTCCTACCTGGAAGTTAGCAAAGACCAGCAGTTGTGCTAAGAAAAGGGGTTTCCTAATAGCCAAGAAGCAAAAATATAAGAAAACTAAATCCACACCTACACCACAGTGAAGTGTCTTAGCCACAGCTGAGATACAGGAGGCACGTATAAATCCAATGTAAAAGCAGATGCAGGAAACCAAAGAGAGGATCAAAGTCCATATGACCAAATTGCAAAAGTCAAGAAGTCAAACCGGCACATTTTAACTCAGCTGGTATCTAGATCCAAGGCAGGTAACAGGGAAAAATATTGACTTTGGTAAGTAAAGTGCAAAATACAAGATAAAAAGGAATTTTTCCCCACTAACATGAAAACTCATGCCCTGAAATAATCAAAATGCATCAGATGCAGGAGTTCTGGAGAGACAGCTCAGAGCTTGTGTGTGGACAGGCTGGGCAGGGGAAGAGAGGGGCATACCTGGTTTCATGGGTCACCCAGCACACTAAAGATAAATTAAACCGGATACAAACACTGCAGAGAGGCTCCTGAAAATAAGAGCAAGGCCTTCAGCTCTCACCTCTTCAAAGGAAAAGAAAATAGAAATGCCTCCCTGACAAGCAAAAAGTATGCGGAGAAGGCTGGAAGAGGCAGACACCGTACAAGTAGGTATCAGTCAGATTCAGAGCTGGGGGACATAGCAGAGGAAAATAACCATTTAAGAGCAGCTGCTCCTCAGACAGAGTGGCAGCTCTCCTCTACCTGGAGGACTTTGCCACATCTGCACACAGCAGCAACAGCTGCTGCCTTTGTCAGGGAAAAGGGACGCTGGAGTGCAGGAAAACCCGGGGACGTGCTATCAACTGCTCCTTGCCCCCCCCCCTTGCACTCAACCATTTCTCCGGCAGCTCTCAGCTTGCTCAAATTCAAAGGGTAGCTCATGCACCATGCCGTGACCGAACAGGTATGGATTTTAATGCAGTCATCTTTATATATCTTTAAAGAGTGTATATTTCTTGCATGCTTATGGCATGTCCATTCTAGTAATGGAACTGGCAGATAAGCTATTTGTTCCTGTACACATAATTAGTTTAATCCATGGGAAAGTTGCTGCAACCTGACACTTTGCCATTCATATTTTGTGTGTTATGTCATTGTAACCCCAGACCCTCTCAAGAAGCAATAGCTGCCCTGAACCCCAGGATGGGGACCCTGGAGGGTGTGTGAACGGAGAAACCTTCTTACATGACCTGTGGGCACAGACCTGACTGACAGCTAGGTTTGACCAGGGGAAACCAAATTTCGGGGTACAATGTACAGGTTTCAGGGTGAGCTTCCCCTTGGGCAGGTTAAATGCTGAAGGAGGGCGCTTGGCTCCACATAGCCCCCAAGGAGGTATGGGAGGGGCTGCAATCCCTGCGCCTACCTGCCTCTCCACCTCCTGGGATGGCAAGGCTGCAGGCTGATGGAGCAGTCCCCTCTGGTCCTGGCATGCAGACAATCGTTTCCCAGCAGTTCCCAGAGTCTTAGATGAAAGATTCAGCTGCCCAAGGGCTGGTGGCTAAAATGAAGCCGTAAGTAGCCTGAATTCTCACTGGGCTCCTTTTACAGCCAGCAGAGTTTGAGCCAGTGTCGTCAGGGGAATCCGGGGAGTGATTCATCTGACCAAAACAGGGGTGACCACCAGCATGTACAAGAAGCAAACTGCTTGCCGAGAGGACAGGCCAGTAGAAATTATTCTTGTCCTCACAGCTGCTATGTAACTTGTGTAGCTATTGCATGAAGATGTAATTATGTTCCTTCTCAGACTTATGTTTAATTTTGCAAAGAGTGCCCCAGCAGTTAAATTGAGTAACATAGACAAAGGGGATCAGGCCTTCATGCCCAGCCTGCATTCCCAGCTTTGAAAATGTGAATTGAACATGTCAGCATACGAGCATCCCTCTGCCCCTGCAGACAGTGTACGCACAAGGCTCTGCCAAGCCAATGCAGCACTGAAACTGCACCAGGGTGCTGGGCAAGGTCTGGGAAGCTATGGCACAGACAGGCATCACTTCAGTTTTTTAGGAAGTTCATACCCAAAACCTGGAAAAAAAATTTAGTGTGAAATCTTGCAAAGGAACTTTTCCCCATCAGAAACTATTGCCTTTTTTTTTCTCCCCACCCCCCCACCCCCCCACCCCCTTGTATTGAGCATATCCAGCTCCAGTGCAAGACACATTTACAATTGGCCACGCAGACTGCAGCCCATCTCAGTTTGCAATGTGCCTTGGGTGTCCTGGAGAGGGTAAGAGGGGATTTTTATGTAGATTCATAAAGACTGCCTGAAAGACGAACTGCTGGAAGAGCCCTTTGTATATCTCCAGTGGTGAAGCCCAGCATTGACTTCAGCCAAGAAGAGCCATCGCTCACACCACCTCTTCAACTCTCCTTCAGGCAAGTGCCAGGGAAAAAAGGGTCTTTTCCAACCTCAAGCTCAAGCACCACAGTAAAGGCACAAACACAAAGAGAGTAGAAAAACACTCATAAAAGTAAAGATTGGGCAGACAAATGAGTAAGAGACAAAGAAGCTGGGGAGTGACTAAGAGCTACTTTAGCAATAACCAGGCTGGAGCTGCTGGACATGGAGGCTGAGGCCCAGGCCACCTGAAAGTCATCAAAACCATACCCTTTTGAGATGCTTCAGCTATGCGAAGACATAGGCTGAGAGCCTCCTCTGCAGAGGCTAAAGTAGGGAGGTGTGGAAATAGAAGGAATAAGGCTGGGAGCCAAATTGGGGTGTACGGAGGGTGTGGAAGGAGGAAGGAGAAGGCTCTTTGCTACGTGACAATTTAGGAGTGTGGCTCAGGAGGTTGGGACAAGCCTGTTGTCTGGGTTTAGAGCTGCACAAGGGTTTACGTATCTCAGATCTTCCCCCTACCCCCCACAAAAAAAAAAACAAACCATGCAGGTACATAACTGGTATTTGTGTTGCCGCAGGATGCCCAGCTAAGAGAGGGTTCCCGTGGGCTATCAGCTTTTCAAGGAGAAAGGAAAACACAGTCTCTCCTCCTCCAAAGGTGCAACAGTTGAGGACATTTCCCTTCACTCAAAAAAAAAAAAGAAAAGGAAAAAGAAATAGGCTGAGAAAGGGCTTGACCATAAAAATGATGTGGCCACAGCATGGTCATGGTAAGAAATGGTGGAGACTGTGCAGATCAAAGCTCAGCTTCGGGTTGGGAAGGCAATGCCCCTGTCTGCAAGGCACAGAGGAGACGGCAGGTTACAAGGAGCTCCTGTTGCTGGCCTAATACTTAGAAACAAATTATGTCATTTGAAAATACAAGCTCTTTGCGCTTCACCAAAAAGAACAACAGCCACAAACATGATTTAAATGCTTTTCTTCTCCCTTTCTTTTTTTGTTACCCAGTGTATTTAGGAACAGGAGTGAGGCCAGCTGGGTGGGACAACGAAAAACCTTTGTCCAGACCTCGTATTCGTACTCAGAGAGAAAATCCTTACTGAAGATCTTCAGATCTGGTCTTACAATTGGCTAATGTCAGCCTTTGGGGAACATCTGTTCACTTCCGTGTAGTCCTCATGCTCACTTTAACAAAAAAAAGAACTAGTAAATTTTCTTCTGCGCATCTCCCATAAACATCTAAATGACTTCCTCTAACAGAGCGAGCTGCTTCCACACAATCAATAGCGGTTTTCAGTTGCATGTGGCACTCTTTGTGCAGGCGGAAAGAGTTCAGCAAAGGGTGGCGACATCGAGTACAGCCTGGCTGATGCACCAAAAGCTATATGTGCCTGAAAAGCCATAGGTGGCTTTCCTTTGCTCAGCTCAATCAGAATATAAATTCCACTTAGTGAACAAGGCGATGGTGCAGGCAGGGTATATCACTTCAGATTTTGGGACAGCACGACATCTGGATAAAGCCAGCTTGGATTAGTCAGCTACCGGGGACATTGCAGCACTGATACCTTGCACTCGGATCCGACGTTTGTATTTGCATACATCTGCGCAGGAAGCTAGCACAAACTGTTTGCACAGCAGATGGAAGGAATAATCCTGCTTTACTTTGTAAATTACGTTCCTTACCCTAATTAAAGAGGAAGAACAAAGCATCACACTAACATTACTATTAGCTCCTTGGATGCACTCACTTGGAAAAATAAAACTGTTGCACCAAAACCCATAAACTCACAGTGCTGGTCATTCATTTGCAATCCCGCTTCCACATCGCAAATAACAACTTCGGTGGCTGGGCTGTGTTATCTCCACATCTCTACGCATACGTGCTAATATACCTGCAAGGCATGGCAGGTAAGTACCACAAATCTTCCTGTCAAATGACTGGAACATAAAAAAAGATGTCTGAGCAGTAAGACATGTTTAAAACATGCCCAGAAATTGGGCAGAATTTAACTCCCACTGAAACGGGCAGGAGATTTATGCAGTGATTCATTGGGAAAAGTAAAGCCTTCTGCAACTTTGGCCATATTGAAGCATTCTACAGGAAAAGACAATTTCCTGAATGCCCAGGTCCATTTCAACACAGATGCTGAGCAAAACCGATCACCACCTTCCAGGCAGGGATGTGTCAAAAAGCAGAAGATAGCCACATTGTTCTGCACACGCAAGGACCTCTATTTATTATTTTATTATTATTTTAATGCAGAAGCAGTTGTCCCAGTGCTTATTATTTGGCTGAATGAGCTGAAGTGAGACTCCCTGGGCAGCTGCTGACATAATGAATGATTGTGTGGTGAAGCCCAGAATGTGAATGATGAAGAATTTTGAAAGGCTCTGGAATTTGTGAATAACAAAAGTAGCTACAGTCCCCAAAATCTCACCATTTGTTCTCAGCAACAAAGGAGGACTCAAAGGCCTTTGTTTAACAAAATGACTCAAAAACAGGATACGAAAGGAATTAAGGGTTATCTCTACTGGCATAATACAGCAAGCAAATTGTGTCCCCAAGTAGAAAGAGTTATGAATGTATTCTGTCGAACATATTGTTAACTGAATTACTACGGTCCTGTTTCTTTTATCCCTTTTCCAGTACTGTTACCATGTTTCCTGTGTCAGTAATTCTCAAGGTCTTAAGGCCTTTCAGCCCAGACTCTGCAAGAGGGGGAGCTGCTTATTCCACGGGAGACTCTGGTCCTCCAATGTGCAAATGGGAAGCATCCGAACATGCAACCCCCTGTTCCTCCCAGGGTTTCCATCAGCCATGGTCCCTTGGCTTAGCTCACGTATTAAAAACAACCACAGTTACATCTCCCTTAAGTAAATATTCAATTTGCGTTACAAAAAAAAAAAAAAAAAAAATCACAACTCTATTAATTATTGGTGTCTCCGGTATGGGACAAGAGCTTGATGGTGCAAGGCACTGGATGGGCATGGGAAAAAAGACAGCCATGCCCCAAAGCGGCTGCCTTTTCCCTCAAGGGGAAACAAGCCTTCCAGTTTTGGAGTGCTTACTGTGGGGATTACGTATGAACTCGGCGAAAGACGAGCCAACCTGATGAAGATTCATGCTGCACTGACAAGTGCTATCCAAACAAATATAAATTAAATTAAAAGACTCTGTTGTGTGAGCAATAAACCAAGAAGTGTGCTGGATCAAGGAGTGGAAAGCCAGCTCACCCGTGAAGGTTGTCAAGCATGAGAAATTAGACAGCAGACACAAGTGATGCGATGCTGAACCCAAAGGCGTGCACCATAAATCAGGATGGCACTCCTGGGCGAGGGGAGGAGGGACCGACACCCACCAAGGGATGCATCCAGCTCCGCACCCTCCTCGTCCTGTTTGGGACCATCACCTGAAGTGCTGGCAAGGGTTTAGCAACCCGCAGGCTCCCTTTCCCACAGGATGAGCTATGCCAAAAACCTGTCCATGACACACACTTGTAGGGATAAGCATAAAGGACTCCTGTGCAGGATGATTACACCAGTTATCTTTTCTGGCATGTAGAATTTAGGAATTCATTCTATTAAACCACGCATTTTCTACTGCAGCAGCCGAAGTCAATACTGCCTGTGGTGTCTCTTTTGCCAATCGCTATAATGCTGTAGCTGCAAGCAGTGCAATGAAAACTGCTTGTGCTACCCTGACTGCCTCGAGTCAATGCGAATTTGGCAATCCTTTCAAAAGAACCAGGGTTTCACCTTGGGATCCAATTCAGACCAGGAAGAAAAAGTTGCCCTGCCATTAATTTCTACAGGTGCCTCATCAGCTCATCCCATCTCTCCAAGGAAACACTGATTAGAATAAATATGCAGCAGAAACCTGTGGGTAAAGAGCGTCTTCAGTTTCTGCCTTCCTTCAGTCCCCTGGGCAGTAGTATCACTTGGAGAGTAAGAGAGATTCATCAGCATATCTTTACAAAGACTTTAGTGCACCTTTGCTGATATTGAGTTCTAGGTTTTCTTGCTGAAAGTTATTTTTTAATGAAAGCTGAAATTAGCATTAAATATTCCAATTCCAGGAGCTGCGCCAGAATTAAAAAAAAAATAAACTCATGTGATTTGTGATAAAATATCACAAGATACAACAGCAACATTGAGAAGTTGCCTAGAGAATATAAGATGAAGAAATCTGCTATCAAATTGTCATGCCCAACATGAAATAAAGCCCCTACAAAACAATGCAGGCTTGAAGAGGATGGAGAAGTATGCTTTCCGACTAGTGGCACCTCCTGAAATACGGTCTAACACCTTTTATTACTTCTGCTGCCAGGCACGTTTGCACCATTACTTCTTCCATCTCGGCTGCAAATTCAAAAGATCGTGCCTGTACCTGACATCAAACTATGGAAACACTGCAGCCAGAGTTCACCCATCCTGCACATTCAAAGGAAAGCCTTCCGCTATCTACCTCTGCGTTACATTTAAGAAAACTCCTAATTCCAGTCCCAGACCTATTATCCCTCCCTTTCAACCCCATTTTAGCCTTTTGCCTTCAGCAATGGTAATTTATGGGTAAACATATATGGCATGGCAGTGACTGCATTCTAGCTGCTGATTTCCAATGCTGTTATTTATTGAGCCTCCAAAAAGGCATGCAGGTTCCCCAGTGAAGAAACAGATTTTTCACTGTTTGCTTTCTAGTATTGCCAGAATGGTAAATAACAACACTAGAAATACCGAAAGTGCGGGAAGCTGACAGCAAGTAAAACAGCAAAACATGGGAGCAGATGCCCCCAAACAGGGCCACTCTTCCCAGCTCGGAGTAAATCACTGCAGCCTTCAAGATTCTGCATTTATTAGGGACTTCCGCACTGGCACAGTTTGGCACTGGGCATCACCTGGACCACACCACCAATTTAAGTTCTCATGGCATACCCGCCCCAAAATTTGGCACAGAGACTTCAATGTGCTGAAGCAAAAACATCTCTCCACTTGGTTCTGACATGTCTAAAACGAAGACCCTAATAGCTAATCCAACAAGGGTGCCACAACCTTCAAACCATGAGTGCTTTTAAAGCCCTCTGACATCCTCCAAAGGAATGTTGTGTAGGAAGAAACCATTGGGGTTGCATGCTATTGGAAAGTGGGTCTGCTCTTATCATCCCAGCACCTTCAGGATCCCATCTGCACAGCGATACCAACAGGAAGATGGAGCCCCTGCCCCAAAGAGCATCCCACTGACGAGACAGAGAGGAAGGTAACAGAGCCAGCAGTAGCTTGGGGAAAAATCAAGCAGAGTTGGGCACCGGTGGCTGCCGTGCATCGTTAGGCAGGAACGCTCTTGTGCCTTTCCCGGCATCGCCCTGCCCTCATCCTGCCAGCATATGAGAACTGGGTTTGGCCCCCGAATTTTTCAGCTGCCTCTGATCTCAGTGGTCATTAATGTGTGGACAATAGGCTTAGCCCCTACTTCCCGGCTGCTGTGCCCTGCAAATGACCTTTAATTGGTGAGGGACACAATGGGACACAAGGGCCGATTCAGAGCCGCTCCTGCCGACCATGTCGCTTCTTATTTACACTCGCCAAAGCACAATTGCCACTTCTTCTGGGGGAAAAAAAAAAAAGGTTATGAATTTACTTTGTTGGGGCTCCGTAGTAGGATGCGGACTTTTTTTTTGGCAAAATAAAGCTCCAGTTAATCTGCATACTGCAGCGCACAAACACAGTGCCCACAGGGCAGGGGGGGAAATTAGATGCTCGGCACGAATGAATACCCTGGCAGTATGATTTTATTTTTCCAAGTCATCCAAGGATGGTATTTTACCTTATGCACTAGGAGTCTATTAAATTTTGTGTTGCAAGTTAGAACTCTCTCAGTAGTCTTTCAGAGCACTAAAAAAAAGAAAATCTCACTGGTCTTCCCCTCTCTCTTCTCAAATTTTACAGATAAATAAAAACCAGGAACAAAATGAGCTCTGCTCCCTTCTGAAAACAGTGGACCCTGCTGCACTTCCCTGTATTGGAAGCCCTATTCCCCAAGCCCCCTGACCCTTTCTAGGTCTATTCCCCTAGCATCTCTAGACACTTTCCCTCCCCTCCCTCCATATCTCAGGTTGAAGATATTCCACCCAATTTAATAAAGGTCGAAATTCAGCTCCTAAGTGGCAGCCGTGCATAATCTAACCTCAGCACCCTGCGACTGCACCTCCTTTAAAACAGCCATAGCCTAAATGAATAAGAAGGAGCGATGCTCCCCCGGGAGAAGCAGCATCTTTTCCGTGGCTCAATCACCATTTTATTACGCTGGCCACAGAACACATTTTGAGGTTTGGTGCACACTCTGAACAACTGCAACATTTGTTCATGCATAAAACTTTCCCAGAAGTAATACGATGCTAAATTAGCTATCGTTTCTTCAAGTGGGCTGTTTTTCTTTTCTGCTGATGATTTTTATCCGTGTGGCACACATTAAAGGTAGCCTCACCAGAGAGGTATAGTGCATTAAAATGGAAATGTCAATATGGTGAAACAGGATGTGTCACATTAAACAGCATCATTATGTGTATTTATACTCCAGGAGGCAACAACCACAAGATGCAATGCAACAGCAACTTTATCTGCACATTATTAAAAACTTCTAGCAAGTCAGGTGTCATGGCAATGTGCTGCATAAGACCTATTATTGGTAACAGGAATGGTCATTTATAGAAATGATATATTTAGAAATACATGTTACATTTACACAGCAGGTCAAGAAGATAAATTCTGGACATAGCTTTTGCCTTAAAACATGAACATTTAAAGTTGCCCTTCTTGTACAAACACATGCTTTGTGCTTCTTAAACTTTCAAGATTCTTATCATAATGATGCCTCAGCTATGTAGACGTGCGACTTTAAAATGATCAAGTAGACATTCCTTTCCTGCATGTCATCTCAAGCACCCACCAAAAAGGCCACCCTGGATCTCACAGTGGTGTCAGTCCATGCACAGCTCCAAGGTATGAAGCGTTTAGGTATCTTGTCCAGCACAGCGCAATCAGTATTTCACTGGTATATGACCTAAATACATGCATTTCCAGACTCCTTTCTCTCTGGATACAAATTATTCCTGCTTAAGACATTAAAAAGCAGACTCCTATAACTCAGCTTTAGTCACGTGAGCTTAGAATTTGGGAAACTATGATTTTGTTCAACACAGAACTACCTTCAAACTGGGCTTGAACAAACAAGTTTAGATGAGAAATACCGCAGCCTTCAGATCTGCAAAGCAGGGATGGGTTTATTTAACCCTCCACCAGTACTCGCCAGCTCTGCCACCACCAGGAAGGGAAAAGAACAGTCTATTTCCCAGGTGGCTCTGAAAACAGAAGCCCTTGCTCAGTGCTGAGGTTTTTGCTTGGAGCTGGTAAAGCGGCACTGACCTCAAAATCTTGTTTCTTTGATCTGCCCTTACCAAGACTGCTCACCCACACAGCATCACTAGCCAGCAATTAAGCTGACTGGCCATGGGAACAAGCCCTCTCTGTCCTTCACGTCCTCCCCATCCTCCTGGCTCATGGTACAGTTTGGTGCACATCCTAAATATCAGCAAAAGCCGTTCTCCCAACAGAGGAAGGAGGTTACCAACAAGCTTCACTGGGAGGTTCTGCTCAACAGTTCAGCATGTTTCAGATCATAGCATTTCCCTTCCATGCCTCCACAATGTTCTCCTTTCCTTAGGGACTGTGAGGGCTGCTGAAATCTCAATGACCTATTCATTTTTTCCACGTGTAGGAACAAAAATACCTAAAGGAAAACCTAAACCAATGTTATTGCAAGGGTATACAAAGAGATCCAAATGGGACCTCTATTGCACATTTTCTTTTGATATTAGTAAATTAATAGAATTTAAAAAAAAAAGAAATTACCAGATCCAGCAGGTATAACATTTAACTGGGAAATAAAATTCTCAGAAAACTTCTTCACATGCCGACAACTACGACTAGATGTCTTAACAGGGGGAGGTTGAGGGATGTGAGTACCACTCGCTAACTTCCACACCAGCAAAAAGCTTCCTAGAAAACCAAGGGGACTAAAAACTAGTGAGAAGAAGGTGGTAGCAGTTGTAAGTGGTTGTCCTGGTTTCGTCTGGGATAGTTAATTTTCTTCCTAGCAGCTGGTATAGTGCTGTGTTTTCGATTTAGTATGAGAATAATGTTGATAATGCACTGATGTTTTAGTTGTTGCTAAGTAGTGCTTACACCAGCCAAGGACTTTTCAGCTTCCCATGCTCTGCCAGGTGCACAAGAAGCTGGGAGGGGGCACAGCCAGGACAGCTGACCCCGACTGGCCAAAGGGCTATGCCATAACATATGGCATCATGCTCAGTATATAAACTGGGGGAGTTGGCCAGGGTGCAGTGATCGCTGCTTGGGGATGTGCTGGGCATTGGTCAGTGGGTGGTGAGCAATTGCATTGTGCATCACTTATTTTGTATATGCTGCTATTATTATTATTATTATTATTATTATTATTATCATTATCATTATCATTATCATTATTATCCTCATTATTATCATTATCGTTGTTATTATTATTATTATTATTATTATTATTATTATTATTATTTCCCTTCCTTTTCTGTCCTACGAAACTGTCTTTATCTCAACCCATGAATTCTACTTTTTTTTTCCTTTTTTTTTTTTACATTCTCTCCCCCATCCCACTGGGGAGGGGGGGAGTGAGCAAACAGCTGTGTGGTGTTTAGCTGCCTGAGGGGTTAAACCACAACATTGGTTTATTAGCCCTTGGGGAAGCACAGACCAAGAGACTCTTTTTCCTTTAAGTTTTTTCTCCTGGTACCCCAAGCCTTGGGAGGGGGGCACATCCTCAATTTCCATTCACCCACCTCAAGTAATTATGCTATAAATTGCACAGGGCTCTTGCATCGCTTTGCAATCACACTCTTCACCACCAGCACCACGTTACATTAATGTTACAACTATAGACATCATTTCTATGGCTCGGGGAGTGCACAGCCAAGTGGGAAGGGAGCTGGATACTCTGATGTACTCAGGGCATCTGCAGGACTTGGTGTATCACCTTGCCCCAGCTTGCCACCTGTAAAACAACGTAACGGGAAAATTTCCATGTCAAAATTTGTGAGGTGCTCAGCTGGGACAGCAGAGAGGGCCAAAATAAGCAAGCAGACAAGAAATGGCTCCTCCTATAGCTAGGGATGCTCAAATTTCTATTTCAGAGTAATATTATTTCCTCATTGGTTGTAAGTTAAATTTTATGTTGACACTTCATGAGTGATGTCAGGCCATTCAGAAACATGAATAAAACACCAAACTAAAATTAAGAATTTATTATTATCATTATTAATGATAAATAATCAGACACTTTGACAGCGATCATACAATTGCTAATAAATCAGAACAAACTCATCTCTCTAAAAATTGGCCAAGACACGAACAAGCAATGAGCAGCTCTCTGTGTTTCCATTTTGAGGAATCGGTAAGTTTTAACAGGGTTTGTCTGACAGAACCATCACCATCTACTATCCATCTGAAAGTGAAGCAGCTTCAAACCCAAGACATGCCAAAATTCAGGTGTTCATCTCTTTTCACAGTAAACCAGAGGACAGTACTAAAACCAGGGCCAACTGATACTCAAATTGCTCACAAAAGAGGAGTGTATTTAAACCAAAGAGCTATATTCCTTCTTAGTAAGGCAAATTACAAGATGAATTGCATTATTTATCCACCAAGATGGTTAGCACCAATGCAAAAGATATGAAAATATTGCACCTTATTTGATGGTGGAGACAAATAGGAAATGCTTACCTGCACAGCAAGCACCCTTTTACAGATTGCTCTAGCACCATCCTGATGATGCATTGCATACAAGTTTAGAAAACTACAAACCTAAGCAAAGGTTTACCGTATCAGCACTTGGGGAGCAGAGTGCCATGTAAGTTGAACAGCAAAAATGAAAAACCACCTTGCTGCAAGCACCTCTGTCTCCAAATGGAGCAGAAAGCACGGCTGGTGATCTGCTAAGGCCACCAACTCCTCCATTCACCCAAACAGGCTAATGACAACCAGAAGAATCATTGGAAAGGTCAAAAGCAACCCACTCAATAAAGCTTATGTCACTACAGGCAAGGTACCAGTACACCAAAATTAACAACAGATTGATTCAAAACTCTCCTTGCTGTAGAAAAGCTGGAGAAATGGCCAGTGATACCTTTTGAGACAAGAGTCTGATTCAGCTAAAACCATACCCATCCCACCTCTGGAAAGATCTTGGGTCTGTGCTTAGCTCCCAAGCTTTATGGCAAGGGAGGAAGAGTTGAAGCCAGCTCTCGAGGGACGTGTTGCCTTTGGCTCCCAGAGCAAGACATGACATGTGAACTCATCACCCGCCTTAGCAATAAACGCAGCAGCCACCCTCAGCAATTTACACAAGCTCAGGATCAATTCATGCTAGAACAAGCATCCGCTCTGTTTTCTAAAACCAGCATGTAATTTAGCCTTCGCCAGTACAGCTTCATATGCGTATTAAATTCAATGGCATTTTGCTACTTTAAAACACAATTATACTATCAATCAGTTGAGATTTCATAGCAATCGGGCTGATACCACCAAACAGTTTGGAAGATAAACCAGAAGTGCTATAAAAATCACTCACTGAACATTTACTTGAGACTTAAAAACAGTTAAAGAGACAAATCAGGACCCTCAGCGCGGCAGCAAACAGCCTCTCCTCAGAGATGCCAGCAGCATCCCACAGTGAAACATCAAGGCAGCGAATCCTTCCTAAACTAATTGTGGTTGTTTCCACCTTCAGAGCCCCTTCTTTGGGGCTGGCAGGACTCCTTCCCCAAACTTCAAAGCCGCAAGACCTCAGAGATGCTCTATTGGGTTTACACTGGCCAGCAGCCCTAATATATGGGGTTGACACTGGCCAGCAGCCCATGGATTCTCACACCTGGCCAACAGACTCCTGCAAAAGCTGGGCTTTGCTCCAGGAACTGCTATCTTTACAACCGTTTCAAAGAAAGTACTTATTTAAGTCTCTGAAAGTTTTCCTCTTTGAAGAAACCTTGCGGAGTGGATGGCGAGGTCTGGAGGATCTCTGTAAACAGAATTGGTGAAAGGGGGGATAAGTGTGTGTTTAGAAGGGTTATATTATCTCTTCCACATTGCCCTGTATTTTAAGGCAGGAAAAACTGCTCGGAAATGCTGTGAGAGAGAAGCAAAACAAAAGTCTTGAGGAGTGGAGAAGAGCTAAATTTAGCAGATGAATCTCTAAGCCTTTCTACAGCACCCCCAAGCATGCTAGCTGGCAGCGGTATTCAGAAAACAAACCCTTAATTCCTACATTTACGGTGTAACGATTGTTTAAATTCTCCTAGGAGCCAAAGCAGGCTCTCTAAGTTGAATTGATTTCACCTTTTTTTCAGCTTGTTCCATCATTTATTATTATAAAGTTCTTTTAATTGCAAACCACTAGGAAATTCCACTCCCACCTCCCCCCAATGTATCACATGAAGCCAATGGCAGTATCTCATCAGTACACCTCTATTCCAGGAAAGCAATGCTTTGGAAATATTTTTACAGGCACTCAGAGCCTTCTAGTAAGTTTAAAATCGGTGTCACACTAAGGCTGTGATTCAAGGAGATGGTACAATCCAGGGTTGGCACGTGCCTAGCTTTAACTCTGGCTTGAGGATCCTGATGAACCCTGATGGAAGATTAATGGAGGCAGAAAATGATAGTCATGCTCTGTACCATCCCTTACAGCCGGTAAAGTTTCTCAGTCATATTTTTTTAAATGCTCTAACATTAGGGGCAGATTTTCAAAAGACCCACCTCCCATCCAGCCTATTTTTAATGATTTCTCTGGCTGGACCCCATCAGCAGCCAGGGAAGCAAGTTGTATGCAGAAAGTAGAGAGGAGAAGATAAATGAGGGTTGTTTCACCCAGGATAACTCTTAAGCAGAAAATGTTGCCGATACGAGGTACCATTCCTTCTTCCCCAAGTACGTCCAGCATTTCTCTAAGGAAACCCTTCTCAAACACACTGCTACGACATTTACCGCTGTTCCTGCCCTAAATGTACGGGCTCACGCAAATAAAAAAATAACAATAATTAAAAAAAAAAAGTGATGGAAAATATGCATGTCAAGCTTGCAGCTCCACCCAAAATTGAAATCAGAGATTTTTCTGCATGCAAGGCTTTGCAGACACATACCTTGACCCGGGTGTTCAGCAGTAGCCTCTGTACATTTAAGCAGCTGAGCTGGGGGCAGGATCAGCCTTTCCCAGCGAGCAGGCTGCAGCCGGCCCCACAGAAGTGCCTTGGATCAATCTGAGTGCAAATTTATTTTGAAAGTCAGATAAGAATTGATCTGCCCACTTGCCTAAGGAGTGATAATACATGCTGAATTAACAGTAAAATGCTTTTCTTCTCTTCGGTCTTTGTAATTAAGATTTCTATATCACTTTAGGGAAAAGCAGCCTCTTGTGTCCTGCCTTACTCTCAGAAACATGAAGGGCCTCCATGGTTTCTACCGTGAAATAGAAAAGGCAGTGAAAAATGATCCTTGGCCAAAGGAAGGGGACTTTAATTTGTTTTAAATAGGAAACCCGCAATCATTTCAGGTTATCAGCAGCGCCTAAGCAACTTAAAAACAAATCCCCATAGCTTCCAATGATGGGTCTGCCTCCAAAGCTGTTAAATGAGATTTTCAAAAGTGCTTCAATGACATAAGCACACAAATTCAACTGACTTGTAAAGTGCCTTAAGTGCTACCCGAAAGATTTTTAAAAGGTGTTTAGGCTCCTATTTCCCACTGAAATCAACAAGAATTAGCCACAGACCTTCAAAAATATTCCCCAAAGGCAATGCAGAATTAAACTTTCCTGTTATTTAAAGGAGGCTTTTTCAAAGTTCATAAATTACCAGTCCTTTCAGCTCTTATCATTTAATGGATGAGAAAAAAACGAAAGAAGAGATAGAAATAATGATATAAAACAAAGAAAAAAACTCACATTTTCTCTCTTTCTAGCGATGCTTTTGTTTGCATTACTGATTTTCAGAATGGCAGTGAAAATAACGTGGAAGCCGAAAGTAAAGAGAAATTGGTAGAAAGATTGAAACAGCTCACTAAGATGCTTAGTAAGATATCTAAATTTATAATTTCTGCTAACATTTTCACTCGCATATTCCAGGGTTTCCTCACTTGATCTCATTAACACAGAAACCCACAATGCAAGACTCCCATTGAAACACCCTCTTCAATAGCCACGAAGGAAGGAATGGAAACATTCATTTCAAAAGAGGGTTTTGTTTTGTTTTGTTTTGTTTTTTTTCTTTGAGATAAAAAGGAAGATACCAATGCAAGATTTCAGCATGCCACAACATGTAGTGTTTAAATGGAGCATATTGTCTATGGCTGAAAGGATTTAAATACCTGGCTGTGCAGCACAAACTACATGGTTAAGTCTGTGATTTACACAGAGGACTGAAAATCAGTGTATGGCATCTATTGAGTTTTTCCCAACCTTCAGGACTGTCTGCAAATTCTGCCTAACAACGGATTGCAGCAACAAATTAATACCTCAATAACTAGTAAGATAAAGTCTTTCAACTCCTGGAAAACTGGTTCAGTGATTGTGTGATACTGATGCAAACCAACTTGGTGCTCCTGAAATTGCAGCGGTAAATACGGGGACGGGGGTGGGGGGCCGGGGCTTTGTCTGTCTCTAAAACGGGATGCATTTCTGGCTAAAGGCTTGCCCTGTGGATATGCAGGGAGATGAATAAGGTCAAAAGTCCAGCAAAGCTCAGCTGGCTCAGACCAGCACCAGTAACATCCTTGCGTCAACTTGGGAATGGCACAGCCGAGCTTGCACCCAGCCTCCTTAGGCTCAGTGCAATGAAGTACCTGCCCGGCGAAAATGGAAACCTACCTCCTGTGGGAAACGACTACATTTGCTGGATTTTTAAGAAAACCTAGTCTAACATTTTAAAATGCAGTGATATCTGTAGTGAAAGCATGAAATAGCTTACTGAACCGGTTATAAAACCTCCCTCCACAGAAAACACAGAATAGGGAAGATTTTTCATAAATACTCGGGGGGGGGGGGGGGGGGAGGACACACAGACACACAAAACAAAGCTATTTTGGAAAAAATGAAATCTATGTTGTACTGCCAATATTTCTGATTAAACAATTTACTCAAAAAGAAAATTTTATGATAAAACTTAAAAAAACCAACAGCATTGCAAACCATACATCTTCTGCAAAGATATTAGATGCTAGATAGTAAGCTTGTGATCCATTTTATTCCTTTTTAAGGTTAAACAACCTTTTTCTTTTAAGACTAAATTGAGACTCAAAGTCCAAAATTACTGCTTTTAAAATGCAAGAGTACAGGAGTTTCAGATCAAAGCCCCTGTACCAATTTGTTCACAATATTCTTTTTGACTCTAAACACACTGTGTTTTCAAACCTACCGACACCGAGTATTTTTATGTATTTGTCTTCTGTATTGGGCAAGACCAGGGCTCACGCAGAAGGACCTATCTGGGGAGAGAGAAAGGCAGCATGTTTTGCTGTGTTAAAGTGAAAAGGAGGAAGGGAATTTGCCTTCGGCAGGATTTGTTGCATGAGCCCTGCTCCCAGTTAGCAAGGGCTATTGCTTTATTCTTTCCCCTCATACTCCACTTTTCTTGCTTTTTGTGCACACACACACTTGGTTTTATTTTTTTTTTTTATTAAGAGGAGCAGCTTTCTCCATTTCTTCTCAGCTTTAAGCCATTTTTTGGAAGGAAAGAGTAAACTTCAAACAGCTGGACCACCACCCAAGAGCATGCAAATGCTAGTCAATGGAAGACCGTTTTGGATTAATTACAACATGGCAACTGAGCCATTCATTCAGTTGCCAACAGTTATAAGCAAAACACCCAATAAAACACCTAACCGTGAGCTGGACAAAATTTCTGGGGCGAGAGAGCTCCCCATCAGCTTCTCTGCTGGTCCATGCAAAGCACTGCTGGTGTGCAAATGCAATGACTTTCCACCATGCGATACATGAGCCTGTGGGCTGGTAAAGGTGGCTAGCCTAATGGCTTAATGGTTAATGTGTTACATTCACCCATGTGGTATTTAAATGCAAGGCAAGCAATGTGCTGTGCTTATCAGCTGAGAACTGGAAGGATGAATAAAAGGCTTTTTGGCAGAGCAAGGAAGGCTTTGAGGCATTGCACCTACTGCTGGCCAGGGAATGCACATTTAGAGAGCCAATGTCTTACTAAACCCTCCTGCAGTGCCAGCCTATGTGGAGGACACCAAGGTAGGTAGGTATTCTTCGCCATGGAGGACCTCTACTTCTGTGCAACCTTGCAGCAAGCCCTCTGGAAAGCCGACCCCAGCTCGTGGCCATACCAGCAAGGAGAAAGCAGGCAACTCAGCAGCATTCATCTCTTACAAACAAAGAAATCTGATCATCCCCAGTAATTTCCTTAGGATAGATTGCAGCAGAAGCCTAGAGCAAAATTAACTGGATGTTCTGTCAAAGCCATTAGTCCTGGACTGAACTCAAAGAAAATTATGTTCACTGATGTCTTCATATTTAGTTTAAAATGCAGTCATTTTGACAGGCTCATGAGGTAGAAGATCTCATTTTATGAAGGTCTTAAGGGACAAGAGGAGAAGAAATATAACATGCTGCTGTCTCAGTCAGCAAAATCATCACAAAATTACTTTACAACTGACTTTCAAAACTACAAATCCAGTTATTTTGAGTAATTTCAGCCTTTTAAAAAGATACATGGTGCTTCAGGTTGACCAAAAAAGCAACAAACTTGATAAGTATGATTGGGACAATTTTCCTTACTCATAAAATAATGTTTCTGCACACAACCACCTTCATCTCCTTCAATTCAAGAGCAACTGGAGGAGCACAGCCTACCAACCAGATGACAAAGCACAGACTTCATTTGCAGTCAAGCCATGAACATTGCCTATCTCAGGGTCTTCAGATGGAAGCAAAACCCAGGAAACTGAGAAGCAAGAAAGAGAAATAACCTTCTCTTAATCTGCAAGCAAGCACCATGTCCTCAGCCCCCCCAGCACAGCACCCAGCAGAGTGCTCCTGGGAAGTGACTTGGGGTGCTACCTACCATCAACACTGTGACATGTAACACTACCATAAAGCATAAACCAATCAACTGGCAACAAGGAACTGGCATAACTTTTCTCTAACTTGAGAAAAAGCAGTTTTGGATTGTCAGTAAAAACAGGAGTGAAGGACGACCACAGTGTCAGCTGCATCACCTTGTAATGTGGGATATCTAAAAGCTACTCTGCATTACTCCAGAAAATGAGCTACGTCTGCCTAAAAGGCTGCAAAGGGTCTTGCCAACTGCAAGATTCACCCCAAAATCTTGTTAAGATTCATTGGGTACCAGCCTAGGTCTCTTTCACCTCCTAGTTTATGGTTTCTATCCAGAATGAGAAAGACATCTAAATTTCCAAAACTTTCAATCCTCCACTTGTAATTAATTGCCTGCTTGGCATCATAGGCATGCAGCAGCCCCTTTTTGGGATGACATGGTGAAAAGATAAAACGAGGAGAGGCCAACACTGATACGAGTGAAAGGTGTAAGTGACTTTCAGAGCTGCTCCACGAAAGCACCTTGCCAGTGATGCCAGGATGGAGCTTGGGAAAGGCTGGAGCCAACGGCGCAAAAAAGGTGTGTTTCTCATACAGAAGATGGGAAATAGGCAGTTTATTGCCAAACACACAAACAGGAGCTTATAGAAAGCTTCTAGGAGTAACTGGCTTGGAAACAATCTCTACTCTGCAAGTCCAGTACAGTACAATTAGGAAATAACTTGGTGTAATACCAATTCCCTGGCTGTAATTACTGTGTTCCCCAGCCCTGAAATTACCATAGAGCTCAAAGTCTTGTTTGTTCGCAGGTGCTGTGCTAGGGGCCAACAAAACCCAGACTGCCCTGTGCTGAGACTTTCCGCACAAACTTTACTCCTGCAGAAAAACCTGCCATGAGCACAGCTGGGTGCGCCTGGCCTCACTGCTAAGGAGGAGAGGCTTTTATTTTTTTTTTTAATAATTTTTGCCTATTCCCACTTCCAATATTTAAAATCTGATTCCCTTAAAATTGAAAAAAAAATCTGAAGTCCACTTTTTTCCTTCATTTAAATTGATTCATTTCTTACCTTCTGCCTCCATCACATTTTAATTTCATCTTCTACTCTTTGCTTATTTCTTTTGGCATTTTTAAATAAATCCTTTGCTCCACGTAGTCTCAAATACAAAAAATTTAAAAAACCACAACAACAAATAACCAGGAATTTAAGGACTTCCACTGTGCTTGCTAGCATCAAACAAGAATAACCCAACTAAGGCAGTAAGAGCAATACTGCCCGACTGCTGATTGCAGTTAACACATTAAATCCCCAAGAAGGGCATTTTTTCGGTCTGTCCCTTCCTCAAGCCCTTTCAAGGGAAATCCTCCAGCATTACAAGCTGAGGATTTACTCCACGAGAACAGGGATGGGGCTGGAGAGTGGCATTGCCTGGGGTCACCCATGGCTGGCAGGGACAGCCAGAGCCACCCTTCAACCGAGGCTGGAAAAGTCAAGGGGGAGCAGGAGCCAAGCACCCCCAGACTGGTCAGGGCGCAGACAGCAGACATGCTGCTGGTTTATATTTGAGGCATGAAGGAGCTATTTCTGCAAGCCCCAGCAAGCCCAGAAATTAAAATCCCTTCCCTGGAATCCGCGGCACTTGCACCCTGCGCCGCCCTGACGTCAAGGACAGCCTGAATTAATTAGGGACGAAATAATTAGGCAAAACACATCTTGTAAGGACATCTGATATCTGAAGCGTGCACAATGTTACAATAACTGCAATATCTGCATAACCTGTCAGAAGCAATAGAAATAAATGAACGTTGCTGTTATTAATGCTGAAGTTGTCTTTAAACCCATTAAAATCACTGTAGCCTCGGACCCAGAGAGGAGAAAGGTGGTGTATGACATCTGTGCTGATTACAAGGAAGAGTAATCTGGTCAAGCTGGTAGGTACAGCATTTCAAGCAGGCAGAGTGCTCTGAAAAAGCTATTATTTCTGGACAAAAAGGAGGAAGAGGATTGGACTGCACCAAGAAACTAAAAACAAATTGAGAAAGAAAGAAAAAAAATCTTGAATCTGGATTACCATTTTGAGCAAAACTAAATCTCTCCCCCCCCCCAATTGTAATATATATTTATTAGAAATCATATTTTTTAAAAAAATAAATAAGTATGAGCATGGTTCACTATAAAAACATAAACTGGCAAAAAATAAATAATAAAACGGAAACCCAATGCGAAGCTTGTGGTCAGAACAGACAATACTTGGCTTTGTTGTAATTAAGATTGACTTTTAATGGATAAATGTTGATTTTGGCATCCTGTCTCTCACCCAGAAGCAGCCACTTAAAATTTCTGATTTAACATTAGCATTTCAAATTGCCCAGAAAGTGAGCCTGTCTTAAGTTATCACCCTGGGACCTGCAAAGCAAATAAGCAAATTTGGGTTTATTACCAGGAAGACAACATCCCAGGAAGAGAGAATGCCATGCCAGTTTTGGTCGCACCCAGGTTTTGCAAACACATATATGCAATGCACATACCCAGGTATGTAAACAGTCATTTGATCACTGCAAGCTGGTGAAGCGGAGAGTACGTATATATTCTCTGCATCGAGTACAGGCACTAAGGTGTCGACTAAAAATCCATCCTCACACCCCAACAGGCAGTCTAGCCTGAGCATCCTCCAAGCACTGAGCCAGGGTGGGATGCTGCTGCCTTTCCTGGTTGAAGTGAGGAGGCTCCCGCAGAGCATGGTGAATCCTTTCTCCAAGCACCACGTTTTGATGAATGCTGAACAACAGGGGAAAAACTTGGCCAGCCAGGAGTGCAGAGCAGGTGGCGGGATGATTTGGATGGCCCCTCTCTCTTGCCTTGAAGCCAAACACCAGTTGCAATGCCCCACACTGGGATCTGAGCTGACTCTCCTGGCTAGCAGGGCAGCGAAGCATTACAAGTTGCTAGATCATGAAATTTTCCCTCCATTAGAGGAGTCAAACCCAGGTAACTCCTCTCGCAGATAAAAGTGCCTGAAAATATTTTAGGAACAGTTGCAGCCCCATGAGACTGCCAGAGCTGCACCAGTTTGTAAAGCAGATACCCACAGAGCTCTATATAGGATACGCCTAAAGCTGAGCTCCCACGTGGGTGTTTATAAAACTGCAAAGGAAAAAAAAAAGCCCAACAAAACAGGTTTGAATCAAGAGGTGTGCTTTCATTACTGTGAATTTTCTCTCCTCTATAGAGGGGATCTTGTTTTATACAGAATAAAATGGGGAGAGGAGGGGGCAGGGGGCAAAAGCAGCTTTGTGGTGCTAAAGGTAACCCAAGTAAGCCAGCTCTGACATGAAAAAATGTGATATTTTCAGAGTTCAATTCTTCGCAGCGATTCACAGTGCTGCTTCCTTCGCAGCCAGCAGCAGGCAGCTTGCTCACCAGCTCTCACAAGCAAATTGGTTTGCTCCTGGGGGCAAAAGCAACTGCGGGTTCTCTTCTGAAATCCCCAGGACTCAGCTTTTAAGGATGATTTTCTGTACAGGAACTGTTTATTATCTAAATAAACTTCAGGTGGCTACACATCCATCCTCCCTCTGATGACCTAACTATATTTCCACCTGCAGCCAGGATGGCTTGGGGTGCACGTGTGGCAAGTGAGCTTGGCAAAGATGAGTCATTGCCCAACATTTTATAGTTAGCACTCCTGATTGTAACTTGTGCCATTGCCAAGCTCTTCCGTTTAATAATGTATTTACCATTTCTGATGCTGTGAAGATCCTCTAGCATGTAATTAAGTCCACGGAAGTCTCGCAAGCAGCAGTAGGATGAAACTGATACAGTGCTATGTAAAGTCTAGCATGTAGGTTATACAGTTGGTGGTTATATATAAATATATATATATATGCATATAACATCTTCATTCCTTTGCACAACCAAGCCTTCTGAACATATTATTAATAGCAGCGGAGCTTGGAGCGCTGCATACGTAGTAACACTGTTGATGTAACATTTTGCATGTTTATTCTCAATGGATATTTGTGATTAACTCTGCGGGGCATTTCTTTTGTATCTCTGTTAAGAAAATATTATTAAATGGAAATAACCCCCCTTCTTGCAGGTGGCCTGCAGATTTTGTGTTCTGTTAAAAGATTAGTTACAAATTAATTTGGAAAACAGGGTAGGAAGTTTTAGTAATTTGATTAGAGATCTGATATAGCACAGTCCTCCTTTTGAAGTTTTCCTCTTTTCTAAGGAGGTTGCTGACATTGGAGGACAGGAACGGCCAGAGACTGCAAAATGACTCATAAAAATCCCTCTGATTTCTGTGAGGTCAGTAATTCACCTATAGCCTGGGCAGCAAAATATTTGATTTCTGTCAATTGCAAACATGATCCTGGACACAAACGCACGCTTCTGCATATCATTTTTTCTTAAGAATCCTCCAAAAATGAGTTTACAGTGTCAAAAGTTAATGGTCAAAATGTCACTTACAGGCATTGTGATTAATTATGTTGCAAAGAATAAAATCACAGTCCTTACTACCACTTGATGAGACCAGTGAAGTTGACTCACCAGTCTTTATTTAAAGTTGAGCACTAGCTTCTGATTAAAAATAATATGATATGAAGTGAGCTGAAATGTCAGCCATCATCCCACACCTCATCTACAGCATCACGGATTAGAATTTAAAAATGGGATACAAAGATGTATCTGCCTGCGCACAGCATGGATGTGGAAGGCATTCAGATACCAAATCAGCGTTCCCAGCCTTTCCTCCAAAATTTTGTAGCTTTTTATTTAGCAAATAAATAAATAAGTGGAAGAGCCACACTGTGCTCTGGCAATGAAGAAGTGACCCATGGCCACCCTGATAAATGCATCTACACACACGTCTTTTCCTCCCTCCTGAAAACAGTTATACCCTCTTTCACTGACTCAACGAGAATAAATTCAAACTCCTACCTCTTATTGAAGGCAAACCATCGCAGGGCCAGAAATGCCAGTTTTTGGCTGTGTGCCGTGATCCAGAGCACCCAACGCTGCCCACTGGGGCACCTCCACCTAGTATGGAAGCCCTCTTTTTCTTCCCTAAACCTTAGCCAAGACAAGACACGGTCGTTTTCCTTCCAACGTAACTATGCGAGCTCAGCCTTAAATGCAGGGAAAAACACAACCTCACTACCACCCTGCAGGGAAACTCTCAGCTGCCTGTGGACTTGGACTGCCCAACACATCCTCAGTCAGCCCAGGCACCTGCCACGTTTCAGGGTTTATGCTGTCTGCCTCTGGTCTTTGCTCCATGGCATATTCTCAACAGCAGAGCCTGGATCCACCCCATTTTGCAGCCTGTCCCTCCCTAAATCAGTATGCGATCTTGCACTGTTAAGCCTGTGGTGACACCCACATCGGCCGCGTGATCAACATGGCCAGCAGTGTTGTAGGTCAACCCATCCCATGAGTAACTGTCACACTGGCATGCAAACCCAAAACCTGTCGTCAAAAACTCCCTGGAAGCCACACCCACAGGGCTGTAGGAGCACATTTGGGATCCATGGACCCACTCATGCAACTAAATTATCCTGAAACCAGTGCTCCTGAGGACCTCCTGCTAGGAGAAACCAAGCTACATGCAGGAACAACACCCTGGTTGTGCCATGGACACACACAAAGCAGATGCATTAGCCCAGCAGATGCCCCAACACAGTTCAGTTTAGGGCTTGCTTAGGTTCACGTCCGCTTCCTGCTCTGCAGGTGCACGTATTGATGTATCTCCACATCCACTCCAGCGGGCAGATGCGCCTCTGCTGCTCTTACGGCATGACCTCAAATCTTCTGTGCGTTGGACCAGCCAATCCACTGGGAAACGAGGATGTCCAAAAGTAGAGTGTATATAAAGCAAACCAGTCTCAGAGTTTTTAAAAAGCACTTGTAATGAAGGTTAAAAGTCTTCAGCCGAAACCTGTTTCTCATGCATTTTTATTTATTGTCAGTATTCGCCATTTACTGGAAGTTCAATGGTCCCTGTACTGCGCTGCATTTACTTCCCTTCAAAAGCCAATGGCAGCACGTTTAACGATTTATTATCATTTGAGCCAAGCATGGCTCACAAACCATAGCTGTGAATTTACTCCCTATTTCACCAAAGAGGGAAAATAAAGTTTGAAAGAAACCATTCAGAACAAGGCAGACTTTTAAGTAGCTACCCCTCTTCTGCAGTTCACTGAATTTGGTCACAAAGAGAGGATTAAAATTACAACAAACGGGATAAACAACTAAATAAAATAAGCCCTATGAGCTTTCTGTGCATTTAAATTGATATAAAGCCAGTCCTGACTTCCCACCACCCTGATGGCATCTCAGGTGTTCAGTGCTTGAAGGTCACAAATGAGCCCCCAGAAGATCAAGCAAGTGATCCACAGAATAGACGGTTAAAGACAACAACTTTGGGAGTCTTTCTGCTTCTATTTGGGTGCCACCATTTTTAAGATTCATAATTAAAAGTTTTCCAGGCAGTTACAAGGTGAAGCAGCCAATATGCTGAGATTCCCTTAGGACCACATGAATCTCAAGGATGGGGCCTGATGAAAAAGAGTGCATACTAGAAGACACATGATAAAAATTACAATAAATTGGCAACAAGGCGATTTTCACCTGGCGCAACAGCATAGTATGAAATCTTTATTTCATAATTTGCATTTTCCTTCATTCAAACTCTATCCCAGAACAGCACGTATTCAAAGTATAAAGCGAGGCAGTAAAACAGGCTTCCTTCGTATCTCAGAGAGCTCCTTTCTTATGGTGGGTCTGTACAGAACCATCATTAAGGGGGTCCTGATTTGGGTTCAGATTCTGGGAATTAGCACACTACAAATAAATAATAAAAACCAGCGTGAAAGAAAGAGTAATTTATGGCCTGTCACTGCATGGAAGGAAGCAAAATAATAATAATTAAAAAAAAAAAAAAAGAATACTGCTTGCAGTACTATCTTTAAGGATAAAAGCATTACTGCTGATAAAGCTGAAATCTGCTGGCTGTCAAAGATGGGGAGGCTTGTTCTTTGATTCTTATCATTGCTGCTCGCACCAAGATACTTTGAGCACTGGGTAAGGTTTTGGTAAGCATCATAATAAATCTTAAATAAACACAGAGTGCAATACATCTCCATTCACAGCACACTGGCATTATCAGAGCTGGGGCTGGATGGCCACATCTCAGCTACATTGCAGCATGCCCAGGCAAACGCTAGCTGCTGAGAAAGGCAATTCCCAATACCCACCCCTGTCTTAAACCAGCTTGGCTCTTAGCAAAGCAAACGTGAGTCAGAGCCCAGTGTCACCAAACTGGGACACCTCCTGTGAAACTGCTGCTTTCAGTACATTATTTTTAGCTTTCTAATTATACAGCTACCAAACATACCAGTAAGGCTGAGCAGGCCCCTCCTTAAGAGAAGAAAAAAAAAAAAAAAAAAAAAAAGGAGTGGCAACACATGAACAAATTGAGATGTATCCAATAAAGCCAAAAAAAAAGTGACTACCAGCACCGGAGACCATAATGGACCAAAAGCCACCAGTCTGACGGTGCAATGAGATCTGCAAGAGCACCGTTCAGGTAGGCTAAAGAAAAAACTGAGAAACACAAGCTGGATGCAAGGCTCCTGGGGCCAACTCCCCGCTACTCTCCACCCACAAAGAGCATGCAAGACCTGAAAATTAAACCATAACCTCTCCATATATCCTGGGGCAGTAGCTGACATTTCCAAGCACCTGCTGAGCTGTCAGCAGCCAGAAGGAATTGTTATAATAGACTGTCTATCAGCAGCTAAGTTGCATCATAAGCTAGTAATAATACCCTATGATGGAGCCTTTTAATTTATTTTTAGTGCCATAATGCCCAACAGCGGAGGAAGAATACATTTCCAAATGGGTCTGCTGGCTCACAACCTCATCACATTTCTTCTCTAAAAGGCTTATAGGCTGCTGGCTTCAGGGTAAGGAGAAGGACTGAGTATTTACAGCATGGCAATTGCTGGGGATAACCCGAGCCTCTAATCACTCTGACAGTGGATCCACCCTTTGTGATCACAACATGAAGTTTGATCACTCTTTTCTTGCAAAGTTTAGCCACAAATTTTAAAAAGATGGATATAGCGCAGTTGTATGCCTTGTGTGAAGGCAGATCTAAGAGAAGGTTGCTGTCTGATTTTCAGATTTCCCCTGCAATGGGTTATTTCAACTTCTGCAAAGTATGCCTCCTCAAAGCCTAACAAACAAACTGCTGGGATTAATCACTGCAGTTTGGAACATATTCGCTTCCCTGGCTGCTGCATGAGCCCAGAGACCATGGCAGCCTAGAGTTCACACTACAAAAAGTTACCTTTATGTCAACCAAAATCACAGAAAAACACTAAGTGCTAAGCCGTCCAGTTTTTTTCTTTTTTCTTTCTATTAGATTTAGGACAGTTGGACTCACACATATATATTTCCTCCCCACAGATTTTGTCAACATGAAAGAAAAAAAAAACACGGTTGCAGAAGGACTTGTCTTTGGAGTGCAGGGGTGAAAGGCACAGAGCATCACAGCATCCAGACAACACAGCAGCTCTTCCACCCGTGCTCTCATCTTGCCCACCTGAAGCTCTGATTTCTTTTCTTTCTTATTTTTTTTTTCCCTCCACTTGAAGGTTACTATGTCTGCAGGCCATTGATCTCCAGTCAGAGAAAAGGACTTTACAACACCGAAAGAGAAAGCCAGAGCTGGAAAAAGGTCACACTATTACACGTCGGGAAGCTTGTTTGGTCCAGTTAGATCTTCTCTGACTGCAGGAGGTGATTTCACCTTTCCAGACAGCAGTTTACTTTAAAATAAAATGCAGCAGGTATCACCCAAAATTGCAAACTGTCAGAGATCCCATTCACGCAGCCTCTGCAAGTAAAGGCTTATCACACCACATGGGAGCCTGAATTTCTTAAAGTAACCACCTCACTGGCAACATCCTTAAAATGCCAGCTTGCATCCCACTGTGGTACTGAAGTCATGCGCCATCTATTTGCAAGAAAAAGTGTTTCTGAAACTTATTATTTTTATTATATTTATTTCTGTAATTTATAGACAATTCAATGAAATAAGAACCATCTCTAGCATAAACATGCATTCTGCTTCCAAATCTAACCAGATTTAGCACTAGCTGGCTTGAAATAGGATGAAAAAGACATGGCTGCCATTCCTAAAAACCATAAAACAGCTGGACGGGGGTCACTGGGAAGCTGGTGAGATTTTATCCTTCCACCCACCTCACCAGACTAGTTTTGTAGGCGCTGGGTAAACACTAACAACCAAACGTTTTGTGCCAGCTCTGCTCTAAAACCTTGCAAGATCATCACAGGTAATTCAGGTATTAGATCTGTGATGGAAATCAAAGAACTGCCGGACTGGAACTCCATCCACATCCTCCATGCGTCCACATCTTCTCCCAAGGAGTCAACGCTCAGACGAAGATACCACCAGTTTACGGCTTGGCTCCCATCATGACTACCTGGGCAAGGGAGGCCAAAATACTGTTCATAGGTTAGCAGAGATGAGCAGGACAGGAAAGCTGCTCCAAATGGCAGGTGCTCTAAGGGAAAATACAGAAATAATGAATGCACTTTAATGGCAATAGAAAGCATCTCAAGAGGACTGGCACAGGAAATCTGCCAAGCTCCTCTGTCAAGAGATTTCATCTTATTTCTTGAGGGGTCTATTTTAAGACAATTTCAGTGACCTTACTTAACAGAGACTATGCTGTGTTTCAATTAATTTTTACAGCATTATAATTAATATTTTGGTGTCTGCTGGAAAGCATGCTGAGCTGTGTAAAAATCCACACGCACGGCAAGATGACAAGTGCTATTATCAAGGCGGAAGGAAGAAGATAAGAGCCCTCCAGCCTTGCCTGGCAGGGCAGAGCGGCACCCCTTCAGATGACTGCTTCTGCGAGGGGCCAGCACACCGAAACATGGGAAAGGTCACCACTCCTCCTCAAATAACTGATCTGGTACCGTTAGGGTGGGGATATTTTCTCAGGCTAATGAATTTGCACACGCACCCACACCACAAGCAGAGCTTCTTCCCACCATCTGCTCAAATAACTGCGCCCCAGGAGGTGAAAACAGCCAAACCATTGCAGCTTATACACATGCAGTTTATATCAATGCAGCTTTTTTTCCCCTTGGAGAGCTGAACCTTAGCTCATCTCATCTGACAGTAATTCCTCTGCACATTGATCACCTCTCAAGTAAACCATTCTCACACCCCTATACAGGCTTCTTCTTGCAGGGCTCATTTCTGCTTCTGTTTCATCCCTGGGACTGCAGGAGGCCTGAAGACATTGCATGATACCATCCCTCCAGTACCATACCTGCAGGCTCTTTGCTCCCGACACATCCCACCTCCAAGCCAAAAGAGATCCAGCAGCTTCACTGCCCTCATTCGCTCAAGCAAAAGATGGTTTCTATACACCCATGCTAATAAACAAGACCAAATTGATGGGACACTGAAAGAACCCATTTAAGTCCCTGGGTGTGCTGTTACTTCTGCAGCAGTGTTTCCCCTCAGTGCAACCTCAAACGCTGTATTTTGATTTCTATTGCTATTGTTTCAACGAGCCCCAACTTTTGACTGCTTTTACAGACCAGGATCATGGCATGACTGTGCAAAGAGGCTCACAAGGATGCTGCTAGACAGGCACTTGTGTCTCAAATTGTGCAGTTGTCAGGGCTTAGTAGATGTGAGCGCATCAGCTGCACTTCTTAAAATTTCAAACTCAAAACAAAAAAACTTATAAAAACTCTGAATGATGCAACAGCAAGTGAATTGTGCTCCATGAAATTCAGCAACTTTGCAACATTTGAGCACAGCCATGAATGTGAATTTTGATCATCTAAACCTTTGCAAGAGATTATGGTAGGATGCTGCACAGGTAAGTACCACCAGCAGCATCGCTAGAGGCTGTTCAAAATGTTCTTCCTGAATTTGTAACAAATCCTAAATCAGGAGTAAGTGAGGGGAGGTCATGAAGTGAAGAAGAGCAAAGGAAACCCTTTTTTCAAAAAAAGAAAAAATCTCCTATTTGAGAAAGACTAACTTCCATGACCAAGGAGGCAGGGAGCAGCAGCTCGCAAAGGGGCTGTTCACTGCAGTATTTTAAACTCCGTTCTTGATACAACAAAGCAAGCATACTGATGGCATACCATGGAGTGTGGTCTCCCCTGTGAAATGAATGGTCATTCAGCTCAATGCTGTGGAAGGGTTGCTTTTGAAGGGGAAATTCTTAATTCTAATTGCTCAGCAGTGGTAATTTGTGACCAAGGAATGATCTGTCACAGAGGGCAAGAAGGCCCAGCTACAAGAAGAGGTTAAACTGGCTGGAAGCAGGAATGCCAGGGACAGAAGGACTCCTTGCAAGGGAGGAAAGTTTCCCTGGGTGATGAGATAAGAAACAGCCTCAGCATTGTCCGTCCAGCCATCCTGGAATGGGAGCGCTCAGGGGCCCAAGCTCAGGGTCCACCTTTGGGGACAGTAGAGCTGGACTAGGGGATGGACCCAAGGCCAGGCTGAGGTGCCCCATGCAACTGCTCTCAGGATTGGTGCTGGTGCCAGTATATATATGGAATCTGCTTGTGATACATCTTTGCAGACTCCATGTAGAACCGCGTATTGCTGTAGGACTCTGCCCAATGCAGTGTTCATTAAATATTTCTTTTATATTTAAGCACAAACATGTGTTTAATTTGCCTCAAGGGGTACCATAAAAATCCCCCAATACTTTTTTGCACAGTTTCCTAGTGTAAAAAAAATATAACAACCTCTGATAGCATGTATAAGATTGGAAATTCTCTTCCAAAACAGCCTTATCAAAGATACCATTAACAACAAACTCAAGGTTACACTGCAAGTTACTTACACTTGTGGCCAGCTGAGTTAATGATGTTGACTCTGGGCTTGAACCCCTTCAATTACCAATCAAGAGCCATTTCCAGGACAACCCTTCTTGTTGTTTGAGTTCTCCTTCCCCAAGCCATTTACAGCATTATCTGACCTATGCAGGGCAAATGAGGCAGGGTAGCAGCTCTATTTGGCCCAGGTACGGTACCATCAACCCAAGCAGCCTGGTATTCATGCAATGACAGATAAAAGAAAATGAGGTATAGCCTGATGAACAAGATCTTGCCATGAGCAGGTGCAGACACTGCTCATTTCTTGGTTTTTCAGGGTACAGCCCTCCTTATAACTGGAAGAGTACAATAAATTGAAGTATTCAGAATATTTCAGGGAGGAATAATGTTCACTGTGAGCTCCAGCTTTATTTTCTTCCTCACTCTGAAATCAATTAGACGTGCTGCTGAAAGAAAAAACTGGTTTGCATCTCTATGAATAAGCCAAAAAATAAAGCTTAGTCGAATGCAAGGACTCTAACTTAAATGTAAAGTTTTTGTCACATGCTTAATGGCTAGCAGTTGCTTCCTTGCCATCACATTTAGAAGCAATGTGGAACATGTCTTACATCTCAGGTTCAGAGTGACAAAGCAATCTCAGACAAGGATCTCAGGCCGTCTCAGCAGGTTGCATACAGCTGGCTTGCTCCTACCGCAAGAGGTTTTGTAAAACACTTGCCACAAAGCAGAAGGATGCACATAAGCACAGAGTGAGTACGGTAGTGTGAGCAAGTATGCACAAAAGGAGAGCAAAAAGGGGGGAAAAATATCATTTTTTTGTAAAAGCTATATATAACATGGAAAGGGTCGAGCACAACTCTTGAAAGAAAAAAGGGGAAAAAAAGGGGGTGGGAAAGGCACACTGGATCCTCTTTCCTTTGACGTGAATTTTTTCTACGACTCTCCTATAGGAAAAGCAGTGCTGGTACACAATCAGTTGCTAGCTATTCTGACACCTAAGCCTAAGAGAGAACTAACAAACTAGTAAACTTACTGCAAGATCTAAATCTTCAAAGTATTAATCACCATGCCGCCCTCTTAAAAGTGGATTTAAAACACGAAGAAAAGAAGAAACGGAAAAAGAAGACAGGAAAGAAAAAGAAGGGCAATGTTGGCCTTAGGACTGCAGTATTGATCCTGCCACGAGAAAGAAACAAATGCCAATTCTATATATTTTCACCTCCCCTCACGTGAAATGATCTATGCTGTCGTATTCTCATGTTTAATGACCTCTTAGAATCACAGAATCATTTAGGGTGGAACAAACCTTTAAGATCACAGAGTTATGATCTTAAACTTAACACTGCCAAGTCCACCACTAAACCATGTCCCTAAGTGCCACATCTACCCGTTTTTTAAATACCTCCAGGGATGGAGACTCAACCACTTCCCTGGGCAGCCTCTTCCAGTGCCTGACTACCCTTTCGGTGAAGAAGTTTTTCCTAATATCCAACCTAAACTTCCCCTGGTGCAGCTTGAGGCCGTTTCCTCTGATCCTATCACTTGTTACTTGGGAGAAGAGACCGACCCCCACCTCACTACAACCTCCTTTCAGGTAGTTGTAGAAAGTCGAGGTCTCCCCTCAGCCTCCTCTACTCCAGACCAAACAACCCCAGCTCCCTCAGCCGCTCCTCATAGGACTTGTGCTTTAGACCCTTCACCGGCTTCGTTGTTCTTTGGACATGGCAGAATGAACTGGGAAAAAATAGCCTTGAGAGCCAGTGTATGCAAAAGGCTTTCCTGCAATACCACTTAAAAAAAGGGCGACATTGCTTTACAATTCACTAAACAACATATTTACTCGCACGCTGACTACATATGTTGTACTTAGATGTCACAGCAGATTACTTGCTAATTACACTAGGAAAAAACCAAGTAATTACTGCAGACTCTTTCCTCTGGTTCAGAAGAGGTCGGAGCCAGACATTTACATGACAAATAATCACGCCTACAACTAGCAGTGGCTGCTTCGAGCAAAAAAGGACCCTCGCCTTTGGACACGTGTCATTAAGTAATCCATTATTTTTTTTAAAACATGCTAAAAACTGGGGATGCACCAGAAAGGCGTACACTGAAAAAAATTAAGTGCTCTCACTGCTAAGGAGTCAGTCTGCTCAGGCCAATGGAGCAAAAATCAAATTCTTTCCTAACATTTTATCTGATCTTTCAGGCTGATAAAAACTTCTTTTCTGCTACTGAATGAAGGAAATCATATTACCAGAGCTGATATTCATCAGAAATATTTTGAACTGAATATGTGAACTGCTTTTAACTGAGTTTAAATCGATAACTCCACTACTGTGGTTAGTTTTATTGAATTGTACATTGGAATAATATCATTTCAATTATGTTATGATGACAGTATTACCCTCCGCTATGAGCTGTATTTATTCAGCTGGAAGGTGAGATGTACTACTTCTTCATTTGACAAATCAGACACACCATCGCTTTTAATACTATTTTATTGAACGATCACTGAGGGTTTACACTGCTACACATGTACCACGCTCTTCCCTCGAAAGGTCAACACCTTGAAAAGCCTTCGTGTTTGATAGTGTTTCTTTTTCCTTTCAGAAATAAAGCACTGGAGGGAAGTTCAAACGCCATCATATAAACCCACCCAAAACGGCGTACCTTAAGTGGCTAGGATCACTCATGGCTGTTTCCACAGATCCAAGCAGGGGTTGGATGCAAGGGAAGGTTGGTTTGGGGGGCATGGTTACGTGTACAAGCGTTATTTATACATGCGAGATGCTGGCTAAGTATCGCTTCTCCCTGGTGGAAATACAAGAGGGGAGCAGCCTGTCATCTGCTATAAGCATTTGAAATTTTTGTTACCTGTAAACATTCAGCTTTAAAATGGGAGAGAAAAAAAAAATGGATTTGAGGCTCAATTCTGTATTTTCTCCCAAAAGATTTTCATTTTTAAAGCATCATTTCACAGCTTCACATATGTCTTTTTCTTTGTCCTGTTCATCTCCAATAGAGTTTAAAACCACAAAGAAGTGGCAACCAGAAACAACTCATCACCCTAATACAGCACTGGTCAGTGATGAATTTCAGAGCACTTGTCAAAGGTGGTCAGAATCATTAATCCCATTTCAATGGGGTTTAGATGCAATGAGGAAGCCAAAACCAGAAAGAATGACCCACGCACACAAGCTGGGAATAGGATCCTGCTCTCCTATCCAGCCCTGGGAACACTGTAAACTCATTTTATATTATAACATTATGACCACTGTCGTAGATGTGCTATACAGGAGGCTCCTTTTTCCCTCCAAGCACCAAAACTGCAAACGCTAACTTCGATTCCTGAACTGCCTATAATCAAGCAGCTTTATTTTTCCCTTTGGTGTATCAAAAAGCAGAGCCACTGAGTTTTGTCTAATTGTTTGACTAACGGTCACAGAAATCACCACTGTCTTCAATTACCTTGGCAGCATTAAAAGGACTATTTTTCCTTTACATGGATAAAATGCTACTGAATAGGTTTCCCCACAATAACCGATAATCAGCTTTGAAGTCCCACATTAGTTAATGATGTTCTCCTTCCATTGACTTGGGATGATGCTGATTTTTCATCACCAGGAGAGGAAAAGTCTCCTTCCTTGGAGACATCCAGATTTCATTACTTTCTGTACCTGAGACCCTCTGTATATCCTTATCCTGCGATAAATGCACTGCCTCTTGCTTCCTCCTATGTTCACATAGGGCCCCATTCACATAAATCCTCACTTCTGCAAAGAGGACCATAAAGTCAACGTACATTCGTTCTTTAAATTAATCTGAAGTGGGACTCTAAGAGCCCCGAATGTCACCTGCTTCAGTTAGGTCTCCTCTACTCACAAAATACCATTCCCAGAGACATCTGTGTCCACGTACATTGCTGCTGCAGTCTAGACAAGAAACTATTACCACTTTGCAGCCTTCAATTTAAGAGCATGAGTGTGTGACAATTAGACATATTAAATTCTGTTAGGCCAACAAAACTTATGATTTAACTAGCAGAACACATACCAATAATTTATATGTAATTTTTCTATCAGCAAGTAATCCGCTAGACTTCATGCCTTGATCATGATACTTGTGGGTTTCACTTTTACAAAAAAAACACATTACAGATATGCAGGAAAGCGCCAAGTTACATCACTACCTATAATTTCATTCTCCTTGCTGCCAAGCTGAGCCTGGGTCTTTTGCTACGCGTACAAATGCTAATTACAGCTCAACACTAATGCTAATCCTGACATCTGCTAATTAAAAGATCACATCTTCTGCAGAGTCAGCAGTGCTATTCAAATGAAAACATTAATCAGTTTAAAATTAAAAAAAAAAAATCAATCAACAAAGCAGGAATTTTAGTCCTTGGTTCAATTAATATCAAAGTGCAAACTGGGAGTAGTCAAGAGCAAGTGTCAGTACGTTCTCCGAGAATATCTGATACTCAGTAAAAAGGGAATTTTTCAGCACTGTGTGATTTCTCTGTTCTCAGTAATTGCCCACTTTCTCTTATTCCTTCTTTAATCCTTGCTTCACTATAATCACAGCACCTCTGAAACTCAAGACCAGCCCTAACCAACATCTCAGGGTATAACCAAGGCAAGCACATTAATCTATGCATGTACATTTAAATCACTAAGATGTCCCACTTAAGCTTAATGGGACCGCTCTTTTCTACAGCTAACACATGCACCTACAGGATTAGGGCCCTCGTGGGCAATTACAACCCATTTACATCCTTTACTGTCAACCACCTCTTAGAGAGGACAGTCCAGATTTGCTTCCCATTTCAGCAAACACAGTTGGCAGGGAAGAAGAATCAAAAGCAGGGTGCAAACCTGGATGCAAAAAGCATCCACCCCATGAATTAAATATTGAGATCATAAAACCCCACCAAACAGCCTGCATGTCCCTGGACCCAACACACAGGGCTCCCTGATTCACCCATTTCTGTTGCTTTACATTTTGTCCTCAGTCCTTGTTTTCCTTTCGAGGGACTTCCCACTGCCCAGCACCTCCATTCGTTCATCCTGGAAGAGCTCTCCCGCACGGCAGCTTTGCTCTCTTCATGAATGAAGCTGCCACTTCCCAGACCCTGCTTACCAGTTTCTTCAGTGCTTGGAAACCGTGGTACAGGTGCTCCACTGATAAAGTAGCTCTGAATAGACAAGGACCCTCTTGAATTTCAGAATCTTCTCCATCTCTTTGTGGAAAGGTGGATGATGCACAAGTAGGCGTTTCTGTTCATTCTGCAGCTTTCTTCCTGGTTATTTTTGACTCCCAGACACTAACATCTTGGGTTAGGTTTTCAATGGTTCTTGTTAAATTTTGGATGGGGATTCTGTGCGCTGCTCCATTCTGGAGAAATACATTTGCATTTCTGGTTGAAGGAAGAGATGGAGGTGTTGAAGTAGCTCTGTCTTCAGCCAGCCTTCACTCCAGAGACGTCATGAAGATGGGTTAGGGGCTCCTGGAAGTCCACCTAAGTTCCGAAAGTACCAAACCCAGCCACTGTCATGAGAAAGTCAACTCTGAAGAGGGCCAAGTCCCACCACAACACATTCAAAGAGTGAGCATGTGCCCCATGCAGTTTTTCGACTCTGCCTGGTCTTTACCAGAGACAGGATTATCAGGTTATCAGAGAATCAGATAGACTACTCCAGTTTCCAAGGAAATGAGAAGAAACTGGGAGTAACTGGAGATTTTGAGAAGATGCAGAGAAGATTCAACCAATGGCATCCCAACAGCAACAGCCTCCTATGGAGCCACCTTTTAAAAATCACGTTTACTATGTGCCAGAAGGATGCCTACTGGTAAAAATGAGGCACGGGAAGTTGCCTCAAAAAAAAATAAAATTAGCTTGTCTTAGTGGGGCAATACTCCTACAACCTTCCAAAAGAAAGAAACAATCCCAGCAAAAAAAAAAAGGCTATGAGCAACAGCAGCTTCCAAGCCAGCACTGGGCCAGCAGCAAAATAAGGCTCTTCACTCATTTAGCATGCTACTGTTTAAAATTTGTTTAAAATAGTCTGCGTTTATTGTTTTGCTGTAGCAGAATAGAAAAAAAAAAAAGAGCTCTTTGAATTTGTTATACCAGTTAATATTTTTATTGATAAGGAAACCACAAATCGAGTTTACTGCCTTTTTAACAATGCTAATATGAAAATGCTCTTTTGATATAAGGTGCCAAGGTTTCTTTCCTTCACCTTCTCAGCTACATCCCCTGCAATTGCCATCTTACTTACTCTGGGAAAGCCTTACACTGTAATATATCTCTGGCTAATAATACACTGTGGCCAGTTATAAATTAGTCATGTCGATAAAAGGTCTAACAAAGTTACCGGTATCATTCTGCAACACACAAGCAATATTACCAAGTCTGATTTAAATAGAATAGGCAATTCAATCAAGCAAAAAATGTGACAGAGCCTTCCAACTGCAAAAGAATCTTAAATCATTAATGAAACTAAGAATTTAATGTATGCAAATTAAATTATATATGCATATTTCAATGGGCTAAAAGTTTATGTGCATACTTTACTCAGGAATCTGTCTTGTGATACAATTAGAAAGAAATGGTGACAATTCAGATTTTTTATTACTTTGGAGTGTAAAGCATTCATATAATTTATGTTCACTTAAAAAGGTACAAAAATCCATCAATTAAAGCCAGACTTCCGACGGTATAAATAGACCACAGCTCCATTGAAGGTGCTATAAGCACCATCTCAATACATCATTTGAGGATCAGGTCTCACTAGTCTCCGCTTGTTAAAAAAAAAAAAGAGGTTATGGAAACCTGGGCACCAGCTTTCACAGAATTTGAAGAAAATAATCTGAGACCTCTCCTCCTCTGGTAATCAAATTCAGAAACAGGTTCAAAAGTTACCAGGGCACGACACAGGGCACACTGACCTGTACAACCATTAAATAAGCTCTTTTTCCTGGAAATACACTTTTTAAAGGTTGGAAGGGAATATGTGATAAAATATTAATCTTCTTGATTGTGCTCTAAAAAAAAAAGTTACCATCTGATTGCAGAGGATATGACATTTCGTGGCTACTAAACATCTCTTAAAAATCAGTATATTGAAGCTTTTCCCCTTTTCAGTAAAGCAGGCCAAAGAAACATCCCCCCAACCAAATGTCAAGGTTTTTTTGACTTCTGAAATCTAACCCAATATTTCCTGCTATAAGCCATTAACTGGGAAGACATGAAAATCCAGGCAGTCAATGGGCCCTTTAGGAAACTATTTTTTTTTTTTTCCCCAGCACAGAGAATTGTGCTATTATATTGATAAAAATACACACTTACGTTGCCACAGTGAAAGCATCCATTGAAGTTCAGGGCAGTAAATGAGAAACAAGATATCATTTTCCAGTCTGAGGCAGAATTTACTAATTTACTACCTACTCTTTTTTTTTTTCCCCCTTTTCCTTTTTCTTTTTCCCTTTCTTTTTTCCTTTTTTTTTTAACCCCCAACAGATTAACAACACTCCCAATGAAGAAATCACAGCAAAGAAGAAGTACCAAGGCAGATGTTCCCAATGTGCAGCACCACTTCCAGCTAACGTAGAAATGGTGCCCACGGAGCCAAAACTCACCAACTTCACTAGCTGCACTGCTCGCCATCTGCCAAGATGCTGAGCCCTCCCCATCTGAGGTGGAAATCTGGTTTAGGCTCAAACCCAGCAAAGCCTATGCTCAACTGCAAGGGCGGATATAAGCCCTATTAGTGCATCTGCATAAATGCTTTGTTGCATTAAGACTCTGCCCGTTTACACCTCTTCCTGTTATCATTTCTCTCTGGGCAATCACTAAATCACATAGGATCTAATGACCTAATTAAAACATTTCTTAATGCTCACAGCATTTGTGATGCCAGCTTTCAACACAACTAATGGCAAATGAAGGTTAATAACTGGTAATTATCATATTCCTTTTAAGCTTTTGTTTTTAAACAAAAGAGTGAAAATACGAAAAATAAATCACTGCAAGAAAAGAGCAAGCACGTATGCCATTCCTGAACAGCGTTAAACACTATTCACAAGAATACATAAGCTATAAAGGCCAAATATTAAAAACATTTAAGGTATTCTAGAAGTATGAATCTTAGAGACTGCACATACTCAGAATTTCAGCTTTAAAAAAAGAGCCATCTGTAGAAGAAGCTATCAAAATACTACCTTACCAATCTATAGAAATCAGACTGATGTCTTGCTAAGATGCAGCTATTAAAGTCCATCCTCTAACTTTTCACCGCTCTGTAAACGAGTTTGTTTTTTGCTACAACTGTCCTTTCACATATGTATGCCAACCAGTCCCCATGCCCCATTTTTACTAATGGAGCTTCAAATTTACATACTTTAAGGAAAAAAAAAAAAAAAAAAAAAAAGAAAACCCCAACCTTTAAAGAAGTAATAATAATTTTTAAAAAATCAACACTACACAAGTCAGAGCAGCTCCATGAACAGTTTGTGTTAACAGCTGCTGTAAAACCAGAGGGAACAGAAACCTACATTAAAATAATATTTAAGATTCTCACAACAATAGACTAGCAGATTTGCAGAAATACAGAATGATATTCAGAAAGAAGCTGGTGCTTGGACTTGTCTATTCAAGTGTGTCCTTCAGTAGGAAAGGCTGGTCTTAATGCAACGCCTCGATGCTATTCAGGCTCAATCAGCTCTTTCTTACAGAGGCAGATGCTAAAGCTGTATTGACCAGAGCCCCTAGTGTACCACGAGCTCTAACCAGAAACCAAGTTTTCTCCAATAAAAGGAGGATTTGTTCAGATTTCAAATTTACAAATATTAGGAAAATTACTGAAAAGAAGATTCAACTAAGATATCATTGAAATATTATGTTTAAATCCCTTGGACCCTGGCTCTACCTGCGAGTGCTGCCCTGGAGAGGAAGAGAGACAGATTTTGAACTCACACTTAGGAGCTTTACAAAGTTATAGCCTTCATGCTGCTCAAAGGTTTATTTATGCAAATTAATTGTATTCAAAATGAACGCACGTGTCTTCGCGACCTCAAGAAATTTTCTGGAACAGGTCTATGCAAAAGCACTTTGCTTTGCTACTGTAATTAGGGGATAATGCTGACCTGAAAGTAAGTAAAGATGTTTGATGCACAGATAAATCCTCAGCAATTGGAGCAATTCACCAAGACTATGCTGTAAACAGACACCAACAAATTGTAAAAAATGCCCTGAATCTGAGAGAGATCGTTGTAATGAAACACGTGCATAGTTTCTTAAGACTATGGAAGGCATGAATATGCTTCATAATCAATAACTTGAAACAAAATTACCAAGTCCAAGGGCTACCAAGTAACCCTGAAGAGAACATTCTCAATCCCCTGAATCAGAATTGGTCATCTCCAGCAAAGGTGGCTAAAATTTTCAAGTAATATTATCCTTTTTTTTCTTTTTTTGAGGCAATGAGTCATACAAAGTTCTTTATTGGATCTAACCCCATGTGGCTTCCCTTCGATTTTTTAATTTGATCCGACAATTATGACTGTAAAGCATAAATTGAATTTTTAAGCCACACCAAAGTAAACACTCAGCAACATCTGCTTTGTTTTCCTTGTTCATTTAAAACTTATTCAGAACAATAGAAGTTTTAAATGCTTTTTCATCATTAGCTGACATTCTGTATTTAAATACTTCTATCAGCTCTCCTTTTATTTAGGGAAAGTAACATACGACATTTTACATCAAGACTAAAGAACAAAGAATGTCCTCTAATGAGGGCAAAATTATCCAAACAATGGCATCACAGAAATTATACTAGCTGTTAAAAAAAAAAAAACAACAAAAAAAACCCCAAAAAAACAAACCAGCCACCAGTGTGTTACTACTATAGTACAGTCCTAAAAATCCCCATCTCCATTCAGTTCAAAACGAAGGGCTGTTCAAGGATTCAGTCACCTGCTTAAAAAAATTAAAACCAACAGTGCAGAGAAGAAACCAGCACCAAATAATTAGGAACAGGGTGAGTGAATTTAGTGCTACATATCTGCAATATTGATGGATCCAGGCATGTGCTATGCATATATAGCTCGGCCTTTAAGATGCAAAATGCAGTTTGCTCTCGCGTCTTTCTCTGAAGTTCTGTGCAAGTTGTAAAATGAGTTTGCACGACACTGAGGTTCAATTCTGTTTGATTTTATTGGAGTATATTAGAAACAGTGAGAAGAGAGAGAACAGAACACACCTTGCTTAGCAAGTTACCATACGTATATATACACACACATATACATGTGGTTTTATATATATATATATATATATGCACGATGTTCAGTGTTCTCTAGAGCAAGAGACTTAGCTAACACACTGGGGACTGACCTTCAGAGCACCTACGGCTGGAAACAGGAAGGTTGGGAGAGCCACCAATACCCCAGAGAAAACCTCACACACATTTTGAGCAGCTCTGCACTCCTCACACTATCCCGCAGCTTGTGCTACTACCATGCAGCTACACAAAAATCAACTGTAAACCAGCCAGGAAACCGATCCCAGGCGAAAACAGCCCAGCAAGAGCTACAAACCCAACATAGATTTTAAAATTAGAGCTTCGTTTCCCAGCCTGGTTCCCCATACAGCCACAGAAACAGATGGCAAAACGAAGGGGTTTGATTTGGGGGTGGAGAGGAAGCAGCCAAAACTTGCATTGGAACATCTGTCTAAACTGCAGCTCTTGGGGACTCAAGAAAGGCAAGCAGAAAAAAAAATTATTTTTCTTTTTTTATGTCTTAAGAGACTAGTAGGATCTATGCACACCATATTCATAGGACGTAGTTTCACTAGATAAACCCTTAATTTGTCAGGGACCAGGAGCTTAGGGCTTGCAATCTGGGAAGCTCCTCTCCCACCAACAGGCTCAGCATCCCAGGGCACCTACCCGAGGGATGCTTTTCCACACGAGTCGAGGCAGACATGTCTCCCAGCATCTGCCTTTTCAGCATCTTCACAGACTTTTATGTTCAGTCCTTGAAAGAAAAAGGGAGAGTAGGGGTGTAATTGCTCAGGTTCACAGGCTACTACATATTCTTGGGGAAAAAAGCCATGGGGGTACAAAAGCACATGATGGGAGTCCAACCCTCAACGTACAGGACTGCACAAAAACTAACAGGAGGGATCACTCGTATTCCACCACGCCTGCATTTATTTTTGTGATAGTTAAGGTACATGCCTTCCACCAATTCAACTCTTGCCAGTCCTCCTTTGAGTGAGCGAGAGCTCCTCCTGGGCACAAGTTCTGTGAAGACCAGGGGCCATTTCAATTCCGCCCCACGCACTTCTCGCTGGATCAGCTTTGCTGTGCCAGGTACCAGCTTATCACACAGATTCACATTTTAAATTGGAAATGCTCTGCAAGCCAAGGAGAGTAATTTCCTGGGGTGGGATTCACCTCCTCCATCTTAAGGTATCTGCAATGTAAATGTCTCCATCTGAGTTTGTCACCTTAGGATTCCTATACAGTCAGTGGAGAGAAATAAGCTTTTTAGGGTGCAATTTATCTGACCTATTTTAAATGTCTACATGAGAAGGAAAGGAATCATGTCTCAGAAGTGCCTGCCTCTTTCCATTAGTTAGAGGGCTAGTTTAAATGATTAGCTTGCATACAGACATCTCTGTTCAGCCAGATAAACTAAACCTACCTCATCCTTTTCCTTTTAAAGAACAAAAAACAAAAAAACCCTAGAAAACCAAAACCCACACAATAAAAACCCACAAAATCAAAACAAACCACCACAAAAGCCACACATACTAATCCCACAGCAAAAGTGGGGTGCAGAATAAAAGAATAAAATTATAAAAATATCAATTAGCTAAACAAACAAGCCAGAACAATGCCTGCTTCCTGTGCACCACACTTCAGCGCTGCAATAAAAGCTTGCTAATCAGCCTGTCAACCATCCCAGGCTTATCTGCTAGCAGCCTACAGCAGCAACCAGCTGGCCGACCACCAAACGTGCCCCTGTGGATGCTCTCCACAGCGGCAGCATCTCACTCTGCATGGCTCAGCCCAACTCAGTGACCACGAAGGCACCAGGAGAGCAGGCAGGCTGCTCACTGGGATGCTTTTCTAGATACCTGACGGGTTCAAATAATTCTGTTCAGTTATTTCAGGGAGACGAGAAAAAGGTAAACTTGCAAGGACGCCATACTCATCAAAAAGCAGCCAGCAGAAGCTCAAGCAATTTGGAGCCAAGGTTAGTTGCAAGGAAAGCTAAGCATTTGTCAGTATAAAAATATACAGAAGTAGGATCCAAGCATCATCCACTACTTCTGCATAAAGTAATAAATGAAAAAAAGTTTTGTATCTTTGCTCCCTTCATATCCAACATATAACAGGTGCTATTTCTGGAACAACAACAACTTCTAAGGTGTCTCCAAAATGCACAGGCTTTGGCACATCATGATTTTGGTGAAGTCACTGTACACATGCAACTTCCCACTGGAGTGTTCAAACATCGTTTTCACTCAGTGGCATATACAGGGCTGTCTACAGAGAAAAGATGAAACGATAAAGGTCAGCACGGGGACTGAAGGAAGTTCAGCAGATGGATCATGTGGCACGAGGGGATTACACCATGCCACACTTGTACAAATGAACTCAATACTTCTACTGCTGGTACCTGCAGGCGATGGCCCTGTTAATCGTATGTAAGTAATAACTTGCAAGTTATTACTTATAGGTAAAATAAAGTGACAAGACGTTGCACTTTCTAAAGAAACTTCAATTTCCCACATATTCTAGCAATATTATGAGTTACCACTAAATTACTTTTCAAATGTGTCTCCAAATTGAACGAAGCAGATATCTGCAAGCCTCTCCAAGCTGATTCACTCTTTACTTTTCCAGGAAAACTCTTATCCAAGCTAACATGCAGGAAAATTCAAGTCGACAACATTCAGCTCTCAATTAGCGGCTATTTTTAATTAGCTACAAACACTATATCCGAAGATTCTATCAGCAGCAACTGGCCTGAATCAACACATAGTTTTTGAGGAAAACAAACAAAGCAAGCCCACACAAGAAAACCTCTGCTGGCCTTCATCCAAGCACGCAAACTAAGGGACATTTCCATATCACTTCAAAGATTTCAGAGCGTTGGCCAAAGCCAAATTAATAACGGAAAGACAGCTTCTTCTCAGTTTAAAAGCGAAAACGGACGCTTTGCTATACACTTATCTGACAAGAGCAGTATAGAGACAAGGACAAGAAAATCATACCAATATGAAAAAACAGGAAATAAATTTTTCATTGGCTTGATATCCCAAAATGTAAATAAGACGAGAACCGATAGGCAAGGCTGTGAGAAAAGGCAAAAGGGAAAGAAAAAAAAAAAAAAGTATCCCCTCCCTTCGTAAGCTCATTGCAGCTAGAAAATGGAAGCAACCACAAGGCTATCTGCTCATCCTCCTCCATCGGCACATGTCAATATCTTTTTTGCCATGATGTAACATCAGCACCTAGAGCTGAACACCACAGCGCAGACATTGCAAGGCAACGTCAAGATATCGCAATGTGATTAATTTCTGGCTCCCAGCAGGTCTTCCCAGATGATGAAGTGTCTTGCCAGCTGCTCAAATCTCAGTACCGAGACCACAGACCTGCATTAAACAAAGCACTGCTCCAGCTATTATTTTATCTCGTCCTTTTGATGAAAGATGTCCTCTTGCTTAATTTAAACAATTGCTCCATGTTACAATAGCATCAGTAGATACACATAGATCATCTTTACATACCCGGGATATCTGACGTAACGAGTCTGGAAATGGAAGTGGAGAAACTGTAAGAAAATAGACTAGGCGTCCGCCTGGGAAAAGGCTGGGGTAGCCAGGCGTCAGCCCCTGCTTTGCTGGAAAGGCACAAAGGGATACTCATTTCTCCCCTCAATCAGCAGAAAATTGGCACAGATGCTGGAAAGTTAACATAATTACAGAGCCACCTTTGAACGTTATTACTGCATGCACACAGAAGTTTAACTGCGTGGCTGTGATTAGTCCCTTACTCCCTAACAAACCAAAAATTAGGCATGTTAGCCAAAATTAGGCAAAAACAGTAGTAGAAAGTAAGCAGCATTGCCAAGTGGAATAATTAGGTTGCACTGCAGCAAGACACCTTGTGCTGCCTCCAGCATGGGCCCTATCCCCTTCCCACAGGTTTTGTGTAACGCCTGACCAGGTGGGTTCCCTCAGGTCCTAGAGTGATGTTGTAAGGAGGAACTTTCCCTTCCTTGTGGCATTTGCATAGCATTAGTTTTTGCTACCGAGACCGCTGGCACATGGGGGAACTTCAGCAGGAACTGCAGCCTCTAAGTCCACACAACTGCACAAACTCCTCAAGTCTTACAAGGGTGACTTCTAGACAGGGAAATGGGACCATAAAATACCTCTTAGTACAGGAGCAGCACTGCTCCCATGGACCTTTGCCAAGGGCCACCACATCTCTCAGGAAGGGAGACATCAGTGGTGCCTTCACAGCGTGTACCAACCCAACCAAGCACACCCAGCATGCGTGGCAATTTTTTTCAATTAAAAACATTGGCTTAGCTTTAGGAGCCACAGAATGCTAGTAAAAAATGTTCCCTCCCTGTTTAAACAGCGACCCTAGAAATTCATCTGTGATGGATTTTTCTTCTCATTTTAGAGTCCCATTAAGAGTTCGAAATTACGTGAAATGCTATACCTCTGCAGCATTTACATACAAAAAAAAAAAAAGAAGAAAAAAAAAATTACACCAAGTTACCATTCCCAGTTCAGAAATAAATTACCAGACTCAGCTCAGAAACCACTATGTATGGAGATACTTAGACCAACTTACTTCTGTAGAAGAGCAGATGTCAAGTAGACTTCAGTCCAGTGAATTTTGCATCTTCATTTTCCTGACCGACTTCTAGTTTAAGCAGATCATAATGGGACCATTACTTTTTCTAGCAAGCTGTGCTTTCATGTCCAAGTTTCATCTGCAGAAAGGACCATTTTTAAATGTTTGGGCTGGTTTTTTTTAAGGCTGGATTATAACCTGGCTTCCATGCAGGTACACAGCTGAGGCATGGCCTGTCTGAGCACCTCACTGAGCTCGTGCCAGAGCCAAGAACGCCTGTCATCTTTGCACAACTAACAAAGCAGTTATAAACGCAGCTCTCCTTGCTCCTACCCTTCCCTGCTGCCCACCACCATCCCAGAGGGATGATTTCATGTCAGGCAGCTTCAGCACCCTCAGCACCAAACCAGCCCTGGGGACACCATCTAGGATGCTCAAGAGGATCACGTTTGCTGGTCTTTGACCCATGGCTCTTGGCTTGCTGTCTCTGCCACAAAGACGACTCGTATCCAGCTGCAGATCTATGGAAGAGCCCCTTAAAATATGCCTGTAAGCTACATGTTTACGGGCTGTATTCCTCAGTATACCACATATGCAAATCACCTCGCAAGCAGATATTACCCCTCAAGCTCAGGCAAGCACCATGGCAAAATATGCAGGGCTCCCAGACACATGAATTCCTGTACTTTACACCCAGCCTTGCAAGTCTATGTTTCGCATCTGGTGGGATTAGCTGTGCACCAGAAAAGAAAAATGTCTCCGTAATTAAAAGTTACCAAAAAGTCCTGGGAGCCGTACAGCTTTTAAGAAAAACAATCACATTAACCAAAGAGCGGGGAAGATGAGCAGCTGGGGTATCAAATGCTGGAGGACTCCTAAGCTGGCACCTCAGCATATCATTAAGGCACAGAGCTCACAGCTTCTCCTGACTCCTGTAAGGGAAGGTTTTGGTTTTACCTCTAGAAGGAGAAATCACTTAATCACCACCTAACCTGATGTAAAGACAGCTGCTGTACAATGCAGGGCAGCAGCAGGGCAGATGGGGATTGATCAAAATGCAGTTTTACAGCAGAGGCACTCTGGGACTCTTTTCATTCAAAAGCAAACTTTCTGTATAAAAAGGACCTTTTGCAGAAGAAGACTATACCACTCAGAAAATTCACATCTCTCATCCTCAGAGATCACCACAGTATATAAGAATAAGTCCACTATTGGAAAAAAAAAAAAAAAAAAAAAAATTAAAAAAATACATTTTCAGGTATTCATTTTCCTTCTCAGCTTCATCTTAGGAAAAGCAAGGCATGTAATTGTGTATCAAGAGCTGAAAATCCTGTGCAGTCCACACATTCAATGAAATCTTATCCCTGTGAACTGTATGGAAAATTATAATGGAGTCCACTGTTTTGCTGGAAAAACAGATATATACCATTGCATCTCTAATAATGCTTCAAAACTGGAAGCCCCATTTAGGGTATTTGTTCCCTGGTGGAGGGTCCCACGGTAGCTGTGCCATATAAGAAAGCACTGTACTTCCAATGGAAAAAAGCAAGGAAAATGAGAATATTTACCTACATTACACTTTTTCTCATCGCTGGACGCAATGCAAGAGGCGAACACCCTCTGGTGAAGCCTGCCTTCCTTATGCATGGACTAGCCTCCTTCCCTTAGTCTCACTGATTTGATGGGACTACTATAAACCAAAGAACTGCTTAAGGACTGACCCCAAGAGTCAACTACCATGCTTCTCTGGTTTGTTTTTTGAGGATTTTTGTTGGTGGGGTTTGTTTTTTTTTTTATTTCCACAAAATTTAAGCATCTTAAAAGCTCTAGATAAAGGATAAGATTATTGATATGTATGTGCATCACTTGATATGCCAAACAATATGCCAACAGGGAGGTCCTGAAGCATGCAAACCCTGGCCCAAAAATAACTGGTGGCAGAATCGGAGCCTAATTCTGCAACATATTATAATTTCCCTACATATGCATCCTATTCTCACTCCTGTGCTCTTGTGTTATCTTCTCCCCCCGATCACATTGCAACTCCCTACACCAAAAAAAATTTTAGAAAAGCTCAAACCCCAAAACACGTTGCACAGCTATCTCACAGTCACATCTATTATTCAAGAAAGGTCTCATTGAATAAATGTCTGTTCAGAGGCTCTAAACAAATTTCATTTCTGAACACCACTGTCTGCAGCCCAGCGGGCCATTTCACCAAGATAAGATCACACATTTAATCAAACGCTTCAAAAAAGAAATACACACCGAGTTTGCTTAATAACGTCAAATAATAAAAGTGCAGTGCTGGCAGCATACTAATTTTTAGTGCTCTTTCTTCTTCGAGGGTTGTCTCAATAGTGAAGGTCAACCGTACATGGGATTTCTTCTAATTAGGATTTCTGGTAAAGGCTAGACCTGCTTACTCTCACCACTTAGCCATGGTTTTCCCTAAAATGAAGACATCTCTTTCATTTTAAATTAAATCATTGCAGTATCCCACCCAAGTGTGACAGACAAAACTGCATAACTCTGCTAACTCAATAGAGAATGTAAATGAAAGACAACAAAAAACACATCTTTGTGGTCAACGAGGAACCACCCACACAAATGTCTATGGTATAAAAGGAAAAGTGATTTACAGGAAAAAAAAAAAAAAAAAAAGTTATTATCTGCTTGGTGTTTGACTACAGCTCCTACTGCAGCCCAGCAGAGACCTATTTGAGTTAGAAATTAGGAGTGGACTTGGCAACCCTAGGTCAACATACACTTTGCCATTTATTTTATTGTAGTAGTAACAGGAGGAACCAACTCAAAGAAACAGCATTACGTTACTACTACTGCAAAATACACTATATTATTACAGACCAGACTTCCATGATATTCTTTACTAATTTGCCTATTACTTTGGCTATTAGTATTTATTTATTTATTTATTTATTTGTCAGCTTTACCACAGTGACTACTGCTGGAATAGGCTTTGCCCCCGAATTACATGAACTTGGGAGGAATCCTGGACCCTCGCTGTGCTCAAGCCTGCAGCTTGAAAAGGGTCAAACAAAAGCTGGCATCCTCACCCTTACAGCCTGGCCCATGGGTTATGCTGGTCTGCCCTTTGGTCGCACGGGATGAGGGAGTGATCAAGCGTAAAGGCATTGGAGAAGACAACCCCCCATCTGCTGCTCCCAAAGCTGGAGGAGACAAACAGCAAAGCAGCTCTTAGATATATTCTCCACCATATCCCATTCTCCCTGCCGCAAACATCCCCACAGACATTGCAGAGGTACAGATTCTCCCCTTGCATGGGAAAATTACAGCTTCTTAGTGTAGGCTGGCATAACAAACCACTTGAGTCTACAGGCCAACACCTTTCTACAGGTGCTCAAGTTTTACCCAATGTCTCAGCCCCACTGCAAACACAGAGCTGCTCACATGGGAATATCCTCATGTGCTCAGTGATGCGTGCCCGTACTTCTCATCAAAACAAGGATACTTGCACACGTATAATTCCCTTGTCACATTTTAGCCTTCCTTTGGAAAATTGGTGATATTATATGGAGAAGTGTTCCCCACTCCCGCAATCGAAATGCATTGCACAGACTTCAGAAAGACTCATTGCAAATTGGTGACCTACTTAAGGAGATCTATAAAGTGCATTACAACTGTAATTGTGGATCGCTTGTCAAAAGGTCACAAGTTATCACTCTATGCAGTGTAATCACTATATTTCAAATACCTATCAGGATGAATTTTACACAAGGACACACACATCATTTAGGAGTCGCACCAAATAAAGCAGCAATTGTAATATTACTGTCCTTCTTTAAAAAAAAAAAAGTAAAAGAGAAGAGAAAAAAGACACACAGCCACTCCACACACCTGCATCCATTAAAGATAATCCAAAATGACATTTTCTTGAAGAAGCCTCTGCTGTGGGAGTTACAAGTGCAATAGTCACATCATAATTTCCCTCGGATGGAAGGGGGATATATACGTCACATTTCCAAACGATTAAAGGCCTTGATTGCAATATCCAAAGGAGTAACATTTTAGATCACACACACGGTTCCAACGAGGTCGAGCTGAGGCACAACGTCCAATATAGCAATCTGTGGTGTGCTGAAAACAAGAACGGCTGTTCTCTGGATACTCTGGATAAGCGTTCTGTTACAGGATTATAGACCAGTTTTGTGTACCTCCAGATAGCCTTAACATAAAAAGTCATTTAGGACAGAATCTAAAAGCTTTCTGTTACTGCGGAAAAAAAGGAGGGCGGGGAAAAAAAACAAAACAAAAGATGCAAAAGAACACACAGACGAAAGTGGCAAATAAGGATCCACATTACATGGCAGATATTTCTGGATACAAAACCTGCAGCATACATCTTGCTGGGGGTGGGGGATGACCAACAAAAACCTGTCCCCTTTGAAGTGAGTGACGGGAATTTGCACCATTTCGAAATGATGATGCGTCAGTCAGTACTACATGCACACATGCACACACGTGCGCAAAGGCAGCGTGAAAGAAAAGGAGTTAACATGATCCCTGAAATTCTCCTCAACTTTCTCCAACAGTAAAATCTATTCAAAGAGATGGCTACGATGGGTGCTTTTCTTTTTCCTTTCCCCCAGCAGTCTTTGGAGCAGAGGAAAAAAAAAAAAGAAAGAAAGAAAGAAAAAAAAAGAAAAAAGAAAGGAAAAAAGAAAAGGGGGAAGAAAAGAAAAAAAGGAGGAAAAAAAAAAAGAAAAAAGAAAAAAAACCAGAGAGCTATTGAAAATCTCCTTACAGGGTCAGCTGTCACTGGAATGCATTTGAGTATTCAGGGTATCCACCCATGCAGAACATCAAAAACTGGGCTTGGGTCCCTCCCCAATTCTCACGGGCTTAAGCCAAGGCTTGGTTGGCGACACGGCGCTGAATAGCAAGGCAGCGCAGTGCCTCTGCAGGGCCTGTAAACAGCAAGACCCGCCGATCAAACAGAACGGGGGTGTTGCTTCTGCTTAACGCTTCCCGTTTCTCCCGCTGTCCTCCAACACAACACACCAGGTATGTATAAAAAAAAACAGTCAACAGCTCAGCAGCTCCCGGTGCTGGGCTCTTTTGAGCTAAATTCCCCATCTAACCTAGATCAGCCCAAAGTTAGCTAGAGTACTTATCTCTAACATACCCCTGCTCCTCGCTTGACAGAAAACCTTGACATCCCCAAGAAAGCTGCAAACAGCACTTCTGTAACACAGTGATGCCTCTCTCCTGCACTCTGAGGGCAGTGAAAAAAATTCTCATTAAGGCAGGCTTGGGATCAGCAACTTCAGAACAGGAATAGGCCGCTACAACAAATAAGCAAGGACCAGCGCCAACTCTGATAAAACACGCGGTTGCTTAGCGTATCTGAAAATGTGGTTGTTTTATTTTGGTGTTGGACTATGAATCAAGCAACTCAGTTGAAATTTTAAAATTGCAGGCCTGTGCACAGGTATTTTGTTGTTATTGTCAATCACTGCACCTACAGTTCAAGAACTCAAAGAATAATCAGAAAATCAATAGGGAGAGAAGTTTTTCCAGCAACAGAATTAAAAAAAAAAAAACTCTATACATCAGCACCGTCATTTCATGAACAAAACCTATGTATGCGCACACACAGACATACAGATGCAGGTACATTTTTTGGGTATAGGTGCAATTCTTAGGTACCTCTTTTTCACTTCCCCAAGTTTGGAAAAAAAAAAAAAAATCAGAACTGTGTCTGTTCGCTAAACTATGATATTTATAAGTCTATATATGTGTCTGCAGTTAATAAATGGATGCACTAAGACTGCACTAGTCAGAATGTTTTTCTCTCTCTAATTTTAAACAGTGTCTATTCACTCAGCGTCCTCACCTCTGTAATTCTTGGTTCCCGCAGAGTGGGAAAGACACTTATTGTAAAAACTCATATGCATTGTATGCAATGACTGTTACAAGCAAACTACTTGTCGTTGGTATAAAACCACTTAGAGTCTTATCCGAAGGTGCCAGGTTTAGACCAGATCTCTTTTCAGAACAGCACTGTTCAGCGCTGGCACCTTTGCGCAGGACTTTATAGTAGGGCAATTCATGATTACATTTTAAGCATCACTTCTACAAAAGCACAGAGAGTCCTATTTCACTTTAACTTTGCATTACTGTAAGAAAACATTCATGTCGATCCTTTGTATTTATGGCATTTCGCTGTAAGTTTTAGAAACGCATAGCTCCGTTGAGAAGTTCAAAATCAATGACCTTACCTGGTATAAATCAATGCAACTGCAATCAAGTAAGTAAAGCTATTGCAATTAATAGTAGCAAAGCTATGATCCAACCTACTTAAAACATTGTGCAAAATATTTCAAAGCTGTTCCCTGTCAGGTATCCACTGCAATGAATCGGAGTTGTGCTACAGACTGCTGAAGCATTAGGTTTGTAACCACTGAAATAATTCCTATGTAATTACTCACATGTTGACTAAGGTGCTTTAAAAGAAAATAAAAACAATAAAAATATGGTACTGTAAGGCCATAGATCAATGGATGCTCTGTAAAAGTTTATTACAATTAGGCATTTAAATGAAATATATAACTTCATATTGCCTAATTAGGACAGCTTCCAAACACTTCTTTGCTTCCTTCAGAATGGTATCTATTTCATGACCCTTGAAACCGAAAGCTGTCAAGTCTCAAATGGACATGTCTCAATTTTAATTTTCGACTGTTTTCATAAGCAGATTTTACAAGTGTGCACAGACTTCAAGTCTTCACCTGCGTACACAGCTTCGTTCAGCCTGAAATGTCACCTCTGCCAAAGACATTACAACACAATTAGCAGAAACATGATGCTGAAGTGGGGGAACGTTTTTGAAAAGATACCACATCTGAAATTCTGGAGCATCTTTTGAGAAGATACCACATCTGAGATTCTTGAGCATCTTCCCTTCACAGGGAACAGAAGCGCCCCATTGACTACAGCGGGAACTCCATCGCAGATGCAGCAATACCTCCCTTGGACGGGAGTGGGCCTGAAGTAGTAGAGATTAAAAGTTTAAAGAGGGAGGAAAAAAAGAGAAAGAAAAGAAGACAGAAAGAAAAAGGCCATTTAAAAATGGTTTAGTCCTCATTTCTCTCCCAGAGGAAAACAGAGGTTTCAGACAGGCTAGGAAAAAATCCCACATTGAGCACTGCTTAGTAAGTAAAATAGTGGTCCAGAACACAATTAAAATAAAGTTTTTATTGCCTGAAAAGACTAGCTACCTTGCTATAGCTATAGATGCTTCGTGCAATAACTGATAAACACATCTGCCTTACAGGCAAAATCAGAAGGCTCTCTGAAAAGACTGCTGAAGTAAAAGTTATAGTGTCAAGGTGTCCTTAGAGAAGTCATCTTAAAAATGAACGCTTAGCTTGCACCCAGGAGACACACACGTTTCAGACTGCACACTGTAGATTATCTAGTGAGAAACATAAAGCAAGCATTACACCCCAAACTCGGAGGCTAAAAACAGGCAATGGGATAATGTCTTAGACAGAATCACATCACAGATTTGAGTAGGAGGTGGTTTCCTTGCCATTAGAGTAGCCAAGAATTAAAAGTAGATGCTTAAAAGCAAGCTCCTCCTTCTTCTACTTCAGCAGCCTGCTCTGGGAGCTTCCACTGCCTGCAGGCACCAGGATGAAATCAGGGAGTCCTGGAGCATCTCAGCACCTACAAAAACGAGGACACATCCACATACATCCCAAGCAGGGATTAAAGAGCCTGATATTAAGTGCTGGTGAGGATCATGACAAAGATTTGCCAAGGCAGACCCCAGGAGATGACACAGTCAGAGGCCAGTATGCTAGACTGCCTCGCCTGGGACAGTCACGTACCTACTAATACCCCAGGGCACAGAGAACTGTTATAAATGACACATTTTCTAGCTCTCCATCCTATAGACACCTGAAAGCACTGCCTATAGACATAGCAGAGACTGAAGCATGAATGTACACTCAAAGTTTGGCATCACGGTGCATTTCTAGTATTCACATCCCAGCAGGAGGACATCTAATGAATGAGAAAGGGACCAGCAGGGAAGAACTGGGAGTCCACATGAACTACGGTAAACATCTCTCCGAAACTTCAATGCTCACCAAGTGCATCCCACCTCAATAAGCAGCCCATCATCAAAAGTGGCAGGAAAACACTTCTTTATTTCACAGGACTGTCCTGGTGTCTCAGTATTGTCCCAAGCAATACATCAATATCGTGATGCCTAGCTCTCAGAGCAGTATGATCATCACTGCTCCAAAATAATAATTCTTGAATTGTTCTTCCAAATCTCTCTTGTGATGTGCAAGAATGCTCTAAGGAGTAAGAAGTTTTGTCAAATCACTCCAATCACAGTCTTGGGCTGTTTCCACAACCACCAAGTAACATAATTAAAAAAATAAAAAAAGAGAAAGAAAACTTATTTAAAGCATAAAAAGCCTCGTGCCCATCCTCCATGTTTTAGCTTTTCCCTGATCCATTCTTGCTCCCTGAATTCCATCTCTTCCATCAATCTTCAGCCCATTCGTTATACTGTGTCGCGCATGAAACAGTTTCCTAGTCAATCTACGCCAGTCCCAACACTATTAGTATTAAAATCTGTAATAATAAATCACCCGTTCCCAGGACTACTCCATTTACAAAGACTTCACTCTGCCGTGTGCATCTCATTTACTTGTGTTGACGATGCATACGCTCATGCTCTGAATGTGAAAACCCTGACGGCAGCATCAGGCCGTCCAACTGACGTGCTGAACAAGGCCAAAGGTCATGCATATTCGTCTCCGGTCCTGGCTGATAATTTGGTCCACTTGCCTCTAAATCTTTATTTATTTTTATAATAGCCCTGCGATGCTAGGCAGCATGCAGACACCCAGATTATCAGCCAGCCGGCTCAATGTGCATGCCTGCATCTTCACCTACAAACCTGCTTGCGCTTCCCTCCCGGCCAGCAAAGGGCACCGGCTTCGTTTTTGTATGGGCGGGCAGGGCAATTTGGTTTTTTGCTGCAGGAGGAAAAAGTCTCTTACACAAATGCCAGGATAGGCAAGCCAAGCACCTCCACCACATCACCCCCAGCAGGGAGGGACGTGGTCCCCATGGGATCCCAAGCTGTGGGACCCACGGCCGAGCACCGGCTGCAGCAAACAAAGGAGGGGGATTGGCCCCGCAGGCGCTCGGCGATGAATTTCTTAGGCTGAGACATAAGCTGCTCCACCATCTCCGGAGGGCACTGACGAACCAAAAACCCAGCTCCTACTTTTATCAAACAAAACATCCGAGCGAGGACTTGCTAGCCTTAAACTTCATAAACACTATTACAATCTCATTGCCCCACAAAGCAGGACTCGGTGTTTCCACTGTCATCAATCTGCACTGCCATTTAGCTTGCTCTGGAGTTAAATGCAAAATTAAACATATCCTCTCCTAACAGCTCCCAAAAGAAAATGGAAAATTCATATTTTATTGAATAATAAAAATCATACAGAACTCATGGGCCAACACTAGCTTTATAAAAACTTCAGTCCTTTTGGAAACAGACACACCAGAGATCTGTATCCACCTTACATTTTGCTAGCAGGTAACAAGACAACAGTCACTTTGTAGTAAACGAAGCCTAAATAAGGAAAAAGTACTCATAAGGAGCTGGAACAGGAGCAGCCTCAACCACAACAAGGGGGACTGACTCCTGCCATCTGAAAGCAGTTGTTTTAACCTTTAGAAAAAAATAGGGCTTTATGGTGGAGCCCTAACCTGAACTTTGTCACCCAACGTTGGCACGGGTGCACAGATTTTCTGCCTTCCCGCTCCGGTATTCTTAAGTGATGACTGCAGACTTTTTGACAGCAGCCTCTTTTAACCTGCAACACCTGGTCTACCCCCATAAAAAACTCCATGGAAGGATTTTTCCTAATGAATACACAGTAGAAGCCTGTTCATATCGTGAACCCCTGGAAACGATGATAAATGAGCTCTACAAAGCACACACTACTACTCAATACCAAGCAGGCAGCATTGGCCGCGCTCTTTAAGAGACAGCATTCCACAACAAAAATGGAATTTATTTCTTTTTAACTCCAGGGAAGATTTTTTTTTTTTTGGTCAGCTTCGAAAATCTTGATCCAATGCTCTGGAATAATCAGTGCTGTAATACAGAAAGAAACTGCAACTAACAGACTACCTATCTGCCTTATATCAAGACACAGATGGCATTTTTACCCTTTTTTTTTTTTGCATCTCAGCCTCCTCCTAAGCAACTAGCTGCCTGGAACCAGGACTGGGAGAGTAGAAATGCTAATACCTCCTAATGAGTGATCTAAACAGGAAAGTAAATACAACAGACATGGGTTGTTTTGGCTAAAGGGATGAATGCTACAGCGACAAGCAGACAACAATCCATTGCTTTTGCTTTTGGCTGTATACAAGTTGTTTTAACTACCGCAGAGAAGAATCACACACCTATCAAGAAAGAGAAAGAAAGGCTCCTTTCCTACCTCACCATCCCTCCCACAAAACTAAACATCTGCCTGTCTACAGGGGAAAGGGTGGGAAAAAAACAAACCAAATCATCACAGGGCTACGTTGTTCCTATGGACAACTCTGGACACATAGCTGCTGATCCAACTCAGCCCTTGAAGGCAATCACCCAAGTACCCAGGGCACATTACTGGGGCACTGTACCTACACCTTCATTGGCAATAAAGGGCACCAGCTCGAGGTAGGCTCCGTAGACTGAGGAACAGGAAAGGGCTGCGCTCTGGCTCATGGCAGGGAGCGATCATCAGCCTTACAACCATATTTCCAAGTTAAACAGTCAAAAGATGATTGCAAGGGGAAGGCAACTAAATAATTAAGCAAGCAAATAAACAAAGAGTTCAAAAAAAAAAAAAAAAAAAAGGGAGCAGCATAAATGAAAGCAATTTTTTTCCTCCAGCCATACATACCGGCCCTCTTGCTCAAAAATCCCTCTGGCAAATGCCAGCCCTATACTGTTTGAGCCGGCAAACGCAATCTCACAGGCAGGAGATGGGAAGCTCTGAACATCTCTAATAATGCATCTACCTGGACCGTACGTTTCCCTCTCTGGCTGCAAGGGAAAGAGAAGCTCGTGCCTACCTGTAACCTGGGGCTGCTGGGCTGGATGCAGACCTCTACCCTACCCCATACCTATGCACACGCGACCCCTGATGCACAGCCCCCCCCCAGTTCGGCATCATCCCTACCCGTGCCCCATGCCCACCCTCTGCCTCCCGCTATCCAGGAAAGCAATTGCTTCTCGAGACACCCAATTAAATAGAAATGTAGATGCACGAAGAGGTGGGCATGAGGACGGGGGGGGGGATACATGAAACTCAGAAATTTCTCAGTGTAACACCAGCAAACCCACCGGTCCAACGTGGTGCCTTTCACAGAAAAACAGAAGGGAGAGCAAGAACAAAACCTACCAGGTCTCCTCCATCTACCCGCCGCCTTCGCCAATCTAGCTGTCCATGGCCAAACCCGGCTGGAGCCTACAAGGCATTTCCCAACCAGCAGCACACCCCTTGTCCGCACTGTCCCCCCCAGCATGCAGACCCAGAGAGATGCTCCCCCGTTACCTGGAGGATCCAGCCCGCCTGAGGGCAAACTATCCTTATTACGGAATAATTCAATCCAAGCGTGCACCCAGGGCAGCCGGCACCCTTCAGCCCAACAGAACCAGACTAGGGTGCAACTGACGGCCAAGCAAGGGCTGGTGAGCATCCATCCGTTGGGTAGTTAGTTACCTTTAGTCACCTCCGGCTCCTGAGATGCAAGTCCCCATCAGTTCCTCAACAACCTGCAGCAGGGAGCTGCTGCCACAATCCAGCCATTAAAACCAGGGGTGGGGGTAGGAAGCAGACCTGGCCACAGTACCAAAGCCCCCAGCCAGGAGGAAAAAGGCGGCGATGAGAAGCAGCAAACGTCCCTCAATGAAGGAAAAATTAAAAAAAAAAAAAAAAAAAAAAAAAAAAAAGGAAAAAACATACGAAGAAAAAGTCTCTCCTTTTCTGCCGTGTTCTTCTGCTACACAGGCTCCCTCCCGGAGGACGGAGGGTGTGTGGGGATGGGGGAGGCGATCGGTCCTTCCTCTTCCCCGTCGTCGCCGACCCCTCTGGACCAAAGCCCCGCTCCGAATTACCTCCTCCAGGTGGGCAACTTCAGAGCAAGGTGATGTCTCCGGAGCCGGCACCACCGGCCAGGCGATTCGTATGCGGCAGAGTCATTGCCTGTGCTGCTGCTGCTACCGCTGCTGCTGGGGAAGAACAGCCACTGCCGAAGAGACCACCAAAAAAAAAAAAAAAAAAAAAAAAAAAAAGGAGAGAAATCTTCCACCATCCCCCTTTTTCTCTTCCTCCTCCAGCACCAGCCGCTCTTTGCATCCGCTCCCCTGCCCGCGGCCCCTCGCTCCGCCGGGGCTGGGGGACACAAAGGCGCCCGCGCAGAGGGAGGCGGGTGGTCCTCAGCCCCCCAGGCTCCGCCGGCACCCCGGATCCTTCCTCCTCCTCCTCCCGCTGCGGAGACCGCCAGCCCCGGCGCGGCTCGGCGCGGCTCGGCGCGAGCGGGCGGGGGGGCGGCTCCGCGGGCGCGGAGGGGGGGCGGCTCCGCGGCCGCGCCCCGCGCGGTGCCTAGCGGGCGCGGGGGGGCCCCATGGCCGCGGGCGGGCGGCCCCGCCGGCACGGCTCGGCTCGGCACAGCGCACACACACACGCACCGCACACGCACGCACACGGGGAGGGGGCGGAGGCGCTCGGGGGCGGCGGGACCCGCAGCACCCGCGTCCCCCGCAGGGCCGGACCGGGAGCGGGCAGCGGGGCCCGGGGAGGAGGCGGCGGCGGCGGGCGGCGCGGCGCTGCTGCCCTGCCCGGCGGCGGCCGCACGGAGCCGGGCGGGCGGCGAGCCGAGGGGCGGGGGAGCGGCGAGGGCCCGGATCTGGGTTGCGCGGACGCGGGCTCCACCTAGCAGCCGTCCGGCACCGCACCGCACCGCATCGCACCGCCCAGACCAGGCCAGGCCGGCCCCGCCGGGGGCTGCCGCCGCGCTGCGCCGTCCCCTGGCCCGCACTGCCCTGTAGCCGCCCCCTTCCCTCGGGCCCTCTGCAACCCCTGCGCCCACCCCCGCCACGACCTGTCCCGGAGCCCCATCCCGAAAGGATCCCCCACCGCCCGATTGGCCGCTCTGCCCTCTGCTCCCCTCCCAGGCAGCCAATCGCAGCCTGCCTGTCAGGCTCGGAACCATTCCACACTGGATTCCCTACCTCCCGATTGGCTGCTCAGCCTGGTGTCCACCGGCCAAGCAGCCAATCGCAGACTGCCTTTCCAGCACGGAACCATGGTCTGCTGGTTTCCCCACCTCCCAATTGGCTGCTCTGCCTATTGCTCCCCTCCCAGAAAGCCAATCGCAGCCTTTCTGTCTGGCACAGAACCATTCCCCACTGGATTCCCCACCTCCCAATTTGCTGCTCAGCCTGTTGTCCCCAGCCAAGCAGCCAGTCACAGCCTGCTGGTCACAGACCCACACCCTGCTGCCCAGTCCAGGGATGGGGCTCAGGGCAGCCCCACAGCAGCCTGGGGCCAGGGGAACACACCCCGTCCCTGCCCCGGGCTCCCCAGAGGTGGGAAACATGAATCCCCTGATCTCCGGAGAGCCAAGGACATCCGGGACATGGGACAAGAAGTCTACCTTTGTTTTAACATTTGTCATCTTAAATGCTTACAAGGGACCTCTGAAAATAATGGCGCTTGGCTGGAGCATAGAATCGTTTAGGTTGGAAAAAACCTTTAAGATCAGCAAGTCCAACCATTAACCCAGCACTGCCAAGTCCACCACTAAACCAGGTCCTCAAGCACCACGTTTACCCGTCTTTTAAATATCTCCAGGGATGGGGACTCAACCACTTCCCTGGGCAGCCTCTTCCAGTGCCTGATTACCCTTTCAGTGAAGAAATTTTTCCCAATATCCAATCTAAACCTCCCCTGGCGCAGCTTGAGGCCGTTTCCTCTTGTCCTATCACTTGTTACTTGGGAGAAGAGACCGACCCCATGTCACTACAACCTCCTTTCAGGTAGTTGTAGAGAGTGATAAGGTCTCCCCTCAGCTTCCTCTTCTCCAGGCTAAACAACCCCAGCTCCCTCAGCCGCTCCTCATAAGACTTGTGCTCTAGACCCTGCACCAACTTGGTTGCCCTTCTTTGGACACGCTCCAGCATGACAAATACGTTTCTCCTGGACCACATTGTCCATTTGCTTTTAGTTTTAGAGGGGACCCAAACAAATCAAACTCTTCTAACAAAAAAAAAATAAAAAAAAGGAAGAAAAAAAATGCAAACAGTTTTCCAGTTGCCTGGGTTCTGAAGTTCTGACACATGCAACATGCCACACTTTATCCCAGTGACCAGACCTATTTGGGGAGATGCTGCTGCACTCCCAGCTTTGAACATAAAAAAACTGTAGCCAAAGGAGCTGGAAGGGCCTGAATTAGGCCACCCGGTCCACCCCAACAGAAGAACCACTCCATTTGTTATCCTGCCCAGCTGTTTCTTTAACAAGATCTTTAGGATCTCCGACGACGGAGACCTTGCAAGACCGTCCTTTTCAGTGGGATAAAGGAATTAATTAATCTTGTTTATTAACTTGGGCTGTGAGTCAGGAAGACGCTTACACGTGTTCCTAGCTGCATCGCTAGTTAGACAGGCACAGAAATGTGTATTTTAGGTTAAGAACTGCTATTCTGAATGCCTTGATGCGCTGTGGAAAATTAAGACAGATAAGCATAAATGCTGTTTTCCCAATAATAAAATCAGGGCCCATCTCACTGACACTGCAAAAATAAAGGAAGAATGTCGACTGTGGTGAAATTCAGGCAGGGCAGAAATCTAAAAGTTGTAACAGATCCGCCTCAACTGTTTCTGTTTCCAGTAGACCTCTGCAAAGTCATGTTAGAGAACACCTGGCCTTTCCCACAAGGCTGCAAAACATGCCCAGAAGTCCGAGTGAATGGTACACAGCCTTCTACAAATGTTTACTTTCAGAAAAAGTAGATTTTAAAGCAATTAAAAAGCTATCGTGTTGCAGGCCTCGGATTTGGCTCACCAAAATCATTCTCCCTAGTGGGAAAAGCCCTCAGAGTATCTACTGTTCCATCCTTGACAAAGTCCTTTTCTGGAACACACCTTCTTCCAGGGGCAACATGGAGAAAAAAAAAAAAAAAAAAACAAAGAAACCACCAATACCCCCAAATCTTTAATACTGCCTCTGCTGGGATGCTCAGAGAGATGAGATTCTCCAAGATATGATTACTTCTCTGATGATATTCACCACACATACTCTGGGAACAAAACAAAGCCCTACAAGTTGAAATTAGATTTGCTGTATATCTTTAAGCTCTGTTTTAATGCAGAGGTGAGAATGAAATCAATGTTTAGTCAGTGAGTGGAAAAAAGACAAAGTACCACTAGGCTTAAAGTGTGGTGTTTTTTTTTTTTTTTTTTGTTTTATAGCATTACACATAATAAAGATGGAAAAAACCCAATGAATTGTGGGTGGAGGCAAGGAAGAGCTTTGGAAGGCCACCAGCCTGTCACGCTATCATTGCTCATTAAAATAGTGTCTTGGGCTTAACGCTGCGAGCCAGCCCATGAAAACTTAGAGACAGGAAAGTTGCATTAGGTTGTGCAGTTGTGGTCTCCAGAGGCAACAGCAAGGTTATTCCCTAAAGGATATTTTCCCAGTACTTTGTCCAGCAAAACTTGAAAGATGTCCAAGGATGAGGTCTCCACCAATTTGTGATTACTCCCCAGTCTTATATATCTCGCCATTTGGAAGATTTTCCTGCTGTTCAGCCTACATTTTTCCGTTTCTTAATTTCATACCATTACTTGTGGTTATGGCCCCAATTAATCAAAGTACTTCAATGCATGCTTAAATTTAGGTATGTGCTTAAGCTCCGTTGAAATCATGTGCGTCGGTCTTTTGCAGGGCTGATGGACATGTGCATGTGTTTAAGCACTGTGCTGAATTGGGACCATGCATCATCCAAAATAATTATCCTTCTCTTACATGTTTTTAAACCATTATCCTTCTCTTGCTTAATTATTGATTAGATAAGCTATATATTTAAGCTACTTAATCTCTCCTTGTGTATCAGTCTTTCCAAGAGTCTGATAATTTTTCTTCTTCGGGTCTGAATTTCTTCAAATTCTTTCATGTTTTGTAAGGACGGGTAATGAGGTATTGCAATTTAATGCCATATCCCAGGTGTGATTACATAAAGAACAGTTATTCTCTGCAGTCGAAGGATATAACTTACCTGCGCCAGCAACCCGAAAGTGCATTGATTTGTTGTGCTGCTCTATCATTTTGTAAAACTCTCTATAATCTACTCCTATTCTTTTCCATATCCATCACCCCTGCATTCAGGTATTTTTGCTTGCAGAGGCGGCCAGCCCTTAGGCCTTCAAATTCAGTGCAGTGTTTTACACCGGAAAAACAGTAACAGAACCAAATTGCAGCCTTAGAGGTTTCCAGAATGCTTTCTCCCATGGAAAAAATAAAATAATCACTGTTTCAAGTTGTATTATTTGAATGTGTTCACCCAGTATTTTGGGTTCCCAACTCATTTTCTTCTTCGGGAGGATTTGTCACACATACCACCCTGGCACCGCAGTGCCTGCATCGTTTGCTGCTCATTATTCCATTATCCCCCAGGTAGATGCAGAGCTTTAATGATAATTTCATTATTTTACGATGGATTAAAATTAGGTTTAGTGAATTGTAATTGCCTGTGATTCTGATTCTTTTCTTTTTTCTTTTTTTTTTTTTTTTTCCCTTCTTCTTCTCTTTCTGAAGATCTGTGTCCTATTTGCTTTCTGGCTTTCTCTCAGATTTCTACGAACTTCCATAAACAACTGTCACTGAGCCATTACATTCTGTAATGAATTACTTTATTCTCAGAGATGCATGTCATCTGGACCAGTTCATTAGTACACATTTATGCTTTTCAGACTTGCCTTTTTTTTTTTTTTAACCAGTTCTCCTGCACAAAATGTATTTCAAATGTGTTTTCTTTACTTCATGATCAAGTATTATGTGGCTTGTTTGGTTTTCACCTTTTTTTCCCAATGTGAAGTATTGTCATGACAAAAATACATCAACTGTAAAAAACAAATGCTATGGAGTGATACAAATAAACATCATGGGCTTCCTGCTATAGATCCAGCAAAACTTAACTAATCCCTCATAAACCCACATTTCCATCATAAAATCCCCACAACCTGAGCTCACTGATTTCTTTAACAACTGACGATAGATAGTAACACTGAATTAGACTCTGACAGACTCCACACTCTGTGTTTTCTTCTTCCTCCTCGTCGTCTCCTCTGCAGCCCTGGTTTAGGAAAGCCGTCTGAGATCCCTGCCTACTGGGGGAGCACCTCATGTTTTTTCATGCTGCCTTTTCCCACGCTCGTTTTTAGGCACGAGCCTTAGTGAGATCAGTTGCACTGAGCTAAAGCAAAATTACAAAATGAGGAATAATTCACAAGCACAAATCACCACTGAGGTGCACGCTTAACCTGACTTTAGGATATCTACCTCTACATGTGTCTGAAAGCCATCAGTTTCCCTTGGTAAAAACCCTGGATGAACAAATTCTCCATCAACAGAGCAGGGCACATTGCATGGGGACAGATGTGTTTCTGTCCCACTGTTTGCACTGGCTACAAACCTGCTAGAGAATTTAGTCACCCAGGGATTTTACCATAGGAAACCTCAGCACTGTTAGTTTTAAGATGGATATAGAAGTAGATATCCAAAAGTCAGGCTGGGCAGAGGCAATGATTGCTTGGCACCAAAGACAAGCAGGAGACACTTCTTCAAACCTGAAATATCTCCTCATGGCTCCGGGCAGGATTACCTAAAACCGGGATTGATGGTGCGATGCTTCTCTCATCCCAGCATTGTCGCAAGCTGTACGGTTTGTGTCAGCAGCCGTCTTGCGTGGGCTGAGCATGCCAAAGCCCTTTGCTTCCACCCCAGTTAGGGGCAGAAAGTTTCCAGCCCATCCTACTTCTCCCTGCACGTGCCTCATGGCCCAGCACTCAGCTTCAATTCAGGGAGTTTGACGTTTGGGGCTAGCTTGGGTAGTCAGGCCAGCCATTATGCTGCCGTCTTGTATGAAACCGTGAAGGCCCTTTGGCAAATGGAAGAAAAAAACTAGTTCACGATGGCTTTAAATGTTCAAAAGAGTCGTGGTGATAAGGCTTTTCAGTTGCTGTGGGGAGACGTCTTGCCATACCTACATAATTTGATTAAAGTTTTTTAGTCTTTGCAGATTCAGTTGGAGTTAAACTGTTTTTAAAAGACATCGTGAATTTTTGCTTTCATAAGGATGAAATATAGGTCAGAGGTGAGACCCTCAGTAGTTTAAAGGTGCATTTCTTACATTAACGTTCAGTATTCTTTCTATAACAAGTGACATTCTGGGGATTTATAATGATTGGTTTATGGACAATTAGTACATTTTTTTCTTCTTTTGTAGTCTCTTCCTGCTGATATGTACCTTCACCTTCATTTGAATACCATTTTTCTAGGTGTGAGAATAACCTCAAAAAACTAACAAAAGACCCCACCCCACATTACATAAGAAATGCAATAAATAATTATTTTTTATTATTTTGAAAACATGGAACATCAAAAAAAGGCTTTTCCACTTAAGGAGTAGGTTAAGCCATGGCACACTGGCCAGTTAAAGCAGGTTTGCAGTAGCTTGGCACCATCAGAGCAGCACGAAGGAGAGAAAGTGCTGTGGGGCATCTGGTCTCTAACTTGCAGTTGACATATAACTTGCAGCGTGTATAATTCACCCCAATGCCTTGCACAGCAGAAGATGGGTTCCCAGTCTCTCAACAGCAGAAATATTCCTGCTGCACTCTGCTTTTGGTAGGCAGTGGTGCCGTTTCAATGCTTCCTGAAGCATAGGTGGTAGGGACATGGGAAGACTTCCTGGCACAGATGCTCAGGATAGGGTGTTGTCCTGAAAAGTGTGGTATTCAGTCCAAGCAAACTGCCATTCTTAACGTGCACACCCAGATCCACCCTGCTCACAATGCCATCGCAACTGGGAAGGCCGTGCAAACCTGCTGTGGAAGACTGGTGGTGACTGGTGGCTTAGACATGGATTGCAAAATGGCCCTGCATAAGAATTATCTGAACTGCTGACCTGAATCTGTCTGTAGTCGAGGTAATAAGGCAATTAGACACAAAAATCATTAATAATTTAGCTTAATTGAAACCTAACAATACAGCCTTCCTGTACGATTTCAAGTGATTTCAACTGTTTGTGAAGAATGATCTGTCTCTGGTGTTCCAGTACTTAAATAATGTGGGAGAAAATAAAAATTGTCACTAGAACCGATATTTAAAGAACTTGGGCTGGTTTATTTCTCATTAATTTGAACCTGTGAATTCTCAGAGCTGGCTGTCGTTATCGTTTCAAATAGAGGTTGAAGCGTCTCTTTGTGTGTGGATAAGTTCATCTGGAAGATGTAACTGGCTGTTGTAAAAGGTGGGGGCTTTGATCTAGTAGCCACGTTAAAGCAGATGGGTGTGCTGCATACGCTTTGGCCAAGCTAAATGGAAAGAGCAATTAAATGCCCCTCCACATAGTTAATGCTGAAACAACAGGAAGCAGAAATAGCAGAGTAAAATAAGCCATGCCGCCAGAGAGGTTTCCCTGGGACTGGCAGCAAATTTGCAGGCAAGGGGGTTTATTGGTTGCAGCTGCTGGTAAAAGTCAGAAAAGTTCAGGGAAACCAGGAGAAATCCAATAAACAACAAAAGCAGCAGCTGGGATTGAGAAGGAGAAGAGGCAGAATGACTCCTAGGACCAAAGAGGTGGACAGTAATTTCTGGGCTGCTTGTTGATTTACTCTTGTGGCATTCAGGAAAATAAGATGTTCTTCATAAATGAACAACACACCACACAGATACTTGGTGCCCATACTCCTTAAACCAATGTGTTGGCCTTAATCTATAGGGCACTTGAAGCCATATGCTGCATGCTGCAATTTAGCGTGACTCCATCAGCCAGGACCACAGAGCCTTTACATGATACAAGAAACCAAAGTCTTCCATGAAGAAGAGGAGGAAATCCACCCCTGGCATCCATCGCAGCGTTTGCGTGCAGGATGATTTACGCTGATGCCCAGAAGAGTAAGGTTCAAGTTCACATTGCTTGCTGGGCTTGAGAGAAATTTGAGCTACTGGTAGAAATATTGTATTGCCCCTGAGGGACTGCTGGGCATGGCGCTTTTGCAGTACTCTTAGCCATCTATCCTATAATGCTCATATCATCTGTAACCACTTATCTCACCTATCTCCTGGCAGGCAGGATCGAGAGAAGAAACCAAAGGAAAATAACCACTCTTCTTGCAACACTGAGAGAGGATTTAAAGCCATTTGTGAAACAAAAGTAGGAAATGATCACAGCTAAGAAGTCAGTGTTTTAAAGGCACTCTCCAAGGACTTCAACCGCAGCAGTATGAATTTAGTATTCATAGTATTAATGGTGAAATTCTAAACTGAATAGGAAATTAACTTTCTCACTTGAGGTTATACTGCAGTGGTAAAGTGATCCTAATTATTTTGGAGACTAAATGCTATGGTTAGGGGTAAATCAGGTTCCAAAAAGAAAGAAATCAATAATGCAAAGACAAATTTTGAAGATTTCAAATAATAAAACCAGGTAGAGTCTTTTGTACTAAATACAACAGAAGCTCCCTTTGGTGAAACATGAATAAGGTGAAGACTTGAGCGGATACCTCATGCATACAATTTAGTAAGAAGAAAACATAAATCAAATAAGACTGGGTCAATACATAGCCAAAGGGATTATACCAAAAATCAGGGCTTTAAGAAATGGGTTATTGTGCAGAGACATGCAATTGATCTTTTTGGTCTCCTCCATGATCTTTCTGCCTCCTGGGCTCCGTTTCAGAAATCAGTAGAATGATTTTTTATTAAGTTCAGTTTTCTTTTAACTCATATCAGCAGTCACTGAAATAATATTTTTACCCCCTTCTGTACAGTTGATTGGCACATCCTTGTTTCACACATTCATTTTATAAATCTTTTAATGCTTCCTCTGATAGGGTCACAGGAAAATGATCCGAGACAAATGGGAGATCTAATCTTCAGATAGTTAGCGTAGTGTCTGGCAGCCAAAGAGAAAGCAAACAAAACACTGAGATGTACCACCAGAGGCACAGAACAAATCAGAAGAGATGAATGAAATGCAGAGAGGACCAGTGGACCAACACCTGAGGGCTGTGTGAAATGCTGAATGCCCCATTACCAAGGTATGGATATGGTAACAGTGAAAAAGGGCAACTCAAGTGCTGGGTAGTCTTGGATGTTCGTAAGTATGGTTATAGATGAACCCAATTAGTTTTGTGCTTATTAGGGCTGGGGAAGAAAGAGGCTGAGAAAGGCTTGCTGAAACAAATTCTGAAAGGGAAAGAAGAGTAAGCAAGATGTACCTGATGTCTTGCATGAAGGATAACGGGCTGGAATATAAAATATTATCAACCAGCACACAAGAAAAGGGGGTCAGGGACCTTTCAGAACACCTGTTCAGCCAAATGGAAATCTGACAGCAATCAATATCTGGAGCAGATTTCAGAAGAAGTTTTCAGGTGCATAATCTCACCACAGGCCAGTGGGAATTGTGCTCCTAAATCCCTTACACACTAATCCCTACTTCTGCACAGCTATTAAGAAAAATAACAAACATATAGCAGGGACTGTAGGTAGCCTGATATTAGCACATATAAAATGTGTAGTGGTAGCATCTCTTTGAGCTTGAACTCTTCACTCGGTAGCTTTGGCTGAGTAGGAGTTTATTATTCATAACTCTAAAATCCACCCCATCTCATTTCATCTTCTGAGCTGTACAATCAATAATTCAAGTATGCATTTTAAGAAGATTTCCAAATTAAGCCAGACACCCTAATGTATAGGACATACCACACAGATTAGTATACACAACAGCTTCTCGGTGAGCCAAGATGAGAGCAGCATAGTGATTTGGAGAATATGAATATCATTATACTGAAGAGGTGCTTAGAGCAGTAGGCAGGGAATAAGGTCCAAGCATTGGAATTGCTTTTCAGATGTGACACTCAATATATTTTTGAGATTTGTATCCAATACCAGGCCCCTGTAAATTGACTGGCAAATTGATGTGTCTTGTATCACCAGGCTCTTTCACCGGTCAGAGTCAAACCCCCAAATACGGTTAACAATGATAGAAGTTAAGTCTGATTTTCCAAACAAACTACTATGGGAATTTTGCCTTTCATTCATCTTGTGTGCTCTTCAATACCACACATCATGGAAAATGGTCTATGAAGAAGACCCTCAAATGGAGGAACAAACGGAAGCGGCAAATTCTTGTTTTAGCACTCAACCGCTGAGCTACAAATGAGTTGGAGATTATGTCAGTTCTGTCCTCCAAGCAAAACCTAGGCAGTTGCCAGCAGGTTCTTACCTCTTAAGAGCACAGTTGCTTCTGAAAACTGAAGACAACCAAAAAGATGAGCTTGCTTTCCAAAATAACGTGCCATTGGGCTCAATCATCAGCTAACTTCAGCTGATGTATCTGCAGTGGTTTGAACTTAGAACACCAATGTGCACTGAGCATCCAGCTACTTGTGTTATCCAGTGCCCCCTTTTCCTCTGGTATGTCTTACTCAGCTTCAGTTTGCTCAAGTGATCTGTGCAGCAGGGGAACTGCAGTACAGCTCTTTTTTCCAGTGTTGCTTACCTGATGCCACATGCTTGTTCGTGACAGTTTCTGGGAACTTGATACCCTGGATGTGGCAATGGAGAACAGCATCAAATATGATGCAAAGAGCAAAACATCTGCTTTCTGATGATCCATCCAGGATGCCCATCATAAATTTAAATCTAGGTTATAAGTTACTTGCCTTCTGCTTTTTTGAAACTCTGCCATAAAATACCCTGTTTAAATAAAGTCCGTAAAACTCCTTGTAGTTTATATCTACTTGCACATTGAAGAAGGTAAGCATTTGTGTGCAAAGAAGGGAGGAATCAGCTCTACCCATGAAATATGTGATCAGTCTAAGGTCAGTGTAACACCACTGGCCCCTGCAATGCTCTGTTCCAAGTCAAAACATGACTGCACTGCGATGTATGTTGTTTTGGGGGGTTGCTTTGTTTTCGTTTGGTTTTGATTTTGGGTTTGGGTTTTTTTGGTTGTTTTTGTTTGGTTGGTTTGTTTTTGGGTTTTTTTATTATTATTTTTTAATTACTTCCACTGCTTGCCTTGTTATGTCTGTTAAATACTAGCTGTTCACACCCATGCTATTCTGGGCTTGGACTAAGGATTTCTGCTAGGACTGCTGACCTTATTGATGGGCTAGCTGAGGTGTTGTTTTTCCCTTTTAATCAGGAAAGTGGCTGTTCTCTAGCTCGGAGGGTTCAAAGCTCTAGCATTGCCTGCTCCTTGGTGTCCTTCCAAGGACTAATATACACGTGGATATGTTGTAGGTTTGCTCCGTGACCAAACACCTGCAGACTGCTGGCTTTTCTTTTTTCTGACCTTGAGCATCCCCCTCTTACAAATCCCTGGGTCTCATTTACACCTTTGAAGAAAAGCATGTTTACTTTTACACCTGGGTTGAAAGGGAGGAGTCTTCCCTAAAGAAATACAGCTACTATTTAATTCAGGGAGGGCAGTAAGATACTACCCTCCCAGTGGGGACCCTCATTTGGCAGCCTGGGCCTTCATATCCCAGCCCCTGGGTTAGACAGACGTTGAAGCTGAATTGTCCACTCTGGCTGCAGAGCTAATCCTGCACAGAGAAGCTGGAGGGAATGGAGTGGGCCAGGCAGAAATGTGCGTTTCAGCTCTTCAGGCCATACCTAGCTGCCCTTCATGCATAGCTTTCCTGTACAAAGAATATTAGGCAAGGAGAGGCCACCTGCTTCATCAAGTTGTGTCTCTTTGTGTTGCAGACAACTACATCTCTGTCTTCATCAAAACCAGCCAGGTTTTTATCTGTAGTATATAAATGCTAAACATAAGTATACATTTCTATAGATGTCTTATTAATGACCACATGGTACTGTTACTGCTGTTGTCATTGTTTTTCCGCTCCACCATCCAAGTTTTCAGGGGGTCCAATTCAGATCTAGCTATCAATGAGTTTTGAATGCTATTACAATGTTTTATACTTGTTTCTGGGAAGGTGCATGGTTTATGTTTCTACTGTACACAGTACTGTATTGGTTTTCCCAAGTAATTTTTAAGTAATTGCAGTTATTCTTTCTGTGTCATTGCTGATCATGTATGTTTGTCTTCTCCTGCATTCTCAGTCTGGCGTTCTCGTGAAGTGGAAAAGCAGTGTCCATGATGATACAATATCTCCTTCCTCCCTTTTTAAGGTCACTGCGCTGGATCTGCTAGTGTATACCTTACGGTCATTAACAGCAAAAAAATAAATCTCAAAGGGATTTTCATACATTAGTGTTTCTCACTTGGACTAGGATTGCAACACATCCCCTATTACTATCCTATTGTATTGAAGCTACTTGTATTCTGTGACTCTTGCAGAACGGATGGTGCACAATTTAGCAGCCTTTTAGGCCGCACCTTTTAAAAATCTCTAGCTGTATTGGTACGATCATAAACAGAACCACTAATAGTCTCCAAAACCTGACTGCAATTCCTATGCTCTGTACTTCTTTCCCTCTATCTTCATCTTGTCGTCGCTCGTACAAAGAGCACATTCCTTTGCAGCCATAATTAAGCTCTCAGTTTCTCTTCCCAGTCCTTCTCTGGCAGTGATTATCACATTTATTTTTTTTAGCTGCTGAACCTGTCAATCCACAATGCTTCCCAAGAGCCATGTTCAGGTTCGCAGAAGCAGGAAGCGAGCACAGAAGGAAGTCCCAGAAGTCGGTCATCATTTTAAAGATAAGGTCTGATCAGGGAGACAAGGCTGCTTAGTTTCAGAAGATTTAAAAGCAGCATATGGTTCATGTTCTGGATGCAAACAGCTTACACACACCCCTACCACCACCACACACATGTTCCAGCTGTGCCCTTAAGCACAAATCTAGGGAGGAGCAAGAACAGCATGAGAACTCATGGTACTTTCTCCCAAGACTTTCTCAATTACATGTGGAGGTTTATTTCCACATTTAGTAATGACCTCTGGATTTCTGCTGCACAATCCAGTGCTCTTTCTCCCTTGAGGCCATGCAGATGTTGAGCACCCATAAAAGAAGCCCTGGCGAAGCCTCAATGAGGCCGCAGCCCACCACCCCCATAGGTTTCTTCTGTGTCTGGCTCCTCCTAGCATTGTGGCCTCCAGAGACTACCCTGTCTCCTCTCAGTCAAATCTGACCCATAGCAAGAGTCGTAGCTCGCTTACTTATTATCACGGAGAAACTGCCCCACACCTTTCATCATCTTTGTCACTCTCCTCTGAATTTTTCATCATATTTTGTTTACAGGTGAAGGGGCCAAAGCAGCATGCAGTGTTCAAAATGGGGATGAACTAGGGTTTTGTACTGGGGTTTAACAATATTTTCTGTTTGTTCTCTATCTGTTCCCAAAAACCTCCTACAATTTTATTCAGCGTTTTCAAGCACTAAGCTGATGTTTTCATGGTCTTGCTCCTGATGGTTACAGCCAGCTCAGAGCTCATTTTGTTCATGAGCCTTGGATCACTTTTTCCAAGGTGCATCACTTTACATTTGCTTCCACTGGGTTTCACCTGCTGTTTTACTACCCAGCCTCTCCATCTTCAAAAATAATTTGGTAAATCTTCCGTCAACCCTTGTTTTCACTAGCCTGACCAACTTTTTTGTAATTATCAGACCTTTTCATTTTAACAATTTGTCCTTTTTCAGGCTGTTTATAAACATGTTGAATAGCACAGCTCTTAGCACACAGCTTTTAGAATTCCATGAGTGAGCTCCATCTGCATCGAGGACAGCCATTAACTCCTACTACTTGCTTTCTGTCTTTGACTAATAACATATCCAGGCACCTCCCCTTAGTACAGCAAGTTTTTCCAGCTAAATTGATCCATCATTCCCGTTTGTCCCCAATCTACTTTTAAAGAATCAAATCAGGTGTCTCCCCCTCTACACTTCCCCCACTAGGACAAACTGTAGGGCACAGAGCAGCAAAAATACCAAAACCAACTGTGTGAGATTAATTTTGTATTCAAAATAAACACAGAGCCATTGCATTGTCACGTAAATGATTACTCTGCTACCAAGAAATATTTCCCTATTCTCTAAGAACAATTAACTACAAAAAGTTTACAATACTGGAAGGCAGTCACTTACTGACAATGCAGAACAATTTGCAGACGAGGTTGATTACGCTGGCAGGGTTTAACTGAAAAATAAAACAGAGATACACATTGATTGAAGCTATCTAAATAAAACATGAATGGCTCCTAATGAAAACAGCAGGCAAAACAGCATTTTGAGGCCTCAGCAGCAATGTTTTTCTCAGTATGGGGTGTGGGACAGCCAGGGCAAGTAACGTTCTGCAAGTCATTTACTAATTTACCATCTTTAGGTGCATCATTTGAAGTCTACAGATTTATGAAAATACCTTCGATATTATTCATCCCCCTCACCTCTAAACATTTCTTTTACAGATTTTTAAAAGTACTGATAGTATAATCAATGGGGTAGCTTACAGAGGATGATGACTTGCTGTAGCTTATGTCAGAAAAGCTACTGCCTCTCTGCAATGCAAACAATGCACTTCACCATGCAGCACCAAAGACCTCTTTTTGCTCTCTCTGCCACTCTCCTTAACAAGAGGGTGCTCATCAGCTAGTGAAAACAGGGCCACGCTTCCTTCAGTCTTCCACTGATTTTTCCACTGACTTTTATGGAGCTACTCTGATTATTGCCTGGCTATCAGTGCCTGGTGATTGATGGAAAATTAATCTGAGACATGCCTGTGGTTGTCCTCTTAAGTATGCATGGAATATTTTTCTTCATTGCATTTTCAGCATGCAGTGTTATTTTATTTGACATCCATGCATCTTGTTTCTTTTGTATTATTCCCCTTTCTTTGGTGCTGGCATGCACAGTTCCTCCCAGTTATCCACAGATTAAATTATGTTTCTGTTTACTCCTGCTTTAGAATCATTAATGAGGATGTTGACTAAGTCAGGACCTGCCACTAATCTCTCTGTTATGCTACCTGATAGTGCCTTTCTGTTTCATATGCTGTTATTTAGCGTTACCCTTTGCCATGGACTTTTTGCCAGATCTCAATACACTTGAGAGAAGAGCTGGTGAATAATTTATTAATGAATTTGCGTCTTATTTTCCTTCATGAAGTACGTACAAACAGTCTGATTGTTACTGATTTGTTTCTTACTTGAAAATTCTCAAGAAACACTTAATGCAAACATGTTTTAGTATGTGGGTTGCTGGCAAATTTCATTAATACATTTTAGACTAATACTTTCTGTGATGTGATCAGTTACTTAAATGGTACAGTACTGTTTCACCTCCCTTACGGGCTAAGGGAATATTTTAAGAACACCAATAAAGAAATCAGAAAATGGCAAAAGCGTAGCATTTATAATACTGTTACTAAGCTTAACCAGAAAAAAGTATCTTGCAGAGAAATTTCAGGAGAATAAAATAAGAGTTTGTCAATGCTTGAGAGCTTATTTCCTTCTAATGAGTGATCAGAAACATCTGGCTTCTGTATTATGCATAACTCTTCTTCAGAGTTTGTGAATCAGTTTATATTTTTAAAATGTGTCCATAAAAAAAAAATCTTATGATACCACATCTACCAAATACCTTTTACTCACTGATTTCATAATTCTGTTTATCTCTCTCTCTTTCTCTCCATGGAGATTTATTCTTTATGAGATGTGCCAGAGATGCTACATTTCTTTTACCTTTATGTGTTCAGTGATAACTCCATTGATATTGGCTCTTTCATTTTTTGCAAAGATTTATTTTGCTATGAAGCACTTCCACCTCTTACTTTTGTTTTCCTTCTGAAAATCAATACAATATTCACCTTTCACTAATATATTGATGGGTCCCTGGCTGTTTTTGAGTTTTCAGTAGTAATTGCTGTGCTATAGTAGAAAATCAGGCTGATTTTTTTCTTGAAACACTTCTCATTGAGAAATTGACTTTTTATTACTTTTTTTTAAAGAAAATATCTATTCTGTCATTAATGGCTTTGTCCTTGTCAGAAACCTGATTTTAGTTGATTAAACAAAATGTATTTTTCAAGGATTCTTGTGAAAAAATTACAACATTAGCTGTTTTTTCCCCTCTTATATTACTTGGGTGGGAAGGTGGGAGGAAAATCAGTTTAATACCTTGAGATCATCCAGAACCAGTGATTTGTATATGCCTGTATTTCTCGAATATTAAAACATGCATTTCTTAGTTCCCAGGACTCTTCTTGAAACCTTTTTTCTTCTTCCTGTTTCTTTTAGTAAACTCAAGGCAAGACTTTTCAGCAGGTTTTCTGCTCTGTCTCTGCCTGAGCCCCCCTCTCCATGCAACCCAGGTTCTGTTTCCCCATATATATGTGCATATATATATATATGTACACACACATACATACACACATATATATTTATAGGTACATACACATGCATATATGCATATATATATACACACACACACACATTTGAAGCTCGCTGTTCTACTTTCTCCTTGCACTTATCGTAGCCGAGACGACAAGCAGAGCCATCCCATCACAGCCGCATCTCCTATAGGCTTTTCCTATATGCAACAGCTGGGATGCTTTCACACCTCTTTTTGGGGTGCAGCTTTACTGGTGCATAGGTGCTGGATTGGTTTATTTTTGTAGCAGAAGGGGGTAAGTGGTACAAATCCACACACACCATCATAGGGGTTGAATGTGGCTGTAGAGCAGTCATGCTTTTAGCAATAGAAGCCACCATTTCCAAAGGGAATCCTTGTTTCCACAGCAATACAGGTAAAAAAATTAAAAGTGAAACTGGAATCTGGCTCCTCAGTGAACCAAAAAATCCGAAGCCACTGTGATATAAACTGACACAATGCACACAGGGAAAAATAAATCTCAGTTTGAACTGTATTGCACTCAGCCCATCTGGACTTACACTGCACTTTCAGCTTGATATAATATTTTTATTTTATTGCCCCAGTGTCACATGCTGCTAAACAGTGGCCCTGCCATGCCCCAGAAAGAGCTGCCTCTCACAGGTAGTTGGAACGATTCCTCTATGCCAGCCGGTAGCCGAAATCCAGCCTTCTGTTAAGAAGAGGATGTTTCATTTTAAGTGCCTAAGAAGCAGCAATATTGGTGCAAAAGGTTGCTATACAGTGACAGATGCTTCACCACCAGATCATTGAAAGAGGTTGAAAATAGCGAGGGAAAAAAAAAGCACAAAAAAAACCAACCAAAAAAACCCCACACCCAGACTTGAAGCACAATGTTACACTACTTCAGTGTATGTTCTATTTTCAGAAGATGCTAAAGGAGCTGAAACACAATGGGCAATGATTTCTTACATTGTTCACAACAGAAAGTATTTGTACAGTAATGCAAATACACGGCGGCGGCCTGCAGGGCTGTTGTTGAAGGGAAATGTTTACAGGGATGCTGGGTGTGATTCACTGAGGCTCTGCAGCAGACCATGCTGGGATGCAGCTGGGGAACAGGACCGCAGGCAAAGCACAAATAACCGTTCTCCCACCCTGCTGACAGGCTGGTGGTGGGGTGTTTAACTGGGCGCGTGGAGGACCACAGCCACCTTTGTCCTTCCTCATGCAGCTGCATGAGGACTTTTCTTCACATTGTCCTCTCTCCTTACTCTGGCAGGCAAGTGGTTTCAGTGCAGCTACCTACAGGGTAAAATACTACCCAGCGTGAAGGGCAGTGACATGCTGCCTCTAGCACCTCTGCATTTGAATCTCCAGAGCCCACCTAGGCTCTTCTTGGACACAGTGAATGCCAAATTGTTGGCATTTGATCATGCATTTGAAGAAACTGGAAGGCAATTGTGCTTTGAGAAACATGGCATGTAGGAACAGAAAAGCCAGGAGAACTCAATTTTTCAAGACTAGGGAGAAATTTCCAAGACATTTCTGTTTTCCATTGATAACTTACTTGCTTAAACATAGAGTCCTTAACAGGAGAGTCATTGTGATTATATATAGCAAGGTGGTTGCATTAAGAATAGTGGATGGGCTAACCAGACCTTGAATCAGACTGCAGGTAGCCTTTAAATAACAGTCCTTCAATTTTTTTAATCATTAGGAGTTCCTGACAAGGAGAAAAAACAGCTAAAGCAGCTGTACTGCTGGAGAATAGACAAAAAATAAACATGTACCTCTGTAGGGAGTCCTACTCCATTGGGAAACACCAGTCACTCACCACAGGAGCATTAGGACGCAGTGGAAGGGGGCACGTGCCTATGGTGCACAAGCTTGTTTTTAACCTCACTGCCAAACCCAACTGATAAAAAGTTGTCGAAGCACTAATCTTGCTATCGCTCCAATATTTTAAACTATATATTATATTTTAAATTATATACATGTTTAAACTATATATATTTTAAGCTATATATATTTTTTTCACACTATAATGGAGTTTAAAAAAAAAAAGCAAGGTGATTTTGTTTCTTTGGTACTCTTTTAACTGCCAAACTCTTCCCGTCCACTCAACACAGCAGTGTGGGATAGTCACTCTTGCCCTATCTCCCTCTCTTACCAACAAAGGTGTTTTTTTTCCTTTGAGCTTTTTACAAGCAAAGCTGCTTCCCCTGGCACGGGGCAGAGGTCTAGGAACAGGGACACCCTCACATTTGCTTTAAGGCTCTCGCAGGGTGTATAAATACTCCATGACTGCTTTTAGAAAAATATGGTTTTAGAAACCACCTTCATTGGGGCCGGATCCTTGACTTTTGCAAACTGTCAGAGCTCAGTTGAAATCAATGGTGCAGTATGGTATTTTGCCTCAGCTCCCTGCTAGAAGCCATTAAATCCCATTAAATCCCATTAAATTTTTTGTATGGTGGATGGACCAAAACACCGAATTCTCTGAGAACTGGACTACAAAAGATATCTTCACCGTCTTCTTCTAGTTCTCCAGCTTGCACTTTTTTCCTCTTTGCATTCAGTTGTCTCTGTTCACTGAATTTACGCAGACTCATGAGTAGCCTTGGGTTGATGGAAGCTGCAATTTTCCGTGAATAAATTATTTATGGGGCAAAAAAAACCTTCAGACTGTTCTAATTTGAGGACTTTCTAAAAATAAATAGAAAGAAAAATATGTCAAGAGTTAGCCTAACAGCAAAAGATTAATTCATCAAAATAAAGACACCTAAAGGAATGAGACATTATAAATGCATCTATAAGCATGCCTATATTAGCAAACTTGAGACAATATATTTCTGTGGGAGGCTAATGTAAAGAAGTATGTTTCCCTTGTGAAAAATCTGTGATAATACCTGCTTGTTTTACCATTTTGCAATCAATCACTTTTTAAAACATATCATCCCTTATGTATAAGGTTTATTCAGGTTGGGCTCTATATGTAGTCCTTATTCATGCTCCGTTCCCATGGCAGTCAAAAAATCAGAGCATTGTCTGATTATGCGCTAAGTCAGGAATTCTGGTTTCAACTTGTTTTGTTGTTAGAAAGATTCCCCCCTTTTTTTTTTTCCTTCTTTTTTCCCCTTTGGAGAGGCCTGCTTGTTGCCACAGGCTTGCAACAGAAGTGATTCATTCTGGATGGGAGAAATCAGCTCTGTTATGATGGCCAGGGGAAGAGCAGGCTTGGGTTAGTATAGGTATTATATCTTGTAGGAATTCTACTTTTATTATATTTTTATTTATATATACTTCTATTCTATTCTATTCTATTCTATTCTATTCTATTCTATTCTATTCTATTCTATTCTATTCTAATTCTATTCTATTCTAATTCTATTCTAATTCTATTCTATTCTAGCCTAGCCTAGCCTATTCCATTCTATTCTGTTCTGTTCCATATAAATTTATTACATACTTATATAATCTAGCAGGAATTAGATGATCCTAATCTTGCCAGCGGTTACCAGAGTTTATGATTCTCCCCAAAGATTGCAAGGCAGAACCTCAGCTGACGTGTGAAGCCATTGCTTAGGTGGTAACAGAGACTTGGACAACTTCTGGTTCAGCGTCAATGGTTCGAAGGCTGTCTGGCTTGTTTTATGCAACATGACTTTTGCTTATAGGCATTACATCTTTTTTCCCTAGTGCAAATAACTCTTTATCCTCAAGTAATCCCGCAAACTTTCTGACTCCTCTGCACTTGCCCGAAAGTGGCACAGCACCTAGAAGGAGCCACAGTTTCTAGACAGGTGTCGTGGTTTAACCCCAGCCAGCAACTCAGCACCACGCAGCCGCTCGCTCACTCCCCACCAGTGGGATGGGGGAGAGAATCAGAAGGGTAAAAGGGAGAAAACTCGTGGGTTGAGATAAGAACAGTTTAATAATTGAAGTAAAATAAATTAGAACAGTTAAATAGGCAAAGCAAAAACCGTGCACGCAAACAAAACAGAACAAGGAATTCATTCACTACTTCCCAGTGGCAGGCAGGTGTTCAGCCATCCCCAGGAAAGCAGGGCTCCATCACGCGTAATGGTTACTTGGGAAGACAAACGCCATCATGCCCAATGTCCCCCCTTCCTTCTTCTTCCCCCAGCTTATATACTGAGCATGACGTCATATGGTATGAAATAGCCCTTGGGCCAGTCTGGGCCAGCACTCCCCCTGGCTGTGCCCCCTCCCAGCTTCTTGTGCACCCGGCAGAGCAGGGGAAGCTGAAAAGTCCTTGACCAGTGTGAGCGCCACTTAGCGCCTATTTAGCAACAGCTTAGCACTACTTAGCAAGAACCAAAGCATCAGTGTATCCTCGACATTGTTCTCATCCTAAACCCAAAACACAGCCCCATACCGGCTACCAAGAAGAAAATTAACTCTATCCCAGCTGAAACCAGGACAACAGGGAAAGTAGTTCTTCACTTTGTGGGCTTTCTGAGGAGAAATTTGACGATTAGCACTCTGAAAGTAGCTAATCGTTTTCTGACATGTAAATACGTATCCTTTAAGAATTAGAGGGAACCCAAGTTATTTCATTTAGCCCACCAATGGTAATGACTTTTGGTTGCCGCGGATAAAATACACACTGCATATAAGAATTTGTAGTCCTGATTGTACAAAGTTATTTCTTTGGGTTGTGATGAACTAGCCTGGGAAAAGAGGCAGGAGAGTCACAGAACAGGTATGGCAACAAAAAACTGTGGCCAAGTTGGGGTCAAGTGGTATTTAATTTGTTCTCTTAAAAATAAAGCAAACGCCTGGTAAGGGTGATCAGACAGGCAAGTAGTGGACTGTAAAAATGGTAAATAGAAAGATTAATGGGAGATGATCACTATGACCTCAGATTTGTAAGAATTATAAGGGTGGCACCTGTGTCACACTATCTTTTGGCTTAACTACCTTTTCTGAAGGTAGGCTGGGCTGGCTTAAATGGGAATTGAGAAAATCCAAGACAGTATATTGCAAAAATACACACAAGCAGAATTTCACAGTACCAGCTTAATAGCTGAAATGATGCATTTCATCATGCCAAGCTCCACTCTTCAGGCAGCCTTGGAAAAGTGGTTGTACCCAGCAGATTAAAATCCCACGGAGACATGGGACTAGAGTGATTTGTGTTTTGCAACATATCTGGAGCCTATGCTCTTCCCTGCTCTTCGGGCTGTTCCTTGCTATGAGCATTGAAGGATTTTGGAGTTCCTTTCACTGGGGTTCAGAGCCCCATTTGTCCCACGCCCTCTCTTAGCCCTTTCTTTCAAAGGCTATGATAATCTCTGAACACTGTTGTTTACCACCTACACCATCTACTATGCAGAGAATATGTGTTTTTACCTTGTTTCCTGGTTTTTAGAATATCCCTCTGCTCAACTTGGCCAGCAGACTGCTTATATTTTATTTAGAGTAAAAGTTTGCCTGTTCCTGTTCTTGCCTTTAACTAATACTTAGACTAACACCACTGGTTAGCAGTGACCATGGTGAGCTTGTATTAAGATACATGTATTTTTCAAGAGGCTGACAAGGAACATCTGTCCAGGCAGGGAAAAAGCTGTGGAAAAAGTGATGGGGATTAAGTTTTCTTCATTTTACATTATAATGACATTTCCAATCACTTGAGAACCGCATGATTGCCTTTCATAGCTCCTGGGAATCTTGACTCAGTGAGTGAGAAATGTACTCTGAAATAATGGCACTTGTTCTAGATTTTCTCCTTAAAAATGCACTGGACCCTGATGAATCAGCTTCTTTGCGCAATCCCAATCATTGTTTAAGTCTGCCCTCTGACACTGCCCGCATGCAGATACTTCACGCACTATTCTTAGCAAACCAAAGCCTTTTGGTGAAAAAACTGCAGGTAGTTGCCATTTGCAGTAGCTCTCCTGGCCTGTGAGATCACTGTCATTTTGGTTGCTTTTTATTTGGTTTATTTTTAATCTGGATCCTGTTTTTTTGTCTTTCTGATGTCATGTCCTTCTTACTTAACCAACAGCAAATATATTCCTCCTAACCTTGGGAAAACCAGCTCATGAAACTGGGGAGAGGAGAGGAAACATGACAACAGTCCTTCAAACAAAGTCTTCTGTCTTGTACTTTAAAAACATTAACTTACATTAACATACACAATTCCACAGGCAGGTCTGAGCTTTATGAACGTTATGGTTGACCAGGCCTCTTACTGGATTTTGGACTATGTAGCTGAAGCATGAAGTTGACCCTGGCTTTGTAAGAGTATCTGGAACAAAAGGGCTCCTCCTTTCTCTCCTTGCTGTCGGGGGGAACTTCCAGGGATAACCCACTTTGAAAATTTGATCATCTAGAGGCTGAAATAGGGAGATCAGGTTTTTGGAAAATCTAACCCCAGTTATTGCATCATGTTGGTATAAGAGGGAGGCTAAAAGCTAGCATTAAATTAGTATTTAAATCAGCTATAAAACCACAGAAACAAAAGGTATAGTCTTTGAAGTTTAACAATGAGAAACATCCAATTCTTACTTTTATTTTCTGGGTTTTAGACAGAAGTCTTAAGTTTTATATGAGGTTGTTATCCCATTGCGTGTTACTGCTACTGCACATCTCCCACCTCCCCGAGCAGTGCTGGTACCTCTGCATTGCTAAACCCACCAGACTACTGAGAACATGTGTCTAGAACTCAGAATAATCTACTTTAATTATTTTTACAAACAATTGTACTTAAGAAACACATGTATTTATTATGAATTGTTATGTTTTCCTTTATCCATATATAATGAATTTATTACAGTTGGGCAATTTAGTGCACCCTTGTTTTCAATTTTAATTGGATTCTTTTTAATGTCCATACTTAACCCTCAAGCTGAAAGGTTTGATATTCCTTTGAAAGTTGTATTTTTCTTCTCCTATTTTACACCTTTATATCTCTCTCCTTGTTGTGAAAGATTTAGATGTTCCAGGTGGTTATGAGGTTAAAAAGCAACTAATCTTTGCGTGTAATAAGATAACTTATTATAAAATCTTGTCAAAAACAGAACTAGAGTCAATGCATTTTTGAACTTTTAAAGCTACTTTCATGTGAAAAAGATTTTTTTACTTCTAGCTAAATGCAAAGTAACTTTAAAAAACTAAGTCAGTTTTAAAGATGTGAAATTCTAGTAATTTTTTTCCTAAAAAGAAGAAATTGTTGATGTTTACTTTCTAAAGACAAGACTAGAGCAGTTTGAGATAAAGCTGGAAATGCTTAGATCAAAACTTTAAGGGGAAGTAGAATTACTATTAATGTGCTGAACCAAATATTTTTCAAAAAGTATTACAACTAGTTAGCAAATTGTGCTTATATATTATTAAAATGACTATTTTTTTCTTTCAAATAAATATTTTTAAATCTCTTGGAAATTATGAAATTTATAAATACCAGATTCAATACGCATTGAATGGAGCAACAAATTATTCCATTGTTTCAATGCCTCCATATAGGTCTGACTATACGCCCATACTGATGGTCATGGGAACTTATTCCCACATCCTCAGCCACAACTGGATGTTCCTGCTGAAGTCATCGGGAGCTGGCTATCAAAGTACCTTGGAAAATGTGGTCCTTAGTCATGAATCTGGTGTTCATGTCAAGCAGCACCAGGAAAATAACTGTCATGCCTTTCTGGAGACTAGGCTTCCTTGATTTTTTCTGCAGGTACTTGAGAGAGACACCTATCTCCAAAGAGCAATCTCAAGCACGCTGTTACGAGTCTAGCTCCTAGTTAATGGTGATTTCTACATCACTCCCTGGAGGTGGCCCTCTTCCCACCCCAGGAGACCAGTTTCTATAGTGTTGGTGTGAGCACTCCCCAGTGCTTACCCAGGAGGGTAAACACCATGGCGTCACGAGCCCTGAATGCCATGGCGTGATCCTCCTCACTAGCCAACCCTCTCCTTGAATGCAACAAAACCTCAAGCAACAAAACCTCACACTTTGCAGCAATTCTGATGATGGAGTAAGGCACACCTCAGCAGCAAGAAGGGCATTAGGGTCTGCCCCTTGAAGTTAAGGGTAACTTCAACTGCACCCCATTGTCAGAGCAGGTCTGTTTTGAATGTTTCTGACATCTTCCTTCAGATCTGTCTACATTGTTTAGTTGATTTATTAAAAAAAACCCAACACAACAAACATTTAAAGAATCTGGAATAAATATTATGGTCCTGTCATGCATCCTTCTGTAGTTATGTTTTGATATGAATATTAAATAATCTGGTTTTATTTAATTTTTATTAGACTCTAGATACAAGGAGCATAATATATGAAGAAAATGGTCATAAAACTATGTCAAAAGATTCACAAGATCTTGTTCATGCTGTGTTTCTTCTCTTTTCATGGTCAAGCCTACAGGATTTCAATCAGAAAACCTACCAGCTGTTGTTCATATTTTCAGCAAGAGGTTTTCACAGAGCCAAAACTTTTAAGAGTTTAGGAGGTGGCAGGCCTATTCAGCTTAGCTGTGTCATTAGATGCAAATGCCTACATCAGTACAGCATTAAGGTTCAGAATTCAAACACACATAATTCATGAAAACTGAAAGCTAACGTTCCCACACTGATGTTAAATCAATCCTACTGCTCAGATTATGCACATTAAAGCGTATATTTGATTGCACAAACCAAGCCATTGAAATGACATCTGCACACTATGGGCAACTTAACTTCAGCACAGAGCATTAACAGCTGGATGAACTGTCCTTTTCTCTTTGACAAGTGAGCCTGGACCAAGGGGAGGAGACATGGGGAAAAAGGATGCACAGATGCATGGGGCTAGAGGTCACATCTGACTTTTGGTTTCCACCCACCCTGAAAACACGAGGAAATGTTTCCGATACATTTTTCCATACCTTTACTGAAAGGTTATGTCCTCTCTCCTGTTTAGACATGAAGCAGTTCAGACAAACAAACAAACAAGTTTGTTGTAACAAAATGCCTGAGAGATGCATTTTGAGACAGGAGTTTTATTTCCTTGGTCTTGAGCCAGCAACCTAAGTCTGTCTAAGCATTTCAATACATGACCTCTACTAGGTCCTGAGGGCACTAGCCATGCTGCTTGAATCTAAATGGCAGACGGACTTCTGCTGCTAATTTAAATCACATCAGAAAGCAGCTAAAGAGTTAAGGCTCTGACATCTCTGGGGGTTATGCTATTCTGAGTACCCTAATTTTATCCCACTCTTTCATGTCTATTTATTAATACTACTTTCTCTATCCTCCAGTCCTGGAGCTTCCTCCGAAATTTAAACATGATGTGTTCTGAGTATAAACAAGAAGAAATACAGTGTTTTATTTCCTTACCAGAAATTGGCACTTTTGGTGGGAGGATTAACAAAGCTTCAACCAACTTCCGCTGCCAAACAGAAGACTCTGTCTTTTGCTTAAATGCTGTGCAAAAGTCTACTAGGCTTTTGGCTTGTACCAAGGATTTATTAGTGGGCCTACTTAAGTTCTCCTTTACACCTGCATAATCCTACTGTTGTAAGGAAGGCAAGATTTGTCTTGCAAAACCACTATTTCTAGCAATGATGCATGAGCAAGAAGAAACTTGGCCTGACTTTGCAAACATCCCATGAAACACAATGTGCCAATGGGTGACACTCAGTGAAAACCCCACTTTTACTATCACCTTTTCCCAAGGTAGACTTGGCCTTCATGTCTTTCTCTGTTCTGGGTATCCTGGAGGGGTAACACCCCCACACACACCCCACCCCCCCCCACCCCTACTTACAGCCTCCAACCCTGCGAAGACTTGAATGCCACATTGACAAGAGTATTCACAAATCATTTAGTACTTGCAGGACTTGAGCTGTATAGGATGAGGAGAAAAAAAAAAAAAAAAACAGACAAACTCATAGTGTAATATTACCCAAGAGATGGTGATGTCAGCCTGTTTAGCTTCTTGCACAATTTCATAAGTAGACATTTTTGTCCTTTTAAAACTAGGTGAAATGTTTTTTCGATGGCATATTCCCCACTGTTTTTTTATAAAGCTGGCATTTCATTTTTGGGGCTGATTTCTCACTATTCAGGCTTTGCTTTAAGCTGCATCAATCCAAGTACTGTTCTTGTTTGACAAATTCCTATTTCATTTCAACTTCACTGGAATGGAGCTTTCCTTGAAAATTATTTTACATTATGAAACATTAAAGAAATGTAAAAGTAAGAATTGATACACACATACCACATGTTACCAAAACAAAATCTCAAATTATTATACGCTCAAATAGGTCTAAATTTTGTTTTGCAAAGTATTTATTATTTTTAGGTGTGTTCCCTCCCCGCAATGTCAAAATGCCATCAATTCCTGTAGAAAGGAGATCTATTAACTCTCTGGTTTTCAACTGACTTACAATAGATAAAACCAGTGAATCATGTGTGAATAAAGCTGCTAGTTGATAATTTAAAGTTAAATTTAACATATTTAACTTGCCATTTTCTACTTATGTTTAGACATTTTCTGTTTGGTTACCCAAGCAAATTTAACTATATTATACTACTGCTATCAAAGCTATAGCCAATGTTCATATTTCCAGTGTCAAATGAAGCTCAGTGTAGGCTGAGGTTTTCTCCTCTTGCATGTTCTCTTAAATTTGAAAGCAAATTTGTTTTGCTCTTGGCCTACTAAGAGTTTGCTTTTCACTACTTCGGTACCCTCTGGAAAACCACATACATTTGCATGGGTGTAAATATAATTTTGCATTTCCACACGCATTTTCCAAAACCAATATTTGCAGCTTTGCCCCATGACTGGGGTGATATACTCTGTGATTTGGCTGCTCAGCTATGATGACCACTCTGGACAGCCCTTCCAGTCCTGGGTGTCCAAGGGGGAGCTGGAAGAACTGTGACACCCTCAGTGTTGCTGGAGGTTGGTGAGGACAGTACCCTGAAACACAGCCACAAGCCCATCACAAGGTACAGGAGTGTTCAGTAACATCCTACAACCTAATCACAAGGAGGAGAAAAGAGCAATTATAAATGCCCTGTGCAACTTGGATTGAATTATGCAGGATGCTTTGTTACTGTCCTTGCCCCTCTCTGCTTCAAGCCATAGAGAAGGATGCACTGGGAAGTCAAAGTGATTGATTTTACAGAGAGGTTCACTCCTTCCCACCTCCAGTTCAAGCTCCAAAGAGATTCAAAGAGTCAGAAAAACAGGTAAATCAAAACTCTTAAAAGAAACTACACATTTGTTGTTGAGTGATCAGCCTACACAGCTTGTTGACATGTGATACCCCAGCAAGAAGGATGAGATGGTTACATAGGATGTCAAACCAAGAAAAATAATGTAAAACAGACCCAAAGCCCAGGATTCAAAAAATACTTGAAACCTTTCTGCTTGAGGGCATGAATCCATGCCTAATGAACGAGGAAAAATTTCCTAGGTACAAATTGTCCTCTAACACGTTCGCTGTTCATTTTCTCTGTCGTCCTCATATGCATCCGATTCTGACCATGGTTGGAGACACGAATATGGGACAGGTAAACATTAGTCTAATCCAGTCTTGTAACTTACAACATTATTTCAGCCAAAATCCTTTCCTTTGTTAGGTTTCTAACAAATCTGTATGTTCATCTGTGCCTTGGTGTATCCAAGAAGGTAATTTTCATGTGCATTTTTCTGTATTTTCTTGCCTCATGGAGGCCATACAGCAATAATGTTCTTGTGGTTATATAAAAATAGCAGTCTCATACAAAAGGGTGGGATATACATTTCAGGAGGTCACTTTTTGAAGACAGAAGATGGATGTTGAATGGGGAATAAACAAATACTTGAGCAAAGTAGCACACTGAAGGCTTCACAACAACCCGGACAGTAAAACCCCTTAAGCTCTTCCAGAAGGTATTTATAGACAATTTAGGCAAGAACGCTTTTCTGTTTTGCATTCAAGTTCAACAGCAGTGTTCCATAAATAGGCTATACACACAAAAGAAAAGCATAGCTGAAGCCTAAAGATAGAAAGTTGTTCTTTCAGAGTTGCAGATTTATCATTAGCTCAGTTACAGGAAAGCTTATTTGGGTGACTTGCAGTGGCAGAGAGGTGCCAAAGGCAAACTACTCGATGTTCAGTGCCTCCAGAGTACTCATGTAGGTAACTCACTTTAGTTCTTTGTTTTATGGTATATTTATTGGATTTAAAAAATAGATGCTGTTAAAGATGAATTGATGCTAGGTTTTTTGCTAGGAAATCTCTTAAAAACGAGTTCCACATTAAGACAAAAAACAGCAATCATACAAGTTCAATAGGCCATATTCTCCTTTCAGTTCTAGCAGTATTCATGTGGCATACAAGAGTTAATTCAATTAACTTCATCTTTGCTCAGAGAAGAACAAATGTTGGCCCAGATACCCATAGCACCTCTATGGAGTAATGCAGATAGTCTCACTGAAGCAGGTTACACTGATAATTACATTGCAGTGGGTTGACCGTGGCTGGCTGCCAGGTGCCCACCAAGCTGCTCTATCACTCCCCCTCCTCAACAGGATAGAGGGAGAAAATACAATGAAAAGCTCATGGGTTGAGATAAGGACAGGGAGACCACTCAGCAATTACCTTCACAGGCAAAACAGACTCAACTTGGGGAAATTAATTTCCCCAAGCCCACTGATGGGCTCAGTTTTGGCCTGCATGATGTCCATCTTGGAGATGCTGGAACTGGCTCTGTCTGACATAGGGGCAGCTCCTGATGCCTTCTCACAGAAGCCACCCCTGCAGTGCCCCTGCTACCAAAACCTGGCCATATAAACCCAATACATACATGAAAATCCAGCTGGCGCCAGTCAAAAAAATATCCAACTTGCATCACAAATCACCTGGATTTCTTCTGGTACCTGATTTTTAAAATGTCTAAGAACATGTTTGGTGGGGAGGGTAAGGGGACCCCAGGCATTGAGCTGGGCATTTTCCAGGAGATGTCCTGGAAACAGGCTGCATAAGAGTCAGGCAGGGCTTGACGGCAGCGAACTGAAGTATCTGATGGGTCTGGTGCTGGAGGTAGTTTGTTGGTGTGTGAAAAACTTGGCTTTAAGTAAGTCCTTAATCTTCCACAAGCAATCCCATGTGACCTTAGGCAAGTGTCTGTATCTTAGCTGTCCATCTGGAATATGGGATGCATAGTACTTCTCTGCACTGAGAATCAATGCATTAAAGGTCAGGCAAGCCAGCAGTAAGGTAAAAGTGGACTTAAATATAGAAGACTGGAAATACTGAAGGTAAGAAAGAGTTTCCCTGTACTATATTTCCTCTCTAATGCAAGAGTTAGAGCAAGATTTTATCTAACATCTCTTCTAGAATATAGAGCATAGCAAGGAGGATGAGTTGTGTTGCAGAGATGACGCAGCGGATGGTGGCATCAGACAAAAAGATGTTATTGTCTCAGTGATTTTTCTCCAGACTCAAACTCTTTAAAAAATCTTTATATATCCATATATCAGAATGTTAGAAAAGAAATACAAAAGAATGGAGAATAATGCAAAACAAATGCATTAACTGAATAGTAACAAATAGTAAATAAACCATAGGAGAAGCAAATGCGTGTTTTATTAAAAGAGATTGCTAAATAGCCGGCTGAAAACTAGCCTTTGGTAATAAAATATTAGGAAAAGGTCTATGAAATGTCCCCCACCTGGGATTCCTGAGTGTGCACACTGGAACCAGTGCACTTTCATACATAAATTAGTGCTGAAAAACAGGCGTGTGTTTTTATTTCTTGGTAATCACTAAAATCTGAGATGTGTGAAAAAGTGGGAGTCAAAGTGCCTAAACTTTACTCCCTGACGTTACTTAGAGCAACTAGCTTCATTTCTCTCCATCATACACTATAGAGCTGTAAAACAGCCACAGTGGATCTCTCTCGCAAGAAAGGCTGTGACTCCAAGTTAAATAGCCATGGACTTCATGGGGAAACCCACTTTGTTCATACCAGAATAAATGTTCTTAAAACAGAGCCCTCCTAATTTAAGGCTTCCTTCTTTTTTTCATGGGAAGTTGAAGGTGACAGCTTGCCTTTCTCTGAAGTCAGTGGGACTTTTGCTATGAATTTTGGTGAGACTAGCATTATGGCTGTGTTGTACCTGCATTATTATTCTTCGCTGCTCATTCAGATAATGCTGAGCGCAAACCTTAGTATTATAAGCTTCAGAGATGGAAAGCAAAGAAAAAATGACTGACATTGTAACCCCCTCATATAGATCAGCCACTAGCCCTTGGAAAGGACACAATACCTGTGGGGAAAACCAAATGCAAGTATCAGCAGCTGCCCCCGAGCTGCCCTTATGTAGGTGGGCTGGAAGAAGGCTGAGCAGCAAACATCCCAGCTCTAATCCACAACTGCCTCTGATCCCAATGCTCCCCCTTTTGCTGCAGTCTTGATCTAATTAAACTGTCATCATGCTGTTAAAGTAATGCTTCCCGAGCTTTTTATGGAGCTTGGATGAAGTGGAAAGGGGAAAATGAAGGATTCATTGAGTCCACGACACAAGGCATCACACACGTGCGTGTTGGTATCTAATCCCCCCATAAAGGTGAAATAGATTTAGAATGAGATGAGGAAGGGGGAAAAAAGAATGTTTTTCATGGTGAGTTAGTTGCCTGACCTGTTTTCATAGGAGGTCACTGTCAAGCTTGAAATCATGGCTTTGAACCTTTTCGTGCTTAACAAGGAAGAGGTGTATCAGCTCAGAGAGAGAGGAGCCATGAGCTTTGGTCCCAGCAGTGCCGCAGGGGCTGTTTCCCTCATGGGCACCAGGACTGAGGGGTTTCCCCTGGGAGAGATAAGTGTGCAGAGGAGCCACGGCAGTGCTTGCCTCTCCTCTACCACTAGAAAGGGTATGCATGCATGCACATATATATGAGACAGCTTGCTCCCCCCATTCCAAAGGGAATACATAAGGAAACTGAGTTTTACATGCTTTCCCCTTGGCTCCATTGCTTTCCCCTTGCTACCTGTAATTTCCTCATTTTTTTCTGGCTTGATGCAAAGAATTTGTGTGCAAATACCTCAGTGCCACCCAAAGCCTAAAGTATGTGATTTGCTGTTTTCCTACCTTCTTCTATGCTATTTTTTTGGTTTAGGCTTTGAAGATTCAACATGTTTCCAGTGCTTAGCGTATAGGCTCCAGGAGCCAGTTCTCATCACTAAATAACTCCACGTCTTTTATTTCCATTTGTGTCCTTCAGCTCACTTCAGCATACGTGTTTGTACTATGTGTTAGTACAGTAGGAAGCACCCAGCAGTCGCATGGCAGAGAACAAGGCTTGCAATTGTATTTTCAGAAAGCTCTTTTCATGATTGCAAGGCTTTTCTAATTGTACAGATAGCAAATATCTGCCATTACACTCCCAGGAACAGTGCTTATTTCTGCTAAAGGCCCAACATCTCCTGAAGTGAGTGGGGAGCCTGGTGATGCTTAATTAGCTTTCTAGTTTGTGTTTTGCATGTAGCAAAACTCCCTGTTGCAAAACTCCCTGGCTTTCATCTGCTGCATCTGTGACACCAGACACAGCTCAAACCCCAGGGCAGCAAACCATGTGCAACACAAAAAAAATAGCCATCTCCTGTGATTGTAAAGGACAGGGCTCCACTGTCCATGTAAAGTCACGTGCCTTGAGAAAACCCTTGTGCATATGCCATGGAGAAAGAAAAGTTTCTGAAGGATCATCACACGTCTTCAGACCCTGGATTGAGCTAATGGCTGGTGCTCTGATTGCCACCGTGATTTTTTTTTTTTTTTTTTACATCTCAGACTGTTATTAATAACTGTACATTTTCTAGGCAGTAGCTCTGTGAAGCTTTTAAACATGTAAAACACCATAGCTGAAGACACTCAAGGGTGCTCACACAAGTGTCTCACCCAGGATCGCACTAGCGACAACTCAGACTTGAAATGGCTGCAAATAAAAGCACCAGGAGAGAAGAAAAACCTAAAAGCAAACCCACTCCCATTCATGGGAACAAAGGTATTTTTCGTCAGATACTTTGGAAAAAGCTGAAGCAATCCCTTACGAATTGAATAGAATACATCTTTAATGAACTGTAAATGCACACATATATTTGCTTTCAGTCTCGGTGTAACAGTGGCAGTCGAGCCATCACAACAAGCTACCCGTTGTTAACTGCCAGTCCTGTAAATCATCAGAGACACCTGATGTGCCTATGTGTAGCCTTTTAATTCATACTGCTGCAGTGTCTTGTTGCTTAAAAGAAAGTCACTGAAGGGAATATGACTGCTGGAAGAATAACACACGCTTACTTCTATTCCAATTATCATGGTGTGCAAAAAAATTGTTGTATTAAAAAAAGGCGAGAAGAAAAAACCTAATAACATGAAGCACAAACTGGAAGATTTCAAAAAAAACCCCTTTCTTTGTCAGAAGATAAGGCTTAGCTAAAATCAGAATACACTTTAGAAACGTGTCAATCCTGATAACATTTTTTTCAGAGGTTGGTTAACTCTCCAGTAATTCTTGGAATTGAAATAGTGTGGATTTTTTTCCATACTCTGTTCCTATTGATTTCAAAAGTTGATTCAGCCCATGTAACTCGTTTATAAGCATGCCTCTGGTATGAAATGCTCCTGAATTGTTGTTGTTGAACACAAATAGTAACATAGCCTACCTTCCCTATATGCTCTTCCATTAACTATTCTAGTCCAGTGGTTTGCACCTTGTATACATATTTAGGCTAAAATAAAACACATTAGTAACAAAAGCCCAAATTTAGTTCACTGATTAATTAGCTTGTTTACTAAAGTTTGCAGAGGATGAAGAAGCTCCTGTTCAAATCACTCTGGAATTAGAGAGGAGCAAGTCAGAGCAGAGCCTGTCCCCTGAGGGCTAATCCAAAGATACTTGAACCTAATGGGAGGCTTTAAACTTTTGTTCCATATTTCTTGTGGGTGGGGTTTTCAATTGTACCTTTTCTTTTTTCTGTCACTCAGAGAAAAAGGGACTCTTTGAAAGACTTTTAAAAAAATCATTCCCTCCTTGCTGCTTCTAATAAATGAAAGTCTGAAATTTTGGGGTGAATTTTAATTTCGGTGAAAATTATTTCTTTAAATTAAAGCCATGATAATTATGCAAGGGAGCAAAAATTATTTGGCTCATTCAAAGTTTTTGCACAAAATATGCAATAGTTTTTCAGTTCACTGTGACATACACTTTTTAGGGAGAAGTATGGTCTTTGTTTAGCTAATTGTCTTAAGTTCCAAAAAAAGAAAAGAAAATCATGTTGAAGTCAGAGATTTACCTAAATACAATAGCACTAATGATTTTGGCATTACTGCAACAGGAGGGGATTTGTGTTGGTGTGGCCAGACTGCTTTACAGGAAAACCTGATGCTATCTTTACTTTTCCTATTTGGCAAATGCATGAAGTAATATTCTGAATATGTATCTATCTAATGGCTTTTATAACCTTTCGTAAAGTAATTAGAGAACAACCTAATGGGCTTACACAGTCATAACTAAGCTGGTGAAAAGCAGGTGTGTACTAACTGCAATCAGAAAATGATGTGTTGTCTTCCGACACCGACACTTTTGCTTTTTCTGTTCTAGTTTGTGCTTGTGTTGTCTATTGTAGCATGAGCGGTGCAGGCTGTCGGTGCCCATGCCACCTCGAGTGAGCAAGCCCAGCCTCCAAGCAGAAAAGGCTTTCAGTTACCAGCCCCACTGGGGTCTTGGTACAGCAAACCCCTTGGCCAATACACAGAACTAAATACAACGAGGTGGAAATTGTCCTTAGGATCAGAATTAAGCATGCTCTAGCTGCTCATGAAGCCATGTATACTGTTTGCTCTCTAGGGAAAACAGGATGCCGTCCATGTGAATCAAAACCAAAGTTGCCAAAGGGTAATTATTATTATATGTTATTTAAACTAATTACTATATTATTTACTATATATTAGTAATTACTGTATATTAATTATTATATAATACATTTAAGTAATATATCAAAATTGTTATATATTAAAATATTGTCTATTATTTAAATAAATTATTATATATTATTTAAATAAGCGGGTATAAAGAAAAGATTTTTAAGCACTGGACCCCAGCAGCTGATGCTCTGTCTGTCTGCACTGGCAGCACCCATGCAGGACCCGGTAGGCCGAAGGCTGTTTCTTTCCTGGGTGCTGTGTCTGCATGGCTCAGTGGCAGAGTAACGCACGCTGACCCACACACGGGATTGCGGAGAAACACTTTAGGATTGCTTGGACTGGGGAAACCTTTCTGAGCGCTTCTGCAAATGTACGGCGTCCGCAGGCAGCGGCTAGGCCGCTCCCTCTGCTCCCTCTACTGGGCAATGCATTTGAGCATCTGAAAATAATCACGAGTTCCAACTTGGCCTCCATTGCAAAAGAGTCATTAAAAGCACACGTTAAAAACACCATCCTTTAAATTCAAAGGGAAGTTTGCCGAAACATTTCTGGTGATGAGAGAGGAACTTGTCTACTGCCAGCAGACACACGGGCATAGGAAACTGCTCTCGAGTTTTCAACACGTAGGAAAGGGAGAGGGCTGAGACACCACCTTCAAGAACAGCTGCTGCTCAGATCCTATTTCCGTGGCTCTGGGGGTAACTTTAAGTTTTTCTGCTATCCACATTAGCAGGAGGATGCAAAACGCAGCCCACTCTGTATGCGCACGATATAATAGAGTTTAGGCAGCAAAACTGCCTGGGAAACTGGAAAAAAGAGGCTGGACGGGGGAAGCGGAGAAGGGTCCTTCTCTTCCCCGCCAAATTCCTTCCCACTGCTGTGGCCAATAACAGGACTCGGAAATTTGCTTTTGAAAACCACAGCTGTAATCTGCCTGGTAACATTAGGGACAAGGGTGAGATGGTAAAGGCGATCTACCTTAAAAGTGAATGCAAGTGTAAGATGGTATGGAGCCGTTTAAATTCTTCCGAGGGACACTATGGTTTAAACAGTGCTACTTAGAATAAAAATAATGCTTTAAATTGTCTCATGATCTGGCAAATGTATAATTAATCTTTGCAGCATCCTTGATAGGCAGGAAACTGTTACCAGTCCAGGACTACAGAAGAAAAAAACGAGGCAGGGATTTTACAAAGTGGATGCTGTGATTTCATCCATCCTCATCTGCTGCAAACTTTCCGAAAACCAGGTGATGGTTCTTTGTGTCTTTATTTATGAGGGCTACGATGTTTTCCTAACTGCTAAGACCACATAGCAGTGGGTGCTCTTTGTCTAGCAGTTTAGGGTGTGGTGTTATTACAAAGACTCACTGCCCTTTAAAATCAGTTAGCTAAGGGGTAGTGTTAAAGCAATGCCAACAGGATTAAGTCAAAGTCGAAGCCTTGCAGCCTCCCTGTAACCCTTCTCCCTGCTCAAGGATTGCAGCCCATCTGTTCCATCTATCGCACATTAATGGGGGACATACCGGTGCCTGGGAAAAACAGGACACATTGAGGGCAAGGTGACATCCCTGATTCAGAATTTCCTCTCTGTGCTTCAAGATGTGTCTTCGGTGCTCTGGTAACCTTGAAGTTAGACAGCGACTATCACAAATTACTCTCCTTACTTTCCTGTCTAAGCAAACCACAAATATTTTTGGTTGTGATCCATTTTGGGTCTGTAAGCTTCTGTCTGTATGTACAAAGCTTAAGCTGAGTGATTTTTGAGTTGCAAGCTTATCCTCACTAACCGTTTCTGTGGGGCAGCAGACCAGGAGACACACAGTAATCTGTGTATTCAAGTCTCAGTTTCAGAGGAAGGGACGCAGCAGGACCATGGACTCACTGGAGGCCACTAGGCCTTCCATAAGACCCAGGTCTGGCCCTGCAGCTGTGCCCCTTCACCACCACCCTGCTCTCTTTATAGAGTCAGAGTCAGCCCCAGATCCTATTTTGATAATCATAGGTAGCAGGTAGACAAAGGGTATTATTGTCTCTACTACAATAACAATGAAATCTTGTTATAACCAAATAATGCGATCAAAACCACTGTCTAAAACCAGACACACTGAAGAGGAGAATTGGTGCAGGGGCAGGAGGGTGGGTAGAAATGGGAACAGCAAAGAAAATGCTGTGAATCTCAGCGGCAAAATTACAGCATCACTTAGGTGGGAGGAGTTGAGGTGCAAGATGGGTGGAAGAGGATGGAGAGAGCTGCGTTACCCTGGAGCCTCCAACTGGGGCATGATTCCCCATCCCATGGTGGGGCACAGCCACTGCCCTTCCCAGTGCCACCATCAAACTGGTTCCTCCTTGCAGCTGTGTCATGTCTGTCCAGTGGGTTTTGCAGTCTTGCTGCAGGCTTTTTTTCAGGACAAGATCTGCTTCAAAAGCAGGACCCAGTGCTAGGCTTTTCCAAAGGGTGGGAGATGGGTGCCCACTTTCCCTTACGCCTTGGAAATGCTGCCTCTCAAGATGTCAGGGGTGCAGGGAGGGCTCCTCTAAAGACCTCATACTGAGACTGATCATGATATATAACTGCACTCCTTCATCGCCCTTCTCCCATTTAACTGAACTCCTCTAATCTTGCCACACAAGAAAAAAAAAAAGTAATCCCTTTAATCATTGTGATGGTTGTGGCACAGTGTGATTATAAGGCAGGATATGGATGTCACAGATATTGTAGGAGACCTGCATATATCTCACAAACAGGATGACACCAATAAAATTTATAAGCATGAAAATGATGTCTTTGAAAGCCTCGCTCTCCCCTTCCAATAATTCAGTGAAACTCCAGGCTGTATGTGCAACAGTGATTATGGAGAAAAGGCTTTGTACCACAGGAGTGGACGGAGACAGAAGCTATACAGACAGTTAAAGTGCCTGGACAATCTCATCGAGAGATCTGGTTTGCGATTTACCTGATTTACAAGAAACTGGAGACAGCCCACAGTAGTGATTTACAAGATTTTCAAAGATTGATAAAGCTACAGTATTCTGAGCTGTTGAACACAGCAGCAGTTTTTGTCCCAGGCAGAGGATTACAAGCAGGTTTTAATGAGCTGTTTAAACATCTCAGTATTTTTTTTTTGCATGCACATAATGCAATAAGAAAAAAAAGATGAATCTGAAATAATCTTAAAAAGAAAGAAACAGTATGAAAGGGAAAATAAATTACAGAGAAATAAATTATATAGCAAAAATAATGACTAGAACAAAGTGATTCCCATTTGACAGATAAACTATTTAGTGTATTTCATGTCTTTGTACTTGCAGACTATCTGTGAGTAGATTATGACTTCTTCAGAGTTAATAACACTTAGAGCTCCTTTAATAAATTACTGATCACTTTCTAAGCTTCATAACTTCGTCTCTTTTTTTCGCTGTGCATGGAAGGTATTTGCTCTTTCAAATGTAGCCCAAGAGAGCCCAAAAACCCAGTGTGACACATTTTCCTGTGGATTGCATGCTGTAAGCATTTGCTGTACTGTCCATGGGCTCTGCAGTTGCCCAAGCCTGGTCTAATGCTTCTGCGTCTGAGAGCAGACTGGCTTTGGTACCCAAGAAAATACAAGCTGCAACTGGAGCTTTTCATATAGCCAGATTATTTCTAATGGCTCCCTCCTGTGCCATTGATGACGGACGAAGTGTTGGCTCATCCCCAGATCACCTTCAGTCAGCCATTTCCAGTGAGACTGGTTGCCTCTGTCCACAGACTCTGCAGAAAATTAAAAGCTTGTGTCAGATTTGCTTTAGAGAGGTCAAAAAGGTCCAGAAATTTCAGGGAGTAAGGGAACACAGATGAATGGCATGATTGGCTAGCCTTTCTTTCCACAGGAAAATATAATAATAAAAAAAATTATCAGATTACCATTATCATTAACCACTTGCGAAGGAATACTTAAAAGGAAGTGGCTGAAACACTTACAGATATTATATGAAAATGTTCTCCTATGTCTAGCACAATAATCAAATAAAACTTCCCATAACTTCTGTGGAAGCTAGTTGGCAAGGCAGGCTGAATGTGTCCCTTGGTACAGCACAAGATGCAATTACAGCGCACAGTAAAACTGGTAGAGATGAAAAACAAGTATTTTTCTCAGCCCAATATCGACTTGAGTACAAAAAGCTGTGGTGTATTTCTATTCTTTAGATATAATCATTTAAGAAACCACTGCAGAACATCAAAAATACATTTTTTCCACCAGATCCACTAAAATATGTTCTATCTGGTATTTGGTGCCTTTCTACAGAACCATGGGGATTCTTTTTCAGTGGTTCATCTCTGTTACCTATGAAGACAGTGCTTTAGTTCCAAGTATCATAACAGTCTTGAGCTGTCTTTTTGCCTAATTGGCCACTGATCTTATAATCATTCTTGCTGTCAGACGTGCTCTGCTCCATTGATTTCAATGCAGCTTTGCTAGGGTACAAAAATATGGGCTAATAGCCTCAGCTGCAGGATTAGAGTTTATAGGACTCTCATATGTAGGCAGTTGAAAAATACCAATTATCTTTTATAGGAATTTTTTTCGTCTTAAAAAATGCCAGTGAAAACAGCCTTCTCTGTTACCAATGAAAAAATGAAACTGAAAACAGAAAAGACTGACCAAAGCAATAAAAAAGTGCATTTTCCCTATTTTGTTCTTCTGTAAGATTCCTTACCAAAAAAAAGAGGGAAACAAGAATTATGCCCTTCCCATGAAAGCCCAGTTCACACAGAAAGTATTGGTTTGAGTATAAAGATAGCAGTTAACTCTTCCAAATAAGGCCATGGGACTGCTGTAGAGCACAAATGGTCTGGACCATGGTTACATACAGCAGTGGAACAGGTAATCTGTTTAGCTCTGCAGTTACTAAACCACACTGCAGTGCTATGATTATGGGAAGCCCTTGAGGAAAGCAATAGTTCCTAAAATACCTCTCTCATGTCATGAAAGTCTTTTTTTAGAGGCCTTTCATTAAGACCTGCCCGGGTCCTTTCTTGCTTGGGTTGCAGGTTTGGGAGAGATCATAGTCAATGCCTGCTGCAATTTGATCAGAAGACTATCATCAGGCTTAAAGTAATTCTTTCGGTGACACTCAAACCTTTGAGATCAAAGGTGCTGACTGAAGTTGGTTTTCACATCGAGATTACAACATTATTTGATTTCGTAGTAGCGTAATCCCCAGAGAAGACATGAGTTGATTATGCGGTAATTCCAGGAGTGCCTCAAATCTCCCAGGGAGAGATGAATTCCATGAAACCAATTTTAAAGAAAGGACAATGGACCCTAGTGGCATTTTTTGTTGTTGGTGGGGTTTTTTTTAGGAAAACTGCAAGTCCTATTAAGATGCTTTGCAAATAACTGAGTCTGACAGCCCATGGCTTCAACAAGCTCTCTGCTGGGGGTGGGAGAAAGTCTAGAAGCCGGCTGAGGGCTAGATCATGGATCACAGCCTTGCGCTCTCATTTGAAAGGTACACTACAAAAACAGAGGCAACAAGCAGCTTACGAGACTCAAGGGAGCACCATACAGCATTTTGCTGCAAGTCTACAGACAAGTTCATGCCACTGTACGTGGCATGGGATATAGGTGCAAGTTTACGAATAGAGAAGACTAAAAGTGGGACTCTGAGTTGTTTGAGAACTAGGTCACAACCTAGAAAGCCACTTTCCCAGATAGTGTTAGGTCAAGTTAAAGACCAGCAAAGCATGCAGGCTAGCAATGAAGACTTCCACGCTAAGAACTGCTGTGCTGTATGGCAAAAATTACTGATACATGCTTTGCATTGTAAGATTTTCCTTCCCAGAGGAATGGAAATAACATTTCCTCAGCCTGTTGTTGTGCTAGGATGTGGGAACGACTTTCTTGACTTTTTTGCGACAGGAAAAGATGGGTAAAACAGAAAGAATATCAGGCCCACAACCAGAGTTTGGTTTTGGGTCTACAGATCTCCTCTTGGGCAGGCAGTCATGGAGCAATACCTGCCATTAGCAAAGGCACAGCTGTTTCTAAATACGTGTATTATATCTTATTTATAAAGGGTATTTAGAAATCATAGTTTAAAAAACAAGTATTTAATCCATTTCTGCATTATTTCTGAAGTTGCTTTTATCATAAGTTGTTTTTAGAGCGTGAAGATGGATACACACCTGGCCTGGAGGAGGAAAATGGTACAAACAACTCTGTGAAGTAAAAAAAGCACAGTAAAATATCTAAGAAAGAAGAAAAGTGTGCCAAATACATTGGTCATTGTCATTCACGGGTCAAGTGTTGTGTAACTATTTACAGCTACTGATGTCAAAAAAAAAAAAAAAAAAAAAAGAATAAATGCTAAATCTTTCTGAGATGCTGGGTCTAAAATTAAGCCATAAGCAGAGACTGTGCATGACAGAATCCCAGGTCAATTGGGCTGTAACTATGTGCAAAGAAATGACCAAGTTCCCTGTTCCAGCTCATGAGCTGGAAAGAGATCTGTTTCTCAAAGGTTGATCTGAGGCTGCCAAAATACCTCTTTCCCCAAGCAACATATGATATGAGAGACCTAACATCTGAATATTAGCAAAGAAGCTAACTGAATGCTCCCCAGCACATCCATGGATCCAGCATCTCAGGCTTTTGTAGAAATAATTGGAAAATGCCAATGTTTGTGAATGACATGAATTACGCATTATACAAACTTTAATTTCCTTTTGAGAAACAAACATACTTTGAAAGAAAACAAGTGCTGCCTCTGAAGGAGAAGGAGTACAAAAAGCATGAGGTGCTTTTGCACTTTAAAGTGCTGCTTCCAAAATTACAACCTGTCAACTCTGTTTTCCAAAAAGCAAGTTCACTTTGAGATCCTGGTCAGTGAGCTACTAAAACCAAAGGGAGTTTGAGTGTGTTAGCACTTTTAGGCACATGTGGCCAATAACCAGAACAAGGACCTGGTCTTTGATGATATTCAGCTGGACTCTGACACCTTCACCGTACCATCCAATTCTGCAGAGCTAACTATGGGCATAAAGTCAGGAAAAAAACCTCCTTAATTTTAATTCTTTTTTTGCAGAGACAAAATGCCACAAGAACAGATTTGAACTTTTTATTTTGGTAGCAGTTGCCAAAATGTGTTGCTAGCAGGACGATCCTATATGTGAGTCCCAAGCCAGGAGAAGATAGCAGACAGACAGTTTCTCTAGGAAATAAGACAGTAACCAAGCAGCAGAAGAAATAGAAACTAGTTTCTTACATTATATTGCTGAGAACTCTGTTGTTTGCAAATAGCTGTGGGAAATTTAACAATTCCCTTATGAGAAAGGGTATTGTTTGTGAGCAAGAAAGCTTTAATATTAAAGAAGTAACTGTTGGGAAAGACAGATGAAACCCCAGAGAAATGCTTCCAAATAGCAACTGCTGGTGGAATATTGGGGAAAGACAAGACAGCAGCAATCACTAGAGCAAAGTGGGGCACTGTGACAAGATTCACCAACTGTGAAAAGCAGCATGCATGACTACCCAAGGTGAAGCTATCAGGACAAAGCTGCCAGATAGTAAAGGCAGCAGGAGCAGTGGGCAGCTAATGGAAGGATCAACAACCCAAGACTTTAATTAACAGGTAAGATGTCAAGGTTGACATTGAGCTAGGACACCATTTGAGGAGACAACAATTATACTGATAATACATTGTGCTGCTTAGTAGGACGGAGGCATCTCCCTAAAACCTTAGGGGAAAAGCATGGGTTCACTCCTCGCCCCCGCCCAGGTATATGATATCCAGCAGGTTTGAAAACACTGGCAACTGTGGTCATGTACTTCAGCTGGGTAAGCCTATGGACATGGGAAATCACCAACAAAGACACTGCCCCCATCATGTTGTTAAAGAAAAGATGCAGTGGCCAACAAACAGCTTGGCTAAAGCATCACTGGCCTCCAAACAAAACTTTGGAGAATGGACTAAATAACGAGTCTTGCAGCACAGAGCTAAAGCATAGTTGCATTTATAGTGGTCTCATGGACTGCTCTTTTCATAGCCAAAAGGGATTTGTTTGGTCTATTTGATATGTTTTTGAAAACGATGGAGCCCTCTCCTATTATTACCCAGCATGTGGCATGTGAAACAAATATTAAATAGAGTATTTTAAAATAAGCATTTTGAACAGTATGTGCATTTTGTTATGCCAAAACTGGCACTCTGTCAATGTGTTGATTTTAACCCAGCAATCAGGGAGTACCAAAGCACTCAGGATGTGTCATTTGAAGCAACTTGAGCAAAAAGAAAAAAAGTTTCTACCTCTACCCCAAACAGCTTACATTTGCTGAGTCCAGTCTTCAGATAAGTTGCCTGCTTCCTCTCTGGACACCAAGGCCTGCCTTTGTCATCAAAATAATTCAGGACCGTGGACAAATTCTTTTCTTGGTCACTTTTTTGCAGTCATGCTGAAATCTATTGGGGTGAACATCCATTTCAGAAAAAAAAGATAAAAATTGACCTTGTCTGTCTTACTAAATTGTGCTTTGGTATTTCTGTCTTTTTCTGTGGCCCCCTTCCTAACCTTAGTTCTTCCCAGCTGCCCACCCTCATGTGGTTTTTCCTTGGAGGTGGTATTGTGGAACCAAAGCACTGGATGATTCACTTTTCCTCAGAAATTTCTGCAGCCAAGTTTTGAGAAAGGTTTGTTTGGTGACATCTACAGTGGAATAAAAATCACATATTGCTGATGGGGAATTTTTTTTAGCTGGTGGCACCAGGAGATGTTTGCAGAGACTGACAGTGTCTGAATATTTATCTTTTACTACAGGTATTGCCTTGAAAAGTCTTGATTTTGTGTCAGCTTTGATTAAGCATGGCCTGTCTCTCTTACATGAGACTTTGTGGCAGGTTTTCTGTCTTTCCACCATGCTTGTTGTAGGTGTTCTCAAAAACTGGTGGCTCTGATCATCTCTTCCTTTATTCTCAGTGGTAACATGGATGAAAACATCTGCCTTATTTTGCAAGGCACTAAGGAAAACACTCATATTCTGCTTAATGATTACTGATGGAAACATAATATTCTACAGGGAAGAAATCTCTGTCCTTTGCTTCCAACACGGTTTCTTGCTATGTTCCCACACAACTCTCTTCTCCTGTCCAGGGAAGTGCAATGCTCAGGACAAGATCTCCCATCAGCTTGCCTTTAACAATGCCCAGTAAGTTAACTTGTCGAAGAAATTTCCCAGAAAAGTGCTAACAAAACAGAATGATGACCTACCTGTGGGATCGTGATAGCAATAGTCACAATCAAATAATTTACTGTACATTAACTTTTTCTAATTTGCTCTTCCCTTCAATAAAAGCTTTAGGAAAGAGCATGAGTAGAGGAAGCAATAAAATTTAGCTGGGTTTGCATCAAGGAAACCATATAACTCTGATGAGCCTCCATGACCATCTCAGCTAGAAGCTGGAGCCCTAAAGAGGCATTGTGCCTGCAAGCTTGGGAGAAAGCAACGGTTATGTTGTCGCTTCAGTAATGCCTTCCTGACCAGCAGCATTTCCCACCTCCATGACACCAGAGCATGGTGATGACCTGGGTTGCACAAACACGCCCCTCTTGGCATACTGGACCCCATGCCTTTGCCCTGACTTGCCCAGGCATCCCAATGAATGCTTGCACGGGTGAACTCCTGGCTGCCTACAAGGTTGTGATGTGGCCAGGGAGTGCCCAGGCTACAGGAGATGTCCTGTGCTCAAATACCCAGGAGGTCAATACTTGCTGGGGTTGCATACATAGCGAGCAAGAGTGTTGCTCCAGCAGTTGGTTATCTTCAGATGGCACTCATGTTTCTCCTCATTTTTGGCTGATACGTTCCCTTCTTTGCAGACAGTACCGGGAAGATGGTAAGCAGCCCAGCCTCCAAGTGTGCAAATAGCTGACAGGACTGGTCCCCAGTGTTGTCCTAGAGATGTTAGATGAGCAAGGGTACAAGACCAAGAAGCCTTGCCCTTCACTCCTGCAGCAAGGGGTGGGAGTGCTAAACACCACATTTCAATTTTAGGCTTTGCACAGCTTAAAGGGTAGGGGTCAGACCCCTGCTCAACAGCAATCTGCATTTTTTTACTAACTGCATTGGAGCTCAGGCACAAACCAAGGATCTAGTGTAGGGTTTTCCATTACTGTATCAACCAGTTCAGATTATTGACTTCAGTAGCTGAAGAACTGATTGCTACATGTCTGTCTGCACACTGAAGATCAAAAAGCAGACCATTTTTGCACCCTGCAAAAAAAACAGTTTTCTCCTGCTGAAGACAATGCAGAGAAAATTCTGCATCAAATATGTTAAGGAAGGAGTTAGGCTGGCATAATACATTTTGTTCAGATGAAAGGTTGAACCAGCAGTCTGTCTTCAATTTTGACTCAAAGCATGCATTTCAACTGAAAAAATTATTTTTTCCTTTGAAATTACAACTCAAAATTTACTACCTTTAAAAAACTGAACAGACTTAATAAACACTGCGATATGGGGAATTCAGATTTTGAAGCTTTTCTCTGCAAGAAATACAGACATATGACAAAGCGCAAATATAGGCACAACTTAAACCTGGGAGAAGTGAGGCCAACCTGGCAATTGAATTTACCTCTCTGCCCCTGGAAGTGGCCTAGAGTGGCCCAGTGGCCAAATTGTTTGTAAGCTTGTGTGGTTGTGAGAGCTGTCCCTGTGGGCTGCAAGACTTTAACTTAATCTCAGCCCTGACCAGATAACTAATAGAAAGTAATCAGCCAGTTAAGGATGCTTAAGCAGATGGGATACCATGAAGTTATTTACAGATGTGCAGCACTGAACTTCCTGCCCTGGCATTTAATTCTCCAAACATGTTCACTGTCTAAATGTCCAAATCACCTGACTGCAGCAGATGGGTAAAACTGCCTTGGTGGGGCTGGGCCCATCAATGATTCCAAAAAGCAACCTAGTCAAAAGAACCATCTGCCTTTGATCATTTTGGCTAGGGCTAGGTTACGTTAATGCACTTGATACATTGTCCAGTTTCAGCATTATGAGAGGCAGAACATACATGTGGTGGCACTTACTCCATAATACAAAATATTCTGCTATAACCCCCAGAACAGCTCCACGGGTGCAAGGTGTATAGGTGGCAACAAACACACATACACGTATGTTATATGGAACTGCTCTGCAACTGATCCATGGCAGCCCACCTCTCCCCACTGCCCCCTGCTTTTGTAGGTATTTGGCTGCTGACCATTATCTTGAGAATATACGTTCATGTGACAAAAGTCTAAGTAAGCAAAGGGATGTGCAATCCTTCAATTCTCTGTATGTCCTAAATTCGAGAGGCTACACTGAGATTTCTGGGTAGCTTTTCAGCTGGCTTTGCTTCTGAAACAGAAACACCTTCCCTCAAATATTGCTGTTCCTGTCACCATCTAAGATGAAACCATGTAGATATATCAGTTCCTTAAAATATTACCCCCTCCCTCCCCAAAAGGTGAATAGAAGATTTCTCTTGTTTAGAGAGGCAACACTGATAGCTCCTTGTATCACACAGCACCGGCCCTACACCAAACCTCCTGCACTGCCGCTGCATAGTGATGGACACCATTTAAACTAATTTTTCTGTTTTCTTACATGCTGCTAGCCAGGCGTTCAGCAGCACAGAGGTTTGCACTGGGCTCAGAGGTGTTCACCCTCCCCAGTATAATTGTGGCAGATCAGATGTGGTGACTCCGCAGCCTCTTCTGCTTTCTCCTCCAAATGAATTCTTCAGAAACCACACTGATGGCTCAATGCAAACACGCAAACCACATCCTGAGACTGTTTGACCTGAAAGGTAATTAGCAAGCACCTCTATGAGGAATGATTGAAATACTTGTTTCCAAGAACAAGGGATAAACCTCCACACTGGTTAGTGAATAAAAAGGAAGTTGGCAGATAAGATGCTATTAGAAAAAGGTGAAGGTAAGCTCCTCCTTTGGAGAGTTGAGCTGGGAGCAAGCTTGAGATTTGAAAAAAAGTGATGTAGGAAAAGAGAAAGTAATCTACAGAGAGGATTTATTTTAGTTTTAGTATTTTAAATTCCTTCCATACATGAGGAGATGCAGCGACTTCTTCAGAAGGGGGAAAAGGCTAAACCCGGGAACAATCAACGAGGGACACAGACAAATACCTAAGAAATTACCTGCGTAAATGCATAAAAGGCCATGTGAAAAGAAAAAAAATTACTTGTTCAGATGAGATCCTTATGGAGTTTCAAATACATGGCTGGAGAAAACATTGCATTGCCACTCAGGGAGTCTTACCTCTGTCTTCAAATGCCCTCCTTCCCCATCCCCAAATGTCACAAAGTACATGCCGGCATTTTTAGGTAAACACATTTTAATTGTGCAGCGCAGCCTCTTCCAAGTCCCACAGACAACTTCCAAAAGTGTTTTACTGCAGCTGAATGCACTACCGGTGTTTCCGTTAAACTCTGCACTGGGGGGTCCCCATCCCCCGTGGGGAGTTTTCTTTAATATATGGTTTCAATTTCAAACCAGCATCAATTTAGGAACCTATTCTGCCTTTATTTAAGCAGCCCAAGAGCTGATACATCTATCTACTGGTAGCAGCTTTAATCAAAAAAGAATATTTTCACTACAAAACTAAACAATTAATTGGACACTTTTGAGAACAGGTACATTACATTCTCGTCATAGGTCTTGGGAGCTGCTAGACTTTAAAACTGATAAATAGGGTGTCCTTGTATTCTTTAACCATCGCCCAGGGAAAGCAGTTTGTAAAATAGTAAAATTGCTCAGGCACAAATATTTATCACAGATCCAATAAGATTTTATGTGCCTTGTAACTACAGCAGTACATGTTTTATGCTACTTCAATCTTTAGTTTAGAGTACATACGGTTTCTTCAGTATAGATAACTTCACAACCAGTGGAGATCTGTAAACAATATTTTGTTACAGTCCCATGAATACTAGGTGCCATTATTTCCCCTGTAGTTTCAATGAAGCTTTATTCTTCCTGAACACACGTTGTTCATGTTCTAAAAATGCCTGGTACAGAAGGCATAATTATCTTTATTTTATTGGATTTGTCAGGTTTACACAGTTTTCAGTCCATTAGAGGTCAGCCACCATTAGGCAAGCATACACACTTAATTTTAAGTACCTGGCTAGTTCATCTCATTCAGTAGGTGCTGCTTTGTAGGAAAGAACAGCTTGTCCTTCTTTAAAAATATAGCACAGCATCACAAAACCAAGGCATACATAAAGGTGCGCTGCATCCTGCCCCTTTGATATAAAGGCAGTTAATGGAGGTATTAAATATTGCAGCTTTAGGCATACAGCTGCCCAGGAGCCAGGTTTCTCATACGAATCAGTGCAAATCACTCATTGTTGGCTGGGAAGCATAGCTAAAGTACTAGCATAGCTATTGGAGTTAGGATTCACAGATCCTGGCCTCAGTCTTGGCTGGGGCACAGAGATTATACAACCACCATGTCAAAGCTGTATTGCTGCTGAGAGCCACCTGAGCTCCGTAAAGCTACTGTGAGTTCACATGGCATTTCAGCTGTTAATGCAGGCTGTGGGTATCTGAAAAGAGCAGTGTGGCATTAAGCAGCCACCACTGGACCACTTGTTTCTCTCTGCTGTGTCAGCATGAACAGGGAGCTGGAGATGGGAACTAATTTGATTGCAAAATACAACCAGTGCAGGCAGGGTAGTGGGGTAGGGGAACGAAACAACTGCTGAAGCAGCTCTGCTGCTGGCCGTCCAGCATGGGCTAACGCGGGCACATTCACCACCCCAACGAGGCAGCTGCTGCATCCCTTCTAGCACAGTGGGTGGGGAGGGCATTGTCTGTGTTGCTGCATGAGAAAAAGCTGATGCTTGACATTGCCAAATTGCCATCTCCTTCTTCCCTGCTTTTTTCCTTAGAGTTTTATACCTTTGTCAAGGGTGTATTTCTCCTTTTGAATCCTTGGAGCTGCTGACTATCCCTTTCTTTCATCTTGCATGTCTTTTAGCTCATGGACTTTCTCACACCTTAATGGCAATTAGTGAAATCAGGCAAGGTCACACAGCTGCACGGCACCGAATGTGGCCTTGGATCAGCCAGCTGAAATCTGGGCTGAGGGTTGGAGAGCTACGCTACTTGATTTATCCATGCAAACTCAGTCACCATCATCTGTGCTTTAGCAGTAGCCATAGTAGTTTCCAGCTTCAGTTCTCTCCCCACTCCCTACGCTGCTTCAGCACACAGTTACACAGAGCTCTCCTGCACTTTGGCTAGGGTTAGGGTTAGGGTTAAAATTAGGGTTAGGGTTAGGGTTAGGGTTAGGGTTCGGTTAGGGGCTAGGTTAGGGTTAGGAGTTAGTGTAAGGGTTAGGGTTAGGGTTAGGGGTTGGGGTTAGGGTTAGTGGTTAGGGGTTAGGGTTAGTGTTGGGGTTAGGGGTTAGGTTTAGGGTTATGGCTAGGGTTAGAGCTTATGGTTAGGGGTTACGGCTAGGGTTAGGGCTTAGGGCTAGGGATTACGGTTAGCGTTAGCGTTTAGTGGTTAGGGTTAGAGCTAGTGTTAGGTTTCGGAGTTAGTGTTAGGGTTAGGGGTTAGGGTTAGGGTGAGGGGTTAGGGGTTAGGTTTAGTGTTGGGGTTAGGGGTTAGGGTTACGGTATAGGGGTTAGGGTTAGGGTTAGAGTTACGGTTACGGTTAGTGTTAGGGGTTAGGCTTAGGGGTACGGGTTAGGGTTAGTGGTTATGGTTGAGGTGAGGGTAGAGTTGGGGTAAGGGGTTAGGGTTAGGGTTTGGGTTAGGGTTAGATTAGGGTTAGGGTTAGTGTTAGGGGTCAGGGTTAGGGTCAGGGTTAGGGTTAGTATTACGGGTTATGGTTAGGGTTAGGGGTTAATGGTTAGGGGTTAGGGTTAGGGTTAAGGTTAGCTTGTAGTGGTTAGGGTTAGGGCTACTGTTAGGGTTAGGAGTTAGAGTTAGGTTTAGGGTTAGGGTTAGGGTTAGGGGTTAGGGTTAGGGTAAGGGGTTAGGGGTTAGGTTGAGTGTTGGGGTTAGGGGTTAGGGTTACGGTATATGGGTTAGGGTAAGGGGTTAGGGGTTAGGTTTAGTGTTGGGGTTAGTTGTTAGGGTTACGGTATAGGGGTTAGGGTTAGGGTTATAGTTAGGGTTACGGTTAGTGTTAGGGGTTGGGGTTGGGGTTAGGGTTAGCGTTAGGGTTAGGGTTAGGGTTCGGGGTTACGTTTGAGGTGAGGGTAGAGTTAGGAGTTAGGGGTTAGGGTTAGGGTTAGGTTAGGGTTAGGGTTAGGTTAGGGTTAGGGTTAGCGTTAGGGGTTAGGGTTAGGGTCAGGGTTAGGGTTAGGATTACGGGTTAGGGTTAGGGTTAGGGTTAGGGTTAGGGTTAGAAGTAAGAGTTAGGTTTAGGGTTAGGGTTAGGGTTATAGTTAGGGTTTAGTGGTTTGGGTTAGGGTTAGGGTTAAGGTTAGGTTTAGGGTTAGGGTTAGGGTTAGGGTTAGTGTTGGGGTTAGGGTTTAGGGCAATTAGGGTTCGGGTTAGGGTTAGGGATAGGTTTAGGGTTAGGGTTAGGGTTAGGATTAGGGGTGACGGTTAGGGTTAGGGTTAGCGTTAGGGTTTAGGGTTAGGGTTAGGTTTAGGGTTAGGGTTAGGGCCATTAGTGTTAGGGTTAGTGTTATAGTTAAGGTTAGTGTTAGGGTTCAGGTTAGGATTTAGTGTTAGGGTTAGGGTTATGGTTAGGCGTTAGGGTTAGGGTTAGACTTAGGGTTAGGGTCAGGGTGAGGGTTAAGGGTTAGGGTTAGGGTTAGGGTCATTAGGGTTAGGGTTAGGGACACGGTTATGGTTACGGTTAGGGGATAGGGTTAGGGTTAGTGTTATGGTTAGGGTTTAGGGTCAGGGTTAGGGTTAGGGTTAGGGTTAGCGTTAGTGTTACGGTTACGGTTAGGGTTAAGGTTAGGGTTAGGTTTAGAGCCATTAGAGTTAGCGTTAGGGTTTGAGTTAGGGTCATTAGGGTTAGGCTTAGGGTTAGGGTTAGGGTCATTAGGGTTAGGTTTAGGGTTAGGGTTAGGGTTTGGGTTATGGTTAGGGTTTATGTTAGGGTTAGGGTTAGCATTAGGGTTAGGGTTAGGGTTTTGGGTTAGGTTTAGGGTTAGCGCCATTAGGGTTAGGGTTACTGTTAGCGATAGGGTTAGGGTTAGGGGATAGGGTTAGGGTTAGGGTCATTAGGGTTAGGGTTAGGGATACGGTTAGGGTTATGGTTAGGGTTAGGGTTAGGGTTAGGGTTAGAGCCATTTGAGTTAGGGTTAGGTTTATGGTTAGTGCTAGGGTCATTAGGGTTAGGGTTACGGTTAGGGTTTAGGGTTAGGGATAGGGTTAGGGTTAGGGTTAGGGTTAGGGTTAGGGTTAGCGATAGGGTTAGGGTTAGGGTTAGGGGTTTGTGTTAGGGTTAGGGTTAGCGCCATTAGGGTTAGGGTTAGGGTTAGTGTTAGCGATAGGGTTAGGGTTAGGGTTAGGGGTTTGGGTTAGGGTTAGGGTTAGCGCCATTAGGGTTAGGGTTAGGGTTAGGGTTTTGGGATAGGGTTAGGGTTAGCTTTAGGGCTAGGTTTAGGGTTAGGGTTAGGGAATAGGGTTAGGGTTAGGGTTAGGGGTTAGGTTTTAGGGTTAGGGTTAGGGTTAGGGTTAGGTTTAGGGTCAGGGTTAGAGCCATTAGGGTTAGGG